>NW_025728455.1:1661149-3132298 GCF_021461385.2 Schistocerca piceifrons | reverse complement strand
GTCTTTTGTTTCGTAATAACGAAATGACTGATTGTCACAACTGTCGCCCTTCTCTCAGAAACGTTTACATTTATCGTTTGGAAACTTACGCCGTGTGCTGAGGTACTCGATGGCCCTACAAGCAACAACACAGGGCCATCTAAGTTGAAGCAATCGGCAAGAAAGAAGTAGTAAATTTAATGTTTTGGATTTCGAAAATTCAATTATTATCCGGGGTTAGTGCCTTGCAGTTGACCGAGGACCTTAAGGTTTTGCATGAACTGAGGTCTCGCCGCCACAGAGCTTGAGAAAGTGTGAAAAGTGTCAATATGTAGTAAAAACGGAAGAAAATCTCCCGTTTCGTCTTTTGTTTCGTAATGACGTGATGACTGATCGTCACAATTGTCACCCTTCTCTCAGAAACGTTTACATTTATCGTTTGGAAACTTACGGCGGGTGCTGAGGTTTTCGATGGCACTACAAGCAACAAAACAGAACCTTCTACGTTGAAGCAATCGGCAAGAAAGAAGTATTAAAAGTAATGTTTTGGTTTTCGAATATTCAAATGTTAGCCAGAGTTGGTGCCTTGCAGTTGACCGAGGACCTTTAGGTTTTTGTATGGACTGAGGTCTCGCCGCCACAGAGCTTGAGAAAGTGTGAAAAGTGTTAATATGTAGTAAAAACGGAAGAAAATCACCCGTTTCGTCATTTGTTTCGTAATGACGTATGACTGATCGTCACAATCGTCGCCCTTCTCTCAGAAACGTTTACATTTATCGTTTGGAAACTTACGGCTTGTGCTGAGGTTTTCGATGGCACTACAAGCAACAAAACAGAGCCTTCTAAGTTGAAGCAATCGGCAAGAAAGAAGTAGTAAAATTAATGTTTTGATTTTCGAAAATTTAATTATTAGACTTAGTTAGTGCCTTGCAATTGACCGAGGACCTTGAGGTTTATCATGAACTGAGGTCTCGCCGCCACAAAGCTTGAGAAAATGTGAAAAGTGTTAATATGTAGTAAAAACGGAAGAAAATCTCCCGTTTCGTCTTTTGTTCCGTAATGACGTAATGACTGATCGTCACAATTGTCGCCCTTCTCTGAGAAACGTTTACATTTATCCTTTGGAAATTTACGACGTGTGCTGACGTATTCGATGGCACTGCAAGCAACAAAACAGAGCCTTCTAAGTTGAAGCAATTGGCAAGAAAGCAGTAGTAAAATTAATGTTTTGGTTTTCGAAAATTCAATTATTAGCCGGAGTCAGTGCCTTGCAGTTGACCGACGATCTTGAGGTTTTGCATGAACTGAGGTTTCGCCGCCACAGAGCTTGAGAAAGTGTGAAAAGTGTTAATATGTAGTAAAAACGGAAGAATATCTTCCGTTTCGTCTTTTGTTTCGTAATGACGTAATGACTGATCGTCACAATTGTCGCCCTTCTCTCAGATACGTTTACATTTATCATTTGGAAACTTACGCCGTGTGCTGAGGTATTCGATGGCACTACAAGCAACGAAACAGAGCCTCCTAAGTTGAAGCAATCGGCAAGAAAGAAGTAGTAAATTTAATGTTTTGGATTTCGAAAATTCAATTATTAGCCGGAGTTAGTGCCTTGCAGTTGACCGAGGACCTTGAGGTTTTGCATGAACTGAGGTCTCGCCGCCACAGAGCTTGAGAAAGTGTGAAAAGTGTTAATATGTTGTAAAATCGGGAGAAAATCTCCCGTTTCGTCTTTTGTTTCGTAATGACGAAATGACTGATTGTCACAACTGTCGCCCTTCTCTCAGAAACGTTTACATTTATCGTTTGGAGACTTACGGCGTGTGCTGAGGTACTCGATGGCCCTACAAGCAACAAAACAGGGCCATCTAAGTTGAAGCAATCGGCAAGAAAGAAGTAGTAAATTTAATGTTTTAGATTTCGAAAATTCAATTATTAGCCGGGGTTAGTGCCTTGCAGTTGACCGAGGACCTTAAGGTTTTGCATGAACTGAGGTCTCGCCGCCACAGAGCTTGAGAAAGTGTGAAAAGTGTCAATATGTTGTAAAAACGGAAGAAAATCTCCCGTTTCGTCTTTTGTTTCGTAATGACGTAATGACTGATCGTCACAATTGTCACCCTTCTCTCAGAAACGTTTACATTTATCGTTTGGAAACTTACGGCGGGTGCTGAGGTTTTCGATGGCACTACAAGCAACAAAACAGAACCTTCTAAGTTGAAGCAATCGGCAAGAAAGAAGTAGTAAAATTAATGTTTTGGTTTTCGAAAATTCAATTATTAGCAGGGGTTAGTGCCTTGCAGTTGACCGAGGACCTTGAGGTTTTGCATGAACTGAGGTCTCGCCGCCACAGAGCTTGAGAAAGTGTGAAAAGTGTTAATATGTAGTAAAAACGGAAGAAAATCTCCCGTTTCATCTTTTGTTTCGTAATGACTTAATGACTGATCGTCACAATTGTCGCCCTTCTCTCAGAAACGTTTACATTTATCGTTTGGAAACTTACGGCGGGTGATGAGGTATTCGATGGCACTACAAGCAACAAAACAGAGCCTTCTAAGTTGAAGCAATCGGCAAGAAAGAAGTAGTAAAATTAATGTTTTGGTTTTCGAAAATTCAATTATTAGCCGGAGTTAGTGCCTTGCAGTTGACCGAGGACCTTGAGGTTTTGCATGAACTGAGGTGTCCCCGCCACAGAGCTTGAGAAAGTGTGAAAAGTGTTAATATGTAGTAAAAACGGAAGAAAATCTCCCGTTTCGTCTTTTGTTTCGTAATGACGTAATGACTGATCGTCACAATTGTCGCCCTTCTTTTAGATACGTTTACTTTTATCGTTTGGAAACTTACGCCATGTGCTGAGGTATTCGATGGCACCACAAGCAACACGACAGAGCATTCTAAGTTGACGCAATCGGCAAGAAAGAGGTAGTAAAGGTAATGTTTTGGTTTTCGAATATTCAATTATTAGCCTGAGTTGGTGCCTTGCAGTTGACCGAGGACCTTTAGGTTTTTGTATGAACTGAGGTCTCGCCGCCACAGAGCTTGAGAAAGTGTGAAAGGGGTTAATATGTAGTAAAAACGGAAGAAAATCACCCGTTTCGACATTTGTTTCGTAATGACGTATGACTGATCGTCACAATTGTCGCCCTTCTCTCAGAAACGTTTACATTTATCGTTTGGAAACTTACGGCTTGTGCTGAGGTTTTCGATGGCACTACAAGCAACAAAACAGAGCCTTCTAAGTTGAAGCAATCGGCAAGAAAGAAGTAGTAAAATTAATGTTTTGATTTTCGAAAATTTAATTATTAGACGGAGTTAGTGCCTTGCAATTGACCGAGGACCTTGAGGTTTAGCATGAACTGAGGTCTCGCCGCCACAAAGCTTGAGAAAATGTGAAAAGTGTTAATATGTAGTAAAAACGGAAGAAAATCTCCCGTTTCGTCTTTTGTTTCGTAATGACGTAATGACTGATCGTCACAATTGTCGCCCTTCTCTCAGAAACGTTTACATTTATCCTTTGGAAATTTACGACGTGTGCTGACGTATTCGATGGCACTACAAGCAACAAAACAGAGCCTTCTAAGTTGAAGCAATTGGCAAGAAAGAAGTAGTAAAATTAATGTTTTGGTTTTCGAAAATTCAATTATTAGCCGGAGTTAGTGCCTTGCAGTTGACCGAGGACCTTGAGGTTTTGCATGAACTGAGGTCTCGCCGCCACAGAGCTTGAGAAAGTGTGAAAAGTGTTAATATGTAGTAAAAACGGAAGAAAATCTTCCGTTTCGTCTTTGTTTCGTAATGACGTAATGACTGATCGTCACAATTGTCGCCCTTCTCTCAGATACGTTTATATTTATCATTTGGAAACTTACGCCGTGTGCTGAGGTATTCGATGGCACTACAAGCAACAAAACAGAGCCTCCTAAGTTGAAGCAATCGGCAAGAAAGAAGTAGTAAATTTAATGTTTTGGACTTCGAAAATTCAATTATTAGCCGGAGTTAGTGCCTTGCAGTTGACCGAGGACCTTGAGGTTTTGCATGAACTGAGGTCTCGCCGCCACACAGCTTGAGAAAGTGTGAAAAGTGTTAATATGTAGTAAAATCGGAAGAAAATCTCCCGTTTCGTCTTTTGTTTCGTAATGACGAAATGACTGATTGTCACAACTGTCGCCCTTCTCTCAGAAACGTTTACATTTATCGTTTGGAAACTTACGCCGTGTGCTGAGGTACTCGATGGCCCTACAAGCAACAACACAGGGCCATCTAAGTTGAAGCAATCGGCAAGAAAGAAGTAGTAAATTTAATGTTTTGGATTTCGAAAATTCAATTATTATCCGGGGTTAGTGCCTTGCAGTTGACCGAGGACCTTAAGGTTTTGCATGAACTGAGGTCTCGCCGCCACAGAGCTTGAGAAAGTGTGAAAAGTGTCAATATGTAGTAAAAACGGAAGAAAATCTCCCGTTTTGTCTTTTGTTTCGTAATGACGTAATGACTGATCGTCACAATTGTCACCCTTCTCTCAGAAACGTTTACATTTATCGTTTGGAAACTTACGGCGGGTGCTGAGGTTTTCGATGGCACTACAAGCAACAAAACAGAACCTTCTAAGTTGAAGCAATCGGCAAGAAAGAAGTAGTAAAATTAATGTTTTGGTTTTCGAAAATTCAATTATTAGCCGGAGTTAGTGCCTTGCAGTTGACCGACGATCTTGAGGTTTTGCATGAACTGAGGTTTCGCCGCCACAGAGCTTGAGAAAGTGTGAAAAGTGTTAATATGTAGTAAAAACGGAAGAATATCTTCCGTTTCGTCTTTTGTTTCGTAATGACGTAATGACTGATCGTCACAATTGTCGCCCTTCTCTCAGATACGCTTACATTTATCGTTTGGAAACTTACGCCGTGTGCTGAGGTGTTCGATGGCACTACAAGCAACAAAACAGAGCCTCCTAAGTTGAAGCAATCGGCAAGAAAGAAGTAGTAAATTTAATGTTTTGGATTTCGAAAATTCAATTATTAGCCGGAGTTAGTGCCTTGCAGTTGACCGAGGACCTTGAGGTTTTGCATGAACTGAGGTCTCGCCGCCACAGAGCTTGAGAAAGTGTGAAAAGTGTTAATATGTTGTAAAATCGGGAGAAAATCTCCCGTTTCGTCTTTTGTTTCGTAATGACGAAATGACTGATTGTCACAACTGTCGCCCTTCTCTCAGAAACGTTTACATTTATCGTTTGGAAACTTACGGCGTGTGCTGAGGTACTCGATGGCCCTACAAGCAACAAAACAGGGCCATCTAAGTTGAAGCAATCGGCAAGAAAGAAGTAGTAAATTTAATGTTTTAGATTTCGAAAATTCAATTATTAGCCGGGGTTAGTGCCTTGCAGTTGACCGAGGACCTTAAGGTTTTGCATGAACTGAGGTCTCGCCGCCACAGAGCTTGAGAAAGTGTGAAAAGTGTCAATATGTAGTAAAAACGGAAGAAAATCTCCCGTTTCGTCTTTTGTTTCGTAATGACGTAATGACTGATCGTCACAATTGTCACCCTTCTCTCAGAAACGTTTACATTTATCGTTTGGAAACTAACGGCGGGTGATGAGGTATTCGATGGCACTACAAGCAACAAAACAGAGCCTTCTAAGTTGAAGCAATCGGCAAGAAAGAAGTAGTAAAATTAATGTTTTGGTTTTCGAAAATTCAATTATTAGCCGGAGTTAGTGCCTTGCAGTTGACCGAGGACCTTGAGGTTTTGCATGAACTGAGGTGTCCCCGCCACAGAGCTTGAGAAAGTGTGAAAAGTGTTAATATGTAGTAAAAACGGAAGAAAATCTCCCGTTTCGTCTTTTGTTTCGTAATGACGTAATGACTGATCGTCACAATTGTCGCCCTTCTTTTAGATACGTTTACTTTTATCGTTTGGAAACTTACGCCATGTGCTGAGGTATTCGATGGCACCACAAGCAACATGACAGAGCATTCTAAGTTGACGCAATCGGCAAGAAAGAGGTAGTAAAAGTAATGTTTTGGTTTTCGAATATTCAATTATTAGCCTGAGTTGGTGCCTTGCAGTTGACCGAGGACCTTTAGGTTTTTGTATGAACTGAGGTCTCGCCGCCACAGAGCTTGAGAAAGTGTGAAAGGGGTTAATATGTAGTAAAAACGGAAGAAAATCACCCGTTTCGTCATTTGTTTCGTAATGACGTATGACTGATCGTCACAATTGTCGCCCTTCTCTCAGAAACGTTTACATTTATCGTTTGGAAACTTACGGCTTGTGCTGAGGTTTTCGATGGCACTACAAGCAACAAAACAGAGCCTTCTAAGTTGAAGCAATCGGCAAGAAAGAAGTAGTAAAATTAATGTTTTGATTTTCGAAAATTTAATTATTAGACGGAGTTAGTGCCTTGCAATTGACCGAGGACCTTGAGGTTTAGCATGAACTGAGGTCTCGCCGCCACAAAGCTTGAGAAAATGTGAAAAGTGTTAATATGTAGTAAAAACGGAAGAAAATCTCCCGTTTCGTCTTTTGTTTCGTAATGACGTAATGACTGATCGTCACAATTGTCGCCCTTCTCTCAGAAACGTTTACATTTATCCTTTGGAAATTTACGACGTGTGCTGACGTATTCGATGGCACTACAAGCAACAAAACAGAGCCTTCTAAGTTGAAGCAATTGGCAAGAAAGAAGTAGTAAAATTAATGTTTTGGTTTTCGAAAATTCAATTATTAGCCGGAGTTAGTGCCTTGCAGTTGACCGAGGACCTTGAGGTTTTGCATGAACTGAGGTCTCGCCGCCACAGAGCTTGAGAAAGTGTGAAAAGTGTTAATATAGAGTAAAAACGGAAGAAAATCTTCCGTTTCGTCTTTTGTTTCGTAATGACGTAATGACTGATCGTCACAATTGTCGCCCTTCTCTCAGATACGTTTACATTTATCATTTGGAAACTTACGCCGTGTGCTGAGGTATTCGATGGCACTACAAGCAACAAAACAGAGCCTCCTAAGTTGAAGCAATCGGCAAGAAAGAAGTAGTAAATTTAATGTTTTGGACTTCGAAAATTCAATTATTAGCCGGAGTTAGTGCCTTGCAGTTGACCGAGGACCTTGAGGTTTTGCATGAACTGAGGTCTCGCCGCCACACAGCTTGAGAAAGTGTGAAAAGTGTTAATATGTAGTAAAATCGGAAGAAAATCTCCCGTTTCGTCTTTTGTTTCGTAATGACGAAATGACTGATTGTCACAACTGTCGCCCTTCTCTCAGAAACGTTTACATTTATCGTTTGGAAACTTACGCCGTGTGCTGAGGTACTCGATGGCCCTACAAGCAACAACACAGGGCCATCTAAGTTGAAGCAATCGGCAAGAAAGAAGTAGTAAATTTAATGTTTTGGATTTCGAAAATTCAATTATTATCCGGGGTTAGTGCCTTGCAGTTGACCGAGGACCTTAAGGTTTTGCATGAACTGAGGTCTCGCCGCCACAGAGCTTGAGAAAGTGTGAAAAGTGTCAATATGTAGTAAAAACGGAAGAAAATCTCCCGTTTTGTCTTTTGTTTCGTAATGACGTAATGACTGATCGTCACAATTGTCACCCTTCTCTCAGAAACGTTTACATTTATCGTTTGGAAACTTACGGCGGGTGCTGAGGTTTTCGATGGCACTACAAGCAACAAAACAGAACCTTCTAAGTTGAAGCAATCGGCAAGAAAGAAGTAGTAAAATTAATGTTTTGGTTTTCGAAAATTCAATTATTAGCCGGAGTTAGTGCCTTGCAGTTGACCGACGATCTTGAGGTTTTGCATGAACTGAGGTTTCGCCGCCACAGAGCTTGAGAAAGTGTGAAAAGTGTTAATATGTAGTAAAAACGGAAGAATATCTTCCGTTTCGTCTTTTGTTTCGTAATGACGTAATGACTGATCGTCACAATTGTCGCCCTTCTCTCAGATACGTTTACATTTATCATTTGGAAACTTACGCCGTGTGCTGAGGTATTCGATGGCACTACAAGCAACAAAACAGAGCCTCCTAAGTTGAAGCAATCGGCAAGAAAGAAGTAGTAAATTTAATGTTTTGGATTTCGAAAATTCAATTATTAGCCGGAGTTAGTGCCTTGCAGTTGACCGAGGACCTTGAGGTTTTGCATGAACTGAGGTCTCGCCGCCACAGAGCTTGAGAAAGTGTGAAAAGTGTTAATATGTTGTAAAATCGGGAGAAAATCTCCCGTTTCGTCTTTTGTTTCGTAATGACGAAATGACTGATTGTCACAACTGTCGCCCTTCTCTCAGAAACGTTTACATTTATCGTTTGGAAACTTACGGCGTGTGCTGAGGTACTCGATGGCCCTACAAGCAACAAAACAGGGCCATCTAAGTTGAAGCAATCGGCAAGAAAGAAGTAGTAAATTTAATGTTTTAGATTTCGAAAATTCAATTATTAGCCGGGGTTAGTGCCTTGCAGTTGACCGAGGACCTTAAGGTTTTGCATGAACTGAGGTCTCGCCGCCACAGAGCTTGAGAAAGTGTGAAAAGTGTCAATATGTAGTAAAAACGGAAGAAAATCTCCCGTTTCGTCTTTTGTTTCGTAATGACGTAATGACTGATCGTCACAATTGTCACCCTTCTCTCAGAAACGTTTACATTTATCGTTTGGAAACTTACGGCGGGTGCTGAGGTTTTCGATGGCACTACAAGCAACAAAACAGAACCTTCTAAGTTGAAGCAATCGGCAAGAAAGAAGTAGTAAAATTAATGTTTTGGTTTTCGAAAATTCAATTATTAGCAGGGGTTAGTGCCTTGCAGTTGACCGAGGACCTTGAGGTTTTGCATGAATTGAGGTCTCGCCGCCACAGAGCTTGAGAAAGTGTGAAAAGTGTTAATATGTAGTAAAAACGGAAGAAAATCTCCCGTTTCATCTTTTGTTTCGTAATGACTTAATGACTGATCGTCACAATTGTCGCCCTTCTCTCAGAAACGTTTACATTTATCGTTTGGAAACTTACGGCGGGTGATGAGGTATTCGATGGCACTACAAGCAACAAAACAGAGCCTTCTAAGTTGAAGCAATCGGCAAGAAAGAAGTAGTAAAATTAATGTTTTGGTTTTCGAAAATTCAATTATTAGCCGGAGTTAGTGCCTTGCAGTTGACCGAGGACCTTGAGGTTTTGCATGAACTGAGGTGTCCCCGCCACAGAGCTTGAGAAAGTGTGAAAAGTGTTAATATGTAGTAAAAACGGAAGAAAATCTCCCGCTTCGTCTTTTGTTTCGTAATGACGTAATGACTGATCGTCACAATTGTCGCCCTTCTTTTAGATACGTTTACTTTTATCGTTTGGAAACTTACGCCATGTGCTGAGGTATTCGATGGCACCACAAGCAACATGACAGAGCATTCTAAGTTGACGCAATCGGCAAGAAAGAGGTAGTAAAAGTAATGTTTTGGTTTTCGAATATTCAATTATTAGCCTGAGTTGGTGCCTTGCAGTTGACCGAGGACCTTTAGGTTTTTGTATGAACTGAGGTCTCGCCGCCACAGAGCTTGAGAAAGTGTGAAAGGGGTTAATATGTAGTAAAAACGGAAGAAAATCACCCGTTTCGTCATTTGTTTCGTAATGACGTATGACTGATCGTCACAATTGTCGCCCTTCTCTCAGAAACGTTTACATTTATCGTTTGGAAACTTACGGCTTGTGCTGAGGTTTTCGATGGCACTACAAGCAACAAAACAGAGCCTTCTAAGTTGAAGCAATCGGCAAGAAAGAAGTAGTAAAATTAATGTTTTGATTTTCGAAAATTTAATTATTAGACGGAGTTAGTGCCTTGCAATTGACCGAGGACCTTGAGGTTTAGCATGAACTGAGGTCTCGCCGCCACAAAGCTTGAGAAAATGTGAAAAGTGTTAATATGTAGTAAAAACGGAAGAAAATCTTCCGTTTCGTCTTTTGTTTCGTAATGACGTAATGACTGATCGTCACAATTGTCGCCCTTCTCTCAGAAACGTTTACATTTATCCTTTGGAAATTTACGACGTGTGTTGACGTATTCGATGGCACTACAAGCAACAAAACAGAGCCTTCTAAGTTGAAGCAATTGGCAAGAAAGAAGTAGTAAAATTAATGTTTTGGTTTTCGAAAATTCAATTATTAGCCGGAGTTAGTGCCTTGCAGTTGACCGAGGACCTTGAGGTTTTGCATGAACTGAGGTCTCGCCGCCACAGAGCTTGAGAAAGTGTGAAAAGTGTTAATATGTAGTAAAAACGGAAGAAAATCTTCCGTTTCGTCTTTTGTTTCGTAATGACGTAATGACTGATCGTCACAATTGTCGCCCTTCTCTCAGATACGTTTACATTTATCATTTGGAAACTTACGCCGTGTGCTGAGGTATTCGATGGCACTACAAGCAACAAAACAGAGCCTCCTAAGTTGAAGCAATCGGCAAGAAAGAAGTAGTAAATTTAATGTTTTGGACTTCGAAAATTCAATTATTAGCCGGAGTTAGTGCCTTGCAGTTGACCGAGGACCTTGAGGTTTTGCATGAACTGAGGTCTCGCCGCCACACAGCTTGAGAAAGTGTGAAAAGTGTTAATATGTAGTAAAATCGGAAGAAAATCTCCCGTTTCGTCTTTTGTTTCGTAGTGACGAAATGACTGATTGTCACAACTGTCGCCCTTCTCTCAGAAACGTTTACATTTATCGTTTGGAAACTTACGCCGTGTGCTGAGGTACACGATGGCCCTACAAGCAACAACACAGGGCCATCTAAGTTGAAGCAATCGGCAAGAAAGAAGTAGTAAATTTAATGTTTTGGATTTCGAAAATTCAATTATTATCCGGGGTTAGTGCCTTGCAGTTGACCGAGGACCTTAAGGTTTTGCATGAACTGAGGTCTCGCCGCCACAGAGCTTGAGAAAGTGTGAAAAGTGTCAATATGTAGTAAAAACGGAAGAAAATCTCCCGTTTTGTCTTTTGTTTCGTAATGACGTAATGACTGATCGTCACAATTGTCACCCTTCTCTCAGAAACGTTTACATTTATCGTTTGGAAACTTACGGCGGGTGCTGAGGTTTTCGATGGCACTACAAGCAACAAAACAGAACCTTCTAAGTTGAAGCAATCGGCAAGAAAGAAGTAGTAAAATTAATGTTTTGGTTTTCGAAAATTCAATTATTAGCCGGAGTTAAAGCCTTGCAGTTGACCGAGGACCTTGAGGTTTTGCATGAACTGAGGTCTCGCCGCCACAGAGCTTGAGAAAGTTTGAAAAGTGTTAATATGTAGTAAAAACGGAAGAAAATCTTCCGTTTAGTCTTTTGTTTCGTAATGACGTAATGACAGATCGTCACAATTGTCGCCCTTCTCTCAGATACGCTTACATTTATCGTTTGGAAACTTACGCCGTGTGCTGAGGTATTCGATGGCACTACAAGCAACAAAACAGAGCCTTCTAAGTTGAAGCAATCGGCAAGAAAGAAGTATTAAAAGTAATGTTTTGGTTTTCGAATATTGAATTGTTAGCCAGAGTTGGTGCCTTGCAGTTGACCGAGGACCTTTAGGTTTTTGTATGGACTGAGGTCTCGCCGCCACAGAGCTTGAGAAAGTGTGAAAAGTGTTAATATGTAGTAAAAATGGAAGAAAATCTCCCGTTTCATCTTTTGTTTCGTAATGACTTAATGACTGATCGTCACAATTGTCGCCCTTCTCTCAGAAACGTTTACATTTATCGTTTGGAAACTTACGGCGGGTGATGAGGTATTCGATGGCACTACAAGCATCAAAACAGAGCCTTCGAAGTTGAAGCAATCGGCAAGAAAGAAGTAGTAAAATTAATGTTTTGGTTTTCGAAAATTCAATTATTAGCCGGAGTTAGTGCCTTGCAGTTGACCGAGGACCTTGAGGTTTTGCATGAACTGAGGTGTCCCCGGCACAGAGCTTGAGAAAGTGTGAAAAGTGTTAATATGCAGTAAAAACGGAAGAAAATCTCCCGTTTCGTCTTTTGTTTCGTAATGACGTAATGACTGATCGTCACAATTGTCGCCCTTCTTTTAGATACGTTTACTTTTATCGTTTGGAAACTTACGCCATGTGCTGAGGTATTCGATGGCACCACAAGCAACATGACAGAGCATTCTAAGTTGACGCAATCGGCAAGAAAGAGGTAGTAAAAGTAATGTTTTGGTTTTCGAATATTCAATTATTAGCCTGAGTTGGTGCCTTGCAGTTGACCGAGGACCTTGATGTTTTGCATGAACTGAGATCTCGCCGCCACAGAATTTGAGAAACTGTGAAAAGTGTTAATATGTAGTAAAAACGGAAGAAAATCTCCCGTTTCGTCTTTTGTTTCGTAATGACGTAATGACTGATCGCCACAATTGTCGCCCTACTCACAGAAACATTTACATTTATCGTTTGGAAACTTACTCCATGTGCTGAGGTATTCGATGGTACTACAAGCAACAAAACAGAGCCTTCTAAGTTGAAGCAATCGGCAAGAAAGAAGTAGTAAAATTAATGTTTTGATTTTCGAAAATTTAATTATTAGACGGAGTTAGTGCCTTGCAATTGACCGAGGACCTTGAGGTTTAGCATGAACTGAGGTCTCGCCGCCACAAAGCTTGAGAAAATGTGAAAAGTGTTAATATGTAGTAAAAACGGAAGAAAATCTCCCGTTTCGTCTTTTGTTTCGTAATGACGTAATGACTGATCGTCACAATTGTCGCCCTTCTCTCAGAAACGTTTACATTTATCCTTTGGAAATTTACGACGTGTGCTGACGTATTCGATGGCACTACAAGCAACAAAACAGAGCCTTCTAAGTTGAAGCAATTGGCAAGAAAGAAGTAGTAAAATTAATGTTTTGGTTTTCGAAAATTCAATTATTAGCCGGAGTTAGTGCCTTGCAGTTGACCGAGGACCTTGAGGTTTTGCATGAACTGAGGTCTCACCGCCACAGAGCTTGAGAAAGTGTGAAAAGTGTTAATATGTAGTAAAAACGGAAGAAAATCTTCCGTTTCGTCTTTTGTTTCGTAATGACGTAATGACTGATCGTCACAATTGTCGCCCTTCACTCAGAAACGTTTACATTTATCGTTCGGAAACTTACGGCTTGTGCAGAGGTTTTCGATTACACTACAAGCAACAAAACAGAGCCTTCTAAGTTGAAGCAATCGGCAAGAAAGAAGTAGTAAAATTAATGTTTTGGTTTTCGAAAATTCAATTATTAGCCGGAGTTAGTGCCTTGCAGTTGACCGAGGACCTTGAGGTTTTGCATGAACTGAGGTCTCACCGCCACAGAGCTTGAGAAAGTGTGAAAAGTGTTAATATGTAGTAAAAACGGAAGAAAATCTTCCGTTTCGTCTTTTGTTTCGTAATGACGTAATGACTGATCGTCACAATTGTCGCCCTTCACTCAGAAACGTTTACATTTATCGTTCGGAAACTTACGGCTTGTGCAGAGGTTTTCGATTACACTACAAGCAACAAAACAGAGCCTTCTAAGTTGAAGCAATCGGCAAGAAAGAAGTAGTAAAATTAATGTTTTGATTTTCGAAAATTTAATTATTAGACAGAGTTAGTGCCTTGCAATTGACCGAGGACCTTGAGGTTTAGCATGAACTGAGGTCTCGCCGCCACAAAGCTTGAGAAAATGTGAAAAGTGTTAATATGTAGTAAAAACGGAAGAAAATCTCCCGTTTCGTGTTTTGTTTCGTAATGACGTAATGACTGATCGTCACAATTGTCGCCCTTCTCTCAGAAACGTTTACATTTATCCTTTGGAAATTTACGACGTGTGCTGACGTATTCGATGGCACTACAAGCAACAAAAGAGAGCCTTCTAAGTAGAAGCAATTGGCAAGAAAGAAGTAGTAAAATTAATGTTTTGGTTTTCGAAAATTCAATTATTAGCCGGAGTTAGTGCCTTGCAGTTGACCGAGGACCTTGAGGTTTTGCATGAACTGAGGTCTCGCCGCCACAGAGCTTGAGAAAGTGTGAAAAGTGTTAATATGTAGTAAAATCGGCAGAAAATCTCCCGTTTCGTCTTTTGTTTCGTAATGCCGAAATGACTGATTGTCACAACTGTCGCCCTTCTCTCAGAAACGTTTACATTTATCGTTTGGAAACTTACGCCGTGTGCTGAGGTACTCGATGGCCCTACAAGCAACAAAACAGGGCCATCTAAGTTGAAGCAATCGGCAAGAAAGAAGTAGTAAATTTAATGTTTTGGATTTCGAAAATTCAATTATTATCCGGGGTTAGTGCCTTGCAGTTGACCGAGGACCTTAAGGTTTAGCATGAACTGAGGTCTCGCCGCCACAGAGCTTGAGAAAGTGTGAAAAGTGTCAATATGTAGTAAAAACGGAAGAAAATCTCCCGTTTCGTCTTTTGTTTCGTAATGACGTAATGACTGATCGTCACAATTGTCACCCTTCTCTCAGAAACGTTTACATTTATCGTTTGGAAACTTACGGCGGGTGCTGAGGTTTTCGATGGCACTACAAGCAACAAAACAGAACCTTCTTAGTTGAAGCAATCGGCAAGAAAGAAGTAGTAAAAATAATGTCTTGGTTTTCGAAAATTCAATTATTAGCAGGAGTTAGTGCCTTGCAGTTGACCGAGGACCTTGAGGTTTTGCATGAACTGAGGTCTCGCCGCCACAGAGCTTGAGAAAGTGTGAAAAGTGTTAATATGTAGTAAAAACGGAAGAAAATCTCCCGTTTCTTGTTTTGTTTCGTAATGACGTAATGACTGATCGTCACAATTGTCGCCCTTCTCTCAGAAACGTTTACATTTATCCTTTGGAAATTTACGACGTGTGCTGACGTATTCGATGGCACTACAAGCAACAAAACAGAGCCTCCTAAGTTGAAGCAATCGGCAAGAAAGAAGTAGTAAATTTAATGTTTTAGATTTCGAAAATTCAATTATTAGCCGTAGTTAGTGCCTTGCAGTTGACCGAGGACCTTGAGGTTTTGCATGAACTGAGGTCTCGCCGCCACAGAGCTTGAGAAAGTGTGAAAAGTGTTAATATGTAGTAACATCGGAAGAAAATCTCCCGTTTCGTCTTTTGTTTCGTAATGACGAAATGACTGATTGTCACAACTGTCGCCCTTCTCTCAGAAACGTTTACATTTATCGTTTGGAAACTTACGCCGTGTGCTGAGGTACTCGATGGCCCTACAAGCAACAAAACAGGGCCATCTAAGTTGAAGCAATCGGCAAGAAAGAAGTAGTAAATTTAATGTTTTGGATTTCGAAAATTCAATTATTAGCCGGGGTTAGTGATTTGCAGTTGACCGAGGACCTTAAGGTTTTGCATGAACTGAGGTCTCGCCGCCACAGAGCTTGAGAAAGTGTGAAAAGTGTCAATATGTAGTAAAAACGGAAGAAAATCTCCCGTTTCGTCTTTTGTTTCGTAATGACGTAATGACTGATCGTCACAATTGTCACCCTTCTCTCAGAAACGTTTACATTTATCGTTTGGAAACTTACGGCGGGTGCTGAGGTTTTCGATGGCACTACAAGCAACAAAACAGAACCTTCTTAGTTGAAGCAATCGGCAAGAAAGAAGTAGTAAAAATAATGTCTTGGTTTTCGAAAATTCAATTATTAGCAGGAGTTAGTGCCTTGCAGTTGACCGAGGACCTTGAGGTTTTGCATGAACTGAGGTCTCGCCGCCACAGAGCTTGAGAAAGTGTGAAAAGTGTTAATATGTAGTAAAAACGGAAGAAAATCTCCCGTTTCTTGTTTTGTTTCGTAATGACGTAATGACTGATCGTCACAATTGTCGCCCTTCTCTCAGAAACGTTTACATTTATCCTTTGGAAATTTACGACGTGTGCTGACGTATTCGATGGCACTACAAGCAACAAAACAGAGCCTTCCAAGTTGAAGCAATTGGCAAGAAAGAAGTAGTAAATTTAATGTTTTAGATTTCGAAAATTCAATTATTAGCCGTAGTTAGTGCCTTGCAGTTGACCGAGGACCTTGAGGTTTTGCATGAACTGAGGTCTCGCCGCCACAAAGCTTGAGAAAATGTGAAAAGTGTTAATATGTAGTAAAAACGGAAGAAAATCTCCCGTTTCGTCTTTTGTTTCGTAATGACGTAATGACTGATCGTCACAATTGTCGCCCTTCTCTCAGAAACGTTTACATTTATCGTTTGGAAACTTACGCCGTGTGCTGAGGTACTCGATGGCCCTACAAGGAACAAAACAGAGCCTTCTAAGTTGAAGCAATTGGCAAGAAAGAAGTAGTAAAATTAATGTTTTGATTTTCGAAAATTCAATTATTAGCCGGAGTTAATGCCTTGCAGTTGACCGAGGACTTTGAGGTTTTGCATGAACTCAGGTTTCGCCGCCACAGAGCTTGAGAAAGTGTGAAAAGTGTTAATATGTGGTAAAAACGGAAGAAAATCTCCCGTTTCGTCTTTTGTTTCGTAATGACGTAATGACAGATCGTCACAATTGTCGCCCTTCTCTCAGATACGTTTAGTTTTATCGTTTGGAAACTTACGCCATGTGCTGAGGTATTCGATGGCACCACAAGCAGCATGACAGAGCATTCTAAGTTGAAGCAATCGGCAAGAAAGAGGTAGTAAAAGTAATGTTTTGGTTTTCGAAAATTCAATTATTAGCCGGAGTTAGAGCCTTGCAGTTGACCGAGGACCTTGCGGTTTTGCATGAACTGAGGTCTTGCCGCCACAGAATTTGAGAAACTGTGAAAAGTGTTAATATGTAGTATAAACGGAAGAAAATCTCCCGTTTCGTCTTTTGTTTCGTAATGACGTAATGACTGATCGTCACAATTGTCGCCCTTCTCTCAGAAACGTTTACATTTATCGTTTGGAAAGTTACGCCATGTGCTGAGGTATTCGATGGCACTACAAGCAACAAAACAGAGCCTTCTAAGTTGAAGCAATCGGCAAGAAAGAAGTAGTAAAATTAATGTTTTGGTTTTCGAAAATTCAATTATTGGCCGGAGTTAGAGCCTTGCAGTTGACCGGGGAACTTGAGGTTTAGCATGAGCTGAGGTCTCGCTGTTATGTCCTAGCCAGTAATGCCAACCGAGCCCGCTGCCAAAAGGTTGGCAGCATCAAAGTTCGGACGCCGTCCGCATAAGCAGCGCCAGCGAGACAGGAAATCGCCGCAAGTCTGCGCGCGCCACCGCTGGCTTCTGGCTTTTTAAGCGCTGGAGTCGCGAGCGCTAGGACAGTTCTGTGTTCGCCGCTCAGTTGTATACTCGCCACCGAAGTGTGTACTTGCTAGTCAGTTGGGTGTTCATCGCAGCAGAGTTGTTGTTTGTCGTCAGTCGACGCTGACCTAGCCGCGCCGACTCGAACTAGACAGATTTCTGTAGACACCGAGTTCAGTATTGTGTTACTGTATCTTCACTAATAAAAGATAAGTACCGACTTTTATTTAATATGAGTGTTTGGGCTTTCATCTTTCTGTTCACTGTTCCAGCGGACCGGTCGGCCCGCTATTAAAAGTGTGGCGGTGACTTCGTAAGCCATTTCCACAGCCAAGTGTTTGACGCTACGAACACCGCCACTAAACTGGCGACGAGGTTTTCCGAACTCGTGTGCAGGGCTGGTTCAACTTGTTCTTGTTATACTAATTATAGCGATAAAATTTTGGGGGCTGGTTTAATTTATGTTCACTATGTCTGCCGAATTACAACAGTTGATCTTGTTACAGAGTCAGCAAATACAAAGTCTGGTGGAAGCAATCGCCAAACAAGCGGCTAATCCTCCAACACAAAAGGAACAAACACAGGCAGCACCACAGTTTCGTGCATTTGATTCCTCCAGAGAAGAATGGAGCGAATATTTCGCGCAGTTGCAGGCGCACATGTCAGTCTACAAAATCACAGGTACTGAGCGGCAGCTTTATTTAATTTCCACTGCAGGCGTGGAAATCTATCGACTCCTTTGTAAGTTGTTCCCGGAATCCCAGCCAGAAGCTTTAGACTATGACGTTGTTGTTAACAAGCTTGCTGAGTATTTCGAGTCGCGAGTTCATGTGGCAGCGGCCAGATTCAAGTTCTTCAGATTAAAGAAACTGCCACATCAATCTAATAAACAGTGGTTAACAGATTTACGGGGCCTCACCCGTCAGTGCCGATTTAATTGTGTGTGTGGAGCTTCCTACAGTGATGTCATGTTACGAGACGCTATTACGCAAAACATTGCAGATTCTCGTATTCGTGCTGCTATCTTAAAGTTGCCTGACCCGTCATTAGAGACTGTGATGAACATCCTTGAAGCCCAAGATACTTTTGACTATGCTGAGTGTCAGTTAGGTCAGCCATGTGTTTCTCAAATTGCCTGTGCTACGCAAGTTATGTCACGCCCGCGGCCCCACCGGCGGAGTCAGACTGTAAACACTAGCCGGCCGCGTCATGTTAAACGTATTCGTCAGCCGCGTGTGCAACATGATAGAGTTAAGTCTTGCCCTAAGTGTGTTCTTGCTCATCCTCGTGAACGTTGCCCGTTAAGAAACGCGGTTTGTCACTTCTGTCAAAGGAAAGGACACATCCAGACTGTTTGTTTGCGTAAACGCAAGAACAATTCTAGTGCTGCCCAGCCCATGGATATTCATGTTCTTCAAAGCCAGCCCGCCCAGAAGGTCGCGTTTAAAGACTCTTCCACGGTTCGTGTGGGTAATAAACTTGTTCGCAGTAAGCCACCCACCCAGCCCTCTGCTATGCGACCCAGGCGTAATACAAACGCTGTAAAAAGTAATGTACAGACTGCAAGTGAAGCGGGAGTTGTTGTTCCACCCGCCCAACCCACGAGTTGTCGTAAGCAGCGAACACGCGCTAAACGCGCTGATTTTGTGTCTTCCGCCTCCACTGCACCGATCCAGAGACAGTGTAATAAACTATTTGTGAAGCTACGCATCCAGGATAAGACCTTCAATTTTCAATTAGACACTGGTGCGTCTGTGACTCTCATAAATAGTGCTACGTATGCGGCTATCGGCCGCCCTAAACTTTCAGCGGCAAAAAATTCTTTGGCTACTTATAGTGGAGAACAAATTCCTGTGTTAGGTGTATGTAGCGTGCCAGCCACATTCCGTGGCAATACAAAAACAGTTTCATTCGCAGTGCTCCGCGCTACAGACAGTGTAAACATTTTCGGATTAGACTGTTTTGACTTGTTTGGCCTGTCTATCCAAGACAATGTGTTGCAAATTAGTTCTGTTGTTGTTCCGCAAGACAGCATAACCGATTTGTGTAAACGATACAGTGACATATTTAAAGACGAACTAGGTTGTGCTGCGAACTTTGCCGCTCATATTACGTTAAAAGATACTGCTCAGCCTCGATTTTTTCGTGCTCGTCCAGTGCCTCACGCCCTCCGGGCACCTGTAGCAGATGAACTTCGTCGTTGGCAAAACAACGGTGTTATTCAACCCGTTTCAGCGAGCCAGTGGGCTTCTCCCTTAGTTATTATAAAGAAACCGTCTGGCAAGTTACGTTTGTGTGCTGATTTTAAGTCGACAGTTAATCCTCAGACTGTCATTGATTCTTTTCCTTTGCCTAGACCGGACGAGCTGATGGATAAGTTAGGGGAAGCTCAATTCTTTTCCAAAATTGATCTCCGTGAAGCATATTTGCAATTGCCCCTCGACGAGCAATCACAACAGTATTTTGTCATAAACACGTCGTTGGGGTTGTTCCGTTTTCTGCGTTTGCCTTTTGGTTGTGCGTCAGCTCCAGCTGTTTTTCAGCGTTTTTTGTCGCAACTTCTGGCTAATGTGCCATCGTGTTGCAACTATTTAGACGATATTGTTGTGTCCGGTCGGACGCCTGCAGAACATTTCCGTAATTTGGAGTGTTTGTTTAAAGTGTTGTCTCAGGCAGGCCTACGTTGCAACATCGATAAATGTTCATTTTTCCTTACGGAGATGGAGTATCTGGGACATGTTATTAATGCTCAAGGCATTCATCCCTCCCAGTCACATTTAGCAGCTATTCGTGATTTGCCCGCCCCTCGCAATCTGCAGGAATTGCAAGCAGTTCTTGGCAAATTGACATATTATATTAGGTTTATCCCTAATGCATCACAGATTGCTGCATCGTTGCATCGTCTCCGCCGTAAGAATGTTCCGTTTGTGTGGTCACCTGATTGCCAATCAGCCTTTCAGCAGCTTAAAGAGGCTTTATTGAATGATCGTTGTCTGGTCCATTACGACCCTAACAAGCCTCTGGTGTTAGCTTGTGATGCCTCTTCTTTCGGCCTCGGTGCTGTGTTGTCTCACCGAGTCGGTAACACCGAACGTCCTATTGCGTTCGCATCTAAATTGCTCAACAAAGCTCAGTGTAATTATAGCCAATTGGACAAGGAAGCGTTGGCTATTGTGTTCGGTGTCACAAAATTCCATCACTACCTCTATGGTAGACCGTTCTATTTAGTAACAGATCACAAGCCCCTGACGTCACTGTTTCATCCGTCTAAACCAGTTCCTCAGCGGACAGCTCAGAGACTACAACGTTGGGCTCTTTTGTTATCACAATACCAGTATGAGATACTGTATCGCCCTACAGCTCAGCATGCAAACGCTGACGCGCTTTCTGGATTGCCGGTTGCTGCGGATGATGTCTTCGATTCCTCTGACGACTCTTGCCATCAGATTGACGCCGATGAGCATCAATCCCTCCGGGATTTTCCGATTGATTATCGTCAGGTGGCACGTGAGACAGCTACGGATCCTCATCTGAGTTTACTATTACGTTTTGTTCAACGTGGTTGGGCGTCCAAGGCAAAGGACATATCGGATCCTGTGGTTCGTCGCTATTATCCGCAACGTCATCTGTTGTCTGTTTCGCACGGAGTTTTGCTGCTACGCACCGAGAATGACCAGCTTCGTGTAGTGGTTCCCCAAGTGCTCCAATCCAAGGTCCTCGACTTGTTGCATCAAGGTCATTGGGGAGTGGTCCGCACCAAGCAGCTTGCCCGCCGTCATTGTACATGGATCGGCATTGATAAGCAGATTACGCAGATGTCTACAGATTGTTTGACGTGTGCCGAACACCAAGCTGCTCCGCCTCAACGCTATTTTGAGTGGGCACGCCCTGCCAGTCCTTGGCAGCGAGTACATATTGATTTCGCTGGTCCATATTGGCATTCTCGTTGGCTCATCGTGATAGATGCATTTAGTAATTTTCCGTTTGTTGTGCCCATGCAGTCTACAACGTCTGTACAAACTATACAGGCGTTGACTTCAATTTTTTGTATTGAGGGTCTTCCAGAAGTTTTAGTGTCTGACGATGGTCCACAATTTACCTCTGCTGAATTTGAAAGTTTTTGTTCTGCCAATGGCATTCGCCATGTTCTTACTCCGCCGTTCCACCCTCAATCGAATGGTGCAGCGGAACGTTTTGTACGCACATTCAAGGATCATATGGACCGCCTTCGTGCTACGCACTCTCGTCAGCAGGCCCTCATCACGTTCCTGTCGTCGTACCGGACCACGCCACGCGACGGCCCTTCGCCTGCGGAGCTTCTCCACGGCCGTCGTCACCGCACCCTACTACGGTTGTTGCAACCCCCGGATCGATCCGCCGCTTCTGAGCATCGCACGCGTTTTCAGCGCAAAGACGCCGTTTTTTTTCAGAGTTTATCACGGTCGCCGTCGTTGGGAACGTGGTACCGTGATAAGTGTCCAGGATCGCGGTTTTTATACTGTTCAAGGTGCTACTGGGGTGCACAGGAGGCATCAGAACCAGTTGCGCCGCGCTGGCCGCCCGGATTCTGCTGCTCGTTCTTTGTCCACAGATTTGGTCCGCGGCGGGTTCCAGCCGCGCCTTCCGACTTCGCTGCCGCTCCCAGGGCAGCAGCAGCAGCCGTCGCCGCTACCACGCCGACAGCCCGTCCCGTTGATGCCTCCCGCGCAGCTTCATCCGGGAGCGCCCCAGGTGGTCGCTCCAGCGCCTGCGGTCCCTCTTCAGTCGCCACCGCCTTCGGAGCTGATGGACGTCGACCCCTCAGCCGGGCCGCCTTCCCAAGCGGTGGCTGTGCAGCCTGTCCTGCAGCCGCTTTCCTTGCGCACCCCCAAGGAGTCTGACACCACAGCGCCTTGTCCGGCGCCCTCTCAGCAGCCGTCGACGCAGCGTCAGGAGACGCTGCCTCTTTTCGTGGGTTCCGACGCCCCGTCGCGTCCAGTACCAGAAGCTGCGCCCGTGGTCACAGGCGTGCACCCTGACCTCGGTTTCCAGTCGGTGTTTCCCGAGGCCCCGCGCAGCCCATGCTGGGGTGCGGACCGGGGACTGCCACCGACAACAGTCTCTTCTGCTACGCCTGCGGCCAGACCCCTCCCCCGCCGTCGACGCTCGCCACGTCATTATTCAACGACGGTGCGGCGATTTGGGGGGGGGGGGGGGAGGAGTGTTATGTCCTAGCCAGTAATGCCACCCGAGCCCGCTGCCAAAAGGTTGGCAGCATCAAAGTCCGGACGCCGTCCGCATAAGCAGCGCCAGTGAGACAGGAAATCGCCGCTAGTCTGCGCGCGCCACTGCTGGCTTCTGGTTTCATAAGCGCTGGAGTCGCGAGCGCTAGGACAGTTCTGTATTCGCCGCTCAGTTGTATACTCGCCACCGAATTGTGTACTTGCTAGTCAGTTGTGTGTTCATCGCAGCAGAGCTGTTGTTTGTCGTCAGCCGACGCTGACCTAGCCGCTCCGACTCGAACTAGACAGATCTCTGTAGACATGGAGTTCACTACGGTGTTTCTGTATCTTCATGAATAAAGATAAGTACCGACTTTTATTTAATCAGAGTGTTTGGGTTTTCATCTTTCTGTTCACTGTTCCAGCGGACCGGTCGGCCCGCTATTAAAAGTGTGGCGGTGACTTCGTAAGCCGTTTCTACAGTGAATTGTTTGTCGCTACGAACACCACCACAAAATATTCCAACACAGGGGAGACGTTTCTGTATAAAGTCGCCTGCCTACAGTCGGATGATGAATACGACACTGCAAAGCCTGTGTTATTCGGAATTATGATGCAGGCACGTCGAAACGAGCTTCACGTTGTAATTCGGAATAACACAGGCACTGCAATATCGTATCGTTTTATAAACCCGTCGATAACTACGTTTGTAACAAAAATAAATTTGTTGATCAAGATGATTGTCGATGGATACGTTATGCAGGAAATACGCTACTGAGCGAACACATGACCACGACGGCAGTCCGGGAAGTTGAATGCCGCCAGGTACCGCTTAGTGTGTGTACATATTGTAGTAAGTGTGAGGTGTCGAGATGGCTACTATTGGCGAGAAAACTGCGCTACTAGGATATTAGTTGAAAAGACAAAGGCACCACATCAGCTGGGGGGGGGGGAGAGTAGGTGGTGGTTGTGAGGGGAGGGGTGGAGAGGGGGGGTACGCCTGGGGGGGATTCCTTCGAAATGGAGAAAGCTGCAGCCCTATACTCGGATCTGAAAATCGCAACACCAAGGAGCAGTTCTGCAACTGAAACGTAAGTTGGGAGGCGTCTTTCTGCTTCAGAATGATGATGTCTATCCAAATTTAAGAGCAGTGCCAGTCGCACAAGAGTGTGGGTAGCAGTGCCTCTATGGGGATGCAAATCAAGTTTCTTTTAAATACTTGCTGCAACGTTCGTGAGCGTTAATTACCTTTGAAACAGTCCGCCCCCGGTTGCTAAGTGGTCAGTGCGACAGAATGTCAATCCTACGGGCCCGGGTTCGATTCCCGGCTGGGTCGGACATTTTCTCCGCTCAGGGACTGGGTGCTGTGTTGTCCTAATTATCATCATTTCATCCGCATCGACGCGCAAGTCGCGAAAGTGGCGTCAAATCGCAAGACTTGCACCTGGCGAACAGTCTACCCGACGGGAGGCCCTAGTCACATATTTCATTTATCTTTGAAATTGGACTTTGCCATTTGATGTTTGTCACTGGGACTGAAAGAGGTTGTGTATTAGGGCTACAAGAAGGTCCATGTTCCTTTTGCAACATTACAGAAAAACTTGCCCCGAATGTTGCTACTGTACATCATTGTTGCCAGAAACGGTCACGACAATGTACTGCGGAGCCAATAAGATTGGGCTCCAAACGGCCACGTGGAACTACAGAGAGGGAAAACAATTGTGTTTGGCGTATGGCTCTGGCGTACCGTACTGCATCTGCAGCAGCAGCTTAGGTGGTAGTTGGCACCACAATGACACAATGAGCTGTTACAAAGTGGTTACTTCAGGAACAGGTCTGAGGTGGATACCTACAGACCAGCGACGTTTGAGAGTTGAGTGGTGTCAAGCGAGAACTCAGTGGAGTGCAGCAGGGTGGAGGTGTCGTGTGTTTTGTGGTGGAGGCTGGTTCCACCTCGGTGCCAGTGATGGCCGGAGTCGACTAGGAGGAGGCGACTTGAGTGCCTGCAGCCGACCTGCCTGCCTGCCAGACACGCAGGGTTACGGTCTGCAGTGTGGCTTCGTGTGACTGCAGGGTCACTCTCGTGGTTACTCCATGCACCCTGACTGCTAAGTTGTACGCCAGTCTGGCGATTCGACCTGTTGTCCTCAGAAGCGACCTCCGAGTTCTGCTTTGCTGCCGTGAGGCGATAAGCGAATGAACTGTTTACTGAACTCTGCATTCCGTTATAAATTCCCCAACGTGATTCTTATGCACTTAATGATACCAAGGTAATGCTGTTCCTTATCTATATAAATGATTTCGGAGACAATTGATGAATCGTCTGAGGTTGTTTGTAGATCGGCTCTGAGCACTATGGGACTTAACTTCAGAGGTCATCAGTCCCCTAGAACTTAGAACTACTTAAACCTAACTAACCTAAGGACATCACACACATCCATGCCGGAGGCAGGATTCGAACCTGCGACCGTCGCGCTCGTGCGCTTCCAGACTGAAGCGCCTAGAACCGCTCTGCCACTCCGGCCGGCTTGTTTGTAAATGATGCTGTCATTTACCATCTAGTAAAGTCATTAGAATATCAAAACCAATTTGAAAAACGATTAGAAAAGATATCTGTATGTTGCGAAAATTGGCAGTTGACCCTAAATAATGAAAAGTGTGAGGTTCTCCACTTGAGTGCTAAACGGAATCGGTGAAACTTCGATTAGACGATAAATCAGTCAAATCTAAAGGCCGTAAATTCAACTAAACACCTAGGCATCACAATTATGAACAACAATAATTGGAAAGCACACATAGGAAATGTTGTGGGTAGGTGAGCCAAAGACTGCGTTTTATTGGCTGAAGATGCCACAGATCTACTAGAGAGACTGCCTACACCACGCTTGTCCGTCCTCTTCTGGAGCGCTGCTGTACGGTGTTGGATCCTTACCAGACAGAATAAACGGACTACATCGAGAGTGTTCAAAGAAGAACAGCATATTTTGTATTATCGAGAAACAGGGGAGACAGTGTCACTGACACGATACAGGATCATCATTAAAACACAGGCGTTTTTCGTTGCGGCAGAAACTTATCACGAAATTTCGATCACCAGCTTTCGCCTCAGAATGCCAAAAAATTTTTTGACGCCGACCTACACAGGAAGAAACTATCATCATCATAAAATAAGGAAATCAGAGCTCGCTCAGAAGGATATAGGTGTTCGTTTTTTCCGCACGCTGTTTGAGACTGGAATAATAGAGGATTATCCTGAAGGTGGTTCGATAAACCGTTTGCCAGGAACGTAAATGTAATTTGCAAAGTATCCCTGTAGGTGTAAATATAGATTAAGGGTTTACTACGAGTGATATTACGGACTTGACAGGCCGTCTATGGTTCTTTCACTTGCTTGCATAAACTAATTTAATGCATGAAACGTCCTTGCACATTAAAACTGTGTGCCGGACCGAGACTCGAACTCGGGACCTTTGCTTTCGCGGGCAAGTGCTCTACCAACTGAGCTACCCAAGCACGACTCATGCCCTGTCCTCACAGTTTTACTTTTGCCAGTATCTCGTCTCCTACCTTCCCAACTTAACAGAAGCTCTCCTGCAAACACAGGAAGTTTGGAAGGTAGGAGACGAGGTACTGCCAGAGGTACAGCTGTGAGTTCACTCATCAAACAACAGCGGACAATTGATAGACTCGTTAATATTTCTGTCAAACTGATTTCATGCCTAGTGCATGTCCCACTAAGTTCACGTTTTCAAGACCCAACGTAAAATGCCTCCCCCTTGTTTTCTAACACAAGATTTACTAAGAAGATAGTAATAACTCAACATTATTGTAAAATGAATAGAGCACATCCACAACTCAAAATATCTACAAAAATAACAATAATAATAATACCATAACTAGTAATAAGTAAAATTTCCACAAAACAACCTTTTTTTGCTAATTTTTCTCTGTAAATAACTAGATCGTACAATCAATGCTTATTCCCAATCCATTCTGCCACACGTACAGATGTAGTGTACAAATACTCAGAAAAAGCTAAACTGCAACAATAAACAGTGCAAGAAACAACTAACGAAATGTGACTGACAGACTCTCGAAAAATATATATATAAAAAAGCACCAAATGAAATAATTACCTGGACAGTACAGCAACAGAAAAATAAAAGCAAAGAATGGATTGTCTCGTTTTTAGAAGTAAAACACAAACTGTAATTGTAAAACGAAAATTGTTATTTTGTAAATAAAAGTCTATATACGTTAAAAAAAAAGTTGGAGTCTCGGTCCAGCACACAGTTTTAATCTGCCAGGAAGTTTCATATCAGGGCACACTCCGTTGCAGAGTGAAAATCTCATTCTGGAATTATTTTATGCTTGTTTGTTTTTAATGTTGTTACTTTCTTTTTTGTTACATCAATTTCTTTGCGATATATCTTGTGGCTATTTAATTCGCGTGAGCTACTATGAAATTTTATTGTATGTATGTCTACTATCTTTCTTTTCTGCGATACATTCTTTGGTTTAGGAATAAACCTCATTGCCTTCAGATGTAGCGTCTGTGACTTAGATATGACATCGGTCAAAGCCATGGAGTAGAAAAATCTCTGGAGTGGTCACTGCGTGATGCTCACGTTGTCAACATTAAATTATCACGTGATCTCGGCATGAATCTGTTTAAGAACAGTTCATCTTGGCCATTGCGTCCC
Source organism: Schistocerca piceifrons (assembly GCF_021461385.2). Taxonomy (NCBI): domain Eukaryota; kingdom Metazoa; phylum Arthropoda; class Insecta; order Orthoptera; family Acrididae; genus Schistocerca; species Schistocerca piceifrons. Next base: position 3,105,259 of record NW_025728455.1, on the reverse strand, counting down.
GTCAAAACGTTTCACACTGCATTTCAAATGGCGGCATTCAGACAAGTCGTCAACAGACCGTCACGTCACGTCACGGCAGGTCAAGGGTTCCCGGGAAGGAAATGTCGACAGTATCATCGTCTGCTAACATCGTAAGTTAACCTATTTTCCCGCACTCACGCGTGTTATAGTAGTGGATATTGTGCTTTGTATCTTCTTAATATTTCTTTTATTATTGTGCTTTATTTTCGTGGCAAATTGTAAATGTTTCATGCTGACTTGCAGGTTTTTTGCATTGGATGTTTTTACACAAGCAGTGTGAGATATCCGAAAGCGACAAAACTATTTAGGTTTGAGAGTAGCAGAACAGATGGCCACTTTCCCACAGCACAGAAATGTCGACGTTTTGAAATGTTGTTTCACGTCTTAGCACAAACAAAACTGATCAAGAACATGCCTTATTTGGTTTGCTTTGGCCATTAACAACTTTGTTTCCTCAGTTGCAATACCATACTCTCACACAGACTAAGCGAACTGACGTGACATGACGTGACAGACAGTGTAAACACACGCTGACTTGACGGTGCAGTTAGATGACGCCCGCTCATTTTACTCATCTAAGCTGAGAGAAGAATTTATTCCAGGTATCGAATGCAAATTGTTATGGCGTCTACAAAACACCTGTCCCAAATACACAGCGCATACGAAGGGTCTCTATCGGTACTAAGGATATGGCGGCATTCCAACTTTGTGGGACGTTTTACGGACAGACCTACGCCGCCCCGAGGTCACGTGCCCACTGTGGCAATGTGTGTCGACAACAGAAAATTAAATCCGTGCGTCCGAATGCTCACCCTGTGGTCAAAGCCGAGGGTGAAACGGGGCACTAGAATTTATTCATTGCTTTTTTACCGTTTGTGTATCATTAAATGAGGCGTCTTCATCGTCCTTGCGCCAATGAAATTCGTATCCTTAACACCAGTGCAATACTGTCACGTTATGCTGGCTTCTCATCTCCTGGAACTGAAATAGTAGAGACTGCACGAATTCGAGCTGCTGATACTTTGATTCATTTCGCTGTCGACTTTGGCAAAGGCAAATTCTCGTAATTTTCTGTAGTATGGTATGTATGACACATGGACATGTTTCTCATTTAATCCTGTGTATCATGTGGGTATTCCTTTCGGCATGGTGTCACATTTTCATGCTATGAACATGCTGTTTACACCTTGTAGGCACAGAAAACACTGATCTTCCAAAGATGTATTTGTAAGTGTATTCACAGAAAACATAGTTCTTCCAAAGATGTATGATTTTATGTACCTATGATCTTCCTGTGAACATGTGTTATCGTACAGGGACATAAAACCTATGCTATTCATCTTTGGGCATTAGTCCATCAGTATCTTCCATAGTATATTTTCAGACCAAATTCACTACACATGTAACTACTGTACTAATGTTCATTCTGTGGCTCGATTGTTTAATGACTGGAAAACATATTTGCTACCTGTTTGTCACAGATTTAGACGATTTTGGACTTTCTGCACGCTGAGACATCCATTTCAATAGACCTTGACGATGACTTCACTTAACAATGTCTGATTATACTCAGTGAACCTGATAATGACTTAAGGCCAAAATCATGATTTTAATATAGAACAAGGAAGTGTGTACAGTCAGAAGGCGAAAATATCATTCAAGAGCTGTGATCGTCATTGATTAAAGCTGTGTTTTATTTCAGTGATATGTAACATACAGCAGTGAGCATCATTTACCCGTGACCTCTTACACACTTGTGTATCCTGTTATCTGATAGGATCGCCGACGACGAGTTCATCTAGCAGCCTACACATGTGCAATATCTCGCTGGCAATGTCACCAGCAGTTGTTGCTAGGTATTGGTCACAAAACACACCAGCGTTTTATATAGCAATTTTAATCAGTAATTCGAACGATACAAAGTCTGGAACACCTGCTATCGAAAATTACCTGGAGTGATGAGCAAAATCTCGCATGTCGATTAATACCCGCAGAAAAACAAGAGTTTAAATGCATTAACGTTCTTTTGGGATGTTACAGACTGGAAACTGTAACATGTCAACTAAAATAGTGTGCAGACTTAAACTACTGCTCTTCTTCCCTTATCTCGGCATTTCTAACCAGGGCTCAGGATTAACCCATTGCAGCTTATACGTATTATGGGTGTTTTATGCTGTACTGCATTGTTGTCAGTTAATTTTTCTCAAAATTTCCCTGGAAAGAACTACTCTCCTAACTCATACATATTTTTAAAGCATAATATCTAGGAACCCATAATGGAGAGAAAAAATCGTAGATGCAAGTTTGCAGAAAAATGCTCTACAAAACTTATTAACGCTGCGTTTACCGAAATTTCCACTGGAAAGTAGACATATAGGGAAAAAGATTTTGTCGTGATTTCGGGTGGTTTTTCGAATGTGACCACATGCACACGTCCACTCTAATGTCGAGCCCTTAGACTTTACAGCTTAACATACTAAAAATGTGGAACTACCGGAATAAATGCGATCGTGAATTAGTAATTGCATTGAGCTACAGGGTGTTCTGAAATTCCTGTTCCAAACTTCTAATACATGTAGATGGGAGTGGGTACATAATATTTTGGACAAAAACCCACGGCCGAAAACTTACGGTTTGTGTCCAGCTTTTGAATTCACACACTTTTACTTGAGGAATTAAATTATACTTTGTTGTTGTGGTCTTCAGTCCAGAGACTTCTTTGATGCAGCTATCCATGCTACTCAATTTTCTGTGCAAGCTTCTTCATCTCACAGTACCTACTGAACCCAAATAGCAAAACTCATTTACTACTTTAAGTGTCCATTTCCTAATCTAATTCTCTCAGCATCACCTGATTTAATTCGACTATATTCCATTATCCCTGTTTTGCTTTTGTTGATGTTTATCTTATATCCTCTTCTCAAGACACCGTCCGTACCGCTCAGCTGCCCTTCCAATTAACTTTGAAACGTCCCCTTAGAACAATTTCTAAATTACTGTGCTGATAAACCTCTTACATTATTCGCTTTTCAAACAGCTGAGCAAAACTGAACGTACTCAAACATTCACTAAAGTGACACACAATATTTTTTTAGTGCAACGCAATCTCACTTTCAAAAATCCCTACAAAAGAATGGCCCTGACTAACATTAACCTATACCTTTCACAAATCACTTACCTCACAAAAATCTTCCTTACTCGAACTACTGCAATACAGCGACCGCCACTACTGCCAGCTAAATAAAAGATTCAAACTACAGAAGGCACTAACTACTGATAGGCATAGTTAGCAGATGAAAGATTTTAATAGAGAACAAACAATGATTTTCCTTAATAGTCATCAAAAGTCATAATATATATAGCAGTTCATGACATCCAGTCTTACAAATTTCAAAACTCCGCCATTTCTCTCCCCACATCCACCACTGCTGGCGGCTCACCTCCAACTGCGCAACGCTATGCGCTGTTAACAGCCAACAGCCCAACACTACGATGGCCGACAACAATGCAAATCAGCCACAGACTGCACACAGCACAGCCAGTGATTTTCATACAGAGCGCTACGTGGCGTTACCAATATAAAAACCTAAATAGCCTACTTACAACTTGCTGACACTGACAGAATTACTATGTCATCGAAGAACCTCAAAGTTTTTATTTCTTCTTCATGGATTTTTTCTTCCTACTCCGAATGTTTCTTTTGTTTCCTTTACTGCTTGCTCAATATACAGATTGAATAACATCGGGGAGAGGCTACAACCCTGTCTCACTCCCTTTCCACCCACTGCTTCCCTTTCATACCCCTCAACTCTTATAACTGCCATCTGCTTTCTGTACAAATTGTAAATAGCCTTTCGCTCCCTGTATTTTACCCCTGCCACCTTCAGAATTTGAAAGAGAGTGTTCCAGTCAACACTGTCAAAAGCTTTCTCCAAGTCTACAAATGCTAGAAACGTAGGTTTACCTTTCCTTAATCTGTCTTTTAAGATAAGTCATCGGGTCAATATTGCTTCACGTACTTCAGCATTTCTATGGAATCCAAACTGATCTTCCCTGAGATCAGCTTCTACCAGTTTTTCCATTCGTCTGTAAGGAATTCGAGTTAGTATTTTGCAGACGTGGCTTATTAAATTGATAGTTCGGTATTTTTCACATATGTCAACCCCTCCTTTCTTTGGGATTGGAATTATTATATTCTTCTTGAGGTCTGAGGGTATTTCGCCTGTTCATACATCTGTCTCACCAGATGGTAGAGTTTCGTCAGGACTGGCTCTCCCAAGGCTGTCAATAGTTCTAGTGGAATGCTTAGAACTGGGTTCCCATCTGAGCTCTTGATATTCATACAAGTGGTTCTCTTTTCTCCAAAAGTCTCTTTAATTTTCCTGTAGGCAGTATCTATTTTACGCCTAGTGAGATAAGCCTCTACATCCTTGCATTTGTCCTCTAGCCATCTCTGCTTAGCCGTTTTGCAGTTGCTGTCGGTCTCATTTTTTAGATGTTTGTATTCCTTTTTGCCTGTTTCATTTACTGCATTTTTATATTTTCATCAATTAAATTCAATATTTCTTCTGTTATCCAAGAATTTCTGCTAGCCCTTGTCTTTTTACCTACTTGATCCTCTGCTGCCTTTACTATTTCATCTCTCAAAGCTACCCATTCCTCTTCTACTGTGTTTCGTTCCCCCTGTTCTTGTCAATCGTTACCTAATGCTCTCTCTGAAACTCTCTAAAACCTCTGGTTCTTTCAGTTTATCCAGGTCCCATCTCCTTAAAGGACCACCTTTTTGCAGTTTCTTTAGTTTTAATCTACAGTTCATAACCAATAGATTGTGGTCAGAGTTCACATCTGCCCCTGGAAATGTCTTACAATTTAAAACCTGGTTCCTAAATCTCTGTCTTGCCATTATATAATCTATCTGAAACCTTGCTGTGTCTCCAGGCCTCTTCCATGTATGCAACCTACTTTCATGATTCTTGAACCAAGTGATAGCTATGATTCAGTTACGCTCTATGCAAAATTCTGCCAGGTGGCTTCCTCTTTCATTCCTTACCCCCATTCCATATTCACCTACTACTTATCCATCTCTTCCTTTTCCTACTATCGAATTCCAGTCACCGATGACTATTAAATTTTCGTCTCCCTTCACTATCTGAATAATTTCTTTTATCTCATCTTACATTTCATCAATATCTTCGTAGTCTGCGGAGCGTATTGGCATATAAACTTGTAGTACTGTGGTAGGCATGGGCTTCGTGTCTAACTTTGCTACAATAATGCGCTCACTATGCTGTTTGTAGTAGCTTACCCGCACTCCTATTGTTTTATTCATTATTAAACCTGGTCCTGCAGTACCCCTATTTGATTTTGTATTTATAACCGTGTATTCACCTGACCAGAAGTCTTGTTCCTCCTGCCACCGAACCTCACTAATTCCCACTATATCTAACTTTGACCTATCCACTTCCCTTTTAAAATTTTCTAAACTACCTGCCCGACTGAGGCGTAACAAAATACAATTATTGGGTAACAGAAAGAAAACATAACGAAACATTCACTGATCACTATAACATATTAGTTTCCATCATCACACTACGCCCTTGATTACACGTCAGTGATTATATACAAGCATCGGAATCATGCTGGCTTTCATATACATTGCAGCAATACCCTCATACTGAAATTTTTTGATCGCTATTTACACCTCCTCTCAAAATATGGAAAGCAAAGAGCTGGCAGTAGAAGCGATTTGCTTCACAGTATCGAAGATGAAGAGGAGGTCACAGCTCTTAAGGTATGTGCTTTAGAGTATACGTTTGCTAAGGCGTTTTTTGCTTCGAATGATTGTTGCTGGAATATCCCTGAATATTGAAAGTTCCTCCCGAGTCACCCTGTGCATTTGCGTCTGTCGGGTATGTCGTAGCGCAAAGACACAACCGAAACAGCAAACTGGCGGAGTCATTTCAGACTCTAGGATGCAGTTGGTACATTAAGCGGAGTTTACACGGGCAGGTATCAGTCGCGCCTGTTGACGTACACATGTAAAGGCGCACGTGTGGACACCTAAAATAGCACGTCGTAGCAACTCAAAACTGAAACCGTGTGTAGCTAGTACCTTGCCTCGTTTTGACTTTATCCATTCACCTACCTTCGTACAAAATTTGAACCCATTTATGCAAGTTAAAAGTACAGAAGCTGCACGTTTCAAAAAATTCCCGGATAAGCGTGTTTTCTGCATGTTATTGCACATAAAATGCTATCGGTGCAACTACAAATGGTGCCATTAGCAGTGCATTAGTTTCATCCCAATTAAAATCTTTTGCAAAACGAATTAATCGCATTTCAACTCTTGCCTGGGCGCCAGCTCGGGGTCGTCGTTCGAACCTCGCTTAATACAGTACACTGTAACGTAGCTGCAGTAAGGCAGATGTCGAATGGCTACACAAATGGCCGCCGGTTCGAAGTAAACCAAAGGCAGTTAACCCTACGCAGCCAGCTCAGACAGGAACCGAGCACCAACACCTCCCTCCCTCCCTCCCCCCGCCCACACACACACTGTTACAGTGCTTCTGCGTTGTAACGATAAGTAGCCCGGGACGGGAGAAACAGTCTCGTAGCAAACATTCAATGTTTACTGTCAGTCATAACAAAAAAGTTAAGTGAACTATCGATTTGAAAACAACTACGGCGATGGTACTAGTCCCATGTTACCCAATATACGTATTGGGAAAAATTTTACTCCAATTCTATCCAGTTATTGAATTTTTCGCCCCTGTATTTTGGACGGTGCGTCTTTTTCAGTAAGCCAAAATTAAACTTCCTGGGAGATTAAAACTGTGTGCCGAGATTCGATCTCGGTCCGGCACACAGTTTCAGTCTGCCAGGAAGTTCCATATCAGCGCTGACTCCACTGCAGAGTGAAAATCTCATTCTGGAAGCCAAAATTAGACGCACCTGTGCAACTGTGTTTTGTTAGTTTGCTGAGGATGACATACAGATTCGCAGTGTGTCTCAAACTAACCGGTGCTCTTTCACCCTGCACTCAACACAGAGCATTTTCTTAGAGTAGGGTTGCCCAATCTGTGTCCTGTGGAACATTGGTGCTCCGCGAGGACAGAAAATGTGCTCCACGAAAAAATGTTTATAACATGGAGTTTTTTTCGTCAACATCTTGACGATATTAATTTTTATTTCATTTTATTATGGTTCCTGTGTTATTGATCATGAGCTACATTGAAGTAATCACCGAATAAAACAAATGCTTCTCTTTTTTTAAAGTTTCATTAACGTTCAAAACAAACAAGGTGTTCCGTAAAATTACCAAGATTCTCGAAGTGGAAAGAAGTCAGAGGAAACGTTTGGAAGCCCGTGTGTTAGATGCGTACTCGATATTACGTTGCAATTTCTGTTCCACGCAGTGTGCGTCTTTATACTGTATTCGGAGTAGATACCACCGAGACAAAGTACCTCACGCTTCCGAACACTTGCTGCGAGCTTACTGCCAGTGCTTCAGACAGCAAGTAAACCATTTCATACACATGACTGAGTGATACACTCCTTTAAATAAAAATGACTTGGACCGAGCATGTGCACAATGCTCTTAGGTGAAATATGCCTTTAACGACATTTTTTAAGAATTATCTGATATATTATTACTTGTATGTAGTTCATATTGCAACATTTATTAACAGTGACAATGGACGACACCGATAACAAACTCTTACTCTCACGAACGTTAGAGAAATAATTAATAAACATCAAAAACAGCTCACAGTAAAAATTACACAATCTCTCATGAAAAATCTAAAGTTCCCTTATGTGGATGTCTCATTCAACAGTGAATCTAGCTTGTAAGTAGGCTGCTTAGGTTCTTATATTGGTAACGCCGCCGTCACGTAGCACTCTGTATGAAAATCACTGGCTGTGCTGTGTGCAGTCTGTGGCTGGTTGGCATTGTTGTAATATTCGCTATTGTAGTGTTGGGCAGTTGGCTGCTAACAGCGCGTAGCGTTGCGCAGTTGGAGGTGAGCCGCCAGCAGTGGTGGATGTGATGAAGTGAGAGAAACAGTACATTTGTAAGAATGGATGTCATGAACTGCTATATATATTATGACTGTTAAGGTAAATACATTGTTTGTTCTCTATCAAAATCTTTCATTTGCTAACTATGCCTATTAGTAGTTAGCGCCTTCCGTAGTTTGAATCTTTTATTTAGCTGGCAGTAGTGGCGCTCGCTGTATTGCAGTAGTTCGAATAACGAAGATTTTGTGAGGTAAGTGATTTGTGAAAGGTATAGGTTAATGTTAGTCAGGGCCATTCTTTATAGGGATTATTGAAAGTCAGACTGCGTTGCGCAAAAAAATATTGTGTGTCAGTTTAAGCACAGTCACGTAGAATTGTTCAAAGGGGACGTTTCATACGTCGACCCTTAGCCGAGGATACCTCACTGGAATCTTCTGATTTTTTCTTGTAATTTGTGCAATTAGTGCAGCCTTTGTTTATTGCTATCGCGTAATTGTAGAGAGACTTTCCTTTGTAGTTGTAGTTTTTCATTCTTGTACAGTAAAACAGTTGTGGCATGCATGTAGATTTGCACTTGCGCTTGCAATTAACGAGATATTATTTTCAATGCTATGTTAATGTGTTTTCTTATTTTGCTCTTCAAATTGTGCTTTTCTGTGTTATCGTGTGAAATATTGTGACAATAATGGCGTGTGAAAAACGTAACACTAGGCTCCAAAGTAAACTGAGAAATAATAGTGACGACGAGCGTAGCTTATCAGCGCCGCCGAGTAATGAATTAACAGACATTCAAAGTAGTAATTTGATAATTGTGCATAGGGAAATGGAGCGGGCTTCAAATAATGGTCTAGACAGTGAAACAATTAGTGAACAGGGAAGCATTATCGATCGATCGGTCGGCAACAGCTCGCCTCAGGAATCCGAAATGACAGGACGCAATCTTGCAAATACTGTAGATTCAGGTTTTGCGTCCTCACCGTTTTCTCAAATAAGTCAAGACACATTTTCAGCTTGTCAAAATGTGAATGTTGCCGGTGCAAATGCACTGCTGAAAAGCGTAGAGGAACAGATTCCAGACACTAATGCATTGTTATTACAGTTAATGCAACAAATGGAACAAAATCAGGGACAAACATAGCAAAAGCTTCAAAAGTTAGACACAATGGAACAAAATCTTCAAAAGTTAGACACAATGGAACAACACCAGAGACAAACACAGCAACAGTTAGACACAATGGAACAAGAGCTTCAAAAGTTAGACTCAGTGGAACATACGCTTGAACAAACACGTGAAGATTTAACTACTGAGTTACATAACAATGAATCGAAATGTCAAAAAGTCTGTAATGACGTAAAAACACAAATTTGTGAGCATTTTCAACCTATTTTTTCGCGGCATGAAAATGCATTACAGAATCACGAAGCAGCCATAAAAGAACTGCAAACGATTGTTCATGAAAATCATGAGACCTTGTGGGGTAAAATTGACTCGGTTGCATCTACCGATTCGGTTACACAACTTGCAAAAACTCAAGAAAACTTAAAGGACACAGTAGATACTATTTCAACACAAATGGACACTCTGAAATTTGGTTCAGAAAAACACACTGAGGAAATAAGTACACTATCGGAGAAAGTAGCCGAACTTTCGGATCAGTTCACTAACTTATCTGCAAAGGTAGATGATGATCTGAATGAAAAAAGACCTGTAGCCATCACTGACACAGAAGAGTATGAACAAATTAAGAAATTCAAACAAAATCAGAATCAAATTAATACGCAACACAAAAGAGAAATTCGGGAAGTACAAGATCAGTTGCCACAAGTAATACAAAACTTACATATTTCAGAGGACACTCGCGCCCCAATACGGCAAGAGGGACATAGAAATACGGAAAAGCCGCAAAATAATAACACAGGGCATTTCGAAAATTATGAAAGAAATTGGCAAGGTGCACCGAATTTTGAGATGAAACCGCCGACACGACGTAACAATGACCGATATGCTACTCGCCGACACGATGATTTTGACTATAAGCTGTTCATTACTACACGTAAATTCAAAACATTTACGAATTCTGGCAACGACATTCATCCACAAGCGTGGCTCCATCAATTCTCTCATTGTTTTCCTCCCAACTGGTCATTAGAGCACAGATTAAAATTTGTGTGTGGCTACTTAGAGAATGAACCAGCTGAAAGAATGCGATCGGTCATTCACGATTGTCACAGTGAAGGAGAATTTTATCATGGCTTCCTCTCAGCATATTGGTTTCAAGCTACACAAGACCGAGTAAAACATAGCATCATAATGATGAAACATTTCGAACAATCTGAATTTTCCAGTCTTGTGAAAAATTTTGAAGACATGTTGCACAAGAATCAGTACCTGTCCAACCCATACAGTCCCTCAGAACTCATCCGCATTTGCTTAATCAAACTACCGGAACATTTACGACATATTATTTTGGCAGGACGTTGCAAAGACGACATTGAAGCTTTTCAGGGACTGTTACAAGAATTGGAAATTGACACTGACAATCGCAGAACGCGAAAACAGGAACACAATAGTTACAGGTCACATCGGTCACAATTCCACGATGACAGAAATAATAACTGGACACGACAAGGTTATTCTCACAACGCAAATCGTGACCAAAACAGACACCACCCATATGACAACCGTTGGCAGAATAATAGCTACAGAGAAAGATCGTACTTCCGTAGTAATGAATATGACAGAGATAAGCACAGAAAGAGACAATATGGGAACCAAAACAATTATTATCAAGGGTGACAGAATAACTTCAGACGCAACGGTCCACCGTGCAGTTACGATTCTGGGAAAAATTCTCCACCACATGACCGACAAAAAATGAACTATGTAAACTACCGACAAAACGACAGACCTGAATTTCATCAGAACTGGCGTGGTTCAAACAGGGCAGGGCCCTCTCGACAAGGTGAATTTGTAGAAGTTAGGTCTCCTAATCCCAATAACGACGCGCGCCAACAAAGACACAATAGGCAATGACTCACACCGCAGGCAGCCGCATGCGCCGGCTGGCACAGAGAAAAATAACATAGACGCTGACGTTGAGAAAAATTCCAGTATTTTTTACTGACGTATACTGCATCATAATTGCTCTGCGTACTAGGAAGAGTAAAGGATTGCATCACATTTCACATGTAAAACCGTTTATTGAAAGATAATCTGCTTTTTAACTTTGTCTTTGCTATAAAATTTTTCACTTCACATTACTAGTACTCTTCGTCACACTGAGAAACTGTTAACATGCAACAATGTTTTGAAGTTAAATATCCAGTCAAGTTTCAAGAGAACTTATTTAAACAGAAATTGCGAATGCATTGTTATAGTGAACAGACGACACAGTGTTGTTATTTGTACATTCTTGCTTGTTAGTTGCGCGATTACGTAACGACTATCAGGCTTACATACTTAGAACATATACTGCTAATGAGATTTTAATGCAACATTTTGGTACTTGAAAAGATACTCTTTATTTGAAGTACATTCAGTGAGATTAAAGATGACTTAGCATTTGATTTCTTTGACAGCTACACAATTATATCACGACGCTACTAATATGTCACACAATTTATATTGTTGCTTTTCCTGTGAATCTGTTTCATATCTGCACAGTTTTTCTGTATTATTCTGGAAAGTAAAATATGTTTTAGTGGTATCTTTTGTGGTATAGCTACAATGAGACTGCCTTTTTTGTAGCACAACAATACGTTACATTATAGTACTTTCTTTATCACAGTAAGGTATGTAATAACTACAATATCTATACGCAAAGCATTTCACTTTCGTTTATGATGAGGTAAGTACATTGACTTCAGCAGAACTTTGCCTACAGAGGACGATAACTACGACAGTTCCACAGAATTATCTTACAGCAAGACACACATTTAGCGCTATAGGACACACATTTGAGTGATTAATTTTGTACTTAAACCATTTATTTTTCAAGATTTTTTAATTACAAAGAAAGTTTTCCATGATACATTTCATTCCATTGCTGTAATCTGTAACACCTGAGGGTATAATTACATTAATCCTCAGGGGGGTACACGCTTACTTTGTGTACCATGTGTTTGGCAAACACAAGGAGCCCTAGCGAATATGGTATTTGCTTATACAACTTTACACATCGGTACCATATTTCTGTAACACAGAATTACACAGATATCTGATTATTTGGTAGAGAAACAAACATTCTTTTTCCTACGTCAGTGACACATGTTTACGCAATTACACAGTTGGATAACTTCACACTTATGAAATTGTATTTTGTCTGTAGTTTGTGAATTGTTCATATTTTTTCAGAACCATTGTGATACTATGAGAGCTTTGAATGTCGTACTTGGTATGGGATCATGATTTTTAAAGTACGTTTGAGGTAGATGACACTTTTGAAACGAGCGGAGAATTTTTTGTAGGTTTTAAAATATTCAGAAAGCTACGACGATTTTGAGATGTGATTGATCTGTTATGATGTTATTATTATGACAACGATGTGTATTATGCTGTTGAGGTATGTTTATGATCAATAATCTGATGCTATATGAGGAATTTGGTTATGTTATGTATTTATTATGATGAAATATTTAAGTGTCGCTGCAAGATTGATGTGTCGACGAATATGTACATGTGTAATAAGGTAAGGAATAAGGAGTAGTGGTTAGGGACTCTGATTTATGAAAAGGATGTTGGAAACAAGAATCGTACTTTAAGAGTTATGAAATGTGTGTATATTCGTGAATGTATCACAATGCCGATGAAAATTTTTTGGGCACTGTTATATTTACAGGATTTTGTTTCTACACATTTGTAACAAATTCTCAACCTGTGAAAATATTTTTATATGTGACTGTCACTGTAGCAGAAACTGCTGTCGTAAATATTTCAGTAAGAAAGGTAAGTGACTTGACGTAATGCGGTTTGGGCGCCCAGCTGAGAGATAGTCGTCTGACAAAAGAAAGCCATTAGGTGGAGAAAAAAAAAGATGCCATTATCCTCGCTATTGACATTTCTTTGTCGAAAGCATCGCAAATATGACACACTCAAACTCGAAAACATATGATTACACTGTGGAGCTCTTAATTTATGATATTTACTAAAATGCCTAATGAAATGATGAGAAACATTTTACATCTATTGTCTTTCCAGTTGAGAGATTGCTCATTTTGTTTAATATCTAGTTTCTAGCTGGACTGCAGCATTGGTTAAAATAAAATTTTATAGATGTACTAATATAAATATTTTATGCCTACAGATCCAGTAAATAATAACTTTATAATCTATTCCAAAAAAATGAGGGAGCACAAAAAGACATTTCCCTTCACAGGAATTGCGTACATAATTTTTGTCAATGACTGGTAACTTATTTAGTAGTGTAAGTTAAGGTGATGCATCACTCTAGTGTTAAGATGTGACATAGGTATTAAACATGGCCATTTTTACTGTAATATTTTTTCTGCTTGAGCTTTGTCATGTTCAGATACAAGTTATTACATTTGCTGCTGCTGTTTGCCAGGCATAATGTTGCTGAATTTGACTCTGTATTACACTGTTAAGCCAGTTTTACTACGGATTTATTTTTCTTGTTTGCTGCGCATTGCCTTATATTAGTTGTAATATTGCATTTGATTTGCTAATTTATGCTGCTTGCTTTGACAATTTCCATTTTTTTCATTGCTGTTTGTATTAATTGTTTTGTGCTGCTGCCTTGCCTCGTCCCTTAGTTTAGCATCTGAGCTCAGTAGATTTAAGTTAGCTTAAGAGGGGTAGACTATATAAGAGAATGAGTTGCGATGAATTGGAAGAAGTGCATTGAGAAGTTTTACTAAAAAAGTACAGAAAGCAGGTATAGATAGGACTTTTTGGAAATAATGAAGAATGAAGGGAGATCTCTGAGAAGCAAAGAAAGTTTTGTTTGCAAAATACTGTAGTAAAACAAACCCTGTCCTTTCCTTGTGTTATCCCACTATGTGTTTGTGTACCCTTGTGTATTTGTTTTCTTCCTGTCTCTGTGTACTGTTTCATAGAATTTCTTTCTCTTCTAATACTAAGCTACATTCACTATGATGAGGAATACTGTTATCCTCAAATATAATTGGTATTAATAATATATTTACTTTGTAAATATGTTTAGACATTATTTATTCTGTTTTGTTTTAATGCTCATGTGAGAAGTTGATGATTCAAAAGTTATTCTGATCTTTTATGGATTTACTTATGTCATAATTCCTGTAACACTGATGTATATATGTTCATTTCTATTGTTTCGTAAAGCCTGTATTACTACAAATGTTATCTGTATTTTTATGTTTTTAATTATGTATTTTGTACCTTTGTTATTGTATTCTTATGTTATAAAATTGTAATTGACACCAGTTCATCAAATGAACTAACTTGTAAGTTACATTTCACTGCACACGTTTCTGTTGGTCATAGTATATGGACAATATGTGAGAAGTAGGGACTGATAGTGTTTGCATGTGTGTTAATAATTCAGCAAGGGACTGGATAACAGCATTGCTGATTCGAAGGACATTCCAAAAAAAATTTTGTGAGTGCACAAGTGGTGGTTCATGGACTTGCTATATTACCCGCAAGACTCTTCAATGGTGATTGTGCACCTGCACAGCCAAACAGATGGCTGCTGGCCATCTCTACAAGGACTACAGTGGGTCTGCATCTTTGATGACCCACCAATACCATTATTTCTACAAGGATTACAGTGGGTCTACACCTTTGATGACTCACCAGTACCATTATTTCTACAAGGACTGCACCTCTGGTGGCACAGCAATAGCATAATCTCTACCAAGACTACAGTGGGTCTGCTCTGTGATAACCTACCTACCAATATTCTTCAAAACTTCGACTGACTCTGCTGTGGGTTTGCTCTGTTGTGGCCCATTACCTGTCTGCATGTCAAGAGTCAGCACTGTCTTTCCGTTGGAAGGACAACACTATTTCAAGACTGCATGGAAATCCATTATTTCCATGTGCATTCTCTTTTACTGCTCAGACTTTGAAAAAAAAACACTGCAATTTTATTGTGATGAATGATAAGGACTGTCTTTACGGACTGTGAGAAAATTTTAGCTTTTGAACAACATTGTATCAATAAGTGTGTGCATTTGATATCTTTGTTATTGTAATTATGAAAAATTTTATCAAATCATTATTGGCCACTGCCCAAAACAATTTGTAAAACTTTTTTGTGGGGAGCATGGGGGCTATGTAAGTAAGCTGTTTAGGTTCTTAAATTGCTAACACCGCCGCTACGTAGCGCTCTGTATGAAAATCACTGGCTGTGCTCTGTGCAGTCTGTGGCTGGTTGGCATTGTTGTAATACTCGCTATTGTAGCGTTGGGCAGTTGGCTGTGAACAGCGCGTAGCGTTGTGCAGTTGGAGGCAAGCCACCAGCAGTAGTGGATATGGGGAAGTGAGAGAAACAGTACATTTGTAAGAATGGATGTCATGAACTGCTATGTATATTATGACTATTAAGGTAAATACATTGTTTGTTCTCTATTAAAATCTTTCATTTGCTAACTATGCCTATCAGTAGTTAGTGCCTTCTGTAGTTTGAATCTTTTATTTAGCTGGCAGTAGTAGTGCTCACTGTATTGCAATAGTTCGAGTAACGAAGTTTTTTGTGAGGTAAGTGATTTGTGAAACGAATAGGTTAATTTAGTCAGGGCCATTCCTTTATAGGGATTTCTCAAAGTCAGATTGCGTTGCGCTAATAAAAATATTGTGTGTCAGTTTAAGCACAGTCATGTATAATTTTTCTAAGGGGACGTTTCAAGCTACGTGCGACTGTGGTGTCACTAAATAAGAAATGTTGCCTTCATTCCACTTCAATCCACCTCATACTCTTTCCTGCTCTAATTTCATTCCAAATCACTAGTCAAATCATCCCCCCCTGTCTCACAATATTCAGACACAGTTCACTTTAACTCAGACGCACCCACGGCCACCTCCACGCCTACTCTGCCACGAGTCCGCTGCTCGGCGCCTGCCTCGCTACCCCTCTGACGCCACAACTCCAGCGATCCTCGCTGCCAGGCAGACTCTGACCAGACTGCCCGTGAAGAATAACAGACTCAACATTGTCGTTTGGCGTCTCAGGCACACATAGTACGTATAAATACCGAAATGCAAATGGCAAACTCACAGAAAGTCGGAAGAAGAATTTTAAGGAAAATACATGGAACTAAAAGAAACGATAATGCTGAGCACAGGTTAAGAACAGACAGAGTGCTGTACTTGAAAATTGAAAAACTAAGTGATGTAATGTGGAAGAGAAGACTACAGTTTTTTGGAGGTATATTCGGAATGGATAACAGCAGACTAACCAAACGTATATTCAGATTACTCTATAGCTACAAATCCTAGCCCGCATGGTTCATAGAGACTGAAATGGACTTGGAAAACCGCGAAATTACAATAGACATAATAGAAAACAGAACACATTTCAGAAAGGCAGTTCAAAAGACAGAATTTGAGGAGATAAAGAAAACAACTAGACGAAAGCGGGCTCAAGAAGAAAGGGAACGACACTCTGAAAGGGTGAAGGAAATTTGGAAACTAAGGCAATCTAATACAATGAAGAGTACTCACAGTTAATTCATCGTACCCTCCAAATGGGTTATTCGAAAGAAGAAGGAGAAGAAGAAGAAGAAGAAGAAGAAGAAACTTACAGTAGACCTATTTCACAATCTATTTCGCTATCCCACAGCCTCTCCAGCTAGAATTTTGCACGAGCATGTTTGCACATGTCAAATATTGTACTGAAAAATTCGTCTGCGTAATATTACACAAAAATAGTAGGAAGTAGAGTAGTATATTATAAAGAAACATAAATATATAACAGAATATGCAATATATACATGTGACTGGCATATATGCAGTGTAAACAAGTCATGAAAAACTTTTTTGTTTTGTAAGTGGCAGTGCTCCGTCGCTGATAAATTAATTTGCAAAAATCATCGTCCATTTCTTGCTCAGGTGCACTCCAAGTAAAGTTACAAATGTTGATTACACTGGCGTTTAGGTGTATTTAGAATGCGCTACATTTCGTTTGAAGGCAGTGTGCACAAGTTAAAGAAAATTGTCCACTAGATTTGTGTGGCCTAGTTGTAAAGTCATTAACTGTGGGAAAAATGCCATTCACGGCATTTTCCTTTGCCGTTATTCTGCACAAAATTTCGTGAGACTGGCTGTGATTACGTCGTCTTTTTGTCGTAGCAAATGTGTATCGAAGCAATGTCTTTTCGTGGTTTTCATACACGGAGCTGCTGGCACGAGTGTACGCAGTGCGCTACGCAGCTCATGCTGGAGTGTCTTCCAGCACTCACATCGCTGTGATATCTGACCAGGTGAGAGCGTCGTACCGTGGCTGTGTGGGAGGCGGCTGAGGGCGGACTCGGTGGGTGCTGTACCTGTCCACAATGCACCCAGTGACAACTCAGAGCCAGACCGCTCACAAAAGGTACTTCCACGTCACTTTAACAAAATGTCTGTGAAGCCATCTAAAATCACGATAATCGATGTGGCATGCCGTCATAAGGAAAACGTCCATAATACGTCCAACTGTCTCACAGTGCAGAGAATAACTCTACTCGAGTCCATCAATGTGCTCTTTTCTCAAAGTACGTGTATCCTGTTACAACGCAGTGAAAGAAAATAAATCTTTTACATTTATCTAAAACTACATAAATTATGGTGAATTCTCAGATTAAAAAACAAAGAATAACAAGCATTTCTTACGAATATTCAAATTACAATATACACTGCTGTGTCGACAGTGACATGTCAGACAGAATAATTATAATGGAAATCGGTTTCACGCTGTGAGAGAAAAGAAACATTAAAATACAGTAACCACTACATGTACAATGCGTTGTGAGAATATCAGTAGGCAAACATTGCCGTCTGTCTTCTTACTTTTCACACAAGCATGCGTCTGCCACTCGTGTTGTTATGCATGCGTACAATACTGATTTCTGCAGTGTGTATGTTTTTATATACTCGAGTAGATGCCCATAAGGATATAGGCTAAAGGGAAGGAAAGGAATGAAATGTGAACAATATTTTACTGCTGTAGAGAAAAAAAAAAAGAAATTATTACATCTGTCTTTTGCCTCTGAGTCACAAAACATAAAGCAAACGAAAACGTGTTCACGAAACCTTAACCTATGCACGTGCCGATTTCTTAAAACTGCCGCAAATGCAAAATTTAAGTGGTACCAGGAAGAGTACTTAATATCTACGAAAAAGTAAGGTCAAGATGCAGAACGGAAACAATTAAGAATTTATCTCTTTCTGGTTAAGTCTATTATCTAGAGGCGAAAAAGAATGAGAAATGGTATTACCCTGTAAATGAGAAAAAAATAAACTAGCGCAAGCAAAGTCAGAAATTCATCAAAACAAGTACATCGTAATAAGCGTTTTCAAACTTTCTCATTGCTGTTCACAAAAAATTGCATATTTTTGAAACAATGTGTTTATCTTCCTGTAAATTCGTAGCCTTGTATTATCGTTTTGCAACATCTTTTCTTAAACCATTAAAGTACTACTCGTCAGAGATACACACCAAAACACAATCAACAAGGAATGCAACAAGGGCGAAATCATCACGCAGTCCGTGACAATACCTAACATCAATATGCCACTTCATGTCATAAATAATAAACGCCTGCATAATAACCATAAAAAGTTCGCTATTCTCACTTCCTATCATCTCATCGTATTCTCATTATAAAAATCTATAAATCATTGCTACACATACTTCATCTATAATGAAGCCTTAAGTCTTCACTTCACATACGACACCTACAATAAAATTCTGACAGTGAATGAAGAAATCCTGGTTATATCTCAGTCTTTGAGTATCTCAGTGCAAGACGCTTAAATTGAATATCTCCTCCGATTACTGACAGTACGTGTTATACCTGTGAAAAAATATATACTCTATCTGTTTTATCAGTACTGTCTGGAATCCGTTGTTGCATACTTCTATACGTTACCCTGTAAGAGAAAATGCTTTACGACGCGCAAAATTCGATTTATTGTTTCTCGTGTTGCTTTTATGTTCTGTGATGCCTTTGTCATTGACGAAAAAAATTATTGCTCTCTTCTTTTACGTAATCTCTGCTTGTACAATGATGTAATGTAAAGATCGGGGTGAGTTATGTTAGAGCATGACGTGATATGTGCTCTGTTGTATCTGTTACATAAAAATAATGACAGTGAAAATTAACATACAAAGTGGCTTGTACTTATAGTACTGGATGAGAAAAAATTGTAATTTTTATGTACACATACATGTCAATGAAAGAAAACCTGTAGAAAAAGGTTAACTACTACTCGCAAACGCTTGACGTCATAAGAAAATGAAATACGTGTTGTCAGAACATAAGTGTTATATATTGGTATGGTGTAGTCATCTCAAGGAAGAGTAGAAAGTGAAATAATTATACAATGAAAGGTTTTATATTGGTGAGGTGATGGAAACCTCTGGAAACTTTCGTTCTGAGTGTTTCAAGATGTACTACGTTCGGAAGTGGGATTCGTCGACTCCGAAATCGTCCGTTATACAGGAATACAAATATTTGACACCTGTTCTTTGCTTTAGAAGACAACGGGTGTGCTCGAACTAAAACTTTTTGTCCAACTTTGAATTTTCTATTGTGACTTACCTTCTTTATTAGCATTTTCCTTTCCTCAGCTGCCTTTTTTTGTATTAGTAATTGCAATGTCAATCAATTCACGATGACGTAAACATTATGACTTGGGGAAAGAAACAAGTTCTTTTATTTTGTCTGGCGGATTTTTATTCTTCAAAACTAAAAGTTGAATCATTAGGAATTCTGTGAACGCTGTGCTGAAATATCTGTCCCATTCAGTGTGTTGTTTGGTTCGTCTGTTGCTGCTTCACAAGTGTCCACCTTGGCTTTGATTCTTCACCTATATTGTCGAGAACAGAAGATGGGTCAGTGAAAAATTGTGTATACCATTGTGTATTGTTTGTGCCTGGAAAAAGCTCCAATCTGTTAATTTCCTGTTCCTCGATGGAAATGCTCTGCTGAAACTGTACTGTTAACCTCTTGAATTAAACAAAGTTGTCCCTGTGCTTCAGTGATCTACCAAATAATGTTGTTCATGAAATTGCCCCTCTGCGCTGATCATTTTCATGTCAAACAGATCGTGAAATGGAAATGTCTCACCTCGTAATGTAGTTGCTTGGAAACGCAGTGCTTGCTTCTCTGCGCACGCCAGTTGCAAAGTTCTGACTACAGTTGCTGAGAGCTTACTGCCGATGCTCCAGCCAGCAAGTAAACTGTGTTGTACACACCACTGAGTGAGAGACTGCTTTAAATAAAAATGACTTGGACCGAGGATGTGGACAATGCTCTTAGGTGAAATATTCGTTTAACAAACTGTTTTTACATTATCTGATGTATTATTAACTGTATGAAATTTATGTTACAACATGCACTGACATTGAAAAAGGACAACATTTATGTCAAATGCTTACTCTCACAATTGTTAGAAAAATAATTGACAGACATGAAAAAACCCTTACAGTGAAAATTAAACAATCTTTAATGAAAAATCTCAATTCCCCTCACATGGCTGTCTAATTCAACAATGAATCTAACTACGCGCGACTGCAGTGCCACCAAATAAAAAAATGTTTCCTTCATCCCAGCAGCGATGACAAAAACGAACACACCTTCCAGCGACACAGTTGCCCTGAGCAAAGACTGCGAGCGAATAATAAGCGACTCAGAAGTGTCTCTCAGCGTCTGAGACATACGTAGTACGTACAAAATCCAGAAGTGCAAATAACAGACTCCCAGTAGACCTGTCCAGTGACAGGTTTGTTCTCCTGCTCTTTCTCGGCAAGTTAAGCTGTCTGTTCTGGCTGCCACCATTTACTCTGCCACCTGCTGGGCTTTAACTCCAAATAAAGATGAGCTCCTGGAAAACTGGTGTTGACATATGGCCAAATAAGTACTTCAGTCTTTCATCTGCTAAGCGATTACATCTTATTAACGATTTTAATATTACATCCTGGAACCTCGAATGCTGTCTACAGATTCCTGTATGAAATGTAGCAATGGGTTTGTTCGCCTTCTTTTTATCAGCAGGTTAATGAGCATCTTATGGGTGCCGCCACTCACTCTGCCATCGACTGCGTTTTATTTGCAAAGGGAAGACGCGCTGCTGCAAAGCTGGCTTTCAAATGTAGAGAAATGATTACGTCCTTCTTTACTCTGGTAAGTAATTACGTGTGGCTACATTTTTAACATTACATTCTGCTATATCCAATGCTGTCTACAGATTCCCTTATGAACTGCACTAATACCATTGTTCTCCTGTTGTTTTTCAGCAGATTTATGATTTTATTCTCGCTGCCACTATTTTTTCTGTCAACAACTGTGTTTTATTTGCAAAATGAAGATGCTCTGCCCGAAAGAACGCTTTTAAACACACAGAAATCAGTACGTCCTTCTTTCATTCGGTAAGTAATTACATCTGGTTAACATCTTTACTATTACGTTCTATATGTTAAAATGATCACCTCGGTTCCGAGACTTCCGGAAAATTAATAGAAGCAAATTTGTCCACAGAACTGACAGAAATAGCTTCATTAAGACATTAATGGTTGATTGCTAATAAAGTGGAAATAATATAAAATCGGAAAATTGAAACTACTGACTTATTTTAGTCTTTCATTATCATGAGAATGTATATTAATTCACTTGATGGCTGCCAGACACACAAATCCGTTTTGTTTTCATTTGATGTGGAAGCTGTAAACGAAGAGAGACCGGCAATATCACGAAACATACACACGGGTCACGTGGAGAATGACCCCCCACTGTAACTCAGCTTGCTCTGCGCATGCGCGAATCTGGCATTATTTAAAAAAATTTCTGGGTAGCATCTGGCTGCTCGCTGCTGCTGCTGCTGCTCATACGGCAAACAGCCGCGTTTCAAGTAGCCAGGAGCGGGAGAAGGCACTGCTCATACGCGAATTCAGCTCTGCGCATGCGCACGAACGCGCTGGCAACTGCTCACAGGAACCTCGGGCTTCCTACGCAGTCGCCGCCGCGCGTGCGCAGTGGCGCCTGTTTCCTGGCGCTCCCTGGCAGCTGCTCAGACGGACGTAAGCAGCCGTAGCAAGACGAAAGGCCCCACAAAATTGTCGCCAGAAACAGAAAATAGTTTTTTCCGTTACAGATTGACACAGGCATAACTTAATTTAATTTTTATCAGCGTATGACGCGGAATGTACAAAGTAGCTGTTTAGCGGAAGAGTGGAACTGTTTTCTGCCAACACTTCGATGGTTAATTCTGGTTGGGAAAGACGGTAGCTTTTTAGTTTCATTTTGTTAAGCTAAACACAAATCTACAAAGAAGATGGATATGCTTCCTGAAAGCGGAAGAAAAGCGTGACGCATTACAACTGTAACAACACTCACGTTGCCATTTTTCCAGATGTCGATGAGTCTATCACTACTTTGTGTGTGGGTGACGTTGACCTTTGCACAAGTCCTGCACTTTCCAGCCGATTGACACAGGTAACAATGAACACCTGACCCACCCACAGTGATAATGTGTATTACCCTGTATCCGCCTCTTAACGCCTCTCAATGAAAGCGTCCTTTTATCGCAAATTCAGGGACTGGTTTCATTGTTCACGGTAGAGTCACTGTGAACAGCGATCGTATTCTTTACCATCAAACGAAACGTACTAACACCGAAATCTGAATTATACAGTTTTAAGACCTTCTTCTCGCTACCTTCTTTATTGTCTTTCTAGACGTGATTTTCTGCGATGTTTTCGAAGCGGGTTGTCCAACTTGGTGAAGCACAAATTCTTTCGCTCCTTATATCGTTAGCAATATCGGAAACCATGTCCTGCAAGATGGTGTTTCTGTCACTGATTGACTTTTCTATTGCTTCATAGAAATAGGTCCAAAGTGTGTACATTAAACGTCGTGATTATTAACGACCGGATTTCACGTTATTCTGCATCTTCCTATTCATCGGATTGCTTTCCACCAGGGCTACCAGTATGTAAGCATTCCTTACCACACACTTCTCAGCACGTTCTTTCATCCCATACACCAACGCTTTCTGTACTTGCGGCATGGAAATTTTAACTCAAAAATGGCTCTGAGCACTATGGGACTCAACATCTTAGGTCATAAGTCCCCTAGAACTTAGAACTACTTAACCCTAACTAACCTAAGGACATCACACACACCCATTCCCGAGGCAGGATTCGAACCTGCGACCGTAGCAGTCCCGCGGTTCCGGACTGCAGCGCCAGAACCGCTAGACCACCGCGGCCGGCGAAATTTTAACTCTCAAATTTATTTCGGAAACATTTGCTGGTCATCTACGTCACTATGGTTGGCCGTTTCTTTACGAGAGTAACTGCCTACGATTTCTTCACTTCGGAGAACCAGCAGTCGGTTTTATCGAGCATTTCAGTCCCAACGAACCACATGCTGCACTACTTAAACCCTCATCTGGGAGGTTAACAACAATTTTGTTCTTCACACAGTCCTTACAGGCGTTTGCCTTTGATGAGTGTTTCATTTTGATGCATTCAGTTGGCGCCAGTCCTAAATCTCCGTAGCAAGCTGCGAAACATTCACGGCACTCCCTATGACCTGGGTGGCGAGACTGAATGCAGATAATTTTTTGAACAGGAATTACGCTCATGAGATGATGGTACAGATTTATTCTTTGCTGGGCGTTGTGTAGCTGTGGCTGTGGATAAATGACGAAACGTGTAAGCAGTGAGCGTGGCCCCGAATTGTGTACGACGTGAGATCGACTTAACGGCAGTACTTTGAGTTCTGGAGGACACGGTGTGTGTTTTGCCGTAACCTCTCACACCTCGCTACAGCCAGCAACTGGGTACAGGAGTGCGCTGTGTCGCCTCTACACAGGGTGTTCAGCACCACGGCGACGGTGTGGAAGATTGCGTGCGACGTGGTACGACATGATTAATGCAGTTCCTATCGCAATATTGGGTATAAATAGCAGAGGACGCGAAAATACAAAACTAAAGCCAACTGGCGCTCGCCATCCAGAGTAGCTGAACTTGGGTCGGCGGACGAGAATCGGTGTACTCAAAGAGGTACGGGCGTGTGGGCGTCTCTCCAGACATACAGAATTCACAACTGTCGGCCGAAACCGGGCAATATTTTATGCAAGGATGGCCTTCCTGTATTGTGTAGGATGCGGTACTGAAATTACGTGTGTAAGTGGTGGTGAAGTGTTGGTCTCTTTCTACTGTACGCTATTCCGTTCCACCCTCGATTGGATTCCGGAGATGACATTCCCATTAAACTGTATTGTCACGCTTTTTGGAAAATGCCCATAATGCACTTAAATGAGAAATGGAAACGGGGTGTCCTATTTGCTGTGCCAATTTTCTAGAAGTCTGCGCCATAAATCTGAATGAAGACGTGAATTTGACAAATGCACTCAACTTCTGTAGTATCGGTACAACCATATTCGTTGTAGGTCTGTTGCCGAGACCACAGGTGTTGCTTCCTTTCACGGCAGTAGCAGGCAGTGTGTGTGTCGGGCGGTCTGGCTGTGTACTCGGCTGGAAGCTGGCCTGCCGTGTGCCGGACACAGCGTTAGATCAGGGGGACTTTGTACCGACATACTTCGAGTAACGAAAACATTTCCGTATTTCACATACTTGTAACTGTGTAGTTTGTTATTGTTATGACATTGCGTATGGCTGAAGTTTTCAGCAGAAATTTTATATTGCAACGTAACGTTTTATCTCATAAGTGAAACAACTGTTGTCGAAATAGTGTTTAGTGTTAGTACACAGTATACGGCAATTAGGTAGACGTAAACTGCTGAGATACAACGGCGAAATTACTGGTAGATCGGGAGAAAATATCTTTGTAATATCGTGACATTAACTGCCAGCCGGACGCTGGTGTCTGCAATCACGGCTGAATTTTGAATTGTTGAGTAGAACTGGAGCTCGAATCGCCAAACAGTGTTGCAGATTTTATATGCTAAGTGATAATCCCGATTTAGTTTCGGCGTCCCCGTCGCGTGGCCAGTCTTTCTCTCTCTCTCTCTCTCTCTCTCTCTCTCTCTCTCCCCCCCTCTCTCTGCTCGCAGCGCCCCTACCGCCTGTTCCCGCCCCGCCCGCTGCTTCTGCGCATGCGCGGCCGGATTCGCTGCCCGCATTCCGCGTCGCGCCCCCACCTACGACTTTCCCCGCAGCGTAAATGTCGCCCCCTGAAGCTACTTGTACGTGGATAAAAGTGCCGTAAACGAGTTTGCCTAAACCACCAGACCGAATGTTTACGCAGGTTTTCTTAGAGAGTAACGCAGCATGTTACAGGTGTGGATCGCTTCCCACAAACAACTCTTTCTTTGGCTCGAGTTCCATTGTTGACATTCGGATCTCTGACATTTCTGTACTGTTCTCTCGTGTTCTGGCGTGCGCCGAGGCGCACTTGTATGGAAATCAGTGGCCTTAAACTCATAGCTGTGATCCTACAGTGTACTGTCGATGCTCTTCAACTTCTTCCACTGACAACCACGCTTTTAGTACTGCAGAGGAAATTTTGGTGCTGACTGCTCAGGTACTCTGAAGCCTGTTTCTTGTCGCTCTTGCTGAGCAGAACGACCTTCCCACCTTTCTTTGTATTCCTGTTTACAGTCGTCTTCAGTGATGCTGTAACGGCCTTGTGATCGCCGATTCCCAGTTCTACCCTAACACATTCGAAAAGTTCGGGTCTCTTTGTTACCGGCAGGCCTAAGATGTTATCTTCACCAGTCGCATCTCAGACTAATGGCTAGGGGTAGTTTTTGGGTAAAGCACTTGGATCAATTTATTATGATTCTCTGGCCCTACCACCATTCTTAGCCACGTCAGTCTCCCTGTATAGTTGGCAGGATAAGGTTTCCACCTAAAACTGTAACATGGACAGCAAATTCACGCGAAATATTCTCCAGGTTCCCCTCAAACTGTTGCGCCGCTGTTGCTGCTGAGTCTATAGAAGCGTTCCATTACAACGTTTGATCAAGCTTTGATGCTCGTCTTGACACAAATCATTTTACATTCGGGATCTCCACTGATCTCTCTAATGCAATCCTACTTTTCACTGCTTTAAGCACCAGCGGTCGACCTCTCTTTACGACCAACGTTGCGACCGGAATTTAGATCCTCGTTGCTACTGACTTCGCGTTTCACCCAGCTTTCCGTCCCTACTGCTGTGTGGACATTGTTACTGCTTATAAGCGAGATTAGTTCTGAGAACTTTCCGTAGACGCTCCTGCAGTTCACTAATACCATGTTGAGACAGTGAGAACAATTCAAGGCCAAGTTCTCCAGATTATAGCGTGCTGCATGCGTGACGGCGCTGGATCGGTTGCAATAAACACGTCACGAGTTGAGTGGATTCTGGGAGCAATGGCCGCCCAACGTCGGTCTGTCGCCAAAGGACGAAAAACGAGACAGAGCTCTTAACAGACGAGTAGTCCAAAGACATTTCTCGCACCGTCCCTGAGGACTAACATGGCACGGCCTTTTACTTACCGAATATTCTACAGTCCTCCGTTCCGAATCATTGATACGTGGGAAGCATGTCAGTACAAACGGCAGAATTTCAGCTCCGTTCTCGATTGGTTCCTCAGTTACAGTAAGCCTAGCGTGAGAATGAACCTTGTCCACTACAGTTGTGAAGCAGCTTTTTGGAAAAGTAGGGCAATGCAATTTCATAATCTCAATACAGTTCAACAGAACTGTATAAAAATTAAATTTTGATCGGAAGTACGTGAAGGATGCGCTCGGCACTTCTGCTAATCGTAATGGGAACTGATACTTTGAGCTGAAACTTATGAAAGCTGTTTACTCTTGTGGACGTGAAGTTTTTCACTCGATTTCAAACTTTTTTAAGAGAGTACAACACATTGGCGACTGGAACAGGAAAAGGCTGAAACTCCTGTGGTACTCAGAGTATCCTCCGTCACACACCAGAAGGCATCTGTGAAGATATCACATCATTTGAGACGTTTCAGATCGGTAAATTGTTTCAGAAAGGTGTTATTTGTCAATTTTTTAAGCCGTTTGACACAAACTCAGATCTGTTAAATTTTATGTTCACTTGGACTATAAATACAAAAACACTTTTGGTACAGTTATTGTCTGCAAGTCTAAAGATAAAGATTAACAGTATCCAGGGCCAACATTTTAATCTGAGTCATTTGTTTTGCAGACAAGTAGCGTATATAAATTACACTGAAAACCGCCTGCGCTCTCGCAGGCGAATTGTTTCATGTACTGGCTAGCCTGGGTTTCGCATCGTGTAGCGTGTTCTTCACATACTTCTGTTCAAAATTTTATTTTTACACATTTCTGATGCTCTGCACTGAGGTTTACATATTTCGGTATCAAAATAAATTTCAATAATTTCTCAGACACCAGACAGACACTTTAAACGACGAGTTTAAATAAATACGAACACGTTTCAAAAGATATCACTTTAGTTTCATCGCCAGATATATACGGTGAATGCCGTTGTGTTTGGTGATGGGAAGAACGCAGACGGAGTTCTGGGCTGTTTCCCCTCTGCTGAAGCGTGCCGTACCGTTGCAGTGCGCCGGAATAGCAGAGAACAACAGACGAAGGCCGTTAAAGGAGCGTTCCGAATTTTCGGCAGTCGCCGTTCTTCAGCGCGCTCTAGCGCCGTCACCGCTCGCTGTCACAAAATCAGACCTGATTGGTGCGTTTTGTAGAAGAGTTTGGCTACTCTAATTTTGTGCTGGGTTTTCAACTCCGAGAAACGCATAGTCTTCGTGAAACGAACGAAAATCTGAGAAAAGAGTGAAAATCTGTGGTATCTTTCGTTGTGAAGCCGATCTCCTACAATGCACCAAAACACGAAATTTGGATTTAGCATCAGAAAACACATAATTATAGAACCGCTGAGAAATTATGTTCCGCTGTTTCGTTATGGGACAACCTCCAGTTGACTGGACTACATTCAGCTGCAGAGGGGAAAACAAGACATACACACAACGTTGTATTTTAAGAATCTGGCAAACGAAAGAGGCCTAAAACTAAATTCTAGAATATTTGCAGAGTTATTTAGCGCCATTACTTTGTAGATTTTTCCATTTTTTTCGATGGCAGTGCGCTCAACACCGATTTTGTTTATTTTTCCACTTTACCTCTAAGACGTTTTTTGTACAATTAGATATCCATTGCGTCATTTGAATTACATTACAGTTCCGAAATTACGGTTGAACCTTTCTTCACCTGATTGTTCTCTAGTCTCCTAGAGATTGTCGCTACCTGTAAGAACTGTTCTATAACTGGAGATGCGAGAAAAAGTATTTCTCCTAATATCAGCCTTTACTGTGCAGCTGTAAGTAAACATATACAGGGCTGATAATATTTCGTAATGATTTTCTCATGTACGGTCTGGGGCGTGCAGCACTGCATTCAGACTCAGTTCTGGATACATATTGTGCTGGAACAGCTGGAGGCTGTCAACCACAGACGTATCAGTAAAAACACGAAATGTAGAAATTACCCCAAAACTACTAACATAACACAAAATATTTCAAATATGAAACGATGTAAACAATAATGGTGGCAAGGTGGGCAATGTGTTTTGCATTATAGCACAGCACTGTAGCTATCAACGCAGCGCGCGAAATCACAATAAATTCTCCAGTTCTTGCGTGGTGAGTCGTTTTAAGTATTTTACTCTTAGTGTGTAAGCGCGTCGCACCAGGGAGTGTGCTGACATGCGTAGCTGTGAGTAATTCATGAAAGGGTGTGTTGCTGTTGTGGCTTAGTGAAGCATAGTTATACTTGGAACCCTTCTCTCATTTGTCAGTCGTTAACTTCAGTTCCTCTTTTTTGGTTTTTGACAGTTCTGTCATTATGCTAATACTAAATAGGTTGCAGAAGAAACGAACCCTCCGTTCTCAGAGGTAGG
Source organism: Schistocerca piceifrons (assembly GCF_021461385.2). Lineage (NCBI taxonomy): Eukaryota > Metazoa > Arthropoda > Insecta > Orthoptera > Acrididae > Schistocerca > Schistocerca piceifrons. The sequence continues at coordinate 3,076,159 of NW_025728455.1, read as the reverse complement.
CCAACATATTTAATTACCATTGCCCACTGTCAGATAGTGTAATTGTCGGGATATATCTGTGAACGTACATCACTTCAGAGGTTTCAAATCGGTAGATGATCTGAGACAGGTGTTACCTCGTGAGTTTTGAAACAGTTTTAACACAAAGTTGGATGCGTAAAATTTTGTGTTCATTTGCTCTGTAATTACCGTAAAACTGCTGGTACAGTGATTCTTTGCGAGGCTGAAGATAAACATTAACAATATCCAGGGCCAACATTTTAACCTGAGTCATTTGTTTGCAATCAAATAGCACTTGTAAGTTTCATTGAAAACGCCATGCTCTCTCGCAGGCGAATTGTTTGACGTGGTGGCTCGACTGGATTTCGCATCGTGTAGCGTGTGCTTCACATACTTCCGATCAAAATTTAATTTTAAAACAGTTTTGCTGCCCTGCTCTGAGATTAACCTATTTACATATCAACATAAATTTTACCAGTTTCTCAGATACCAACCAGACGTTTACATACACGAGTTTAAACAGGAACACGTTTCAGACTATTTAGTGTCCGGTTATTGAGCGATATGAGCAGTGAATTCCGGCGTGTTTGACGATACGAGGAAAGGGGATGGAGTTCTGGGCTGTTTCCCCTCTGCTGTAGCGTGCTGTGCCGTTCCAGTGAGCCGCAGCAGCAGGCAGCACCAGCTGGAGGGCGTCAGGCGCGTCCCGAACTTTCGGCGAGATGCATAACATGGCTCTCTGTTAACTCCACAAAGAGCGTTTAATATCACGGCGGAGGCGTGTAAGATTGTGTCTGATATGGAAGTCATAGTTGCACACAGAGGAACGAAACGTCGACTTACAAGTACCACCTGTAGGGAAGATGCGGCAAAAAGAAGCACTCGAGTTAACTGCGATACTTCCCCATGACGTTTCTCCTCTGTCTCCAGTACAACTGCTGTTTCTAAGAAACTCATTTAAATTGAAAGTGGCAGCTATGGAAAGTTTTAAAAGAAAATATCGGCAACGAGAGGGTCTGTGTGGGTAGGTGCCAGGCGTCCATTTGCCGAGAATTTGCCAGGATTACAATGGGCGGTTGAACTTGCTAATAACCTGGACTGCGGGAGCAACACATTGAACTAAGGAGCATTCAGAAGTATTTGAAATTATTACCTGCAATAAACATACGTAAAGTTGTACTTCAAACCGGAGAAACATATGTTTGAAGTAGTATTAATAAGAGTCTCGCGGAAGAATTAAATCAGCTGAGAAATGTTGGGATACTATTTACGCAGGAAGTTGCAAAGTAGCAGAAAATATTGGAATATGACCTGAAGTGAATGTAATGATTGATGCCGGAGAGAAACGGCAAGGCAGAAGAAAACGCTTTGTTGATGAAGCATCAGGGGACGATTTAAACCAAAGCTCGAGGGACAGTTTTCAAGTAAATGTTTGCCACGTTATTACACAGCTGTAGGGAACTTGACTGTACCGTGTGCAGCCACATGCAACACGGAGACATTCCGTTTCCCGTGGAACTACGTAAGTGAACACGATTCCCCGGTCCAAGAGCTTGTGGGAAACGACGAATCTTGCTACAGTGTAGACGTTAATAACGAGGGTCTCGGAGAAGAAATTTTACTGTTGAAAAGATTCGTGAAGGCAATGTTGTGTCTGCGCCTTGTCAGTGCTCTTTGTGAGTGAAGTGTGAGTGACGGCCTCACGGACTGCTCTGCCGTTTGCCTGCTGGCGCCTCACAAGCAGAGAGGCGGCTGACAGTTGTGGCAGGAGCCACGGAGTGGCGGGGAGCGGCGAGCTGCGTCAGCTGCGGCCGCAGGGAGTGAAGTGAGGTGACAGCAACTGAGCTGACAGGCGTGCACTCTCTCCACTACACTTATCTACTCGATGTATGAGTGAAAGTAAGTGTAATTTTATTACCTGTAGTTGCACGACTTGCGTCACCGTCTCAGCTGTGCCGTTGTGACCGATGAGTGTGGAGACTCGCGTGCGTCGTTGCGAAATTGCTTTCGTGTGCTGAAACTCGAGCCTCGGTGTTCTGTCTCCAATACAACTAGGATTGCTTTGCTCGTTGCAATCTTTTACGTCAAGTAGTGACAACTTTACCAGATAGAGAGGATTTCCTTCACATTTTGTATGCGTGTCATGTTCTGGTCTCATTGTGTTTAGTTAAACGTAGACTGACTGTATGGTTCCAGATGATGGTCGCATTATGTAGTGTGAATACTGCTACTAATATCTCATTGTTATTAAACAACAGGTACGGTAGAGTAGAATGTTTGCTGAATATGGAGAAGTAAATTGAGTCTGATATCAGGAGCGAAAATTCTGGTGATAGAACTGATATAGCGTTAATCTCGGTATGTTGCAAATTAGAATAGTCTGATGTAGCACCTTGCAGACTGGTGTGAAATACTTTTCAGCGATCAGGTATTATAGAGCAGTTGTGTTTGTTCACAATGAACTGATGACTTTTGCCAAGTTTAGTCTGGAAGTGAACTCCAGACATTTTTGTTGAGAGGTGGATTGTCCATTGTTACCTGAATTATTTTGCTGTTATCTGGCGTTGTCTGGGTTTTGCTACAGCATTGCTTAGAGTGTGTGTGTGCTGTATGTTACTTGAGGAGGGGTGAAATTAGTGAGTCACAATAGGATTGAGTTTTTTGGATCTTTATTTAAAAAATTATGAATATTGCTCTCCTACAAACTCTTTCAGTTCTCCTGTTTTTTTGCACAGAGTTCGCTGGACTGGCTGCCTCATGACAGCATCTCCACCAGCCGCCTGTGGTTGCGCCACCTGGCGATGTCCAGCGCTGTCCGCCCATCACCAGTTGTGGCCCCCCTGTCGGCAGCCCCGACGAGCAGCGCAGCCGCCACTTCTGTGTGGCCGTTGGCTGCCGCAAGATGCAGCGGCGTCCACCCAATCACATCCCTGGCGTCCACCGCCGCCCCCGCCCCCACCAGCAGCCTCGCCGCCTCGACGTCTCCCCTCCACGCTGCCCAGTGCAGGGCGGTCCACCCCCACCCGCCCCTCGCCGCCACGTCGGCCCCTGCAGCGATCAGCGCCCTCAGCTCCCCCACTGCCCCCTGCTCAGCCGCCTGGACCAGCCTCCTGCCCCTCTCCTCTGCAGAGAGGCTCCTGCACAAAACACACAAACTGCCACTCTCTGCTACAAACACACAGCACACAGAATGGGGAAAACAGCCACACGAGGAAACAACTGTTGTGAATACAAATCTGTCCTGAAACAAACCTACCGTATTCCTCCTCCCACAGTACAAAACAGTGCGCAATTGTGTGTATGTATTAAATTGCAGTACATCTGTTCTATCCCCCTCATAAGAAAATCTTCATTCATCGTCCATTACAAATAGCATTATACAACCTCTGAAAGAATTTCATTACCACACTTTGTCACACTCATTCCTGCATGTCAGCTCCTCTGCTCTCGGGACGCTACACCTAACCAGTCGCTTACCTCCACTACAGAACAGCCATCTTGCAGCCTAATACTGGTCTCTGTCTGCAGCTTCACTGCCAGAGGTCACCCTCAAAAAGAATCCCATCTCCTGGTTTTCAAACAGACACTTCCCTGCTATGCAGGCAAAAAAAAAAAAAAAAAAATCACTGCAGTTGCCGGCAGTTTTCTTCATTCAGCCTCACCAAACACTGAAACTTTCTGACACACGGACAATTTATTGAAAACATGTCAGACATAACAAACACCAAATTGGCAAAACAACTCCCACAAAAAAGTGTGTGTGTGTGTGTGTGTGTGTGTGTGTGTGTGTGTGTGTGTGTGTGTGTGTGTGTGTCAGATTTCATCGCCTGATAGCATACGCACATGTATTTAACATGTGCTATCATGCTCAAGATCATCTGAAGGATCTCAGTTGTCGTCCATCTTAATGTTTTTGCGGCGTAAGGACTGTTCCATAAAGTTTCTGGCCTGCAGCCGCATAAATTCAGTGGTTCGGTCCTCGGGTTTAAAAGAATGGATCAAGTGCGGCAGCGTCAGTCGCCTCAGCTCACTGTGGAGATGGCTGGACGGTGTTCGGCCGAAATATTAGGAGAAGAGGCTGAATTTATGCGGCTGCACGCCAGAAACTTTATGGAACGATCTGAATTGTGTTTCGCCTGATTTGTAATCAATCCTCATAACATTGTTCGTCTGCTCTGTTTTCGGTACAGTCTTTGCCTATACAAAATGTTCACTGCATGAGGCCACAAGAGACAACTGCTCTGTGCGACCATCAGTTTGGATGCAAATTAATAATTCCATAACGCAAATACCAGAAAACGTGTTATTCGAGATTACACAACCATTACGCTTGCATATTCAAATTTATTGTAATAAATGAAACCTCAGAAAGCAGCATCCTCCTTTAAATGACACGACGAAAGTTTTCTTACTTCGATACAATCCGGGAATGCAATCTAACAAGTAAAGAAGAAATATGTGAAGTATAGTTTCAGTCACAAGTAACAAAGACTGTGCAAGTTGAAACTTGAAATGATCTGCCATAAAGTTTTGTGTTTCCCGGAGATTCGACCACAGCACTTAATAGGATGGTTAACTAAGCACCATGAAACGTCAGAAACCGTCATTTTTAACCAGCAATGAGATGACAAACTGAAACCAGGAGACGAAAGTGTCTTGTGTTATGGGCATTCGAAACCAACACCTATCCACACTGACCTCTAGTCACGCATAGACGTTATATATTGATTTAGTTCATGAGCAGCGAAATGTGGACATGTCAATTTTAAATTCAATGATGAAAATTTTCTGCCGACTAGGAATCGGACCCTGGACACATCGTTGTTGACTACATACAAAGATAGCTCGACTGTACTATTCTCTTTCACCAGTAGCTCGGAGTGCCATGTTTGAAACTGACACGACAGGACGAAAAGCTGCCCGTCTGACTTGGGACTCGAAACCAGTACCACCATTATTGTTAACAAAGCCCAGAGAATCTGTAAAATCAGAATAATTTCTCACATGTATTTTGCTGTGCTCATGTTGCAACTTAAAGTGACATGCCAGGGTTCCAACCCAGGGATGTGTCTCTTGTGAATGTCTGTATGAGTTTGCAGACAAGTGGAGACAATGAAGCAGTGGAAATGCATCATCTGAAAGTGATCAAACGTGGCGAAAAGGGAGATCTGAGTTCGAATTCCAGTCCATCGTCAATATTTTCCACGTCTCAGGCTCCAATACAGTAAGAGTCAAGTGCGCTGCGGCCTTGTACAGCAATTGGCTCATTGATTTAAAAAAATATCGCTTAAGAAAGGTGACTGGTGACAGAGTTTCGACATGGCGTGACTTCCGCCTCTGTCAGGGCCCAACCTGTAGCGACTCTCCTCCAGGCTACCAGAGGTGGGAGAGATGCTGCTTTTGCTTGGTAAAAATGATTGCCGGATGTGAGAAACGAACCCAGACCTTCAGCATTCGTAGCAAGAATAATTTCAACTTTTTCTTAACTAGCAACTATTACCACGAATTAAAATTCATGCTAGTTGCAGTATTCGAATCCACTACATGCAGACTAGAAACTCGCGCTCTTAACCCCTTTCCTTTCATTTAATTTTTTAACCATTCCGAGGCCTGGCCACGACGCCTCCCCCATACCTGTCACCGAGTCGCTGCGCTATTTTCGCGCATAATTTTTTTTAATTTTTTTCTATTTTTTTATTTTTAGCACTTCATCTGAAAGACCATGTTTGCACACAAACTAACTCAGCTGAGTTAGCTGAGAGCGACGCCTTCCAAGTTCCGTGTTCACGATGGTTTGCTTTCCGATTTATTTCTCAACATCTTGTAACTCGGCCAATGCCTCAGTTCCCGAGGCTCCTTTGGAAAGTTGGTCTTCTGCCATCCCTGGTTAAAAGGAGTTTCGACATACGGAATGAAGTGAAATAAAGTGTACTAAAAAGTACCACGTGTTCTGTCGTGAGTACCAGCTTTTCCTCCGAGATTCCTTCAACACAAAATAGAGTGCTGCTTTTTTTTTTTTTTTTTTTTTTTTTTTTTTTTGGTGGGTTTAAGGGCGCTCAACTGCTGAGGTCATTAGCGCCCAGTCACTGGTGTTAGAGCACAAGGAATCTGCTAAAACTCAAGGGGATGGGGGGACATCAAAAGGACCTGACAAAGATGCAGATTAAATAAGTAAAAAGGTTAAATGTCTTTGGTCAAGCCAGTTAAAGTTATAAAACGCAGAAGACGAGCAGCTGCTCGAGCGTCATTAGCTAAAACATCCGGTAAGGTAGATGGCAGGGACAGGACAACACGAAATTGACTAAAACGGGGACACGACAATAAAACATGGCGCACCGTTAATGCCTGACCACAAGGGCACTGCGGGGCTGGGTCACCGAAGAGCAGGTAGCGGTGGCTAAACCGGCAATGCCCAATCCGCAACCTGGTCAGAAGGACCTCCTCGCGCCGAGATGGTCGGGAGGAAGTTGTCCAAGCAGTTGGGAGCGGTTTTACTGCCTGGAGCTTGTTTCCTTGGAGGGATGACCAAGCATCCCACCACAAGGGCACAAGCCTCTGACATACATCCCCACAAACGTCAGATGACGGGACACAATGGGAGGCTGGCCGAGGCTGGAGGACTGCAGCCTTGGCTGCAGCATCCGCAGCCTCATTCCCAGGCACTCCTGCATGTCCGGGAACCCACAAAAAGCTGACAGAACCGCCATTATCAGCGAAAGAATGGAGGGACGGCTGTATCCGTTGAATCAAGGGATGGACCGGATAGGGAGCCCCAAGGCTCTGAAGAGCACTGAGTGAGTCAGTGCAGAGTACATACGATGAATGGCGGTGGCGGCGGGCATACTGAATGGCCTGATGGAGAGCAAAAAGCTCGGCCGTAAAGCTGGAACATTGGTCAAGGAGCCGGTATTTAAAGGTGGCGGTCCCGACGACAAAGGCACAGCCGACACCATCGTCAGTTTTGGAGCCATCGGTGTAAATAAAGGTGTGACCGGCAAGTCGAGCACGAAGTTCGACAAACCGTGAGCAATACACTGCAGCCGGAGTACCCTCCTTCGGGAGTGAGCTGAGGTCGAGATAAATACGAACCGGAGCCTGGAGCCAAGGTGGTGTCGGGCTCTCACCCTCTCTGAAGGTGGTAGGGAGGGCAAAATCCAATTTTCGAAGCAGGCGACGGAAGCCGACTCCGGGGGGCAGCAGGGCAGACACATACAACCCGTACTGACGGTCGAGAGAATCGGCGAAGAAGGACTTGTAAGAGGGGTGTTCGGGCATAGACAACAGCCGGCAGGCATACCGACACAGCAGTATGTCGTGCCGGTAGGTCAATGGTAACTCGGCAGCTTCAGCATAAAGACTCTCGACAGGACTAGTGTAGAAGGCTCCGGTCGCAAGACGTATCCCCCGATGGTGGATGGAGTTGAGCCGGCGTAAGAGGGATGGCCTAGCGGACGAGTAGACGAAGCTCCCGTAATCCAGCTTCGATCGGACTATGGACCGATACAAGCGAAGCAGGACAGTGCGATCCGCTCCCCAAGATGAACCGCTAAGAACTCTGAGGACACTAAGGGAACGTGTACAACGGGCCGCCAAATAAGAGACATGTGGAGACCAACACAGTTTCCGGTCCAACATGAGCCCTAGAAACTTAGTTGTGTCCACGAATGGGAGAACAACGGGACCGAGATGTAAGGATGGTGGAAGGAACGCTTTATTTCGCCAAAAGTTGATACAAACCGTCTTCTCTTCAGAGAACCGGAAGCCATTTGCCACGCTCCATGAGTAGAGGCTGTCTAGACAACGCTGAAGGCAGCGCTCCAGGAGGCATGTTCTCTGGGCACTGCAGTAGATCGCGAAGTCATCGACAAAGAGAGCCTGAGACATTAGGTGGAATGCAATCCATAATTGGATTGATCGCGATGGCAAAAAGGGCTACGCTCAAGACGGAGCCCTGAGGCACTCCGTTCTCCTGGAGGAAGACATCGGACAATACGGAACCCACACATACCCTAAACTTTCGATCCGTTAAAAAGGAATCAATAAAAAGGGGCAGACGACCGCGTAGGCCCCACTTGTGCATAGTGCGGAGGATACCTCCTCTCCAACAGGTATCATAAGCCTTCTCCAAGTCGAAGAACACGGCTACCGTTTGGCGCCTTCGCAAAAAGTTGTTCATGATGAATGTCGACAAGGTCACAAGGTGGTCAACAGCGGAGCGGCGGCGACGAAAGCCGCATTGGACATTAGTAAGTAGTCGTCGAGATTCAAGAATCCAAACTAACCGAGCATTAACCATGCGCTCCATCACCTTACAGACACAGCTTGTAAGAGAAATGGGGTGGTAACTAGAAGGAAGGTGTCTATCCTTCCCGGGTTTGGGTATAGGAACAACAACGGCGTCACGCCAACGCATGGGGACTTGACCTTCGGTCCAGACGCGATTGTAGGTACGAAGAAGGAAGCTTTTGCCCGCCGGAGAAAGGTGTGCCAGCATCTGAACGTGAATGGCATCTGGCCCTGGAGCAGACGACCGGGACAGTGCAAGCGCACGTTCGAGTTCCCGCATAGTAAAGGGGGCATTGTAAGTTTCCAGATTTAGCGAGTGGAAGGAAGGTCGCCGAGCCTCGTCTGCCTCTTTCCTGGGAAGGAAGGCAGGATGGTAATGGGCGGAGCTTGAAACCTCCGCGAAAAAGCGGCCAAAGGCGTTGGAGACAGCCACAGGATCAACAAGGACCTCATTACCTGAGGTCAGGCCAGGTACTGAGGAGTGGGCCTTAATGCCCGACAGCCGGCGCAGGCTACCCCAAACGACGGAAGAGGGAGTAAAACTGGTAAAGGAGCTCGTGAAAGAGGCCCAACAAGCTTTTTTGCTGTCTTTGATGACTCTACGGCATTGCGCTCGGAGTCGTTTGTATTCAATCCAATTCGCCAACGTAGGATGGCGGCGAAAGGTGCGTAAAGCACGTCGTCGAGCACGGATAGCGTCCCTACAAGCCTCGTTCCACCAGGGGACGGAAACGCGACGTGAAGAAGAAGTAGTACGAGGTATGGAACGTTCGGCAGCATTGATAATAACTGCCGTGAGGTATTCGACCTGACTGTCACAACTGGGAAAATCGTGGTCCGGAAAGGTCGCCAGGGAGGAGTAAAGTCCCCAGTCAGCTTTCAGTATGTTCCAGCTCGAAGGACGTGGGGATGGGGTGTGGTGCAGGAGACGAACGACACAGGGGAAGTGGTCGCTCGAATAGGTGTCAGAAAGGACATACCACTCGAACCGACGGGCAAGAGTGGTAGAACAGATCGAGAGGTCCAAGTGGGAGTAGGTATGAGTAGAGTCCGAGAGGAAAGTGTGGGAGTAGGTATGAGTAGAGTCCGAGAGGAAAGTCGGGGCGCCGGTATTGAGGCAGACAAGATTGAGATGGTTGAAGACATCCGCCAAGAGTGAGCCTCTTTGACAGGATGCAGGAGAGCCCCAAAGGGGATGATGGGCATTGAAGTCGCCAAACAATAAGAACGGCGGGGGAAGCTGATCGATCAGGTGCATCATGTCAGCCCGACTAACAGCAGATGACGGTGGAGTGTAGATGGTACAAACTGAAAAAGTAAAAGCAGAAAGAGTAATGCGGATAGCTATTGCTTGGAGTGGGGTGGTCAATGGGATGGGATGGTAATAGACATCGTCCCGAATGAGCAACATGACCCCACCATGAGCTGGGATACCGTCCACAGGGGTGAGGTCATACCGCTCCGAGGTATAGTGGGAAAAGGCAATACGGTCAGTCGGGCGCAACTTGGTTTCCTGGAGACCAAGGACGAGCGGACAGTGCAGGCGGAGGAGCAGTTGTAATTCCTCCCGATTAGATCGAATACCTCTTATGTTCCAATGAAACAACGCCATTGCCAGTCAAAAAGTTGGGGGAACGAGACGGGGATGCCAGTCAAAAAGTTGGGGGAACGAGACGGGGAAGAGCTGGTCACCTCGATGGCCGCGGAGGGCCAGGTTGCGACGGAACAACGCTACAACCGACGGGAGGCGGATCCGGTTCCATCGACTCGTCGCCAGCTGCGGCCGCTGTCCCTGATTGTGTAGGAGGGGCCGCATCATTTGCCGACGAAAGGCCGGCGGAGCGCCTGGCAGCAGAGCGTCCCGGCGAAACTGAGGACGGCCGGGAGCAGCGACTCACGGATGAAGCGTCAGACGAAACGCGCCGGGGTGGAGAGGGGGATAGAGACTTCTTCTTGGAGGCCTTCTTAGAAGGCCGAGGAGGCACAGGGATGGTGGGCTGGACCCGAAGAAGGTCCTCACGCGCGGGGTCCGTTTTGGAACGCCGGACCTCAGAAGCTGGGGTCCGGAACGTTTCTCCGATGGACGCCTGAGAAGAGGATCGCTTCTCAGGTGGCGTGGGGGGAGGAGGAGGAGGAAGGGTGGCCCCTGGGGCAGAGGAGGTGCGGGCCACGGGGGAGGAGGATTTGGAAGGGAGGGATTTGGGAGGTGGAGGCAGAGCCCCCTGATGGGCAGAGGAGGCGGAGGTGGGACAGGATAGGGGTGAGGATACAGCGGAAGGAGTGGACACAACTGAGGCAAACGAAGTGGTCAGTGACACGGGATGAAGGCGGTCGTACTTCTTCCTGGCCTCAGAATAAGAGAGCCGATCCAAAGTTTTGATTTCTTGTATCTTTTTCTCCTTCTGATAGGCGGGGCAGTCTGGGGATCTAGGCGAGTGGACGCCAGGACAATTAATGCACCGAGGTGGTGGGGTGCAAGTTTGTTCCTCACGAAGAGGACGTCCACAATCGCCACAAAGGGGCTCAGCCTCACAACGGGACGACATGTGCCCAAAGCGCAAACACCTAAAACAGCGCATAGGAGGCGGGACGTAAGGTCGCACGTCGCACCGGTAGCACATCACCTTTACCTTCTCCGGGAGAACGTCCCCCTCGAAGGCGAGGATAAAGGCCCCAGTGTCGATGCGACGGTCTTTGGGGCCGCGCTGGACTCGCCGGACGAAATGCACGCCGCGGCGCTCCAGGTTGGCCCTGAGCTCCTCATCAGATTGTAGCAGGAGGTCACGATGAAAAATAACCCCCTGCGTCCTATTTAGTGCCAGATGTGGGACAATGGATACTGGGATGTCCCCTAGGCGGTCGCACGCCTGGAGTGCCGCCGACTGTGTGGCAGAGGTGGTCTTGATAAGAACGGACCCTGATCGCATCTTGCCGAGAGCCTCGATTTCCCCGAAGACGTCCTCAATGTGTTGAACAAAGAACGTGGGCTTGGAGGTGGCGAACGTCCCCCCATCGGTTCGAGAACAGACCAAATAGCGGGGGAAGTACTTCGCCCCAAGCCGGCGGGCCTGTCCCTCCTCCCATGGAGTGGCCAAGGGGGAAAGGGCAGGAGAACTAGAACTAGAAACGGTACCTTTTCTTTTGGAAGACTCGGCCGCAGAGCGACCTGATACGTGTTGACGTTTCATCTGCGAAACGTCCGCCCCGATACCACCCACTCCGACCAGGGGCTCTCCCCACGGGCGCCACCCAGCCGCAGCAAGGGCCACCTGGCAGGATGACCATTGCCGGGAGTCCTGATGCCCCAAGGAGACGGGCATCTACTCCTTGGCCAACGTGGGGAGGGTGCAGCTCAGGTATCGGCAGTACGATCCCTGTGTTGTCAGGGGGCTACAACCTAGAGGGTACATGACGACCCCACCACAACGGGCTGGCTACCGTGCTGGATTTCTGGTGCCATGGAAAGTCCATCATGATCGCTGGTGCAGATGGAGATGCACTATGGGCGTAACTTGGACAACCCATCAGGCGTTTAGGCCCAATTTGAGGAATAATGGGTATGGTTACAACGCCAGTGCAATGCTGAGTGCCAAGGTCTTAGTGCACTTAGGACCAGTGGTACACCATGTAAGGTGTCCTTCCCCAAAAGGCTCGTACTTCTGTAGAATTTTGAGAAATGGAGGTCAAACCCCAAGGGGGACCATCACATAGAAGGCCGAAACGGTTGAAACTCCTTTTAGTCGCCTCTTACGACAGGCAGGAATACCTCGGGCCTATTCTTACCCCGGACCCGCAGGGGGAGAGTGCTTCTGACCTATGTATTTTAAATTAGATTTCTGTTTCCTTAAAAATAAGTAAGTCAGTAAGAAACACCGTTTAAGACAAAAGAGCTTAAGGACGATTTATTATGATGATCTTGCGTTCACGCCTTTTTCTATTCAGTTTGCACACTGCTCCACGTAACTGTATGTACTGAAACATGTTGCGAAGTTCCTCTCGCAGTTTTCCGCCTCCGCGACGCACACGCCGCCCCGTGGCCCGCTTGTGCCCGGCGTGCGTGCGGCGACCCACCCAGCGCCCGCCCGTCTCGTTTCCCTCTGCTGGCAGGTGGTGCGTTGTCTGTCCTCTTAGCCAGTTTACAGCATTCCTTTATTCACATGGCACGTCGCTAAGATTCAAAACAATTGGAAGGCAACGTATTGGGAGTAGAGTTCGCGTTATTGAGGCCAACAATTGTCTGATAACTCACCAGATGTCCTACACTTGAGCGCGTACGAACCTCGCCTGCTATCAAGTGGTAATTCTCTTACGTGCTGCCGACCACCCAGGTGGACTGCCTCAAGTTTCGCTTTGGTTGCTACTTTCCTGTTTACTGCCCTCTACCGAGTAGTTTTCACACTTGTTGGTAGGTGAGGGGTGCCGATGTTTGTCGAAATGGCCCTCCAGACGTAGTGCGGCTACTTTTGTACAGTCACGTTTCCGCTTTTGCTTCTCATTAATTCCACGCACATGTTCTTGACTTTTACCATATTCGACGGCCAACTCTGGTTTGAGTATAACTGAGTTCGAATCAAAATTGTTCAAAATGATAAAAGCCATTGGCGACGTGCCGTACATCTGTGGGTGGATCCCAGACAGTGGGAGTAATTTCGTCTGGTAAGTGCGGCGTGAGGGCCGTGTGTGTCTTCTTCCGCATCTCGTGTGTGGAACACACGAATATAGTTTCTCACTTTCTCCCAAAGTCGGTGAGATTTAATCCCCCCCCCCTACTCCCCCCCCCCTGTTTCCGCCTGACATGGTCAACGTGTCAAACTTTATCTTAAAAATATTACCACGAGTTACAAAATGGCCCAAAGCTGACAGAAATCTTGCTGCTGTTTCACGTGGTATGGGTAAAACATGTGCCACGCAGTTGACTTTAGAGACCATGTACATATGCGCAAAGTGTGCCCTTTGGAGGTCGTCAACTCTTCTCGCCCTATGTTCATTGATTCCAACTGGCACGCTGGCAAGCACTTAAGAGTTTGCAGCTGCAGTACGATTTACGTTAGACCTGTAGTCCAGAGCCAGAACTTTGACTGAGGTCTCGCATGTTTCGCAAAGATATTCCGCACCCCGCATTCATGATGTGTGGTTTAGTGTTGCTTAGCTTTGAACCTGATGCAAGTTCGGATTTGCTGGTGACCTGCAGTGCCTTTTCCCAGTCGCTGTCGCCAACGATCACTACATCCACGTCACCTGTGTACGCCCTACACACGATATTCTGGCGGTATGTGTGTGTGTCTCCATGCGTGCAGCCCTCGCAGCTGTTTCTGCAGAGCGGCTAAAGTGCGCGTCATATATCTTGGCGGCCGAGTTTAGGTTCGTTCTGCGCATCTGACGTCACAAAACACAGTCAGCCAATGAACAGAGAACGACGTTGCCAGATCTCGACAGCAGTGCAGAGAACGGACGAGTGTCTTCAGTTTTAGAAACGTTCAGTCATAAATAAAGTAATAGAACAAAAGCAATGTCTTGATAGCAGACTTTCTTTTACAGAAAGTTTGGAAAAAGCATTCTTCATACCAATTGCTTCATATTCTATTAATTAATTAAACCAAACAAGCAATAAGACTCCTAATTCAGGCGATAGCAAGGAAAGGTGTTTGTTTCAATCTCACAAACTGCTTTTTCGCAATAAAGAACAGCGGTAACTGTTTATTTCCTATTGTACTTCGACAAAGCGTGAGTAATTCATAGTCATACCAACAGTTCAAAATGGTTCAAATGGCTCTGAGCACTATGGGACTCAACTGCTGTGGTCATAAGTCCCCTAGAACTTAGAACTACTTAAACCTAACTAACCTAAGGACAGCACACAACACCCAGCCATCACAAGGCAGAGAAAATCCCTGACCCCGCCGGGACATACCAACAGTGTTTATAAGTAGTTGCGTGAGGTGTTAGAGTCCTTATGGAGTTACACTGTTCGATGAGCTGAGGTAGCGGAACGGTTAAGGTGTTGGACTACCAAGTGAAAGGTTATGAGTTCAAACCTTGTGCGGTGCTTAATATTTTCTTTATTTAAAAACAATATTGGAGTGCCTTACTTCACGAATTTTATTCGTTTGAATGAAATTTCTAGTGCTTTGCCACTTCATTAACTTTTTCGCTGCTGCAGACACGTGCTCCCCGCATTCCGCGCTGTGCGCGATTTTGTCATCACTGCACTTCTCGCCAGTGCAGACACATGGTGTTCCCACTGCTTTGACACACTTATCGTTCGATTTCACAAAAACTATTTGGCCAAAAATTTGATTTTTACACGTCTTCTTGCCTGAAACCTTCTCCCCATAAATGACTTAATTTTGTTTTGATGTGCAGCATTAGATGTAGTAAACCATTGCACGAAATTTTGAAGAGTTTGCAGAGGTAAAAGTCCATAGCGTATACTTTCCGTATGGTCGATTTTAGTTACACAATGTTGAGAATGAAATGTGGACAAGATACCTAAATTTCATATAATATTTACTGTATAACAATATCTCATTTAATTCAAGTACCACATAGGTGTCAAATGTAATATTGAGAAATATTCCGTCTTTCGCGACTGTAATAAAAGTTTTATATACACACGGCGCGTTGGCTTTATTTTAAAGCACTTCCATCGGTGAAAGGTATGGCACATACACAATGGTATTCATGTTCTATTTCTTGTTTTTGTTCCACAGTCGCAGTTTTACCAATGGTATTGAAATATATCCCTCTTCTGCAACTGTAATAAGCGACTTATTTAGATCAGACGCGTTTCTCTCTTTTGAAGCATCATAAGAGGACTGTATTTTGTGTCCTCCATTGCCAAGTCACCTTTCGTAGTTTTGTGCTGCGGTAGCACAATATTCAATGTTTGTGTTGGCTCATCAGTGTTTTAGCAAATAAATGCTGTTTGTGTGTGCCACACACAAAATTATATTTGACATAGCTCTGAGCACTTCACTGACAGACGGTATATTCAAGTCCTAATGTTTTTGTAAGTCCACAGTTTTGTTTAATGTATTTTGTCTACTTCCTTTTGATTGATTGAAGTGCTTTAAAATAAAGCCAAACGTGCCCAGTGTAAGTAAAACTTTTGTTACAGTCGCGAAAGGTGGAATATTTATCAATATTACATACGACACTTATGTGGTACTTAAATTAAATGAAATATATAGGTATCTTGTACACATTTCATTCTCAACATTGTGGCAACTAAAATCGACCATACGGAAAGTACACTCCATGGACTTTTACCTCTGCAAACTCTTCAAAATTTCGTGCAAAGGTTTACTACATTTAATGCTGCATAATAACTGCGTTGAACATCGAAACAAAATTAAGTCATTTATGGGGGGAAGGTATCAGTCAAGAAGATAGATAAAAATCTAATTTTTGAGCCAAATAGTTTTTGTGGAATCGAATTATAAAGAGCGTCAAAGCAGTCGGAACACAATGCGTCTGCACAGGCGAGCAGTGCAGTGACAAAATCGCCCACAGCGCGGAATGCAGCGAGCACGTCTTTGTAGTAGCGAAAGGGTTAATGCGGCCGTGGTGCCTTTAATTTATGAACTGCGCGCTCCCCCCCTACACGTAAGCTTGCGAACTATGCTATACTATGGCGCTGCTTCTATTGGCGCGTGCGTCGTGTGCAACTGGCAACGCAGCAATCTCCAGCGTCTGGGCGGGCATGCGCGAGCCGCCAAGATAAAAGAATTGAACTATAGCAGGGCCTCAGCGGCAGTGGCGAACGAGGCCCTCCACACAGCACCACCTCTCGCCGCACACAGCTCTTGAGTGCGAGCTGCCTGGTTAGCTGACCGCTCATCATGATTTGGAAACTGCTGTTCTTCAACACTATACCAATTACCTTGACAAAATATTGCAGAAAATCCAGTACGGTCATTGTTTCAAGAAGGCACTGGTGACTCACCCTACCGAAAGCATTCCCGAAATCGAGCGACATTACGGCGCACTCGAGCGTGTGAACATGTGCCGCAGCTACGATATCGCTATATTCACGGACAGTTTGAATACTTTATCTGTCTCTACCCACCGTAGTTCCATACGGGCCAGTCACCTCATGCATTATCATTTTCACTCCAGGCAAGAACGCGCACAATTAATTTTGTAATCACCATTCAGGGCAGTAACTGATCTCAAGAGTCCCTGTAGTCAGCCATAGTGCCAGCACTGCTAGTGTTTTGAATACAGTCCAGAGACAGTTAGTACTTATTTTCATTGTTTCGAAGAAGAAGTGTCTAGTAACCACAGTTTAGTCAGCTATCAGCCGCCTTTAGTGGATTAGCAGTCTAGTTAAAAGTTGATTGACTCTCTACAGTAAGCTGATTTCTTAGAATGGATAGGATGTGTGACTGCTGTGTACGGACGCAGGAGGAGCTGGCCACTGTTCGCGAACAGCTGAGCGTGTTGATGGCCGCGGTCAGCCGTCTTCAGGCTGCTGCCTCTGAGTGTAGCGGAAGTGGGGAGTCTGGTGCGTCGCATGGTACACCCCAGGTGTTACATGCGTCACCCACTATCCCTGCTGTCGAGACATCTTCGCGGGTACCGGGCGCGGTTGGGCCACCCTCTCCCCAAGGGGAGTGGCGGGTTCAGCGGCGTTCGTGGCGCACGAGGCGGAGGGTCAATGTGGAGGCTGGCCGTGTGGCATCGACCGCTCTGCCTGTGAGTGGACATGTGGCTGCTCCTTCAGCAAGGTCCGAGCAGGCACACGGGGGGAGGGGTTTATTAGTTATTGGGAGCTCCAACGTTAGGCGGGTGATGCAGCCCCTTAGGGAAATAGCGGAAAGGTCGGGGAAGAAGGCCAGTGTTCACTCTGTCTGCTTGCCGGGAGGTGTCATCCGAGATGTGGAGGAGGCCCTGCCGGCGGCGATAGAGAGCACTGGGAGCACCCGACTGCAAATTGTTGCTCATGTCGGCGCCAATGACTCCTGACGTCTGGGTTCAGAGGTCATCCTCAGTTCGTACAGGCGGTTGGCGGAGTTGGTGAAGGCGGAAAGCCTCGCTCGCGGGGTGGAACCAGAGCTAACTATTTGTAGTGTCGTTCCCAGAACCGATCGCGGTCCTCTGGTTTGGAGCCGAGCGGAAGGCTTAAACCAGAGGCTCAGACGATTGTGCGGAGATCTGGGGTGCAAATTTCTCGACCTCCGCTATCGCGTGGAGAAATGTAGGGTCCCCCTGAATAGGTCAGGCGTGAGGAAGCGGCTACAAGGGTAGCGGAGTACGTGTGGAGTGCACGTGTGGGTTTTTTAGGTTAGAGAATTCCCTCCCTAGGCCCAACAAGACCCTTCTTGAGACGCGACAAGGTAGTAGTAGGCAAATCGCAACGGGGAATAACAATATTAATAAGCTATTAGTAAACTGCAGGAGTGTCTGTAGAAAGGTCCCAGAAATGCTCTCATTAATAAACGGTCACAACGCCCACATAGTACTAGGGACAGCAAGTTGGCTGAAACCAGACGTAAACAGTAATGAAATTCTAAACTCAGATTGGAATGTATACCGAAGAGACAGGCTGGACAGTGAAGGGGGAGGCGTGTTTATAGCGATAAGAAGTGCAATAGTATTGAAGGAAATTGACGGAGATCCGAAATGTGAAATAATTTGGGTGAAGGTCACGGTTAATGCAGGCTCAGACATGGTAATTGGATGTCTCTATAGGCCCCCTGGCTCAGCAGCTGTTGTGGCTGAGCACCTGAAGGACAATTTGGAAAAAAATCGAGTAGATTTCCCCACCATGTTATAGTTCTGGGTGGAGATTTTTCTTTGCCGGATATAGACTGGGAGACTCAAACGTTCATAACGGGTGGCAGGGACAAAGAATCCAGTGAAAATTTTTTAAGTGCTTTATCTGAAAAGTACCTTGAGCAGTTAAACAGAGAACCGACTCGTGGCGATAACATATTGGACCTTCTGGTGACAAACAGACCCGAACTATTTCAAACAGTTAACGCAGAACAGGGAATCAACTATCATAAACTAGTTACTGCATCGATGATTTCAGCCGTAAATATAAATATTAAAAAAGGTAGGAAGATTTTTCTGTTTAGCAAAAGTGACAAAAAGCAGATTTCAGAGTACCTGACGGCTCAACACAAAAGTTTTGTCTCAAGTGCAGATAGTGCTGAGGATCAGTGAACGAAGTTCAAAACCATCGTACAATATGCGTTAGATGAGTATGTGCCAAGCAAGATCGTAACAGTTGGGAAAGAGCCACCGCGGTACAACAACCGAGTTAGGAAACTGCTGCAGAATCAAAGGGAACTTCACAGCAAACACAAACACAGCCAACGCCTTGCAGACAAACAAAAATTACGCGAAGCGAAATGTAAGGTGAGGAGGGCTATGCGAGAGGCGTTCAATGAATTCGAAAGTAAAGTTCTATGTACTGACTTGGCAGAAAATCCTAAGAAATTTTGGTCTTGTGTCAAAGCGGTAGGTGGATCAAAACAAAATGTCCAGACACTCTGCGACCAAAATGGTGCCGAAACCGAAACAGAGGATGACAGACTAAAGGCCGAAATACTAAATCTCTTTTTCCAAACCTGTTTCACAAAGGAAGACTGCACTGTAGTTCCTTCTCTAGATTGTCGCACAGATGACAAAATGGTAGGTATCGAAATAAACGACAGAGGGATAGAGAAACAATTAAAATCGCTCAAAAGAGGAAAGGCCGCTGGACCTGATGGGATACCAGTTAGATTTTACACAGAGTACGCGAAGGAACTTGCCCCCCTTCTTGCAGCGGTGTACCGTAGGTCTCTAGAAGAGCGTAACGTTCCAAAGGATTGGAAAAGGGCACAGGTCATCCCCGTTTTCAAGAAGGGACGTCGAACAGATGTGCAGAACTGTAGACCTATATCTCCAACATCCATCAGTTATAGAATTTAGGAAAACGTATTACGTTCGAGTATAATGACTTTTCTGGAAACTAGAAGTCCACGAGACTCAAGAGGTTCCCAGGTAGATGCCGTGTTTCTTGACTTCCGCAAGGCGTTCGATACAGTTCCTCACAGTCGTTTAATGAACAAAGTAAGAGCATATGGACTATCAGACCAATTGTGTGACTGGATTGAAGAGTTCCTAGGTAACAGAACGCAGCATGTCGTTCTCAATGGAGAGAAGTCTTCCGAAGTAAGAGTGATTTCAGTGTGCCGCAGGGGAGTGTCGTAGGACCGTTACTGTTCACAATATACATAAATGACCTTGTGGATGACATCCGAAGTTCACTGAGGCTTTTTGAGGATGATGCTGTGGTATATCGAGAGGCTGGAGCGATGGAAAATTGTACTGAAATGCAGGAGGATCTGCAGCGAACTGATGCATGGTGTAGGGAATGGCAATTGAATCTCAATGTAGGCAAGTGTAATGTGCTGCTAATACACAGAAAGAAAGATCCCATATTATTTAGCTACAATATAGCAACTCAGGAACTGGAAGCAGTTAATTCCGTAAATTATCTGGGAGTACGCATTAGGAGTGATTTAAAATGGAATAATCATATAAAGTTGATCGTCGGCAAAGCAGATGCCAAACAGATTCATTGGAAGAATCCTAAGGAAACGCAATCCGAAAACAAAGGAAGTAGGTTACAGTACGCTTGTTCGCCCACTGCTTGAATACTGCTCAGCAGTGTGGGATCCGTACCAGATAGGGTTGATAGAAGAGATAAAGAAGATCCAATGGAGAGTAGCGCGCTTCGTTACAGGATCATTTAGTAATCGCGAAAGCGTTACAGAGATGATAGATAAACTCCAGTGGAAGACTCTGCAGGAGAGACGCTCAGTAGCTCAGTACGGGCTTTTGTCAGAGTTTCGAGAACATACCTTCACCGAGGAGACAAACAGTATATTGCTCCCTCCTACGTCTCGTGAAGAGACCATGAGAATAAAATCAGAGAGATTAGAGCCCACACAGAGGCATACCGACAATCCTCCTTTCCACGAACAATACGAGACTGGAATAGAAGGGAGAACCGATAGAGGTACTCACGGTACCCTCCGCCACATCATCTAACTTGAAACTAACTTTGTAAGTAGGCTGTTTATGTTTTCTTATTGGCAATGTTATCTAGCGCTCTGTATGAAAATCACTGGCTGTGCTGTGTGCAGTCTGTGGCTAGGTTTGCATTGTTGTCTGCCATTGTAGTGTTGGGCAGCTGGATGTGAACAGCGCGTAGTGTTGCGCAGTTGGAGGTGAGCCGCCAGCAGTGGTGGATGTGGGGAGAGAAATGGCGGAGTTGAAATTTGTAAGACTGGATGTCAATTATGACTATTAAGGTAAATACATTGTTTGCTCTCTATCAAAATCTTTTATTTGCTAACTATGCCTATCAGTAGTTATTGCCGTCAGTAGTTTGAATCTTCTATTTAGCTGGCAGTGGTGGCGCTCGCTGTATTGCAGTAGTTCGAGTAACGAAGATTTTTGGTGAGGTAAGTGATTTGTGAAAGGTATAGGTTAATGTTAGTCATGGCCATTCTTTTGTAGGGATTTTTGGAAGTCAGATTACGTTGCGCTAAAAATATTGTGTGTCAGTTTAAGCACAGTCATGTATAAATTTTTCAAGAGGGGACTTTTCAACTTACGCTAAGGACGACACACACGCCCATACCAGAGGGAGGACTCGAACCTCTGATAGGGGCAGCCGCGCAGACCGCGCGGCGAACGGTGTAAAGTAGCAACACAAAGGCATCAGACGTGACGAAAAGGGAGATCCGAGTTCGAATCTCAGTCCAGCACCGATATTTTGCACATCTCATGCCGAAATAAAATAAGAATCAGCTGCCCACTGATCTTGCACGATGGGTGGCACATTCATCAAAAAACACTCTCGCCTAAGAAAGCTCACTGGTGACGTGACTTTCAACCTGGCATGATTAGGCCTCCGTCATGGCCCAACCTATAGGGACTCTCGCGCAACAAGTAGCGAAGTGACGTCTCTTATGTCCGTTTGCAACCACAGTGCAACACTACATTTTTCGAATGACGTCACCAGAGGTCAAGATGTGCTGTTTGTGCTTCTTAAATTGATTGCCTTATGTGAGAACCTAGCCCCGACCATCACAAGAATCATTCCAAATGAACACCCGTCTGCACAGAGCACTGGTTCATGACTGTCGTAATGAAGGCCTTTGCACACTAATGGAAAATTCCGATTCCGTGGGGTCGATTACAACCTGTTCGAAACATTTCTTTGTCCATATCGACAGTCTCTGGCCACCTTGGCTACCTAAGGCGTCCTCCTGACTTGGTTCTGTTATCGCCGAAATGAGATCACGTTAAGAGGCAGCTGCACGAACGGGCAACACGGTACAGTGCGCAGATTTCTGCAGGACGTGCCTCTCCACTTGCGGTTCTACGCTCATAGTATTTCGGGTCTATTCACAAATTTGTGTAAACCCAAAGGCCAGATATCCAACATACTCTCGTCTTTGGTTTCGAAATTGCATTTCGTCTCGCATAATTGCATTCCTGCAGAATTTTATGGGGAGCATGTAAGCAACCAGGATAGATTATACCTAAAATCTGGACAAGTTTCTGTCAAAACTTAAATCGTGTTTGCAGGTGCTAGTAACACAATAATTGGTTGGATGAAAACGTGCACTTTTGAAATGCAGCAAACAGCTGCAAGGCGATTAAGGCGCAACTGTCAGGAAGGTGGAAATAAAATAAAATCTGAAACTAATAACATATTTTAGTCTACCGTACTCATATCAATGTACTTTACTTCGCTTGATAGCTCCCGGCCACAGAGATCAATTTTCTTTTCGTTTGACGTGACAGCAATAAACGAAGAGGAGACAGCAAAATCACTAAACGTAAACGCAGGCCACGTGGAGATCAGCCACCTCCCCACCATAACTCACAAGGAGACGGCACGACCACGGGGTCGGGGATTTGTCCGAAATTTTGCGTGGTGAAAGAGGACCCCTAACACCTCACGTGGTTAAAATACTAGGACGCACTACTCGGAAAATCACGAGAAAAATCGGTCCAAAGTTTCTCAGGTGCCTTATGAGTATAAAATGTTGGTCCAGTGCCGAGCTGCCGTGTGGTATTATTTTGTGAATAGGAAATTTTCTACGAACTCCAGATTACATTCTATTAATCTGGCTGATTCCCCTTCGTGTACCACTTGCAACCTGATTGACACAGATGAACATCAATTTGTCTGTGGAAATGCAAATAATATATGGCTGTCAATCAGAAAAAAATTAGCAACTATGCAGAGAAAACCGCCGTATTTGATAACGCCAATGTGGCTTTTATTCCCGGAAGAAGAATTATACCCCACCTCAAAGAAAAATGCCGTCAACTGGTTGAAGGGACACGCGGTATTTTACCTGCTGTCCAGTAAAGAAATGAGCAAATGAGATTTTTGGACGTACTTCTCCGACCGGCATCACAAGCTACTACGCATAAATAATTAATATGATACATATGCCAACTTCCTCAGAAGAAGCGTCATGTGAACTCCATTTTCGATTATGCGATTCAGAACATGAAGAAACGAGAGAATTTAATCTTTGAAAAAAAATACGATCCAGTGACGAATATCACTATCTGGTTTAGGCCTTGATTTCTTCTAAAATGTCAAGGAACCTGTAATTAATTTTCGTTAGTTTTATTGCGCTCGATGAAGCAACAGATCTTACAGATACAGCCCAAGTTGTGATATACATACGAGGTGTCGATAACGCACTTTGTGAAACAGAGGACATTTTGGACTTAGTACCTTTGAAAGGGACTACTACAGGTGCGGACTTACTCCAAGCTGTCGAGCAAGCAATTGATGGTGTCGCTATGGATTGGAATCGGTGAGTCTCAAATGCTTCAAATGGCTCTAAGCACTATGGGACTTAACATCTGAGGTCATCAGTCCCCTAGAACTTAGAACTACTTAAACCTAACTAACCTAAGGACATCACACACATCCATGCCCGAGGCAGGATTCGAACCTGCGACCGTAGCGGTCGCGCGGTTCCAAATTGTAGCACCTAGAACCGCTCGGCCACCCCGACCGGCGCTGAGTCTCAGTGACCACAGATGGAGCACCATCAATGCAAGGCCACCGGAGAGGACTCATAGCACGGATGCGCCAAAAGCTAGGGCGCACAAATGGGACGTATGGAATTCACTGCATTCTGCATCGAGAGGCGCTTTGTGCAAAATCAGTAACGTTAGCAAACGTCACGCAAATTGTTGTGCATACTGTAAACTACCTGAAGACACATGGGCATAAGCATCGCCAGTTTCGGCAGTTCTTGGAGGAATTAGGAGCAGAGTACGGTGACATAGCTTACTATACTGAAGTATGCTGGATCAGTTGAGGTAAAATGCTGAAAATATTTTGTGATTTACGTTTGGTCATAGTAACATTCTTACACGAGAAGGGAAAAAGTGAACCTATGTTGGAAGACCCTTGTTGGATATCAGACCTTGAAATTCTTGTCTACATTACGTCTCACATGAACAGCCTGAATGTCAGTTTGCAAGGTGAAAATAATTTAATTTCTGACATGTTGGAAAAAGTAAATGCCTTTGAAAGGAAGCTTGCGTTTTGGGAGCGCCAGCTAATGACGGAAAACACTGCACATTTCCCGACTCTTGGACTGGTCCATGAAAGTGCTAGATTTCAAGAATACGTATCAATAATTGTAAAAATTAAGGAACAATTTCGAGCACAATTTGCAGATGATACGAGTTTGCCTCCTGCCATTCGCCTCTCTGCTCGACCGTTCTGGTCGTCAGTTGGAGATGCTCCGAATGATCTACAGATGGAACTGATCGACCTACAGTGCAATACAAGACTGAAGGACAAGTTCTTTGCAGTGCGAAGTACAGAAGAATTCTACGAAAATTTTTCACAACAAGAATTTCCACACCTGCACAAAGATGCCGTGAGACTTATGTCCATGTTCGGGTTGACATATGTTTGTGAAAGGTTTTTCTGGGTGACGAAAATGAATAAATAAAGGTTTATAATCAAGCATAAGTGATGAAAATCTTCACAACTGCTTGCATTCGTCAATGAGCTGATCTTTTATGCCCGATATTAACTATATCATTTCTGATGACCAGTGATAAATGTGTTTGGATTTATTCCTTTCATAATAAAAAATTATTGTTTACTAACTGTGCATTATTGCATCATTCTGCTCCATGGTACATTATCATCAGGAAAATTGCTCATTAAACTGACTGTTCCAATGTATACTTACATTTACGGTTTTTTTTAATGTGTGAAGGGCTACACTCAGCTGAGGTCAATAAACAATAACCATCTAATTGTCGGGTATTATACAGATTTTGGACGGAACTGATAATAGTGTTGAAATAACAGGTGATCCTGACATCTGCGGTTATCACTCTGTTCAGAGGTCAGTGAGAGAGAAATTATGTGGGTGTAACTGAGGGCACCGAGAATTAGTTATAGGAAACCTTGCATTAGTTTAGTGTTATTTGTAATCATGAATAAGGTTCGCTGGAAGTCACTAACTGCTCTCTTTCTTAAATACTAGATCAAAAACGTTACGCGTATTTGCGAGCCGTCGGTCAAGCTGCCTTAATAAAAACCCACGGTTGTTAACTGTATTACTTTTCTTACTGGATTAAACTGGTAACATAAAAGTAGACGTCTCAATGAGTAGACTGTGACAGTATTTTAAATACCTTCCCATGGTTGGCTTGCAAGCTGTGGAAAGAGCACTAGAATGCGCTGGTACAGAGTACCCCAGCAAGTGGATAAAGCGACATCTGTGCATAGAAACATGCACTACATGAACTCTGGCAGCTGCGGCATGCACGCTGTGACCCGGAAGTTGCACATGTGCAGGAGCACCGCACGCGTGCAGAATTTCTGGCCGGCCCTGAGAAAGCGGAATTTATTACTATCTTAGAAACCAACAGTAGATCATTTTAGGTTAACCCGGACTGGCTCAAAATTTTGGATACTGTATTGCAACTCTGGATCATGATCCATTCTTTGTGGAACCATATTCGGTACATTTTTCTAAGAAACAGGCCGTGCAGAATGAAACCGATAAGATTATGGAATGAGGAGTGATATAACACAGTAACAGCAAATATATCAGTCCACTTATCATTGTAAACAAGGATGGAGGAGTACATGTGGCCATTGATGCACAAACTCTAAACAAAGTAAAAAGAGAGGTGCACAGGCCTGAAAATATGGACAAAATGTTGCAAAAATTTCATAATGAGGTATTTAACCAGCTTCGACATGACTGCTGGCTATTGGCAAATCCCATTAAGTCTAGAATTGCATGAATATAAAGCAATCCTGTTTACCGGGAAATGTTATCGCTACAAAGTAGTTCCATTTGGACTGAATACCTCTCTGGCAGTGTTTATTAGAGCTCTGGACTGTGTTAGGGGAGGAGTTGAGTTCCAGGTTAACTATTTATGTAGATGATTTATCTCCAATGAAAACTGGCAAAAAAAGCTCCAAACTGTTGCTCTTGAAGCAGGAGGCATCACTTTAAAATTATAAAAATGTGAACTTGTAAAATTAGAAATTAAATTCTTGAGCCATATAATTACTAATACCAGCATTAATAAGGACCTGGAGAAAGCTACGTGCCTTAGAAAAATTTCCCCCTCCAAAAAATAGGAAACAGTTGTAAGCCTTTTTAGGTTGGTTTGGTGTGGATTTTACAGAAAATTTGTGAAGGGGAAGCCCTGCAGCTACGGAAGTAGCCTGGCGGAATGGAAAAGGAGTGGTTAGCGCAAGCTGAAATGTGTCCTTTGCAACGGGTAAGGAATCGGGCCTGACCAGTGCTGTGGTTAACATCTCGCTAGCAGTAGCGGAACATTGTAGTTCATATTCTTGGAGTGTTGAGGCAGAGGAACTTAAGAGTGTTAAATATGGACCTCGGATGCTGCATTTGGTGATACCATGTATAATGGCATTGTTTTCGGCCCTGCTAAAATATAATTCAGAAGCTCTATAACAGGGCGAGGCCAACAGTACTGCCATGACTACATCACTGCCATGTTAACAGCCACTGTAAATCACGCCACCAGTGCCACCAGCCATCCACCGAAATGTTTATATTTGACACTGTAAATGAACTAGGTATTTGTGAAATTTGGTTGATTTTAATAACAATTGTGGTGTTGCTAAAACCTCTATATTACACCTGTGACTATCCCAAATCACAAACCTTGAGAATCCTATCCCAGTGAATTTAATTCCGAGTGTGCTAATTTATTATGAAAAGACTATTAAGCAGCCGTAAAAATAGTTGTGATTGCTTTCTAATGTGTGGAGTTATTGTGTTTCAAGTTCAGTTTAATAATTTGAGAAATACACCACTTCCAGTGCATTTTTAAATCGATCTGCATTAATTTTCTTAAATACTTTGCCTTACGTAAAAGCTGTCCAAAAATAGTAAAGTTGTTAGTTAAAAGAATAATAATAATAATAATAATAATAATACTGATTAGAAGTGAAAAAGATTATTAATTGTTGTATTTATGCACTTTGATCAGAATTACAAAGTTTTATTACTGTTCATTTCATGAGAAGGTGTTTGAACTTGAATTTAATGGTGTTGGCATTTGCCCAGCCAACTATATTTTGAGAGGGTTAAAAGACTAATTTTCAAAGCACATTTGTTATTTGAAGAGTTATAGTTTGTTGTGCTTCGCTTAATGAATAATTATTGATGAGAATACTCACCATTTTCCATACACACTTGTGAAGATTTGTTAATGAGCATGGCTGTTCAAACCATGAAACTCTGAGGCCCTCGTGTACTAAACTAGTTAGTTAATGAAGCAAAGCAAAGGTACCTCCACAGCCAGTGTAGTTAGATTTGCATTCTGTTTAATTGCTTCAAACTGTGCTCAATAAAGAAATATTTACTGCATTAGCTACTTTAATACAAGCTGGGTAACGTAAAGGTATAGAGACCGTGTACTAGCAATGATGTTATATGGTATGATCATAATAGACCTCCTGATTTAAATTAATCACTTCATGCTCTGCCCTGTTCAGTATTGCTATTAGTATCATGTGTGTTGGTGACAGGTTCTATTAACTGCTGCATCTAGTTCATTCAAGGCAGGGCTTAATTTTTAAACTTTTAGGTGCCGTAAGGCGCCCCCTTCTACCACTCCCCCCACTGGCCACGGAGAGAGACTTGTGGTAAGACTTACAATGAGAAATTCTTTCTTAGAAAATACAGTTCTGAAATTCAGGTTTTTAAACCATATCATCTTATAATCAAAAACATAACACCACAAGGTTCCACCATCTGCCGTACCAGTGTCACTTTGCTCCATAGTTCTGCTTCACACGTATTGGCACCAAGTCATACTCACGACATCACGTTTTCAAATGCTGCCAGCCACAACATTCAAACAGTTTTTTTGTAGCTGCTCTATGAACGTGTGTTCAGTATTTATCAATAAGGCATTTAGCAGTTAATGACTAAGATATTCCTGCTCCATCTGGGTCTAGTACAATTTCGATTTCCCACGTCTTCACGCAATGTTAATTCTGTGAGCATTTTGTACCATAGCAGCTGATCGTTGCGTCGCGCCTGAGTTGATAACAATGCAAGATAAAGTTAAAACATTCCCCCCTCCCACTTCCTCACCCTGAGGCTGCCGTAATCTTCCTCCTCTCCTCTCCTCTCATCTCCTCTCCTCCCCACATGTTACACTGCCATGGGAAAAGACTATATGTAATGTTCTTCAGTCAGATTTTGTCATTTGAAACTTTCATGATAGTGAGCGAAAAAGAAATCACAAGTATTATTTATACAGGTAATAAATAAATTCCCTTCTGAATGTAAAATGTAACTAATGGACTAAAAAATATCTATGACTTAACTTTTACACTCGTAAAAAATTTAGTTGTTCCTATGTTACTAGCCAAAGAGAAAGGTCTTTACCATTTAATTAACATGAGACCCTACGTGTAAAAATTGAACTGAAAAACCACTATTGTTCCCAGAATGAGATTTCCACTCTGCGGCGGAGTGTGCGCTGATATGAAACTTCCTGGCAGATTAAAACTGTGTGCTGGACGGAGACTCGAACTCTGGACCTTTGCTTTTTGAGGGCAAGTGTTCTTTATGTTATAATAATCAGGAAATGATAAACTCGTCATCGAGATGACAGATTTGGTCTTTTCCATAAGCCCATAGTGTCTTAACTGAGAAAAACATATTTCATGAGTAGCCGCTGCAAACTGAATATTTATTTATTAAACCACAAAAAATCAAAAGGGACCTGTTATTATAAATGTTAACACATTTGCTGAAATCTGACCGAAAAACGTTTTACATGTAGAATACATCTTGTAGGAAAAGCAATCAATGCATTTGGCATTGGGAGAGAATTATTACAAAAATAAACATGCACTTATATTAAAATCAGCTTGACAGTGAAGTCTAGCATTTCAGTCAAAGTCACACTTATAACAATCATCCATCTTTGGCGAATATTTTACAAAAATGTCAAAGCTTCTTGAGTTCCATTATAGCTCTGTTAGAATTACTTTTTCATTTCCAATAACATACTGTGTATATAAAAAAATTAGTTTGTACGTTAAACCATTATTTAAACAATTTTACTTCAGCGGGCTGCACGAAGATGTTATACTGTTTCAAACAGCAGTTGAAAACTTCAAGAATCCCACATCTCAGTAGATTTTTAGCTCGATTTGCCGTTCAACAATTAAACCGCTAATGACCAATAAACTGAATCGGTGGGATTGAGTATTGATCTGTTAACTCATTTATGATAAAATTACAAATGATTCCAAATCAAGAATATCACATTAATACTAAATTGTACTGAGCATTAATTTTGAGATTACAGTTTCGTAGTTTGAAATATGAATTTAATTTCCCTTCACTCATAAAATAAGTCCTGTCAACATGCAGTATATATCTTTGACCTAAGGGTATACAACTTTGTTTAAATATTTCCCTTTAAATTTTATTACACTTTCAACATAGCGTATTAACTTAAAATGACAAACATCTGTTATCCTCACAAAAGTCAGTGGCATATGACCAGTCTGTTTATACAGAATATACATTGTGTATTAATTGTTAAAAAGTACCTTTTTAGGACGTATTATTAACTGAACTCATAGTTTTAACTAAGTTCATACTCAGTGGCTCAAATAAAGGAAGAAAAAGTAAGCACTGTGAAATTATTTCAAACACAATCAATGGAGATGGATTAAGAAAAACATTTCCATAATACAGAATTCTTCTCATTATACACTTTATCACTTCGTGCTTTTGACTGTGTAGCAAGTGCAGAATGATATCCCCTCGCCATCCAAGACGCCCATTTTCATATCTAGCTACAGGTGGTCCCAGAAGTCTGATGCGTAATGAACTACAAACAGTGCTGATGTAGAGTGACGATCTCAGTGGTGTCATAATTAAGTTCATTGCAGAAATGCCACGTTCACACTCTGCAATCGACACTGCAATGCTGTTTATTATTGATACAAAATTTTTGAACATTGGTGGCTGTACAAGAACAGTTGGCACTTCTCCACTTAGTAGTGGTTTCAGACCCTGTTTGTACTCCCTGAAGTCCTTCATTATTTCAGAGGGCTATTAATTTTAAATCTTTCAAACATTTGAAAAATCTCATTTTCTCCGTAAGTGATCGATATGTTTTTAGGCCAGAATTTCAGGTGAATGGCCTTCATGTAGTTCATAACATCATCGTAGCTTTCAGATGCATTCACTGTTGATAGCAACCTGGATCACAAATTATTTGCCAAGCTGCGATTAAACTGTTCATCAGGAATGTTAGAAATAATTGTTCTTTGACAAAGTTTAACACATTGAAAGTTCATATTTTCCAGTGCAATGTTAGCTACATTTGCATGTTGTCCCATTGCATCAAACAGACTTTCAAACACTTTTAATAAAAGTGTAATGTCGTCGTGAGCTTGAGCAAGGTTAACACTTGATCTTTGAAGCTGTAGGGATAGATCGGCCAACTCTTCTAAGGCATCAGAGATTACAACTAGGTTGGAGACGAAAGTTGTAGATGACAATGTATTACAAAGCCCTTTGTAAGAAGACCGTTGTTTGGAGTCTCGTTTCGTGTCCTCTGATACTTCTAAAAAATGACTGTACAGAGCCCTGCAATCTTTCCACACAGCTTTTACTGCCAATAAACTGGAGGCCACCCAACAAGTGTCAAAACACATGACCAATTTTTAAATTTCTTGCTCCAAACCTTTAGCAGCAACTGCCAACTCACTGCTGTTTTTCAGGGAGCAGCTGAAGATATTTCTAACTTTATCCATGAATATTTTAAAGTGATTAATTCCCACCACTTCTTCTATCGTGTCATGCATGGTGAGTTCTGAACGATGATTCAAACAATGCCAGATGAATAAGTTTGGAAACGTCAGCTTTGCAAGGTCAGACGTTTTTCCTAACACGACAGAAGCTCCATCGCAAGTCAAAGCGATTAAATGGTATTTCAAAAACTCACAGCCTAGTCCTAGTGATTCTAACTGCTTTAAAAGTTCTTTCAAGGTATCAGATGCTGTTGTGTCATTTAGCTCAAAAAGTGTCAAAGAAATTGTCATGGCGTTTTCCCTTTTAACAATGTTCTGAACTAGACAATCAAAGCTTTTTTGTGTGAAGGAGAAGTGGCTTTGCCCAAAAGAAGTGAAAATTTGGAGTCACTTTTTATTAAATTATTTATTAGATCTGATGTCATCTGGTCAGAAATATGAATCACTATATTAGATCAAGCAACATTTGAACATAGTATTCGGCCCATATCCAAACCAATTTTAATTTGGAGATCAATTTCTGTCTCAAATTCATCAAACAGTCTATTTAACTTTGCTTGCTTATAAGCTGTCCAAAAATACGCTCAGTAACAACTTCTTGTTCCTTTACCGTGGAAGCGACGGAGTTCTGAATATGATATTTTTCTGCGTAGTCTGGATTTTGTTTGCTAAACCGTGAGCTTCAAATGTGCAGTGATCAGTTTTTTCCTAAGAGACGTGATTTGATCATGTCCCACATGAGCTTACAGTTCCTAAAAGCCATTGCTCACTCAGTTTTAACCGTTTTGTTTTTTCAGCACCTAGTGTAGATACACTTCTACAAACTTGGCCTTTTTTTAATAATTAACAACGGGTTTTTAGCTTTATAATCTGTACATTGTTCGACAGACCGACAATCTGGCTTTTCATCATCATTACAATTATCAATACTGTCTATAGATGTTTTGTCTGTATCCATATCCACCAACTTATAGAAATTTTCATTTTGCAACAATGACATAGGAGAAGGATTGTCTGCTTTGTTGTTTGCATCTTCTTCTCCAGCCACAGCTGACGTCATGGATTCTACATCTAAACTATGGTTTTCATTGCCCTCACTAACGTTTTGTCTTTTAGGTTTAAAGAAGTCACTAATTTTTGTAGAGATATACATTACTATTAAACTCTCCTGTCCACTGAGTCACAATGTGTAAATAAACACTATGAACAAACCAAAACAATGCTGTCGGTTCTGAGCAGAACAACTGCACTGCAAGCGACTGACGTACATAGAGTGATTGAGTAATATTGTTGAACGTGAATTCCTGAAGTGCCTGTTGGATTGTTTGTTGGCTTCTCTGTGAGGCAGCGATGGTTAACAAGGTAAACTAATTCAAATTGAAAAAGCCATAGACACGACCTGTCTGAATCGTGGACTAAAAAGACTGAATTCACATAGAGACATACAGACAGGCAACTGTAATGCGAGAACCACTTATGGGATTTACATGTTTCTTTCTTTAACTCACAGATATATTCATTTACTATCTATTATTATATATTTAGCTACTTTAGGTAGCACAAGAAATAAGCTGTGGCTATAATTGTAAGTCAAGTCGCAAGAAACTGGGCTGCCGTCGTGCTCCTTACACTATTAGAGCAAAATCATTTGATTTTTTAATGAATTGTAGACCTCAAAAAGAACCACAAAGTCAGCAAGAGCATATGTTTGTCTTTCACAGTTGAGTCACACTCACAATTTTTCTGCTTTGTGGGTGTTTAAACAGCTGACTTCAGAAAACAAAAATCATCATTATTCTTCAACCTTAATCTTTTATTTAGGTACATCTTTTTGAGCTCTACAGTTTGGTACTACATAACGTGATATAGTTCTTATGGACTATGTAATGTATTTCAAGAGAGCATGCTGGCAGAAAACATTTTTACTTCATATAGCTGATGACATTTAAACGGCTGAACAGACTTTCAGAAATATAGCTAAGAACCGTCCCCATTAAACCAGCTTTCAAATAAAAAAAACGGCTTTAAAATTGGAACTTTCGTTTGAGAACTATGTTGGGGCAGACAGACAACCTTAAGGGTCAAACATATACATGTCCGTTCTGCATTGGGAGTTCAAATTTGCCCCCTGTGGGAGCTCCCCTCTACTGTATAGCGTCAACCATGTTCTAACAAGGGTGCGGGCAGATAAAGACAAAGGTCAAGAGTGCCGTGGGCAAAGGGACATATCGGGTCGCAAGGCTGCCAACTTTTAGTCATGTTTGCTCCATACGCACATATGATTTTTAGCTGTGACGTAAATTACAACATGGAATAAAATGATTTCGTGAAAGCACATTATAAAGACGTTCACATTCAAACATGGCTTACATTATTTATTTCTCATTAACACACATAACATGAGATGTTGCCTTGCTACTACATTGCTGAGGTTGTTGGCAGTCTTATACAAAAGGCAATATGCACAGATCACAACTTTAGAATGATACTCCACTTATCTTGGGTATACTGTACGTGCGTACACACACACACACACACACACACACACACACACACACACACACACACACACACACACTACCTCCTGCCCGTCACATCATGTTGGCGAGCCATTGTCATGTTCACCTGTTCTGGTGCAGCGGAAAATTACGGTTACGGTTTGATTTAATACACATGTACTACTTCAAATCTCCGGTACTTTACTGTTAAAAAAAGGGGGGGGGGGGAGAAAAGAGAGAATTAGAAGAAAGGGAGTTTCTGGGAGGTGCCAGAATGCATTGTGGCCAAAATTAAGCCCTGATTCAAGGTACATGTTGTTGTGAGGCATATGCTACAGTTTGCAATCTTATTGGCCATTTGTTTGACCTCCAAATTAGTATTACATTTATCTGCAAGGTTACGTTGCTCTGTTGTAATGTGAACAGATATAAAGAAACA
This sequence comes from Schistocerca piceifrons, assembly GCF_021461385.2. Taxonomy (NCBI): domain Eukaryota; kingdom Metazoa; phylum Arthropoda; class Insecta; order Orthoptera; family Acrididae; genus Schistocerca; species Schistocerca piceifrons. The sequence goes on along the minus strand of NW_025728455.1, from coordinate 3,042,591 downwards.
GGTGTGTGTGTGTGTGTGTGTGTGTGTGTGTGTGTGTGTGAAGGAAGGTTAGGTTAGCCTTAGCACTGCCTTCTGCTTTATTACATTGTTTGACAAGAATTCCTAATTAGGCTGGCGACTGATATTAATACATAACTAATATGTAATTAATAAGATTTGCTTTTGTGCTGGAGAACATCTGTTCCTCACACAAATGTTTAGTGTTGGTTATACTCTGCTGGGGTGTTTTGGAAACGAATCCCAGTCTGTTTGTCCTGTTCCCATAAAGGTTATATTGTGGTCACAACTTTCTCAAAAATTCCTCACAGCGGTTTAAGGTTAGCATTGATTGCCTTTTATGGTTGGCCACATTACCGCTAAAAACAGTCCCTTTGGAGGGGCCCTCCTGCACAATTCCACCACATGTGGGTGGCTGACTTGCTGCAAGGCTGTACCCTGTATTCTGTGACATTTGTATGGCTGCTTCGGTATCTTGGCATTTTCAGCTCTTCAGGAGGAAGGCAGAGCTTTAGTTGGTAAAGACATTTCCAGCTGGAGTACATCACAACCAGACACACACACTCTGGAATCAGGTATTGAATTGTAAGGTGTATCCAGCAACAGATGTGCACTCGGAGCACAATTCAGGTATGATAATGAGTGAACTAAATTTTAAGAGAACTGTTATGAGAATTCAGTGTGTAAATAAATAGGATAGCAAAGTACCCAGGAATGGAATGGGAATTTTAACTTCTACGAGGCTCTAGACAACGTGATAATGAACGGCGATCAAGCGAGTATCCACATTTGTCTGCATAATCCGTGAGACAGGAGTCATAGCAACAGAATGCCAGAGAAACACCATCCAGATACTACAGAAGCAACCAAGCACTTGTAAGTGCAATAGCTAAACAGCTCATGAATAGAACTTTTTGAATAAATAACAACAACATGAAGAAGAATGGAAGACAAAGGTGATTATCTGTTTGAGGAAGATAAATTTGGAGTGAAGGATCCAGGGATAGTGGAAGGAATGTGTAAGAAAAATCAAGGTATCTTTATTGGATTTGAAGATCTTTACATGACATTTGACAGCATGAAATAATAAAAGTGTGTGAAATTTTTTTAAAAGATACATATAAGATATATTGAACAGCAGGTAACATAGAATATGTACAATAATCAACAAGAATTGGTATTCTGAATTAAAGATTGTTAAAGATAAGGATGCAGGTAATCTCCACACACGTTCAGATGAACACTGAAGAATCATTGGTGGAACTGAAGAAACTTATAGCAATTTAATTAAAACTGAAGTTGAAAAGGATATCATTGATAAAATTCACTGGTGATATTTCTGTGTTCACTGAAAGTCAGACTGAATCACCAGAATTGGTGAATGTAATAAACAGTTGAATGAGTGCCAAATCAGGATTAATGAATGGAAGAAAGAGGAAAGTATTGGGGTGTGGCAGAAGTAACATTGGTGGCAAAGTTTACAGAATTAAGGACCACACAGTAGACCACTTGTAGGGACTCTGGTACATGTGATGCTAATTTACACTGAGGGTCAAAGCACGGTTGTTATAAGGAATAATGTAGCATGGAAAAACAGGAGATTCCCCGCAAAACAAAGTTACTAATATCAAAGATATGCCTTAATTTGTGTTAGACATACCTGAAAGTATGCTTGAAGCAGAGTACTGCATAAAAATTAATCATGGATTATGGAAAAAACAAGAGGGGAATCGGAGCATTCTAAATGCTGTGCTATTGACGGATGTTTAAACTAGGTGAACTCATAACAGAAGAACTATCGAACATCTCTGCAGAATAGGTGAGGATAGTGTGGTATGTGGAAAACTGTGACAAGTACAAGGGTCAGCAGAGTAAGTTATATTTGAAGGCATCAGGGAATAACCGCTGTGGAACTAGAGTTGGTTGCTGAGGTTAAAACTGTAGGGAAAGACAGAGATAGGATTGCATGTCATAAATAATTGTGGACTCTGGGAGCTCATGGCACTGCAATTCTGCTGCTCAGACAGACGGACACATTGTCAACAGAAGGCAGAGTTTCCCCTTTGCATGTCTGTGGTTACCGAGACTGACTGTTACACAGCAGAGTACAGTGGGGCAACCAAGGTGGTCCACACCCTGGCAAGCTGAGGCTCTGCTGGCGTTTGCTTCTGTTTGGTGATTGCCGAGTATATTTCTTGTTACTAACAGAAACTATAGCAAATTATTGGGTTCTTTCTCCTCTCTCATTCCTGACAAGCACCAAAAATGGTCTCATAAATGTGTGTGTATGTGTGACCTCTGCTAGACCACTCCAATACATCTAAAGTAATAGACATTTATCTCATCTGACAGTGTTACACATTCAGTGCACTCATACTCTCCCCATCACTAAATTTTCTGGGCATGACATTGTCTGAATTATTGAAACTTCCTGGCAGATTAAAACTGTGTGCCGGACCGAGACTCGAACTGGGGACCTTTGCCTTTCGCGGGCAAGTGCTCTACCAATTGAGCTACCCGAGCACGACTCTCATTCTGGAAACCTCCCCCAGGTTGTCGCTAGGCCGTGTCTCCGCAATATCCTTTCTTTCAGGAGTGCTAGATCTGCAAGGTTTGCAGGAGAGCTTCTGCAAAGTTTGGAGGGTAGGAGCCGAGGTACTGGCAAAAGTAAAGCTGAGGACGGGGCTTGACTCGTGCCTGGGTAGCTCAGTTGGTAGAGCACTTGCCCACGCAAGGCAAAGGTCCCGAGTTCGAGTCTCGGTCTGGCAGACAGTTTTAATCTGCCAGGAAGTTTCATATCGGCACACACTCCGCTGCAGAGTGAAAATCTGTCTGAATTATTGTTGGCATTGGTTTGCTGGTCTTGGTGAATAAGACACTGAACTGTTGACAATAACTATTTTTCCTACCAACCTATTCTTAACTAACCTCTCTCCCATGATACTATGATCTAGTTGTGGGGATACCACCTCTGATTGTATGTTTTGATTTTATTCCCAGTTCACTTTGCTGACCCTCATTAAATCTAGACTGAGCATTTACACTTTGCTTTTCAGTATTTATATCTTATCTACCATACAATGGTTGTGTGTGTGTGTGTGTGTGTGTGTGTGTGTGTGTGTGTGTGTGTGTGTGTGTGTTTTGAGGGAACTCACCGCATTTGAGAGACAGTGGCCTCATCAGGTTGAAGAGTCGTGGGCCGCGCAGCAGCAGGTGTCTGGTGAGGTGCGCTGGCAGAGGTGGCGGTGGCAGCGGTGGTGGTGGCGGTTCTGGTTCTGGTTGTGGTGCTGGTGGTGGCGGTCCTCGGCTCTGTAACGACTGGTGCACTGCACATACAGAGAGGCAGGGTGTGAGCTGGCTGGGCGTGTCCTTGTGGGGATGTGGAGGTGGCTCACTATGGCCAGCACTGCTGAGGGACCGGACCATCCACACAGGGGATAGGGCTCCAGTTAATACAAATGAATTACCAGTAAGCTAATAACAATCAGTCGTACCATCTGAGCTTTCCATGGCAGTCGCTCAACCCCATACAACAGGTAGTTCAAATCTAGGTGCAGCCAGAAGGTACATACAATGCCCAATACTTGCACAAAACAATTACAGAATTACTGGACAGGTTAGCTCAGGTGCTATCACCATCAAAACTATCCAAACGGCCTGAATTCCACTCCACCTAAACTGTATGATGATGATGAAGTGCCATATTCCTTGACAGAGTGTAGGGGAATGACGAATGCACCCACATAATGTTACTGTCTTGCAGTTCCTCTGATCTCTTTTTGATATGGGCATTTCACTCTACAAAATGATTATTACAAGACCCCCACTTGAAGCAACTGATTTGTAACACTGAGTCCACAATCAGACTAATATCACGATAATGTGAATATCGAAACCTGTTATAATTAGATGGCAGCTTGTAAACTCAAGTTTATTGCAATAAATGACTTTTGGAAACTAAGTTTCAACTTGAAATTAAGTGACGAAAACATTTGTATTAAGACTACCATCCAGGATTCCAATTGAGCACCTATTGTCTCTGTTAACTAAGTACGAAAGATCTTAAATACCATTTCAGCCACAGGTAAGCGTGTGTGTGTGGGTGCATGTTGAAATGACTTGGCATTGTGTTCGTTGAGTCAAACCTAGCAACTAATAGGATTGTTAAATAAGTGCAATAATACAATACATATCCAAATATAGCAAAATGAGAATCTGAACTGTCGAGAAAAAGTATTTTGTTCCTTTACTGGGATCTGAATCCACCACCTCTCATTGTTTTCTAACCACAAATACATGTTCAACATCTGCTTAGTTTAGCTGTAGCAGGATGTGCCCATATATGAACTGGAAATAACCTAACGGAACATTCTGTGTGGGGTGGGAATCTATCCCTGCATGCTGCATGCACCGTCATTGTTGACTGCACACAAGATGATGTTGATTATCGAATTCTTTTTCGCCACTCGCTACGAGGTACATGTTTTAACTTTTCAAGCAATCATTTAAAGTTTTGTGTGACAGACTTGAAATCGACACCAGGTGTCACAGTTGACAAGACATGCAGAGGCGATAAAAATCAAAATTGCTTTTCTCCTCTGGTTTTATGTACACAACACAATGAAAATCTTTGCAGACAACCATGAATACAATGGATGCTAATAACTATGGACATATCCGTGGTTAGAATTTCTTAACACAAAAGAGCTTCATTACACCAGATGTGTACTGTTACATTCTGAGGACTCACATTAGCCTTTGATTCTACGTTTTTTGTCAGGACCAAACATTTTTGTTTTATGAAGGTAAAGCCAAATAGTTCAAATGTCCATCCAACCATCCTGTTTTAAGTTTTCCTTTATTTTCTTAAACTAAGCAATGCAAATACTGTGACCATTCCTTTGAAATGGCACTATCTATTTCCTTTCTAACATTTCAGAGCTGTAGATTCTACTTTGTCTCTAATGGTCTTGCAGTCGATGGGATGTTTGACACTTAATTACTTCTTTCTTTCTTCCTCAACATTTCCTATTGAATTATAGTGCCGCATGATGGCTAATTGGTCACATTTCGTGACATTTGGCAATGATCGATTGAGCCATACTGGTAAACCACCACATCAAAAACCAACTGAAAATGAGAAAATTATTTCCTGACGTAATTTCTTTGACACACTTACCACATACATGCACAAAATAATACAACAAAACAAACACATTTCCAGAATACAAAAGGACTCACAAGCTGAAAACTTACAAACACACACTGACAACACCACACAGAAAAGAACCAGATGGTACACCATGACCCACAACACAACACAACACAACACAACACAACACACAACACACAACACAACAACACAACAACACAACACACAACACACAACACAACAACACAACAACACAACAACACAACACACAACACAACAACACAACAACACAACAACACAACACAACAACACAACACAACAACACAACACAACACAACACACAACACAACACAACACAACACACACACACACAAATGCGTACACAAACAGATCACAGATACTTCAATAATTACACTCTAAAGTTTCGCAATAACATTCGATCTTTGGTAAAAATATTTGACAGTCGGCAACAGAAACCAAAACATTGCATTGAAACAATCTTTCAGTTCATAGCGCTGTGGAGTGTGGGAAAAAACTGCAAATTGTCATTCGTAAGAAGAACAACACCAAAAATGCAATGGGAGTGTAATATGTAAGAAATTGTCCACACAACCTGTAAGTACAGTTCAAAACATTACTACTTAATAGGAAATACCAACCACCAGAACTGTTTATAACCTATAGGCACAGTGACAAAAATGTAAATTAAATAGCTAACATATGTTCATATTCCAGGCCACTGATAACGCCTTGCAGAAAATAAACTCTAAACGCGTATGGCACTAAAATTGTGTTTTATTCAGTTGCTGTCAGATGGTCCATAAGTGAAAATTATCAATATACTGTGATGCACAAAATACTTCATGCAGCATTTTTGAAGGTTTAAACAACAATCCTTATGACCTTCAAGTGTACAATATTCAATAAGTCACTCCAAGAATATTTTATAGCTACAAATAAAAAATTATGATTGATAAATATACTTATTCCAACCTGCATGACAACACGTCAGACAAATGTCTATGATATTATGCATGAATCTACTTGTTTCAGTTAAATTATGGGTGGTCCTTTTAGGCTACATGCATCAATTTAGTATGCTACATGAGGAAAAATGATGGACTTTCTTATGCACTTGCACGATACATTTTAGGCCCCCTTTTTCCACATGGAATTTATATGGAGGGATTATCTGTGCTACATAAGCTACATTTACTGAAGACAAGCCTCATCTTTGCCAAGATTGACGGTGTTAATAATAACAGAAGAAATTATAATAATGAATGATCTCTTCAAAAAACTATTATAGTGGATAAACATGGCTGCTTAGTAGCTTAATACCACTTCAAAGTAAAAAATAAATTCCTTCTGAAATTATAATAAAGGGAAACCACTTCAAGAATAACAATGGATGCATTCTCAAACAACAGTCACTGCCTATGATTGACTTCCTTATATATCAAATGCATCTCTTCTTTTAGTAAAATTATAAGCCTCTATCACAATAATAAAGAACTAGAAAATAATTAACGTTCCTTGACACAATGCCACACTACTGCAGTTATAAATGTGACAATGATCCCTGGAGAACATTCTGGAAGTTTGATTGATACTTGTCGCTGAGTTTATTTTGTGCGATCTAGTGTTGGTGTAAAACTCGTACTAGATCACACCAGCTCAGGTGGGAGAAAACACGTCCTGCACAAATTTCTGTAGCCTACAATAATGCCAGTAGTGCAGCTGACAATTATGTGATTTTATTTCAGTGATTACAAAAACAACTCTAAAGTACACATTAGGTAGCTGAGGCAACTAGTGACCATTGATATGGATTAACAAGGAAAAGAATGTTTTGTGAAGGCTGAAATTAACCTCCAGGGAAACGGAACGCTCATCCAGTGAGGAGCAAAACAGTGGCACTGCATTGAAAGTAGTTTGGTGGTCTGTTAAAATTGCTCTACCTTCATTTCCTTAAGCTCTGTGTCCGAGTCACTGATCAGCCAAACACTTAGCTAGTATTAACAGATCCTCTTTGCCTCAGATGACTTCTGTTGAACAACATAAGGTTCCACTTTCCTTCCTAATCTACAATAAAGCCGACACTCCTTCACTACCTGCTGGAGGAGAGTCGGTGTATGTTGGGCCACGACAGAGGCAGACGTCCGGCTAGTGGAAGCTCTCCATTAACCTTTCTTGCACCAGAAATTTTACTTCATTCCTGAAACAATTGTCATGTAAAGTCACAGCAAACTTATTTGAACTTGCAATGTTGAAAATGTTGGTGCTGAACTGGGAATCTAACTCGGATATCTCTTTCTGCCATTTTGAACACTTTTCGGACAATACAGTTCCATCGTTTTGTTGGGTCCCCAACATTCCATAGTTATCCAGGTTTCAATGAAAGGGGAAGGTCTGGTTTTAAATACTGGTTGGGTACAAAAATTTTCACTGTGTGATTTCAAGTTGTAGCATTCGCACTGCAAGTAATATGTGGAAAGCAATAATGATTTTTAGCATTTGTGCATGCAACATCAACAATAACAATTGGTGCCAATTTTGACTATGAAACAAGCAGAGAACGTTTTATCCTATCATTTCAGATTTATAAATTTCACTCCTAGTGGCTGGTGGATAAGTATTTGACAGGTGTGTAGCCAGTGGTGATAGCATATACAGGGTTAAGAGTCCCAGTCAGCACAGAACTTTTCCTCGCATAATTTCTAGTTCAGACATGAGCATATCTCACTGGTGGTGAAATAAACCGACATTGTGTATCTATATGTGGCTGGAAAACAACATGATATATGCTGGGTTCGAAACACAGCAGGGGAATACTTTGTTGTATAATCATTTCAGTTTCATCATCCCTTTAGCGGTGAAAAATTTTGACACATAAAATTATAACATTTTATTGTGCTTCATTCACAATCCCTGCCCAAAACAAAACTTTATGCCCCATCATATCAAGTTTGAAAAAGTGCATATGATGTTACATGTGGTTAAAATGATAGTTAAGATCTGTAGTGACCAGATTGGAGTCCTGGATCCCAGTCCAATACAAAAGCATGTAGTTTGAAGCTGAATCTTGCTTTTTGAAATGTCATTTATTGTAATTCACTTGAGTTTACAAGCACTGAGGATCACCATCTCTGGTAAAGGGCTTTCTGATATTTACATTCCTGTGGTATTGGTTTTCATATGGACGATAATAGACAAAGCGCAAGAAAGTTATGTGGCTGCGTACAAACCAGGTGGAATGCAGTTCAGGAAATTTTGCTGCTTCTGAGCATGGTAACACACGCATATAAATTTGACAGGCACGACACTCGTCTGATTGTGAAACATTTCGTATTGTAATTAATGTGATACTTTGATCATCAGACATTCTTCAAAGCCTGTTTTAAAAACTGGTCTTTGAAAGGTACAGGTAACTAAATGGTTGACAGCGTGTTTCAAATTGAGCTGGAGAAGGAATTCAGTACAGCAGGTAGTAAGGCACGGTGAAACCCATGATTTGACAACAGAAAGAGGCTGTGGTTGTGCAACAGTTACGTGTCATAACAGTATTACCACATTCATCTAAATTTCATTCATTAAATACGGTTGACAGGAATTTAAGTATTTTTCAAGTGAGCATCCTCACCTTGTAAGCACACATGAAACCATGGGGTAGTTAAAGTAAGCTGTGTCATTCCCCAGTGATGGAAAAACACACACTAATGTGTGTGTGTGTGTGGGGGGGGGGGGGGTGATGAGCAATGTTTGTGATTGATGATGTAAGTTGTGCTGTGAACTTGCTACTGAAATAAAATTAAGTTTGTCCTCCACATACAGTAGGTATGAATGGTAAATTCCATGAGAATCTGATGTCTATCTAGAAGGGCTGGCATGGATACAAGGGGGAGTAGGATGAACATGGGATAGTGAGACATCCTCCCCAGAAAATGGGAAAACACTATCACTTCACTGTGTGAAGTGGACACTGTATGAAGTAAAAAATAATTCTGCTTACATGTGGTTTTATACATCTTATTTTAATTATCATTAAAATCATAGGCACATGTGGTGTATAAAATTTGAGTGTGACACTATGTATAATTTTGAGAGGTGGGGGGGGGGGGGGGGGGGTCAAGTGGAATCAGTGAAAGACAGAGGCAGTTCCAGAACCAAACATTGTATATCTGTCTGTAACTGACACCCAATAATGTGGGAAGTATGAGGCACTGAACTAGGTGAAGATCACGACAAGAATCTAGTATACATCATCAAGAGAATTTTTAAAATGTACACAAAGATTACTGTTAGTAAAAAGATTACCGTTAACAAAATATTTTTACAACATAAGAGCTTCAGTCATTTCCCACAGCGTGTATAACGAGTTTGGAATAATATAATGTTTAAAATTTTTTTCAAGAATGTAAATAACAATTGTAATATGTTTATTGCTTAAACAATGAATTTTGATGTTAATCTTTATAGAATAAAAGAGAAAGACACTGAATGATTGACAACACTGGCTCTATGTTCATTACAATTGGTTCAGGGAATGCACAGTGTCATCTCTAACACAAGATTTCGAATATGTCAAATAGCACATAAAATACTACATAAGTATTAAAATCTAAATGAAAAATAAATGATTATTTACCAGTGTTAGTGGCTATTAGACTTGTATGAACATATGTAACTGTAAGACGGTGCAGAAAAATGGTAACTCTGGTCGCACAGACACTAAGCGTCACAGACTATCAGAGGTGGAACAGCAACAACAATGGATGGGATAGATAATGTCATAAGATGTGCCACAGGAGAATGGAAGCTTGTAGTGTTCACTGGGTGGCTATAGTACAGCCATAGATCCACTGAAACACACACACACACACACACACACACACACACACACACACACACACACACACACACACACACACACACACACACAGAGGTGGACACCTGTTCGTCGAATACACAGTAAGGCACGGTATTCTGTGTGTCACAGAAGGGAACGTATCCAAGCACTGCTTGAGCTTTATGTAATGCTGAGTACAGAGGCGAACAAAATGAGGTGGGAAGATTTAATTTTATGGGACCAGCTGGAACTGCTGCTCGGTCTGGCCTGTGATGCTGCGAGGTGGTCTCAGGCTGCAAGAGGTGTGAGCAGTCAGACACTGGGGCACCGATGCTTACTTCACCTGGTTTTCTGAACATCTTCCATACAAGCCCTCCCAGCAGAGCATTCTTTTATATAATGTGCCTTTAGAGCAATTAACATCTTCCGTGTACTGTCTGGATTTGAAGAGAACTAAGAATTATCTTGGAATAGTTACTGGCATATGGCTTGCACGTGGAAAGAAAGTGACAGACAACTACGTAAGAGCCAAAGCTGTAATACTAAGGTGTGAATAGTGATTACTCTGATAGTCTCCTTTACTAAACGAAGAAAATTCCACAGGTCAACATCAGCAACATAAAATTGTAGGTAAGTTGCCGCCCTCCTCTAATCATTCTGCAGTACACTACCTTTCTCGAGGTGTCGGCTGTAAGTGACTTACTCGGTCATCATCTTTATGCAGCGTGCCACTATTCAAAGGTGTCTCATTGTCATCAGCCACAGAGGCAATGGACAACTTTAGAGACTACTTTATGGGAACAGGCCTACAGCAAGCAGTACAGGCTGCCGGTTGCAAACTACACCCATCGCTGCGTCAGCCTGTGCTGGGCAATACAGCTTTGTGTCCACAGCAGTCTGCCTCATGCTCTATTCACACAGTGAGTGTACCCTCTGTCATGACAGTTGATGCTAAAACCTAAACAACCACTTTCTGTATACATGTAGCTTAATATAATGCCTACAAACTGGCTCTTTGATGATTTTTGTTAGCTAACATACCTGGTAATGAACACTGTTCAGTTTAGGGGTTCACTGAAACTGCTACACGAGGGTAATGATAGCATTGTGAGCTATCGTGAAATGACTGTCTATGACGATGTATTTTACAGCAGACACACATCTAAGAAAATTCAGTGGGAAAAATTATACAGTTGGAAATACACACACCTAGAACCGAGAGACACTAATCAGTGGGTTGTCTCACACTTACCTGGTTTGTGGTGGTGGATCATACAGCAATCTGCTCACTTCGATCAAGTCCTTAGGTTGATGAAGCATCGCATCTGCCCACCCCTGAGTGGCCATCACCTCGTGGGTACGAGTCTTAATAAATTCGATGGCGGCTCACCTGAGGTCACTGCAGGAGTGGCGGACTGCGAGGACGGCTGCGGCCGCCCCGGTCTCGACGGTCAGCTGAGCGGCCACCTGCCGCTCGCACTCCGCCTTCAGCCGCGACACCCCGTACTTATCCGCTGCGGCCAGCAGCTGGGGGGCCGTGCCGGGCAGCTGGGGGGCCCGCTGGGTGTACAGGTAGGAGACCAGCTGCCTCAGCACCGGGCCCCCGATGTCGGCAATCCTCACCACGCCAGTGCAGGCCTCGAGGGTGTCGTGGGCGAACATGGCCGCGAACACAGGGCTCCTATCCGCGAGGACGGCCCTGTGCACCACCAGCCGAGTGTCACCTGCCTCGAGTATCACCATGGCGTCGTCCCCGGCGTCCAGGAGTGCACCCAGGTCCACCGTCACTGTCTCTGTGATGTCCTTAACTGCTTCCATTGCGGACGATTCTGAAACACGGAGCAGCCGTTTCAGCATACAGGTGACTGACGATGCTTCTACGAGTGACAGCCACACCTGTCTCCAGCGACAGTTGATAAATACAGGGTGAGTCACCTAACATTACCGCTGGATATATTTCGTAAACCACATCAAGTACTGACGAATCGATTCCACAGACCGAACGTGAGGAGAGGGGCTAGTGTAATTGGTTACCACAAACCATAAAAAAAATGCACGGAAGTATGTTTTTTAACATAAACCTACATTTTTTTAGATGGAACCCCGTTAGTTTTGTTAGCACATTTGAACATACAAACAAATACGTAATCAGTGCCGTTTGTTGCATTGTAAAATGTTAATTACATCCGGAGATATTGTAACCTAAAGTTGACGCTTGAGTACCACTCCTCCGCTGTTCGATCGTGTGTATCGGAGAGTACCGAATTACGTAGGGATCCAAAGGCAACGGTGATGGACCTTAGGTACAGAAGAGACTGGAACAGCGCATTACGTCCACATGCTAACACCTTTTTATTGGTCTTTTTCACTGGCGCACATGTACATTACCATGAGGGGTGAGGTACACGTACACACGTGGTTTCCGTTTTCAATTGCGGAGTGGAATAGAGTGTGTCCCGACATGTCAGGCCAATAGATGTTCAATGTGGTGGCCATCATTTGCTGCACACAATTGCAATCTGTGGCGTAATAAATGTCGTACACGCCGCAGTACATCTGGTGTAATGTCGACGCAGGCTGCCACAATACGTTGTTTCATATCCTCTGGGGTTGTAGGCACATCACGGTACACATTCATCTTTAACGTACCCTACAGAAATAAGTCCAGAGGTGTAAGATCAGGAGAATGGGCTGGCCAACTTATGCGTCCTCCACGTCCTATGAAACGCCCGTCGAACATCCTGTCAAGGGTCAGCCTAGTGTTAATTGCGGAATGTGGAGGTGCACCATCATGCTGATACCACATACGTCGACGCGTTTCCAGTGGGACATTTTCGAGGAACGTTGGCAGATCATTCTGTAGAAACGCGATGTATGTTGCAGCTGTTTGGGCCCCTGCAATGAAGTGAGGACAATGTTTCAAGCGTCAACTTTAGGTTACAATATCTCCGGATGTAATTAACATTTTAGAATGCAATAAACGGCACTGATTACGTATTTGTTTATATGTTCAGATGTGCTAACAAAACTAATGTGGTTCCATTTAAAGAAACGTAGGTTTGTGTTAAAAAACATACTTCCGTGCATTTTTGTATGGTTTGTATTAAACAATTACACTAGCCCCTCCCCTCACGTTCGGTTTGTGGAATCGGTTCGTCAGTATTTGATGTGGTTTACGAAATATATCCAGCGGTAACGTTAGGTGACTCAACCTGTGCAGTCCATCCTTAGTCGGTTCCAGCAGTATCACACCCTTTCTGTCCGACGGATGCCATTGGTGAATAACAGCAAATCTTTAATAATACCATTTTCAAGCTTTACCTTTTCTATCAGCATATTTCATTTGGAGAACAAGCTCCAGAAGCGGCAAGGACATTATTTCCATCATTTTTTCTACAGTGCAATGTTATTTGGTATGGAAATGGTTTGAAACAGACGTCTACCAAAATACTAAATAGGCTGTACAGAACTATAGTATTACTCTATTCAACGAGATGTTCTCTTTACTTCTCCTGTTATTCAAGAAAACAACACTGTTTTATGACCTGAATCTGTATTATTCGTCATTTAACAAGCAGTCATGCGTGTACCCTTGCAGGAGTTGCTTCACACAGTGGATGAAGCCCGTGCGTCGGGAGACTGACGTGCGTTCACAGTGAAAGGTCGTGAAGTGGGTTCAGCCGAGTACGCAGTTCAAATTGTCATCCACCGGAGTACAGTAGCGGACAGACACATTCAAGAAACAGTCAAGGGAATGTTTTTGTGAAATGTAATGTTTATTTCTTGAAGGATTTTTCTTTTATGTTTGTACAGTTTTGTGTATGTTTTTAGTAGTGTGGATGATGCGTGAATGTGGTCTAAAGTAAATATGTAGATCATTGTTATAGTGACAAACGCCGTACGAAGTAACGTGAGAAATTCTTAATACACTGTGAATGAAGACGACGGGGAATTTTGTATTATAGTGTGTCAAGTATGTTTATGGTAAAGGGAAGCTAATTTCAGTGTAAATGAAAACAGTTAATAATGTAAAGTATAAATAAAGTACCAGAATGTTAAATATTTTGGAAAAAGTACAGTTCGAGTGTGTTTATTGATTTGTTAGTCATGAAAAAAGCGCGCTAACACAGGAGAATAATATTTTTGTATTGGCCTTAATGTAGACTGAGCAATCAGAACAGAGTATTCTTCACGCATCTCTTCTCTTGCAAACGGAGAATGCTTACACCAATTCAAGAAGTCAGAGCCCAGCCTTTCAATGGTACGGTCGTGTGTAGTATGAGCTCCGAAGGAAGTAGTTGTTTGCCAGTTTCGTGTCTACATGTGCTACATGTCACAACAGTGCTTTACAGTGAAGGTAAATAAATTCATTCATAGCGGTATCAACGAGCAGCAATACGGCAGGGCAGCGCTGCCAACTTACACGACGAGCGGGGACCCTGAAACTGGGACGGCGGCAGACGGAGGAGGTCTGACACTCAGTTTCAGCACGCCGAGGCTGCAGCATTCGACGAAAGATAAGTTTGTTAGAACTGTTGTGTGTGTGTGTGTGTGTGTGTGTGTGTGTGTGTGTGTGTGTGTGTGTGTGTGCGCGCGAGCTGCGGACTGAGTAACATGGTAAGTGATAAAGATTTTGTAAATACGAAAAAAGGATTCTCATTCAGTGGAAGTGCTTCACAAACTAGCACGCTTGAACAGAGAGGAGGAGTAGATGTTAAAGTAAAAGAGGAGGTTTTTGAGGATATTTCTTTGTTATTTACAGACGGTGAAGTAGACTCTGCTTCAAGTACGTCAGTTAATGTAACTAGTGGAGACAATGAAGATCCTGAAAGTCACATTAAGCCGGCCAGAGTGGCCGAGCGGTTGTAGGCCCTACAGTCTGGATCCGCGCGACCGCTGCGGTCGCTGGTTCTTCCTACAGGACACATTACGAGCTTTCCACAAATAACTTACTGTAACAGAAAACGAGTACTTCTGAACATTTTCATGTATGACATCGGTAGCACCTATTATCACAGTGGGTAACGCAAAGTTGTTCAATGCGCTAACAGTTTCGCAAACTGTCGACTTTTACACGCATGTTCGGCACAAACTGTTCTCCTGGTTCACCGATGACATTGTAATTCTGTCAGAGACAACAAAGGACTTGGAAGAGCAGTTGAACGGAATGGACAGTGTCTTGAAAGGAGGGTATAAGACGAGGATAATGGAGTGTAGTCGAATCAAGTCGGGTGATGCTGAGGGAATTATATTAGGAAATGAGACACTTAAAGTAGTAAAGAAGTTTTGCTATTTGGGGAGCAAAATAACTGATGATGGGCGAACTAGAGAGGATATAAAATGTAGACTGGCAATGGCAAGGAAAGCGTTTCTGAAGAAGAGAAATTTGTTAGCATCGAGTGTATATTTAAGTGTCAGGAAGTCGTTTCTGAAAGTATTTGTATGGAGTGTAGCCATGTATGGAAGTGAAACATGGACGATAAATAGTATGGACAAGAAGAGAACAGAAGCTTTCGAAATGTGGTGCTACAGAAGAATGCTGAAGATTAGATGGGTAGATCACATGACTAATGAGGAGAAGAGGAGTTTGCGGTACAACTTGATTAGAAGAAGGGACCGGTTGGTAGGACATGTTCTGAGACATCGAGGGATCACCAATTTGGTATTGGAGGGCAGTGTGGAGGGTAAAAATCGTAGAGGGAGACCAAGAGATGAATACACTAAGCAGATTCAGAAGGATGTAGGCTGCAGCAGGTAGTGGGAGATGAAGAAGCTTGCACAGGATAGAGTAGCATGGAGAGCTGCATCAAACCAGTCTCAGGACTGAAGACCACAACAACAACAACAACAACAACAACACCAACTAGGAAAATCTTGTTTCGCTAGCTGTCGATAACTCAAGAAATAACTACCAATGGAGTCAAAAAAATAAGAACGGAAGTATAAGTACTGAAATATCGCAAAAGATAAAGTTCCCTGTGTTAGCAAAATATTCTCCTTGTGTGCTATCATTCGCCAATCTTTCGTTTCGATGTCTCGAGCGGTTTAGGAGATAAGAGAGATGTTGCGAGTATTTCATTCTCGCGGGCGAGAGACTGGAAGTGAGCGCGCCACATAGGATCCGTTTTCTCGAGATCGGAGAGCTCCTCCCAAGTCTAAACAAAAATTCAACATGTTGGCTAAATTTCAAACGCAACAACATATGGTGTAACCAAACGCAAAATCGTAGCGACCCTTATTTTTCATTGCAGGCTTTTCGAATCTTGCGTAGCGTCTTACTATAATGTGTATATCGAAATAAGTATGACAATTAGCGACATGATGGGCATTTCGCCAGGAAGCTGCCATATAACGCTACAAGCAAGTAAAAAATGAAATATTTTTACTGAGTAGTTTCTGTAAAAGCGTTTGAGAAAGATTACAGTGTGCGCGCGCTTCGATTCTGTCAGCGGAGAGCGCCGTCAGCCGGCGCGTGCAAAACACGTGCACGCGTCTCGACCTGCGCTGGACACGCGTGATTCGTGCGCGTCGCGCTGTAGCGTCGTGTCGCGCCTCAGTCTGCGCCTAGGCCTGAAGACGGCCCTTCCTCAGCAACGGGCGGGCTGGCACCAGCGGGGCTCTGGTGGGAGTGCCGTGGACTCGGTGGCGGCAGGAACGCACTGCGGAAGCGTGGAGCAGGAAGGAGGACGCTGAACGCCAATCGACGAACCACACTCACCACAAAACCGTACAATTTGTGTTGTCAAAGTACGCCAGCATGTCAACAATTATATTATTTATACGAACTGAAGGAAACTGTTCTTCCACCTGTAAACCGTAAATTTTAAGTGGTCCCAGTGTTTCCCGTTACGAATGTACCGGTATACTCTCATCTGCATAATTGTTAATTCGTTACATCGCCCCTTACCCGTAGCAATCAAATCTAAACATGAAGTACTAAAAACTAATATTGCGATGCATTATGTAGCAGGAATGAGTTACCACCTGCACTTTACGGTGTGTGGTGGAGGGTATTTCGTGCACCGAGGCCATTCTACTCTGCGCCTCGCTGGCTTCCCGCCCACCCCCGCCAGTCAAATCGACTATCACCAGCGTGGCCGCGTGACGTCACCTCCCGCCGCTGCCGACCCTGGACTGGCGACACGCACTTATCTGCACCCACCGCGCGGACGCCCGCTTCCTGCCGACAAACCGCAGTGCAAGCGTGTCTCCTCGACGCTTTCAGGCCTGCAGCGAAATGAGCGAGACGAGAAAATTCGAGAAACTGCAGCCTACACACGGGCTTACCGACGATGACGCCAGCCACGTACCACTCGCGAGCGGCACAGCCAAGGCGGATGGCAGCAGTCAGTGGTACCCTCTGCCACACACTGCCACGCGGCTTGCCGGCACGTACATACAGACTTAGGTCTTAAAGTTTGCTGAAAGTCCTACAGCGGCATGAGGTACACTGCACAGGTCTCACAAGTCTCACAAGTCACATCCAGTATAAATCCCACCCCACGCCCGATTCTGTCAAGACTACAACTCGCACTTATACTGCACATGTAATCTATTACTTTACAAATGCGCCACTGTCTCGAATATTTGACGTTATGCATGGAAGCGAGAGAAACTTTTGAGAAGGTTTGAGATAATGTTCAAACTTTGTTGCAAGTTGCCAAGTGCTGTCATTCCCAGACAATGGATGAACGTATCGTGGGTTATTTGGGCTCCACGAGATGCGATGGCAATCTCCGTATCTGTCTCGTTCAGCGTAATACTTGTCTCGCTGTAAGAGGGTTTTAACACAAGTTTCTACCTCTTAGCGAGCAGTTTACGACAGAACTTTTAAATTCGCCCGATAACAGCGCGAAATACAGAGAATAAAATTTTTGTTGCCTCCAGAAGTCGTTTGAGGCGCCTTAGTTAACGCCATAGGTTCACCTACGTAACTATTTGTAAGAGGCTTGTACAAACGACGTGGCCCATTTCTAGTTTGATGTAGGCTTGTCGATATAAACGAATTTTATTTAGTCAAGACGGAGTCCGAAGTATCCTACTTACTTCACCAGAGTACTTTCAGTCAGAGTTTCACTTCTAAACATGGAATAAAATTTCCAGAATGAAATTTTCGCTCTGCAGCGGAGTGTGCACTGATATAGAACTTCTTGGAAGATTAAAACTGGGTGCCCGACCGAGGCTCGAACTCCCGACCTCTGCCTTTCGCGAGCAAGTACTCTACCACGTTTTTTTTTTTTTTTTTTTTTTTTTTTTGCAGAGGCCATACAGCCCTCTGACCGAATACGCTGAGCTACCGTGCCGGCTTACCTGAGCTACCGAAGCACAACTCAAAACACCTCCTCATAGCTGTACTTCCGTAGCAGAGCACTTGCCCGCGAAAGGCAAATGACCCGAGTTCTGGACTCTCGGACCGGCACACAGTTTTAATCTGCCAGGAAGTTGCGTGCAATAAAATTTGTTTCGCGAGAGGCCGTGTCTGAGGGAACAAGTAATTTTCTTTCATTTCTATTCTGTCACTTAGTAGCAAGCTGAGTTTATTGCACCTAAATGAGATGTGAAATGCATCTTCCTGCCTTTTCAGATCACTACAACGAGAAAATTAATTTGTTTGAGATTAAACTGAGTACATGCAGTCAATTATTACAGATGTCTGTACTTTGCGGCTCTTTATACTGAATTCAACTATTAGTACCGGCAATAGTTGCAACATTTTTTGCAAACAAATCTTGCACTCTTCAGACAGCACGAGGCGATTGCGCGTCGTCCCCACCTGCTGCTGCTGCGCCCACACGCACACTCGCCCGCCCTGCCGTGGGAAAGCGACTGAGCGCCGCCTCGCTGTCCCACAGCCGGCGGGCCGGGCCGGCCCGGGGCAGCGGCTCTCAGGTCACGTGACCCCTCCGCCGGCAGCAACGCCACGACCTTGGCGCTTCGTGGCAGCGTTTCATTCCCTTCTCCGAGAAGCGAGCACACGCAACGCTTACTGCGACAGAACGCTGCCTAACGAATGAACAACTCCGTCGCTCGCTTCTCCCTACGTCATCGCCTGTATTTTCCGTAGTTATTTTGATTTCAGTCTTAACCGAGAAGCTCATAGGTCACAAGTACATAACGTAATTAATTCGCATGATCTGGCCATTCATCTTATAGCGTTTCAGTTGACTGCCTGCTGCCTTGGTGTCCATGCAAGAGCTTAAAATTTTCTGTCTGCTCCTATGTACTGCGCAAAGTACGACGGTCGAAATGTTTATTTTGCAGCAGCAGTTTTTGCAGTAAGCGGTAGTAATTTTTAACAGTTCGTAATAAGAGGGTGTCATCTGTGCTGTGATTGGCTGAGGCAGAACACACTGAGCAGTCGTCGTATCCGGTTTCATACTATCGGCGCTTTGGTGCCACATTTGCTCACTTTGTATTGAAACTTACGTCCAAAGCAAAAAAGGCCACCGAACACTCGATATACCTGCGCAATTTCTTACAATACAACGGCACAAAATAACCGAACACCAAAACGTTATCCCCGTAAGCTGCAGTTACTTTAGGGTCAAATACCAAGTTTAATTTCCGCCGCTTCAGTGTAAGGCCAACACTGTGGATCACCGCACAAAACTTTTGAGGTCATAGTAGTTTTCTATACTCCTGTCTGAAAAATTTCGTTCCAGAAAAACCACGTTCATAAACTTTTGCATCAGCTGGAAACACTGTACTATTCGTCATGTAAAGAGTGGGTATTGCATAATGCAAGAAAAGACCCTACCACACCAATTACTACACTTTTTTCAAGACCTTCCCAGTGACCTCTGCTCGTATTGAGACAGTATTTGACTGCTGTGTCCTCTACAGAGTCCTGACTACTGGACTGACGTAAGGGGGTTCTCTCCCAGCAGTTGCTTTCCTGCTCAGAAATCCGCGCCCCGCCGTGGTGTGTAGAACGTGGCGGTATCTGCTGGACCGCGGCCACACAGGACGGGCCTGGGAATTATTTTTGCATGTTTCATTATTATTCACTATCCTTGTTCGTTCGAGTGTTTAGCTTTGCTGCCACTCGTTCTCGGCCGACGATAAACTGCTACAAAGATAATAAACCTCAAATAAAAATTTGATTAATAAAAAGATAAAAAAATCAGCTCCTTATTCTCATATCAAGTAGACAGACTTTCACCCCAATTAATTCTGACACGACAGATAAAGTACGACAGATAAGACTTCTTACTTCCGAAAGTGATGTACATCGAAGATACCCCTAAAATATAGATACGCTTCTCGTCCAATTTCGCATCGAGAACTTACATTTCACCATGCAATATGCAACAAAGTTTTCCAGACGAATCATTCACAAAATATATACCACACAACATTTTCACCATGTACATGATCATACCCGTGGTCTAGGGGTATCGTCCTTGATTCATAATCAAAACGTCTTCGACTCCGGGTTCGATCCCCGCCACTGCCTAAATTTTGATAAATAATCAGCATTGGCGGCCGAAGACTTCCGGCATAAGATGTCAGCCTCATTCTGCCAACAGCCTTGTCAAAGAGGGCGGAGGAGCGGATAGAGGTTCAGGGCACTCCCTTGTCCTAGGGGTGGGAAACTGCCCCTAAAGGCGGAAGAATCAGCAATGATCAACGACATGAGGATGCAGAAGGCAATGGAAACCACTGCATTAAAGACACGTAATGTGTATCCACAGGACATGTGGCCTGTAATTAAAGAAGTGTCATGATGGTCTCTCCATAGGCAAAAGATTCCGGAATAGCCCCCCATTCGGATCTCCGGAAGGGGACTGCCAAGGGGGAGGTTACCATGAGAAAAAGATTGAATAATCAACGATAGGATAACGTTCTACGAGTCGGGGCGTGGAATGTCAGAAGCTTGAACGTGGTAGGGAAACTAGAAAATGTGAAAAGGGAAATGCAAAGGCTCAATCTAGATATAGTAGGGGTCAGTGGAAGGAAGACAAGGATTTCTGGTCAGATGAGTATCGGGTAATATCAACAGCAGCAGAAAATGGTATAACAGGTGTAGGATTCGTTATGAATAGGAAGGTAGGGCAGAGGGTGTGTTACTGTGAACAGTTCAGTAACCTGGTTGTTCTAATCATAATCGACAGCAGACCAACACCGACAAATATAGTTCAGGTATACATGCCGACGTCGCAAGCTGAAGATGAACAGATAGAGAAAATGTATGAGGATATTGAAAGGGTAATGCAGTATGTAAAGGGGGACGAAAATCTAATAGTCATGGGCGACTAGAATGCCGTTGTAGGGGAAGGAGTAGAAGAAAAGGTTACAGGAGAATATGGGCTTGGGACAAGGAACGAAAGAGGAGAAAGACTAATTGAGTTCTGTAACAAGTTTCAGCTAGTAATAGCGAATACCCTGTTCAAGAATCACAAGAGGAGGAGGTATACTCGGAAAAGGCCGGGAGATACGGGAAGATTTCAATTAGATTACATCATGGTCAGACAGAGATTCCGAAATCAGATACTGGATTGTAAGGCGCACCCAGGAGCAGATATAGACTCAGATCACAATATAGTAGTGATGAAGAGTAGGCTGAAGTTCAAGACATTAGCCAGGAAGAATCAATACGCAAAGAAGTGGGATACGGAAGTACTAAGGAATGACGAGATACGTTTGAAGTTCTCTAACGCTATAGATACAGCAATAAGGAATAGCACAGTAGACAGTACAGTTGAAGAGGAATGGACATCTCTAAAAAGGGCCATCACAAAATTTGGGAAGGGAAACATTGGTACAAAGAAGGTAGCTGCGAAGAAACCATGGGTAACAGAAGAAATACTTCAGTTGATTGATGAAAGGAGGAAGTACAAACATGTTCCGGGAAAATCAGGAATACAGAATACAAGTTGCTGAGGAATGAAATAAATAGGAAGTGCAGGGAAGCTAAGACGAAATGGCTGCAGGAAAAATGTGAAGACATCGAAAAAGATATGATTGTCAGAAGGACAGACTCAGCATACAGGAAAGTCAAAACAACCTTTGGTGACATTAGAAGCAACGGTGGTAACATTAAGAGTGCAACGGGAATTCCACTGTTAAATGCAGAGGAGAGAGCAGATAGGTGGAAAGAATACATTGAAAGCCTCTATGAGGGTGAAGATTTGTCTGATGTGATAGAACAAGAAACAGTAGTCGATTTAGAAGAGATAGGGGATCCAGTATTAGAATCGGCATTTAAAAGAGCTTTGGAGGACTTACGGTCAAATAAGGCAGAAGGGATAGATAATATTCCATCAGAATTTCTGAAATAATTGGGGGAAGTGGCAACAAAACGACTATTCACGTTGGTGTGTAGGATATTGAGTCTGGCGATATACCATCTGACTTTCGGAAAAGCATCATCCACACAATTCCGAAGACGGCAAAAGCTGACAAGTGCGAGAATTATCGCACAATCAGCTTAACAGCTCATGCATCGAAGCTGTTTACAAGAATAATATACAGAAGAATGGAAAATTGAGAATGCGCTAGGTGACGATCAGTTCGGCTTTAGGAAAAGTAAAGGGACGAGAGAGGCAATTCTGACGTTACGGCTAATAATGGAAGCTAGGCTAAAGAAAAATCAAGACACTGTCATAGGATCTGTCGACCTGGAAAAAGCGTTCGACAATATAAAATGGTGCAAGCTGTTCGAGATTCTGAGAAAAGTAGGGGTAAGCTATAGGGAGAGACGGGTCATATACAATATGTACAAGAACCAAGAGGGAATAATAAGAGTGGACGATCAAGAACGAAGTGCTCGTATTAAGAAGGGTGTAAGACAAGGCTGTAGCCTTTCGCCCCTACTCTTCAATCTGTACATCGAGGAAGCAATGATGGAAATAAAAGAAAGGTTCAGGAGTGGAATTAAAATACAAGGTGAAAGGATATCAATGATACGATTCGCTGATGACATTGCTATCCTGAGTGAAAGTGAAGAAGAATTAAATGATCTGCTGAACGGAATGAACAGTCTAATGAGTACACAGTATGGTTTGAGAGTAAATCGGAGAAAGACGAAGGTAATGAGAAGTAGTAGAAATGAGAACAGCGAGAAACTTATCAGGATTGATGGTCACGAAGTCAATGAAGTTAAGGAATTCTGCTACCTAGGCAGTAAAATAACCAATGACGGACGGAGCAAAGAGTACATCAAAAGCAGACTCGCTATGGCAAAAAAGGCATTTCTGGCCAAGAGAAGTCTACTAATATCAAATACCGGCCTTAACTTGAGGAAGAAATTTCTGAGGATGTACGTCTGGAGTACAGCATTGTGGTGAAACATGGACTGTGGGAAAACCGGAACAGAAGAGAATCGGAGCATTTGAGATGTGGTGCTATAGACGAATGTTGAAAATTGGGTGGACTGATAAGGTAAGGAATGAGGAGGTTCTACGCAGAATCGGAGAGGAAAGGAATATGTGGAAAACACTGATAAGGAGAAGGGACAAGATGATAGGACATCTGCTAAGACATGAGGGAATGACTTCCATGGTACTAGAGGGAGCTGTAGAGGGCAAAAACTGTAGAGGAAGACAGAGATTGGAATACGTCAAGCAAATAATTGAGGACGTAGGTTGCAAGTGCTACTCTGAGATGAAGAGGGCGGGCCGCATCAAGCCAGTCAGTAGACTGATGACAAAAAAAAGAAACGATTACGGCGCGATTCACTCTTAAGAGCCTGGCAGAAGGTTGATCGAATTACCCTGCGACTAATTCTTTCCCGTTATACTTTCCCACGAGCGCGCGAGAAAAATGCACACTTCAAGACGTTCCACGACAACTTCAATTCTCTTGTTTTATTGCAATGGTCATTTCACTCTATGCAGTGAAATATTCTGGTATTGGCAGGACAAAACTGGTGACTGAAATTTCGTGAAAAGATCCAGCCCCGACGAAATGGCCTTTCACTTATTGTCATCGCAACTCGCGTGTCATATCCGTGGCACTTTCCCCCCTACTTAGTAATAAAACAAAACTAACTGTCCTCCTTTGGACTTTTTCGATGTTCTCAGTCAATCGCATCTGGTAAGCATCCCTTCACCACAGCAAACATTCCGAACGAGGAGACGTCAAGGGATCACCAATTTAGTAATTTAGTAACTTGGTACAAGCGTGGTGTCGGCCGTCTCTCCAGTAGCTCTATTGTATCTACTAAGTGTTCTGCCAATAAAATGCGCTCTTTGGTTCGCCTTCACAACAACGTTTTCTATGTGTTCTTTCCAATTTAAGTTGTCCGTAATTGTAATTTCAGTCGGTTTTGCATAAAGCTTAACACGTCATTATGTAGGTTCAGTTGCCAGTATTCGTACACTGTCTCCAAATCATTTTGCATTTCGTTTCGATGATCTGCTGACCTTACCAGACGGTAAATGTCATTTTATACAGTCTAAAATGGCTGCTCACATCATCTAGTAAAGCAATTATGTACGTCAGGAACGGCAGAGGACCTTCAACACTTCCTCGGAGGACCATAGATGCACTTTCTGTTTTACTCGATGACTTTCCTCGAATGACTACCAACTGCGACCTTTCTGCGAGGAAATGACGAATCCAGTCGCACAACTGGGAAGGCACTCCCTGGACACGCCGTTTCAAATGGTTCAAATGCCTCTGAGCTCTATGGGACTTAACATCGGAGGTCATCAGTGCCCTAGACTTAGAACTACTTAAACCTAACTAACCTAAGGACATCACACACAACCGTGCCCGATGCAGGATTCGAACCTGCGACCGTAGCAGCAACGCGGTTCCGGACTGAAGTGCCTAGAACCGATTGGCCACAGCGGCCGGCGACACGCAGTTCGATTACAAGTTGCATGTGAGGACCGCTGTCAAGAGCCTTCTCGAAATTCATAAATATGGAATAGATTTGAGATCCTCTGTCGACAACGCTCATTATTTGGTGTGAAAAAAGAGCTAGTTGTGCTTTACAAGAAATTTTTTCTGAACAAATCGCTTTCTTTGAGGTAACTCATTTTCGAAATTCTGCAGATTGATTCCAGTGATACGAGGCTGTCTTTCGTCGCATTACTCCCATTTCCTTTCTTGAGTATTGGTGTGACCCGTGCGACTTTCCTGTCTTTAGGTACGGATGTTTCTTCGTGTGAGTGGTTGTACGGGGTCCATCAGACGAGCCCTGGATGCTGACTATTTACTTTACCAAAGTAGAATATTCAACAAGTAGAAGATTAATCACCTCTAAAGTATCACTGCACTGTTGTGTTCCACAACAACGTCTGAAGCAAGAGATCAAACTGGTAACTGTACCCTTCAGCATCACTCAGGACGGCTGTAAATACGCATACAGAGGCCGGCAGGTTATGTGAGGGCTCAGCATGAAAATACCACCAGCGGCTGTCTTGAGCACCAGTGGGCAGAGTTCGGCAGTACTGTGCGACACGCTTCCGGCACGGGTGCGCCGGCCAGAGTGGTGACGGAGGGCCGACACCCGCCGTGGTTCCGCACCAGCGTTAGGAGGCAAACACAGCTCCACTGCAAAACTACGCGCGGCCAAAACCCCACAGCAGAACTAAATTAGAGTAAGGAGAGCCTTATGTGCAGCATTCAACGAATTTAGAAGGCAAATCCTGTCTACCAACTTCACAGGATGTACTGGTACCAGGAAGTTTTAGTCCCACTTAAAGTGAATAAATAGGTCGAAACCATCTATCCACCCCAAACCCCGTTTTTACACTTCCCTCCACTACTAAATTGGGGATCCCTTGCTGTCTGAGAATGTGTCCTGTCAACTGATGCCTTCTTCTAGTCAGGTTGTGTCACAAATTTCTTTGCGCGGCAATTCTATTCAGTATTCATTACTTACGTGATCTACACATCAATTCTTGTGCATTCTTCTGTAGCACTGCAATCTAAAACCTTTGTTCCTTTCCTGTCTGAACTTTTTATCGTCGACATTTCACTTCCAGAAAAGGCTACCACTAATACTGTCAGGAAAGACTTCTTAATATTTAAATTTATATTCGAATTTTAAACATTTCTCTTCTTCGGAAACGC
Source organism: Schistocerca piceifrons (assembly GCF_021461385.2). Taxonomy (NCBI): domain Eukaryota; kingdom Metazoa; phylum Arthropoda; class Insecta; order Orthoptera; family Acrididae; genus Schistocerca; species Schistocerca piceifrons. The sequence continues at coordinate 3,016,567 of NW_025728455.1, read as the reverse complement.
TTTTCTCGCCCTTACCAGTGTGGATTTTATATCTTCTCTACTCTGTCTACCATCAGTTAAGCATAACTAGGAAAGGTCACCTACTACTTTTAACGTCTTTTCCTAAACTAATTTCGTCAAAATCGCCTAATATAATCTGGCTACATTGTATCGCTTTTGTTGATGATCTTATATCTTCCTTCCACGACACTGTCCATGAAGTTTAACTTCTCTTCCAATTCCTCAGAAAACCTCAAAACCTTGGATTACAGAGAAAAGCCCAAAATACTAAACGTCCTTTCCCAAAACTGTTTCACTGACGAATATTAGTCCGTAGTTCCGCCTTTAATAATCGCACAAACGTCAAAATAGCAGATATCGAAAGATGCGACCATGTGATAGAAAACCAAGTGGAATCGCAAGAGAAAGTGCTACTGCGCTTTTTCTGAGAACTGTCTTGAGCCGCTATTTCGGGAACCCACACACATTGGGAATGTTTTAGACGATGAAACTACAAAGTGACCTGACGCTATAGATATTCTAACTAAAGGACAGGAATTAATGATCTCTATTTCAACGTAGGGACGATGGTTACTGAAGCTAACACATGCTTCACGAAGCCTAGGAGAATATCTGTGATGGATATAGTAGATAAGCAGGTATTAGTATCTTAAGACAATGAATAGGCATCATTTAATTTCGATATGATGGACGTGAAGGAATTGTGGACAAGGTGTAAAATAATTGGAAATCGCTCTCTGAAGCAGTACGAGCCGAGTGAGTGGATTAAGGGCAGTTTAATCACAAAATTGCGGAAAATCCAAAGCATACAACTTCCATGTCATAACTCACTTTGCCAAGTACCTGAGAAAATTCTAATCCCACGGCACAGCTGGGGTGTGATCCAAAAGGAGAAAGTAACCTACTTCCAGCCGCTTTACGGTGTGTGGTGGAGGGTACTTTCAGCACCAGGGCCTTTCTGCGCTCCGCCGGCGCGCCGCCTTGTCTGCCGCACATTCCCTTCCCCCCCCCCCCCCCCACCTCCCTCCTTCACCCATTACTGCCAGTAGTTTTCCGCGGGTGTGGCCGCATTGCGTCAGCTGCTCGGAGAAGTCCCGGCCTCTGTGCAGCCCGGGCTGGCCGCAGCGGACGCAGAGGTCTCCACCGGCGGACGGCCGCTCCCTGGCGGCAGACCGCTCTCTCCCGGCGGCTGTGTTGTGTGTCTCCCCAGTGTCCAGGCTTGCAGACACAGTGTTTACTTCCGCGCCTGTGTCAACAGGACGCCAGCCGCACCCGAGTTGTGTCGTTTGTGCCCCGAAAGAGGCTTCCAGCGCGGAACCTTCACTCTTGCCAGCTGAGCTAGCCGCCCACGCCTTACGACACAACTTTAAACATGTCCAGATACGCAAGCTTCATCTGTCGCGCGTCACAAAATTAAAATGTCAGCAAGTTTTACAACAGTATACGCTACCCTGCAGCGTTCACGGTTCATTCTGTTACCTCCTTTATACGGAAGATATGCAAGCGTCACATCTGACACACTAAAAAAAACTTACAAAATTGCAATTTGTGATGTTTTTCCGATAGACAATCTGTTTGCGTGTGAGAAACATAACCTCAGTAGAAACGTTACCACCGATCTGTGGTTCATCTAGCTTGGAAAGAGTTTTACATTTATTTCGAAATTTATTCCCATTTCGCGAATCCGAATTGACGTCCGCTATTTGCGAAACATGAAACGTTTTGCCGGAGCGGGACTCGAACCCAAATCCCGCACAAACTTCCATGTGCCACAAACGGCTCACGTAAATACAGATTCGTGAAATGCGAATCCATTTCGCTTTATTTACGCAGCTGTAATCGTGAGACGAGAGCGTATGCATCTCCCAAGGGCAGTGTAATGTGATACAGAGATGGTATTGACACTGCCATTGTAACCATCGAGTTCTATTTGTTTCAGAGTATCTAGGCGTTACTGTAGCTCGATTAAGGATCTAGTTGAATACACTGGAATATGCAGTTGGAACTATCGTGCACTGACGGAGACGGAGACTATTGGGTTAAGATTTCCCAGAGCAGTCTTGTCAGGGCGCGAACAAGCGCATACATCTGTGACGTGGCCCACTTGTACTTTGATAGCGATTTGTCTCTACTTCGAAATTACGCTGTCTGGTTCGCGTGCGGTAGTTTCAACTCTCATTTCTTGCACAGAAGGACGCAGATTTCATTTCCATTCCGAGCTCAGTAGCAAACTGCACTCGTGAATGACGCTAGCAAGACAGTGTCGTACACATTGATGTCTTCTGATGTCACTTAAACGATGTGAAAACGGCGTCTTCCTTACAGGTAAAACACAGCACATGTCGGTAATTTTGAAATTCGTCTCTGCTTGTACGTATTTAAACTGATGTCTGCATGTAACTGCCGAAAACAGGAATCACGTTTTTGTGAACAAAGTTAACACACTAGAGAGAACAAGACGGGCTGCATGTCGTACAGAGAAATGTGCCCGCCGATATGCAGCATGTAACACCATAGCTCTAATGCTCTACCGATTCATTTTGCCTTTTGTTTTATTTAATGTCAGATCGTTGAGTTTCTGTAAATGATGTTTGATTGAATCGATGACAAAATTGTATAGTCCTTTCTTTGTAAAAACTCTGATGTCTTGGTTTGATTCTATGCAATGTAGTGTATCTATCATTTAAATTCTTTGTCTCATTCGGAGGGAGACGAAACTTAAGGTATATAATTGTAATTTTGTTTAAATAATTTTTTGTAGAAATGTCAATATATGCTAATGTTCTGTTTTTTTAAACGTTTGTTTGCTGTTATGTAAACTGCTGACCTTCACTTAGGGTTCTTAAGTTATTTCATATGTAAAAGGTGTTGTGGTTCCACTCGGGAACGGAACTCCGTAGCACGCGCTAAACGTGGTGGGCATGGACAGAAAGGTGGAACCAAGAGTCAGTCGGGGCCGAGCTACCAAACTGTCAACTGCTCATGTAAAAGTTGTGTATTGTGCTGGTACTGAGAGAGGCTTTCCGTGGCGCTTTCCAATGCCTCGGATGGATGGATGGATGGATAAAGAGCTGGAGCTATTCTTGAATTGGTATCTATCATCGCCACCAAGAAATGACAGTCCAGCAGTTCTACCTGCAAATCCACCTACCTAGATGCAATCGCCACCACATTGCGCAGCCACTGAAAAGGAACCAAGGAATAGTAGAAGTGTGTGGTGAAGGATCAGCTCACTGGATGTTTTAGTGCGGACAAATACAAGGTAACTTATAGTCTAACTCTTATACCTACCTTGATTTTTTTATCCTTAGTCTCACAACCTCTTAGGGTCCTTCCCATTCTAAAGTGATTACCGAGTGTCTTTATTGAAAGAACATTTCAAGCTCAGTGTTTGAGCAGAACTGAGTAATACAGTAAATAATGTTTGCTGAAAATAATTTCTCTATTAAAACTGCTTATTAAAATTTTATTGCCAACTTCTAAAGTGAAAGTCCTCAAAACTGAGGCTTATGAAGTTTGCTTAGTAAATGACAGTGCAGTCTGTTGAAAATCAATCAAAGACGAGCTATTGTCTTATAACCACATCGAGTTGTGTTCTACTGCAGTAAGAGTTGAGAACTAATACTATTGAAGGTTACATGTTCATACTTGTTAAGGCCTTGTTTCTTTAGTGTATTGAAATTGTGTTTAGTATGCTCTGCTACAGTGGTCATGATTAAGGGCCCCTCTCCACTCAAAGTAGTTTCTACTATTCTTGCTATTCAAGTGAAATTCTGTACAATACTGGGTTCCTCTTGTGTATTAAAGGTGACCGTTAATGGTGTAACAGGAGCAACAGTTTGTCTATTGTGCTCATGCTAGATAACGATTCATAGAAAGTCCACTTACAACAATTTCTTTGTTCAAAAGACAGTGAGGAGTAATCTGTTAGTTAATTCCATTTAATTTTCATTTTAAGTAGAAAGGTGCTTAGTAGCGAAAGACTAAATCTACGCACAGTAACTAAATTTGCTGTGGACCATATCCATATTTCATGTCGGATAGGAATTTGTTTGAAAAGTAATATAAAACCTATGTCCAATTTATGATTCTACAGTGAATATTAGTAGTAACGATATTGAGAGCACTAAATCTTCAAGGTAATAGTGTGTTTTGTTATGTGTTATATCTATGCAAATAGTTTGTTCTGATTTGGTAGCTCCAACCTTAACGTTAACATGCTATATTCAGGTGCCAGAGTTCATTGCACTCGCGTGTGGCAAAGTATATGTTGTGTTGGTCCATTACAGTTACTCATACCTATTTTGTTGAACAAGAATGTCAATCATTCTCTTGCCTAATTAGGCTGGCGACCGTTTTCTTTATTCTTTGAACAGTGTAGATAGGTAAGATATTGTTTGTTACTGTTTAAATATTTACGTAATTTTGTGTTTCACTTCCGATAAACCACCTCCGTTAGGTACAACACGGTCAACATAACGAAATTCCTCTCAGAGGGTAACATTGCTCCGTTGCTTTATACTATAATTGCTTGAATACAAATAATTTCATTATACGAACTGCCTCCAGTTTTGAGGTTATGGTATAACAGTAGCTGTATTTGACAGAAGTGTTATACGTGGCTTTTCCGGGACAGGACTGTTTGCTCTTTTGGGGCATAGTACGTAATATACCAAATTTGGTATGATTGCACACGCTACGTACAACCGGTTGCAGTGTTACAAGCAGCCTGTGTCGGCAGCTTCGGCAGCATTTGGACTGGACTGGGGACACGACACGACGCTGCAGAAACAGCCTGTGTGCGCCTCGCGCCGCCCTGTACCACGTGTCGAGCAGCCGCCAACGGCACTCTTAAACCTGAACTCCAGAAAGTAAGTTGCTTATATACGAACGCTACTGAAGAAGAGAATGAGATAATGTTTTCCTAACAGAATATATGAATCAAAATCAATTGACAAAGTATTGGCGCATTTGTGGACGTCACGGACACACGCACTCTGAGAATAGAGATTGGCCAGTGGCGAGTGTCTCAGAAACAGCCACTCAGCAGCGATCCGGTAACATTCTCGCTCGCCACCCTGTCGTGACACGGGAATATTACTATCCGTGAGTTCAGCAGCGCAATTCGCCTGGAAGAGCTGAACAAACTGGCACTCGCGACCCCACTGCGCGGTTCGGCCTCTGCCGGCCCGACTGCCGTCCCTCCACTCCTGAGGGCGTGGAGCGGCTCCCACTCCCTCCCTCCCTCCCTCCCACACACAGCACGTCTCTGCGCTCAGCGTCCCGGGCAGTTTCCCCGACGCGTCGGCGCTATGCGACACGGCGTTTTACCGCGGGGGAAAATGCGCGGTTTGCCGGCAGGGGAAGCTGTCAGGGCGTAGGCGGGAGCGCGCGCATTTCCCGCCGCGGGTAAATTGTTCGTACGAAGCGCTGTTCCACAGGACACTTTCTCCCGGCAGAAAACGCGCGGATTTTCGGTGGCAGAACCGCTCGACCGCGGCTGCTCGCGCACCGACTGTCAGCCTGCTGTGTGGGGCGGGGCAGGGTGGACGACGACGTCGTTTGGCTGTCGCTGTGCGCACTTCCGGTTCTGAAACTATACGGCTGCTTGAGCAAGAAGAGGAGGAGGAGGACACCAAAATTTTCGACGAAGAAATGGCTGCAAAGAAGAGAGGAGAGTCTCTCACCTAGAAATGTTGCCAGTTTTAGAGTGTGGTGATATCGACAATTACCGAAGAATGGATGGAGAAACTTACCAGCACTTGCTCCCCCTTCGTGAGCCCTTTACTACAAAGACGGGAGACACAGATGGGGAGAGCTGCGGCACCGCATGACAAATCAGCACCAACATTAAGGTACTTAGCTACTGGCCCTACATACCGTCATCTGCACCACTGTGTTGCTATTTCACAACTGGGTCTCTCGAAAATTATGCCAGATACTTGTGCCGCAATTTTCTATGCTTTGATAAATGAACACATGGAGGTAGGTTGTAAATTAAAAAAAAAGAAAGGTTGTGGTTATATGTAGCTGCGTTTTTCCTTCCTATGTTACAGTTCCCAAGGTCTCAGGATGGATGGATTTACAATGCAAAAGAGTTCCGAAATGTCTCGATCATATCGACGGCGAACACGTGCGCATTAATCGTCCCTCCTCCTGGAGAGTGGTAACTACAATGGCTACTGCAACATGGTGCTGCTTGCAACAGTAAACGCAAATTACGAGTTCACTATGGAGGCTTTGGAACCAATGACGGGATACCTGATGGTGGCGTTGTGCGAAACACAGTATTTTGCAACAAACCGAAGAAAAGTAAGTTAAGAATACCGTGTGAATCTTGTGTCATAGGTCACAAACTGCCGTATGTTTTTGCAGGAGAGATGCCTTCTGCGTAAGGCACGATTTTATTGATCCCTATAGTCTCAAGGTACTAAATTCTGAGAAGGTGGTTTGCTATTATCCCCAATCCCGTTGTCGAAGAACTGTGGAGAACGTGTTTCCGACTCTCTCTTCCACATTCCAGTCCTTTAAAAATTGATAAGAAAATATGCAGAATGCGGTGCCTCCCTGCTGTGTACTCTGTAATTACTTACGACGAAGATGCGGCCAGCTCTACGCACCACCAAGCACGTTTTACGCACAAAACCCGGAGGAAGGTGCTTCTGCTGAAGTAGAGGTACCAAGTTCTGAATATTGCCACGATTGGATGTGGGGAGCAGTCCCTTCAGGAAAACTAATAACAGAGTAGTCTACGCCTAATCTTGCCGTTATTGCACTGCAAATGACAAAATTCTACCGTCGTTGTAGACTGGACGTGAAAATTTACACTACTCTTTAATCGTGTCATTTGAACTTCAAGTAAAGAAGTTTGTAAGTGACAGCGTCAGTCGTCCATTCTTTCGTAACAAAGGATGCTATTAACGCCCAAGCACGACTGCGGCAAATTTTTTGCACAAAAAGCCACACAGAACTCGAGGCGTTTCGGAGAGATCCCTTGTGCTTTGCTTTGTCAGCACGCCATGGACTTCTCACGCAAATTTTAACACAAGAACAGCCAAAACAAAGCACTGCAGCGTTGCATAGTACAAAAAAAGTGTTGTGTCTGATAGCTTCCCTTTCATCAGCTAATCTCAAAGCAGGAGACGTGACGTCACAGATGAAAAGAGAAATATGCAATATTTGATTTCACGAAGCAAAACATCACCACAAAACTTCGAGAATCCGCCTGCTGCTAATCCAGCCTTCGCCTCAGTCTAACCGAGGTGCAGGGGAGCGCAGCAGGTCTCTCGCTCACCACAGCGTTAGTTCCATAAAATTGTGAAAATACCGAAATGAAGAAGGTTGTATACATAGAAGAATCCTGGAGATACTAGAAAGTATCATATAGATTATATAATGGTAAGACAGACATTTAGGAACCATGTTTTATATTGTAAGACATTTCCAGGAGCAGATATGGACTCTGACCGCAAGCTATTGGTTATGAACTGTAGATTAAAAACTGAAGAAACCGCAAAAAGGTGGGAATTTAAGGAGATGCGACCTGGATAAACTGACTAAACCAGACGTTGTACAGAGTTTCAGGGAGAGCGTAAGGGAACAATTGACAGGAATGGGGGAAAGATATACAGTACAAGAAGAATGGGTAGCTCTCAGGGATGAAGTAGTGAAGGCATCAGAGGACCAAGCAGGTAAAAAGACGAGGGTTAGTGGAAATCCTTGGGTAACAGAAGAAATATTGAATTTAATTGATGAAAGGAGAAAATATAAAATGCAGTAAATGAAGCAGGCAAAAAGGAATACAAATGTCTCAAAAATGAGATCGACAGGAAGTGCAAAATGGATAAGCAGGGATGGCTAGAGGACAAATGTAACGATTTAGAGGCTTATCTCACGAGGGGTAAGATAGATACTGCCTACAGGACAGTTAAAGAGACCTTTGGAGAGAAGAAAACCACTTGTATGAACATCAAGAGCTCAGATGAAAACCCAGTTCTAAGCAAAGAGGTGAAAGCAGGAAGGTGGAAGGAGTATATAGAGGGTCTATACGTACTTAAGGACAATATTCTGGAAATAGAAGAGAATGTAGATGAAGACGAAATGGGAGATACAATACTGCGTGAAGAGTTTGACAGAGCACTGAAAGACCTAAGTTGAAACAAGGCCCCGGGAGTAGACAACATTAAATTTGAACTATTGACGGCCTTGGGAGAGCCAGTCTTGACAAAACTCTACCATCTGGTGAGCAAGACGTATGAGACAGGCGAAATACCGTCAGACTTCAAGAAGAAAATAATAATTCCAATTCCAAAGAAAGCAGGTGTTGACAGATTTGAAAATTACCGAACTATCAGGTTTAAGTCACAGCTGCAAAATACTAACGCGAATTCTTTACAGACGAATGGAAAAACTGGTAGAGGCCGACCTCGGGGAAGATCAGTTTGGATTCCGTAGAAATGTTGGAACACGTGAGGCAATACTGACCTTACGACTTATTTTAGAAGCTAGATTAAGAAAAGGCAAACCTACGTTTCTAGCATTTGTAGACTTAGAGAAAGTCTTTGACAATGCTGGCTGGTATACTCTCTCTCAAATTCTAAATGTGGCAGGGGTAAAATACAGGGAGCGAAAGGCTATTTACAATTTATACAGAAATCAGATGGCTCTTATAGTCGAGGGGCATGAAAGGGAATCAGTGGTTGGGAACGGAGTGAGACAGGGTTGTAGCCTCTCCTCGATGTTATTCAATCTGTATATTGAGCAAGCAGTAAAGGAAAGAAAAGGAAAATTCGGAGTGGGTATTAAAATCCATGGAGAATAAACAAAATCTCTGAGGTTCGCCGATGACATAGTAAATCTGTCAGAGACAGCAAAGGCCTTGGAAGAGCAGTTGAATGGAATGGACAGTGTCTTGAAAGGAGGATATAAGATGAACATCAACAAAAGCAAAACGAGGATAATGGAATGTAGTCGAATAAGTCGGGTGATGCTGAGGGAATTAGATTAGGAAATGAGACAAAGTAGTAAAGGAGTTTTGCGATTTGGGGAGAAAAATAACTGATGAATGTCGAAGTAGAGAGGAAAGCGTTTCTGAAGAAAAGAAATTTGTTAATATCAAGTATAGATTTAAATGTCAGGAAGTCGTTTCTGAAAGTATTTGTATGGAGTGTAGCCATGTATGGAAGTGAAACATGGACGATACATAGTTTAGTCAAGAATAGAAGCTTTCGAAATGTGGTGCTACAGAAGAATGCTGAAGATTAGATGGGAAGATCACATAACTAATGAGGAGGTATTGAATAGATTTGGGGAGAAGAGGAGTTTGTGGTACAACTTGACCAGAAGAAGGGATCGGTTGGTAGGACATGTTCTGAGGCATCGAGGTACCACAAATTTAGTATTGGTGGGTAGCGTGGAGAGCAAAAATCGTAGAGGGAGACCAAGAGATGAATACACTGAGCAGATTCAGAAGGATGTAAGTTGCAGTAGGTACTGGGAGATGAAGAAGCTTGCACAGGATAGAGTAGCATGGAGAGCTGAATGAAACTAGTCTCAGGACTGAAGACCACAACAACAACAAACTGAAATGAACGCGAGTGCTGCGTTTCATCGCCACAACCATGTCGGGATGACGTCACGGGTTCTGATTCGCGAGTGGATTACAGGACACGCAATGCCGACACGAAATAGCGCCCGACGACTGGTTGCTTTATAAATGAGTTAACGCGTGTGATATCCTACGTTACGCATGTATGAGAGAAGTTTGGGAACGGTTTGAAATTATTCTTAACGTGTGTTCGATGTGGACAAGTGCTCTCATTCTGAAACACAGTTGGATTACAGTGTGGCTAGTTGACACTCCTTTTTAAACTAAATGAAGTCTCTCGCGCGACTAAATGTTCGACATGCCAATCTCCCAGTGCGCGCGCATGTTTATGTGCGTGTGTGTATGTGTGTGTGTATGTGTGTGGGGCGGGGTGACATTAGGGGAAATTATCTCAAGTGTTTGAAATGTTGTCTGAAGTTGGTTCCGGGTCGCTAACTGCCATCATTCTGAAGTACTGGGTGAATGACGACCATGTATTTCAGAACTGTGAGTTACGTCACCTCGAGACACGCCAAGTTTCCAGCTGTGATACATCCCATTTTCTTAGCAATCACGGAGACAACAAGAAGAACTGCACTACAAGATGATTATTTCTACACCAAGCCAGGTATTTCCATCGCAGCTCTTCAACATATATCAGAACAACCATCAGATTTCATAAAACCATACTCAACATTAAGTTCAATAAACTATGTTTGGCTTCTAAAATTGTACCTAACTATATAACAATAACTGTAAACAACATGTCACCAGCAGCACAGCAGACAAAACGTAAAGCAGAAATCATGTGAATAAAGCAAGAAATCCGGTCTCTGTATTCCAAAAAACTGACTCTGGATATTGAATTATACAGATTGCATATAGAACTAGCTAATCACATAACACACCCACCATTTTTTGATGAACTAATGTACAGGGTTAGAGCATACACAGATACCATAATAGGCAGGAAATAGACAATCCAACAAAAGAAACTCACAAAAATGTTAAATCACACAAACACCCACCATTCCCACCACCGATACAACAAACACACCTTTCACAAAGGAGTGATTAATCTAACAGACATAAAATTATCTGAACAAGAAAGCAGCCTACTTGAAAAGCGTCCCAAACATAACATTAACACAGTGGTGTCACACAGGACAGTAGAAAATATAACAGAAGCTGAAAACATCAAAGCAACAAGAAAGACTAAACACACCTGTATTCAATGCAAACCTAACAAGAGAACTAATTGCTGAGGAAATAAACATAATCAAAGAGAACAAAACCACCATAAAAGAAAACACTAGGACTCCTGAAGAAAAAACCTACAGAAAACTACAGAATAAATTAACACAAGAAAATGCCATCACCACAAAATCTGACAAAGGTAATTCAATAGTAGTCATAAACAAACAGGAATGCATTCACAAAATATTAGAACTCATCCAAAGCAACAACATCACAGAATTAACCAGTGACCCAACAAACCGATACCAAAGTGAGTTACAGAAAACCATGAGAAACATAGAAACAATTTTCACAGAAACACAGATTAAAAAAATGATACAGTAAAATCCCAAGGCCCCCACCCTAAAATCATTGCCTTAAGTTCACAAACCCAGAATACCCATATGTCTTAATAAACTTCACCAAAGCCACAAAACACCACTTCACCAAACACACTCTGCTACAGACAATATACAAATACACTGACAACAGAAGTCTTAGATAAAGTAAGAAATTAAAACATACCAAACACAGCAACATTGGTTTCATTTGATATAATTTCAATGTACACACACACCCCAACAGAAGAAACCATCAACATAATAGAAAGAAACCTCCAACTGCAAGGAAACATACCCACAACAAACATACAAGAAATATTAGCCATACTCAGGCTCATCACAGAACAAAACTACTTCACATTCAACGATAGATTTTACTCTCAACAAGATGGACTACCCATGGGATCCCCAATCAGTGGCCTCCTACCTGACATTTTCCTCAGTCAGATGGAAAAACAAATCTTTGACAAAATAGTAATACCATAACAGTACAAAATAATGCACTCCTGGAAATTGAAATAAGAACACCGTGAATTCATTGTCCCAGGAAGGGGAAACTTTATTGACACATTCCTGGGGTCAGATACATCACATGATCACACTGACAGACCCACAGGCACATAGACACAGGCAACAGAGCATGCACAATGTCGGCACTAGTACAGTGTATGTCCACCTTTCGCAGCAATGCAGGCTGCTATTCTCCCATGGAGACGATCGTAGAGATGCTGGATGTAGTCCTGTGGAACGGCTTGCCATGCCATTTCCACCTGGCGCCTCAGTTGGACCAGCGTTCGTGCTGGACGTGCAGACCGCGTGAGACGACGCTTCATCCAGTCCCAAACATGCTCAATGGGGGACAGATCCGGAGATCTTGCTGGCCAGGGTAGTTGACTTACACCTTCTAGAGCACGTTGGGTGGCACGGGATACATGCGGACGTGCATTGTCCTGTTGGAACAGCAAGTTCCCTTGCCGGTCTAGGAATGGTAGAACGATGGGTTCGATGACGGTTTGGATGTACCGTGCACTATTCAGTGTCCCCTCGACGATCACCAGTGGTGTACGGCCAGTGTAGGAGATCGCTCCCCACACCATGATGCCGGGTGTTGGCCCTGTGTGCCTCGGTCGTATGCAGTCCTGATTGTGGCGCTCACCTGCACGGCGCCAAACACGCATACGACCATCATTGGCACCAAGGCAGAAGCGACTCTCATCGCTGAAGACGACACGTCTCCATTCGTCCCTCCATTCACGCCTGTCGCGACACCACTGGAGGCGGGCTGCACGATGTTGGGGCGTGAGCGGAAGACGGCCTAACGGTGTGCGGGACCGTAGCCCAGCTTCATGGAGACTGGTTGCGAATGGTCCTCGCCGATAGCCCAGGAGCAACAGTGTCCCTAATTTGCTGGGAAGTGGCGGTGCGGTCCCCTACGGCACTGCGTAGGATCCTACGGTCTTGGCGTGCATCCGTGCGTCGCTGCGGTCCAGTCCCAGGTCGACGGGCACGTGCACCTTCCACCGACCACTGGCGACAACATCGATGTACTGTGGAGACCTCACGCCCCACGTGTTGAGCAATTCGGCGGTACGTCCACCCGGCCTCCCGCATGCCCACTATACGCCCTCGCTCAAAGTCCGTCAACTGCACATACGGTTCACGTCCACGCTGTCGCGGCATGCTACCAGTGTTAAAGACTGCGATGGAGCTGCGTATGCCACGGCAAACTGGCTGACACTGACGGCGGCGGTGCACAAATGCTGCGCAGCTAGCGCCATTCGACGGCCAACACCGCGGTTCCTGGTGTGTCCGCTGTGCCCTGCGTGTGATCATCGCTTGTACAGCCCTCTCGCAGTGTCAGGTGCAAGTATGGTGGGTCTGACACACCGGTGTCAATGTGTTCTTTTTTCCATTTCCAGGAGTGTATATTGGTACAGATACATAGATGACATAACTTGCTTAATAGATGAACCACTGTCTCGCATAAAAGAACTTCATGATAAACTCCATCCACCCACAAATACAATTCACCATAGAAACACAAACAGATGAAAAACTTCATTTCTTAGATCTCACTATACACAAGAGAAACAACAAACATGAATTCACAATCTAAAGAAAACCCACACCCCACCAGCACCATTATTCATAACCAATCCAATCACCCCATATCTCACAAACAAGCCAGCTTCAGATATTTACTTCACAGGCTGAACAAAATACCCACAAACAAGCATGACTACACACAAGAACTGAACACGATAAAGCAAATTGCAAAGGAGAATGGATATGACGCAAAGAGAGTAGACAAAATAAACCAGAAAATACAGAAACAAACTGCACATAACCATCAAACACACACATCACACAACAAATCAGCAGGCAGTAAGCAACAAATGGCACATAATGACTTGCAACAACAAGGTCACACACAGGGTGGGTAATATACTAAAGAAACAAGGACTCAACATAGCATACAGAACCAACAACACAATACAGAGCAGACTCTGAAGAAATATCACCAACACTGACAAATACAGCCAGTCCGACATCTACCAACTTACTTGCAACTGCTGTCAATCTGTATATGTGGGCCAAACATGCAGGACCTTCAGAACCAGATATAATGAACACCTCAGAGCACTGAAAAGCAATAGCACACACTCAACATTTGCAGACCACCTGGTAGCACACAACCACTACCCAACAACTGACCTTCACATCCTAAAAACTAGCAGCAGCTTATACCAAAAATTAGCTACAGAAGAAAACTACCACATCCAAAAATCAAGAGCCCAAGGAAGTAAAGTACTCAATGAATACACATCACTGTGCAACAAAACCCTCTTCGCTACAATAGAAGAACTATACAAGTGACACACTCCCACTCCATCCCTCCATCCCTCCATCCCTCCATCCCTCCATCCCTCTCCCTCTCCCAGTACTCACACACACACACACACACACACACACACACACACACACCACTAAAGCCAAATGTAATTGAACCTCGCGCGCCTCACCCAGCAGAACACGCTACGAAACAAATGAACGCCACACAGCCACAACAACACGTAATGGCAGCGAAAACTCCGCCCATGTTTTGACAAACTGCATTGCCACGCGAACAAAGGCACAGAAGTAAGCCTATTTACTGCCCCAACAATACAGGGAAACGTACCACAACTTCAAAACTGTAAGTTACGGAAAGAAAACGCGATACAGTCTTATTTCCGTTCGTAAATGCATAACAAACAAAAAATCGTAAGACAACACACAAATGTAATACTTACTAATATAAGTCCACCCGATGACGGAGGTTTAAACCTTCGAAACGCGTCGTGGAAATAAATAAAACGGTGACTGGTAACAGTGAACTTGTTGTTTCATTTAATGTCAGTAACAGTCACGGTAATGCCTAACCTAAAAATGTTCGCATTTAAAATAAATTACGTTTTGCTGTTTGCAGATGACAAGTTGTATATTGTGTAGCAAAACAGCCACCAAAATAAGTGGACAATAATATCATGTAACGCATGTTACTCATGATTACACCCACTTTTCGCCAATTAAGTTATAAATGCAACTTTTACATAATGTTGTAAACGACACAAATGTTAATATGTTAAGAACAAATTTACAGCTAAAAACAGACATAGAACCCACTGACTAAAGCACAAAAGTGCTGAAACATGCATGTGTGAAATAAAGAAAAAAGGTGTCTTGCATAAGGCCGAGCTTCTCATCCCATTTTCTTAGCAAGCACGGAGACAACAAGAAGGGCTGCACCACAAGACGATTATGTGATACTTTCCTTACTGCGTGTCAGATTATACCTCTTAATCAGTACATTACAACATTTTAGATGTTTAAAGCCGGCCGAAGTAACCGAAATACGGAAGCTTAATTAACGAGTTCCCGTTATCAGCTTTCGTAACTAGGGCGCCATTATTCTCCAGTTTACGATTAAAACTTTTCACGGTTCTACAACTTAATGCTTTGATTGAGCGACAGACAATTCATTTCCTAAGATTTCACAGAATTCTTAGCCTAACCGCGTTTGAACATTCTTTGGCGTTTTGGTACACTCCAAACCTAATTTAAGGCCTGCTATGAAATTGTCTACCACGTGTGGTTCTTTAATCGCAGGTGCGATATTGAATTTCAGCCCTTTGGACAGTAACTGGGTCTTAGCTGTTGGAAATATAAGTTTTACTAATAACGCGTTCACAGAACGTGGGTTTAAAACTTTATTATTCGAACATCCTTGTTGGTCACCTCTGATAACACCCTTACACAAATTTGACGCTTTTTCGCACGACTTGCAGCGTGTTTCTTCTTTCTGTTTACCAATGAAATCATTGGCCAGTGCCCAAAAATCATCTATTCGATAATTTTAAGACTTCGAATAGTGCATCAATATTTCAAGATACAACAAGTAAGCTTTCTCGTTTAACCCATCTTTATTTGTATAGAATTCCGCAATTCTGTTATTGAGGATCTGAGCTATGAATTTCTTTTTGAAAGTAGGCGATTTGTAATATAATTTTCCTACATAATTGCGAGTACTAGCATGGCCATTTCATTTATTAACAAGTGTAAACAGAATAACGTGACCCCGAAGCTTGTCAGCGGATATTCGATGCCGCAAAACACAATCTTTCTTTCCGTTGAACGGACAGCACGGCTCTTATCAGAGACCCATCTGAGAAGAAATTCGCATGTTCTAGGTCAAAATGCGAGTAGATTTTTGTTTTGTAGAACATCTTCACATCCCCCCCCCCCCCCCCCCCCCAGAGACAAAACGCGACGTTGTTAAGGCGGTAATGAACGGAAAAATTTCGAAACACTGACTACTTCTAGCAGGGAAGAGAGGTGGTGAGCCCCACACAGCGTATCCCAGACCGACTCGTGTTCACGGTCGGTGCAACGTGCCCTTAGCGCTAGGATTTCACCCGGAACAAGTCCCGCCCATTCATCCCCCTCCACGCCTATCCAAAGTAGAAGGTCCTCCCCTAAACAGCCGCCAGTTCAGCAAACTGGAAGTTACATCAAAGTTGTTATCGTCACAGTCCAACACATGTTACACTGTGATGAAATTTAGTAATGATAAGAAATTTATGTCTTTCTAGATAGTAATATAATACGAATGTGTATTATTAAAGAAATAAAAATATTTATAGAGAATTGAAAGCATCGCCAGCAATGGAAAACAAAAAATAACGTGATGTTATTTAAAGGCGATAAGGACAAATTTTCATTAACTAATTCACTTATTATAGTACGTTTATTTGAGGGAAACAGCAGAGCAAACATACAATGCGAAAACAATGGTTTTGAATCTCTCATGTCGGTAGTAAAGCCACGGATGCAGTCGACTAACTCTGTTGTCTAAAATCAACGTTATACAGAAATAAGTGAAAGTCGTTTTGTTTATGTAGACCCTCATAGTAGCTCACAAAAATTAAAGAATATAAGAATGCCATGAAGTAGAACTGCCTAATGAAAGCAGTAAGATATTTGCTTATATAACATATTTCGTTAGTATTTGCAGGGGGTAATGGGTGAATTTTAACTTGTAAATTCTTCCAATGCCATACTTGCGCATTATAAACGAGGTTATAAGGAATTGTGGCGGTTCTGTGTGATTAGTGTCCTATATGCTGTTGCAAACGTCTCAGGACAATAATCTGTCGTTATTCTTTGTTCTGTCTATTTTTAACCAAAAGATAAATTGATTTCATGTCATTCAAACCATTTTTTAAAAGTAATAATGATGATGTGTGTGTTTGTCACAGAGCAGTTATGAAGGAAATAAATGGTGCAGTGTTTCACGGCTGTAAAACGTCCTTCATGCTGTGCCAGCTCTTCTTCCACCCCTAAAACTTTTCAGCAAAACTATTCAGTGAATAACACGCAAAAACAGCCTGGATCGATCTAGCAAGAACAAAGTAATTTTGATGCTCTCTAGAATTATAGTGAACACTGGTGCTTGTTTGGCGTATACTGTCTGAGTTCTAAAAACCGTGGTTCCTCTTTCTCCAAGCAAATTATTCTTTGAGGGTAGGTTTTTCCTGTATTAGCTTTGGGTGCTTTTTCTCACATAGAAGTATGTTTCTTCATAGGCTATTCATCTGAATACTGAGTTCTCGTATTTAAAGAATTCAGTGCTAAATTGTTTTCTCTTATTTTTGCTGTGGAAGTACCTGGCACAGCTGAGGCCAATTGTGCACGTTTTTTGTAACGTGTCTTTTAACTATGTGGCAAAATTTAGGACCTAGCAAGATATTAATTTAACATTCACTCCAAATGCAGCCAAACGCGGTAAACCACGTGGGTCAACTGAAACCAAGCCCAGGCGCCGAACAAGACCGGGAAAACCGGGGGTGAGTGGGCGGGACTTGTTCCGGGTGAAATCCTGGCGCTAACGATTCCTGTCGGTGCAGCGGTGTCCGCAGTCCGTAGTTAGCGTCCCAGGTTCGATTCCCGACAGAGTCGCTAGTTTCCTTCTCTCGGGGTCTGGGTGTTTGCGCCGCCCCCGTAACTTCGGCTCATCTCACCGCCGAGCAGATGGGCCAAGTCGAGTGAAACGGGACGGCTTTCTCCCACCGGCCGAGCAACCCCGGGAGCAAATCTCCCGGCCAACACCGCCACCTCATTCTGTTTCCATGGCTCCGCAGCTCAGTCGGTACAAACTAAACTCTTGTAGGACCACTCGTGTGTGTGTGTGTGTGTGTGTGTGTGTGTGTGTGTGTGTGTGTGTGTGTTCGCGCCAGTCCACAGACAACTTTTACTATATCTAAACAGGAACGAAAAATTTATACAATTACTGTTGTCAAATTATGCCAACATGTACACTTCTGTATGATTTATACAAGCTGAAGGAAACGTTCTTCTGCCTGAAAACTTCCTGTGGCGTACACATTTTACGCCCCAGTGTTTTCCGTATCAGCGTGAAACATCTTTCAAACGATATGAACCACACAAAATGCACCGCCATGAATGTACCTGTATACCCTCATGTGCATAACCGTAATACGTTATAGCGCTCTTTTCCAACACACTTCTCATGTATGAATCAAATCTAAACATAAGCACCACAAAATTAATGTCTTGATGGGGCATGCAGTAAAACTAAGTAACCACCTACAGATTCAAACCTCACACGACTTTGCGGAATATGGAGGAAGGTACTTTGTTCACCGAAGCCGTTCTTCGCTGCGCCGTGACGTCAGTCTCGCTGCTGCCCCCCCCCCCCGCCCCCCTTCCTGAAACTGTGTTTCTCACTGCAGCCGGTTTCCACCAGCCTCGCCGCGTGACGTCACCCGCTGACCCTGGACTGGCGACCCGCAGTTATCTGCACTGTGCGGACGCCCGCTTCCTGCCCACAAACCGCTGTTCCGCTGTTCCGCCGTGCCAGCGCATCTCCTCGAAGCTTCCAGGCTTGCAGCGAAATCACAACGACGAGAAAAATCGAGAAACTGCGGCCAATAAAGACGCCTTACGGAGGATCACCCTACCCACGCGCCATTCGTGGGCGGAAGAGGAACCTAAATTTTTCCTGTCTGTTCCGTTGTGCTGCGCCGAGTACGATGGCCAGAAGTTATTTTATGGCGGCTGTTTTTTGCAGTAACCCTTATATATTTGCGCTGGTCACTTTCAGCGGTTCCCAGTAAGTGGCTGTTGTCTGCGCTCTGATTCGTTGATGCAGAGGAGACTGACCGGTCGCCGTATTCGGTTTTACACTACCGGAGCACTGGTGCCACATTTAGTGGCTTTGTACTGAAGAAAGAGCAAGGAAAAAAATCCCTCTAAATCCCTTAGTTAAATATACGAATCTTACAATCTAACCGCGTAAAATATCGTTATATGACGTCATCCCCGCAAGCTGCAATTACTTTAGGTTCAAATACCAAGTTTAATTTCTGACGCTTCAAACTAAGCACAGTAAGAAACTAACTACAGTAAGGTCCGCACTGTGGATCACTACACAAAAACTGCCAAGAGTGGACGCCATCGTTTTCTTTAGTCCTGTCTGAAATATTTCGGTCGAGAAAAGTCACGTTAATAAATCTTTGCGTGAGTTTATAAAAAACTGCACCGTTCATCATGTAATGAATATATTTTTAAAGCACCTACATGAAAGAGGCTACAAAGATGGTAGTAATTCTCTTTTAGCCAATTTAGAGACTAACCGTCCATAGATATATTTTTCATGTTTTACGTCCATCTAGGTGGTAACGATTATTCGCATATTTTTAAGTAAATAAGTAAAAATGAGGAAATAGTTTGTACACGCGGTAAGTATAAAGAAATACGCAATACTAATTTCTGTAAGAGAAAAAGAAAGAGAAACAGCTGTTTGAAACTCAGATAAGGAGCCAAAAATCCCTGACTTGCCGGTCGTCTTGTTTCCTTGGAGTTGGCAAAATTCACACGACAAAAGAAAGAAGGCATGGAACGTCGGGGACATATTTTGATGAACAGTAAGGAGAACGATATTTGCTATCAGCAGATTTGCCCAAGTATTAAGCATTTTAATCGTCAGTAAACGAGAGACGGAATTATTCGTGAGTGGTAACGAAAATTCATTGTATCAGCTGTGCAACTCAGAGACAAGCAAAGGTCCTGCAGTGCTTTAGAGAGGGCGTTACTTCACCTACTGTGGCATTTCGTAACTTGTAATCGCAGTTTTACGTACGGAAAGGAACGACGCTTCAGTGACACTAAGTGAACTAAGGGTAGGTAGGGCGTGAATTACAAGTTAATGAACAGCAACACTGACAGCTCACCATACACTAGGTATTTACGTGTTAGAAAGCACTTGTGTATAAATTTCTCAGCATTATTTTGAAAGAAGAATAAAGCCACTGATGCAGTGGTTTCCGTACTTGGCTCTCCACATAACGAACTTCTACATCCAATTTTAGAATTCAAACACTTACACTCGACGTATTAACGATACCTGCGTCTTCGTATACGTCAGTTACACGCGGAACTGCATCGGTTACATGTACGTACATAATTAACTTGTGTACCACAGAGGAGTAATATGGGTTCAGTAGAAGTAGGCATATACTCATCGTTTACGTACATTATCTTTCATTGCTTACGGAAAGATTCCCGACACTAAGGTACACAGTGTATGTACTGGGATTAAAGTCAGCACGTGAAGTGTAACCAAGCGCGTTCAAAAAGTAAGAGATTCTGTGAATTAAAATTAGGCGCTGCAGTGATTAATTGTAAGGGCACAGAAGTACTTTGATGGTTAACATATCGCGGGTGTTCCTGGAGGCACATTACGTGTACAGATATTACGTACGTTATTGAAATAATTCGTAAATGCAATGTTGTCAACCAGACTGACTAAGAATTTAAAGACTTCTTGGCCTTGTGTAAAATGAGCAAGGGGATCGAGACCATGAGTTGGGCTGCTCAGCACCGTACTGGTGTAGAAACTGAAGACGACGGGTAAAAGGCGAGACAGAGGGCTACCATCAACGATTCACTCGTTTCCAGAATTCGAATTTTTCCGCAGTATTAGATGTACGAATATGATTGCATGCCATTACGAATTCAGCGCCTTGCCAAAATGCCGACAAGGCAAGGGAAGACTTTTCGTGTGTTGTAACATGCGTGGTATTTGACCAAATGTGGCAGGTGCAAAAAACCGTGTAAGGGGTGGGGGGCTGAACGAGATTTTTGTACGCAGTCCACACAAGTCAACAGCACGCAGAAGCCACGAACTCTGAACACCGCAGCAAAGTGTGTGGAAGACAATGCGTCGGCGGTTACACTCCAAACCGTACCGTCTGGATCCCTTACAACAATTAAAAGCGGACTGTTACGGCCGGCGCCTCCACATTTGCGCCACATTGCAGGGATCAATTGAGGATGGACATTTCGCCCCCACGCTGATATTCAGCGACAAAGCAACTAACACTTTACTGAAAAAGTTTACCTCCGCAATGTGAGAGTGTGCCGTACTGAAAAACCTCAGGTAATTTCGGCGCATGAAGGAGATTCGCCGAGGGTTAATGTATCCTGTGCTGTGTGACAGGCGAAGCTGAATGGGCCGTTTTAATACTGTGAGACAACTGTGGCGGGTACATCTTATCTCGATATGTTGCAGCTGTGGTTGTTTCGACTACTCATTCCTTCAGGGAGCATCGATGTTTGTTGCTACCTAAACGACGAAATTTCGCATCGCTGCATTGGCCGTAGGCGGTTAACGCAAGTACTGATCAGCTTGCAAAAGCACTTAGTGGATGCTTGAAAATCTGAAACTGGTCACGGGTTTGTGTAATTAAACTGTGTGTGTGTGTCGTAATTGCGGTTGTCTCCTACACTTTAGTCATAATGTTTATAATTGTACTACAGCCCTGTTTCTCTTAATGTTTATTTTCGAAAATCTAGCGATTAAAATAGGGTTTCATTGCACTGTGGCTGACTCAAATGAACTTTAAATATTAGCAGAAGGCCACTCGATCACTGACTACACAAAGTAGAGGCCATAATGGATGTTACCGAGAACTCGCGCCACAGGTATGTATGCACGATGATCTTCAGAGCCATTTTGTTTCTTTTTAGACCACTCGGCCGATGGGCTTGCGAAAGTTTGAAAGGGCGCGAAACACGGGAACGCAACAGTGAGACGCAGTACAAAAAACAGAGAAAAAAACGGTGGACGGCAGAGAGCGCGGTCTGCGCCCGTCCTGAGAGTGGGGGCTGCCGCTGTCTGCCGTGCTCACGTGTCGGCTGGCTGGCCGGCTGCACAGGTGTGGACCTGACCTGCCCCCACACCACGGGGCAGGCGGCGCCCAGCACCGAACCTGCCGATTCCAACTGTGCGTCACCAAAACGGACATACAACGCTCTTCCAAAGCTAACATGCCTCAAGTACGTGCCACACAAAAATTGTTACTGTAGCGTTCCATTTCTTTGGCTCCGCTGACTGACAACCATACTGTAACCTGACAACCTGTACCACAACTCTGGCTATGCAACGGATCACTATTCCACAACAACACTTTACAGAAAATAATATAGCAGCCACGCGTTCTGCTGTATCCGTGAGTGTGTGTGACGTCACGCAGCACACCATTACGCCACAGGTCAATCCCGACGGCCGCTATCAGCAGCTGCGAGCTGCTCCAGTTTAGGCAGCCGCCTGTACTGGAAATACGGGTACTTGCAGAGCCTTGATGCTTTGAGAAAAGTGAAACACACGACGGAAGTCTGAGAAAACTGCAGATTTTTTTAACTGATTAACTACTGAATGGTGCATCACCAAATGGACCACCAAGGCGACAGCGAAATTTTCGCGAACCGTTTTTTTTCTTCATCTGAGACACTGAAGTACCGGGTGCTCATAAGTAAAATGCAGCTACTGACCCAAGTCCACTGTGGTCTGTGAGTATGGTAAGGCAGCGAAACACTGTAGACGTGCTAATGCGTTAACGCGAAACCAGTTGGCGCCGGAGGAAATCAATTCCAACGTTGGTTAGCAGGTGCCAATCTGTCACTGTGCAACACCTCGCGGGAGTCTCCGGTGCTCATACTGAACAAGTTCAGCAAGTGGCGGTTAACAATATCGATAGTCTGCCTTTCTCACTTGTTTGTCCCTTCCTGTCCACATTCCGTTCCCAATGCATTAGATATGGGAACATTTCTTTCCAGTGTAAATCGGTTCCGCAAGGGCGCATTAGCATACCAGGTTTCGCCGCCATACACCAGTTACAGCCCACGATGGACCTCTGTGAGTGGCTCAACTTCAGATTACAAGCACACAGTGGTACAGCGAATGAGTGACATTTGCCACGCTGGACATTTGCCACACTTGCCCCTTCGCCAGGTAGCTTGACTAGCGATCCCTCAGGTTAGGGACGCCCTTCCTCGTACTACTTCTGTCCGCTTTCAAACCGGCGTCTTCCCATCTTACTCGATGCAACCAGTACGTAAGGGGGAAATACAGACCTGCTTCTCCGAAATCGAAACATTTATAACATTTGGGAAACGAAAGCAATACCGACGACTAAGTCAGTATGTGATTAGTTGTGCCAAGTATAAATACAGATCCCTCTATCTGTACGGGCCGGCCGCTGTGGCCGTGCGGTTAAAGCAACACCCCCGGGATAACAAGGCCATCCAGCAGTGTTAGTGACGTCACCCTAAGCGGCCCACAGCCGACGCAGCAGTCCACGGACACCTCCGTACAGACGCACCTGGTGCTAACGATCTTCTGTCCGTCATACAGAAAGGAGCGAACTGTAATTCGAACCAAAGACCAAATTATATATATTCTTGTAAACAGCATAAAGGTTCATAACGAAATACCGATTACATGTACGGGCAGGAATAGGTTCTAGAACTCCTCTGAAAAGTGTTTATTTTCAGGACCAGAATGAACATCAAATTGTCAGGTTTTCTAAATAGAAAAGCATTTTGTTAGTAACAGACAGCAATAATGAGACTTGCAGTTGGTGATTTCTACGTGGAAAAGGAAATAAGCTGTAGAGAGATTGAAAATGGTAAGTAAAGAGAGCCTCAGCCTTTTGCTCACATTCTTACATGTAATGCACTTGGTTGTTTTTCATTTCCTTACCTTTCATAACATTTTTAATATTGTTTCAAGAATTGTATCTTCAATAGCAGAGCGAACTTCAAATTGTCAGGCTTTTCTTAAAGGAAAGAGCAGTCCCTTAGTATCACAGTGCAAGACAGAATCTTGTGTTCAGTGATGTCTATGTTAAAAGGAGAATATTTGATATCTATCTTTTGTTTCCATTCTTTATTACTGGGGATACACTTGTAAAAATTCTTGAAAAGAGCTGTCACCATGAACATATGAGTAAATTCACAATAGTCATGTGTTTTATGAGATAAAGCGAACTCTTGTTACCTTATTGTAAACGAAAGTTGTGAGGGTTTTGCTATGTATGACAGTGTTTAAGATAATTTACTTTCAATGTAATAGCTTGAAAATGTTATGTCCTGCTGTCAGTTGGCATTTGTCACCACCTGTATGCGAGTTTTAAAGCTAAATAGTGTTCTGACAATTATAAAATAGTGGCAAAGTTCCTCAATCGATTAAACTTATTCCTGCCCGTACATGTAATCGGTATTTCGTTATGAACCTTTATGCTGTTTACAAGAATATATATAATTCGGTCTTTGGTTCGAGTTATAGTTCGCTCCTTTCTGTATGACGGACAGAAGATCGTTAGCATCAGGCGCGTCTGTACGGAGGAGTCCGTGGACTGCTGCGTCGGCTGTGGGCCGCTTAGTGTGACGTCACTAACACTGCTGGGCGGCCTTGTTATCCGTTAAAGGCGCTCCAGTCTGGAACCGCGTGACCGCTACGGTCGCAGGTTCGAATCCTGCCTCGGCTATGGATGTCCTTAGGTTAGTTAGGTTTAATTAGTTCTAAGTTCTAGTGGACTGATGACCACAAATGTTAAGTCCCATAGTGCTCAGAGCCATTTGAACCATTTTTTTTTGTCTGTACGGTAGCTTCCTTTCACGCTTACTTATTGAGATAGAAACAGTATTGCCATGGGAACAACAAGAACGGAAAGATGTAAAAGAGTGCGAATGTACGCTAATCATTTCGTTTTGATCACTGCAATGTGCCTACTTTAATTACTACAACTGCATGCCCAAAAGACAATAAGGGAAGAAGAATTGGGTAAGTGAACGTTTGAAAAGAAGAAAGACATACTCCATATTAATTTACTCTCTAAAATCCGGTATCTCTTGCGGCGAAACATTAGTTAATAAAGTGTAGCGGGACAATGTTCAAAACATGACTGAAAATACGCTACTAAATAGAGATAAGAACTTCTATGATTGACGTGTCATCTAAAGTCTACGTACAATTTTAAAATGTTAGAGATAAGGAACTGTGGTAATACAGAATGCTATGCTTGTAACGTACGTTGTTCTACATTGTTTAGCTCTGGTATTTACAGAGTCACAGAGAAAACATGCTAGGTTTTGGAGGGAAAAACCGTAATTGTAATGATCTACACTAGAACAGAAACAAGAAGCACAACGTAAGGAAAAATAATGTAATGTGTGTTCCAATTCATAAGTGACATTGAAGCAGATAGTTCCTGTGACAGTGTGGGCAGAGGTTATATTCGACAACCTGAATAAATTAATAACTGGCTCCTTTTGCCGACCCCCGGTATCAGACGAAACAGTTGCTGAACAGTTGAAAGAAAACTTGAGTCTCATTACAAACAGGTACCCTACTCATACAGTTATAGTTGGCAGTGACTTCAATCTACCTTCCGTATGTTGAGAAAAATACATTTTCACACCCTATTGTAGATAGAAAACAACTTGCGTAATTGTTCTAAATGCTTTTTTAAAAAAATTTTTAAGAATTAGTGCACGAGGCCGTACAAATTGTAAATGGTTACGGAAACACACTTGACCTCTTCGCCACAAATAATCACGAGCATCACGACGGATAGAGGGTTACTGAACACACAGTCATAGCGAGGATCAATTCCGTAAAAAAGAAATTCACCAAAACTAAAGGCGAAATATATCTATTTATAAAAGCTGCTAAAAATTCGGTAGACTTCTTTCTAAGAGACACTCCCCAATCCTTCCAAACCATGTAAGTGAAGGCCATATGAGGCTTAAAGGTCAAAGAAATGTTATCAACAGCACTCGAGAGATTCGTACCAAATAAATTAATAAGAGACGGAACTGATACCCCATAAATGTGGCGGAAAATCCAAAGAGATTCTGGTCCTATGTTAAGTAAACCAGCGGAAAGGCTCAGTAAGTAGCTTTACTACGCGGCGGGTGAGGGGGAGGAGGAGGAGGAGGGGGAGACAAGGGACCCAACCCTTCGGAGCAGCTAAAATCGTGGCGAATGTCCGCACACCGGTACAGCACGGTTCCTCCTGCACGCAGGTTACCCTCAGCCACGTGTCAGGGCGACACGTCGCCACCGTCTCCACGTTGAGTCTCGTTTACTGCCGGTCCAAGTATCATGTGAGACACCACAGTGAGAAATTTTATGCAGCTATCACATATTTTACTGGTGGACGGAACACCTAATGAATTAAAATCACCCGGAAACACTGTACACATTCCTAAGCCACGAGTGACCTTACTCCCTTATTATTGGATATCTATGTGTGACGTAAACAGCTGATTCCACACAACCGCGATTAAATGGAGGCCTTTTTAGGAAACTGTTTTGGTTGCCGCTACTGTTCATCCGTGAACGCCACACTTTTCTACAATTCAGCAAATCTTATCTCGCTACACACGACACGTTTCAAACAGGTCTTTAATACGGCGTGCATGAATTGCGTTGTACATTTTGTGATAGGCGAGTATAAATACGAAAAACACCACACATAGTTCCACGTCACGAAAGTGAAGGGCATTTACAGCACCGATTCCGGGTTACTTATTATACATAAAATCGCGCAACTTTTATCAAATCATCGTGTCCCTCACGTGTGACGACAGTCACTTTTCCGTGACGTCACGCGTTCTTTGCTGGCAGTGGATGAGGGGAGCACACTGAACAGTCGTCGTGTTGATCTACCTGTTTCCGAAGATAAAATTGTCAATTTTATGGTTTTGGTATTCAAATATGCGTTTTACGACGATGTGCAGTCTAACTGACACATGCCATTTTTGAACTCTTCAAGACGGGTCGTCTTCAGTACTTTGTCATGCCCAAGTGTCGGTAAATGCGACGTCAGTGGCCACCCACGATTCCGAAACTGTGACTTACCATCAATAACGGGTAAGGCTTCTGTAACAGTATCTGGCTAAACGAAATAATGTTTACTGTAGGTTTCTGTCAAACATAATTACCAAATGCCCCCACAAATGTTATAATTTTGACGTGATTCAGCCCTCTGACGGAAACTGAGAACAAATCTACCTCGACTCTCTCAATTGTTGCACTGGAAATGGCACAAATTAAATCTAGATTCTGCCGCCGTTACAGGCTGCACATAGAAATCTACACTGCACTTTAATCGTGTCATTTCAACGTCAAATAAAGAAGCTGGTAAGTGACGGCGTCAGAATCACCGACATTTATTCCTCCCTCACATAATACACGACTGAAGCGCAGGCCGCACAAAACACGGCGCGCCTCACAGATGGCTGACGCGTTGCTTTGTCGACACACCGGGCTCTCATCAGACAAATAGTAACACGAGAACAGCCAAACAAAGCGATGCAGCGTTGTAGAGTGCTAAAAAAAGTTTCATCAGCAAATCACAAACGAGGAGACGTGACAGAGCGATAAAAAATACGAAATGTTTATTTCGTGAAGCACAAACATTACGATAAATTCTCAAGAATTCGCCAACTACTACGCAAATGGTCGCCTCTGTGTAATGAGGGTGTTGGGGAAAGCTACAGATTGCTCGTTGACCATAACCTTAATTCCAGAACATTGTGAAAATACGGAAATGAACGCGAGT
Organism: Schistocerca piceifrons; assembly: GCF_021461385.2. NCBI lineage: Eukaryota > Metazoa > Arthropoda > Insecta > Orthoptera > Acrididae > Schistocerca > Schistocerca piceifrons. The sequence continues at coordinate 2,988,932 of NW_025728455.1, read as the reverse complement.
GCTGCGTCTCCTCGCCACAAGCGTGTCGGCGTGACGCCACGAGTTGTGATTCGCGAATGGATTTCAGGATCCGCAACGCCCGCGCACGAGACAGCTTCCTACGTCTGATTATTTTGCAGATGAGTAACATGTGACGTCAAGCATCTAAGCGAGAAAGTTTACAAACGGTTTTAAATTGTTCTTAACGTGTGTTCGGAAGCAAGTGCTCATTCTGAAATACTGGGTGAATACAATCTGGCTAATTTGCGCTCCTTTTTAAAGAAAAGCCCGTCTATCGCGCGTCTAAATTTTTGACACGTCATGTCTACTGATGTGTGGGCCGTACGACGATGTAATTTTTGCAGATACCCTACGGGGTGTGGGGATACTGTCTGCAAACTGCGTCGCGAATAGCTAGGTACCGACAAACTACAACGATACGTCTGATGTCTAAGTTGACTCCATGAACAGCGACAACGTGGCCGGGGTAGGGGGGGGGGGGGGGGGTAGCGGAAAAATCTCTCCCGTTTTCGTAGTCTTGCGAGCAGTTTCTTGGAAGTCGGTAACTGCCCTCATTCTGAAATACTTTCTGACTAACGTTCGCGTATTTCGGCGCCCTTAGTCACGTTACCTCGCGACGCGCAATGTTTCCAACTGCGGTACTTCTCTTACTGTGTGACGACCGCAATTTAAGATTATACCTCTGAATGAGTACATCTTGACAACATTTCAGATGTCTCAATTCGGCCACATTACGCGAAACATTAAAAAATAAATTTCTGCCACGCCTGCAAACCGCTACACGCCTTGTCGCACTAAAACTCGCTTACTCCAAAAAGTTCTGCGTTTGATGGTTTTCGTAAAATTGCGTCCTGCGAACTTAAGAACGCGAGGTTTTCATTTTAAATGCCTGTTGTACGTGAATTCCGTGGAAATCTACACTGGCACATCGAAACACTAGCCGACTGAATGTGGCGTTATTTTCCATTCGTTCCACGTTATTCTCGGTCAAGTTTTCATAGACTGGAGCAAGGCCATAAGTAACGACCAATAAATCACTGAACACTTAAAACGGTAATTTAACACACTGTTAGCCACCCCCTTTGTTCGTAGCGGTCGTAATTTTTCAAAGTAAGACAAAGTATTAGACAAGACCAGTAAGTGAGTTACGCGACAAAAACCACACAAAAGCGTGCAGAACATCCGCCGCTCCCATAAATTCCTGCCTTACCTTTCTGAGGTATTCCCGTGGAGATACAAGATACACGAGCTCTGTCTAGGCAGGCAGGACAACGTCGCACGCTGCTTCCCTCCAGGCTGCTGCGTCACAACTGGACCGCACAGACAGCCGGCTGCCCCCCCCCCCCCCCCAGCGCTGACGTCACGGGGCGGCGTTGCCAGCTCGCGCGGCAGGCGAGGGAACGGGTGCAGCAGGGCGTCTACGTCTGTGTCGGCACTGCCGGACCGCCTGCGTCCCACCCACGCCACAGTCAGTTTTCTCGAGCCGCGCTATACAGCTGGCAACACACACCCCCTTCGCCTGGCGCCCCAAAAACCGGATTTCGTAAACCGATTTCCCAGTACCGCTTTTGGTGAACGCAAAGATGGAACAAAGACGCTGCATTTTGGTCACGGGATGAGGAGAGGTGTGAACACAACATCTTCCGTCATCGTGCTGAGTGCCAGTGACTTACGCGCGAGCTTCGCGATTCGTATCGATCATTTGCTACTCCAGAAACGACGGACGAGTGTGACAAGTTTTCGTTAAAGAAGGTTACAGGGATATCAATGCTGAGGTCATCGGTGCCTGGGCTCACGTACTACTTTAACTTAAAACAAGTTACACTGAGCACGACACACATTTACCCTCAACGTGTGGACCAACTGAAATCATTCTGTGATTTCGTTGATAATGGATATGGGAAAGTTCTAGGTAGTATTAAAACTAGATGGTTGTCATTGTTGCCAGGAGTTACGAAAGTTATTGAACCTTTGAAATCTTTTTTTCTATCTCAGAATAGGTGTCCCACGTTGCTGAAACAAATTTTCGGAAACCAACAGTCACTTCTTTGGCTTCATTTCACACAATGCCCATTGAAAATGTTTTTAAATTCAATCCAAAAGTTGGAAATAACCACGGTTTTCGCTTGCTTCAAGAAATAATCAATACCATTTTAATTAACTTGGAAAAGGAAGGTACTTACACTCGGTCAAAATACGAGCCTTTTACCAAATCTAAGACACTTCGACACTTTTGTGACTTGTTTGGAAAAGTAGAGTTCTCCACTTCAACCTCTGAAATCATTTCATTGGATAATACCAAAAAAAAATACTGTTTCTTGGGCTGAACTAAATTTTCTGATAATTCTTAAGGTAGTAGACTCATGTGCAACATTTCAGACGAGAAGGATGCGTGAACAGCATTGTATCCCAGAAACTTGAATTGGAAAAAGCTAATTTGGAAACAGATGAGACTATGCGATGTATTCAATACACTTAAAAGTACAGGTATTTCATGTAAAAATATAGACACGCTTGTGAGATTTGCTCCTGTTATACCAGACAAATATTGTCGTGGAAAGAATATTTTCAATTGTGAGTTCCCTTTGGAGGGTGGAATCTGTAGTACCAGAACCACTTCATTCCCACAGGTGTTAGTGTGTCTCATATTAGAGGCCAACACCGAGCATAAAATTCTTTGACAAGTACAGAGTAGAGGTGTTCTTATTCGGTAACTACTGTCTAATTATTGGATTTATAGTGAATTCTTGCAATGGGCCTTTGTCCTCAGAAGTTGACTGTCGAAAGTAGTTGCTCTCTGTCCCAGTGTACTTAAAAGCAGAACAAGCAAGCATTCTTCAAAACTATATAATGTATGGATGGTCAGTGTCTGCATCAAGTAAATCCTACCCCATATTTAGCAGATTGGGTTCCGCATTTGGAGGCTGCATTCGAGAGACACGTACCGTATGTAGAAGTTTAAGCACCATTTAATATTTTCGTGTGTTTTAATTCAGACATAAATGCCGAGTGGCTCTTTACGTACCACGTCATAGAACCACTCTGCTTCCTAGTCAAGCTCCCTAAAATCTTTCAGTTCTTATCTTCCCTTAATAGCGATTAATCAATAAAATTGTAATATGTTGCCTGGTGTATCCAGTACGAGGATATTTCATTCCTTAGCTCATACAACAGCCTGACAGGTGGTGGTTTTCTCTGCTATTTTTCCAGTACATGAACGAATTTCAGCCAAATCTAAGTTTGTGTGTCTGGTGTGTGCTCAATGAAACGAAAATAACCTCCGTTTGCCTGGTGTCTGTTGGTATTTGAAGTCAGGAACAGGTTTCATTCGGAACACCGACTTTGCCATTAAATCTGAATTTTGCGGAGAACAGGTAGCCTTCATAATGGCGAGACCCTTTTGCACAGGATTTCGGTCACCCCAGGGATCTTATGTTGATGCTGTGACATTGTTAGGGTGTACTAACACGTAAATTTTATTTTCTACAGATCTCTCACAATTACTTCATTGTGGTTGATCAGCGTTGTTGCTTGCTTTATGAAAGTGTCGTCTTTGATGTCTGTTTTGAATTTTGTGTGAAGTGTGTTTATGGTACTTTGGGAGCTTTTCGTCGTAATCCTTTTTATTGGGGAGTTTTTTAAATGTAATTAATGCTCGTGTGACGATAATTTTGCGCTGGGAATTGCGTGTGAAGCTCATGTTCATTCTATTAGGTTGCTTGTGATGAATACTCTTGTTTAGCCAGTGTGATGAACTTAGTAAAAATTTAGCATGTTATTTAAGTGAATCTGTTTCATATAGTGTTTTTTCTGTATAAGATTTTCATTTGTGTTATTCGAAAATAATTACGTGTAGTCGCTCCAAAAGCAGTACGAGGAGAAAAGAAAAAAGGTGGTGAGTAGACGAAATGCCCAGAAAAGAGACTTCGAAGGTACAGAGAAGTGTAGGGACATATTCTCCCCACTTTTAGCGACGAAAATGTGCAAAATGAAACAGTAGGTTCCTCCGATGCGAGGCAAATGAGTGAGCCAGACTTCAGTGGTGCAGCGGAGATGTTTAGATTTAAAAGATGTGCACAGCCTGTTCCACTCACAGCTAGCAGTGTTTCGGGTCGAGTGCACAATTTACTAAGTGTGAGTACGGGCGAGGCTGAAGCAACGATAAGTGAACAGAGGGCAGCAGAGCATGTAGCTCTGAGCAGAACATGACTGGCCAATTTGGCCACGCTGATAAAAAGAATAAGCACACAGCGAAGAGTTGAAGGCACACTTGCTGGCGTCACAGGAGGAGCTAAACTGAGATTTAGTTACCGAATATGGCACCTTAACGACTACAGTAGAATCACTGAGCTCAGAAATTGATGATATGGAAGAAACGTTCAGAACTTAGCAATCAAAATGAAGGACGACACTGCGCAATTTGAAGAAGCTACTAGGTCATCGGTCTCTAGACTTACACACTACTTAAACTAATGTAAACTAACTTATGCAAAGAACAACACACACACACACACACACACACACACACACACACACACACACACACACACACAAGCCCGTGGGGGGACTCTAACCTCCGGCGGGAGGGGCCGCGCAATCCGTGACACGGCGCCTCAAACCTCGCGGCACTTGGAGAGGTAGGAAACCGGTTAAATGGGATAGAAGGCGAACAGAAAAGAGTGAGCGGGAAAGGCTGGTTGCCAGGTGGCTAGAACAGGAGCATGGGGGATGTGACTGATTGTGATCATAGGGAATTCTTTAATCTACTAAAACAAATGCCCATGTTCACTGGCAACATACAGGGTGGCGCACGAAATGTGTTACCATTTTGTTTTTGAATATGAACTTTACTGTCAATACGATCTGAAAGGAACATATACTATAATCAAGAGTCGTCCATGGAGATTTGTTCTAACTCAGCGCATACTCAATATGTCCACCATTTCGTTTCCGACCTTCCTTCAAACGAATACTGAAGTTAGTGATTACCCTACGGCACATGTCTTCCGTAATTTCACTGCAAGCTTGAAGAATAAGTCTTCTGAGCTCCATTAAATCAAGTGGACGTTTCGGGGAAATTTTTTCCTTTAGGAACCCCCAAAGAAAAGAGTCACATGGATTGAGGTCTGGACTATTGGAGTTTTTACACGGGCATTTCGACGTGCGGATCATTTCACTCAGGTTTCCAGCTCGCTTCAATCACGGACAAAATTGGCCCCCCAATGGCAGACATATTGAGCATGTGCTCATTTAGAACAAATCTCCATGGACGGCTCCTCATTGTAGTATATGTTCCTTTCCGATTGTATTGACAATAAAGTTTATATTCAAAAACAAAATGGTAACACATTTCGTGCGCCATCCTGTATGTAAGCCAAGTACGGACATTATCGAGACACTTGGGAGCGAATAAACAGCAGGAGTTTTGGAACTGGAAAGTACAGGTAAGGAAACGCTCGATGTTGCAAATACAGTACATGCACAGAAGCCTTAGGCAAATCATAACAAATACCTACAGGCAGTCCACTTAAACTGGAATCTTTAACATTTTATAGGAATCCACAGTACTTGCGAGCTGAAATGAGAACAACATTAGGTAATTTTGAAAGAGAAAATGGGAGCTCAACTTGGAATCGACCGAAGTACTCGTAGGAACAACTGTGGATGAATAGGCCAGGTCGAGAAAGTGCAGAAGAAATCTACAGCAGAATTCCTGTGCCTGTGATGAAACGAAAATTAAGATACACTGCGATGAAAAAAGAAAATGACAACGAGAATTGCCCGAAACTACGGAAGACGCTGTGATAATTCGATGCTAAACAGCATCTTCTACATTTGCATCTGCATCTACGTCTATATGCTCTGCAAACGACCGTGGCAGAGAGTACGTCCCACAGTACCAGTTGTCAGGGTTTGTTCCTGTTACATTCACGTATGGAGCGCGGGAAGAATGACTGAATGCGTTTGTACGCTTAGTACTTATTGTAATCTTATCCTCACGATCCCTATGTGAGCGGTACGTAGAGGGTTGTAAGTATATTCGTAGCATCACCATCTAAAGCCGGTCCTTGAAACTTTGTTAATAGACTTCCTCGGGATAGTCTGGGTGTGTCTTTAAACAGTCTGGAAGTTCAGTTCCTTGTGTACTTCCGTTACACTCCTACGCGTCAAACAAATCCATGACAATTCGTGCTGCCCTTCTCTGTATATGTTCAGTATCCCTTGTTAGTCGTATTTGGTACTGGTCCCACACACTTGAGCAATATTCTAGAACCGATGGTACGAGTGATTTGTAAGCAAAGTCCTTTGTAGGCTGACTGCTCTCCACCAGTATTCTACCAGTAAACTGAAGTCTGTCACCTGCTTTACCCATAAATTCCATTTCATACCAGATACTTTTTATGTGTCTGCCGATTCCAACAGTGACTCCATGATATAGTCTTAGAGTACTATTTTTAATTTTCTGGAGGCACAGTTTTACATTTATGAACATTTAAATCAAGTTGCAGTCTTTCAACCGCTTTGAAATCTTATCAACATCTGAGTGAATATGCAGCTTCTTTCAGACAATACATCATAGATAACAGGATCATCTGAAAAAACTATGAGGTTAGTATTAATATTTCGTCTTCCGCAGACATAGCGATGTGGTGTGATCTTGCAGCTGTGTTAAGGGCAACCTACAGTTCTCAGGAGTTTCTGAAAACGTGACGTCATTCTGACGCCAGAAGTTTTGCATTCATGTGGACCAGGCTGTGGATAAGTGAGGGATTAAAACGTTGGCAAGAATTAGCTCTGAAACATACTGAAAAAGTTGTGCCAACTGCTTTTGCTAATACGCCTTCGTTAACATCAAAAGTGAGACCACTTACTGACTTACAAGCAAAAAGAATCTTAAGCCAGCCAGCACAGAATCCAATAACCCGCTTATTAACGTTTCTCAAGAAAAGTTACTTTTTTAAAAAAAATCTGAAAACTGACGTGTAGAGCTGGAGTCAGAAAAAAAAGGGGGGGCAGCCATTCTAACAAGTGAGGTAAACCATCAGCTCACTCACCTTGCGTCCAGTAAGTAAAGCCGTTTCGAAACAACACAGCTAGCATCTCTCGAAAACACGTCACTATCTGCAGCATTTGGTATAATAAAATGAAGAAAAGCGTAATATAAGTGGTTGAAGAGGTACTTTAATGGGAGATTTTTGTCTGGGAAAGAAGTGGCCTAGAAAAACTAGCCCGTAAATTGTCTTTTGTACACTTCACATACGGCTACATTTTATGTATAGCTGAGACTACGCCACCTTTTTATTCTGTTGCAAATGTGTCAGTCAGTTCTATGCTTTTTATTTTGAATGGCAATTTGCTTTGCCAGATGATAAACGTGTGAATATTTATTACCATTTGCGAGTTTCACACTTAATACGTAGATTTGTAAATTGACAATGACAACCCAGAAATGATACGCACACCTCCAGAGAAAGGGAACTACTATATGTACACAATATCGAATATTTAAAAACTAACTGCAATTAACGTAATAAAGAAGTCCCAGAACCTTTACAAACGTGAAGGTGAGATGGTAGGACGCGAAGTCACCTCCATAGCTACCCTCTGCTCTGTAACTCAACGCTTACAATCGCTGCCTCACAATCAACCGCTGGAAGATCAGCCCCCGCACCTTAAACTGAATGTAATGAAGGATTTAGCAGCCGATACTTCCTTACATGACGTCTGATTATAAAATATCGGAAAGAAAGTGACGTTTTTACAAATCTTCCATATACCGTTGCCTTGAAACGGTGCTGTTTCATAATACGGAATTTAGGGCCTCATATTCAGTAGCGGCAATGACAAATGATTACTTTTTTTGATGCATAAACAATTATAACGGTCACGGGCAAATGTCGTCAACTCACGGGGTAACAGTGTGATAAGTTTCTTTTTTTTTTAACCAGTCTTGACGGCCCACATGAAGTCTGGTCTTCCGCCATTTCCTTTTTTGTCTTCACAGGAACACAGCCGACCAAGCGAGCAGAACCGTTCTTCCAGCTCCAAGTACTGGAGACACTGTCCAATGCTCTTACTGCATGCCTGGACTGCACAGTTGCGAAGGACGTCTCCGTTTCGCAATACCTATGTACCCTAAAATGTATCACAGAGTTTCGTGGTGTGCAAATGTCCACATTTCCTCCTCCTCCTCCTCTGTCGTGACGTGCTGTTCTGCAGTTCGCCATCGTTAGGCAGTGGCGCGTCACAAAGCTTCGCGCATTAGTTGCAGTACGTTTGACAGCGTAGTGTCTTGTTATTCCTCGCGACAAATCCCTTAACTCTGCTCCATATCAATTCTGTCGGGTTCAGACTGCAGTGTTACGACCACAACTCTAAAAATAATCCATTTGTACAGCGTGCTCGACGCCATCAAAATTGTCTTCCATCTTTCTGCGACATTTATCACTCTGGCTCATGTGATACCACATCTGTCCTACAAAACAATGGGCATATTCAAACAGTACTTTTTAATTTTTCTCCAAAAAATTTAATCACGTAATGTTTTATCTTCAACCATCTTTTGCAATCTTTTATAATATATCTGTAATTAAGAATGTATACTTGCAATGATCACCAGAAATTTTCGCGTGATACGTAATTGTAAACTACGGCATGTGCATTTTTCTTAAAATTGGTGATGCACAAGTTAATTGCCATATATGGCTCAAACCCATATCAACCAAAACCACTAAAAATAAACGCAAAATATATCTATTTAAAACAGCAGATAAAAATTCGCTTGATGCCTTCCTAAGAGTGTCTCCATTCCTCCCAAGCTAATTATGTAAGTGTAGACCAGATATGGCTCAAATTCAAAAACACAGTATCGACAGCAATAGATTCATACCATCCAAGTTAATAAGAGAGGGACTGATCCATCACGGTACACAAAACACATCAGGACACTGTTGCAGAAACAACGAAAAACGCATGCCAAATTCAGAAGAACGCAAAATCCCAAAACTGGCTAAGTTTCACGGAAGCTCGAAATTTAGTGCGGACGTCTATGCGAGATGCTTTTAATAGTTTCCACAATGAAATATTGTCTCAAAGTATGGTAGAAAACCCAAAGAGATTCTGGTCGTGTGTAAAGTACACCAGTGGCAGAAAACAGTCAACACCGTCACTGCGCGATAGCGATGGAGAAGTTACCGACGATGGTGCCACTGAAAAACCACAGCAGCTGTTAGCATGAGTGGCATAAAAGTAGGTATCTTAGGTGTTGCGACACAACTCAAATCACTTAAGAAAGGCAATTCTTCCGGTCCAGATGGTATACCAATCAGGTTCCTTTCAGAGTATGCAGATACAATACCGCCTTTCTTGGCAATCACATACAACTGCTCACTTGACGAAAGGTCTGTTCCTGAAGACTGGAAAGCAGCACACGTCACACCAATATTCAAGAAATGAAATAGAAGTAATCCATTTAATTACCAACCCATATCACTGACCTCAATTTGCAGGAGGATTCTGGAGCACACAATGTACTGTAACATTATAAATCACCTTGAAGAAAATGACTTATTGATACATAACCAACACGGATCCAGAAAATATCGTTCTTGTGCAACACAGCTGGCTCTTTATTCCGATGAAGTAATGAGTGCTGTCGACAAGGGATCTCAGATCGATTCCGTGTTCCTAGATTTCCAGAAGGCTTTTGATACCGTTCCTCACAAGCGAGTATTAATCAAATTGCGTGCAGATGGAGTATCGTCTCAGTTGTGTGATTGGATTCGTGATTTCCTCTCCGAGAGAGGTCACAGTTCGTGGCGATAGACGGTAAATCATCGAGTAGAACAAAGTGATTTCAGGCGTTCCGCAAGGTAGTGTCATAGGCCCTCTGCTGTTCCTGATTTACCTACATGATCTAGGAGATATCTGAGCAGCCCCCTTAGATTGTTTACAGATGACGCTGTAATTTACAGTCTAGTGAAGTCATTAGACGATCAACTCCAACTACAAAATGACCTAGAGAGAATTTCTGTATGGTGCGAAAAGTGGCAATTGGCACTAAGCAAAAGAAAAGTGGGAGGTCATCCACATGGGTACTAAAAGAAATCCGAGTAATTTTGGGTATACGATAAATCGCACAAATCTTAGGGCTGTTAATTCGACTAAATACCTAGGAATTACAATTACGAGCAACTTAAATTGGAAAGATCACATAGATAATATTGTGGGGAAGGCGAAACAAAAGACTGCGCTTTGTTGGCAGATCACTAAAGAGAGAGCCTACATCACACTTGTCCATCCTCTGCTGGAATATTGCTGCGCGGTAGGGGATCCTTACCAGGTAGGATTGACGGAGGACATCGAAGAAGTTCAAGGAAGGGCAGCTCATTTCGTGTTATCGCGAAATAGGGGTGAGAGTGTAACTGATATGATACGCGAGTTGGGCTGAGAGTTACTGAATCAAAGGCAGTCTTGATTGAGGAGAGATCTGTTTACGAAATTTCAATCTCCAACTTTCTCTCCTGAATGTGTAAATATTTTGTCGACACCCAACTATGTAGGAAGAAATGATCATGATAATAAAATAAGAGCTCGAACAGAAAGATTTAGGTGTTCCTTTTACACACGCGCCATTCGAGAGTGGAATGGTAGAGTAGTAGTAGTATGAAAATGGTTCGATGAACCCTCTGCCAGGCACTTAAGTGTGAATTGTAGAGTAACCATGTAGATGTAGGTGTGATGAGTTTCATATTTAAATGCTTTAGGTATTCAAACCAAACAAAGAAAATTACGCACCACGTGGAGCGTAGAACCATCGCCCGCCGGCACACACGATGGCCAGTCTACGACCCTGTCTATCACGCCACGCATACAGTTAACACCTCCCTTATTTCTGATACATAGTCCTACTCGAAAAAAAGTCAAAAGCTGATTTTTGTCTGTAATCTTGTGAAGAACATTAACTACTTGTTTCTCGCCATTAACGGTGTTCCACGCGCGTGTTTCACTACGAAGCAGGAAGCAGTGTCGTCCATTTTCGCGGTACGTATGAACAGCGAGACAATCAGAGCACAAGTACTGGTTACAGAGACACTGACTGTACACAATTTTTAAGACAAAAGTTACGTAGGTAAAGTACGATTAAGATAGACGTTGATGGCTGTTAATACGTCACAATGTCTGAAAGGTTCTTCCGCACTGACGTAGTAATAAGCTATCGAACACCTAAGTTGGACCTACTTCCAAGAGCGGAGCACCACCAGTGGTAAGAGAGCTACGGCTGCTGACCAGTCACCGCGCTTGTGTTTGTTTACATCTGGTTTGCTCTTATGATGAAGTACATGCTACATACGAACCCCGTAGCCCCCACCCTTTATTTCGCATTCACGTTTATTCTCTTATCCGTCTCTCAACCGTATCTTCTTATTCCACACCAACCTACACCTCTTGCTGTGCTACGGAGTACTGAAAGCGTGTTGCCGATAAATAAGTAGGATTCTCAGCCACATATGAATTTTTCCAGACGGACTGAAATACGCTATTGTTCAACAACGGCATAAAGAAGGGGATAGGTCTGATGCGAACAACCACCACCCAGTCTTAGTTCTGACATCTTTATCCAAAATTCTTGAAAAAAATCATGTATTCAGGAGCAGAATCTCTTATCTGTAAAAATGACGTACTAATTAAATGTCAATTTGGTTTTCAGAAAGACTTCATCCATTGGAATATTTTGTGACCTCTCGAAGGCTTCTGATGGTGTGAATCATGAATTTCTTCTAGACAAGCGTAAGTATTGTGGCATGAGTGGGACACTGCACAAATGGTTTAATTCATATTTAACTGGAAGAAAGCAGAAGGCTGAAATTAACAGTACAAATAGTCTGCGAAAACCAGCAGAGTCCTTTAACTAGAGAGGTATCAAGAACGGTGTCCCACAGAGTTCAGTCTGTTTCCTTATTGGTCTTAATATACATTAATGACTCGCCACTCTATATTCATGAAGATGCAAAGCTAGTTCTTTTTGCTAATGATACAAGTACAGTAATCACACCCAAGGAAATTGTAAATACTGTCTTTCACAAAATTACCAAGTGGTTCTCTGCAAGTGGACACTTATTAAATTTTGAGAAAAAACAGTGAATATAATTCTGTGCAGTAAATGGCATAACACTGATAAATATAGGCTATGAACACAAGTCTCTTGCTAAGGCAGGGGATTCAAACTTTCTGGATGTGTACACTGATGAGAAATTGAATTTGAATAAACATCGATGATCTGCTGAAATAGTTAGGTTGAGCTACTTACGCTACTGCGGTTATTGCAAAATATTGGTGATGAACATCATTAAATTAGCCTACTATGCCCATTTTCATTCACTGCTTACACATGGTATCGTATTTGGGGGCAATTCGTCACTAAGAGGAAAAGTATTCATAGCACATAAGGGTGTGATCAGGCTAACAGCTGGAGCCCACAGAAGATCACCTTGTGGACGTTTATTTAATGAACTCGAGATATTCACAGTACCTTCGCAGTACATATATTCATTTATGAAATTTGTCATTAATGACCCACCCCAATTCAAAAGTAACAGCGAAGTGCATAGCTACAACACCAGAAGAAAATCTTCACTACTCTGGATTCAATCTCACTTTGTCACAAAAAGGTGTGAATTACGTTGCCACAAAAATATTTGGTCACTTGGCAAATAGCATTAAAAATCCGGCAGATACTAACCAACATTTAAAAGAAAAGAAAATTATGGAAATACGGAAGCGTCCGATCCCGCCCGTCTGCTTTCACCCATGACGTCACAAATATGGCGGAAACGACCATAAACCACGATTCCAATATGGCGCATATAAAGTCGTTATGTACACATTGTGAGGACGAAAATACATCGAAAAACACACACACACACACACGCACACACACTTTCCACAAGAAGCCTAATGACACTAACGGGACAAGCGCGGGAAATGGGGTGTTTTGGGTGGGTAAACTAAATATAAACAAATTTAGACGCCCACCCCCATACGAAACCACATAAAAAGACGAAAAAACCGACATCACAAAACTCCCCAAATACCACTAAACAATATCATTTGGAATCAGACACTTCCCTTGACCTATATAGCTCAACAGCAGCTCACGATCCCATAAATTAGGATCAAACACTTCCCTTGGCCTATATAGCTCAAAAACATCTTCTGATACCAACAGACACAGCCACACATCGGGATCGAACACTTCCCTTGACCTGCGCACTTAATTTTATCCGTCATATCCATTCCTGAACAAAAACAACCTATTAATTTTACTAAAATTACCACACGACGTATAGCGAACACTAAATTAACCTTCACACAAAATCGTTAACTCACTGAAACGAATTCCACTACAAACACAGCTGACACACTAACAATTCTGGATAATGAGCAAAAGCAAACTGAGCCCATTACACCACACGAACGAAAACCCTGAACATACCACCAGAGAGCACCACAAAGCACAACACGAAGACATCTACAAACACGCCACACTCAAACTAAACTCCGCGCCGTCATGACGTCACACACGACAACACCCTTACACCACGGGTCAAAGCCGACGCGTGGGATCGGACGCTTCTGTCGACCCTCCTGAATGACAGCTCGTACTGAATAGATGAATCTTTAGACATGAAGTATTAAATATAAAAATATTTACTATTTTGTGTAAAGAAAACTTATGTTAAAGTGATACATCCCACATCATTACGAAATGTATTAATGCGCTATGCAACAAGGATCAATGTATGTATGTATCTATGGATGCAGACCAATTTGTCAACACAACCCATATTTCAGGGAGGTGGCTATGGTCTCAGCCCTTCTTTGTGGGAGTTTGTCTACAACCACCTGCATTGCTATATTTCATTTACTTACACAAAAGACGATGAAATTACTCCCAACGTACTAATGACAAGAGATCCGCTTTCTGTGATATAAACTGTGTATTCCTTTCTCTACGCAACAGCAACACCCTTCATACTGTAGGCAACTACAGATGTAACAATGCGTTCTTCTTAAAGCCGCAACACTTGAATAATTCTTTATTTGTCCTAATAAAGTATTACTCAGCAGCACTCGTTTGGTTTGACAGGAACATGTATGTGAATCTTCAGTTTCTCCCAGCTTATTTTTTGATGGAACAGTCCACAGGTGAACTGCCTGTTCGTAGTGTCCAGCGTGCACGCTATGAACCGAAAGTACAGCTATGGACTGTTCCATCAAGAATATATATAATAGTTGAGTTCTGCAGCGAGATTTGTAGCTGATACTCTGTATCTTGACATCGTTCTGAGCACTGACAAACACTTATCAGAAAAGATTCTGAGGATGGCTGGTTTTACTGCCAAAGTGTTTCAGTGCTGGTCCTTTACGTGGGGCACTGCTTCACTCGTCCAGATACCCCCTTAGCAGAAAACCGACTATTTTTTTGGGAAGTGTACGGCACAGTCACTGCCTGGAGATGCACGATTATTAACAGAAGTGAAGACTAAGCCCGTAACGCCGGGAATTTTGACAACATTTCTAGCAAGAGGATCAATTTTAGGTCAACGTAATAATTCATTAATTTCTGCACTTACACATATAGTCTTACTGACTAGCCGACAGACTACCTTGTCACCAAAAACATTACTCTAGAAAAGTGAAAATATCAAAATTCAATGGAACAGCGTTCTGTATTAAAACACATTTGCGTGACTTGACGTGCTGACGATTGCTAATGCAGGACTGGGAGAAAGAAGCTGACAGATTAGTTGTACTAAATTCGACAGTTTTCCTGGAGCTGACTGCTTCGGGAAATACCGGATTCAATGCTCCACTATGGAACTGTCAAAATGCGTCTAGCAATAGGATCAGACTGTCCCAAGGTCTACGCACTATCCTGACGTAAAGTAATTGTTTAGTTCCTCAATAGTCGAAGTTGCCATAGCATCTTATCTACTTGCAGAAGCAGTGTTCCGTCATTCTGTTGTGTTATTCCTAACACGCACAATAATCCTTTTATGGATCACTTGTGTGCAAATACGAACCTATATTTCGGAAAAAAAAAAATTCAACAAAATGGCGCGAGTACGAGGAGAAATCTCGTCCAAGCATATGCTTTTCACTCATGCCTAAAGTCCGTAGAACAGCAGAATTAATAGGAAAATCAGTAGGACTTTAAAATATCAAGGTTTTTAATACGAAATTCGTTAGTATTTTGAGAGCGTAATAAACGAACGCGGTTTGCTTTATAAGCGATAGTCTCCATAGTGAACGTAAATGAAACCTTACAGCTACCGTGACTTTGCAAAAACAAACCAAAAGAAAACAAAGAAAATAAGTCAACACTACAGGAACGCATGAAAACAGTCGTCCTTACCTTATTAAGGGTGTGGATGTAGCAGAAGAAATTCTCGGCGCAGCAGCAGCACGAAATCCCAACGCAGAACTTCACACTGGACACGACTCGCTACAAATGCGACAGACGCCTGAAGCGGCAGGGCTGTGGCACGCAGTCAGTGCTGCCAACGGCTGCGAGGCCGGCAGGTACCAACTGCAGCCTGCTACGGGGGCTTCACACAGGGGGCAGCGCTTCCAGGGACCCTGCGCAGAACATGCGAATGTAATACGAAGACGGTCGTCCTAATTTTGTTATTGCGGACAAGCTGAAAAAAAATAAAGTAACATGTTTGTGAAAGTACTTTTCACTTAATGTAATCCAATTCTACGCTCACTGTGACACTGCTGTGGCCACTGGAGTACCTCTCAGAAAATTATGCCCGCACCGGAGTCGAGGGAACCAGCGGCTGTGAGACGGACGCGCCGCAGCAGTATCTGTTGCCAACACACGGCCGCTGCCCATGCGTCGATTCGATTCATTGCTGCTCGCTGCCTCTCCACGCCATTTCTAGTCATTGCTGTGGATAACAATCAAGCATTACATTCTACCCGTCAGAAGGTGTTCCCACAGAATGATTGTTTTATTCTCGTCAGTTGATACATATGCCTGCCGCACATTCCCACTTCACGTGTTGTGAGTGCTCTGTGTGTGAAGATACAGTGTTTTTCCCTGTCCTGTGGAGTTCAAAGTGCCAACAGGGAAACCTTTCCTGAAAGGGACAGATTTAAAAGATACGATTCATGTATTCAAAAGATCAAGAAAAAGCTACAACTGAACAGTTTTTGAACTCACAAAAAGGCGCTTCCGGAAAATTTCTCCGACCAACAACGTCAGACAGTGAGACTTAAGCGTGCTTAAAAGGCCATGTCCTTAACAGCAGCCTGTCATCGTGTGGTGCTTCAGATGCAAGTGAACACAAGCACTGGAACACGGACCCCCAGCTGTCCCACATGCGGGTAGGCCTACTGCTAGCAGTTGTGAGGCAGCCACGAGTTTGGACCCAGGCACTTGGCCTAATAGGTTAACATCCACAATGATAATTGAAATTTTACATAAAGGCCCTACTAAAATTGTAAGTTTTGAGTATCCTTTAAACGAGAATGAAACAAAATTTTCAACTCATTTTTAATATAAGAAGTTTACCAAATTGAGAAAGACAATGATCGTAAATGGCTTGTGTATTCGAAACCTACCGACAACGTTCTTTGTTTTTATTGTTAACATATTCGATCTCCTTCAAACAAGATATCAGGCGATGGACTCTGTGGCTGGGTTCATTTAGGAAATCGGATTCAAGAGCGTGAACAATAATTTAACAACATAAACAGTACAAGAAAGTGGATAGAATGCGAGGTAATTTGAAACAACAAAGTGG
Source organism: Schistocerca piceifrons (assembly GCF_021461385.2). Classification (NCBI taxonomy): domain Eukaryota; kingdom Metazoa; phylum Arthropoda; class Insecta; order Orthoptera; family Acrididae; genus Schistocerca; species Schistocerca piceifrons. Next base: position 2,972,118 of record NW_025728455.1, on the reverse strand, counting down.
TATTGATCATACTGACCTTGAACTACTGGAAAGAGAGAAAGAACATTAGCGTCAGGTTCTAAAATGAATTGTACTCACCGTCAGGTACCTAGTTGAAAGTAATATTGCCTTAAAGGGAGGCAGCGACAAGCTCTATCAAGAAAATAATGGTAGTTTTCTTGGTTTGATCGAAATGACAGCAGAATTTGACCCTGTTTTGCAGGAACATTAGAGGTGGGTAAAGGCTCAAGTAAGTCATGACCATTTTCTTGGGAAAAAACGTTCAAAATGAACTCATAAATTTGCTTGCCAACAAAGTAAAAAACAGCATTGTTAATTCTGTAAACGAAAGTAAATATGTTTCTGACGTGCTATATTGTACTCCTGATACATGCCACAATGAACAAATGACACTGATTGTTAGGTCTGTAAGTTTATCAGAAGACGCAGCGACTGTAGAAGAACACTTCTTCGATTTCCTGAGCGCCACTTCAACAACAGGAGAACGTTTCACCGAAACCGTTTTGTCGAAATTAGATGAACTAGGACTCGATATTCATGATTGCAGAAGCCAACGTTATCGATTATAAAAGGTTATCGAACTGGTGTTCAAGCCAGAATATTAAGGTGCAAACCAAGAGCATTTTATATGCCATGTGACAGCCACAGTCTCGTGTTATCAGATGCGGCGGAATCTACTGCAAAAGCAGTCACATTTTCTGGTGTAATTTAAAGAATATACGTTATTTTCAGTGCATCCACTCAGAGATGGGAAATGTTATTGCGCAGGGCGCCAACTTGAACAGCGATGAATCTTTCAGATTCAAAGTATGGTGTAGAGTGTCAAAGCTGTTAAAGTGCCAGACGAGAGAAGTCAGGGGCGCCCTTCCTGAGGTGAGCGACGGCGCTGTTGAATCGAAAACAAAGTGCGAAGCTCTCTCGCTTGCTGTGGACGATTTGAAAAGCTTCGAGTTTATTGTAGGCGTTCTCGTATAGTATGGTCTTCTCTTTGCCATTAGCGCAACAATTAACGCAGTTCAAGCAGCAAACGTTGACGTGAAAGTAGCAACTAAATCCCTCGAAAGTCTAATTACGTTTATTGGGAATTTCCGCGAAGGAGGTTTCGTTAATGTGCAGTTAATGGCGAAAGAGAAACTTCGCAGACTTGACCAAAATTTGGAGAAAGGAGAACTGGCAAGAAGGCGAAGCAATTTGATTATGAAGGTGACGATTTGGTTTGCATAGCTCAACCGTCAGAGGAGACATATAGGATCGATTTTCTCTACTCTGTCGTTGAGACAGTGTTAAAAAGTTTGAAAGAAAGGTTTGGCCAACTGGCTAAGTATTCCGAAATGTTCGGCTTTTTTTTCTCCAGACAGTTTAAAAATGCGTACAGGACGAAGAACTGAAAATGCTATCTAAAAACCTTGGGAAAAAGCTAAGTTTAAACACAAATTGTGAATGTTCGAAAGACATTGTTGCACCTTATTTCTTGTCAGACATTAATGTGCTCAGACAAACGGTGCCTGGTGACGTGGAAGCTCCTACGTTAATACTGAAGTACTCTAGTGACGCTGCATACCCGTTTCCCAGCATTTACATCGGCCACAGAATTTTGCAGGCGTGCCAGTAACTGTCGCCGTAGTTCCACAATTAAGATCTGAAGATATTATTCATGAACTTGCTCTTCAAAAAGCGTGGAAAAGAAGTTCTGTGCAAAGTGTGAATACCATTAGTGTTTATAACCTACAACTCATTTAATATCTTGTAAACACAGAGCACAGACGAGTGATGAAATCATTGAAGCGTGTATCTCGAACAAAATTTGTGAAACTTATCTGATCCAGTAGTAACAGTTCAGATGGTTCAAATGGCTGTGAGCACTATGGGACTTAACATCAGAGGTCATCAGTCCCCTAGAACTTAGAACTACTTAAATCTAACTAACCTAAGTCTTGTGTTGGCAGAAGAGCCACCACCACCGTGTTGCTAGTGGAGGCCGAAATGCACGCGTTTTAGCTCACACAGGCTGGTGTGAGGAGGGAAAGACTATACAGACGTGAGGTCTGAAACATGACAAGGAATGAGAATTCAGAAAAGGAAACCGACCAAGCAATGGAAAAGGATTACGAGATGGTTTACGACTGGGCTCCTTAAACGTAAGGACTCTAACTGGGAAGTTAGAAGAAATTGTAGAAATGATGGAAAGGAGGAAATTGGACATCTTGGGACTTGCTGAGACTAGGTGGAGAGGAGCTGGTGAAAAACCACTAAGTAAAGGATGTAAACTGTACTGGATAGGGAATGAGAGGGGAAGAAATGGAGTGGCAATAGTGGTCAGAGAGGGTCTGCAGGAGGAGGTGGAAGGTATCAATGATCGAATGATAAAAGCCAGAGTACGAGTGAAAGGAAAAAGCATTGAAATCATCCAAGCATATGCCCCACAGGTGGGGTGTACAAAAAAGGAGAAGGAGGAATTTGAAGATGACAAGCAAAAGCAGCTAAATGGAGGTAATCAGATTATAATAGGGGACCTCAATGCACATGTTGGCACAGACAGGAAAGGATTCGAGGAGATAATGGGACCAGAGGGCTGGGGGAACCGAAATAGAGAAGGAAAATTGTTGCTGGAATTCTGCAAGAGGAATGGGCTGGCAATCGCAAATTCCTGGTACAAGAAGAGAAGTAGCCACAAAATAACTTGGTACAGTGGAGACTGGTCCCAAACTTCAGTAGTAGACTATGTACTAGTGGATAGGCAGATTATGAGCAGCCTCACAGATGTTAACGTCATTCCATCTGAGGCCTTAGACAGTGACCATCGGCTGTTGGTAGCCACCCTGAGAGAGAAAAAAGATAGGAGGGCAACAGACATACAGGAGAAAAGGTTGAAGACATGGATGCTGAAAGAGGATGAACGGAGGACCCAGTACCAGACACTGATCAGGAAGAAGCTGCCAAAGGAAGATCAGAGAACAGTGGAAGAAGAATGGGGAGATTTTAAGAGGGCTCTAGTTGAGGCAGCTGAGACTGTGTGCGGAAGAACTAGCACAAAGAGGAGAAGTAAGGAAACCCCATGGTGGAACAACATATGTAAAGAGGCAGTACTTCGAAAGAACAAAGCCTTCAGAGAATGGTTCCAGACCCGAGCAGAGGAAGCTAGGGTAAAATATAAGGGAAGCAAGAAAGCGGCACAGACCATAGTAAGGGCGGAGAAGAAGAAGTGGATGGAAAAATGGACAAGAATGTTAGAAGAGGACAGTGAAGGGAACAAAAAAGTACTTTACACCATGGTAAGAAATAAGAGGAACGACAGAAGCGAGTGCCTGAGGATCATGGATAATAATGGAAGAGTTGTGGAGGAAATGCATGAGCTCAAAAAGATTTGGAAGGAGTACTTTGAAGATCTGTTGAATGCCATCAAGCGGGTAACTAACAGCGATGGAGAGCCTAAGGCAGCAGATGATTATAACAGTGGGGAAATTGATGATCTAACTTGGAATGAAGTGGAAGAAGCCATAAAGAGGATGAAAGGGGGCAAGGCACCAGGTTGGGACGAAGTAACAGTGGATATGATACGAGCAGCAGGAGAAGTAGGAACCCAGTGGCTATACAGAGTGCTGAGGGTGGTGTGGAAGGAGAACAGAATTCCTGAGGATTGGAAGAAAGGAATTATAGTCCCGATCTTCAAGAAAGGGGATAAAAGGAGATGTGAGAACTACAGTGGAATCACCCTGCTATGCCACTGTGGAAAAATCTATGAAAAGATCCTGGAGAAGAGAATAAGAAGCAGTATTGAAAGAAGACTGCAAGAGGAGCAGTATGGTTTCAGACCGGGAAGATCAACAACGGACCTCATATTTGTGGTAAGGCAACTGCAGGAAAGGCACTAAGAGTACGGGAAGGACTTAATCATGGCCTTTTTAGATACTGAGAAGGCGTATGACAGTATCTATAGGGACAAGCTCTGGGATGTGCTGAACGCAAAGGGGATAGATGAAGAGATAACACGAAAAGTCAGAAAAATGTATGAGGGAAGTGAGAGTTGTGTGAAAGTGGGGAGGGAACGTACTGCATGGTTCAAGCTGGAAAATGGGCTGCGACAGGGAAGTGCACTTTCGCCTTTATTGTTTATTATTGTTATGGATGAAATCCTACAGCAAGTATCAGATGCAATTGGAGATCATAAAATGAAAGCAGTGCTTTTTGCCGATGACCTGATGTTATGGGGAAATTGCGAGAAGGAGGTGCAAGAGCAGTTAGATGTATGGGAGGCAACGGCAGCACGATATGGAATGCATTTCTCTGCAAAGAAAAGTGAAATAATTGTCACAACAAGGAAGAAGAATAGGCCAAATGTGGATATAACTTGTGGAGGGGAAAAACTACAAGTGGTAGGGAACTTCAAGTACCTGGGAAGCATGATTGAAAGTAAGGGGGGAAACGCAATGGAAATAAATGAAAGGTGCAGAAAAGCAGGGCAGTTCTTCAAATGCATTAAGGGGCTTATTTGGAGCAAGGACGTGCCACAGAAATCCAAGGGAATTATATACCGAACCTACTTTGTCCCCATATTGGCATACGGAAGTGAGACATGGGTAATGCACAAAAGCGACAAAAGTAGAATACAAGCTAGTGAAATGAAGTTCCAGAGGAGCCGGTTGAGTGTAACAAGACGAGACAGATTGCGAAATGTGTATGTGAGGGAAAGACTAAAGGAGGAACCAGTACAGGACAGGATAGAAAAATCAAGACTGCAGTGGTATGGACACATGAAGAGAATGGATGAGGGAAGAATTCCAAAGAGGATGTTTGATCTGCAACTGGAGGGGAAGAGGCCCAGGGGAAGACCAAGAGATAGATGGGTGAAGGGAGTGAAGGAATGTGTGACGAGAAGAGGAAAGAACTGGACGAAGGTGGAAGAGGGGGAATGGTGGAAAGACAGAACACGATGGAGAGGCTTGTGTTCCCGACAGACCCAGCCAGTGGCTGGAAACTGTCCAAGATGATGATGATGATGATGATGAATGATGAACGTCGCTCTTGACGGTACATGATTCATAATATTATCTGTTCTTATAGTAACTGAATATGGCGCCTTGCTAGGACGTAGCAAATGACGTAGCTGAAGGCTATGCTAAACTGTCGTCTCTGCAAATGAGAACGTATGTAGACGGTGAACCATCGCTAGCAAAGTCGGCTGTACAGCTCGGGCGAGTGGTAGGGAGTCTCTCTAGACTAGACCTGCCGTGTGGCGGCGCTCGGTCTGCAATCACTGATAGTGGCGACACGCGGGTCCGACGTATACTAACGGACCGCGGCCGATTTAAAGGCTACCACCTAGCAAGTGTAGTGTCTGGCGGTGACACCGCACTAAGGACATCACACACATCCATTCCCGAGGCAGGATTCGAACCTGCGACCTTACCGATCGGCGCAGTAACCGTTTGGTACTACGTTAATGACGGAAGTTAGAATTCTTTTGAACGTCACGGAGGTTTGTGATCTGTGTTGGAGGAGGGGCTGAGAGGTTGGGGGGGGGGGGGGGGGAGGGTGTGGGAGAGCCCCGCGCAGGACTTGGGCACATGTCCCCACGCCTGCTGAGCCCTGCTCACCCACTGCTGGCTCTGGAATTTCCTGGAAGCAGGCTTTCACGCAAACACTACTTTGTCTATTCGCATTACCCTTCTCTGTGCGCGTTCAATATTCCCTGCTAGTTCTTTTTGTAATGGATCCCACACACCCGAGCGATAGTCTAGGATGGACCACACGACTGTTTCGTAACTTGTAGACTTGTAGACTCACCGCATTCATCCAGTGTCTCGTCCACTCTGCCATCTAGTTTACCTACAACTCAGACTATGTGATACTTCCATTTTATATCACCTCAGTGTGCCACACTGTGTCTTTGTATGAGTTGACTGATTCCAAAAGTGAGTCATTAATATTACAACAACCTTAGAATACGACGTTTTTGCGTGTTTTTAAGAGCACAATTTTGTACGTAATTTCTCTGCCAAACAGACTGAAGTAGATGGCAGGGTGTTCGTCGAACCACCGTCACACGATTTGCCTTACATTTCTTCCCGCTTACAGCAATTTGTCGAAGCCTCTTTTACTTTGAAATCATGTGAAAATACGAATAAATATTTGTACAGCTTCTTTCAGACACTCCTTCATTATAGAGAATGTATCATCTGCACAAACTGTGGCCTGACTGTTAACATTGCCTCCAAGGTCATTAGCATACGACGTTGACAGCAGTGCATCTCTGAGGCGTGTCTCAAGCTACTCCCACACCTGTTGGTAAGTCTCCTTCCGAGATACCATGCTGCGTCCTCCAGATACCTAGACAGATGGACAGGCAGATGGATCAGAGACGGGGAAAGTGGGGGGAGGGAGGGAGAGAGGCAGAGCTGGAGACAGAAGCGCCTCCTTCGCGTGAAGGGGGCGGCCCCCGCCTCTCCCCCCTCGTGGTGAATGTCGCCGCAGTCGACACACACACTGCCGACACTCCTTCCCGCTCTCTATACACCCCTGACAGCAGCGCTCCAAGCGGACACTAAGCTACAGTTCTGAATGCGATATACGAGGAATGCGAATAGCATCATTTATATTCATTTCTAACACAGTTTTTCAACATGGAACGTCTGTAAAGCTGTAAAAATCTGCAGTAACTAAAAAATTACATCTAATTGTCTTTTAATTTCGTAAGGACTGTGGGAGCTATGAAGTGGTACATTTCGGGACGTTTTACTTACGATTCTCTTGTAAGTAACATATATTTAATGAAGGGTATCGTTTTCTTACAACGAGAAGAAAAATGGCTACCAAACAGCAGAAGACCAGACATTCAACAGAGAGACATTGTATATTTATTCGGCGACGTGAAGTTTTGTTCACAACACTTCCAGTCGGATGAATGAACGTGGAACGTGGGAAACTTGTATGGAATGCAATGTCTGCATTATGTAAGGTACCAAATAAGCCACCACAACTATAGATGAAATGAAAAACACACAAATGTGATAATAAGACGTAAAAAACAATGAAACTTTTTCCAACACGGATCACATCAATTCCACAACTGTTGCTACATCTCTGCCAAGAACGGCAATAATCTTACAACACATTTGGTTTTGAATCAAAAACAATTACATTGAAAGAAATATTCCTGTATTAGGAAATCTATTGCGGTGTAAGAGTCTGTGAATGGTTAAACTCCATACAGAACTGTTACTTCTCAAAGAGACTGCACATCATAACAAGAACAGAGAGCAACAGAGATATCTGTATCTCATGCTTCAAACATGTGTTTGCGTTGTCTTCCTTTAAGAGGAGCAAGCTGCAGTTATAGAAATTACTGCCTCGCGAGTAAATTGTTGCTTACGTCACAGAATCAGTGAAATTCGGCTGTTTTGACATTTATTTCACCGCCATTCACGTCCCTGGCTAATTTACTAATGCTTGGATGCAACAGTAGAGTAACCATTTCATTAATAAAGTAGAAAAATTATTAAAAACTAACGTTAATCTCACGGCTGGCTTTCTCGCTGCTAGGTGCGCTAGTCTCGTTCCACTGTGTTGTGTGTGTGTGCGTGTGTGTTTGGTGTTGTTTTTCGTTTTTCACTTATTTTTAGCGGTCATTGGTGACTATCAGCCAGCCTCCTATGCTGCGATTGGCTGGTGAAAAGCAGACTGTGAATTCGTCGTTGTGATGCTAATGTGCCATATTTGACTTGCGTGTTTTAACCCCCATGGGACAAATTTTCTAGTGGCCACTGAACGTTATTAAGTAACATTAGTTTCTTGTAGGTATTTATAAGCTAAAATGGACGAAATCATGCCGGCCGGAGTGGCCGAGCAGTTCTAGGCGCTACAGTCTGTAACCGCGCAACCGCTATGGTGGCATGGATGTGTGTGATGTCCTTAGGTTAGTTAGGTTTAAGTTCTAGGGGACTGATGACCTCAGAAGATAAGTCCCATAGTGGTCAGAGCCATTTGATCCAATTTTGGAGGAAATGGTAGATCGGGATATAGTGAGAAATTCGAACTGGAATCCGTACTCCTGCAAAAAAAAAAAAAAAGAAAAAAAAAAAGGTGAAATGTACTACTTGTACTAGTTGTGTCTAATGATCTCAGAAGATAAGTCGCATAGTGGTCAGAGCCATTTGACCCATTTTTGGAGGAAATGGTCCATCGGGATATAGTGAGAAATTCGAACTGGAATCCGTACTCCTGAAAAAAAAAAAAAAAAAAAAAGGTGAAATGTACTACTTGTACTAGTTGTGTCTACGAACGCTTTCTTTTAGCTGTTCAGTACGCGAGAGTACCGAGCGAGGTGGCGCAGTGGTTAGCACACTGGACTCGCATTCGGGAGGACGACGGTTCAATCCCGCATCCGGCCTTCCTGATTTAGGTTTTCCCTGATTTTCCTAAATCGCCCCAGGCAAATGCCGGCATGGTTCCTCTGAAAGGGCACGGCGACTTTCTTCCCCAGCCTTCCCTAATCCGGTGAGACCGATGACGTCACTGTCTGGTCTCCTCCCCCAAAAGAAACCCAACCCACTCGGTAGGTGAGAGTGTTGTGCCCGCGAGACAGTGCAGCCGGGGGCACGCGCTCTGTGGCCGGCACTGCAGGCAGTGTGACGAGTGGCGCGAGAGCGGGCAGGCGCTGTGGGCGGCGGGGGAGGGCCGGCTGGGGGCCTCCTGTCCGGGGCGCTGCGGCCTCAGCTGCAGTTCACCGCACAGCCCGCACAAGTCAGCGGCGACGAGTAGGCCGAGGAACGAACCCCAACTGTAAACAGGTGCGTTCCGTGCCTTTCTAGCCGGCCGCTTCACGGGCCAGCGGCACCAAGCACGACTGTGACGAACCTGAAGACCGTGGCTCACTCACAACGTCGCTGTTAATGTAGCAACTGTAGTCTGATGCAACAGGCACCTTCCTCTTCGTGTGATATTTGAATTTGCGAAGATTTAACGTATTTATTGGCAAGGGGCTTTTGTTGGCTATATCTCTGAAATGTTTTAATGTCTCTTAAAATGTCAGTGAATTACATAAGGCCGTAAATGTAGCAATATTTTGCTCACCTTGTGGCACCTGATTATGTTTGTCGATCTAACGTATTCATTCGTAAGGTACTTTTGTTTGCTATATGAAATGTTTTAATATTTCTTGAAACGACAGTGAATTACATGAGGCTGTACATGTAGCAATATTTTGCTCACCTTGTGGCACCTGATTATGTTTGTTAGTGAAGCGAAACATTTTCAAAACTTAAGAATATTCAGGAATAACAACGGCAGAGATTTTTGTCTTACGTGCTGCAGTAGCATTGTATACATTTAAACTGTCCAACTGACTGCCAGAATTCTGGTGAATCTCCTTTATGGGTATCGATATATACAGTACACATCTTATTGAGGACAATATACTATTACATTTACCTGTCACCTCAACTTATTTTTAATACAATGCTTTCTTTAGTGAAATTATTCATTATCGCTATTTTTTGTATTTTAAGATTGTAATGATGAAAGTCTCTTCGGGTTTGTTGCCGGATCATAAAATCAACTTGACTAGATATTTTGCGATCCAAATATCGAGTCAAGCTGATTTTATGATCCAGCAGCAAACCCGAAGAGACTTTCATGACTTATTACGCCGCTAAAGCCTGCGTAATCACAAGATTGTAATGAACTTGTAAGTTACACAGTCGAGCGACTCGAAGACAGTTTCAGGCTTCTTATTTGTTTACTAATGCTATCGTAGAACTCTCCATCAGACGAGTCCATCACCTGTTCGCCTGTGTCAACTTAAGAATATGTTTTTCCGTGAGTGAGTGCAAAATGCTACAATAGTGCTTATTTTGCATGTCTAGTCGCACTCTCAAGTCACTTACTTTGTTACAGTTACAGGGTTTAGGCTGTTATGTTTTGTAGTTTTATATATCTGTCGTTATCGGGAACGCCCGTTCAATATATGCATTGCAATGCCGCAACACTAGTATTATTATTGCTAGTTTAGCAAGATTCGAAAACACACATTGTTCGTCAAAATGAAGATGGGAGCGCGCAGATTAAACTGTACCCAACATGCGGAGTAGGGTACATATTAAATGTGTATTATTCTGTAAGATCCAAAATTAACGTAATACTGGATTAAATATTTTTGTACTTTGAAATGAAAATTTACGCGGGTTTTACTTTCAGGTAAAAGAAATTGAATTACAAGCATATTTTTTACAATTTCAGCATTCTGGCGGAAAGCCGAGGATATGAAGCAACTCCGCTGCGCCTCGCGCCACGTAACGTGCAGAGCCGCGACACGTCGGCCGGCGCTTCGGCGCCAGTTTTTCAAACCGGGCCACTGTTGCGACTGTTATTGGAAAAAAGTTTCCACCTTTCCACAATAACTATCTTTTTGTAAAAATAACTATAATTTATATTTGTTTCGATATTCTGAGGGAGTATTATATCGGTGGAATCAGAGCATGTACAGCTCTGTCGAACAAATTAATTACAAAATACTTTTTGTATGGTACAGTTCAAAGCATCGTGTTCCACAAACCCCAACTTCGCACTCTTCAGCATACAAACGTGCTTTTCTTCTCGCTTATTCCTGACTGGCAACACACACGGCATTTTCGCGTTGGCGCCTGATTTTTCGCGGAAAGGTCGTATGCGTGATTCTGGAAGATGTCGTCCCACCAGACGTGTCGGCACCGACACCTGGCAAGGTTCCATGCTGAGAGCATCAACTGACATCCATACTGTCTCTTTCTGTGAGGTTCATTTGAAACTCAAGTCTTCGGAATTTTGCACCTAGTTGGTTGTACAACAGGTACGCATTCAGACCTGCTACGTCCATGAAATGGCCAAATCGCTGCATATGTATTTTCTAAGACGTTTCCTCGTCGCCGAATAACTGGTCCCGTATTGGTCAGCTGAATCAACGCCAGCCGTTCTGTCCCTGCACTCCAGTATCACTCCAGGATTCCACTGCACTTTTATCTCCTCAGTCTGCCGCAGCTCGCCGCTGTAAACACAGGGAAGCGTGTACACGCCTCTGCTGTCTCGCCACCGCACTGCCATCAGCTTCCGTCTGTAAGAGGTCTTACATTTACCTCTCTCGACTCTTGCCTCCTTCGAAGCTGTTGGCATTTCTTTCCCGTTAATACTAACAGTTCCAATACAGCCACTGCTTTTAGAAACGAGAAAATCGAACCGCTGTTGAATAATGTAGAACCTGTCGGTAAACAAAGTATACCCATTGTTAAAACATCCGTGAAGCAAAGACTTTAGACACTAGACGATATTCACTATATTGTGGCTTAAACACAATGTCTTTTCCACTGCAAGTTACAAAGTGTCACAAAGAATCGCTACCTGCTTAATACAAGCGAAACTATTTAATATCAAAGCGAGATTGATAGACGTCCCGCCCTTTCCACAATTAACAGCGATTCATGATTGCATAACTCATGTCCGGGAGTAAAACGCCTTCTCAAATGTTTTCTATAGATGATCAATGACAGGTCTGTATCCACACAATTCAGCGGGAATACCAGAGTCATTTTGAGTACACTCTTGTCATTAAAATGAAGGAACCTCAAATAGTACATTTCAAAATTCACTCTCTAAATAAACCCTGAGAGGAATAAGATATCGAATAAAGATTACAATTCCCCAATACATTTTTCTACCCATTTGCGAACACACGATCGCTGTTTTAATGTGTCCAGCGTGTGCGTTTATGAACTGTTCAGCACATTTGTTCGTCTCGCTCGCCACCTTTGCTAGCAAGCTCCCATAAAAAAGTGATTGTGGAGGATCTCCAAAGATATTTTTGCATCTAGATTTCGTGTCGAACGGAATTTACTCCTATCTACACTGCGATTAGAGGACCACGAAATTACCGAACCGGAACCATTGTAATCAGTTATCACTTCTTGTCTGACGTCCCCTTCACATCTTGACGTTTCTGAGTCATTGTCATTGAGTATCATCATCGCTCTCTTCACCACTATTCGACACTCCGTACCGTTTATTTATTTACTTTTTCACTCATCACTCTTCTGACGGGTTTGATGCGGTCCGCCAACCTCTCCACCTCAGAGTAGCGCAGGCAACCCAGGTCCTCAACTGTTTGCTGGGTGTACTCCAGTCTCTGTTTTCCTCTACAGTTTCTACCCTCTACAGCTCCCTCTAGTACTGTGCGAGTTATTCCGTCATGTCTTTACAGCTGTCCTACCATCCTGTCCCTTCTTGTTGTCATTGTTTTCTCCATATATTCCTTTCCTCGCCGACTCTGTTGAGAACCTCCTCATTCCTTACCTTATCAGTCCACCTAATTATCAACATTCTTCTGTAGCACCAGGTCTTACATGCTTCTATTCTCTTCTGTTCTGTGTTTCAGACAGTCCGTGTCTCACGGTCATATAAAACTGTGCTTCAAAGGTAAACCCTAAGAAATTTCTTCCTCAAATTAAGGCCTATTTTTCATACTAGTAGACAAGCCAACATCTCTTTTTCTCAACACATACTAATCGTATGGGGCTAAATGAGGTATAGTTAGAAAGTTTTTTAACCGGCTTCTGTCATTCCATATTAGTATTGCACTAAAATTTTGTTACTTGCGGAAAATTTAGCTTAAAGGAGACTTTCAACTGTCACACGCAAAAGGGTATCGCGGATGGCGAGCATCATACCTATATTCTACGAAGCTAAGTTATTAAACAGGAATAACAGTCACCATCTTCATACCACCTTGTTACAAAAATAATTTTATTTGTTGTAAAGCACTTATTAACTGGACAGTTTGTATACAGCACAGTAACAGATAATGTGTGTGGTCACTGCAGTTATCCGCTATATCTGCCATTGTACAAGTTGACTTTCCTAATCGAGTATACCTTTTGAAACGACACACATATCTGCCATTGCCACCTTCAGTTCTGATTTACCTACAGCCACCATGATGTAAAGTGCTCACTGTAACTGAAAATGCCTCTCGAGAGGAAGTTCCAGGTTACGTGGATGCTCTGACAGTCCCTGACCTCTGCCACTCGTACAAACCGGGACAAACAGTCCGAATGCAAAACACATTTCTGGAAACATGAACGTATCATACATAATCCACGATTATTATTTCATGTCGTTCGGTTAGTTTTTAAAAATGTTTCCTCTTGTTCCCGCAACTACCCTTACACCAATGACTAAACTTATTCCAAAAACTGACATTATTTAAAACTGTAACAGCGAGCGTGTTTCGCACAGGTCCCGTGGTTATGTTGTGTATTCCATCGTCTTTGTCATGGATAAGTAGGGGATTTTCCAGTCGATTCCATATAGGTTTCCCAAGCTTTAGGGGACCTTTATAGTAATTCCAAAGTGCTTGAGATTTTAACATGGCTGCATCGTAAAGTTTTTGTACGAGTTACTTTCAGGTATCGTCTTAGTCACAACCCTTTTAGCTATTTGGTGTAATGTGTCTGACCTCTCTCCCGCCTTTCTTCACTTCCTTTTGATGGCACTATTCTTTATCAGATTCAGGTACGGTTTACATTGATGAAACAGTAAAAACGTAATGTGTACTCAGGACTGACTGTCGTTCCTAATACCTAGGGTCATGGACATCTTCACTTGACAGGTACGCCTTTCATCCATAAGAACTACCAAGCATGGTACCGACGTCGCAAGACAGAAAAAACGCAAAATCTTGACTGGCGATGTCCTTACTGGAGCTGGAAATTTAGCGTGGAATTCTACGCGAGATGAATTTAATAGTTCCCACAAAGAAAGTGTGTCTCGAAAACTGGCAGAAAATCAGAGAGTTTCAGGTCGTAGTAAAAGTACACCAGTGTAAAGACACAGCCACCACCCGCACTCTGCGATAGGAATTCTGATGTTTCCTATGACAGTCACTAAAAGCGGTTTCCCAAATTCAGCGAAGATGATGAAGTAAGTATTCCAGAATTAGAGTCAATGACAGCTGCAGATACGAGAAACTTTGAAGTCCAGATCCTCAGAGGAGTTAAGCAGTTTAAATCACTTAATGAGGGCAGGTCCTCAGGTCCAGATTGTACACCAATTGGTTTCCAGATGTAACAGCCCCGTACTTAGCAATCGTATACAATCGCTTGCTCGACGAGAGACCCGTACCTAAAGACTGGAAATCGGCACACGTCGCACCATTACACAGGAAGGGGAACAGCAATAATCCGCTGAATTACGGACCCACATCACTGACGTCGATTTGCTATAGGATTCTGGAACACACACTATGTTTATAATCAAACTGCACGCCTACGGAGTACCGTCCAAGTTGAGCGGCTGGATTCGTGATTTCCTGTCAGAAAGGTCACAGTTCGCAGTAAATGAAGAGACGACATCGACTAAAACAGGTGTCCTACCTGGCGTTACCCAAGAATGTGTTACAAAGCCCACTGTTGTCGTTAATCTACATCAGGGGTGTCCAACGCACAGCGCACGAGCCGCATGTAGCCCAAAGCAAGTGTATAAATGCTGCCCAAGAATTCAACATCTCTCACGCTATCGAAAAAAATCCGTTTGTGTGAAGTTACGATAAACAAAAGTTTTCAATTTGAAACACTCGCCACACGAAGCTGCAAAGTACAAAATATCTGTCTGATGCGAGAAGCGGCAGTTGACACGATCCACACGAGTACTAAAAGGAATCCGGTAGTTTTCTGTTAGACGATAACTCACACAAATCTGGAGGACGTCAATTCTGCTAAATACCTAGAGATTACAATTACGAACAACTTAAACTAGAACCATCACATAGATAATGTTGCGGAAAACGCTAACTAAAGTCGGCGTTTATTGGCAGAACACTTACAAGATGCAGCAGGTCTTGTGAAGAGAATGCCTACACGAAACTCGTCCGTTCTCTTCTGGAGTGTTGCTGTGCAGTGTAGGACCCTTACCAGATGGGACTGACGGAAGACACAGAAAAGTTTGAGAGAAGGGCAGCTCATTTCGTGTTGTCGCGATATAGGGCCAGAGTGACACGGATATGACAGGCGAAAATATTTTGTTGACGCCCACCTACACAGGGAGAAATGATCACCGTGGTAAACTAAGAGACAACACACCACATTTAAGTGGTCGTTTTATCCACGTGGTGTTCGAGAAAGGCACGGTGCAGACAGAGTGCGGAGGCGGTCCGGCGAGTCCTCTGCCAGGCACTTAAGTGTGAACTGCACAGCAGTCGTGTGGACGCAGGAGTGTGTGTAGGTGGGACAGGGGTAACCAGGAAATGAAAAAAAACAGTTAGAAGACATTGGTTAAATGCCATTAAAACACGTTAAATTTATTTTCATGGCAACACACAAATTGTAAGTTATTTTCACTTAAATTTTGCCAAGATACAAAAGAAGTACAATGGCTTTTATACAGTGAAATAACCGGTGGATTTAATTTTAGACGTATTCGTACATAGTTTGTGCTCATCAGGACCACACAGGTGTCCCTGCTGAATTGTTTACATTGGCCGAAGACGAACAAAAGGACGTAATATCACCATAAGGACTCACCATTTCGAGACAAAGGTGTTCAATTTCTTTCCGTTTCCTCTACCTATCTGACATCGTTGAAGCTCCAACAACAAATTAAACAACAATTTTGTTCAACAGTTCTACTTTATCCATCCTCTGCAAGACAACTATCTTGCTGACTGTGGACACAAGCACGTCCCTTCTCTTTGATGTCCCACTATACTCGCAACAGATGGGCCAATAGAGGAAACTACACAACTCGATGTTGACTTGTTAACTGCCACTGCACTTGGATCTCTGTATGCCAGTGGCTGTATTTAAATTTAATGTTTGTCACCATCGATTGTTCCCTCTGCAGTATCCAATACTATATAGTTACTCAGATGAGCGACATATCTGAATTAAGGAGGGTCGGGTAAGTGAAGTTCCGCTGTCTCCGCACCTGTAACCACCTGCCTCCCTTGGGACAGGAATCGTTACATTCTTCTTGAAGTCTGAGGATACGTTGCTTGCCTCATATGTCTTGTACACCAGGGGGGGAATGTTTTATCCTGGCTGGCGTAGCCAAGCATCTTAGTGACTCTGAGGGGATGTCATGTACTCCGCAGACCTTGGGTCTTTTAGTTGTCTTTTGTATCGTGAGGATTTGAAAGCAAAGTACATAATACGTGTTAGTGATTAAATGACAGAGGCCGTAGTCTTCCGGCGCCGGAGTAACTTTGCCTTCAATCACCGAAGGATCGCTCACATGTGGAGCTGTAGACCGACGGCCATAGAGCGAGTGAGGCCATCTGTAGCACACTGATCATTCATCCCAAGACACACAGTGATACAGCTGAGCACCACAAGTCACATTTCTGGACTCGTTTAAGATACTGTAATACGATTTGCCCCCATATTAAACACTGTGAGAAAGGCTTCAGTGAACGACGTATAGTCTCTTTTCATAGTTATATTAATCGCAGGGATATCGGTATCAATTTCGCTTTTTGCAATAGGACTGTTGTAGTTTCTGCTGTTAGTATCGTGGTTCTGAAAGAGACCAAGTCTACAGCATTTCGCTCTTCAAAATCTAGTTAGTACTTTTGGAGTAATTACAGTATTTGTAATTTAGGGTTAACCAGAGGCGTTAAGTAAGTAATGCAGCACATTTGTTTTTCTCCGCCAGTTTCCCTTGAAAAAAATGCAGAATATGTTGTGGGGAATCGTGGAATACTCCCGCTTCAGCCGTCATAGTTTCATGGAGTTGCGACAGGTGGTGGTACGATACGCAGACTTCAAAATGGCGTCTGAAACGGAGGCGCGTTCCCAGCCCAGAGCCGCCACTGACGGGAGACCTGGCAGTGAACAAAAGCACGGGGAGTCGGCGCGCGAGGCGTCCTTCGTCTTCACAGCGAAGTTGCGCAAACCCGTCCGATGTCCCGTGTGGCGGCCGGGCGGCCACGCACAGCTGTGGTTCCTGCAACATTCGAACGTGCGGACTCTCATTCGAGGTAAGCGAAAGGTCAGTGTCAAGCAGGTCGCCGCTCAGCTGAACGTCTGTGTTGGTAGCGCTGGCACTCTCGTCCACACTCATATACAGTGCCGACTCAGCTTCGCCAAGCCAGACGCACGATATGCAGGTGTAGACACCTGCTCGAGAAAATTTACGTACATTCCGTACACATCGCGGCAGCCCTCGTTCCATGGTACGCACCCGTGGCGTCATGACATCGACACAGGCGTCGTGTTCAATACGACCTACTTTGCAACGCCACACGTACGAAGCCCTTACAATCGACAGAACTTGTCCTTAAACTGTTATCACTACAACAATTCGCAACGTTTATCAAGTTTAAGCATTTTAAGGTCGTACTTTTTATTTTGCTACAGCTTTAACACATTTTTAAAACGTGTAAATGGTGTTCATGTAATCCATCGTTTGGAATACGCCGGGTGACAAGCCTCGACAATCGAATCGCGCAATCTCTGTTGCCAAACTATTTTCGGTCCAGTCACTTTTACCTGCTGCGACATGTTACACATTCCGGCCACGTACTTAAACCGTACCGTAGTAGCCTTGATGAGGGCAGAGGAGAAATGTATAATTAGTAACCGCTCGTATGAAATGTGGTGACCGCACTCACAAGTGCTTGACTAGTCCATAGCAGAAAACTACTAGGAACTGGCGCCATTAGTCCGAACAGAATTGCTATGCTAGAACTACTGTGTACTACTGAAATCTTTAATATCTGTTTAGTATACTGACTTTATGTGCCAAAGCGTCTCTGGTATTCACAGCAGTTCTGTGAATGACGCATACTACGACTTTCTTGTTTCGTTCGGACCGGTGCTTCGACTTCCAGCTGCTAGTAAAGTTTTGGCGAGCTTATCCACATATGCGTCTTGAGGCAATATTTAGCAGGTTTTAGTTTAGTTAAGACTGGTGACATATGAAGCTACGTTGTCTTCTGGTCATAAGAAACTGGTAGCACCTGCTTGTTCCGACAGATTATGCGTAACCGCTCGCGCACGTACATCACGACGCCACACAGACTACGTTACTCTTGTAACTACATATTGAGACGAGAAAGAAAAAGAACCGACTGATATCACCATATTTAACGACGTCTCGTTAATTTTTGTGCTTGTCATTCAGCTCTCGCTGTGTGTACTGCTTCATTTGGGACGCTATCAAGCCACGTCGCCCTTACAAACAAAGCGATGAAGCAATTTGACAAACTCGTTTAAATATTCTGTTTCTATGTTCCAGTGCTTCGGGAATAGACTGAAATGGCGTTGTCTTCTCTCCCTTTATCCAGAGAGAACAGTCTTGCGATTTGACAATAGAAAGGAAAAAATCTTTCACTGGTCTGTAATTCGTCGATACCAGACGAACGAACAATTAAAATGATGCGGAGTTTGTAAGCTGCCGCGAAAACAGCTGTGGGCCGAGAATTCCGTTACAGCTGGGAACGGAGCTGCTCTGGGCGATATCCTTGCGTCAGACGCTGTCCGTGTCGTTGCCGAGTTGAGCTCGAGTAACAAATCGATATCAGGGCGAAAAACTGCACCGCCTTTTTCTCCGTGACCGCATTACTGCCAGGGAAGGTGTCGATGTCTGCGATGCTTTTCCCACACACGGAGACGTAATGAATTCCGGCGAATTTCTCTGTACTCAGTCGGCGCTAAGACAATAGCCGCAGCCAGGCTGGAACTATATTGTTGCGGAATCTGTATCTGTTTTCTGCGGCGTCTCTGGTCACAGAAAACGTAATTCCGTTTTCTTACGTAGGCCTCGGTATTCCGTTGATAACACTACTGCAAATGATTTTGTCTAAGACAGTAGTGTGAATTGTTGTAATTAGTTTAGTCACGTAGAAAATTACTGAACATGTTAGAAATATGTGACGATTCCGAGATTTTACTGTTCCCTATGCTTCAGTTGCGTTACACGTATTCGAGTCTCGTAGTATTACTTCGCATTTTCAAATGAGTTTACGTGGGTCGTCCAGCAGTGACGACGTACGTGGCGCCGACAATTCCTGCCCGTCTAACCAGCATCTGGAACGATACGCAGACGGAAGACATGTACTCCACAGAAGCCCTGTGTAGGCTGTTCTGCCGATCACTGAACGCCTCACACCACTATAGACAACTGTGGCGTCACAACGTAGACATACTTGAGATAGTGGTTAACACCGAGTCTTCACCGTCATATCTACATCTGAATCGACGTACAAACCACCGCGACGAGCATGGCAGAGAGTGCTTGGCACCGTAACACTTGTCACAAGTTTTCGCCTTTCCAGCCGCACATGATGGAGAGCGGGCAGAGTGTTCGCTTGGGCGCCCCCGTGCTGCAGTGCTGTGCTCAGCCCGACTCTGTACCGACGGCCCTCACCACGTGTTTCCTCTGGTATGCGTATAATCATCCCTTCCCAGTCTTAACGAAGCATAGTTGTACTTGTAGCCTTTGTCCTCATTTATCGGTCGTTAACTTCAGTTCCTCATTTTTCATTCTTGACTTTTATGGACACGCTTGCATACTCGCTGCAGAAACATTTTTATGAAAACTGATAAGATAGCCTCTTGTACTGCACGTCGCTCGCAAGCACGGTAAACAAAATTTCGTTTTTGACAGTTTCATCCTTACCTTAATAGTAATATGTTGCAGAGCAGACGAACGTTCCATTCGCACAGGTAGGCCAACAAATGTAATTACCATCAGAGTTCATGTCCACTGTAATGCACAGTGTCTGTCGGGATGTATCTGTGAAAATGTCATGTAATTTCAGAGGTTTCTAATCTGCAAATGATTTCATACAGCTGTTACCTTGTGAGTTTTCAAACTGTGGTAACACAAAGTTCAAATGGTTCAAATGGCTCTGAGCACTATGGGACTCAACTGCTGTGGTCATTAGTCCCCAAGAACTTAGAACTACTTAAACCTAACTAACCTAAGGACATCACACACACCCACGGCCGAGGCAGGACTCGAACCCGCGACCGTAGCTGTCGCACGGTTCCGGACTGCGCGCCTAGAACCGCGAGACCACCGCGGCCGGCGTGTAACACAAAGTCAGATGTCTTTCGTTTTATCTTTCTTTGCTCTATAACTACAATAACAGTTCTGGTAAAATGATCGTTTGTAATTCTAAAGATAATAATTAACAATATTCAGGGCGAACATTTTAATCTGATTGTAAAATGTAAACTTCCACGCCCGTACTTGTCATAATTAATGAAATATTCCGGGCTATTATGCCGTGGTCGAAGGGATTTCACTTTAAAGCACGACGTTTCGTCCCCATGTGGGGAGGACATTTTCAAGAATGATCGTAGCTTTGTTGCTGGTCTACTGTTGCTCTGCGACAGACGACGGCATGTCTAGGGACCGACTGTTTCGTCCAGGCCAGTGCTTCGATATAAACATAGAAAGTTGTAGTTGAGATCTAACTCCTGAAGCTTATGAACGATCTGTTCTCGAGACAATAAGTCAAAGCGAATACTGGATAAGTCGCAGGCTTATGAACACGTTTCAGAGTTAGACTTGAGAGCTGTTCCCGATGGAGTAGCTTTGCGGCCAGGCCTGATTTCCTCTGGCAGGGCTGAGCGCTCAGCGGCAAAGGAGGTACCGCGGCAGGTGGCAGCGGGTGTCGCCCCAGTGGCCACGGAGCTCTGCTGGAGGCTCGCCTGCTCTGGAGAGGGCGACTCTGCACACTGGAGAGAATTCAAGCCCTGTAATTATTCCAGGAACGATGTGTCCAATAAAATGTCAATCACAATTGTGTGAATAAAAGCGTAGAAGTTAAAAACTATAGCAAAACTAATGAAATTCCAACTATTTATTTAGTCAGGCACCATCAATCTGGTGGTGGATAGCAGCATGAGGCCAAAGGTAACAAAATGACCGTTTTATTATGTAAATGTGTCGAGCCATTAGAGTCCTCAACATTCACACAACAAAATGAAGCAGCACAGCATTGTTTTCTGTGTTGATTATTTCACTTTTTTCTAACGCAGTCTGAGGGAATTTCGCCTGTCTCATACATCTTGCTCACCAGATGGTAGAGTTTTGTCAGGACTGGCTCTCCCAAGACCGTCAGTACTTCTAATGGAATGTTGTCTACTCCTGGGGCCTTGTTTCCTCTTAGTTCTTTCAGTGCTCACGCAGTACCCTATCTCCCAATTCATCTTCATCTACATCCTCTTCCATTTCCATAATATTGTCCTCAAGAACATCGCCCCTGTATGGACTCTCTATATTCTCCTTCCACCTTTCTGCTTTCCCTTCTTTGCTTAGAACTGGGTTTCCGTCTGAGCTCTTGATATTCATGCAAGTGGTTCTCTTGTTTCCAGAGGTCTCTTTAATTTTCCTGTAGGCAGTATCTATCTTACCCCTAGTGAGATAAGCCTCTACATCCTTACATTTGTCCTCTAGCCATCCCTGCTTACCCATTTTGCACTTCCTGTCGATCTCATTTTTGAGACGTTTGTATTCCTTTTTGCTTGCTTCACTTACTACATTTTTATATTTTCTCCTTTCATCAATTAAATTCAGTATCTCTTCTGTTACCCGAGGATTTCTACTAGCCCTCGTCTTTTTACCTACTTGATCCTCTGCTGCCTTTGAAAGGGTACAGTACCGCCCAACATTGAAAATAGGTACAACATACTTCATTATTTTTGTCAGAACAACACATTTTTTTTTGTAAAATAACTCAATTTCAATTAATACAGTGAAGCCGGATACCAGTGTGGGAAAGAATGACAATTTATTTATTTAATTGATCACATGTGCACTCCCACAAAGTAATTCCCTACATCCAGTTTGGTGAGATCTGTGAAATGAATGAATGTATGGTCGTCTGCTAACCGCAGATAGTGAATGTGAATATATGATCATCTTTGAGTCGATCCTTTGGCCACCTTTGGTGGGACCAAAGAGATGAAATTTACCTGAGCTTTGAGCGCCTGAAATGTGGCTGACCAATAGGGTAGCAAGGTGCCTCCCCACTTCGACAGAGGTGTGAGAGAACCTAAAAGAACGGCCATGTTTCTGCATTCTGCCGCTGGATCTTGTGCTGTTAAGACCTGTTTTAGTTGTGCTCCGTAATGACGAAAGAGTGGAGACATGATATGCATGTGGAATATTTAAGAGTAGTTTGAAATAATAATTTCTCTATTTCAGGAACTTTGGTGGGGAGAATTAAATGTCAGGCAGGTAATATTAATGGGATTGTAGTAATCTTCGGAAGTGACCAACGGTCACAATGAAACCACGTGTAGCAATAAGTTGAAATACTTCCGTGTGCTTAAGTTAAGCTGAATTACTAGCGTGTGTACAATAAGTTGAAATATTTAAGAAATAGTGTGTGTACCATAAGTTGAAATATTTAAGAAATGGCGTGTGCAGGACTTGAAATTAGAGACGAGTACTTCCACGTGGTGAGTACTGCGTGAGTCTCAAACTGTGTATGAGACAAAAGATAAAGAGAAGTACTCGTCCATGGTATCAGTTGAGGACTCGCGTGTGTGATGAATACGTTCTTAATATTACTTTGCGTGATATGATTCCGTGTGATGCTAGATTCAAACTCTGAGAGAGAAGCAAGGTGAGTCGGCCGTCTATCCAGCAACGCCATTTGGCTTGCATTGCACAGGAAGACGTGCAAATATCTCCAGAGTTCATAGTAGGAAAGTAGAATTACAAAGTGGGGCAGTGTCGTGTGAAACTGGGATAAATACTAATTGAAGTGGGAAAGCTGAAAGTGATAGTGTTGTCTCTATTTAGTGTTTTGTATTCCATGTCGTAGTGTGATGTATGTCATGTAATTTGGGTATGTGTGGTTTGCATGGGAGAGTAGCAAGGTAGTTTCAAAAGATTAGTGGGTTATGCTTGTTCCTTCTGTACCGCTCGGTCTGGAGGATAGTTTCGTAATGATGATTGTGAGAGTCGAAGTGTGAGAGATAATAAAAGATCCACCATCCTATCCAGAAAGTGCACTGTAGAGTTATATAATTACGAGACCATAATATAGAGATTCACCAATGTAAAGCCATGCCCACTGGGCGGAATTTCTCATGTGTTATTGTTGTAGGTTATAGAATTTGTGTGCTTAGGTTAGAGAATTTATCGGAATAAATAAGATAGTGAAAAGAAAAAGATTGGTGGACTTTTCCTTCGAAATGTATGTTGTCATGATGTCCCGAATTTATAACGTGTGCGCCATTCATATTCAGTGCGGTGGCCACATGTTGATAAAAGCCGTTAAATAAAAGACAAAAAGAAAATGTGGTATTGCCAGTGCGTAGTGAACAGTCAGAGTTCTGTAAATCACTGATAGTCAGATGTGCGTTTCCGTTGCGTATTATTCATACAGGAGGATAATTTGTAACTTAATAGACAGTACGAGAGTTCATGTTACTCGATAAATTAAGAATGAATCCACTCGCTTGGCAGACCACTCATCTTGCAGGCCTGACTGCTTGATGCCTCAGTATGAGCAAAGCATGTGGGTGCCTCTCATAATTTCGACCCTGCCAGGATATATTTAGCCAGGATATTTTGTTGCCAGGATGATTTGCCCAGGATATTTTTTGCCAGGATATATTCTGCCAGGATATTTTGCTGTTAGTGTTTGCTGTTAAGATTTTTTTTATTTTTTGATGGAATATATTGTGATAGCGCTAAGAAGTAAAATTTTTTCTGTTTGCAATTTCTTTCTGGAATGGTGAGGATCTTTTATTTATTTTATGTAATTAATTGCTATGTCGTCCAAGGTGGGAAGATCGTTGTATAATTTTTTTTGCGTAATGTCCGTAGTAACTAGGTCGCAGTCGAAAAGTGTAGTCACCATGGAGAATAGCGATTCTGTCGTGAACGTAGCAGTGCAGCAGGAAGTAGCTGTTGACCATGGGTTAATTAGCGATAACGACAAACACTCGGAAGGGGCTGAATTGTTCAGTGGACCGCTGCTAGGTGATCCTTTATGCGGCGGGCTTTGTCCACAAACGGGGGCTTTTCCCGACGACGCGGGCAAGCCGGGACTAGGTCAGGTATGCAGTGAAAGTGCAGCTACCCTTAGCGAAGCTACGGTTTCTCAGGCGAACGAGGTGAGCGCGTCGAAAGTAGCAAATGACAATGTGCTACTGCAGTTTTTACAGAGGATGGATAGAGATAATAAGGAAAGATTGGAAGCGATTGATAAAGATAATAACGAAAGATTAAAAGCGATGGATAAAGATAATAAGGAAAGATTAGAAGCGATGGATAGAGATAACAAGGGGAGAGATAGGGAGACTAAGGAGAGAGATAGAGAGACTAAGGAGAGAGATAGGGAGTTTAAGGAAATATTGGAAGCGATGGATAAAGATAATAAGGAGAGAGATAGGGAGTTTAACGAAATATTGGACGCGATGGATAAAGATAATAAGAAAAGCTTGGAAGCAAATAAGGAAAGAATGGAGGAAAATAAGGAAAGATTGGAGGCAATGGATAAGGGAAATAAAGAGGCAATAGGGAAGCTACACACAGTTATCGATGAGCGTCTGCCCGTAGTTAATAATCGGTTAGATGAGGGTGAGAAGAATCTGGGTGTGTTGAAGCAAGTATGTGACGCCGTGAAAGAAAAAGCTAATAATTTGGAGGTACGAATTTTTGCAAAAGAGAGTGATACTACAGTACGTAGGGACGTGTTGCCAGATGAGCGAATCAAAGAGGTAGTGGTCAGAATGAATACGATTAGTGCAGATGTAGAAAAGATCAGTATAAGAGGCGAGACAGGCTCTGACAGTATGCAGAGAGAGGTTTATGCCGACCAAGAGGAGATACAATCACTATTACAGTTTAAAGAGGCACAATTAGAAACAAATAGGAAACATAGGGAAGAACTTGCACAGCTGCAATTAGCGTGCAGAAGTGAAGGTGAAACACCACCAGGTAGACTGCAGAGGGAGAATGAGATAAATTCAAAAAACGAAAATAGGCAGAAAGAGGAAGACGAACTCAGAGAGTTAGAAGAACGGTTGTGTCGGATAAAACAGGTGGCAAACCCAACTGGGTATAGTCCAAGGTCAGAATGCGGAAGAAGAATGTAGGAGGCACTTCGTGTCGGTACAAACGTACACTTGTTTTCCGGATCCTGATAATTACCAACATCCATGCGTGTGGCTGTCTCAATTTCAAGATTCATTACCTTCATCGTGGGGACCGCTCCTCAAAATGAAGATGGTGAGTAACCATTTGAGGGACGAGGCTAGAGCGAAAATGCAGGAAGTTATTAAAGACTGTAGTAGCTACGAGATATTTTGTGACAAGTTTTTAAATGAATTCTGGTCGAAAAGTAAGCAGGACCAGGTTAAGCAAAGCATATTGATGATGCCAAATTGTAACGAAGGTGGTATAAGAGATCCAGTGTCGTACTATCAGGAAATCCTGAGACGAAATAGGTATTTGGATGTGACATACGAACCTGGGGAGCTCATTAGGATCTGTATAGCGAAGTTGCCAGTGAAATTGCGCAGAGATATAGTGATAGCAGGCAGAGGCTTAGACGATTCCGCGTCATTTCAGCACTTGTTACAGGAACTGGGTAATGAGAGCAACATTGTGAACGGCGAAACGACTCATAGGTCAGACAGAGTTGAGGATAGGAACAGTAGAAACTATCAGAATGACAGGAGAGCATGGAATCAGAGGAATGACGGAAATGGAAGATGGTGAGGAAATAGGGGGCAGAATTCATGGGGATATCGACCAGCAAACCGGGAAAATAGAAGATGAGACAGAGATGGAAGAAGGAGGGAAAATGAAAATTATGGGCGAAGAGAGGATAGGCAGTCATTGGGTTCACGACAGGACAATCATTGTCACAATGACGGAGGGACAAGAAGGTGACTACTTGATAGACGGGTACAAACCAGAACTATTAATGATGTAAATATTAGGTATATCGATTACGGAAAACTAAGGGAGAATCTGTTAGAGGAGGTAGGAGATGTGGGGAGTGAAGTCCACCCAATAATTAGCATAGAAATAAATAATATAATCGTACCTTGTGTCATCGACACAGGCAGTGTAATGAGTGTTTTGAGGGAAGATGTGTGTAAGTGTTGTAGTCTTACAAAACCATGGCCGACGTTGCCATTGCAAAGGACAACAGTGAGAGGGGCAATTACAGGAAAGGGAATTGACGTGAAGTTACAAGCGCAGGTAGACTTTGTGTGCCAGGCAAAGAGGTTTAGTACAGTGTTCATGATTGTGTCATCTCTAACTGTTGAAGGGATATTAGGCGTTAATTTTTTGAACCAATATAAAGCAGTCGTTAACATGAGAAATGGTTCGATGGAGTTGAAACGAGATTCGGAGGAAATTACATTATGATTCGACGATTGCTTATATGCTAAAGATAACGCACACTTAGCATTATGTCTGGCGGTAAAGTCCGGTAGGCAGGCACAGAATACGGGGTTCGAACAAGAGAAGAAGGAAATTCATAAATGTTTGGAGGAGGAGATTAGGGAGAAAATCTGGCATTTACGAGGGACCACGGTCTACGGGGAATTGCAGAAAATTTTATACGAGAATAGAAAGGTATTTAAACATACTGCGGGTACAATAAGAAATTTTGTGTATAGATTCAAGGTCAAGCCACATAAACAGTTTAGGGCCCAAGTGTACCCAATACCTGTTGTGTACAAAGAAAGAGTGGAAGCTGAGATCGAAAGCATGCTACAACAAGGGATTATCGAACCAGCGTCCAGTCCGTACAACAGCCCTTTAGTTTGTGTTGAAAAAAAGGATGGGTCAATTAGATTAGTTTTGGACGCAAGAAGGATTAATAAGCTAATAGAGCCAGAGACAGATCGGCCGCTGACACTTGACGAATTGCTACAAAAGTTCCACGGGATCAGAGTTCTCAGCTCAGTTGATTTGAGAATGAGTTTCTGGCAGGTGGAGTTAGACAGGGGGTGTAGAAAATACACTGCTTTCTTGTGCTACGGGAAATCGTATCAATTCCGAAAACTACCATTTGGGTTAAATGTATCATCCGCGGCATTTATCACAGCGCTAAATACTGTCATTCCTAATGAAATAAAAGATAAGGTAACACAGTACGTGGATGATGTCCCGATAGCCGAAAGAAACTGGGAAGACCACAATAGAACGTTACGCATATTGCTCGGTGCACTGGAGAGACATGGGGTGACTGTGAATTTGGGAAAGTCAGAATTTGGATGAAAAGAAATCGAGTTTCTAGGTCACATTGTGACGCCAGAGGGAATAAGACCAAATCCAGACAAACTCGAAGCAATCAGAGATTTTCCGGTGCCGAGAACAAAACGTCAGCTACGGGGTTATTTAGGATTAATCAATTTTTACAGGAGGTTCATTAAGATTGGGGGTGCAGCGACACCCAGACTATGTCAGCTGACTGGAAAGAAAACGGTATGGAATTGGGACCCTGTCGCGCAGGAAGAATATGAGGCGTTAAAGAAGGCACTGCTATCGGCACCTCTTCTCGGGCATCCAGACCTAGAGAAAGAGTTTTGTTTGGCCACGGACAGTTCCCGTAGTGGACTTGGGGTAACATTGTTCCAAGAGCAAGAGCAAGGAGGAGAAGTAATACAACAACCTATTGCATTTGCGAGCCGAGTGCTTAGCAAAGCTGAGAGAAATTACTCGATAACTGAGCTTGAAGCTTTGGCAATAGTATGGGGTTTTAGTAAGTTTAGATGCTATTTGTATGGGAGGCGTACTAAAATCTATACTGACCACAAGTCACTACAGTTTCTGATGTCGGCCAAACTTAACCATAGACGACTCGCTAGGTGGGCACTCTATTTACAGGAGTTTCAGTTTTCGGTCATGTATATTCCTGGGCCACAGAATATAGTGGCAGATGCGTTGTCAAGGAACCCAGTAGGTCATGGTCAGTGCTTTGATGAGGAGGTAAACGAGAACAGATATGATATATTGTATATGCAGGGCGTGCCGTTCGAGAAATACATAGGGGCGGTACTCACGAATATCACGAAAGAGCAGGATAAAGACGCGTCATGGAGAATGGTGAAGGACAGAGTTAGAGCGAACTTACATGCCAATATAGCGCGCTTTTATACAATTCAGAACGGGGTCCTTTTCTACCGTAGAAATCCGAACACACAGGACTGGGTGTTGTGTATACCAAATGAAATAGTCAACAAGCTGATCTGGTACACTCACCTAAGTTACGGGCATTACGGGGCAAGGAAATGCTGTAAGAAGTTAAGGGAATCAGTTTATTTCATTAGTATGGAGTGTAGCCATGTATGGAAGTGAAACATGGACGGTAACCAGTTTGGACAAGAAGAGAATAGAAGCTTTCGAAATGTGGTGCTACAGAAGAATGCTGAAGATAAGGTGGGTAGATCACGTAACTAATGAGGAGGTGTTGAATAGGATGGGGGAGAAGAGAAGATTGTGGCACAACTTGACTAGAAGAAGGGATCGGTTGGTAGGACATGTTCTGAGGCATCAAGGGATCACAAATTTAGCATTGGAGGGCAGCGTGGAGGGTAAAAATCGTAGAGGGAGACCAAGAGATCAATACACTAAGCAGATTCAGAAGGATGTAGGTTGCAGTAGGTACTGGGAGATGAAGAAGCTTGCACAGGATAGAGTAGCACGGAGAGCTGCATCAAACCAGTCTCAGGACTGAAGACCACAACTACAACATGGAGAGGAGGATCAAGAACGTGCTTGGTAGTTGCAAATTGTGCCAGAAGGCAAAATCGTTAACTATCTCATGCAAAGCACCACTTTTTCCGATAGTGCCAGGTAGATTGAGGGAATTCGGAGCAACAGATTTGTTTGGCCCGCTACCTAAGTCAGTGCAAGGGTATAGATATGTTTTAGTAGCAGTGGAATTGGTGTCAAAGTATGTGACTTTTACCGCATTGAAACGTGCGACGGGAAGGACAGTAGCAGCAGCAATCGTTAAAAACTTTTTGCGAGAAGTAGGAACTGTAGAAAAGTTCATAGCTGACAATGGACCACAATATAGATCCAGACAATGGCTAACCACACTGAAGAGAAGGATAAAACCGGTGTTCATATCCCGATACCATGCTGCTAGTAACCCCAGTGAAAGAGTGGTAAAAGAACTGGGAAAGTTGTGTGAGATCTATTGCCATAGGCAACATAGAAGTTGGAGTATTTTTCTCAAAGATTTTCAGGACATCCTCAATGAGCTACCACATAGAGCAACTGGTTTATCACCAATTACGGTACTAAAGAATGAACCACCACCAGATCTAGTCAGGGAGCTGGTAGATTTTCCGCGATCAGGAAAGCAGAGGCACACAGAAATTGTCAAGGTTGCGATAGAGCGTATTAAGAAAGCAGCTAAGGATAGGCAGGAGAAGCAGAAAGGAAAGATCCGTAAGATCGAATTGGCAGTAGGAGACAAGGTTCTAATAAAAACTCATCGATTATCGAAGAAGCACAGACTCCTAACTAGCAAATTTTTTACTGTGTATAGTGGACCATTCAGAGTGAGGCGGATTGTCCATGAAAATGCTGTACTGATTGAGACGATCAAGGGAAAACAATCTCGTGGGCTTCATCACATTTCTAGCATCAAATTACGGAAAAGTTAAGGATAGATCTAAAGTAGGCAATTTATGGTGGATAGTCAGTGTATTTATTTGTGGTGTGTAACGTTGTGCAGGGGCAAATCGAACATAAGACTTTTCAGGCGGGATGTCAGGAAGTATGACGGAATAGACTGGTCGAATGAGTCATGAACAGGAGTCGACAGAGTGGTGTATGTACGTATTTTTTGTCATATGAATAAGGATCAAGCAGAAACGACGTGATGATTAATGAGTGGATAAAGATGGTAGATAGAGAAGCGACGTGATAAATAGTAGTGGATAAAGGTGATATTTAAGGAGAGAAGCGACGAGAATCAGTGTGATTAATAAAGAGAGATTCGACGTGATGAAACAGTGGTAAATAAAGGTGAGTAGAATTAATAATGTGGAGATGTCTTAGATGTATGTTACAGACAATAGAGATTGATGCCAATGGCGAAGGAAGATCTGGAAATGATGGAGTAATGGACGGACGGAGAGCCGAAATATGAATGAAGAGATGAGGACAACTGCACAATGTGAAAGGACATAAAGGGAGTATGAGACCCAGGTGGTGAACGTTGTGGAATACTGACGTAAGATGTAATATAAGTGTAAATCTAATTCTTACCATAAGATCCGCGATTTGGCAAAAAATAATTTTGTTGTTGTTGTTGTTGAAACCTGGTACCAGTATAACTAATCAAAACGGTACCAAGAATGTGTACAGTTATTTTGCAGGATGAATAATTTGTGTATTTTTTGTTCTTAGATGAAATACCGCAATTCTAAGTTGACATTTAGCAGGATGAATAATCGGTAAAGTGAATGCAGAGGTAAGCCGATGGAGAGAGGTGCCAGAGTGAAAGGACGAATTCGGAGACTGGAAAGCTATCTCCAAAACAGCTTCATGTGTTATGTGGTTGAGTATAAGGGAGCAAAGGTATGGTATGTTGTCGTGAGTGTGGTGGTGTTAAGGTTAGCTGATTTCTAGACCTATTCTGTTAGTGTATTAATGGATTGAATGAGAAGGAAAATGCGATGTCTGGTGAGTGAGAGTCATAGAGTAGTGTGATCAATGCGCACACTCCTGTAAAAGGGATGCTACCGATCTGTAACCAAAACATTATTGTGTATTGTTTGATTTGGATGAACCTCGATGGCAGGTCAGGATCTGACATCATGTGGATGGTTCATACATGTCCTAGAAATGTTGTTATATATAATAAAAAGGTAAAATATATAAAGAGATATTAATTTCAGTCTGCCACAAGCACAAAGGTGCATTGTATGTTGTAGATTTAGAGTCATCAGTTTCTAAAATGTTTATTGTGTTAGGATGTTAAAGTAGTTTACTAGTTAATAACATGTGGTAGGTAGTTGTGAGCTGTGTAGATTATTTTCTATTTTTTTGTTAGAACACTTTCAAGGGGTATTAATTTCAGTCTGTCACAAGCACAAAGGTTCTCTGTATATTGTAGTTTTAGAATAAACAGTTTCTAATATTTTCACTGTGATAGGATGTTAGAGTAGCCTACTATTTGATATTGTAATTATGAGCTGTATAGATTGCTTATTATTCCTTTTGTTTTTTTTACACTTTCATGTTTTGTATGAGGGACGACAGGTACAATCAATAGCCCAAGTGTGGGCTGTATATAGAAAAGGGATAAATGTTGATGGTTGTACGTGTAGAAAACTTGGGGGTATGATTTTATGTTTTTCTTAGAACAAAGATTCTTTTCTTACCAATGTATCCAATATATCGTACATGTAATCAATGAGTATTTAAATAATGTTAGAATATCCTTTTGTCTGTAATGTTGCGAGATGCACGGAAGGCTCTGACTGATTGGGTGTCGTAACGCCCATACCGCTAGCGGGCCGAGCTGACGTCGCCATGGCGACGGGCGACAGAGCCGCGGCACTCCCCACTCCACTGCCGGTCGGGGTACACTCCACGTGCCCGCTACAGCAGGTCAACGACCTGGGGCGACACGCACGTACCACTCGCCATTCATAAGTTCCGCCACCCTTACGACTGGAGAAAGTATCCCGCGGAGGCAACAGCGGGTGGTTTGTTCTGCTCAATGGCGCGTGCAGCAGCGCTACGACAGAATGGACGACGCACGGCAGAGCCCGGCGGGCATTTGTTACCAGCAACTATTAACTAGTACTGGACTGCGGAGCCGTGAAACAAGATGACTGCCCGTATGTCTCCATAAGGTGGAAAGTGAAGGACTGGTGTTGCCACATTGTGAGTGGTGGAAAAGATTTTGTCTTTAGCAGACAGGACGATCGTTTTGTTTTGTCTTGACCACTTAATGGTGGGCTCCATAAACTTTTGGCAGTGACTTGTTAAGTGTGCTTTGTGAATTGTATGTGGGACGCTTGGTATCCTTAAAGAGGACAGTTGTCGTTTGGTGACTAATTACTGTATGAACGCAAGAAACTAGAGTGGGACATTGACATTTGTGTCTGTAGTAGGAGACATTTCTTGAATTGGTGCGGGAATAAGTGCTGTTTTTGGAACTTACGACTTTTAATTACACCATGAACTGAAAGGACAGAACCGTGGGTAATAGTAGTTGTAGGGCCATTTCTGGACGACCAGATTCGTGTGGATGGTACGCTGAGAGTGACTATGGCATTTGTGTTTAATGTGAGATACAGTTTACTGTTCAGTGTGTATTCAAAATGCCGATTTGAGTGACTTAAAGACTTTCGTCCGGGTAACCATGGGAGAGCTTTGACACCGAGACAGTGTTTCTAGGGAACCTGTCAGCAACTTTTTAGACCCCAAGAAAATCACAGAATGAAATGATTCCGTGTGACTCGCAAGATAGGGAATAATGTATTTGTACTTGTAATTGTGTAAATTTTTTTATATGTTTCATTCCTGAAGGGACAGCAAGTGTAATTGTATTTCATTAACATTTGTGTTTAGAATAGTTAGTGTTTGTTTTTTGTTTGTTCTGGGTTATCAAGTTCACGTAGCATGTTTATTAGAATATTTGGTACAATGATGCTTTAATTATTAGCCAGTGGCGTAATACTAACGTAGCGGCTCTTGTAGCATTGATCAGTAAGGTTGTCACAGGGGAGAAGAATTTGCATTGCACAACAAATATCGGAATTAATTGATGCATTTTGATGTCGTGGACAGTAATGATCTTGTTGGTGTGGTGACTGAAGCCATTTATTTTATTATCACAGTGGTGATATTTCACATTAAGGTGTAACGAAGGCTAGTCGAAATGCAAGTTCTTGTCGTCTAAATGTGTGACAACAGAGAAATGTGCAGTAGAGTAAGATACGAGAGCTACTGGTGGATTCAAGCACTTATTGCTAAACTATTTATTGCGTGTATTGATATGGAGCCTGACTTCTACGTGTAACTAGTGTGAGCAATTTTTTTTCTTTTGTTGATTTTGTTTTGTATTTAGAGATTGCCGTGTAAAGATTATTACAACGCAATTTATGAATGTCAGATTACTTGCTCTGTGTTTGGACGGTGAGCTATGTAAAATTTTATGAGTACAATTAGTATTTTTCATCTGTTTTAGAATTATTGAAGTTTGGATTACTCCTAAAAATAACGGACATCCCGGTAACTAAGCCAATTTTTATCTCACCATTATTTTTTTATTTGTATGATGTAATGTTTTATTTGTCATTTGCATTGATGTAAATTTGTATGTGTACGTTACTCCACATTGTGGAGAGTACAATAATGCAAGAACTGTGTCAATAATTTGGTAAAGTAACAACATTTGGTCATCAATTTGAGGTCACCAGGGGCTAAGGTCTCCTCCTGGTTATTTTGATGACTTGCAAAGTTTGTTCTAATACAACTTTCTTAAAAAAATGTTCGGAACTACCCTCGCATTGCAAGGATAGTACCATGCTATTTTTTTCTGCATGGGTAGCTGGTGGTGAAAGGGTACAGTATTGCCCGACATTGAAAATAGGTACAACATACTTCATTATTTTTGTCAGAACAACACATTTTTTTTGTAAAATAATTCAATTTCAATTAATACAGCGAAGCCGGATACCAGTGTGGGAAAGAATGACAATTTATTTATTTAATTGATCACATGTGCACTCCCACAAAGTAATTCCCTACATCCAGTTTGGTGAGATCTGTGAAATGAATGAATGTATGGTCGTCTGCTAACCGCAGATAGTGAATGTGAATATATGATCATCTTTGAGTCGATCCTTTGGCCACCTTTGGTGGGACCAAAGAGATGAAATTTACCTGAGCTTTGAGTGCCTGAAATGTGGCTGACCAATAGGGTAGCAAGGTGCCTCCCCACTTCGACAGAGGTGTGAGAGAACCTAAAAGAACAGCCATGTTTCTGCATTCTGCCGCTGGATCTTGTGCTGTTAAGACCTGTTTTAGTTGTGCTCCGTAATGACGAAAGAGTGGAGACATGGTATGCATGTGGAATATTTAAGAGTAGTTCGAAATAATAATTTCTCTATTTCAGGAACTTTGGTGGGGAGAATTAAATGTCAGGCAGGTAATATTAATGGGATTGTAGTAATCTTCGGAAGTGACCAACGGTCACAATGAAACCACGTGTAGCAATAAGTTGAAATACTTCCGTGTGCTTAAGTTAAGCTGAATTACTAGCGTGTGTACAATAAGTTGAAATATTTAAGAAATAGTGTGTGTACCATAAGTTGAAATATTTAAGAAATGGCGTGTGCAGGACTTGAAATTAGAGACGAGTACTTCCACGTGGTGAGTACTGTGTGAGTCTCAATCTGTGTATGAGACAAAGGATAAAGAGAAGTACTCGTCCATGGTATCAGTTGAGGACTCGCGTGTGTGATGAATACGTTCTTAATATTACTTTGCGTGATATGATTCCGTGTGATGCTAGATTCAAACTCTGAGAGAGAAGCAAGGTGAGTCGGCCGTCTATCCAGCAACGCCATTTGGCTTGCATTGCACAGGAAGACGTGCAAATATCTCCAGAGTTCATAGTAGGAAAGTAGAATTACAAAGTGGGGCAGTGTCGTGTGAAACTGGGATAAATACTAATTGAAGTGGGAAAGCTGAAAGTGATAGTGTTGTCTCTATTTAGTGTTTTGTATTCCATGTCGTAGTGTGATGTATGTCATGTAATTTGGGTATGTGTGGTTTGCATGGGAGAGTAGCAAGGTAGTTTCAAAAGATTAGTGGGTTATGCTTGTTCCTTCTGTACCGCTCGGTCTGGAGGATAGTTTCGTAATGATGATTGTGAGAGTCGAAGTGTGAGAGATAATAAAAGATCCACCATCCTATCCAGAAAGTGCACTGTAGAGTTATATAATTACGAGACCATAATATAGAGATTCACCAACGTAAAGCCATGCCCACTGGGCGGAATTTCTCATGTGTTATTGTTGTAGGTTATAGAATTTGTGTGCTTAGGTTAGAGAATTTATCGGAATAAATAAGATAGTGAAAAGAAAAAGATTGGTGGACTTTTCCTTCGAAATGTATGTTGTCATGATGTCCCGAATTTATAATGTGTGCGCCATTCATATTCAGTGCGGTGGCCACGTGTTGATAAAAGCCGTTAAATAAAAGACAAAAAGAAAATGTGGTATTGCCAGTGTGTAGTGAACAGTCAGAGTTCTGTAAATCACTGATAGTCAGATGTGCGTTTCCGTTGCGTATTATTCATACAGGAGGATAATTTGTAACTTAATAGAGAGTACGAGAGTTCATGTTACTCGATAAATTAAGAATGAATCCACTCGCTTGGCAGACCACTCATCTTGCAGGCCTGACTGCTTGATGCCACAGTATGAGCAAGTCATGTGGGTGCCTCTCACCTTCACTCTTTCATTCCTCAAAGCTACCCATTCTTCTTGTACTGTATTTCTCTCCCCAATTACTGTCAATTGTTCCCTTATGCTCTCCCTGAAACTCTGTACAACCTCTGGTTTTTTCAGTTTATCCAGGTCCCATCTCCTTAAATTCGCACCTTTTTGCAGTTTCTTCAGTTTTAATTTACAGTTCATCACCAATAGATTGTGGTCAGAGTCCACATCTGGATATATCTCGCGAAAAGTCCACGGGGATAAGATTGTAGAGGCCTACCGGTAATCTCTCTTCCCGCGAACCATACATGACTGGAACAGGAAAAGGGGGAAGCGACACCGGTTTACAATCTACCCTCCGCCACACACCGTCAGGTGCCGTGTCGTATACACATTAAATGCAGACGTAGAGCCACACGCCTGCGGTTTTCCTCAGAGAACAACTCTCCTCACTTGTTTTTAGCAGTTTTCTTTAACAAGCCGAATCAAAATTAGATGAATATGATGCAGTTTTAATTTCAAACGAGTACGGTGTGCAGTTCTCATTAGCAACTGCTGTGGAAAATGAAAGCGCCTCAGCAGTTAGTATTCTCTCTATCCTAGGTCACCAGACAGAAATTTTCTCCTTTCTCCATTTCCCGAGAGGTTGACTTGGCTATTATTTTTTACAAAGCCATGTGATGTAAGAATAACATTGAGAACGTTTTAGATGGCGAGTCGCCATGCGAACGTTTCACGGCGAGGTGTCAGACATGTTGGGGCGGGTATGCATAGCTGAACACAGCTAATTTGTTCCATTAGGGGGAAGCAGCCTGTGCTATTCTGTCATCAGCAGTAAAGACAAGTGCTGTCCACAGATGTCTCGCATATGGGGGCTGCACCTTGGAGTTCTGTTAGGTCGGTATAACAGTGACTGTATACTCGGAAATAGAGGCAGCTTTCACCTGTGTCCGGCACCAGATTGCGGCTGCGCTCTCACCCAGTCGTGTCAGCCCCTGTGTCTAGGTGAACACGTACTTGGATAGGAATTTCTCTGGTGTCAAGTATGAAAGGGATGTCGCGACCTCTTCTCTGAGGACACCTTTGTGCAGTTTGACAGCTGACGGCCGCATCACTTGGCGGGGATTGCCGCTAACCTCCTGTGCACTCTACTGGGCAGTCGTCTGCCCGTTGATTGTGTGTCTGTTGCATTACTTTGCGAGCCAGCCTGTGAGCTGCCCTGTTCATTATTTGGACAGTTTACGAGTACTGAGCATGTCTACACATCACTGTGCTGCATTACTTAGGAGGAGTCTGCATGTCTGTACTGAAATTATTTTGGTAAATTAGGAGTTGTTTGCGTGTCTGGAGAGCGTTGTTTAGGAGTAGTTTACAGATCTGTGGGCTGTGTGGCGTGACCCCAGGCATGGCAGAGCGTGTGTTTTGTGTCAGTGTGATAAATATACTCTATCCCTAAATAAAATATTCCAAAATAAATAGAGTGCACTCCTTCCTTACTCTCCCCAGCGCAAGCTGAGTCATTTTCGCGCCATTTTCCCCTTGCAGACCACCATCTCGGATTACATCACAGGAGGGATGACAGCACCCTCTCGTGACACTAATGTGTACAGTTCACTTGGAGTCTAGATCTCATAGCGGAGACACTGCTTGCAAAATAAAAACTCATGTCCCGCACAGGCAGAGTCATTTTCCCCCCAATTTACCCCCACCCTCTTGGGTTATGTCATGAAAAGGATGACGGCGCTCTCTGGTGGTGGTACTGAGTACTAGGTCCTGAACTAGTGGTGAACACACTGTTTGAAGCCATATTGGATAACTGTACTTGCATCATCAGCTGATGTAATGGCTGTCATCTTGGACAGAACCCTCCGGTGGTGGTAGTGTGTACTAGGTTGGCTGGAGTGCGGATCTCCTGGCGAACACACTGGATGGTGGTGCTGTCTGTGATTGTTTAAATAAAGACTGGTGCATGATTTCGATACTTGACGATTAGCAAGCATGTTTGCAGAGTATTTTAGATGGATTATTATTTTGACAATTTACGAGTTGTTTGGCTCTCAGGACGTAAATGTACTGCATTATTTACGAGTGGTTTGCATGTCTGTGGGCTGTGCAATGCGTTATTTTGACAGTTTGCAATTAGCAAGTGCAAGTGTAGATCATTATACATGAGTTATTTAGGAGTAGTTTGCAAGTATGTATGCTGTGTGGCATGTCAGAGCATGTGTTCTGTATAGCTTTGACAAATATACTCCATCCCTAAATAAATTGTTCGAAAATAAATAAAGTACACTCGTTCATCTCTCCAGCAACCCAGTGCAGGCTTAGTCCATTTCCCACCAATCCCTAGGAAGAGGTGGCGGTCAGGTGACTTAGGTTAGTGGAGGTGAGCTTTGTTTCCTGTAATTTTGTTAGGTAGGTAGAGAAACCCCAAGTGACCTTTCTTTACAGCCAAAATTCGAACTTGGCGCCAGTTCATAGGAAGAGGTGGCAGTCGGATGACTTTGGTTAGTGGAGGTAGCACAAGTTAGCTGTCTTCCCGCGATTTTCTTAGCTTAGTGGAGATAACCGCCGTGTGATGCATTATCCTGTTGGAATTTGAATTTCCCGACATTTTTCTCGGGGAGGAAGGCGTTTCACTTTTCCGCCAAAATTCCAACTTCCCACCAAAATCCGTCATTTTGGATAACGTCATTGCCGAAATCTTGGATGACTTCATGCGCTGTTGCCAAGTCTATACGCTGCTATCTTCGATGACGTCATCGCCGCCATATTGCATATATATGGCAACAATGCAGAGTGGCGCTTTATTCCCTTTGTCCCAATACTGCTCTTCTTTGGTGCAAATAGAAAGGGAGCAGCCATGATTAACAGCGCAGCAGCATTAACGAAACTAACCTAGCAGGTTGATAATTGTAAAGAATAACTATAAATAAACTACTCATGCTTCATCAATGTAAAACGACAGTAGTACACACATAAACAAAACTATGACTAAATTGTGGATAATAATTGACTTACCCTTGTGCACAGTTGTGTATAATCCTCTGAGAGATAGTAGTCGCCAGCTGTAGTGGCCGAGCGGATCTAGGCGCTCAGTCCAGATCGGGGTTCGAATCCTGCCTCAGGCATGGATGTGTGTGATGTCCTTAGGTTAGTTAGGTTTAAGTAGGTCTAAGTTCTAGGGGACTGATGACCACAGATGTTAAGTCCCATAGTGCTCAGCGCCATTTGAAAAATTTTGATGGTAGCTTGTTTTGTACAACTAGCATGGCAGGTTTGCGGGAAAGGAAACGTATTAGGTTTTTCTTCAATTCCCTTTATTTAAACAAACTAGTAAGATGACTGCAGATGATGTGAGCATGATGTGATGTAAGTACTGCTACCAATGTGATGTTGTAATTGAACACAAAAAGTGTATGTGTGCTAGAGACACAGAAGTAAATTCAGTCTGAGATCGCAACTGAAAATGCATTCTAGCTGCACTGCTTATATGTCAGTAAATTGAGTATGGTGCAGTTTACACCAATCTAAGATAGGACCATACATGTTGCCAGCAAATAGTTTCCAGTAAGCTGATAATGTAGGGGACTGGTTCAAACAACAAACGGTAATAGAGTTGGGTGATGTACTAGACAGCCACCAATATTCCGGCATTTGTACCTTCAAAGAGATTGGGAGTTTACGTTTGTAAATAGACGAGATTGTGAAAGATGTCGGCTGCATTCTTGTAAGTTGTATGGATACATTATATTCCACGAGAAACCCAAGGTCGAGAGAGAGACATTGTGTTTCTTAGCAGTAGACTATTTCTCAATAGTTGCAGTGCTATTGCACAGATTTCTGTCACAGTGTTCACAGTTCATACTAATTAATGGAAAGTTATCGAGTGAAACAGCAGTCATTTCCAGTGTTTCCCATGGTTATGCTGTTCCTTATCTATATAAACGAGTTAGTAGACAATCTG
Organism: Schistocerca piceifrons; assembly: GCF_021461385.2. NCBI lineage: Eukaryota > Metazoa > Arthropoda > Insecta > Orthoptera > Acrididae > Schistocerca > Schistocerca piceifrons. The sequence goes on along the minus strand of NW_025728455.1, from coordinate 2,932,728 downwards.
AGCAGCCCTCTTAGGATGGTTGCAGATGATGCTGCCATTTACCATCTAGTAAAGTCATCAGAAGACCAAAAAAATTGCACAACGATTTAGAAAAGATATCTATATGGTGCGAAAGTTGGCAGTTGATCTATATGGTGCAAAAGTTGGTAGTTGACCCTAAATGATGAAAAATGTGAGTTCATCCACATGAGTGCGAAAAGGACTCTGTCAAACTTTATTTAGACGATAAATCATTCAAATCTAAAGTTCGTAAATTGAACTAAGTACCTAGGTATTTGAAAATGAGTTAGAGAACCATATAGACAGTGTGAATATAGTGATGGGACATTTTAATGCACAGGTAGGCAAAGACAGAAAGAGATTTGAGCAAGTGTTGAGATGTTTTGGATATGGGGGCAGAAATGAAGAAGGGGAAAGGCTCCTGGATTTGTGCCAGAGGAATGGAATGAAACTAGCAAACAGCTGGTTTATGAAGAGAGAAAGTCATGTTATCACCATATATAGTTCGGATAGAAGAACCAAGAGTGTAATTTATTATATCCTAGCAGACAGGGAATGGGGAGAGAGAGTAACAAATGTGAAGATAATTTCTAGTGTGAGTGCAGATGGAGACCATAGATTACTGGTGGGACAATGGAAAATGGATCAATGTGTGAAAAATAGAAAACAGTAGAAAGTGATGAGGATATGGAATCAGAAACTGAAGGAGAGTAAACGTGCTGACAATTATAGAGAATTAATCACACAAATATTTCCAAAAGAAGTTTTCTGCGATGTAGAAAAAGAATGGAGTTTATTCAAAGACACTTTAGGCGAAGCAGCACAAAAAGTATGTGGTAGAACATTTGGAAAAGAAAAAGCAGGACAGACAAGTTGGTGGGATGATACCACAATCCAGGCAATTAGAAGAAAAAATGGAGGATGGAGAAAGTGGTGGAAAACTAAAAATGACGAGGGTCATATGAGATATGAAGAGGAAAAGAAGAAGTGCAAAGAAACAGTGGAAACTGCAAAGAAAAAGGCATGGGAAGAGTTGACAAAAATTTTTGAAGAAGATGTGAAGAGCAATAAGAGAATGTTCTATAAAACGATGAAAAATAAAGGAAGGCTTATGAAGTACCAGTTAAGATGGAAACAGAGGAAGTTACTGTGGTTGAAGATCCAGGGAATATAAAAGACCTCTGGAAAGAACATTTTAAGAAACTGTTAAACGCTGAGGAGCAGGTACACGAGGTAACAGCAAATAATGGAGAAATTGAGAGAAGTTGGGAAGCAGAATTAGGACAAATTATATAGGAAGAAATGGAAATAGCTGTGAAGAAGATGAATGGGGGGAAAGCCGCAGAACCTGACGACATGATAAGAGCAGCAGGTCTGTTGGGAATGCAGTGGCTGTGTAGAGTACTATCAAGTGTATGGAGAAATAGTACAGTACCTGACGATTTGAGAAGAGGAGACATTGTTCCCATCTTCTAAAATGGCAATAAAGGCTTTCTAAAAACTACAGAGGAATAACCCCTATGAATCATACAGCCAAGATTTTTGAAAGAATTTTACTAAATCGAATATGTGAAAAGATAGAAAAGGAGCTGAGGGAAGAATAGCATGAGTTTAGGAAAGGAAGAAGCACAACTGATCTCATATTTTCTATCCGTCAACTGATGGAAAAAAGTTGGGAATATAACAAAAGGGTGATAATGGTTTTTATCGACATAGAAAAGGCATTCGACACACTTACCAGGGAAAGACTCTGGGAAGAAATGAAGAAAATAGATATAGAAGATGGATAAATTAATGTAATGAAGACAATGTACAAAGGACACTATTGTAGAATTAGAACATCATTGGGGGACTCTGAATACTTCGAAATAAGACAAGGACTCAAGCAAGGAAGTGTTCCATCTCCTGCACTTTTTAGTGTTGTGATGGAGGAAATGAATAGGGCAGTTAAAGATATAGTAAAAGAAAAAGACAAAAAGATTATTTTTGCAGATGATATGGTAATATGGGGAGATAAAGAGGTATATGTACAGTTACAACTCGATGTGTGGAAGGAAATAATGAAAAGGTATGGATTAAAAATAAATAAAGATAAGAGTGAAGTAATGGTATTTGGAAGAGACCGAGGGATCAACGGATGTATTACTTTGAATGGAGAACCCCTCAAAATGGTAGACAGTTTCACTTATTTAGGGAGTGAAATATCTAGTGATGGAAGAATAACCAACGAAATTAATAGAGGTTACAGAAGGGAGGCTATTTCTACCAAACAATAAAACACCTGATTTGGAATAAGGAAGTTTCAGAAAAAGCAAAACTCCTTATGTATAAGAGTTATTACTTCCCTATTGTTACTTATGGAGGAGTAACATGGACAATGACAGGAAGGGTCTGGAGCAGACTGCAAGCAGGGGAAATGAAATTTCTCAGAGCGGTTATGGGAAAAACAAGAATGGGCAGAGTAAGGAACGTAGATATCAGAGAGGACCTTCAACAAGAATGTATGAGAGAAGAATCTGAAGAAAAGAGATTAAGATGGTACGAGCATGTTAAGAGGATATGTGGGCAGAGACTCCCCAAAATTATGGAAGAACTAAAGATGGATGGAAAAAGACCTAGAGGGCGCCCAAGAACACGGTGAAAAACGGGAGTGAAAATATCTGTGGAAAGGAGAGGTGTGACCTGGGAGCATGTGGAGGAAGAAAAGTGGTGGGAGGACGAAGCCAAATGGAGAGGACTCGTCAGCACCCAGAACTGGCATAGCTGGAGCGGGATCCAGATATAGATAACAACATAAAATGGAGAGAACACACAGGAAATGTTGTGGGGGAAAGCGAACCAAAGATTGCGTTTTACTGGCTGAAGATGCAACAGATCGACTACAGAGACTGCCTACACTACGCTTGTCTGTCCGCTTTTGGAGCGCTGCTGTGCGGGGTTGGACCCTACCAGATAGAATTAACAGACTACATCGAGAATGTTCAAAGAAGAGCAGCACATTTTGTACTATCAAGAAATAGGGGAGCGAGTGACACAGACGTGATGTAGAATTTCGGGCGGACATAATTAAAAATAAGGCGTTTTTCGTTGTTCTAGAAACTTCTCACGAAATTTCGATCACCAAGTTTTTCCTCCAAATGCGAAAATATTTTTTTGACACCGACCTCCATACGGAGGAACGATCATCATCATAAAATAAATCGGAAAAATATAGGTGTTCGTTTTTTCGCGCCCTGTTCGTGATTGTAATAATCGAGGATTATTGTGAAGGTGGGTAGATGAACCCTTCGCCAAGCACGTAAGTGTGATTTGTAAGTGCCCATGTAGATGTAGAGGGCTCCAAGAACTGTGGGACTTCACATCTGAGGTCATCAGTCCCCTAGACTTAGAACTATTTAAACCTAGCTAACCTAAGGACATCACACACATGCATGCCCAAGGCAGGATTCAAACCTGCGACTGTAGAAGCAGCGCGTCTCCGGACTGAAGTGCCTAGAACCACTCGGCCACAGCGGCCGGCATGTAGATGTAGATTACGAGTTTAATACGAGTGATATTGTAGTGGACTTTGAAGGCCAGCTATGGTTCTTTCACTTGCTCGTGTAAACTGTGATAATAATTTATTTAATGCTTGTATGTATTTTATGTTGTTACTTTCTTTTTTGTTACCCCAATTTCTTTCCGATGTAACTTGTGACAATGTAATTAATCGCGTGAGCTGCAATGGGATGTTATTGTATGTATGTGTATTATCTTTCTTTTCTTAAATACATTCTTTGATTTAGGAATAAATCTCATTCCCTTCATATGTCGCCTCTAAGTAGCGTCTGTGAGTCAGATATGACGTCGGTCAAAGCCACAGAGTAGAAAAATCTCTGGAGTGTGCATTTCGTGCTGCGCATGTTGTCAACATTAAGCCGAAATTGTCACATGATCTCAGGATGACTCATTTTAAGACCAGTTCACCTTGACCGTCATGTCCTGTAATGTCAAGTCATAACATTCCACAATCCATTTGAAATGCCGGCATTCAGACAAGTCATCAACAGACCGTCACGTCACGTCACGGCAGGCCAAGGTTTCCCGGCAAGGAAGTGTCGGCGGTATCATCGTCTGCTATCTAAGTTAACCTATTTTGCGGCGCTCGCTCGTGTTATAGTAGTTGATCTTGTGCTTTTGTATCTCCTTAATCTTTATTGTATTATTGTATGTTGTTTTCATGGCAAATTGTAAAGGTTTAGAATTATTTCCATTGGATGTTTTAACACAAGGAATGTGAGATATCTGGAAGCGAAAAATTATTTAGGTATGACAATAACAGAACAGACGCCCTCTTTTCCATAGCACAGAAATGTCGATGTTTTGAAATATTGTTTCACGTCTCAGTATTTCAACAAACAAAACTGATCAAGAACATACGTTATGAGGTTTGGTTTGGCCATTAATAACCGTAGTTCCTCAGTTGCAATACTACACTCTGACACGGACTAAGTGAACTGACGTTACATGACGTGAGAGACAGTGTGAATACACGCTGATGTGACGCTTCTGTGACGTGATGCCCGCTCATTTTGCGCATCAAAGCTGTGAGAATAGTTTATTCTAGGTATCAAATTCAAATTGGTAAGGTGTTTACAAAATACCTGTCCCAAATACACAACACATACGAAGGGAACCTATCTGTACTAACGATATGGCGGCATTCAACATTTATAGAACGTTTTATAGAGAAACCTACGCCACCCCGAGATCACATGTCCGCGGTGGCAATGTATGTCCACAATAGAAAATAAATTCTGTGCATCTGAATCCTCACTCTGTGGTCAAAGCCGAGAGTGAAATCAGACACTAGAATTTATTCATTTTTTTTCTGTTAATGTATCATTAAATGGGGTGTCTTTATCGTCCTTGTGCCAATGTAATTCGCATCCTTAACACCAGTGCAGTACTGTCCCATAATCGTGGGTTCTCGTCTCCCTAGAACTGTATTAGTAGAGACTGCGCGAATTTGAGCTACTAATATGTTGATTCATTTCGCTATCAACTTTGGCATTCAGGCCATAGGCCTGACACTCTAGTGGTCTGCAACATATTGGTTACAACGCAAAATATTTTAATAGCAAACTTTCGCAGTTCTCTGTAGCATGGTATGTATGACATATGGACGTGTTCCTCATTAAAACCTGTATACAACGTGAGTATTCTTTTCCGGATGATACCATATTCTTGTTCTGCAAACATACTGTTTACACCTTGCGGTCGCAGATAACACTGTTCTTCCTGAGATGTATTTATTTGTAAATGTATTCACAGATAACATAGTTCTTCCAAAGATGTTTGATTTTATGTATATACGATCATCCTGTGAACATGGATTGTCCAACATAGACATGTTATTCATCTTTGGCCATGTCAACCAGTTTCTTCCGTAGTACATTTTCAGATCAAATTCATTACACATGTAACTACTGTACTGATGTTCATTGTGTGCTTCGATTATATAATGGCTGGAAAACATAATTGCTACCTATCTGTCGTAGACTTGGACAATTCTGCACTTTCTGGATGCTGGAACATCCATTTTAGATCTTGACGATGCCTTCACATACACTATGTGATGAAAAGTATTCGGACACCTGGCTGAAGATGACTTACAAGTTCGTGGCGCCCCCCATCTGCAGTGCTCGAATGCAATGTGGTGTTGGATTTGCTATAATTTACAACTCCAAATGGATTACAAGCTTTCTCTTTAAAGTACTTTAATCACGATATGGGATCGTAGTAACTTTGAAAATTAATTGTAAATGCTCTTGGGAAATCGTAAATTAAAGAACAGGAGAAAAGTTGTGCATAATTCGGGCTGGCAGAACTTGCTCAGTCGTATTCCTCGCTACACTCCAGTCGTGGCAGAGATCTCGCTCAGACATCGACTTCAATTCTCCAGTCGCGAGACTGGAGTGAGAGTGGCACTGTTGCAGGGACACCGATGGTGGGGCAAATGGAAGAGAAGTTGATCTCGACAACCCAAAGTGAAAGGATTGAAGGTTAAAGAGAAAAGGAGCAGAAATAAACACGGAAGCACTATGTAACACGACGTTTTTGCTGATTGACAATCCAGTGTTGGTCACCTTTAATTGAAAACACCCTAAGTAAGTCTTGGTACCACGCGATTCTGCCAAAAGCCCGTAGAAATTCACAGGTATAAGATATAAACCTCGGAAAAAAGTACATTGCATCCTGTGGGGTACACGTTGGTCAAAAGTAGTGTTGCTGTATTTGGGATAGAATTATACATTTCGATTTGCAGCTTCAGAGTGAATAACGTAACAATTTCTGAAACAGACTGTTGCAAGTCCAGTATTGGCTGCCAACCAGTGGGAAAACTTTCTGAACCGAATTACCTCAATGAGTGTGCGTCATCATGGTTTGGTGCAACTTACAAAATCGCGACCTTCCGTCGTATGAATAGGACGGAGAGTCTACTTTATATTCTAAATTTTGGAGAACATTCCCAGGTTCGTAGAAATAAAGCGAGTCGGAGAATACACACCGTCCGAGAACGTCCTCAGCTTGAGTAAAGGTGTGGGGGAGGTCGCTCAAAACAAAGAGCATTTCGTATCAGTAAAATAGAGGAGCCTATCACAAGTCGAGAACATTCTGTGTTTTTTGAAGTGATCTCTGTATCATACATCGAACTGAGTAAGTTCTGTAGAGGTTAATTTTTACCGACTTTTCAGCGGTAAAGGCAGAGTTTATATTGCCTGGAAGGTAAGAAGGTATACGTAACCCGAAGAAATACAGGAGAGGAAAACTATTGAAGCTTATACGGGTTTCTCAATAAAAAACATCACTTGCCTGGCGCATTTCCTTCGAGAAAATCATGAAAAAAGAGAGGGGTGACCTTCCAAACGAAGTGAAAATTAAAACATTTTTTCAAACTGATGTATGAGAAGACTTTGGTATACACAGAACAACTGTGCCGCTGACATTTCCGGATATTCATAATCCTGTCTTCTCGCAGCATAAATCTAATATCTTGTTACGTTAGAAATGTAGGTGAATCAGAAGAATTATCAGCTGGTTGATTACAAACCTAGCGATCAGTTTCTCGTAACGAACCCCACAGGCGATCGCTTGCGTCCTTGACACGCGAGCAGATCATTCCGCGTCGTATTCAATCAAAATTATCTCGTGTTAGAAAACTCTGTCACAGTTCCGGTTTGGAGTAGATGAAAAATCGCTTAAATTTAAGATTTCATTCACATAATGTGTTCACCTAACTTCAGTAACAGAAGAGGTTCCCGCATATCGTTAATTCGATAAGATCGCAGAAAACGCATTTTTCTAAATTGTCATTAATCGTCTTAATAGTTCGTTGCCCCACGTAAAAATGAAATCGAACGTAGTGCAACTCTTCCAGAACACACTGATCCCAGTTCCATCTTTGTACACTAAATGATTAGCCTGCTTGAGCGAGCTGAATGAAGTCTGGCGTTACCCGTACGTTCTGTGCGTCACACGGCGGACGACACACACAGAGAACCTTCTCAGGGAGGTGGGGAGGCAGTGGGGAGGAAACTCTCTCGTCGGAGAATACGCTTCCAATTTTTCATTCATATGAAACTGCAAACTTTCTCAGTGAATACTCTTTTGCTCTGAGAATCTGCTCTGGAGAATAACCTCACGGTTTGTCCCTATGAATGTGAAATCGAAGGGCGTAACCACGATATAAACTAGTGGAATTGGGTGGGAGAGGGGGGGCAAGTCACAGTATTATCGAAGGATAGGGAGTAGGCAAACCAGGCATCATTTCTTGATAGATTGAACGGAAAACTGGTGACAAAAGGCTTTCAATAAACATTTTAAACACAAGAATACACTCGCATAACAAAATAATTTAAATTCTTGGATAGGACTCAGATTTTTCTGATACTTCCTTTTCTAACATCCTGCCAGTAGGGTGACAAGGGGGGCATCCCCCGAAGGGGGACATCACCCCAAGGCCGGTGTCGCCCCAAAGTAGGTCACCCCAGACCAGGACGTCGCCCCAAACTAGGTAGACTCCAGATGACGCAAGTGCCACACCCCTTGCCACACACCCCTGGTGGGAGGTTTTAAATTTGGCGGGAAAGTGCCACGCTTCCCTCCCTCACCAAAATGGCGGGAAGTTCAAATTAAAACAGGATAATTCATCACGCCACGGTTATATCTACTAAGCTAAGAAAATCACTGGAAGATAGGTCACTCTGGTTACCTCCACTAACCTGTCACCTCATCCTAGGAGCTGATGGGAAGTTTGGATTTTGGCAGGAAGATAGGTCAATTGGTCTACTTCTGCTACCCTAAGAAAATTGCGCGAAAGAAAGGACACTTGGATTAACATAAGTCATCCGACTGCCACCTTCTCCTAGAGATTCGTGGAAGAAGGCCTCAGCTTGCACTGGGCTGGTGGAGAGAGGAAGGAGTGTACTTTATTTATTTTGGAACAATTTATTTAGGAACGGAGTATATTTATTACACTGATACAAAACACACGCTCTGACATGCTTGGGGTCACGTCACACAGCCTACAGACACGTGAATCACTAAAAGACTCTGCAAACGTGATTGCTAATCACCAACTGTCGAAATCATGCACCAGTCTGTATCTCAACAATTTGAGGCTCTACCATCGTCCAGTGTGTTCACCACGAGGTCCAGAGCCCAACTGAGCTAGTACACAGTACTGGCACCAGAGGGCGCTATCATCCTTCTTATCTGTTCGACAACTTTCTTACATTAGATTAGATTAGGTTGGTACTTGTTCCATAGATCATCAACACAACACTTCATAATGATGTGGAATGTGTCAGGTTAATAAAAGGTGTCTATACAAGATATTACATTACACAAAATATTACATGACACTCAATATTTTTAATTTCTTTTTTTTGTGGGGGTTGGGAAAATTATCCACTTACTATATCCAAAAATTCGTCTAATGAGTAGAAGGAGTTGCCATTAAGAAATTCTTTTAATTTCCTTTTAAACGCGATATGGCTATCTGTCAGACTTTTGATGCTGTTAGGTAAGTGACCAAAGACTTTTGTGGCACCATAATTTACTCCCTTCTGAGCCAAAGTTAGATTTCACTTTGAGTAGTGAAGATCATGCTTTCTCCTAGTGTTGTAGCCATGGACACTGCTATTACTTTTGAATTCGTTTGGATTGTTAATAACAAATTTCGTAAATGAATATATATATTGTGGGGCAACAGTGAAGATCTCTAGCTCCTTGAATAAGTGTCTGCAGGATGATCTTGGATGAGCTCCAGCAATTATACTGATTACACGCTTTTGTGCAATGAACACACTTTTACTCAATGATGAGTTACCCCAGAATATGATGCCATACAAAAGCAGAGAATGAAAATAGGCGTGGTAAGCTAATTTACTCATATGTATATCGCCAAAATTTGCAATGACCCTAATAGCATAAATAGGTGAACTCAAACGTTTTAGCAGATCCTCAGTTTGTTTTTTTCAGTTCAACGCCTCATAAATGCGTACACCTAGAAATTTTGAATATTCTACCTTAGCTACCAATTTCTGATCAAAGTCTATATTTATCAATGGTGTCATTCCATTTACTATGTGGAACTGTATATACTGTGTTTTGTCAAAGTTTAATGAGAGCCCATTTGCAGAGAAACACTTAATGATCTTTTGAAAAACATTGTTTACAATTTCAACAGTTAATTCTTGTCTGTTGGGTGTGATAGCTATAATTGTATCATCAGCAAAAAGTACCACCTTTGCATCTTCGTGAATATAGAATGGCAAGTCATTAATATATATTAAGAACAGCAGAGGACGCAAGACCGAACCTTGCAGCACCCCATTCTTGATTGTTCTCCAGTTTGAGAAATCATCAGTTTTTTGCATATTATGTGAACTGCTTATTTCAACTTTCTGCGCTCTTCCATTTAGGTATGATTTAAACCATTTGAGCACTGTCCCATTCATACCACAGTACATAAACTTAACTAGAAATATTCCATGATTTACACAATCAAAAGCCTTTGATAGATCACAAAAAATTCCAACAACTGACTTCTGGTTACTCAGAGCTTTTAATATTTCATTAGTGAAAGTATATATAGCATTTTCCGTTGAAAAACCCTCCTGGAAACTAAACTGACATTTTTTTTTAAACTTTATTTTTACAAAGGAGTGAAGTTACTCGACAATACATTACTTTTTCAAGAATTTTGGATAAGGCAGTCAGAAGAGAGATTGGGCAGTAGTTGTTGACATCACACATATCCCCTTTTTTATGCAGTGGTTTAACAATAGCATACTTCAGTCTGTCTGGGAAAATACCCTGTTCAGAGAGTTATTACATATGTGGCTAAGAATCTCACTTATTTCTTGGGGACAAGCTTTTATTATCCCACTGAAAATGCCATAAATTCCATGTGAGCTTTTATTCTTGAGAGAGTTTATTATCTTCCAAATTTCAGAAGGAGAGGTGTATGGAATTTCAATTGTATCAAATGGTGTGGGTAAGACCTTTTCCATTAACTAACCTGTAGCATAGCTAAGGATCTAGGTCAGGCTGGAGCGTTGTATGTTTTAACATAAGTGACGTTCAATTGCCAGAATAGAAATTACTGATCTTCCAGTTAAATACTGTTGTTTTGTGAATTTAAGAAGGATGCTAAGGAAATGTTGAAATACACTGTGAGTGAATAATGAGAACTCTGTTGTCTTCTTGTTTTAGTAGTGGCATACACTTATTTTTTTATTATGTAGTTCCTGATAATATGTTGCCAGACTGTTTTATTGGACTGTCTGCAAGAGCTCCCATGAAGTTTAGGGTGTGATGATAGACAAACCTGTAGCATAGTTAAAGGGCTGTGTCAGGTTGGAATGTTTTCTGTTTATTATTAGTGATGTTCAATTGCCAGAATAGTAATTACTGGTCTTCCAGTTAAATATTGTTGTTTTGTCAATTTAAAAGGGATACTAAGAAAATGTAAAATACACTGTGAGTGAATAATGAGAACTCTGTTGTCTTCTTTTTTTAGCAGCGGCATACACTTATTTTTTTATTATGTAGTTACTGATGAAATGTTACCAGAGTGTTTTATTGGTCTGTTGTCCATGTTGCCCTGAAGTTTTGATTGTGATGGCAGATTAACCTGTAGCATAGCTAAGGATCTAGGTCAGGCTTGAGTGATGTATGTTTTAACATAAGTGTTGTTCAATTGCCAGAATAGGAATTACTGAACTTCCAGTTAAATATTGTTGTTTTGTGAATTTAAAAGGGATGCTAAGGAAGTGTGAAGTACACTGTGAGTGAATAATGTGAACTCAGTTGTCTTCTTGTTTTAGAGCGGCATACACTTATTTTTTTATTATGTAGTTCCTGATAAAATGTTGCCAGTGTGTTTTATTGGTCTGTCTGCCAGAGCTCCCCTGAAGTTCAGGGTGTGATGATAGGCTAACCGGTAGCATAGTTAAAGGTCCATGTCAGGTTGGAATGTTTTGTGTTTAATATTAGTGATTAGTGATATTGCCAGAACAGAAATTACTGGTCTTGCAGTTAAATATTGTTGTTTTGTGAATTTAAAAGGGATGCTAAGGAAATGTGAAATATACTGCGAATGAATAATGAGAACTCTGCTGTCTTCTAGTTTTAGCAGCAGAATACAACTATTTTTTTATTATGTAGTTGCTGATGAAATGTTACCAGAGTGTTTTATTGGTCTGATGTCCATTCTGCCCTGAAGTTCTGATTGTCATGACAGACTAACCTGTAGCATAGCCAAGGATCTAGGTCAGGCAGGAGTGATGTATATTTTAACATAAGTGATGTTCAATTGACAGAATGGGAATTACTGGTCTTCCAGATAAATACTGTTTTGTGAATTTAAAAGGGATGCTAAGGAAATGTGAAACCCACTGTGAGTGAATAATGAGAACTCAGATGTCTTCTTGTGTTAGCTGCATTATACACCGTTTTCTTTATTATGTAGTTCATGATAAAATGTTGCCAGGGTGTATTATTGGTCTGTCTGCGAGAGCTCCCCTGAAGTTTAGTATGTGATGATAGACTAACCTATAGCATAGTTAAAGGTCTATGTCAGGTTGGAATGTTTTGTGTTTAAAATTAGTGGTGTTCAATTTCCAGAATAGAAATTAACTGGTCTTCCACTTAAATATTGTTAATTTGTGAGTTTAAAAGGGATGCTAAGAGAATGTGAAATATGCTGTGAGTGAATAATGAGAACCATGCTGTCTTCTTGTTTTAGCAGTGGCATACACATAATTTTTTTATTATTTAGTTACTGATGGAATGTTACGAGAGTGTTTTATTGGTCTCTTGTCCATGCTGCCCTGAATTTTTGATTGTGATGACAGATTATCCTGTAGCATAGCTAAGGATGTAGGTCAGGCTGGAATGTTTTATTTTTTAACATATGCGATGTTCAATTGACAGAATAGATGTTACTGGTCTTGCAGTTAAATATTGTTGTTTTGTGAATTTAAAACGGATGCTAAGGAAAAATGATATACACTGTGAGTGAATAATGGGAACTCTGTTGTCTTCTTGTTTTAACAGCGGCATAGTCTTATTTTTTTGTTATGTAGTTACTGATGAAATGTTACCAGATTGTTTTATTTGTCTGTTGTCCATGCTGCCCTGAAGTTTTGATTGTGATGACAGACTAAACTGAAGCATATCTAAGGATCTAGGTCAGGCTGGAGTGTTGTCTGTTTTAACATAAGTGATGTTCAACCGCCAGAATGGTAATAACTGGTCTTCCAGTTAAATACTGTTGTTTTCTGAATTTAAAATGGATGCTAAGGAAATGTGAGATACACTGTTTGAGAATAATGAGACTCTGCTGTCTTCTTGTTTTGGTAGTGGCATACACTTATTTTTTTTTTTTTTTTGTAGTTACTGATTTAATGTTACCAGAGTGTTTTTTTGGACTGCTGTCCATGCTGCCCTGAAGTTTTGATTGTGATGACAGACTAACCTGTACCATAGCTAAGAATCTAGGTCAGGCTGGAGTGTTGTATGTTTTAAGATAAGTGATGTTCAATTGACAGAATTGGAATTACTGGTCTTCCAGTTAAATATTGTTGTTTGTGAATTTAAAAGGGAAGCTAAGGAAATGTGAAATACACAGTGAGTGAATAATGAGAACTCTGTTGTCTTCTTGTTTTAGCTGCAGTATACACCGATTTTTTTAGTATGCGGATCTTTATAAAATGCAGCCAGGGTGCTTTATTGGTCTGTCTGGCAGAGCTCCCCTGAAATTTTGGGTTTGATGATACTCTAACCTGTAGCATAGTGAAAGGTCTACCTCAGGTTGGAATGTTTTGTGTTTAACATAAGTGATGATCAATTGCAAGATTAGGAATTACTGGTCTTAAAGATAAATAACGTTGTTTTGTGAATTTAAAATGAATGCTACGGAAATGTGAAACACACTGTGAGTGAATAATTAGAACTCGGTTGTCTTCTTGTGTTAGCTGATTTATACACCGATTTTTTTATTACGTAGTTCCTGATAAAATGTTGCTATAGTGTTTTCTTGGTCTGTCTGCCAGAGCTCCCTTGAAGTTTAGGGTGTGATGATAGAGAAACATGTAACATAGTTAAAGGTCTATGTCAGGTTGGAATGTTTTGTGTTTAATATTAGTGATGCTCAATTGCCAGAATAGAAGTTACTGGTCTTCCAGTTAAATTTTGTTGTTTTGTGATTTTAAAAGTGATGCTAAGAGAATGGGAAATACACTGTGAGTGAATAATGAGAACTATGTTGCCTTCTTGTTTTAGCAGCGGCATATACTTATTTTTTTATTATGTAGATCCTGATGAAAAGTTAGCAAAGGGTTTTATTGGTCTGATGTCCATGCTGCCCTGAAGTTCTGATTGTGATGACAGACTAACCTGTAGCATAGCTAAGGATCTAGGTCAGACTGGAGTGTTGCATGTTGTAACATAAGTGATGTTCAATTGCCAGAATGGAAATTACTTTTCTTCCAGTTAAATATTGTTGTTTTGTGAATTTGAAAGGGATGCTAAGGAAATGGGAAATACACTGTGAGTGAATAATAAGAACTCTGTGTATAATGCAGCTAACACAAGAGGACAACACTTTTTTTTAATAATATAGTTCCTGATAAATTGTTACCATAGTGTTTTATTGGTCTGTTGTCCATGCAGCCCTGATGTTTTGATTGTGATGACAGACTCTCCTGTAGCATAGCTAAGGATCTAGGTCAGACTGGAGTGTTGTATGTTTTAACATAAGTGATGTTCAATTGCCAGAATAGAAATTACTGGTCTTCCAGTTAAATACTGTTGCTTTGTGAATTTAAAAGGGATGCTAAGAGAATGTGAAATACACTGTGAGTGAATAATGAGATATATGTTGTCTTCTTGTGTTAGCTGCATTATACACAGATTTTCTTGTTATGTAGTTCCCGTTAAAGGTTGCCAGAGTGTTTTTTTGGTGTGTCTGCCAGAGCTCCCCTGATGTTTAGGGTGTGATAATAGACTAACCTGTAGCATAGTTAAAGATCTATGTCAGGTTGGAATGTTTTGTGTTTAATATTAGTGATGTTCAATTGCCTGAATAGAAATTACTGGTGTTCCAGTTAAATACTGTTGCTTTGTGAATTTAAAAGGGATGCTAAGAGAATATGAAATACACTGTGAGTGAATAATGTGAACTCTGTTGTCTTCTTGTGTTAGCTGCATCATACACTGATTTTTTTTATTATGTAGTTTCTGATAAAATGTTGCCAGAGTGTTTTATTAGTCTGTCTGCTAGAGCTCACCTGAAGTTTAGCAAGTGATGATAGACTAACCTGTAGCATAGTTAAAGGTCTGTGTCTGGTTGGAAAGTTTTGTATATAATATAAGTGATGTTCAATTGCTAGATTATCAATTACTGGTCTTAAAGTGAAATAACGTTGTTTTGTGAAATTGAAAGTGATGCTAAGGAAATGTGAAATACACTGTGAGTGAATAATAAGAACTCTGTGTATAATGCAGCTAACACAAGAGGACAACACATTTTTTTTATAGTGTAGTTCCTGATATATTGTTGACAGGGTGTTTTATTGGTCTGTCTTCCAGAGCTCCCCTGAAATTTTGGGTCTGATGATAAACTACGCTGCAGCATAGTTAAAGGTCTATGTCAGGTTGGAATGTTTTGTATTTAATATTTGTGATGTTCTTTTGCCTGAATAGAAATTACCAATCTTCCAGTTAAATATTGTTGTTTTGTGAATTTCGAAGGGATGCTCAGGAAATGAGAATTACACTGTGAGGGAATAATGAGAAATCTGTTGCCTTCTTGTTATAGCAGCGGCATATCCTTATTTTTTAATTAAGTAGTTCCTGATGAAATGCTGCCAGATTGTTTTATTGGTCTGTTGTTCATGCAGCCCTGAATTTTGATTGTGATGGCAGACGAACCTGTAGCATAGCTGAGGAACTTGGTCAGGCTGGAGTGTTGTATGTTTTAACATAAGTGATGTTCAATTGCCAGAACAGAAATTACTGGTCTACCAAATAATTATTGTTTTGCGAATATAAAAATGATGCTAAGAAAATGTGAAATACACTGTAAGTGAATAATGAGATCTCTGTTGTCTTCTTGTGTTACCTGCATTATACACCGTTTTTTTTTTTTTTGTGTAGTTCGTGATAAAATGTTGCCAGAGTGTTTCGTTGGTATGTCTGCCAGAGCTCTCCTGATGTTTAGGGTGTGATGATAGACTAACCTGTAGCATAGTTAAAGGTCTAAGTCATGTTGGAATGTTTTGTGTCTAATATTAGTGATGTTCAATTGCCAGAATAGAAATTACTGGTCTTCCAGTTATATATTGTTGTTTTGTGAATTTATAAGGCATGCTAAGGAAATGTGAAATACACTGTGAGTGAATAATGAGAACTATGTTGTCTTCTTGTGTTAGCTGCATTATACACCGATTTATTTATTATGTAGTTCCTGTTAAAATGTTGCCAGAGTGTTTTATTGGTTTGGCCCCCCGTGCTCCCCTGAAGTTTAGGGTGTGATGATGGACTAACCTGCAGCATAGTTAATGGTCTATGTCAGGTTGGAATGTTTTGTGTTTAATATTAGTAATGTGCAATTGCCTGAATAGGAATTACTGGTCTTACAGTTCATTATTGTTGTTTTGTGAATTTAAAAGGGATGCTCAAGGAATGTGAAATACACTGTGAGTGAATAATGAGGACTCTGTAGTCTTCTTGTTTTAGCAGGGGCATATACTTATTTGTTTATTATGTAGTTCCTGATGAAATGTTACCAGAGTGCTTCATTGGTCGGTTGTCCACGCTGTCCTGAAGTTTTGATTGTGAAGACAGACTAACCTGTAGCATAGCTAAGGATCTAGGTCAGGCTGTAGTGTTGGATGTTTTAACATAAGTGATGTTCAATTGACAGAATAGAAATTACTGGTCTTCCAGTTAAATATTGTTGCTTTGTGAATTTATAAGGGATGCTAAGGAAATGTGAAATACACTGCGAGAGAATAATGAGAAATCTGATGTCTTCTTTTCTTAGCTGCATTATACACCGATTTTTTTTATTATGTACTTCCTGATGAAATGTTGCCAGAGTGTATTATTGGTCTGTCTGCCAGAGCTCCCTTGAAGTTTACTGTGTGATGATGGACTAACATGCAGCATAGTTAAAGGTCCATCTCAAAATGGAATGTTTTGTGTTTAATATTAGTGATGTTCAATTGCCAGAATAGAAATTACTGGTCTTCCAGTTAAATATTGTTGTATTGTGATTTTAAAAGAGATGCAAAGGAAATGTGAAATACAGTGTGGGTGAATAATGGGAACTCTGTTGCCTTCTGGTTTTAGCAGTGGCATATACTTATTTTTTTTTTATTATGTAGTTCCTGATGCAATGTTAGCAGAGTGTTTTATACGTCTGTTGTCCATGCTGCCCTGAAGTTTTATTGTGATGATAGACTAACCTGTGGCATAGCTAAGGATCTAGGTGAGGCTGGAGTGTTGTATGTTTTAGCATAAGTGATGTTCAATTGCCAGAATAGAAATTACTGGTACTACAATTAAATATTGTTGTTTTGTGAAATTAAAAGGGATACTATGGAAATGTGAAATACACTGTGAGTGAATAATGAGAACTCTGTTGTCTTCTTGTGTTAGCTGCGTTATACACCGATTTCTTTAGTGTGGAGTTCCTGATAAAATGTTGCCAGAGTGTTTTATTGGTCTGTCTGCCAGAGCTCCCTTGAAGTTTAGGGTGTGATGATAGACTATCCTGTAGCATAGTTAAAGGTCTATGTCAGGTTGGAATGCTTTGTGTTTGGTATTAGTGATGTTCAATATCCAGAATAGAAATTACCGGTCTTGCAGTTAAATAATGTCGTTTTGTGAATTTAAAAGGGATGCTCAGGAAGTGTGAAATACACTGTGAGTGAATAATGAGAACTCTGTTGTCTTCTTGTTTTATCAGCGGGATACACTTATTTTGTTAGTATGTAGTTACTGATGAAATGTTTCCAGAGTGTTTTATTGGTGTGTTGTCCATGCAGCCTTGAAGTTTTGATTGTGATGACAGACTAACCTGTAGCATAGCTAAGGATCTAGGTCAGGCAGGAGTGTTGTATGTTTTAACGTAAGTGATGTTTAATTGCCAGAATAGATATTACTTGTCTTCCTGTTAAATAATTTTGTTTTGTGAATTTAAAAGGTATGCTAAGTAAATATGAAATACACTGTGAGTGAATAATGAGAACTCCGTTGTCTTCTTGTTGTAGCAGCGGCATGCACTTATTTTTTTATTATGTAGTTACTGATGAAATGTTACCAGAGTGTTTTATTGGTCGGTTGTCCACGCTGCCCTGAGGTTTTCATTGTGATTGCAGACTAACCTGAAGCGTTGCTAAGGAACTAGATCAGGCTGGAGTGTTGTATGTTTTAACATAAGTGATGTTCAATTGCCAGAATAGAAAATACTGGTCTTTCAGTTAAATATTGTTGTTTTGTGAATTTAAAGTGATGCTAGGGAAATGTGAAATACATTGTGAGTGAATAATGATAACTCTGTTCTCATCTTGTTTTACAGTGGCATACATTTATTTTATTATCATGTAGTCACTGATGAAATGTTACCAGAGTGTTTTATTGGTCTGCTGTCCATGCTGCCCTGAAGTTTTGATTGTGATGACAGACTAACCTGTAGCATAGCTAAGGATCTAGAACAGACTGGAGTGTAGTTTGTATTAACATAAGTGATGTCCAATTGCCAGAATAGAAATTACTGGTCTTCCACTTGAATATTGCTGTTTTGTGAATTTAAAAGGGATGCTAAAGAAATGTGAAATACACTGTGAGTGAATAATGAGAACTGTGTTGTCCTCTTATGTTAGCTCCATTATACACCTTTTTTTTTTATGTAGTTCCTGATGAAATGTTGCCTGAGTGTTTTATTGGTCTGTCTGCCGGAGCTCCCCTGAAGTTGAGGGAGTGATGATAGACTAACCTGTAGCATAGTTAAAGGTCGATGTCAGGTTGGAATATTTTGTGTTTAATATTAGTGATGTTCAATTGCCAGAATAGAAATTATCGGTCTTCCAGTTAAATACTGTGCTTTTGTGAATTTAAAAGGGATGCTAATTGAATGTGAAATACACTGTGAGTGATTAATGACAACTCTGTTGTCTTCTTGTTTTAGTAGCGTCATACACTTATTTCTTTATTATATAGTTACTGATGAAATGTTACCGGAGTGTTTTATTGGTCTGGTATCCAAGCTGCATTGAAGATTTCATTGTGATGGCAGACGAACCTGTAGCACAGCTAAGGAACTAGGTGAGGCTGGAGTGCTGTATTTTTTAACATAAGTGGTGTTCAATTGCCAGAATAGAAATTACTGGTTTTCCAGTTAAATATTGTTGTTTTCTGAATTTAAAAGCAATGCTAAGGAAATGCGAAGTACACGGTGAGTGAATAATGAGAACTCTGTTGTCTTCTTGTGTTAGCTCCATTATACACCGATTTTTTGCTATGTAGTTCCTGATAAAATGTTGCCAGAGTGTTTTATTGGTCTGTCTGCCAGAGCTCCCCTGAAGTTTAGGGAGTGTTGATAGACTAACCTGTATCACAGTTAAAGGTCTATGTCAGGTTGGAATGTTTTGTATTTAATATTAGTGGTGTTCAATTGCCAGAATAAAAATTGCTGGTCTTCCAGTTTAATATTTGTTGTTTTGTGAATTTAAAAGGCATGCTAAGGAAATGTGAAGTACACTGTGAGTGAATAATGAGAACTCTGTTGTCTTCTTGTGGTAGCTGCATTATACACCAATTCTTTTATTATGTACGAGTGCAGTTCAATAAGTAATGCAACACATTTTCTTTTTGGCCAATTTTCGTTGAAAAAACCTAAAATTTATTGTGGAATATTTTTAAACATTCCCACTTCGTCTCGTATAGTTTCATTGGGTTCCGACAGGTGGCAGCGCTGTACGGAGCTGTTAAAATGGCATCTGTAACGAATGTGCGTTGCAAACAATGGGCAGTGATCGAGTTTCTTTTGGCGGAAAACCAGGGCATCTCTGATATTCATAAGCGCTTGCAGAATGTCTACGGTGATCTGGCAGTGGACAAAAGCACGGTGAGTCGTTGGGCAAAGCGTGTGTCATCATCACCGCAAGGTCAAGCAAGACTGTCTGATCTCCGGCGTGCGGGCCGGCCGTGCACAGCTGTGACTCTTGGAATGGCGGAGCATGCGAACACACTCGTTCGAGATGATCGACGGATCATCATCAAACAACTCAGTGCTCAGCTTGACATCTCTGTTGGTAGTGCTGTCACAATTGTTCACCAATTGGGATATTCAAAGGTTTGTTCCCGCTGAGTCCCTCGTTGTCTAACCGAACACCATAAAGAGCAAAGGAGAACCATCTGTGCGGAATTGCTTGCTCATCATGTGGCTGAGGGTGACAATTTCTTGTCAAAGATTGTTACAGGCGATGAAACATGGGTTCATCACTTCGAACCTGAAACAAAACGACAATCAATGGAGTGGCGCCACACCCACTCCCCTACCAAGAAAAAGTTTAAAGCCATACCCTCAGCCGGTAAAGTCATGGTTACAGTCTTCTGGGACGCTGAAGGGGTTATTCTGTTCGATGTCCTTCCTCATGGTCAAACAATCAACTCTGAAGTGTATTGCGCTACTCTTCAGAATTTGAAGAAACGACTTCAGCGTGTTCGTAGGCACAAAAATCTGAACGAACTTCTCCTTCTTCATGACAACGCAAGACCTCACACAAGTCTTCGAACCCAAGAGGAGCTCACAAAACTTCAGTGGACTGTTCTTCCTCATGCATCCTACAGCCAGGATCTCGCACCATCCGATTTCCATATGTTTGGCCCAATGAAGGACGCAATCCGTGGGAGGCACTACGCGGATGATGAAGAAGTTACTGATGCAGTGCGACGTTGGCTCTGGCATCCACCAGTGGAATGTTACCGTGCAGGCATACAAGCCCTCATTTCAAGGTGGCGTAAGGCCATAGCATTGAATGGAGATTACGTTGAAAAATAGTGTTATGTAGCTAAAAGATTGGGGAATAACCTGGTGTATTTCAATGCTGAATAAAACAACCCCTGTTTCAGGAAAATAATGTGTTGCATTACTTATTGAACTGCCCTCGTAGTTCCTGATAAAATGTTGCCAGAGTGTATTACTCGTCTGTCTGCCAGAGCTCCCCTGACGTTTAGGGTGTGATGATAGACTAACCTGTAGCATAGATAAAGGTCTAAGTCAGGTTTGAATGTTTTGTATTTAATATTAGTGATGTTCAGTTGCCAGAATAGAATATATTGGTCTTCCAGTTCAATATTGTTGTTTTGTGAATTGAAAAGGGATGCTCAGGAAATGTGAATACACTGTGAGTGAATAATGAGAAGTCTGTTGGGTTCTTGTTTTAGCAGTGGCAAACACTTATTTTTTTATTATGTAGTTACTAAAGAATTGCTACCAGAGTGTCTTATTGTTCTGTTGTCGATGCTGCCATGAAGCTTTCATTGTTATGAAAGAATAACCTGCAGCATAGCTACGGATATAGGTCAGGATGGAGTGTTGTATGTTTTAACATAAGTGATGTTCAATTTCCAGAATAGAAATTACTGGTCTTACAGTTAAATATTGTTGTTTTGTGAACTTAAAAGGGATGCTAAGGAAATGTGAAATACACTGTGAGTGAGTAATAAGAACTCTGTTGTTTTCTTGTGTTAGCTGCATTATACACCAATATTTTTATTATGTAGTTCCTGATAAAATGTTGCCAGGGTGTTTTATTGGTCTGTCTGCCAGAGCTGCCCTGAAGTTTAGGGTGTGATGATAGACTGAAAAGTGGCATAGTTAAAGGTCTATGTAAGGTTGCAATGTTTTGTGTTTAATGTTAGTAATGTTCAATTGCCAGAATTGAAAGTACTGGTCTTCCAGTGAAATATTGTTGTTTTGTGAATTTAATAGGGATGCTAAGGAAATGTGAAATACACTGTGAGTGAATAATGAGAACTCTGTTGTCTTCTTGTTTTAGCAGTGGCATACACTTATTTTTTTATTACGTAGTTACTGGAGAAATGTTACCAGAGTCTTTTATTGGTCCGTTGTCCGTGCTGCCCTGAAGTTTTGAGTGTGATGAAAGACTAACCTATAGCATAGCTAAGGTTCTAGGTCAGGCTGGAGTGCTGTATTTTTTTTAACATAAGTGATGTTCAATTGCCAGAATTGAAATTACTGGTCTTCCACTTAAATATTGTTGTTTTGTGAATTTACAAGGGATGCTAAGGAAATTGAAGTACACTGTGAGTGAATAATGAGAACTGTGTTGTCTTCTTGTGTTAGATGCATTATACACTGATTTTTTGATTATGTAGTTCCTGATAAAATGTTGCCAGGGTGTTTTATTGGTCTGTCTGCCAGAGCTGCCCTAAAGTTTAGTGTGTGATGATAGATTAACCTGCAGCATAGTTAACCCTTTCAGACCTGGTGGTCACAATTGTGTACATAAAGTTTGTTCACTAATATTTCGCTGACAAGATGTGTCAGGTGCATCCAAACCCACTTTTCACATTTGTGTATGTTTCTTTTAGCCATGCTCCAGCAGCTGCGGCTCTCTTGTGAGCCACATAGCAAAATATACTCTCTGGTGTTGTCTCTCTGTGGGAAGCCATTACTCATTGACTTTATTTCTATAATAGTCCTGTTGTGGATTTTGTTTATGAATGTTTTGTGTGATTTCCTTCTTTTGGAAACATTAGACATTCTTTCAGTGGAATTTTCAGCAATTTAATTCACTTCATATTTGTGTTATGTATCAGGTAAGACTAATGTACACATTTATGTACAACAGGTTCTTAATGGTGTAAAATAGGAAAATAACCTAAAATATGTGTCAGCTATATTTGCATGGCTATGGTAGTTATGTATGGAAATATTTCAATTAACTTCAGTATCAACAGCAAGAAAGGAGAATAATTGACCTGTATGTATGATTTTATTTTATATTGCTGGCTTTTGTCTTACAAATATGGATAATGAATATCTTTCTGTGGAGAAAGATTGGGACTTGATTATGGACATAATTGAAAATGGTCTCATTTCTGACATTAGTTTGAGAGGAGTGTACCACTTATTGAAAGGCAGGCTCCACAAATAGTAAGACGTGTTGGAGCAAATAAAGTGGGCGTGAATGATGTGTGTAGAGACACCATATCTGAAGATGAAGATGATGGTGAGGTGGTGGATGATGAAGTGAACTTCTTATGCAATGAAAACAACCCAGACTTGAATAACCTGTGTGACAACATGATGGTGACACCTAAAGAATTCATAAAATGGAAACGCAAGCCTCTAAGTACCATTGCAGAGGCATACAAAGCTCCAAATTTCGAAGAGTCTCTCTTGTGTTCTCCAATGCAATACTTTAAAAGATATATACCAGATGATTTGTTCACTAGCATGGCAGCACATACTCATATTTATGCATTACAACAAGGCAAAACCTCATTCAAGCAGACAACTCCTCAAGCATAAGAGATGCTATTTGGTTTGCATATATTGACTGGCACATTGAAATTTCCAGATTATAAGTGTATTTGGATACAAGCATGAAGGTAGGTGTATTTTGGGAAAACACGTCACAAGACAGATTTTTATAATTACGAACAAATTTACACTTGGTGAACAATCTGGAAAAGCCACCTGAAAATAAGTAGAAGAGAATGTTGGTGTCAGTGAAGGAAATATTCCTTTCACTGGGAAGTTTTCTGCAAAGCAGTATGTCAAAGGGAAACCAAGTCCATGGGGAATCAAAGTCTTCATGTGAAGAGAGTGGAATAGTGCAAGATTTCCTTTTGTATCAAGATATCAATGCATCAGGTACTGTCCATTTAGATTGATTCAGATTCTTTATTAGTCATTCAGCATTATTACATGCAATAGACTTCGTCAGTTCACTTAACCTATTAATTTTATAAAATAAATTTTTACATATTTAAGTTGATATTGGGCATTTCTAAAAATTCTTCTAATGAATAGAATGGATTAGTTAACAAGAAGTTATGAACATTGTCTTTAAATAATTTGTCAGGCTTGATTGAACCATTTTTAGACAATTTGTTATATATTTCAATTGCCATATACTTATGACTATTGTAAGTTTTAGCTAATCTATTTTGTGGCAACAGCAGAGAAGTACACGTTCTTGTATAGTAGCCATGCCTTTCATTTGTTACACTTAAATTAGGTAGTTCAGCAAGTATGTAGTTAACACTGTCAAGAATATATAAAACAATTACTGTTAAAATTCTATATTTAATGAACAATGGTTTACAATGTGTTCTATTATCTACACTAGCCATTACTCTGATTGCTTTCTTTTGGATCACCATAATTTCATTTATTTTTCTTCTGTTTCCCCAGAGTATTAACCCATACCTTAAAACAGATTGAAAAAAGGCAAAGTACGCTGTCCTTACATACTCAAATGTCACACAACACATCAGTCTCTTCAACAAATATATAACTCTTGGCAACCTAACCACTATGTGATCAACATGAGAGTTCCATGTTAGACTGTTGTCAAGTACGATACCTAAAAACTTTGCCTTTTGTTTTTCTATTTTTGTAGTCTTTGATAGACTGAACCACATATTCTGGGTCTTTTCCTCATTTAATAGCAGACCATTGGCATTAAACCATGATGTTGCATTTTCTTTTGCCAATTTCATATCACTTACAAGGTTATCAAGTACATGGTTTACAGATAGAAAAGTTGTGTCATCTGCATACATATATGTCTTTACATCTATATTTCCTGGTAAGTCATTTATGTGTACAAGATAAAGAAGTGGTCCCAATTTAGATCCCTGTGGCACACCGTGATGATCCTCGAGTATGTTTGACAGATGACTTCCTGAACTCACCACCTGCTTCCTTTTATTGAGGTATGATTTGATGAGTTTTAAACTTTTATTGCATATTCTATGGTCCTCAAGTTTAGAGAGCAGAAGTGAGTGGTCAACACAGTCAAAAGCTTTGCTCAGATCACATAAGGTTACATGTGCATGCGCGTGGTCCTCAAATGCTGCTAGAATGTCTCTGACTAAGAGCTCTATGGCATGCATAGCTGACCTTCCTTTTCTGTAACCAAACTGTGATGCACTTAATATACCATTTAGTTCTAGGTACTCATACGTCTGCTTATATATTATGCATTCAAAGACTTTTCCTAGTACTGGAATTAGTGAAATTGGTCTGTAGTTTGCAGGATCTGATTTGACACCCTTCTTAAAGACTGGAGTTACCTTGGATAGTTTGAGAGGATCAGGAAAAAACCCTTCTATGAGACACAGGTTTATGGAATATGTTAATGGTGCTGCAATGTAATGTATGATTTCTTTCAATAGATTGTTTGACATATTAAAAATATCTGTACTGTATGAATTTTTCATTTCTTGGACTATTTTAAGAACTTCATGTTGTCATACCTCTTTGAAGTGTTTCAATGATGATCTGGCCCTATTATGATTTAGGTTTGCTCTCTTCAGATAATCTATACATGTTACATTGGGTTTACTGATCAGCTTTTTGAATTCATCAGCACAGCTTACAAAATATTTATTGAATGTATCTGTTGGTATTGGGACTGTCTTGTCAAAGTTTCTGACTTCACCTTTAACAGTATTAATTACTGACCAGGCTGTTTTGCATTGGTTTCTACTATTTTTTATGAAATTTGTGTTGTATCTTAGTTTCGCCAATTGCAACTCTTTCTTATACAGTTTCTTAGTGATTTTTTCGAGATCCTTAATTTCATTAGAATTGTTTACTTTGGCAAGGCACTTCAACAGCAGTAGCTTATTTTTTAGATTCTCCAGTTCTTTGGTGTACCAAAATTTACCCTTTCTTGTTTTATGGTATTTCTTTTGAACAAGGTGGGCTTTTAAAATACCTGTTAAGTAATTGTGGAATGTTTCATAAACTGTTTGGGCACTGGAATCACAGTTTTGAAATAATTTGTCCCAGTTTGTTATGCTCAGCTGGTGTGTTAGTTTTATGAGATTGTGTTTTGTTAATATTAAGGTATTAGATTTTGTTAACGTTTGTGCAGCCTTGCTCTCATCCCCTTTTATAAAATGTCTTAACTCTACTGTTAACATGGAGTGGTCTGAGAAAACAAATTCCTTTACCTTGGTGGAGTACATATCACATGCACAGTTGACAAAAGCATTATCCAAGCACGCTTGTAGTCTTGTTGGTTCTGAATTTACATGATGGAAGTTGTGCTGCCTTAGCATATTCAGTAACT
Source organism: Schistocerca piceifrons (assembly GCF_021461385.2). Classification (NCBI taxonomy): domain Eukaryota; kingdom Metazoa; phylum Arthropoda; class Insecta; order Orthoptera; family Acrididae; genus Schistocerca; species Schistocerca piceifrons. The sequence continues at coordinate 2,906,833 of NW_025728455.1, read as the reverse complement.
TATTTACACTGGGTTTGTTACATGTTACATCAAAGCGTGAATTAAAGTCTCCCCCAATTACAGTTACATACTGTTTCCATTTCGTTATGTAGCAGAGTACACTGTCTAAATTATCTAAAAAAGTTTTATCATCTGAGTCAGGGGAATGGTAGATACATACTATGATAAGTTTCATTATATCACATATGATCCCGGTAGTTTCAAAGTGTTTCTCTGCACATGCCCAACTAAGATCTAGTTCTCTACACTCTATTTCATTTGAAACATAGATAACAGTACCACCATTACGGTACTGAGATCTGCAAAAACTGTTTCCATATTTATAGCCTTCTGGTACATAGTATTGTATTTGTTCTGGTTTAAGCCAATGTTCTAATAGATATAAGAAAGAATACTTATTCTGTGGCAATGACTCCTCCAGAATTTCAACTTTATTTTCAAAGTGTTTCTCTGCACATGCCCAACTAAGATCTAGTTCTCTACACTCTATTTCATTTGAAACATAGATAACAGTACCACCATTACGGTACTGAGATCTGCAAAAACTGTTTCCATATTTATAGCCTTCTGGTACATAGTATTGTATTTGTTCTGGTTTAAGCCAATGTTCTAATAGATATAAGAAAGAATACTTATTCTGTGGCAATGACTCCTCCAGAATTTCAACTTTATTTTCAAGACCCTGAATGTTTGTGACTTATCTGTGAGTTAGCAGGCTGGTTTTTCACATTTTTATTTTATTCTTGTCTTGAAACCATAAAAAATTATTACTGAATGACACAGATGTATTTTTCCTTTGGCTCCTCCTTAAGCGTTGCTGTGTTGCTGCTCCAGTCGTTGTTGGTTCTGCTGCTGTTGCTGCTTCTGCTGATAATGATGGTGCTGCTGCTGTTTCACTTATTTCTGGTGTTTGTTGTTTCATAACTGCTGTGCCTTTCTGTGAATTATTAACATTTGGAGTGTTCACTTGCATTAATAAAATTTCACATTTGTCTTGGAGAGGTGTAGCTTCACTAACACACAAAATAGATCTAGAAAGAACTTGCCTTTTTCAGATGATAGAACAAAAATGAAACAAACCAGAGGTTACTGGGAAGATATCACTAGTGCTGATGACATTACCATGTGTAAGTGGTTAGACTATAGGCCAGTTGTATTGTATTGAAACTTTGTTGGTAAAGGCTCAGTGGATAAAGTTGAGTGTTGGGACAAAAAAAACCATAAATATGTGACAGTAGAAAGACCTGAAATAGTGAGAAGATATAATCATGCAATGGATGGACTGAAAAGAAGAGGGGGCGTCTGTCTGATGAAGAACTGGCTTCAGACATGAGAGTCATACCAAGAAGAAGAGAAGATTTATGAGCAGCTACAGATATACGGTTTGATTCCATTGATCATTTGCCTTTGCATGACGTAGTAGCTCCAATTCGCGGCAAATTTCCAAAATGTACAGGGCATTCTAGAATTCAGTGCAGAAAATGTAAAGTACATTTATGTCTCCAAAAGGACAGAAGTTTTTTTTGCAGTTTCATACGAAACTTTAAAAATCAGTGTTTTGACCATTGTTGTTTAAATAAGAACTGTAATTTGGAATTATTTTTATTGTTTCTTTTGTTTTAAAGGGAAATAAAGAGTGGCATACTTGATCCATAGTGTAAACTTCAGTAATGTATGACATGAAGCTCGAGACCTGATGAACACAATTGTGTACATTAAATATCTAGAAAACTAGAGATCAGGTGAAATTTCTTCTTAGAAAAATGTTGTCAGGAGGGTCACCTGAATAAAAAATGATGTAAGATATTTTTTTAATAAGTAAATAAAAATCAGGTCTGAAAGGGTTAAAGGTCTATGTCAGATTGGGTGTTTTGCGTTTAGTATTAGTGATGTTCAATTGCCAGAATAGAAATTACTGGTCTTGCTGTTAAATATTGTTGTTTTGTGAATTTAAAAGTGATGCAAAGAGAATGCGAATTACAAAGAGAGTGAATAATGAGAACTCTGTTGGCTTCTTGTTTTAGCAGCAGCGTACACTTTTTTTTTATTATGTAGTTACTGATGATACGTTACCAGAGTGTTTTATTGGTCTGTTGTCCATGCTGCCCTGAAGTTTTGATTGTGTTGACAGACTAACCTGTAGCATAGCTAAGGATCTAGGCCAGGCTGGAGTGTTGTATGTTTTAACATAAGTAATGTTCAATTGCCAGAATGGAAATTACTGGTTTTCCAGTTAAATATAGTGGTTTTGTGAATTTAAAAATGATACTAAGGAAATGTGAAATACACTGTGAGTGAATAATGAGAACTCTGTTGTCTTCTTGTGTTAACTGCATTATACAAAGGTTTTTGTATAATGTAGTTCCTGAAAAAATGTTCCCAGTGTGTTTTATTGGTCTGTATGCCAGAGCTCCCATAAAGTTTAGGGTGTGATGATAGACTGACATGTAGCATAGTTAAAGGTCTATGTCAGGTTGGAATGTTTTGTGTTTAATATTAGTGATTTTCAATTGCCAGAATAGAAATTACTGGTCTTCCAGTTACATATAGTTGTTTTGTGAATTTAAAAGGGATGCTAAGAGAATGTGAAATACACTGTGAGTGAATAATGGGAACTCTGATGTCTTCTTGTATTAGCTGCATTATACACGGTATTTTTTATTATGTAGTTCCTGATAATATGTTGCCGGAGTGTTTATTGGTCTGTCTGCTAGAGTTCTCCTGAAGTTTAGGGTGTGATGTAGACTAACCTGTAGCATAGTTAAACGTCAATGTCAGGTTGGAATGATTTGTGTTTAATGTTAAAGATGTTCAATTGCCAGCATAGAAATTACTGGTCTTCGAGTTAGATATTGTTGTTTTGTGAAGTTAAAAGGGATGCTAAGAAAATGTGAAATACACTGTGAGTGAATAATGAGACATCTTTTTACCTCTTGTGTTAGCTGCACAATACGCAGGTTTTTTTATTATGTAGTTCCTGACAAAATGTTGCCAGAGTGTTTTATTGGTCTGTCTGCCAGAGCTCCCCTGAAGTTTACGGTGTGATGATAGACCAACCTGTAGCATAGTTAAAGGTCTATGTCAGGTTGGAATGTTTTGTGTTTAATATTAGTGTCTTCAATTGCCAGCATAGCAATTACTGGTCCTCCAGTTCAATATTGTTGTTTTGTGAATTTAAAAGGGATGCTAAGAGAATGTGAAATACACTGTGAGTGAATAATGAGAACTCTGTTGTCTTCTTGTTTTAGCAGCGGCATTCACTAATTTTTTTATTATATGGTTACTGATTAAATGTTACCAGAGTGTTGTATTGGTCTGTTGTCCATGCTGCCCTGAGGTTTTGATTGTGATGACAGACTAACCTGGAGCATAGCTAAGGATCTAGGTCAGGCTGGAGAGTTGTATGTTTTAACATAACTGATGTTCAATTGCCAAAAAAGTAATTACTGGCCTTCCAGATAAATATTGTTGTTTTGTGAATTAGAAAGGGATGCTAAGAGAATGTGAAATTGAAAGTGATTGAATAATGAGTAATCTATTGTCTTCTTGTTTTAGCAGCGGCATACACTTATTTTTTTATTATGTAGTTACTGATGAAATGTTACCAGAGTGTTTTATTGGTCTGTTGTCCATGCTGCCCTGAAGTTTTGATTCGGATGACAGACTAACCTGTAGCATAGTAAAGGATCTAGATCAGGCTGGAGGGTTGCATGTTTTAATATAAGTGACGTTCAATTGCCAGAATAACAATTACTGTTCTTCCAGTTAAGTATTGTTGTTTTGTGAATTGAAAAGGAATGCTAAGAAAATGTGAAATACACTGTGAGTGAATAATGAGAACTCTTTTGTCTTCTTGTGTTAGCTATATTATACATAGTTTTTTTTATTATGTAGTTCCTGATAAAATGTTGTCAGAGTGTTTTATTGGTCTGTCTGCCAGATCTCCACTGAAGTTTAGGATGTGATGAGAGACTAACCTGTAGCATAGTTAAAGGCCTACGTCAGGTTAGAATGTTTTGTGTTTAATGTTAAAGATGTTCAATTGCCAGCAGAGAAAACACTGGTCTTCCAATTAAATATTGTTGTTTTGTGAATTTAAAAGGGATGCTAAAAAAATGTGAAATACACTGTGAGTGAATAATGACAATTCTGTTGTCTTCTTGTTTTCGCAGCGGCAATCACTAATTTTTTATTATGTGGTTACTGATGAAATGTTACCAGAGTGTTTTATTGGTCTGTTGTCCTTGCTTCCCTGAAGTTTTGATTGTGATGACAGACTAACCTGTAGCATAGCTCAGGATCTAGTTCAGGCTGGAGTGTTGTATGTTTTAACAAAAGTGATGTTCAATTGCCAGAATAGAAATTACTGGTCTTCCAGTTAAATACTGTTGCTTTGTGAATTTAAATGGGATGCTAAGAGAATGTGAAATACACTGTGAGTGAATAATGAGATATATGTTGTCTTCTTGTGTTAGCTGCATTATACACAGATTTTCTTGTTATGTAGTTCCCGTTAAAGGTTGCCAGAGTGTTTTTTTGGTCTGTCTGCCAGAGCTCCCCTGATGTTTAGGGTGTGATAATAGACTAACCTGTAGCATAGTTAAAGATCTATGTCAGGTTGGAATGTTTTGTGTTTAATATTAGTGATGTTCAATTGCCTGAATAGAAATTACTGGTGTTCCAGTTAAATACTGTTGCTTTGTGAATTTAAAAGGGATGCTAAGAGAATATGAAATACACTGTGAGTGAATAATGAGAACTCTGTTGTCTTCTAGTTTTAGCTGCATTTTACACAAATTTTTTTACTATGTAGTTCCTGATAAAATGTTGCCAGAGTGTTTAATTCGTCTGTCTGCCAGAGCTCCACTGAAGTTTAGGGTGTGATGAGGGACTAACCTGTAGCATAGTTAAAGGTCTATGTCAGGCTGGTATGATATGTGTTTAATATTACTGATGTTCTATTGCCAGAATAGAAATTAGTGGTCTTCCAGTTAACTATTGTTTTTTTGTGAATGTAAACGTGACGTGAAATACACTGTGAGTGAATAATGACAAGTCTGTTGTGTTCATCTTTTAGCTGTGGCATACACTTATTCTTTTATTATGTAGTTACTGATGAAATGTTACCAGAGTGTTTTATTGGTCAGTTGTCCATGCTGCCCTGATGTTTTGATTGTGTTGACAGATTAACCTGTAGCATAGCTAAGGACTTAGGTCAGGCTGGAGTGTTATATGTTTTATAATAAGTTAAGATCAATTGCCAGAATAAAAATTACTGGCCTTCCAGTTAAATATTGTTGTATTGTGAATTTAAAAGGGATGCTAAGGAAATATGAAATACACTATGAGTGAATAATGAGTACTCTGTTGTCTTCTTGTGTTAACTGCATGACACACCGATTTTTTTATTAGTTAGTTCCTGATAAAATCCTGCCAGTGTGTTTTTTTGGTCTGTCTGCCAGAGCTCCCCTGAAGTTTAGTGTGTGATGATAGCCTAACCTGTACGATAGTTAAAGGTTTATATCAGGTTGGAATGTTTTGTGTTTAATATTAGTGATGTTCTATTGCCAGAATAGAAATTAGTGGTCTTCCAGTTAACTATTGTTGCTTGTGAATGTAATAGTGATGTGAAATACACTGTTAGTGAATAATGACAAGTCTGTTGTGTTCATCTTTTAGCTGTGGCATACACTTATTTTTTTATTATGTAGTTACTGATGAAATGTTACCAGAGTGTTTTATTTGTCTGTTTTCCTTGCTGCCCTGAAGTTTTGATTGTGATGACAGACTAACCTGTAGCATAGCAAAGGATCTATGTCAGGCTGGAGTGTCGCATGTTTTATCATTGGTTAAGTTCAATTGCCAGAATACAAATTACTGGTCTTCCAGTTAAATACTGTTGCTTTGTGAATTTAAAAGGGATGCTAAGAGAATGTGAAATACACTGTGAGTGAATAATGAGATCTCTGTTGTCTTCTTGTGTTAGCTGCATTATACACAGATTTTATTATTATGTAGTTCATGATGAAATGTTGCCCGTCTGTTTTATTGGCCTGTCTGCCCGAGCTCCCCTGAAGTTTAGTGTGTGATGATAGACTAACCTGTAGCATAGTTAATGGTGTATGTTAGGTTGGTATGTTTTGTGTTTAATATGAGTGATGTTCAATTGCCATAATAGAAATTACTGGTCCTTCAGTTCAATATTGTTGTTTCGTGAATTTAAAAGGGATGGTATGAGAATGTGAAATACACTGTGAGTGAATAATGAGTACTCTATTGTCTTCTTGTATTCGCAACGGCATGCACTAATTTTTTTATTATGTAGTTATCGATGAAATGTTACCAGTGTGTTTTATTGGTCTGTTGTCCATGCTGCCCTGAAGTTTTGATTGTGATCACAGAATAACCTGTAGCATAGCTAAGGATCTAGGTCAGGCTGAAGTGTTGTATGCTTTTTCATAAGTGATGTTCAGCTGCCAGAATAGAAATTACCGGTCTTCCAAATAAATATTGATTTTTGTGAATCTAAAGGGAAGCTAAGGAAATGTGAAATACACTGTGAGTGAATAATGAGAACTCTGTTGTCTTCTTGTGTTAGCTGCATTATACACAGATTTTTTTATTATGTAGTTCATGATAAAATGTTGCCAGTCTCTCTTATTGGCCTGTCTGCCAGAGCTCCTCTGTAGTTTAGTGTGTGATGATTGACTAACTTATAGCATAGTTATAGGTCTATTTCAGGTCGTAATGTTTTGTGTTTAATATTAGTGATGTTCAGTTGCCAGAATAGAAATTACTGGCCTTCCAGCTAAATATTGTTGTTTTGTGAATTTAAATGTGATGCTATGAGAATGTGAAATACAATGTGAGTGGATAATTAGAACTCTGTTGCCTTCATGTTTTAGCAGCGGCATTCACTATTTTTTTTAATTTTGTAGTTACTGATGAAATGTTACCAGAGCGTTTTATTGGTCTGAGGTCCATGCTCCCCTGATGTTTTGATTGTGATGACAGACTAGCCTGTAGTTACTGATGAAATCTTACCACAGTGTTTTATTGGTCTGTTGTCCATTCTGCCTTGAAGTTTTGATTGTGATCACAGTCTAACCTGTAGCATGGCTAAGGATCTACGTCTGGCTGGAGTGTTGTGTGCTTTATCATAAGTGATGTTCAATTGCCAGAATAGAAATTACTGTCTTCCAATCAAATATTGTTGTTTTGTGAATTTAAAAGGGAAGATAATTAAGTGTGAAATACACTGTGAGTGAATAATGAGAACCCAGTAGTCTTCTTGTGTTAGCAGCATTATACACAGATTTTTTTATTCTGTAGTTCCTGATAAAATGTTGCTAGTGTGTTTTATTTGTCTGGATGCCAGAGCTCTCCTGAAGTTTAGTGTGTGATGATAGACTAACCTATAGCATATTTAAAGGTCTATGTTAGGTTCGAATGTTTTGTGTTTAATATTAGTGATGTTCAATTACCAGAATAGAAATTACTGGACTTCCAGTTAAATATTTTTGTTTCTTGAATTTAAAAAGGACGCTATGAGAATGTGAAATACACTGTGAGAGAATAATGAGGACTCTGTTCCCTTCTTGTTTTAGCAGCGGCATTCACTAATTCTTTTATTTTGTAGTTACTGATGAAATGTTACCAGAGTGTTTTATTGGTCTGTTGTCCATGCTGCCCTGAGGTTTTGATTGTGATGACAGACTAATCTGTAGCGTAGCTAAGGAACTAGTTCAGGCTGGAGTGTTGTATGTTTTAACATAAGTGATGTTCAATTGCCAGAATAGAAATTACTGGTCTTCCAGTTAAATATTGCTGTTTTGCGAATTTAAAAGGAATGCTAAGGATATGTGAAATACACTGTGAGTGAATAATGAGAACCCTGTTGTCTTCTTGTTTTAGCAGTGACATACACTTATTTTTTTATTATGTAGTATTGATGAAATGTTACCAGAGTGTTTTATTAGTCTGTTGTCCATGCTGCCCTGAAGTTTTGGATTTTGATGAGAGACTAACCGGTAGCATAGCTAAGGATCTAGGTCAGGCTGGACTTTTGTATGTTTTAACATAAGTGGTGTTCAATTGCCAGAATAGAAATTACTGGTCTTCCAGTTATATATTGTTGTTTTGTGAACTTAAAAGGGCTGCTAAGGAAATGTGAAATCAGCGTATGCACATATTTGGCTGGTTTTCATCAATATGGTGCTTCTTTTGTTGATTTTATTTACTGCACTATGCAGGGCTATGTTGAATAGGACAGTGGAGAGGCTATCCTCTTGCTTCACACCTTTATTAAAGCCAAAGCTATCACTTGTTCTGCTAAGGACCTTTACTTTTGCTCTTGTCTCTGTCATTGTCATTCTGATTAGTCTTATTAATTTAGCACATATACCAACCTCTTTCAGTACTTTATATAGTTCTTGCCGATTTATGCTGTCAAAGGCTTGTTTGAAATCGATGAATAAGAAATGCAGATCTATATCATATTCATAGAACCATTCTATTATTTGCCTTATCACAAATATTTGATCAGTTGTTCCTCTGCCTGGTCGAAAGCCACACTGATATTCCCCTAGTATGCCTTCTGCACATTTCTGTATCCTTTCGTTTAATATACTTGTGAAGATCTTATAAGCTGTACTTAGGAGTGTTACACCTCTATATTTTTCACATGCTGTTTTGTCCCCTTTCTTATCAATGGGGACTATTATTCCAATTTTCCAATTATCTGGCATAGTTTCTGTTTCCCATATATCTTATATTAATGTGTGCAGTTCCTTTATTACAGCCTCACCACCAGTTTTTATTAATTCAGCAATTATGCTGTCTTCCCCAGGGGCTCGATTGTTTTTTGACTTGTGCACAGCCTGCGAGACCTCTTGTAGTGTTGGCTTTCTTGCCTCATTGGTTTCATTGTCTACTTCCAGCTCCACTCTTCCCTCCTGTGCAGCTGTCTCTTCATCTTGTAGGCTGGTGCTTAGTGTATCTTTGAAATACTCTGCCCATCTTCCCACTATCTTTTCTTCCTCCCTTATCATTTTCCCATCTTTACTGGAACAGGCCATTATTTTTGGTTGGAATCTATTCTTCATTTTGCCTATGGCATGATAGAACTTTCTTATTTCACTCTGTTCCTTTAGTTCTCCTAGTTCTTGAAATTTCTTCTTATTCCACTCTCTTTTCTTTCTCTTGCACAGTCTGTTAGCTCTTCTCCTTAATTCTCTATATTGTTCCACATTATTTTTGGTTTCTCTCTGTAGCACTTTTCTTCTTGCCCTGTTCTTTTCCTCTATTGCTGACCTGCAATCTTCATCAAACCACTCCTGGGTTCTTCTGTTCCTTCTTATGCCTATTACTTCCTCTGCAGCATCCTTAATGACTTTTTCAAACCTGTTCCACCTTTCATCTACTCCTACTGTGGTCTCTTCACTGCTCAATTTTCTGCTTAGTGTTACTTGGTATTTTTTTACTTCATCAGGGATGTTCAGTTTGTCTGTATTCCATTTCATCATCTTTCCCATTCTGTTGCCCTTCGTTAGTGACAGTTTCTCTCTTAAGACTGATTTTATCAAAAAGTGGTCTGAATCAGAGTTTGGTCCTCTGCAGCTCTGTACATCCATAACTGACGTGGAGTGGCATGCAATCACTAAAATATGGCCAATCTGATTGACTACTCCATTGGCTGCAGACTTCCAAGTACCCAGATGGATCCTTTTATGTGGAAAGCATGTACTTTTAATAATCATATTATTCCTTGCTGCGAATTGGCATAGTAAGTCCCCATTCTCATTGTTTTCTTCATGTGCTGAATATTTTCCAGAAACTCCATACGGATGTTCATTCCTCCCTATTTTTCCATTAAAATCTCCTATTACTAGCATCAGGTCATATTTAGGTACTGCACAGCATACTTTTTCCAAGTCTCCGTAGAACTGCTCTTTAATTATATCCTCTTTTTCCTCTGTTGGTGCATGTGCATTAACTATTGATATATTCCTAAATTTACCTTTTAGTCTGAGTCTGCGCATCCTTTCATTTATAGGTTCAAACTCTAGAAGGCTTTTCCTAACCACCCTAGTTATTATAAACACTGTTCCAAGCTGGCCTGTGAAATACACTGTGATTGAATAATAAGAACTCTGTTGACTTCTTGTGTTAGCTGCATTACACACACATATTTTTATTATGTAGTCCCTGACAAAATGTTGCCAGACTGTTTTACTGGCCTGTTTGCCAGAGCTCCCCTGAAGTTTAGTGTGTGATGATAGGCTAACCTACAGCATTGTTAAAGGTCTATGTCAGGTTGGAATGTTTTGTGTTTAATATTAGTGATGATCAATTGCCAGAATAGAAATTACTGGTCTTCCAGTTAGATATTGTTGTTACATGAATTTAAAAGGGATGCTATCAGAATGTGAAATACACGGTGAGTGAATAATGAGAACTCAGTTGTCTTCTTGTGTTAGCCGCAATATACACAGATTTTTATACTATGTAGTTCCTGATAAAATGTTGCCAGAGTGTTTTATTGGTCTGTCTGCCAGAGCTCCCCTGAAGTTTAGTGTGTGATGGTAGACTAACCTATAGCATAGTTAAAGGTCTATGGCACATTGGAATGTTTTGTATTTAACATAAGTGATGTTCAATTACCAGCACAGAAATTACTGGTCTTCCAGTTAAATGTTGTTGTTTTGTTAATTTAAATGGAATGCTCAGGAAATGTGAAATACACTGTGAGTGAATAATGCAAACTCTGTTGTCTTCTTGTGTTAGCTGCATTATACACAGATTTCTTTATTATGAAGTTCCTGATAAAATGTTGCCAGAGTGTTTTATTGGTCTGTCTGCCAGTGCTCCCCTGAAGTTTAGTTTGTGATGATAGACCAAACTGTACCATAGTTAAAGGTCTATGTCAGGTTGGAATGTTTTATGTTTAATATTAGTGATGTTCAATTGCCAGTATACAAATTACTGGTCTTCCAGGTAACAATTGTTGTATTGTGAATTTAAAAGGGATGTGAAATACACTGTGAGTGAATAATGAGAACTTTGTTGCCTTCTTGTTTTAGCAGCGGCATTCACTAATTTTTTTATTTTCTAGTTACTGATGAAATGTTACCAGAGTGTTTTATTGGTCTGTTGTTCATGCTGCCCTGAAGTATTGATTTTGATGACAGTCTAACCTGGAGCATCGCAAGGATCTAGGTCAGGCTGGAGTGTTGTATGTTTTAACGCAAGTGATGTTCAATTGCCAGAATAGAAATTACTGGTCTTCCAGTTAAATATTATTGTTTTTGTGAATTTGAAATGGATGCTAAGAGAATGTAAATTACAAATTGAGTGTATAATGAGAACTCTTTTGTCTTCTGGTTTTAGCAGTGGCATAAATTTATTTTTTTATATGTAGTTACTGATGATATGTTACCAGTGTGTTTTATTGGTCTATGTCCATGCTGCCCTGAAGCTTTGATTGTGTTGACAGACTAACCTGTAGGATAGCTAAGGATCTAGGTCAGGCTGGAGTGTTGTATGTTTTAACATAAGTGATGTTCAATTGCCAGAAAAGAAATTACTGGTCTTCCAGTTAAATATTGTTGTTTCGTGAATTTAAAAGGGATGCTATGAGAAAGTGAAATACACTGTGAGTGAATAATGAGAACTCTACTGCCTTCTTGTTTTAGCAGCGGCATTCACTAATTTTTTTATTTTGTATTTACTGATGAAATGTTACCATTGTGTTTTATTGGTCTGTTGTCCATGCTCCCCTGAGGTTTACATTGTGATGACAGACTAACCTGTAGCGTACCTAAGGATCTACATCAGGCTTGAGTGTTGTATGTTTTAACATAAGTGATGTTAAATTGCCAGAATAGAAATTACTGGTCTTCCAGTTAAATATTATAGTTTTTGTGAATTCTAAACGGATGCAAAGAGAGTGTAAATTACAAGTTGATTGTATAATAAGAACTATGTTGTCTTCTTGATTTAGCAGTGGCATACACTTATTTTTTTATTGTGTAGTTACTGATGAAATCTTACCAGAGTGTTTTAGTGGTCTGTTGTCCATGCTGCCATGAGGTTTTGATTGTGACGGCAGACTAACCTGTTGCATAGCAAAGGATCTAGGTCAGGTTGGAGTGTTGTATGTTTTAACATAAGTAATGTTTAATTTCCAGAATAGAAATAACTGTTCTTCCAGTTAAATATTGTTGTTTTGAGAATTTAAAAGGGATCCTAAGGAAAGTTAAATACACTGTGAGTGAATAATGAGAACTCTGTTGTCTTCTTGTGTTAGCTGCAATATACACAGATTTTTTTTAACCTATAGTTCCTGATTAAATGTTGCCAGAGTGTTTTTCTGGTCTGTCTGCCAGAGCTCCCCTGAACTTTTGTGTGTGATAATAGACTAAGCTATAGCATAGGTATAGGTCTATGTCAGGTTGGAATGTTTTGTGTTTAATATTAGTGATTTTCAATTGCCAGAATAGAAAATACTGGTCTTCCAGTTAAATATTGTTGTTTTGTGAATTTAAAAGTGATCATAAGAGAATGTGAAATACATTGTGAGTGAATAATGAGAACTCCGTTGTCTTCTTGTTTTAGCAGTGGCATGCACTTATTTCTTTATTATGTAGTTACTGATGAAAAGTTACCAGAGTGTTTTATTGGTCTGTTGTCCATGCTGTCCTGAAGGTTTGATTCTGATGACAGACTAACATGTAGCATGGCTAAGGATCTAGGTTAGGCTGGAGTGTTGTATGTTTTAACGTAAGTGGTGTTCAATTGCCAGAATAGGAATTACTGCTCTTCCAGTTAAATATTGTTGTTGAATTTAAATGGGATGCTGAGGAAATGTGAAATACACTGTGAATGAATAATGTGAACTCTGTTGTCTTCTTGTGTTGGCTGCATTATACACAGATTTCTTTATTATGAAGTTCCTGATAAAATGTTGCCAGAGTGTTTTATTGGTCTGTCTGCCAGAGCTCCCCTGAAGTTTAAATTGTGATGATAGCCTAAACTGTACCATAGTTAAAGGTCCATGCCAGGTTGGAATGTTTTGTGTTTAATATTAGTGATGTTCAATTGCCAGTAAAGAAATTACTGGTCTTCCTGTTAACTATTGTTGTATTGTGAATTTAAAAGGGATTTGGAATACATTGTGAGTGAATAATGAGAACTTTGTTGCCTTCCTGTTTTAGCAGCGTCATTCACTAATTTTTTTATTTTCTAGTTGCTGATGAAATGTTGCCAGAGTGTTTTATTGGTCTGTTGTCCATGCTGCACTGAAGTTTTGATTGTGATGACAGTCTAACCTGCAGCATAGCTAAGGATTTAGGTCAGGCTGGAGTGTTGTATGTTATAATAATAAGTGATGTACAATTGCCAGAATAGAAATTACTTGTCTTCCAGTTAAATATTGTTGTTTTGTGAATTTAAAAGGGATGCTAAGGAAATGTGAAATACACTGTGAGTGAATAATGACAATTCTGTTGTCAGCTTGTGTTATCTGCATTATACACCGATTTTTTTAGTATGTAGTTCCTGATAAAATGATGCCAGAATGTTTTATTGGTCTGTCTGCCAGAGTTCCCCTGAAGCTTAGTGTGTGATGGTAGACTAACCTATAGCACAGATAAAGGTCAATGTCAGGTTGGGATGTTTTGTGTTTAATATTAGTGATGTTCAATTTCCAGATTAGAATTTACTGGTGTTCCAGTTAAATATTGTTTTCTGAATTTAAAAGGGATGCAAAGGAAATGTTAAATACACTGTGAGTGAATAATGAGAACTCTGTTGTCTTCTTGTGTTAGCTGCAATATACTCAGAATTTTTTATTATGTACTTCCTGATAAAATGTTGGTAGAGTGTTTTATTATTCAGTCTGCCAGAGCTCCCGTGAAGTTTAGTGTGTGATGATAGACAAACCTATAGCATAGTTAGAGCTCTATGTAAGGTTGGAAGGTTTGTTTGTAATGATAGTGATGTTCAATTGCCGGAATAGAAATTTCTGGTCTTCCAGTTAAGTATTGTTGTTTTGTAAATTTAAAAGGTATGCTACAGAAATGTGAAATACATTGTGAGTGAATAACGAGAACTCTGTTGTCTTCTTGTTTTAGCAGCGGCTTGCACTTAATTTTTTGTTATGTAGTTACTGATGAAATATTACCAAAGTGTTTTATTGGTCTGTTGTCCATGCTGCACTGAAGTATTGATTGTGATGTTAGACTTATATGTAGCATAGCAAAGGATCCAGGTTAGGCTGGAGTGTTGTATGTTTTCACATAAGTGATGTTCATTTGCCAAAATAGAAATTACTGGTCTTCCAGTTAAATATTGTTGTTTTGTGAATTTAAAAGGGATACTAAGGAAATGTGAAATACACTGTGAGTGATTAATGAGAACTCTGCTGTCTTCTTGTGTTAGCTGCTATATACTCAGATTTTTTTATTATGTGCTTCCTGATGAAATGTTGATAGAGTGTTTTATTAGTCAGTCTGCCAGAGCTCCCCTGAAGTTTAGTGTGTGATGATAGACAAACCTATAGCATAGTTAGAGCTCTATGTAAAGTTGGAAGGTTCGTTTTTAATGATAGTGGAGTTCAATTGCCAGAATAGAAATTACAGGTTTTCCAGTTAAATATTGTTGTTTCGTGAATTTAAAAGTGATGCTATGAGAACGTGAAATACTTTGTGAGTGAATAATTAGAACTCTGTTGCCTTCTTGTTTTAGCAGCGGCATTCACTAATTTTTTTTTATTTTGTAGTTACTGATGAAATGTTATGAGAGTGTTTTATTGGTCTGTTGTCCATGCTGCCCTGAAGGTTTGATTCTGATGACAGACTAACCTGTAGCATAGCTAATGATCTAGGTCAGGCTGGAGTGTTGTATGTTTTAACGTAAGTGATGTTCAATTGCCAGAATAAAAATTACTGGTCTTCCTGTTAAATATTGTTGTTTTGTGAATTTAAAACCGATGCTAAGGAAATGTGAAATACACAGTGAGAGAATAATGAGTACTCAATTGTCTTCTTGTGTTAGCTGCAATATACACAGATTTTTTTTATTCTGTAGTTTCTGATAAAATGTTGCCAGAGTGTTTTATTAGTCTGTCTTTCAGAGCTCCCCCGAAGTTCAGTGTGTGATGATAGACTAATCTATAGCATAGTTAAAGCTCTATGTAAGGTTGGAAGGTTTTCTGTTTAATGTTAGTGATGTTCAATTGCCAGAACAGAAATTACAGGTCTTCCAGTAAAATATTGTGGTTTTGTATATTCAAAAGTAATGCTAAGGAAATGTGAAATACACTGTCAGTGAATAATGAGAACTCTGTTGTCTTCTTATGTTAGCTGCAATATACACAGATTTTTTTATTCTGTAGTTCCTGATAAAATATTGCCAGAGTGTTTTATTGGACTGTTTGCCAGAGCTCCCCTGAAGTTTAGTGTGTGATGATAGACTTACCTATAGCATAGTTAGAGCTCTATGTAAGGTTGGAAGGTTTGTTTTTAATGTTAGTGATGTTCAATTGCCAGAATAGAAATTACAGGTTTTCCAGTTAATTATTGTTGTTTTGTGTATTTAAAAAGGGTGCTAAGGAAATGTGAAATACGCTGTGAGAGAATAATGAGAACTCTGTTGTCTTCTTGTGTTAGCTGCATTATACACAGATTTTTTTATTATGTAGTACATGATAAAATGTTGTCAGACTCTATTATTGGCCTGTCTGCCAGAGCTCCTTTGATGTTTAGTGTGTGATGATAGACTAACCTACAGCATAGTTAAAGGTCTATGTCAGGTTAAATGTTTTGTGTTTAATACTAGTGATGTTCAATTGCCAGAATAGAAATTACTGGTCTTCCGGTTAAATATTGTTGTTTTGTGAATGCAAAATTGATGCTATAAGAACGTGAAATACTTTGTGAGTGAATAATGAGAACTCTGTTGCCTTCATGTTTTTGCAGCGGCATTCACTAATTTTTTTTATTTTGTAGTTACTGACGAAATGTTACCAGAGTGTTTTATTGATCTGTTGTCCATGCTGCCCTGAGGTTTTGATTGTGATGACAGACTTACCTGTTGCGTTGCAAAGGATCTCAGTCAGGCTGGAGTGTTGTATGTTTTAACATAAGTGATGTTCAATTGCCAGAACATAAATTACTGGTCCTCCAGTTAAATATTATTGTTTTGGTGATTTTGAAAAAGATGCTAAGAGAATGTGAATTACAAATTGAGTGTATAATGAGAACTTTGTTGCCTTCTTGTTTTAGCAGCGGCATACACTTATTTTCTTATTGTGTAGTTACTGATGAAATCTTACCAGAGTGTTTTATTGGTCTGATGTCCTTGCTGCCCTGAAAATTTGATTGTGATCTCAGTTTAACCTGTAGCATAGCTAAGGATCTAGGTCAGGCAGGAGTGTTGTATGTTTTAAAATAAGTGATGTTCAATTGCCAGAATAGAAATTACTGGTCTTCCAGTTGGATATTGTTGTTTCGTGAATTTAAAAGTGATGCTAAGGAAATCTGTAATACACTGTGAGTGAATAATGACAACTATGTTGTGTTAGCTGCATTATACACAATTTTTTTTATTTTGTAGTTCCTGATAAAATGTTGCCAGAGTGTTTTATTGGTCTGTCAGCCAGAGCTCCCCTGAAGATTAGTGTGCGATGATAGACTATCTTATAGCATAGTTAAGGTCTATGT
Source organism: Schistocerca piceifrons (assembly GCF_021461385.2). Classification (NCBI taxonomy): domain Eukaryota; kingdom Metazoa; phylum Arthropoda; class Insecta; order Orthoptera; family Acrididae; genus Schistocerca; species Schistocerca piceifrons. The sequence goes on along the minus strand of NW_025728455.1, from coordinate 2,890,112 downwards.
CAGGTTAAAATGTTTTGTTTCTAATATTAGTGATGTTCAATTGCCAGAATAGAAATTACTGGTCTTCCGGTTAAACATTTTTGTTTTGTGAATTTAAAGGGGATGTGAAATACACTGTGAGTGAATAATGAAAACGCTGTTGTCTTCTTGTTTTAGCAGCGGCATACAGTTATTTTTTTATTATGTAGTACTGATGAAATGTTACCAGAGTGTTTTATTGGCCTGTTGTCCATGCTGCCCTGAAGTTTTGATTGTGATGACAGACTAACCTGTAGCATGTCTAAGGACCTAGGTCAGGCTGGACTGTTGTATGTTTTAACATAAGTGATGTTCAATTGCCAGAATAGCAATTACTGTTCTTCCAGTTAAATATTGTTGTTTTGTGAATTTAAAAGGGATGTGAAATACACTGTGAGTGAATAATGAGAACTCTGTTGTCTTCTTGTATTAGCAACTGCATACACTTATTTTTTTTTATGTAGTTACCGATGAAATGTTACCAGTGTGTTTTATTGGTCCGTTGTCCATGCTGCCCTGAAGTTTTGATTGTAATGACAGACTAACCTGTAGCATAGCTAAGGATCCAGGTCAGGCTGGAGTGTTGTATGTTTTAACATATGTGATGTTCAATTGCCAGAATAGAAATTACTGGTCTTCCAGTTAAATATTGTTGTTTTGTGAATTTAAAAGCGATCCTAAGTAATTGTGAAATACACTGTGAGTGAATAATGAGAACTCAGTTGTCTTCTTGTGTTAGCTGAGATATACACAGGTTGTTTTATTATGTAGTTCCTGATAAAATGTTGATAGAGTGTTTTATTGGTCTGTCTACCAGAGCTCCCCTGAAGATTAGTATGTGATGATAGACTATCTTATAGCATAGTTAAGGTCTATGTCAGGTTAAAATGTTTTGTTTCTAATATTAGTGATGTTCAATTGCCAGAATAGAAATTACTGGTCTTCCTGTTAAATATTGTTGTTTTATGAATTTAAAAGGGATGTGAATTACACTGTGAGTGAATAATGAGAACGCTGTTGTCTTCTTGCTTTAGCAGCGGCATACACTTATTTTTTTGTTATGTAGTTACTGATGAAATATTGCCAGAGTGTTTTATTAGTCTGTTGTCCATGCTGCCCTGACGATTTTAATTGTGATGACAGACTAACCTGTAGCATAGCAAAGATCTAGGTCGGGCTGGAATGTTGTATGTTTGAAAATAAGTGATGTTCAATTGCCAGAAAAGAAATTACAGGTCTTCCAGTTAAATATTGATGTTTTGTGAATTTTAAAGGGATGCTAGGAGAAAGTGAAAAATGCTGTGAGTAAATAATGAGAACTCCGTTGTCTTCTTGTTTTAGCAGCGGCATACACCTATTTTTCTATTATGTAGTTACTGATGAAATGTTACCAGAGTGTTATATTGGTCTGTTGTCGATGGCACCCTGAAGTTTTGGTTGTGATGACAGACTGACCTGTAGTATAGCTAAGGAACTAAGTCAGGCTAGAGTGTTGTATGTTTTAACATAAGTGATGTTCAATTGCCAGAATAGATATTAGTGGTCTTCCAGTTAAATACTGTTGCTTTGTGAATTTAAAAGGGATGCTAAGAGAATGTGAAATACACTGTGAGTGAATAATGAGAAATCTGTTGTCGGGTTGTGTTAGCTGCATTAAACACCGATTTTTTTATTTTGTAGTTCCTGATAAAATGATGCCAGGGTGTTTTATTGGTCTGTCTGCTAGTGCTACCCTGAAGTTTAGTGTGTGATGATAGACTAACCTATACCATAGATAAAGGTCAATATCAGGTTAGAATGTCTTGTGTTTAATATTAGTGATGTTCAATTGCCGGAATAGAAATTACTGGTCTTCCAGTTAAGTATTGTTGTTTCGTAAATTTAAAAGGTATGCTATAGAAATGTGAAATACACTGTGAGTGTATAATGAGAACTCTGTTGTCTTCTTGTGTTAGCTGCAATATACACATTTTTTTATGCAGATCCCGACAAAATGTTGATAGAGTGGTTTATTGGTCTGTCTGCCAGAGCTCCCCTGCAGTTTAGTGTGTGATGATAGACTGACCTATAGCATAATTAAAGGTCTATGTAAAGTTGGAATGTTCTGTGTTTAATATTAGTGATGTTGAATTGCCAGAATAGAATTTACTGGTCTTCCAGTTAAATATTGTTGTTTTATGAATTTAAAAGGCATGCTAAGAGAATGTGAAATACACTGTGAGTGAATAATGAGAACTCTGTTGTCTTCTTGTTTTAGCAGCTGCTTACACTTATTTCTTAATTATGTAGTTTCTGATGAAGTTTTACCAGAGTGTTTTGTTGGTCTGTTGTCCATGCTGCTCTGAAGTTTTGGTTGTAATGACAGACTAACCTGTAGCATTGCTAAGGATCTAGGTCAGGCTGGAGTGTTTTATGTTTTAACATAAGTGATGTTTAAGTGCATGAATAGAAATTACTGGTCATCCAGTTAAATAGTGTTGTTTTGGGAATTTAAAAGGGATGCTAAGAGAATGTGAAATATATTGTGAGTGAATGATGAGAACTCTGTTGTCCTCTTGTTTTAGCAGCTGCATACACTTATTTTTTTTATTATGTAGTTCCTGATAAAATGTTGCCAGAGTGTTTTATTGGTCTGTCTGGTAGAGCTCCTTTGAAGATTAGTGTGTGATGATAGACTGTGCTATACCATAGATAAAGGTCAATGTCAGGTGTGAATTCTTTGTGTTTAATATTAGTGATGTTCAATTGCCAGTATGGAATTTACTGGTCTTCCAGTGAAATATTGTTGTTTTGTGAATTTAAAAGGGATGCTAAGGAAATGTTAAATACACTGTGAGTGAATAATGAGAACTCTGTTGTCTTCTTGTGTTAGATGCAGTATACACAGATTTTTTTATTATGTAGTTCCTGATAAAATGTTCCAGAGTGTTTTATTAGTCAGTCTGCCAGAGCTCCCCTGAAGTTTAGTGTGTGATGATAGACAGACCTATATCATAGTTAAAGGTCTATGTAATGTTGGAATGTTTTGTGTTTAATATTAGCGATGTTCAATTGCGAGAATAGAAATTACTGGTCTTGCAGTTAAGTGGTGTTGTTTTGTGAATTTAAAAGGGATGCTAAGAGAATGTGAAATACATTGTGAGTGAATAATGAGAACTCTATTGTCTTCTTGTTTTAGCAGCTGCATACGCCTATTTTTTATTATGTAGTTACTGATGAAATGTTACCACAGTGTTTTATTGGTCTGTTGCCCATGCTGCCCTGAAGTTTTGGTTGTGATGACAGACAAACCTGTAGCATAGCTAAGGATCTAGGTCAGGCTGGAGTGTTGTATGTTTTAACATAAGTGATGTTCAAGTGCATGAATAGGAATTGCTGGTCTTCCAGTTAAATATTGTTATTTTGTGAATTTAAAAGGGATGCTAAGGAAATGTGAAATACACTGTGTGTGAATAATAAGAACTCTGTTGTCTTCTTATTTTAGCAGCGGCATACACTTATTTTTTTATTATGTAGTTAGTGATGAAATGTTACCAGAGTGTTTTTTATTCTGTTGTCCATGCTGCCCTTAAGTTTTGATTGTGAAGACAGACTAACCCGTAGCATAGCTAAGGATCTAGGTCCGGCTGGAGTGTTGTATGTTTTAACATAAGTGATGTTCAATTGCATGAATAGAAATTACTGGTCTTCCAGTTAAGTATTGTTGTGTTGTGAATTTAAAAGGGATGCTAAGAGAATGTGAAATACACTGTGAGTGAATAATGAGAAATCTATTGTCTTTTTGTTTTAGCAGTTGCATACACTTTTTTTTAATTATGTAGCTGCTGATAAAATTTTGCCAGAGTGTTTTATTGGTCTGTCTGCCAGAGCTCCCCTGAAGTTTAGTGTGTGACGATAGGTAAATGTCAATGTCATGTTGGAATGTTTTGTGTTTAATATTAGTGATGTTCAATTGCCAGAATAGTATTTTCTGGTCTTCTAGTTAAATATTGTTGTTTTGTTAATTTAAAAGGGATGCTAAGGAAATGTGAAATACACAGTGAGTGAATAATGAGAACTCTGTGTTCTTCTTGTTTTTGCAGCGGCATACACTTATTTTCTTTATTATGTAGTTACTGATGACATGTTACCAAAGTGTTTTATTGGTCTGTTGTCGATGCCACCCTGAAGTTTTGATTGTGATGACAGACTGACCTGCTGCATAGCTAAGGATCTAAGTCAGGCTAGAGTGTTGTATGTTTTAACATAAGTGATGTTCAATTGCCAGAATAGAAATTAGTGGTCTTCCAGTTAAATGTTGTTGTTTTGTGAATTTAAAAGAGATGCTAAGGAAATGTGAAATACACTGTGAATTAATAATGAGATTTCTGTTGTCAGCTTGCGTTAGCTGCATTATACACCGATTTTTTTATTATGTAGTTCCTGATAAAATGTTGGCAGAGTGTTTTATTGGTCTGTCTGCCAGAGCTCCGCTGAAGTTTAGTGTGAGATGATAGTCTAATCTATACCATAGTTAAAGGTCTATGGTAGGTTGGAATGTTTTGTGTTTAATATTAGTGATGTTCATTTGCCAGAATAGAAATTACAGGTCTTCCAGTTAAGTATTGTTGTTTTCCGAATTTAAAAGGGATGCTAAAAGAATGTGAAATACACTGTGAGTGAATAATGAGAACTCTGTTGTCTTCTTGTTTTAGCAGCTGCATACTCTTATTTTTTTTTTTATGTAGATACTGATGAAATATTACCAGAGTGTTTTATTGGTCTGTTGTCCATGCTGTCCTGAAGTTTTGATTGTGATGACAGACTAACTTGTAGCACAGCTAAGGATCTAGGTCAGGCTGTAGTGTTGTATGTTTTAACATTAGTGATGTCCAATTGCCAGAATATAAATTACTGGTCTTCCAGTTAAATATTGTTGTTTTGTGAATTTTATAGGGATTCTAAGGAAATGTGTAATACACTGTGAGTGAATAATGAGAACTCTGTTGTCTTCTTGTGTTAGCTGCAATATACACAGATTTTTTTTATTATGTAGTTCCTGATAATATGTTGCCAGAGTGTTTTATTGTATCTGTTTGCCAGACCTCCCCTGAAGTTTAGTGTGTGATGATAGGCTAACCAATAGGATAGTTAAAGGTCTATGTGAAGTTGGAATGTTTTGTGTTTAATATTAGTGATGCTCAATTGCCAGAATAGAAAATACTGGTCTTCCAGTTAAGTATTGTTGTTTTGTGAATTTAAAAGGGATGCTAAGATAATGTGAAATAGACTGTGAGTGAATAATGGGAACTCTATTGTCTTCTTGTTTTAGCCGCTGCGTACACTTATTTCTTAATTATGTAGTTACTGATGAAATGTTACCAGAGTGTTTTATTGGTCTGTTGTCCATTTTGCCCTGAGGTTTTGGTTGTGATGAGAGAGTAGCCTGTAGCATAGCTAAGGATCTAGGGCAGGCTGGAGTGTTGTATGTTTTAACATAAGTGATGTTCAATAGCCAGAATAGAAATTACTGGTCTTCCAGTTAAATATTGTTATATTGTGAATTTAAAAGGGATGCTAAGAGAATGTGAAATATGCTGTGAGTTAATAATGAGAACTCTGTTGTCCTCTTGTTTTAGCAGTGGCATACAGTTTTTTTTTATTATGTAGATACTGATTAAGTGTTACCTGAGTGTTTTATTGGTCTGTTGTCCATGCTGCCCTTAAGTTTTGATTGTGATGACAGACTAACCTGTAGCATAGCTAAGGATCTAGGTCCGGCTGGAGTGTTGTATGTTTTAACATAGGTGATGTTCAATTGCATGAATAGAAATTACTGGTCTTCCAGTTAAATATAGTTGTTTTGTGAATTTAAAAGGGATGCAAAGGAATTGTGAAATACACTGAGAGTGAATATTGAGAACTCTGTTGTCGTCTTGGGTTAGCTGCAATATACACAGATTTTTTTATTATGTAGTTCCTGGTGGTTCATGGTGTGGGTTCCTGCAGTCACGTCCTGGTTCATGAACCACGGGCAACGTATGAGTGGCCAAGTAAGTGGTCCCAACAGTCAGGATACCAGTTACCTTGGAATAAGGCTGGGCATCTCGGACATATTCTGAGTTGTGGTCACCTTTGTGCTCATACGGCAAAGACTATCAAATCCACTCGTTAGTCCCTCAGCCTTCAGGGGTTAAACCCAATGGGACTCGGGGCAAGTAAGTCTAGCAACCTGCTTCCCTGGTACTTTAAATATGACGCTGGCAATAATCAGAGCAAAATGCCTTGGACCTTTGGAGGTGACGGAGTCCCACCTCTAACTGACAAACCAGGGACTCCTAAGATACGACTTGGCAAACAAATGGTAATGAGATGGGGAGCTATTAATATCAATGGGGGCCACTCTGGGAAGAAGGTAGAGCTGGCAGAGGCTGCAAGTAAGATGGGGCTGGATGTTTTAGCTGTTAGTGACTTTCGGGTAAGGGGTGAGAAAGAAGAGGAAGTGTGAGAATACAAGGTCTACCTGTCAGGCGTCAAAGCAGGAATAGCACAATGGGGTGTAGGGCTTTACATCAGGAAAGAAATGGAACCCAGCATAGTTGCAATAAGGTATGTAAACGAACGACTGATGTGGATAGATTTGACAGTGTCTAGCAAGAAAATTAGGATTGTGTCAGTATATTCACATTGTGAAGGGATAGATCAAGATAAGATGGATAGTTTTTATGAGGCACTCAGTGATGTAGTTGTTAGAGTAAAGGACAAGTGTTCTTCTCACAGGTGATTTTAACGCCAGGATTGGAAATCGAACAGAAGGGTATGAAAAGGTTATGGGTAAATTTGGAGAGGATATGGAGGCCAACAGGAACGGGAAACAACTCTTGGATTTCTGTGCCAGTATGGGCTTAGTAATCACAAACTCCTTTTTTAAACATAAGAACATTCACCGGTACACTTGGGAAGGCAGGGGGACCAGATCTATCATTGACTATATAATAACAGATCAGGAATTCAGGAAGGCTGTGAGAGACACACGTGTATTCAGGGGATTCTTTGATGACACTGATCATTATTTAATCTGCAGTGAAATTGGGATTGTGAGGCCGAAAGTGCAGGAGGTCAGGTCCATATGTAGGAGTATAAGAGTGGAGAAACTTCAGGATAAGGAAATCAGGCACAAATACATAACAGCGATCTCAGAAAGGTACCAGTTAGTTCAATGCAGTCAATTACAGTCATCGGAAAAGGAATGGACAAGGTACAGGGACACAGTACTAGAAGTGGCTAAAGAATGTCTTGGAACAGTAGTGTGTAAAAGTAGGATGAAGCAAACAGCTTGGTGGAATGATACAGTCAAGGCAGCCTGTAAAAGGAAAAAGAAGGCGTATCAAAAATGGCTACATACCAGAACCCAGGTAGACAGAGAAAGTTATGTTGAAGAAAGAAACAAAGCCAAACAGATAATTGCAGCATCCAAGAAGAAATCGTGGGAAGACTTTGGAAACAGGTTGGAGACTATGGGCCAAGCTGGTGGAAAACCATTCAGGAGTGTAATTAGCAGTCTTCGAAAGGGAGGTAAGAAGGAAATGACAAGTATTTTGGACAGGTCAGGAAAACTGCTGGTGAATCCTGTGGATGCCTTGGGCAGATGGAGGGAATATTTTGAAGAGTTGCTCAATGTCGGTGAAAATGCGATCAGTAATGTTTCAGATTTCGAGGTAGAATGGGATAGGAATGATGATGGAAATAGGATCACATTTGAGGAAGTGGAAAAAATGGTCAATAGATTGCAGTGCAATAAAGCGGCTGGGGTGGATGAAATTAAGTCGGTACTCATCAAATACAGTGGAATGTCAGGTCTTAAATGGCTACACAGGATAATTGAAATGGCCTGGGAGTCGGGACAGGTTCTATCAGACTGGACAAAAGCAGTAATCACACCAATCTTTAAACATGGAAACAGAAAAGATTGTAACAACTACAGAGGTATCTCTTTAATCAGCGTTGTGGGTAAAATCTTCTCAGGTATTGTTGAAAGGAAAGTGCGAGTATTAGTTGAGGACCAATTGGATGAAAATCAGTGTGGTTTTAGGCCTCTTAGAGGTTGTCAGGACCAGATCTTTAGCTTACGGCAAATAATGGAGAAGTGTTATGAGTGGAGCAGGGAATTGTATCTATGCTTTATAGATCTAGAAAAGGCATATGACCGGGTTCCTAGGAGGAAGTTATTGTCTGTTCTACAAGATTATGGAATAGGAGGCAAACTTTTGCAAGCAATTAAAGGTCTTTACATGGATAGTCAGGCAGCAGTTAGAGTTGACGGTAAATTGAGTTCATGGTTCAGAGTAGCTTCAGGGGTAAGACAAGGCTGCAACCTGTCTCCACTGTTGTTCATATTATTTATGGATCATATGATGAAAACAATAGACTGGCTGGGTGAGATTAAGATATGTGAACACAAAATAAGCAGTCTTGCATATGTGGATGACTTAGTAGTGATGGCCTGGCCCAGTAAGTGTAGTTTGCTTTGATATAGGACCGTTTGGCGACGTAAAAAAATACTAGTTTCCACAGTGGAATGAAAGGAGAGTAACGGAAAGTGTTTAATTCGTAACTACATAAGACGAAAACGCAGCTTTTGCGCGAGTTTGTGTGATCCGTTTTTCGGTTTGTATTTGCGTCTTTGAGTGCGATTTTGCCTGGGACAGTAAGGTCGTATCGAGGTGAAATTTGTATGACGTACTGAGGTCGGTGGTCTCTTGGCGGTGTCAAAGTTTTAAGATTTGAAGTGAGGGCATCGAGGAGTTACGGACGTTTATGCAGCGTATTTTGAGACGATGAGAAGAGACGCGCCGCGCCGCCTGGCCCAGTAAGTGTAGTTTGCTTTGATATAGGACCGTTTGGCGACGTAAAAAAATACTAGTTTCCACAGTGGAATGAAAGGAGAGTAACGGAAAGTGTTTAATTCGTAACTACATAAGACGAAAACGCAGCTTTTGCGCGAGTTTGTGTGATCCGTTTTTCGGTTTGTATTTGCGTCTTTGAGTGCGTTTTTGCCTGGGACAGTAAGGTCGTATCGAGGTGAAATTTGTATGACGTACTGAGGTCGGTGGTCTCTTGGCGGTGTCAAAGTTTTAAGATTTGAAGTGAGGGCATCGAGGAGTTACGGACGTTTATGCAGCGTATTTTGAGACGATGAGAAGAGACGCGTCGCGCCGCCTGGCCCAGTAAGTGTAGTTTGCTTTGATATAGGACCGTTTGGCGACGTAAAAAAATACTAGTTTCCACAGTGGAATGAAAGGAGAGTAACGGAAAGTGTTTAATTTGCAAGTACATCAGACGAAAAAGTAGGTTTTGCGCGAGTTTGTGTAATCCGTTTTTCGGTTTGTATTTGCGTCTTTGAGTGCGTTTTTGCCTGGGACAGTAAGGTCGTATCGAGGTGAAATTTGTATGACGTACTGAGGTCGGAGGTCTCTTGGCGGTGTCAAAGTTTTAAGATTTGAAGTGAGGGCATCGAGGAGTTACGGACGTTTATGCAGCGTATTTTGAGACGATGAGAAGAGACGCGCCGCGCCGCCTGGCCCAGTAAGTGTAGTTTGCTTTGATATAGGACCGTTTGGCGACGTAAAAAAATACTAGTTTCCACAGTGGAATGAAAGGAGAGTAACGGAAAGTGTTTAATTTGCAAGTACATCAGACGAAAAAGTAGGTTTTGCGCGAGTTTGTGTAATCCGTTTTTCGGTTTGTATTTGCGTCTTTGAGTGCGTTTTTGCCTGGGACAGTAAGGTCGTATCTAGTTGAAATTGATATCACGTACTGAGGTCGGTAGTCGCTTGGCGGTGTCAGAGTTTTAAAATTGTAAGTGAAGGCATCGAGGAGTTACGGACGTTTATGCAGCGTATTTTGAGACGATGAGAAGAGACGCGCCGCGCCGCCTGGCCCAGTAAGTGTAGTTTGCTTTGATATAGGACCGTTTGGCGACGTAAAAAAATACTAGTTTCCACAGTGGAATGAAAGGAGAGTAACGGAAAGTGTTTAATTCGTAACTACATAAGACGAAAACGCAGCTTTTGCGCGAGTTTGTGTGATCCGTTTTTCGGTTTGTATTTGCGTCTTTGAGTGCGTTTTTGCCTGGGACAGTAAGGTCGTATCGAGGTGAAATTTGTATGACGTACTGAGGTCGGTGGTCTCTTGGCGGTGTCAAAGTTTTAAGATTTGAAGTGAGGGCATCGAGGAGTTACGGACGTTTATGCAGCGTATTTTGAGACGATGAGAAGAGACGCGCCGCGCCGCCTGGCCCAGTAAGTGTAGTTTGCTTTGATATAGGACCGTTTGGCGACGTAAAAAAATACTAGTTTCCACAGTGGAATGAAAGGAGAGTAACGGAAAGTGTTTAATTCGTAACTACATAAGACGAAAACGCAGCTTTTGCGCGAGTTTGTGTGATCCGTTTTTCGGTTTGTATTTGCGTCTTTGAGTGCGTTTTTGCCTGGGACAGTAAGGTCGTATCGAGGTGAAATTTGTATGACGTACTGAGGTCGGTGGTCTCTTGGCGGTGTCAAAGTTTTAAGATTTGAAGTGAGGGCATCGAGGAGTTACGGACGTTTATGCAGCGTATTTTGAGACGATGAGAAGAGACGCGTCGCGCCGCCTGGCCCAGTAAGTGTAGTTTGCTTTGATATAGGACCGTTTGGCGACGTAAAAAAATACTAGTTTCCACAGTGGAATGAAAGGAGAGTAACGGAAAGTGTTTAATTTGCAAGTACATCAGACGAAAAAGTAGGTTTTGCGCGAGTTTGTGTAATCCGTTTTTCGGTTTGTATTTGCGTCTTTGAGTGCGTTTTTGCCTGGGACAGTAAGGTCGTATCGAGGTGAAATTTGTATGACGTACTGAGGTCGGAGGTCTCTTGGCGGTGTCAAAGTTTTAAGATTTGAAGTGAGGGCATCGAGGAGTTACGGACGTTTATGCAGCGTATTTTGAGACGATGAGAAGAGACGCGCCGCGCCGCCTGGCCCAGTAAGTGTAGTTTGCTTTGATATAGGACCGTTTGGCGACGTAAAAAAATACTAGTTTCCACAGTGGAATGAAAGGAGAGTAACGGAAAGTGTTTAATTTGCAAGTACATCAGACGAAAAAGTAGGTTTTGCGCGAGTTTGTGTAATCCGTTTTTCGGTTTGTATTTGCGTCTTTGAGTGCGTTTTTGCCTGGGACAGTAAGGTCGTATCGAGGTGAAATTTGTATGACGTACTGAGGTCGGAGGTCTCTTGGCGGTGTCAAAGTTTTAAGATTTGAAGTGAGGGCATCGAGGAGTTACGGACGTTTATGCAGCGTATTTTGAGACGATGAGAAGAGACGCGCCGCGCCGCCTGGCCCAGTAAGTGTAGTTTGCTTTGATATAGGACCGTTTGGCGACGTAAAAAAATACTAGTTTCCACAGTGGAATGAAAGGAGAGTAACGGAAAGTGTTTAATTCGTAACTACATAAGACGAAAACGCAGCTTTTGCGCGAGTTTGTGTGATCCGTTTTTCGGTTTGTATTTGCGTCTTTGAGTGCGTTTTTGCCTGGGACAGTAAGGTCGTATCGAGGTGAAATTTGTATGACGTACTGAGGTCGGTGGTCTCTTGGCGGTGTCAAAGTTTTAAGATTTGAAGTGAGGGCATCGAGGAGTTACGGACGTTTATGCAGCGTATTTTGAGACGATGAGAAGAGACGCGCCGCGCCGCCTGGCCCAGTAAGTGTAGTTTGCTTTGATATAGGACCGTTTGGCGACGTAAAAAAATACTAGTTTCCACAGTGGAATGAAAGGAGAGTAACGGAAAGTGTTTAATTTGCAAGTACATCAGACGAAAAAGAAGGTTTTGCGCGAGTTTGTGTAATCCGTTTTTCGGTTTGTATTTGCGTCTTTGAGTGCGTTTTTGCCTGGGACAGTAAGGTCGTATCGAGGTGAAATTTGTATGACGTACTGAGGTCGGAGGTCTCTTGGCGGTGTCAAAGTTTTAAGATTTGAAGTGAGGGCATCGAGGAGTTACGGACGTTTATGCAGCGTATTTTGAGACGATGAGAAGAGACGCGCCGCGCCGCCTGGCCCAGTAAGTGTAGTTTGCTTTGATATAGGACCGTTTGGCGACGTAAAAAAATACTAGTTTCCACAGTGGAATGAAAGGAGAGTAACGGAAAGTGTTTAATTCGTAACTACATAAGACGAAAACGCAGCTTTTGCGCGAGTTTGTGTGATCCGTTTTTCGGTTTGTATTTGCGTCTTTGAGTGCGTTTTTGCCTGGGACAGTAAGGTCGTATCGAGGTGAAATTTGTATGACGTACTGAGGTCGGTGGTCTCTTGGCGGTGTCAAAGATTTAAGATTTGAAGTGAGGGCATCGAGGAGTTACGGACGTTTATGCAGCGTATTTTGAGACGATGAGAAGAGACGCGCCGCGCCGCCTGGCCCAGTAAGTGTAGTTTGCTTTGATATAGGACCGTTTGGCGACGTAAAAAAATACTAGTTTCCACAGTGGAATGAAAGGAGAGTAACGGAAAGTGTTTAATTCGTAACTACATAAGACGAAAACGCAGCTTTTGCGCGAGTTTGTGTGATCCGTTTTTCGGTTTGTATTTGCGTCTTTGAGTGCGTTTTTGCCTGGGACAGTATGGTCGTATCGAGGTGAAATTTGTATGACGTACTGAGGTCGGTGGTCTCTTGGCGGTGTCAAAGTTTTAAGATTTGAAGTGAGGGCATCGAGGAGTTACGGACGTTTATGCAGCGTATTTTGAGACGATGAGAAGAGACGCGCCGCGCCGCCTGGCCCAGTAAGTGTAGTTTGCTTTGATATAGGACCGTTTGGCGACGTAAAAAAATACTAGTTTCCACAGTGGAATGAAAGGAGAGTAACGGAAAGTGTTTAATTTGCAAGTACATCAGACGAAAAAGTAGGTTTTGCGCGAGTTTGTGTAATCCGTTTTTCGGTTTGTATTTGCGTCTTTGAGTGCGTTTTTGCCTGGGACAGTAAGGTCGTATCGAGGTGAAATTTGTATGACGTACTGAGGTCGGTGGTCTCTTGGCAGTGTCAAAGTTTTAAGATTTGAAGTGAGGGCATCGAGGAGTTACGGACGTTTATGCAGCGTATTTTGAGACGATGAGAAGAGACGCGCCGCGCCGCCTGGCCCAGTAAGTGTAGTTTGCTTTGATATAGGACCGTTTGGCGACGTAAAAAAATACTAGTTTCCACAGTGGAATGAAAGGAGAGTAACGGAAAGTGTTTAATTTGCAAGTACATCAGACGAAAAAGTAGGTTTTGCGCGAGTTTGTGTAATCCGTTTTTCGGTTTGTATTTGCGTCTTTGAGTGCGTTTTTGCCTGGGACAGTAAGGTCGTATCGAGGTGAAATTTGTATGACGTACTGAGGTCGGTGGTCTCTTGGCGGTGTCAAAGATTTAAGATTTGAAGTGAGGGCATCGAGGAGTTACGGACGTTTATGCAGCGTATTTTGAGACGATGAGAAGAGACGCGCCGCGCCGCCTGGCCCAGTAAGTGTAGTTTGCTTTGATATAGGACCGTTTGGCGACGTAAAAAAATACTAGTTTCCACAGTGGAATGAAAGGAGAGTAACGGAAAGTGTTTAATTTGCAAGTACATCAGACGAAAAAGTAGGTTTTGCGCGAGTTTGTGTAATCCGTTTTTCGGTTTGTATTTGCGTCTTTGAGTGCGTTTTTGCCTGGGACAGTAAGGTCGTATCGAGGTGAAATTTGTATGACGTACTGAGGTCGGAGGTCTCTTGGCGGTGTCAAAGTTTTAAGATTTGAAGTGAGGGCATCGAGGAGTTACGGACGTTTATGCAGCGTATTTTGAGACGATGAGAAGAGACGCGCCGCGCCGCCTGGCCCAGTAAGTGTAGTTTGCTTTGATATAGGACCGTTTGGCGACGTAAAAAAATACTAGTTTCCACAGTGGAATGAAAGGAGAGTAACGGAAAGTGTTTAATTCGTAACTACATAAGACGAAAACGCAGCTTTTGCGCGAGTTTGTGTGATCCGTTTTTCGGTTTGTATTTGCGTCTTTGAGTGCGTTTTTGCCTGGGACAGTATGGTCGTATCGAGGTGAAATTTGTATGACGTACTGAGGTCAGTGGTCTCTTGGCGGTGTCAAAGTTTTAAGATTTGAAGTGAGGGCATCGAGGAGTTACGGACGTTTATGCAGCGTATTTTGAGACGATGAGAAGAGACGCGCCGCGCCGCCTGGCCCAGTAAGTGTAGTTTGCTTTGATATAGGACCGTTTGGCGACGTAAAAAAATACTAGTTTCCACAGTGGAATGAAAGGAGAGTAACGGAAAGTGTTTAATTTGCAAGTACATCAGACGAAAAAGTAGGTTTTGCGCGAGTTTGTGTAATCCGTTTTTCGGTTTGTATTTGCGTCTTTGAGTGCGTTTTTGCCTGGGACAGTAAGGTCGTATCGAGGTGAAATTTGTATGACGTACTGAGGTCGGTGGTCTCTTGGCGGTGTCAAAGTTTTAAGATTTGAAGTGAGGGCATCGAGGAGTTACGGACGTTTATGCAGCGTATTTTGAGACGATGAGAAGAGACGCGCCGCGCCGCCTGGCCCAGTAAGTGTAGTTTGCTTTGATATAGGACCGTTTGGCGACGTAAAAAAATACTAGTTTCCACAGTGGAATGAAAGGAGAGTAACGGAAAGTGTTTAATTTGCAAGTACATCAGACGAAAAAGTAGGTTTTGCGCGAGTTTGTGTAATCCGTTTTTCGGTTTGTATTTGCGTCTTTGAGTGCGTTTTTGCCTGGGACAGTAAGGTCGTATCGAGGTGAAATTTGTATGACGTACTGAGGTCGGTGGTCTCTTGGCGGTGTCAAAGATTTAAGATTTGAAGTGAGGGCATCGAGGAGTTACGGACGTTTATGCAGCGTATTTTGAGACGATGAGAAGAGACGCGCCGCGCCGCCTGGCCCAGTAAGTGTAGTTTGCTTTGATATAGGACCGTTTGGCGACGTAAAAAAATACTAGTTTCCACAGTGGAATGAAAGGAGAGTAACGGAAAGTGTTTAATTTGCAAGTACATCAGACGAAAAAGTAGGTTTTGCGCGAGTTTGTGTAATCCGTTTTTCGGTTTGTATTTGCGTCTTTGAGTGCGTTTTTGCCTGGGACAGTAAGGTCGTATCGAGGTGAAATTTGTATGACGTACTGAGGTCGGTGGTCTCTTGGCGGTGTCAAAGTTTTAAGATTTGAAGTGAGGGCATCGAGGAGTTACGGACGTTTATGCAGCGTATTTTGAGACGATGAGAAGAGACGCGCCGCGCCGCCTGGCCCAGTAAGTGTAGTTTGCTTTGATATAGGACCGTTTGGCGACGTAAAAAAATACTAGTTTCCACAGTGGAATGAAAGGAGAGTAACGGAAAGAGTTTAATTTGCAAGTACATCAGACGAAAAAGTAGGTTTTGCGCGAGATTGTGTAATCCGTTTTACGGTTTGTATTTGCGTCTTTGAGTGCGTTTTTGCCTGGGACAGTAAGGTCGTATCGAGGTGAAATTTGTATGACGTACTGAGGTCGGTGGTCTCTTGGCGGTGTCAAAGTTTTAAGATTTGAAGTGAGGGCATCGAGGAGTTACGGACGTTTATGCAGCGTATTTTGAGACGATGAGAAGAGACGCGCCGCGCCGCCTGGCCCAGTAAGTGTAGTTTGCTTTGATATAGGACCGTTTGGCGACGTAAAAAAATACTAGTTTCCACAGTGGAATGAAAGGAGAGTAACGGAAAGTGTTTAATTTGCAAGTACATCAGACGAAAAAGTAGGTTTTGCGCGAGTTTGTGTAATCCGTTTTTCGGTTTGTATTTGCGTCTTTGAGTGCGTTTTTGCCTGGGACAGTAAGGTCGTATCGAGGTGAAATTTGTATGACGTACTGAGGTCGGTGGTCTCTTGGCGGTGTCAAAGTTTTAAGATTTGAAGTGAGGGCATCGAGGAGTTACGGACGTTTATGCAGCGTATTTTGAGACGATGAGAAGAGACGCGCCGCGCCGCCTGGCCCAGTAAGTGTAGTTTGCTTTGATATAGGACCGTTTGGCGACGTAAAAAAATACTAGTTTCCACAGTGGAATGAAAGGAGAGTAACGGAAAGTGTTTAATTTGCAAGTACATCAGACGAAAAAGTAGGTTTTGCGCGAGTTTGTGTAATCCGTTTTTCGGTTTGTATTTGCGTCTTTGAGTGCGTTTTTGCCTGGGACAGTAAGGTCGTATCGAGGTGAAATTTGTATGACGTACTGAGGTCGGAGGTCTCTTGGCGGTGTCAAAGTTTTAAGATTTGAAGTGAGGGCATCGAGGAGTTACGGACGTTTATGCAGCGTATTTTGAGACGATGAGAAGAGACGCGCCGCGCCGCCTGGCCCAGTAAGTGTAGTTTGCTTTGATATAGGACCGTTTGGCGACGTAAAAAAATACTAGTTTCCACAGTGGAATGAAAGGAGAGTAACGGAAAGAGTTTAATTTGCAAGTACATCAGACGAAAAAGTAGGTTTTGCGCGAGATTGTGTAATCCGTTTTTCGGTTTGTATTTGCGTCTTTGAGTGCGTTTTTGCCTGGGACAGTAAGGTCGTATCGAGGTGAAATTTGTATGACGTACTGAGGTCGGTGGTCTCTTGGCGGTGTCAAAGTTTTAAGATTTGAAGTGAGGGCATCGAGGAGCTACGGACGTTTATGCAGCGTATTTTGAGACGATGAGAAGAGACGCGCCGCGCCGCCTGGCCCAGTAAGTGTAGTTTGCTTTGATATAGGACCGTTTGGCGACGTAAAAAAATACTAGTTTCCACAGTGGAATGAAAGGAGAGTAACGGAAAGTGTTTAATTTGCAAGTACATCAGACGAAAAAGTAGGTTTTGCGCGAGTTTGTGTAATCCGTTTTTCGGTTTGTATTTGCGTCTTTGAGTGCGTTTTTGCCTGGGACAGTAAGGTCGTATCGAGGTGAAATTTGTATGACGTACTGAGGTCGGTGGTCTCTTGGCGGTGTCAAAGATTTAAGATTTGAAGTGAGGGCATCGAGGAGTTACGGACGTTTATGCAGCGTATTTTGAGACGATGAGAAGAGACGCGCCGCGCCGCCTGGCCCAGTAAGTGTAGTTTGCTTTGATATAGGACCGTTTGGCGACGTAAAAAAATACTAGTTTCCACAGTGGAATGAAAGGAGAGTAACGGAAAGTGTTTAATTTGCAAGTACATCAGACGAAAAAGTAGGTTTTGCGCGAGTTTGTGTAATCCGTTTTTCGGTTTGTATTTGCGTCTTTGAGTGCGTTTTTGCCTGGGACAGTAAGGTCGTATCGAGGTGAAATTTGTATGACGTACTGAGGTCGGTGGTCTCTTGGCGGTGTCAAAGTTTTAAGATTTGAAGTGAGGGCATCGAGGAGTTACGGACGTTTATGCAGCGTATTTTGAGACGATGAGAAGAGACGCGCCGCGCCGCCTGGCCCAGTAAGTGTAGTTTGCTTTGATATAGGACCGTTTGGCGACGTAAAAAAATACTAGTTTCCACAGTGGAATGAAAGGAGAGTAACGGAAAGAGTTTAATTTGCAAGTACATCAGACGAAAAAGTAGGTTTTGCGCGAGATTGTGTAATCCGTTTTACGGTTTGTATTTGCGTCTTTGAGTGCGTTTTTGCCTGGGACAGTAAGGTCGTATCGAGGTGAAATTTGTATGACGTACTGAGGTCGGTGGTCTCTTGGCGGTGTCAAAGTTTTAAGATTTGAAGTGAGGGCATCGAGGAGTTACGGACGTTTATGCAGCGTATTTTGAGACGATGAGAAGAGACGCGCCGCGCCGCCTGGCCCAGTAAGTGTAGTTTGCTTTGATATAGGACCGTTTGGCGACGTAAAAAAATACTAGTTTCCACAGTGGAATGAAAGGAGAGTAACGGAAAGTGTTTAATTTGCAAGTACATCAGACGAAAAAGTAGGTTTTGCGCGAGTTTGTGTAATCCGTTTTTCGGTTTGTATTTGCGTCTTTGAGTGCGTTTTTGCCTGGGACAGTAAGGTCGTATCGAGGTGAAATTTGTATGACGTACTGAGGTCGGTGGTCTCTTGGCGGTGTCAAAGTTTTAAGATTTGAAGTGAGGGCATCGAGGAGTTACGGACGTTTATGCAGCGTATTTTGAGACGATGAGAAGAGACGCGCCGCGCCGCCTGGCCCAGTAAGTGTAGTTTGCTTTGATATAGGACCGTTTGGCGACGTAAAAAAATACTAGTTTCCACAGTGGAATGAAAGGAGAGTAACGGAAAGTGTTTAATTTGCAAGTACATCAGACGAAAAAGTAGGTTTTGCGCGAGTTTGTGTAATCCGTTTTTCGGTTTGTATTTGCGTCTTTGAGTGCGTTTTTGCCTGGGACAGTAAGGTCGTATCGAGGTGAAATTTGTATGACGAACTGAGGTCGGTGGTCTCTTGGCGGTGTCAAAGTTTTAAGATTTGAAGTGAGGGCATCGAGGAGTTACGGACGTTTATGCAGCGTATTTTGAGACGATGAGAAGAGACGCGCCGCGCCGCCTGGCCCAGTAAGTGTAGTTTGCTTTGATATAGGACCGTTTGGCGACGTAAAAAAATACTAGTTTCCACAGTGGAATGAAAGGAGAGTAACGGAAAGTGTTTAATTTGCAAGTACATCAGACGAAAAAGTAGGTTTTGCGCGAGTTTGTGTAATCCGTTTTTCGGTTTGTATTTGCGTCTTTGAGTGCGTTTTTGCCTGGGACAGTAAGGTCGTATCGAGGTGAAATTTGTATGACGTACTGAGGTCGGTGGTCTCTTGGCGGTGTCAAAGTTTTAAGATTTGAAGTGAGGGCATCGAGGAGTTACGGACGTTTATGCAGCGTATTTTGAGACGATGAGAAGAGACGCGCCGCGCCGCCTGGCCCAGTAAGTGTAGTTTGTTTTGATATAGGACCGTTTGGCGACGTAAAAAAATACTAGTTTCCACAGTGGAATGAAAGGAGAGTAACGGAAAGTGTTTAATTTGCAAGTACATCAGACGAAAAAGTAGGTTTTGCGCGAGTTTGTGTAATCCGTTTTTCGGTTTGTATTTGCGTCTTTGAGTGCGTTTTTGCCTGGGACAGTAAGGTCGTATCGAGGTGAAATTTGTATGACGTACTGAGGTCGGTGGTCTCTTGGCGGTGTCAAAGTTTTAAGATTTGAAGTGAGGGCATCGAGGAGTTACGGACGTTTATGCAGCGTATTTTGAGACGATGAGAAGAGACGCGCCGCGCCGCCTGGCCCAGTAAGTGTAGTTTGCTTTGATATAGGACCGTTTGGCGACGTAAAAAAATACTAGTTTCCACAGTGGAATGAAAGGAGAGTAACGGAAAGTGTTTAATTTGCAAGTACATCAGACGAAAAAGTAGGTTTTGCGCGAGTTTGTGTCATCCGTTTTTCGGTTTGTATTTGCGTCTTTGAGTGCGTTTTTGCCTGGGACAGTAAGGTCGTATCGAGGTGAAATTTGTATGACGTACTGAGGTCGGTGGTCTCTTGGCGGTGTCAAAGTTTTAAGATTTGAAGTGAGGGCATCGAGGAGTTACGGACGTTTATGCAGCGTATTTTGAGACGATGAGAAGAGACGCGCCGCGCCGCCTGGCCCAGTAAGTGTAGTTTGCTTTGATATAGGACCGTTTGGCGACGTAAAAAAATACTAGTTTCCACAGTGGAATGAAAGGAGAGTAACGGAAAGTGTTTAATTCGTAACTACATAAGACGAAAACGCAGCTTTTGCGCGAGTTTGTGTGATCCGTTTTTCGGTTTGTATTTGCGTGTTTGAGTGCGTTTTTGCCTGGGACAGTAAGGTCGTATCGAGGTGAAATTTGTATGACGTACTGAGGTCGGTGGTCTCTTGGCGGTGTCAAAGTTTTAAGATTTGAAGTGAGGGCATCGAGGAGTTACGGACGTTTATGCAGCGTATTTTGAGACGATGAGAAGAGACGCGCCGCGCCGCCTGGCCCAGTAAGTGTAGTTTGCTTTGATATAGGACCGTTTGGCGACGTAAAAAAATACTAGTTTCCACAGTGGAATGAAAGGAGAGTAACGGAAAGTGTTTAATTCGTAACTACATAAGACGAAAACGCAGCTTTTGCGCGAGTTTGTGTGATCCGTTTTTCGGTTTGTATTTGCGTGTTTGAGTGCGTTTTTGCCTGGGACAGTAAGGTCGTATCGAGGTGAAATTTGTATGACGTACTGAGGTCGGTGGTCTCTTGGCGGTGTCAAAGTTTTAAGATTTGAAGTGAGGGCATCGAGGAGTTACGGACGTTTATGCAGCGTATTTTGAGACGATGAGAAGAGACGCGCCGCGCCGCCTGGCCCAGTAAGTGTAGTTTGCTTTGATATAGGACCGTTTGGCGACGTAAAAAAATACTAGTTTCCACAGTGGAATGAAAGGAGAGTAACGGAAAGTGTTTAATTCGTAACTACATAAGACGAAAACGCAGCTTTTGCGCGAGTTTGTGTGATCCGTTTTTCGGTTTGTATTTGCGTCTTTGAGTGCGTTTTTGCCTGGGACAGTAAGGTCGTATCGAGGTGAAATTTGTATGACGTACTGAGGTCGGTGGTCTCTTGGCGGTGTCAAAGTTTTAAGATTTGAAGTGAGGGCATCGAGGAGTTACGGACGTTTATGCAGCGTATTTTGAGACGATGAGAAGAGACGCGCCGCGCCGCCTGGCCCAGTAAGTGTAGTTTGCTTTGATATAGGACCGTTTGGCGACGTAAAAAAATACTAGTTTCCACAGTGGAATGAAAGGAGAGTAACGGAAAGTGTTTAATTTGCAAGTACATCAGACGAAAAAGTAGGTTTTGCGCGAGTTTGTGTAATCCGTTTTTCGGTTTGTATTTGCGTCTTTGAGTGCGTTTTTGCCTGGGACAGTAAGGTCGTATCGAGGTGAAATTTGTATGACGTACTGAGGTCGGTGGTCTCTTGGCGGTGTCAAAGTTTTAAGATTTGAAGTGAGGGCATCGAGGAGTTACGGACGTTTATGCAGCGTATTTTGAGACGATGAGAAGAGACGCGCCGCGCCGCCTGGCCCAGTAAGTGTAGTTTGCTTTGATATAGGACCGTTTGGCGACGTAAAAAAATACTAGTTTCCACAGTGGAATGAAAGGAGAGTAACGGAAAGTGTTTAATTTGCAAGTACATCAGACGAAAAAGTAGGTTTTGCGCGAGTTTGTGTAATCCGTTTTTCGGTTTGTATTTGCGTCTTTGAGTGCGTTTTTGCCTGGGACAGTAAGGTCGTATCGAGGTGAAATTTGTATGACGTACTGAGGTCGGTGGTCTCTTGGCGGTGTCAAAGATTTAAGATTTGAAGTGAGGGCATCGAGGAGTTACGGACGTTTATGCAGCGTATTTTGAGACGATGAGAAGAGACGCGCCGCGCCGCCTGGCCCAGTAAGTGTAGTTTGCTTTGATATAGGACCGTTTGGCGACGTAAAAAAATACTAGTTTCCACAGTGGAATGAAAGGAGAGTAACGGAAAGTGTTTAATTTGCAAGTACATCAGACGAAAAAGTAGGTTTTGCGCGAGTTTGTGTAATCCGTTTTTCGGTTTGTATTTGCGTCTTTGAGTGCGTTTTTGCCTGGGACAGTAAGGTCGTATCGAGGTGAAATTTGTATGACGTACTGAGGTCGGTGGTCTCTTGGCGGTGTCAAAGTTTTAAGATTTGAAGTGAGGGCATCGAGGAGTTACGGACGTTTATGCAGCGTATTTTGAGACGATGAGAAGAGACGCGCCGCGCCGCCTGGCCCAGTAAGTGTAGTTTGCTTTGATATAGGACCGTTTGGCGACGTAAAAAAATACTAGTTTCCACAGTGGAATGAAAGGAGAGTAACGGAAAGAGTTTAATTTGCAAGTACATCAGACGAAAAAGTAGGTTTTGCGCGAGATTGTGTAATCCGTTTTACGGTTTGTATTTGCGTCTTTGAGTGCGTTTTTGCCTGGGACAGTAAGGTCGTATCGAGGTGAAATTTGTATGACGTACTGAGGTCGGTGGTCTCTCGGCGGTGTCAAAGTTTTAAGATTTGAAGTGAGGGCATCGAGGAGTTACGGACGTTTATGCAGCGTATTTTGAGACGATGAGAAGAGACGCGCCGCGCCGCCTGGCCCAGTAAGTGTAGTTTGCTTTGATATAGGACCGTTTGGCGACGTAAAAAAATACTAGTTTCCACAGTGGAATGAAAGGAGAGTAACGGAAAGTGTTTAATTTGCAAGTACATCAGACGAAAAAGTAGGTTTTGCGCGAGTTTGTGTAATCCGTTTTTCGGTTTGTATTTGCGTCTTTGAGTGCGTTTTTGCCTGGGACAGTAAGGTCGTATCGAGGTGAAATTTGTATGACGTACTGAGGTCGGTGGTCTCTTGGCGGTGTCAAAGTTTTAAGATTTGAAGTGAGGGCATCGAGGAGTTACGGACGTTTATGCAGCGTATTTTGAGACGATGAGAAGAGACGCGCCGCGCCGCCTGGCCCAGTAAGTGTAGTTTGCTTTGATATAGGACCGTTTGGCGACGTAAAAAAATACTAGTTTCCACAGTGGAATGAAAGGAGAGTAACGGAAAGTGTTTAATTTGCAAGTACATCAGACGAAAAAGTAGGTTTTGCGCGAGTTTGTGTAATCCGTTTTTCGGTTTGTATTTGCGTCTTTGAGTGCGTTTTTGCCTGGGACAGTAAGGTCGTATCGAGGTGAAATTTGTATGACGTACTGAGGTCGGTGGTCTCTTGGCGGTGTCAAAGTTTTAAGATTTGAAGTGAGGGCATCGAGGAGTTACGGACGTTTATGCAGCGTATTTTGAGACGATGAGAAGAGACGCGCCGCGCCGCCTGGCCCAGTAAGTGTAGTTTGCTTTGATATAGGACCGTTTGGCGACGTAAAAAAATACTAGTTTCCACAGTGGAATGAAAGGAGAGTAACGGAAAGTGTTTAATTTGCAAGTACATCAGACGAAAAAGTAGGTTTTGCGCGAGTTTGTGTCATCCGTTTTTCGGTTTGTATTTGCGTCTTTGAGTGCGTTTTTGCCTGGGACAGTAAGGTCGTATCGAGGTGAAATTTGTATGACGTACTGAGGTCGGTGGTCTCTTGGCGGTGTCAAAGTTTTAAGATTTGAAGTGAGGGCATCGAGGAGTTACGGACGTTTATGCAGCGTATTTTGAGACGATGAGAAGAGACGCGCCGCGCCGCCTGGCCCAGTAAGTGTAGTTTGCTTTGATATAGGACCGTTTGGCGACGTAAAAAAATACTAGTTTCCACAGTGGAATGAAAGGAGAGTAACGGAAAGTGTTTAATTCGTAACTACATAAGACGAAAACGCAGCTTTTGCGCGAGTTTGTGTGATCCGTTTTTCGGTTTGTATTTGCGTGTTTGAGTGCGTTTTTGCCTGGGACAGTAAGGTCGTATCGAGGTGAAATTTGTATGACGTACTGAGGTCGGTGGTCTCTTGGCGGTGTCAAAGTTTTAAGATTTGAAGTGAGGGCATCGAGGAGTTACGGACGTTTATGCAGCGTATTTTGAGACGATGAGAAGAGACGCGCCGCGCCGCCTGGCCCAGTAAGTGTAGTTTGCTTTGATATAGGACCGTTTGGCGACGTAAAAAAATACTAGTTTCCACAGTGGAATGAAAGGAGAGTAACGGAAAGTGTTTAATTCGTAACTACATAAGACGAAAACGCAGCTTTTGCGCGAGTTTGTGTGATCCGTTTTTCGGTTTGTATTTGCGTGTTTGAGTGCGTTTTTGCCTGGGACAGTAAGGTCGTATCGAGGTGAAATTTGTATGACGTACTGAGGTCGGTGGTCTCTTGGCGGTGTCAAAGTTTTAAGATTTGAAGTGAGGGCATCGAGGAGTTACGGACGTTTATGCAGCGTATTTTGAGACGATGAGAAGAGACGCGCCGCGCCGCCTGGCCCAGTAAGTGTAGTTTGCTTTGATATAGGACCGTTTGGCGACGTAAAAAAATACTAGTTTCCACAGTGGAATGAAAGGAGAGTAACGGAAAGTGTTTAATTCGTAACTACATAAGACGAAAACGCAGCTTTTGCGCGAGTTTGTGTGATCCGTTTTTCGGTTTGTATTTGCGTCTTTGAGTGCGTTTTTGCCTGGGACAGTAAGGTCGTATCGAGGTGAAATTTGTATGACGTACTGAGGTCGGTGGTCTCTTGGCGGTGTCAAAGTTTTAAGATTTGAAGTGAGGGCATCGAGGAGTTACGGACGTTTATGCAGCGTATTTTGAGACGATGAGAAGAGACGCGCCGCGCCGCCTGGCCCAGTAAGTGTAGTTTGCTTTGATATAGGACCGTTTGGCGACGTAAAAAAATACTAGTTTCCACAGTGGAATGAAAGGAGAGTAACGGAAAGTGTTTAATTCGTAACTACATAAGACGAAAACGCAGCTTTTGCGCGAGTTTGTGTGATCCGTTTTTCGGTTTGTATTTGCGTCTTTGAGTGCGTTTTTGCCTGGGACAGTAAGGTCGTATCGAGGTGAAATTTGTATGACGTACTGAGGTCGGTGGTCTCTTGGCGGTGTCAAAGTTTTAAGATTTGAAGTGAGGGCATCGAGGAGTTACGGACGTTTATGCAGCGTATTTTGAGACGATGAGAAGAGACGCGCCGCGCCGCCTGGCCCAGTAAGTGTAGTTTGCTTTGATATAGGACCGTTTGGCGACGTAAAAAAATACTAGTTTCCACAGTGGAATGAAAGGAGAGTAACGGAAAGTGTTTAATTTGCAAGTACATCAGACGAAAAAGTAGGTTTTGCGCGAGTTTGTGTAATCCGTTTTTCGGTTTGTATTTGCGTCTTTGAGTGCGTTTTTGCCTGGGACAGTAAGGTCGTATCGAGGTGAAATTTGTATGACGTACTGAGGTCGGTGGTCTCTTGGCGGTGTCAAAGTTTTAAGATTTGAAGTGAGGGCATCGAGGAGTTACGGACGTTTATGCAGCGTATTTTGAGACGATGAGAAGAGACGCGCCGCGCCGCCTGGCCCAGTAAGTGTAGTTTGCTTTGATATAGGACCGTTTGGCGACGTAAAAAAATACTAGTTTCCACAGTGGAATGAAAGGAGAGTAACGGAAAGTGTTTAATTTGCAAGTACATCAGACGAAAAAGTAGGTTTTGCGCGAGTTTGTGTAATCCGTTTTTCGGTTTGTATTTGCGTCTTTGAGTGCGTTTTTGCCTGGGACAGTAAGGTCGTATCGAGGTGAAATTTGTATGACGTACTGAGGTCGGTGGTCTCTTGGCGGTGTCAAAGTTTTAAGATTTGAAGTGAGGGCATCGAGGAGTTACGGACGTTTATGCAGCGTATTTTGAGACGATGAGAAGAGACGCGCCGCGCCGCCTGGCCCAGTAAGTGTAGTTTGCTTTGATATAGGACCGTTTGGCGACGTAAAAAAATACTAGTTTCCACAGTGGAATGAAAGGAGAGTAACGGAAAGTGTTTAATTTGCAAGTACATCAGACGAAAAAGTAGGTTTTGCGCGAGTTTGTGTAATCCGTTTTTCGGTTTGTATTTGCGTCTTTGAGTGCGTTTTTGCCTGGGACAGTAAGGTCGTATCGAGGTGAAATTTGTATGACGTACTGAGGTCGGTGGTCTCTTGGCGGTGTCAAAGTTTTAAGATTTGAAGTGAGGGCATCGAGGAGTTACGGACGTTTATGCAGCGTATTTTGAGACGATGAGAAGAGACGCGCCGCGCCGCCTGGCCCAGTAAGTGTAGTTTGCTTTGATATAGGACCGTTTGGCGACGTAAAAAAATACTAGTTTCCACAGTGGAATGAAAGGAGAGTAACGGAAAGTGTTTAATTTGCAAGTACATCAGACGAAAAAGTAGGTTTTGCGCGAGTTTGTGTCATCCGTTTTTCGGTTTGTATTTGCGTCTTTGAGTGCGTTTTTGCCTGGGACAGTAAGGTCGTATCGAGGTGAAATTTGTATGACGTACTGAGGTCGGTGGTCTCTTGGCGGTGTCAAAGTTTTAAGATTTGAAGTGAGGGCATCGAGGAGTTACGGACGTTTATGCAGCGTATTTTGAGACGATGAGAAGAGACGCGCCGCGCCGCCTGGCCCAGTAAGTGTAGTTTGCTTTGATATAGGACCGTTTGGCGACGTAAAAAAATACTAGTTTCCACAGTGGAATGAAAGGAGAGTAACGGAAAGTGTTTAATTCGTAACTACATAAGACGAAAACGCAGCTTTTGCGCGAGTTTGTGTGATCCGTTTTTCGGTTTGTATTTGCGTGTTTGAGTGCGTTTTTGCCTGGGACAGTAAGGTCGTATCGAGGTGAAATTTGTATGACGTACTGAGGTCGGTGGTCTCTTGGCGGTGTCAAAGTTTTAAGATTTGAAGTGAGGGCATCGAGGAGTTACGGACGTTTATGCAGCGTATTTTGAGACGATGAGAAGAGACGCGCCGCGCCGCCTGGCCCAGTAAGTGTAGTTTGCTTTGATATAGGACCGTTTGGCGACGTAAAAAAATACTAGTTTCCACAGTGGAATGAAAGGAGAGTAACGGAAAGTGTTTAATTCGTAACTACATAAGACGAAAACGCAGCTTTTGCGCGAGTTTGTGTGATCCGTTTTTCGGTTTGTATTTGCGTCTTTGAGTGCGTTTTTGCCTGGGACAGTAAGGTCGTATCGAGGTGAAATTTGTATGACGTACTGAGGTCGGTGGTCTCTTGGCGGTGTCAAAGTTTTAAGATTTGAAGTGAGGGCATCGAGGAGTTACGGACGTTTATGCAGCGTATTTTGAGACGATGAGAAGAGACGCGCCGCGCCGCCTGGCCCAGTAAGTGTAGTTTGCTTTGATATAGGACCGTTTGGCGACGTAAAAAAATACTAGTTTCCACAGTGGAATGAAAGGAGAGTAACGGAAAGTGTTTAATTCGTAACTACATAAGACGAAAACGCAGCTTTTGCGCGAGTTTGTGTGATCCGTTTTTCGGTTTGTATTTGCGTCTTTGAGTGCGTTTTTGCCTGGGACAGTAAGGTCGTATCGAGGTGAAATTTGTATGACGTACTGAGGTCGGTGGTCTCTTGGCGGTGTCAAAGTTTTAAGATTTGAAGTGAGGGCATCGAGGAGTTACGGACGTTTATGCAGCGTATTTTGAGACGATGAGAAGAGACGCGCCGCGCCGCCTGGCCCAGTAAGTGTAGTTTGCTTTGATATAGGACCGTTTGGCGACGTAAAAAAATACTAGTTTCCACAGTGGAATGAAAGGAGAGTAACGGAAAGTGTTTAATTCGTAACTACATAAGACGAAAACGCAGCTTTTGCGCGAGTTTGTGTGATCCGTTTTTCGGTTTGTATTTGCGTCTTTGAGTGCGTTTTTGCCTGGGACAGTAAGGTCGTATCGAGGTGAAATTTGTATGACGTACTGAGGTCGGTGGTCTCTTGGCGGTGTCAAAGTTTTAAGATTTGAAGTGAGGGCATCGAGGAGTTACGGACGTTTATGCAGCGTATTTTGAGACGATGAGAAGAGACGCGCCGCGCCGCCTGGCCCAGTAAGTGTAGTTTGCTTTGATATAGGACCGTTTGGCGACGTAAAAAAATACTAGTTTCCACAGTGGAATGAAAGGAGAGTAACGGAAAGTGTTTAATTTGCAAGTACATCAGACGAAAAAGTAGGTTTTGCGCGAGTTTGTGTAATCCGTTTTTCGGTTTGTATTTGCGTCTTTGAGTGCGTTTTTGCCTGGGACAGTAAGGTCGTATCGAGGTGAAATTTGTATGACGTACTGAGGTCGGTGGTCTCTTGGCGGTGTCAAAGTTTTAAGATTTGAAGTGAGGGCATCGAGGAGTTACGGACGTTTATGCAGCGTATTTTGAGACGATGAGAAGAGACGCGCCGCGCCGCCTGGCCCAGTAAGTGTAGTTTGCTTTGATATAGGACCGTTTGGCGACGTAAAAAAATACTAGTTTCCACAGTGGAATGAAAGGAGAGTAACGGAAAGTGTTTAATTTGCAAGTACATCAGACGAAAAAGTAGGTTTTGCGCGAGTTTGTGTAATCCGTTTTTCGGTTTGTATTTGCGTCTTTGAGTGCGTTTTTGCCTGGGACAGTAAGGTCGTATCGAGGTGAAATTTGTATGACGTACTGAGGTCGGTGGTCTCTTGGCGGTGTCAAAGTTTTAAGATTTGAAGTGAGGGCATCGAGGAGTTACGGACGTTTATGCAGCGTATTTTGAGACGATGAGAAGAGACGCGCCGCGCCGCCTGGCCCAGTAAGTGTAGTTTGCTTTGATATAGGACCGTTTGGCGACGTAAAAAAATACTAGTTTCCACAGTGGAATGAAAGGAGAGTAACGGAAAGTGTTTAATTTGCAAGTACATCAGACGAAAAAGTAGGTTTTGCGCGAGTTTGTGTAATCCGTTTTTCGGTTTGTATTTGCGTCTTTGAGTGCGTTTTTGCCTGGGACAGTAAGGTCGTATCGAGGTGAAATTTGTATGACGTACTGAGGTCGGTGGTCTCTTGGCGGTGTCAAAGTTTTAAGATTTGAAGTGAGGGCATCGAGGAGTTACGGACGTTTATGCAGCGTATTTTGAGACGATGAGAAGAGACGCGCCGCGCCGCCTGGCCCAGTAAGTGTAGTTTGCTTTGATATAGGACCGTTTGGCGACGTAAAAAAATACTAGTTTCCACAGTGGAATGAAAGGAGAGTAACGGAAAGTGTTTAATTTGCAAGTACATCAGACGAAAAAGTAGGTTTTGCGCGAGTTTGTGTAATCCGTTTTTCGGTTTGTATTTGCGTCTTTGAGTGCGTTTTTGCCTGGGACAGTAAGGTCGTATCGAGGTGAAATTTGTATGACGTACTGAGGTCGGTGGTCTCTTGGCGGTGTCAAAGTTTTAAGATTTGAAGTGAGGGCATCGAGGAGTTACGGACGTTTATGCAGCGTATTTTGAGACGATGAGAAGAGACGCGCCGCGCCGCCTGGCCCAGTAAGTGTAGTTTGCTTTGATATAGGACCGTTTGGCGACGTAAAAAAATACTAGTTTCCACAGTGGAATGAAAGGAGAGTAACGGAAAGTGTTTAATTCGTAACTACATAAGACGAAAACGCAGCTTTTGCGCGAGTTTGTGTGATCCGTTTTTCGGTTTGTATTTGCGTGTTTGAGTGCGTTTTTGCCTGGGACAGTAAGGTCGTATCGAGGTGAAATTTGTATGACGTACTGAGGTCGGTGGTCTCTTGGCGGTGTCAAAGTTTTAAGATTTGAAGTGAGGGCATCGAGGAGTTACGGACGTTTATGCAGCGTATTTTGAGACGATGAGAAGAGACGCGCCGCGCCGCCTGGCCCAGTAAGTGTAGTTTGCTTTGATATAGGACCGTTTGGCGACGTAAAAAAATACTAGTTTCCACAGTGGAATGAAAGGAGAGTAACGGAAAGTGTTTAATTCGTAACTACATAAGACGAAAACGCAGCTTTTGCGCGAGTTTGTGTGATCCGTTTTTCGGTTTGTATTTGCGTCTTTGAGTGCGTTTTTGCCTGGGACAGTAAGGTCGTATCGAGGTGAAATTTGTATGACGTACTGAGGTCGGTGGTCTCTTGGCGGTGTCAAAGTTTTAAGATTTGAAGTGAGGGCATCGAGGAGTTACGGACGTTTATGCAGCGTATTTTGAGACGATGAGAAGAGACGCGCCGCGCCGCCTGGCCCAGTAAGTGTAGTTTGCTTTGATATAGGACCGTTTGGCGACGTAAAAAAATACTAGTTTCCACAGTGGAATGAAAGGAGAGTAACGGAAAGTGTTTAATTCGTAACTACATAAGACGAAAACGCAGCTTTTGCGCGAGTTTGTGTGATCCGTTTTTCGGTTTGTATTTGCGTCTTTGAGTGCGTTTTTGCCTGGGACAGTAAGGTCGTATCGAGGTGAAATTTGTATGACGTACTGAGGTCGGTGGTCTCTTGGCGGTGTCAAAGTTTTAAGATTTGAAGTGAGGGCATCGAGGAGTTACGGACGTTTATGCAGCGTATTTTGAGACGATGAGAAGAGACGCGCCGCGCCGCCTGGCCCAGTAAG
This sequence comes from Schistocerca piceifrons, assembly GCF_021461385.2. Taxonomy (NCBI): domain Eukaryota; kingdom Metazoa; phylum Arthropoda; class Insecta; order Orthoptera; family Acrididae; genus Schistocerca; species Schistocerca piceifrons. Next base: position 2,860,119 of record NW_025728455.1, on the reverse strand, counting down.
TGTAGTTTGCTTTGATATAGGACCGTTTGGCGACGTAAAAAAATACTAGTTTCCACAGTGGAATGAAAGGAGAGTAACGGAAAGTGTTTAATTTGCAAGTACATCAGACGAAAAAGTAGGTTTTGCGCGAGTTTGTGTAATCCGTTTTTCGGTTTGTATTTGCGTCTTTGAGTGCGTTTTTGCCTGGGACAGTAAGGTCGTATCGAGGTGAAATTTGTATGACGTACTGAGGTCGGTGGTCTCTTGGCGGTGTCAAAGTTTTAAGATTTGAAGTGAGGGCATCGAGGAGTTACGGACGTTTATGCAGCGTATTTTGAGACGATGAGAAGAGACGCGCCGCGCCGCCTGGCCCAGTAAGTGTAGTTTGCTTTGATATAGGACCGTTTGGCGACGTAAAAAAATACTAGTTTCCACAGTGGAATGAAAGGAGAGTAACGGAAAGCGTTTAATTCGTAACTACATAAGACGAAAACGCAGCTTTTGCGCGAGTTTGTGTGATCCGTTTTTCGGTTTGTATTTGCGTCTTTGAGTGCGTTTTTGCCTGGGACAGTAAGGTCGTATCGAGGTGAAATTTGTATGACGTACTGAGGTCGGTGGTCTCTTGGCGGTGTCAAAGTTTTAAGATTTGAAGTGAGGGCATCGAGGAGTTACGGACGTTTATGCAGCGTATTTTGAGACGATGAGAAGAGACGCGCCGCGCCGCCTGGCCCAGTAAGTGTAGTTTGCTTTGATATAGGACCGTTTGGCGACGTAAAAAAATACTAGTTTCCACAGTGGAATGAAAGGAGAGTAACGGAAAGTGTTTAATTTGCAAGTACATCAGACGAAAAAGTAGGTTTTGCGCGAGTTTGTGTAATCCGTTTTTCGGTTTGTATTTGCGTCTTTGAGTGCGTTTTTGCCTGGGACAGTAAGGTCGTATCGAGGTGAAATTTGTATGACGTACTGAGGTCGGTGGTCTCTTGGCGGTGTCAAAGTTTTAAGATTTGAAGTGAGGGCATCGAGGAGTTACGGACGTTTATGCAGCGTATTTTGAGACGATGAGAAGAGACCCGCCGCGCCGCCTGGCCCAGTAAGTGTAGTTTGCTTTGATATAGGACCGTTTGGCGACGTAAAAAAATACTAGTTTCCACAGTGGAATGAAAGGAGAGTAACGGAAAGTGTTTAATTTGCAAGTACATCAGACGAAAAAGTAGGTTTTGCGCGAGTTTGTGTAATCCGTTTTTCGGTTTGTATTTGCGTCTTTGAGTGCGTTTTTGCCTGGGACAGTAAGGTCGTATCGAGGTGAAATTTGTATGACGTACTGAGGTCGGTGGTCTCTTGGCGGTGTCAAAGTTTTAAGATTTGAAGTGAGGGCATCGAGGAGTTACGGACGTTTATGCAGCGTATTTTGAGACGATGAGAAGAGACGCGCCGCGCCGCCTGGCCCAGTAAGTGTAGTTTGCTTTGATATAGGACCGTTTGGCGACGTAAAAAAATACTAGTTTCCACAGTGGAATGAAAGGAGAGTAACGGAAAGTGTTTAATTTGCAAGTACATCAGACGAAAAAGTAGGTTTTGCGCGAGTTTGTGTAATCCGTTTTTCGGTTTGTATTTGCGTCTTTGAGTGCGTTTTTGCCTGGGACAGTAAGGTCGTATCGAGGTGAAATTTGTATGACGTACTGAGGTCGGTGGTCTCTTGGCGGTGTCAAAGTTTTAAGATTTGAAGTGAGGGCATCGAGGAGTTACGGACGTTTATGCAGCGTATTTTGAGACGATGAGAAGAGACGCGCCGCGCCGCCTGGCCCAGTAAGTGTAGTTTGCTTTGATATAGGACCGTTTGGCGACGTAAAAAAATACTAGTTTCCACAGTGGAATGAAAGGAGAGTAACGGAAAGTGTTTAATTTGCAAGTACATCAGACGAAAAAGTAGGTTTTGCGCGAGTTTGTGTAATCCGTTTTTCGGTTTGTATTTGCGTCTTTGAGTGCGTTTTTGCCTGGGACAGTAAGGTCGTATCGAGGTGAAATTTGTATGACGTACTGAGGTCGGTGGTCTCTTGGCGGTGTCAAAGTTTTAAGATTTGAAGTGAGGGCATCGAGGAGTTACGGACGTTTATGCAGCGTATTTTGAGACGATGAGAAGAGACGCGCCGCGCCGCCTGGCCCAGTAAGTGTAGTTTGCTTTGATATAGGACCGTTTGGCGACGTAAAAAAATACTAGTTTCCACAGTGGAATGAAAGGAGAGTAACGGAAAGTGTTTAATTTGCAAGTACATCAGACGAAAAAGTAGGTTTTGCGCGAGTTTGTGTAATCCGTTTTTCGGTTTGTATTTGCGTCTTTGAGTGCGTTTTTGCCTGGGACAGTAAGGTCGTATCGAGGTGAAATTTGTATGACGTACTGAGGTCGGTGGTCTCTTGGCGGTGTCAAAGTTTTAAGATTTGAAGTGAGGGCATCGAGGAGTTACGGACGTTTATGCAGCGTATTTTGAGACGATGAGAAGAGACGCGCCGCGCCGCCTGGCCCAGTAAGTGTAGTTTGCTTTGATATAGGACCGTTTGGCGACGTAAAAAAATACTAGTTTCCACAGTGGAATGAAAGGAGAGTAACGGAAAGTGTTTAATTCGTAACTACATAAGACGAAAACGCAGCTTTTGCGCGAGTTTGTGTGATCCGTTTTTCGGTTTGTATTTGCGTCTTTGAGTGCGTTTTTGCCTGGGACAGTAAGGTCGTATCGAGGTGAAATTTGTATGACGTACTGAGGTCGGTGGTCTCTTGGCGGTGTCAAAGTTTTAAGATTTGAAGTGAGGGCATCGAGGAGTTACGGACGTTTATGCAGCGTATTTTGAGACGATGAGAAGAGACGCGCCGCGCCGCCTGGCCCAGTAAGTGTAGTTTGCTTTGATATAGGACCGTTTGGCGACGTAAAAAAATACTAGTTTCCACAGTGGAATGAAAGGAGAGTAACGGAAAGTGTTTAATTCGTAACTACATAAGACGAAAACGCAGCTTTTGCGCGAGTTTGTGTGATCCGTTTTTCGGTTTGTATTTGCGTCTTTGAGTGCGTTTTTGCCTGGGACAGTAAGGTCGTATCGAGGTGAAATTTGTATGTCGTACTGAGGTCGGTGGTCTCTTGGCGGTGTCAAAGTTTTAAGATTTGAAGTGAGGGCATCGAGGAGTTACGGACGTTTATGCAGCGTATTTTGAGACGATGAGAAGAGACGCGCCGCGCCGCCTGGCCCAGTAAGTGTAGTTTGCTTTGATATAGGACCGTTTGGCGACGTAAAAAAATACTAGTTTCCACAGTGGAATGAAAGGAGAGTAACGGAAAGTGTTTAATTCGTAACTACATAAGACGAAAACGCAGCTTTTGCGCGAGTTTGTGTGATCCGTTTTTCGGTTTGTATTTGCGTCTTTGAGTGCGTTTTTGCCTGGGACAGTAAGGTCGTATCGAGGTGAAATTTGTATGTCGTACTGAGGTCGGTGGTCTCTTGGCGGTGTCAAAGGTTTAAGATTTGAAGTGAGGGCATCGAGGAGTTACGGACGTTTATGCAGCGTATTTTGAGACGATGAGAAGAGACGCGCCGCGCCGCCTGGCCCAGTAAGTGTAGTTTGCTTTGATATAGGACCGTTTGGCGACGTAAAAAAATACTAGTTTCCACAGTGGAATGAAAGGAGAGTAACGGAAAGTGTTTAATTCGTAACTACATAAGACGAAAACGCAGCTTTTGCGCGAGTTTGTGTGATCCGTTTTTCGGTTTGTATTTGCGTCTTTGAGTGCGTTTTTGCCTGGGACAGTAAGGTCGTATCGAGGTGAAATTTGTATGACGTACTGAGGTCGGTGGTCTCTTGGCGGTGTCAAAGTTTTAAGATTTGAAGTGAGGGCATCGAGGAGTTACGGACGTTTATGCAGCGTATTTTGAGACGATGAGAAGAGACGCGCCGCGCCGCCTGGCCCAGTAAGTGTAGTTTGCTTTGATATAGGACCGTTTGGCGACGTAAAAAAATACTAGTTTCCACAGTGGAATGAAAGGAGAGTAACGGAAAGTGTTTAATTCGTAACTACATAAGACGAAAACGCAGCTTTTGCGCGAGTTTGTGTGATCCGTTTTTCGGTTTGTATTTGCGTCTTTGAGTGCGTTTTTGCCTGGGACAGTAAGGTCGTATCGAGGTGAAATTTGTATGTCGTACTGAGGTCGGTGGTCTCTTGGCGGTGTCAAAGTTTTAAGATTTGAAGTGAGGGCATCGAGGAGTTACGGACGTTTATGCAGCGTATTTTGAGACGATGAGAAGAGACGCGCCGCGCCGCCTGGCCCAGTAAGTGTAGTTTGCTTTGATATAGGACCGTTTGGCGACGTAAAAAAATACTAGTTTCCACAGTGGAATGAAAGGAGAGTAACGGAAAGTGTTTAATTTGCAAGTACATCAGACGAAAAAGTAGGTTTTGCGCGAGTTTGTGTAATCCGTTTTTCGGTTTGTATTTGCGTCTTTGAGTGCGTTTTTGCCTGGGACAGTAAGGTCGTATCGAGGTGAAATTTGTATGACGTACTGAGGTCGGTGGTCTCTTGGCGGTGTCAAAGTTTTAAGATTTGAAGTGAGGGCATCGAGGAGTTACGGACGTTTATGCAGCGTATTTTGAGACGATGAGAAGAGACGCGCCGCGCCGCCTGGCCCAGTAAGTGTAGTTTGCTTTGATATAGGACCGTTTGGCGACGTAAAAAAATACTAGTTTCCACAGTGGAATGAAAGGAGAGTAACGGAAAGTGTTTAATTCGTAACTACATAAGACGAAAACGCAGCTTTTGCGCGAGTTTGTGTGATCCGTTTTTCGGTTTGTATTTGCGTCTTTGAGTGCGTTTTTACCTGGGACAGTAAGGTCGTATCGAGGTGAAATTTGTATGACGTACTGAGGTCGGTGGTCTCTTGGCGGTGTCAAAGTTTTAAGATTTGAAGTGAGGGCATCGAGGAGTTACGGACGTTTATGCAGCGTATTTTGAGACGATGAGAAGAGACGCGCCGCGCCGCCTGGCCCAGTAAGTGTAGTTTGCTTTGATATAGGACCGTTTGGCGACGTAAAAAAATACTAGTTTCCACAGTGGAATGAAAGGAGAGTAACGGAAAGTGTTTAATTTGCAAGTACATCAGACGAAAAAGTAGGTTTTGCGCGAGTTTGTGTAATCCGTTTTTCGGTTTGTATTTGCGTCTTTGAGTGCGTTTTTGCCTGGGACAGTAAGGTCGTATCGAGGTGAAATTTGTATGACGTACTGAGGTCGGTGGTCTCTTGGCGGTGTCAAAGTTTTAAGATTTGAAGTGAGGGCATCGAGGAGTTACGGACGTTTATGCAGCGTATTTTGAGACGATGAGAAGAGACGCGCCGCGCCGCCTGGCCCAGTAAGTGTAGTTTGCTTTGATATAGGACCGTTTGGCGACGTAAAAAAATACTAGTTTCCACAGTGGAATGAAAGGAGAGTAACGGAAAGTGTTTAATTTGCAAGTACATCAGACGAAAAAGTAGGTTTTGCGCGAGTTTGTGTAATCCGTTTTTCGGTTTGTATTTGCGTCTTTGAGTGCGTTTTTGCCTGGGACAGTAAGGTCGTATCGAGGTGAAATTTGTATGACGTACTGAGGTCGGAGGTCTCTTGGCGGTGTCAAAGTTTTAAGATTTGAAGTGAGGGCATCGAGGAGTTACGGACGTTTATGCAGCGTATTTTGAGACGATGAGAAGAGACGCGCCGCGCCGCCTGGCCCAGTAAGTGTAGTTTGCTTTGATATAGGACCGTTTGGCGACGTAAAAAAATACTAGTTTCCACAGTGGAATGAAAGGAGAGTAACGGAAAGTGTTTAATTCGTAACTACATAAGACGAAAACGCAGCTTTTGCGCGAGTTTGTGTGATCCGTTTTTCGGTTTGTATTTGCGTCTTTGAGTGCGTTTTTGCCTGGGACAGTAAGGTCGTATCGAGGTGAAATTTGTATGACGTACTGAGGTCGGTGGTCTCTTGGCGGTGTCAAAGTTTTAAGATTTGAAGTGAGGGCATCGAGGAGTTACGGACGTTTATGCAGCGTATTTTGAGACGATGAGAAGAGACGCGCCGCGCCGCCTGGCCCAGTAAGTGTAGTTTGCTTTGATATAGGACCGTTTGGCGACGTAAAAAAATACTAGTTTCCACAGTGGAATGAAAGGAGAGTAACGGAAAGTGTTTAATTCGTAACTACATAAGACGAAAACGCAGCTTTTGCGCGAGTTTGTGTGATCCGTTTTTCGGTTTGTATTTGCGTCTTTGAGTGCGTTTTTGCCTGGGACAGTAAGGTCGTATCGAGGTGAAATTTGTATGACGTACTGAGGTCGGTGGTCTCTTGGCGGTGTCAAAGTTTTAAGATTTGAAGTGAGGGCATCGAGGAGTTACGGACGTTTATGCAGCGTATTTTGAGACGATGAGAAGAGACGCGCCGCGCCGCCTGGCCCAGTAAGTGTAGTTTGCTTTGATATAGGACCGTTTGGCGACGTAAAAAAATACTAGTTTCCACAGTGGAATGAAAGGAGAGTAACGGAAAGTGTTTAATTTGCAAGTACATCAGACGAAAAAGTAGGTTTTGCGCGAGTTTGTGTAATCCGTTTTTCGGTTTGTATTTGCGTCTTTGAGTGCGTTTTTGCCTGGGACAGTAAGGTCGTATCGAGGTGAAATTTGTATGACGTACTGAGGTCGGTGGTCTCTTGGCGGTGTCAAAGTTTTAAGATTTGAAGTGAGGGCATCGAGGAGTTACGGACGTTTATGCAGCGTATTTTGAGACGATGAGAAGAGACGCGCCGCGCCGCCTGGCCCAGTAAGTGTAGTTTGCTTTGATATAGGACCGTTTGGCGACGTAAAAAAATACTAGTTTCCACAGTGGAATGAAAGGAGAGTAACGGAAAGTGTTTAATTCGTAACTACATAAGACGAAAACGCAGCTTTTGCGCGAGTTTGTGTGATCCGTTTTTCGGTTTGTATTTGCGTCTTTGAGTGCGTTTTTGCCTGGGACAGTAAGGTCGTATCGAGGTGAAATTTGTATGACGTACTGAGGTCGGTGGTCTCTTGGCGGTGTCAAAGTTTTAAGATTTGAAGTGAGGGCATCGAGGAGTTACGGACGTTTATGCAGCGTATTTTGAGACGATGAGAAGAGACGCGCCGCGCCGCCTGGCCCAGTAAGTGTAGTTTGCTTTGATATAGGACCGTTTGGCGACGTAAAAAAATACTAGTTTCCACAGTGGAATGAAAGGAGAGTAACGGAAAGTGTTTAATTTGCAAGTACATCAGACGAAAAAGTAGGTTTTGCGCGAGTTTGTGTAATCCGTTTTTCGGTTTGTATTTGCGTCTTTGAGTGCGTTTTTGCCTGGGACAGTAAGGTCGTATCGAGGTGAAATTTGTATGACGTACTGAGGTCGGTGGTCTCTTGGCGGTGTCAAAGTTTTAAGATTTGAAGTGAGGGCATCGAGGAGTTACGGACGTTTATGCAGCGTATTTTGAGACGATGAGAAGAGACGCGCCGCGCCGCCTGGCCCAGTAAGTGTAGTTTGCTTTGATATAGGACCGTTTGGCGACGTAAAAAAATACTAGTTTCCACAGTGGAATGAAAGGAGAGTAACGGAAAGTGTTTAATTTGCAAGTACATCAGACGAAAAAGTAGGTTTTGCGCGAGTTTGTGTAATCCGTTTTTCGGTTTGTATTTGCGTCTTTGAGTGCGTTTTTGCCTGGGACAGTAAGGTCGTATCGAGGTGAAATTTGTATGACGTACTGAGGTCGGTGGTCTCTTGGCGGTGTCAAAGTTTTAAGATTTGAAGTGAGGGCATCGAGGAGTTACGGACGTTTATGCAGCGTATTTTGAGACGATGAGAAGAGACGCGCCGCGCCGCCTGGCCCAGTAAGTGTAGTTTGCTTTGATATAGGACCGTTTGGCGACGTAAAAAAATACTAGTTTCCACAGTGGAATGAAAGGAGAGTAACGGAAAGTGTTTAATTTGCAAGTACATCAGACGAAAAAGTAGGTTTTGCGCGAGTTTGTGTAATCCGTTTTTCGGTTTGTATTTGCGTCTTTGAGTGCGTTTTTGCCTGGGACAGTAAGGTCGTATCGAGGTGAAATTTGTATGACGTACTGAGGTCGGTGGTCTCTTGGCGGTGTCAAAGTTTTAAGATTTGAAGTGAGGGCATCGAGGAGTTACGGACGTTTATGCAGCGTATTTTGAGACGATGAGAAGAGACGCGCCGCGCCGCCTGGCCCAGTAAGTGTAGTTTGCTTTGATATAGGACCGTTTGGCGACGTAAAAAAATACTAGTTTCCACAGTGGAATGAAAGGAGAGTAACGGAAAGTGTTTAATTCGTAACTACATAAGACGAAAACGCAGCTTTTGCGCGAGTTTGTGTGATCCGTTTTTCGGTTTGTATTTGCGTCTTTGAGTGCGTTTTTGCCTGGGACAGTAAGGTCGTATCGAGGTGAAATTTGTATGACGTACTGAGGTCGGTGGTCTCTTGGCGGTGTCAAAGTTTTAAGATTTGAAGTGAGGGCATCGAGGAGTTACGGACGTTTATGCAGCGTATTTTGAGACGATGAGAAGAGACGCGCCGCGCCGCCTGGCCCAGTAAGTGTAGTTTGCTTTGATATAGGACCGTTTGGCGACGTAAAAAAATACTAGTTTCCACAGTGGAATGAAAGGAGAGTAACGGAAAGTGTTTAATTTGCAAGTACATCAGACGAAAAAGTAGGTTTTGCGCGAGTTTGTGTAATCCGTTTTTCGGTTTGTATTTGCGTCTTTGAGTGCGTTTTTGCCTGGGACAGTAAGGTCGTATCGAGGTGAAATTTGTATGACGTACTGAGGTCGGTGGTCTCTTGGCGGTGTCAAAGTTTTAAGATTTGAAGTGAGGGCATCGAGGAGTTACGGACGTTTATGCAGCGTATTTTGAGACGATGAGAAGAGACGCGCCGCGCCGCCTGGCCCAGTAAGTGTAGTTTGCTTTGATATAGGACCGTTTGGCGACGTAAAAAAATACTAGTTTCCACAGTGGAATGAAAGGAGAGTAACGGAAAGTGTTTAATTTGCAAGTACATCAGACGAAAAAGTAGGTTTTGCGCGAGTTTGTGTAATCCGTTTTTCGGTTTGTATTTGCGTCTTTGAGTGCGTTTTTGCCTGGGACAGTAAGGTCGTATCGAGGTGAAATTTGTATGACGTACTGAGGTCGGTGGTCTCTTGGCGGTGTCAAAGTTTTAAGATTTGAAGTGAGGGCATCGAGGAGTTACGGACGTTTATGCAGCGTATTTTGAGACGATGAGAAGAGACGCGCCGCGCCGCCTGGCCCAGTAAGTGTAGTTTGCTTTGATATAGGACCGTTTGGCGACGTAAAAAAATACTAGTTTCCACAGTGGAATGAAAGGAGAGTAACGGAAAGTGTTTAATTTGCAAGTACATCAGACGAAAAAGTAGGTTTTGCGCGAGTTTGTGTAATCCGTTTTTCGGTTTGTATTTGCGTCTTTGAGTGCGTTTTTGCCTGGGACAGTAAGGTCGTATCGAGGTGAAATTTGTATGACGTACTGAGGTCGGTGGTCTCTTGGCGGTGTCAAAGTTTTAAGATTTGAAGTGAGGGCATCGAGGAGTTACGGACGTTTATGCAGCGTATTTTGAGACGATGAGAAGAGACGCGCCGCGCCGCCTGGCCCATTAAGTGTAGTTTGCTTTAATATAGGACCGTTTGGCGACGTAAAAAAATACTAGTTTCCACAGTGGAATGAAAGGAGAGTAACGGAAAGTGTTTAATTTGCAAGTACATCAGACGAAAAAGTAGGTTTTGCGCGAGTTTGTGTAATCCGTTTTTCGGTTTGTATTTGCGTCTTTGAGTGCGTTTTTGCCTGGGACAGTAAGGTCGTATCGAGGTGAAATTTGTATGACGTACTGAGGTCGGTGGTCTCTTGGCGGTGTTAAAGTTTTAAGATTTGAAGTGAGGGCATCGAGGAGTTACGGACGTTTATGCAGCGTATTTTGAGACGATGAGAAGAGACGCGCCGCGCCGCCTGGCCCAGTAAGTGTAGTTTGCTTTGATATAGGACCGTTTGGCGACGTAAAAAAATACTAGTTTCCACAGTGGAATGAAAGGAGAGTAACGGAAAGTGTTTAATTTGCAAGTACATCAGACGAAAAAGTAGGTTTTGCGCGAGTTTGTGTAATCCGTTTTTCGGTTTGTATTTGCGTCTTTGAGTGCGTTTTTGCCTGGGACAGTAATGTCGTATCTAGTTGAAATTGATATCACGTACTGAGGTCGGTGGTCGCTTGGCGGTGTCAAAGTTTTATGACTGTAGGTGACGTGTCGTTAGATGCGTTGACGCAGTAGATATTCCGGGCACCGCTAAGTGTACCCGGGCCTCTCGCTGTCACTTGGTCGGAGTGGCCGCCTTATAACGTAACTGGAAGCAAGCGGAGCGCAACGGAGTCGCATTGCAAAGTCGCTTGCTAAGTCGGGCGGCTAGAAGGGGAACAAGAAGTCGCTTGCTAAGTCGGGTGGCTAGGAGGGGGACATAATGCATGCTGCCAAGCCAACAGGCTGCGCACTGCACTCGTGCCTCACCCCCCCCACCTCCCCCGCCCCACAAACCACACAGGCGATACAAATATGCCTGTTGAAATAACCTGTTTGCGACCCTGGTTGCTAAGTTGGGAAGCAAGTAAGGAAGCAGCTCGTGCGCCGCGAAGCCATCAGACACACCAGCCCCCAAGCAGCAATTAAAATTGTCGCTGTTAATTGTATTAGCAGGCGTGCCACCCCCACCTCTGATGGCGCGTATTACAGCGTATTTTTTTTCCCCCCTGGCTTTCCTTCTAGACACCCGTTCACTGCTGCCACACAGCACTGGTTGTGTTTTAAATATTATGTAATGCTCCAATTATTTTAATGCAGCCCAATTGCAACGATTTGTGTGTGTGTGTGTGTGAGATCTGGAAATTTCTGTTTTGCTTTCTCAGTCGGGAAGCTAGGGTTGCAACAATATTATATTGAAGCCTGCTAACTCAGGAAGTGCAGCCTGGAAGCAAATAGCTGAACATGGATTTTATGACGCCTCCAGGCGACTGTGAGAGGCTGTGCTCATCTCTCGATTCGCACCACGGAATATCGGCCGCGAGCTGCGAATTCCGACGAATCACGGGCCGCATTTTGTGCCCCATAACCCCCCCCCCCCCCCCACCACACCCCCTATCGTAATACTGGACCGCGCTTTCCGACGCATTCTGTGGTGTCACCGCCAGACACCACACTTGCTAGGTGGTACTTTAAATCGGCCGCGGTCCATTTAGTACATGTCGGACCCGCGTGTCGCCACTGTGTGATCGCAGACCGAGCGCCACCACAAGGCAGGTCTCGAGATACGGAATAGCACTCGCCCCAGTTGTACGACGACTTTGCTAGCGACTACACTGACGCAGCCTTTCTCTCATTTGCCGAGAGACAGTTAGAATAGCCTTCAGCTAAGTCCATGACTACGACATAGCAAGGCGCCATTAACCGTATCTGAAGATAGTCTTATTTGTATTATCAAGAGCGATGTACCACAAGGATGGAATAAAGTTAAGTATTCGAGGAGCTGCATACTTTTCTTATTAGCATTCAATACTTATCCTGTTCCAGAATTCACGCCCGTCTGCGTTAGATAGCGTGCATTTCGGCCTCCTCTATCTACAAGGTGTTGGCACATTTGCCAACACATCACATTCCGTCCTTGGCGTACAATGTATCGTCTGCCCTGTGTCCCACGCTCTTCACACTTTCCTTTTTTTATAGTTACAGTCTATAGAACTCCCTCCGCGTTTTCGGCAGGCACTTCATCTGTAACACTACGTTATGTGAATGGGCGGCACAAGTGGCAGCGTGGATTTATGCGGCATTAGGCATGTCTAGCAGTACTGGTACGTCTGTCTCTCATCTTTTGTATTACGGTGGATATCTTGCCTTCGATTGTCGTCTGACAACTTGTTAATTGGCGCCACACAGCACAGCTTATGGTACTGATTATTGTAATGCTCCAGTCGTCAGGAATTTCGATGCACCTGTTTGATCTGTCCATTCCTGTTGTTGTCTTGACAGACAGAATGACTGATATTAGACGCCACACCGACGAGTGTCTTTTATTCTAGCCACCATGTGGCTCGACTACCATTCTACACTTTGGTTTCCCCACTTTATTATTCAGTAGCGCCTACTGTTGTGGAAGTTCTTCCTTCTTACCTCACCTCACACTTAGTACTTGTTTTCACCTTTTGAGTCTCCACTTCACTGCCTGTACAGCGTTTTCATGTGTTCTCAATTGTAGTAAACATACCATCTACACACTATGTACATTTATATTTATATATATTTATATATATTTTTCTCTATCCTCCTCCACTCACTTTATACTTATATTACCTGTTACTTTCGTTCCTTCCTTATTTCTCTCCGCCGTTTCCTCTTTGCCCGATACATCCTCCCTCTTCTCACCATGGCTTCCTTCTCCTCCTCTCATCCTTCCCCATATTACTATCCTCTTCAACTCTCTCAAACATACTTTCCTCATACATTCCCTCCCTCCCTTCTTCCTACATACTACTTTTTCTCCTCCCCATCTCTTTCTTTCCGCATTACAGCATGCAAAGCAGTCTATTCAAGTTCTGTGGTTAATACATACATCTCAGCTGCAAAAGCATCTGTTACTGAACATGCAAGAGATAGCTTGCATGGACGAGTGACTGCTTACGCAAAACTTACTCTGCACATTTGAGACACTGTAGATGCAAGAGTTGCAGCACACACTATTCATGTTCTATTAGCGAAAACTGCTGAAAGTGAAATTATTCCTATTCATATCAGTATATCTGTACATGCAAGTGTTACTGTATACAGAAAGGTTGCTCCAAATGAAACTCTTACTGAATGTACAATGGTTAAGGCACTACAAGGTTAATCACAAGGTCTACTATCCTTGCAAGTTGTGTGTCCTCTCAAGTTGTGCTGTGCTCTCAAGTTGTGCTGTCCTCTTAAGTTGAGCTGTCCTCTCGAGTTGAGCTATCCTCTCAAGTTGAGCTGCCATCTCAAGTTGAGCTGCCCTCTCAAGTTGAGCTCTCCTTGCAAGCTGTGCTGTCCTCCCAAGCTGTGCTGTCCTCGCAAGCTGTGCTGTCCTCACAAGCTGTGCTGTCCTCGCAAGCTGTGCTATCCTCGCAAGCTGTGCTGTCTTCGCAAGCTGTGCTGTCCTCACAAGCTGTGCTGTCCTCGCGAGCTGTGCTGTCCTCGCAACCTGTGCTGTCCTCGCAAGCCGTGCTGTCCTCGCAAGCCGTGCTGTCCTCGCAAGCCGTGCTGTCCTCGCAAGCTGTGCTGTCCTCGGAAGCTGTGCTGTCCTCGGAAGCTGTGCTGTCCTCGGAAGCTGTGCTGTCCTCGCAACCTGTGCTGTCCTCGCAAGCCGCGCTGTCCTCACAAGCCGTGCTGACCTCGCAAGCCGTGCTGTCCTCGTAAGCCGTGCTGTCATCGGAAGCCGTGCTGTCCTCGGAAGCCGTGTTGTCCTCACAAGCCGTGCTGTCCTCGCAAGCTTTGCTGTCCTTGCAAGTTGTGCTGGCCTCTCAAGTTGAGCTGTCCTCTCAAGTTGAGCTGTCCTCTCAAGTTGAGCTGTCCTCGCAAGCCGTGCTGTCCTTGCAAGCTGTGCTGTCCTCAAAAGCTGTGCTGTCCTCGCAAGCCGTGCTGTCCTCGCAAGCCGTGCTGTCCTCGCAAGCCGTGCTGTCCTCGCAAGCCGTGCTGTCCTCGCAAGCCATGCTGTCCTCGCAAGCCGTGCTGCCCTTGCAGGCTGTGCTGTCCTCACAAGCCGTGCTGTCCTCGCAAGCTTTGCTGTCCACGCAAGCTTTGCTGTCCTCGCAAGCTGTGCTGTCCTCCCAAGTTGTGCTGTCCTTGCAAGTTGTGCTGTCCTCACCAGTTGTGCTGTCCTCTCAAGTTGTGCTGTCCTCTCAAGTTGTGCTGTCCTCTCAAGTTGTGCTGTCCTCTCAAGTTGTGCTGTCCTCTCAAGTTGTGCTGTCCTCTCAAGTTGAGCTGTGCTCTCAAGTTGAGCTGTCCTCTCAAGTTCAGCTGTCCTCTCAAGTTGAGCTGTCCTCTCAAGTTGAGCTGTCCTCTCAAGTTGAGCTGTCCTCTCAAGTTGAGCTGTCCTCTCAAGTTGAGCTGTCCTCTCAAGTTGAGCTGTCCTCTCAAGTTGAGCTGTCCGCACAAGTTGAGCTCTCGTCTCTAGTTGTGCTGTCCTCTCAAGTTGTGCTATCCTCTCAAGATGAGCTGTCCTCTCAAGTTGAGCTGTCCTCTCAAGTTGAGCTGTACTCTCTAGTTGAGCTGTCCTCTCAAGTTGAGCTGTCCTCTCAAGTTGAGCTGTCCTCGCAAGTTGAGCTCTCCACGCAAGCTGTGCTGTCCTCGCAAGCAGTGCTGTCCTCGCAAGCCGTGCTCCCTCGCAAGCCGTGCTGTCCTCGCAAGCCGTGCTGCCCTTGTTGGCTGTGCTGTCCTCACAAGCCGTGCTGTCCTCGCAAGCTTTGCTGTCAACGCAAGCTTTGTTGTCCTCGCAAGCTGTGCTGTCCTCCCAAGTTGTGCTGTCCTTGCAAGTTGTGCTGTCCTCACTAGTTGTGCTGTCCTCTCAAGTTGTGCTGTCCTCTCAAGTTGTGCTGTCCTCTCAAGTTGAGCTGTCCTCTCAAGTTGAGCTGTCCTCTCAAGTTGAGTTGTCCTCTCAAGTTGAGCTGTTCTCTCAAGTTGAGCTGTCCTCACAAGTTGAGCTCTCGTCTCTAGTTGTGCTGTCCTATCAAGTTGTGCTGTCCTCTCAAGATGAGCTGTCCTCTCAAGTTGAGCTGTCCTCTCTAGTTGAGCTGTCCTCTCAAGTTGAGCTGTCCTCTCAGGTTGAGCTATCCTCTCAAGTTGAGCTGCTCTCTCAAGTTGAGCTGTCCTCTCAAGTTCAGCTTTCCTCTCAAGTTGAGCTGTCCTCTCAAGTTGAGCTGTCCTCGCAAGCTGTTCTGTCCTCGTAAGCCGTGCGGTCCTCGCAAGCCATGCTGTCCTCGCTAGCTGTGCTGTCCTCGCTAGCTGTGCTGTCCTCGCAAGCCATGCTGTCCTCGGAAGCCGTGCTGTCCTCTCAAGTTGAGCTGTCCTCTCAAGTTGAGCTGTCCTCTCAAGTTGAGCTGTCCTCTCATGTTGAGCTGTCCTCTCAAGTTCAGCTGCCCTCTCAAGTTGAGCTGCCCTCACTAGTTGTGCTATCCTCTCAAGTTGTGCTGTCCTCTCAAGTTGTGCTGTACTCTCAAGTTGACCTGTCCTCTCAAGTTGAGCTGTCCTCTCAAGTTGAGCTGTACTCTATAGTTGAGCTGTCCTCTCAAGTTAAGCTGTCCTCTCAAGTTGAGCTGTCCGTGGAAGCTGGGCTCTCGTCTCTAGTTGTGCTGTCCTCTCAAGTTGTGCTGTCCTCTCAAGATGAGCTGTCCTCTCAAGTTGAGCTGTACTCCCAAGTTGAGCTGTACTCTCTAGTTGAGCTGTCCTCTCAAGTTGAGCTGTCCTCTCAAGTTGAACTGTCCTCGCAAGTTGAGCTCTCCTCGCAAGCTGAGCTGTCGTCGCAAGCTGTGCTGTCCTCGCAAGCAGTGCTGTCCTCGCAAGCTGTGCTGTCCTCGGAAGCTGTACTGTCCTCACAACCTGTGCTGTCCTCGCAAGCCGTGCTGTCCTCGCAAGCCGTACTGTCCTCGCAAGCCGTGCTCCCTCCCAAGCCGTGCTGTCCTCGCAAGCCGTGCTGCCCTTGCAGGCTGTGCTGTCCTCACAAGCCCTGCTGTCCTCACAAGCCCTGCTGTCCTCGCAAGCTTTGCTGTCCACGCAAGCTTTGCTGTCCTCGCAAGTTGTGCTGTCCTCCCAAGTTGTGCTGTCCTCACCAGTTGTGCTGTCCTCACCAGTTGTGCTGTCCTCACCAGTTGTGCTGTCCTCTCAAGTTGTGCTGTCCTCTCAAGTTGAGCTGTCCTCTCAAGTTGAGCTGTCCTCTCAAGGTGAGCTGTCCTCTCAAGTTGAGCTGTCCTCGCAAGTTGAGTCTCGTCTCTAGTTGTGCTGTCCTCTCAAGTTGTGCTGACCTCTCAAGATGAGCTCTCCTCTCAAGTTGAGCTGTCCTCTCAAGTTGAGCTGTCCTCTCAAGTTGAACTGTCCTCTCAAGTTGAGCTGTCCTCTCAAGTTGAGCTGTCCTCTCAAGTTGAGCTTTCCTCGCAAGTTGAGCTCTCGTCTCTAGTTGTGCTGTCCTCTCAAGTTGTGCTGTCCTCACTAGTTGTGCTGTCCTCTCAAGTTGTGCTGTCCTCTCAAGTTGTGCTGTCCTCTCAAGTTGTGCCGTCCTCTCAAGTTGTGCTGTCCTCTCAAGATGAGCTGTCCTCTCAAGTTGACCTGTACTCCCAAGTTGACCTGTACTCCCAAGTTGAGCTGTACTCTCTTGTTGAGCTGTCCTCTCAAGTTGAGCTGTCCTCGCAAGTTGAGCTGTCCTCGCAAGCTGTGCTGTCGTCGCAAGCTGTGCTGTCCTCGCAAGCGGTGCTGTCCTCACAAGCTGTGCTGTCCTCGGAAGCTGTACTGTCCTCACAACCTGTGCTGTCCTCGCAAGCCGTGCTGTCCATGCAAGCCGTACTGTCCTCGCAAGCCGTGCTCCCTCCCAAGCCGTGCTGTCCTCGCAAGCCGTGCTGCCCTTGCAGGCTGTGCTGTCCTCACAAGCCCTGCTGTCCTCGCAAGCTTTGCTGTCCACGCAAGCTTTGCTGTCCTCGCAAGTTGTGCTGTCCTCCCAAGTTGTGGTGCCCTTGCAGGCTGTGCTGTCCTCACAAGCCGTGCTGCCCTCACAAGCTTTGCTGTCCACGCAAGCTTTGCTGTCCTCGCAAGCTGTGCAGTCCTCCCAAGTTGTGCTGTCCGTGCAAGTTGTGCTGTCCTCACCAGTTGTGCTGTCCTCTCAAGTTCTGCTGTCCTCTCAAGTTGTGCTGTCCTCTCAAGTTGTGCTGTCCTCTCAAGTTGTGCTGTCCTCTCAAGTTGAGCTGTCCTCTCAAGTTGAGCTGTCCTCTCAAGTTGAGCTGTCTTCTCTAGGTGTGCTGTCCTCTCAAGTTGAGCTGTCTTCTCAAGGTGCGCTGTCCTCTCAAGTTGAGCTGTCCTCGCAAGTTGAGTCTCGTCTCTAGCTGTGCTGTCCTCTCAAGTTGTGCTGTCCTCTCAAGATGAGCTGTCCTCTCAAGTTTAGCTGTCCTCTCAAGTTGAGCTGTCCTCTCAAGTTGAGCTGTTCTCTCAAGTTGAGCTGTCCTCTCAAGTTGAGCTGTCCTCGCAAGTTGAGCTCTCATCTCTAGTTGTGGTGTCCTCTCAAGTTGTGCTGTCCTCACTAGTTGTGCTGTCCTCTCAAGTTGTGCTGTCCTCTCAAGTTGTGCTGTCCTCTCAAGTTGTACTGTCCTCTCAAGTTGTGCTGTCCTCTCAAGTTGAGCTGTCCTCTCAAGTTGAGCTATCCTCTCAAGTTGAGCTGTCCGCACAAGTTGAGCTCTCGTCTCTAGTTGTGCTGTCCTCTCAAGTTGTGCTATCCTCTCAAGATGAGCTGTCCTCTCAAGATGAGCTGTCCTCTCAAGTTGAGCTGTCCTCTCAAGTTGAGCTGTCCTCTCAAGTTGAGCTGTCCTCTCAAGTTGAGCTGTACTCTCAAGTTGAGCTGTCCTCTCAAGTTGAGCTGCCCTCTCAAGTTGAGCTGCCCTCTCAAGTTGTGCTATCCTCTCAAGTTGTGCTGTCCTCTCAAGTTGTGCTGTACTCTCAAGTTGACCTGTCCTCTCAAGTTGAGCTGTCCTCTCAAGTTGAGCTGTACTCTATAGTTGAGCTGTCCTCTCAAGTTAAGCTGTCCTCTCAAGTTGAGCTGTCCGCGGAAGCTGGGCTCTCGTCTCTAGTTGTGCTGTCCTCTCAAGTTGTGCTGTCATCTCAAGATGAGCTGTCCTCTCAAGTTGAGCTGTACTCTCAAGTTGAGCTGTACTCTCTAGTTGAGCTGTACTCTCTAGTTGAGCTGTCCTCTCAAGTTGAGCTGTCCTCTCAAGTTGAGCTGTCCTCGCAAGTTGAGCTCTCCTCGCAAGCTGTGCTGTCGTCGCAAGCTGTGCTGTCCTCGCAAGCTGTGCTGTCCTCGGAAGCTGTACTGTCCTCACAACCTGTGCTGTCCTCGCAAGCCGTGCTGTCCTCGCAAGCCGTACTGTCCTCGCAAGCCGTGCTCCCTCCCAAGCCGTGCTGTCCTCGCAAGCTTTGCTGTCCTCGCAAGCTTTGCTGTCCACGCAAGCTTTGCTGTCCTCGCAAGCTGTGCTGTCCTCCCAAGTTGTGCTGTCCTTGCAAGTTGTGCTGTCCTCACTAGTTGTGCTGTCCTCTCAAGATGAGCTGTCCTCTCAAGTTGAGCTGTCCTCTCAAGTTGAGCTGTCCTCTCAAGTTGAGCTGTCCTCTCAAGTTGAGCTGTCCTCTCAAGTTGAGCTGTCCTCTCAGGTTGAGCTATCCTCTCAAGTTGAGCTGTCCTCTCAAGTTCAGCTTTCCTCTCAAGTTGAGCTGTCCCCTAAAGTTGAGCTGTCCTCGCAAGCTGTGCTGTCCTCACAAGCTGTGCTGTCCCTGCAAGCTGTGCTCTCCTCGCAAGCTGTGATGTCCTCGCAAGCTGTGCTGTCCTCGCAAGCTGTGCTGTCCTCGCAAGCCATGCTGTCGTCGCTAGCTGTTCTGTCCTCGCAGGCCATGATGTCCTCGCAAGCCATGCTGTCCTCGCTAGCTGTTCTGTCCTCGCAGGCCATGATGTCCTCGCAAACCATGCTGTCCTCGGAAGCCGTGCTGTCCTCACAAGCTGTGCTATTATCGCAAGCTTTGCTGTCCTCGCAAGTTGTGCTGGCCTCTCAAGTTGAGCTGTCCTCTCAAGTTGAGTTGTCCTCTCAAGTTGAGCTGCCATCTCAAGTTCAGCTGTCCTCTCAAGTTGAGCTGCCCTCTCAAGTTGAGCTGTCTTCTCAAGTTGAGCTGTCCTCTCAAGTTGAGCTGTCCTCTCAAGTTGAGCTGTCCTCTAGAGTTGAGCTGCCCTCTCAAGTTGAGCTGTCCTCTCAAGTTGTGCTATCCTCTCAAGTTGTGCTGTCCTCTTAAGTTGTGCTCACTCAAGTTGAGCTGTCCTCTCAAGTTGAGCTGCCCCCTCAACTTGAGCTGTCCTCTCAAGTTGAGCAGTCCTCTCAAGTTGAGCTGTCCTCTCAAGTTGAGCTTTCCTCTCAAGTTGAGCTGTCCTCTCAAGTTGAGCTGTCCTCTCAATTTGAGCTGCCCTCTTAAGTTGAGCTGTTCTCTCAAGTTCAGCTGCCCTCTCAAGTTGAGCTGTCCTCTCAAGTTGAGCTGTCCTCACAAGCTGTGCTGTCCTCGCAAGCTGTGCTTCCTCGCAAGCTGTGCTGTCCTTGCAAGCTGTGCTGTCCTTGCAAGCTGTGCTGTCCTCGCAAGCTGTGCTGTCCTTGCAAGCCGTGCCGTCCTCGGTAGCTGTGCTGTCCTCGCTAGCTGTGCTGTCCTCGTTAGCCGTGCTGTCCTCGCAATCCGTGCTGTCATCGGAAGCCGTGCTGTCCTCGGAAGCCGTGCTGTCCTCGCAAGCCGTGCTGTCCTCGCAAGCTTTGCTGTCCTCGCAAGCTTTGCTGTCCTCGCAAGTTGTGCTGGCTTCTCAAGTTGAGATGTCTTCTCAAGTTGAGTTGCCCTCTCAAGTTGAGTTGCCCTCTCAAGTTGAGTTGCCCTCTCAAGTTGAGCTGTCCTCTAAAGTTGAGGAGTCCTCTCAAGTTGAGCTGTCCTCTCAAGTTGAGCTTTCCTCTCAAGTTGAGCTGTCCTCTCAAGTTGAGCTGTCCTCTCAAGTTGAGCTGTCCTCTCAAGTTGAGCTGTCCTCTCAAGTTGAGCTGTCCTCTCAAGTTGAGCTGTCCTCTCAAATTGAGCTGCCCTCTCAAGTTGAGCTGTCCTCTCAAGTTGTGCTATCCTCTCAAGTTGTGCTGTCCTCTTAAGTTGTGCTCTCTCAAGTTGAGCTGTCCTCTCAAGTTGAGCTGCCCCCTCAACTTGAGCTGTCTTCTCAAGTTGAGCAGTCCTCTCAAGTTGAGCAGTCCTCTCAAGTTGAGCTGTCCTCTGAAGTTGAGCTTTCCTCTCAAGTTGAGCTGTCCTCTCAAGTTGAGCTGTCCTCTCAATTTGAGCTGCCCTCTCAAGTTGAGCTGTTCTCTCAAGTTGAGCTGTCCTCTCAAGTTGAGCTGTCCTCTCAAGTTGAGCTGTCCTCTCAAGTTGAGCTGTCCTCACAAGCTGTGCTGTCCTCGCAACCTGTGCTTCCTCGCAAGCTGTGCTGTCCTTGCAAGCTGTGCTGTCCTCGCAAGCTGTGCCGTCCTCGCAAGACGTGCTGTCCTCCCAAGCCGTGATGTCCTTGCAAGCCATACTGTCCTCGGAAGCCATGTTGTCCTCCCAAGCTTTGCTGTCCTCGCAAGTTGTGCTGGCCTCTCAAGTTGTGCTGTCCTCTCAAGTTGTGCTGTCCTCTCAAGTTGAGCTGTTCTCTCAAGATGAGCTGTTCTCTCAAGTTGAGCTGTCCTCTCAAGTTGAGCTGTCCTCTCAAGTTGAGCTGTCCTCTCAAGTTGAGCAGTCCTCTCAAGTTGAGCTGTCCTCTCAAGTTGAGCTGTCCTCTCTAGATGAGCTGTCCTCTCTAGATGAGCTGTCCCCTCAAATTGAGCTGTCCTCTCAAGTTGAGCTGTCCTCACAAGTTGAGCTGTCCTCTCAAATTGAGCTTACCTCTCAAGTTGAGCTCTCCTCGCAAGCCGTGCTGTCCTCACAAGCCGTGCTGTCCTCACAAGCTGTGCTGTCCTCACAAGCTGTGCTGTCCTCACAAGCTGTGCTGTCCTCGCAAGCTGTGCTGTCCTCGCAAGCTGTGCTGTCCTCGCAAGCGTTGCTGTCCTCGCAAGCTGGCCTGTCCTCGCAACCTGTGCTGTCCTCGCAAGCCGTGCTGTCCTCGCAAGCCGTGCTGTCCTCACAAGCCGTGCTGTCCTCGCCAGCCGTGCTGTCCTCGCAAGCCCTGCTGTCGTCGCAAGCCGTGCTGTCCTCGCGAGCTCTGCTGTCCTCCCAAGTTGTGCTCTCCTCGCAAGTTTCCTGTCCTCCCAAGTTGTGTGGTCCTCTCAAGATGTGCTGTCCTGTCAAGTTGTGCTGTCCTTCCAAGTTTTGCTGTCCTGTCAAGTTGTGCTGTCCTCCCAAGTTGTGTGGTCCTCTCAAGTTGTGCTGTCCTCTCAAGTTGTGCTGTCATATCAAGTTGAGCTGTCCTATCAAGTTGTGCTGTATTCTGAAGTTGAGCTGTCCTCTCAAGTTGAGCTGTCCTCTCAAGTTGAGCTGTCCTCTCAAACTGTGCTGTCCTCTTAAGTTAGCTGTCCTCTGAAGTTGAGCTGTCCTCTCAAGTTGAGCTGTCCTCTCAAGTTGAGCTGTCCCTTAAGTTGAGATGTCTCTCAAGTTGAGCTGTTCTCTCAAGTTGAGCTGTCCTCTCAAATTGAGCTGTCCTCTCTAGATGAGCTGTCCTCTCTAGATGAGCTGTCCCCTTAAGTTGAGCTGTCCTCTCAAGTTGTGCTGTCCTCTCATGTTGAACTGTCCTCTCAAGTTGAGCTGTCCTCTCAAGTTGAGCTGTCCTCTCAAGTTGAGCTGTCCTCTCAAGTTGAGCTGTCCTCGCAAGCTGTGCCGTCCTCGCAAGCTGTGCCGTCCTCGCAATATGTGCTGTCCTCACGAGGTGTGCTGTCCTCGCGAGTGGTGCTGTCCTCGCAAGCCATGCTGTCCTCGCAAGCCTTGCTGTCCCCGCAAGCTGTGCTGTCCTTGCAAGCCGTGTTGTCCTCGCAAGCTTTGCTGTCCTCACAAGCTTTGCTGTCTTCGCAAGCTTTGCTGTCCTCGCAAGTTGCGGTGTCCTCGCAAGTTGCGCTGTCCTCGCAAGTTGAGCTGTCCTCTCAAGTTGAGCTGTCCTCTTAAGTTGAGCAGTCCTCTCAAGTTGAGCTGTCCTCTCAAGTTGAGCTGTCCTGTCAAGTTGAGCTGTCCTCTCAAGTTGAGCTGTCCTCTCAAGTTGAGCTATCCTCTCAAGTTGTGCTGTCCTCTCTAGTTGAGATGTCCTCTCTAGTTGAGCTGTCCTGTCAACTTGAGCTGTCCTCTGAAGTTGAGCTGTCCTCTCAAATTGAGCTTTCCTCTCAATTTGAGCTGTCCTCTCAAGTTGAGCTGTCCTCTCAAGTTGACCTGTCCTTGAAGTAGAGCTGTCCTCTCAACTTGAGCTGCCCTTTCTAGATGAGCTGTCCTCTCTAGATGAGCTGTCCTGTCAAGTTGAGCTGTCCTCTCAAGTTGAGCTGTCCTCTCAAGTTGTGCTATCGTCTCAAGTTGAGCTGTCCTTTCAAGTTGAACTGTCCTCTCAAGTTGAGGTTTCCTCTCAAGTTGAGCTGTCCTCTCAGGTTGAGCTGTCCTCGCAAGCCGTGCTGTCTTTGCAAGCTGTGCTGTCCTCACAAGCTGTGCTGTCCTCGAAAGCTGTGCTGTCCTCGCAAGCCGTGCTGTCCTCGCAAGCCGTGCTGTCATCGCAAGCCGTGCTGTACACGCAAGCCGTGCTGTCCTCGCATGCCGTGCTGTTGTCGCAATCCGTGCTGTCCTCGCAAGCTGTGATGTCCTCGCCAGCTTTGCTGTCGGCCCAAGCTGTGCTGTCCGCGCAAACTGTGCTGTCTGCCCAAGTTGTGCTGTCCTCACAAGTTGTGCTGCCCTCTCAAGTTGTGCTTTCCTCTCAGGTAGTGCTTTCCTCTCAAGTAGTGCTGTGCTCTCAAGTTGAGCTGTCCTCTCAAATTGAGCTGTCCGCTCAAGTTGAGCAGTCCTCTCAAGTTGAGCAGTCCTCACAAGTTGAGTTGTCCTCTCAAGTTGAGCTGTCCTCTCAAGTTGAGCTGTCCTCTCGAGTTGTGCTGTCCTCTCAAGTTGTGCTGTCCTCTCAAGTTGTGCTGTCCTCTCAAGTTGAGCTGTCCTCTCAAGTTGAGCTGTCCTCTCCAGTTGAGCAGTCCTCTCAAGTTGAGCTGTCCTCGCAAGCTCTGCTGTCCTTCCAAGCTGTGCTGTAAGCGCAAGCTGTACTGTCCTCGCAAGCTGTGCTGTCCTCGCAAGCTGTGCTGTCCTCGCAAGTTGAGCTGTCCTCCCAAGTAATGCTGTCCTCTCAAGTTGAGCTGTCCTCTCAAGTTGAGCTGTCCTCTCAAGTTGAGCTGTCCTCTCAAGTTGAGCTGTCCTCTCAAGTTGAGCTGTCCTCTCAAGTTGAGCTGTCCTCTCAAGTTGTGCTGTAATCTCAAGTTGTGCTGTCCTCTCAAGTTGTGCTGTCCTCTCAAGTTGAGCTGTCCTCTCAAGTTGAGCTGTCCTCTCCAGTTGAGCAGTCCTCTCAAGTTGAGCTGTCCTCGCAAGCTCTGCTGTCCTTCCAAGCTGTGCTGTCTGCGCAAGCTGTACTGTCCTCGCAAGCTGTGATGTCCTCGCAAGCTGTGCTGTCCTCGCCAGCTGAGCTGTCCTCGCGACCTGTGCTGCTTCGCAAGCCGTGCTGTCCTTGCAAGCCATGCAGACCTAGCAAGCGGTGCCGTCCTCGCAAGCCGTGCTGTCCTCGCAAGCCGTGCTGTCCTCGCAAGCTGTGCTGTCCTTGCAAGCATTGCTGTCCTCGCAAGCTGTGCTGTCCTCGCAAGTTGTGCTGTCCTCGCAAGTTGTGCTGTCCTCTCAAGTTGTGCTGGCCTCTCAAGTTGAGCTGTCCTCTCAAATTGAGCTGTCCTCTTAGGTTGAGCTGTCCTCTCAAGTAAAGCTGTCTTCTTAAGTTGAGCTGTCCTCTCAAGTTGAGCTGTCCTCTCAAGTAGAGCTGTCCTCGCAAATTGAGCTGTCCTCTCAAGTTGAGCTGGCCTCTCAAGTACAGCTGTCCTCACAAGCTGTGCTGTCCTCGCAAGCTGTGCTGTCCTCTCAAGTTGAGCTGTCCTCTCAAGTAAAGCTGTCTTCTTAAGTTGTGCTGTCCTCTCTAGATAAGCTGTCCTCTCAAGTTGAGCTGTCCTCTGAAATTGAGCTGTCCTCTCAGGTTGAGCTGTCCTCTCAAGTAAAGCTACCTTCTTAAGTTGAGCTGTCTTCTCAAGTTGAGCTGTCCTCTCAAGTAGAGCTGTCCTCACAAGTTGAGCAGTCCTCACAAGTTGAGCTCTCGTCTCTAGTTGTGCTGTCCTCTCAAGTTGTGCTGTCCTCTCAAGATGAGCTGTCCTCTCAAGTTCAGCTGTCCTCTCAAGTTGAGCTGTCCTCTCAAGTTGAGCTGTCCTCTCAAGTTGAGCTGTCCTCTCAAGTTGAGCTGTCCTCGCAAGTTGAGCTCTCGTCTCTAGTTGTGCTGTCCTCTCAAGTTGAGCTGTCCTCACTAGTTGTGCTGTCCTCTCAAGTTGCGCTGTCCTCTCAAGTTGTGCTGTCCTCTCAAGTTGTGCTGTCCTCTCAAGTTGTGCTGTCCTCTCAAGTTGAGCTGTCCTCTCAAGTTGAGCTGTCCTCTCAAGTTGAGCTGTCCGCGCAAGTTGAGCTCTCGTCTCTAGTTGTGCTGTCCTCTCAAGTTGTGCTGTCCTCTCAAGATGAGCTGTCCTCTCAAGTTGAGCTGTCCTCTCAAGTTGAGCTGTACTCTCTAGTTGAGCTGTCCTCTCAAGCTGAGCTGTCCTCTCAAATTGAGCTGTCCTCGCAAGTTGAGATCTCCTCGCAATCTGTGATGTCCTCACAAGCTGTGCTGTCCTCGCAAGCAGTGCTGTCCTCGCAAGCTGTGCTGTCCTCGGAAGCTGTGCTGTCCTCACAACCTGTGCTGTTGTCGCAAGCCGTGCTGTCTTCGGAAGTCGTGCTGTCCTCGCAAGCCGTGCTCCCTCGCAAGCCGTGCTGTCCTCGCAAGCCGTGCTGCCCTTGCTGGCTGTGCTGTCCTCACAAGCCGTGCTGTCCTCGCAAGCTTTGCTGTCAACGCAAGCTTTGCTGTCCTCGCAAGCTGTGCTGTCCTCCCAAGTTGTGCTGTCCTTGCAAGTTGTGCTGTCCGCACTAGTTGTGCTGTCCTCTCAAGTTGTGCTGTCCTCTCAAGTTGTGCTGTCCTCTCAAGTTGTGCTGTCCTCTCAAGTGGAGCTGTCCTCTCAAGTTGAGCTGTCCTCTCAAGTTGAGCTGTCCTCTCAAGTTGAGCTGTTCTCTCAAGTTGTGCTGTCCTCGCAAGTTGAGCTCTCGTCTCTAGTTGTGCTGTCCTATCAAGTTGTGCTGTCCTCTCAAGATGAGCTGTCCTCTCAAGTTGAGCTGTCCTCTCAAGTTGAGCTGTCCTCTCAAGTTGAGCTGTCCTCTCAGGTTGAGCTATCCTCTCAAGTTGAGCTGCCCTCTCAAGTTGAGCTGTCCTCTCAAGTTCAGCTTTCCTCTCAAGTTGAGCTGTCCTCTCAAGTTGAGCTGCCCTCGCAAGCTGTGCTGTCCTCGCAAGCTGTGCTGTCCTCGCAAGCTGTGCTGTCCTTGCAAGCTGTGCTGTACTCGCAAGCTGTGATGTCCTCGCAAGCTGTGCTGTCCTCCCAAGCCGTGCGGTCCTCGCATGCCATGCTGTCCTTGCTAGCTGTGCTGTCCTCGCAAGCCATGCTGTCCTCGCAAGCCATGCTGTCCTCGGAATCCGTGCTGTCCTCACAAGCCGTGCTGTTCTCGCAGGCTTTGCTGTCCTCGCAAGTCGTGCAGTCCTCTCAAGTTGAGCTGTCCTCTCAAGTTGAGCTGTCCTCTCAAGTTGAGCTGTCCTCTCAAGTTGAGCTGTCCTCTCAAGTTCAGCTGCCCTCTCAAGTTGAGCTGTCCTCTCAAGTTGTGCTATCCTCTCAAGTTGTGCTATCCTCTCAAGTTGTGCTGTACTCTCAAGTTGAGCTGTCCTCTCAAGTTGAGCTGTCCTCTCAAGTTGAGCTGTACTCTATACTTGAGCTGTCCTCTCAAGTTGAGCTGTCCGCGCAAGCTGTGCTCTCGTCTCTAGTTGTGCTGTCCTCTCAAGATGAGCTGTCCTCTCAAGATGAGCTGTCCTCTCAAGATGAGCTGTCCTCTCAAGATGAGCTGTCCTCTCAAGTTGAGCTGTACTCTCAAGTTGTGCTGTCCTCTCAAGTTGAGCTGTCCTCTCAAGTTGAGCTGTCCTCTCAAGTTGAGCTGTCCTCTCAAGTTGAGCTGTTCTCTCAAGTTGAGCTGTCCTCGCAAGTTGAGCTCTCGTCTCTAGTTGTGCTGTCCTATCAAGTTGTGCTGTCCTCTCAAGATGAGCTGTCCTCTCAAGTTGAGCTGTCCTCTCAAGTTGAGCTGTCCTCTCAAGTTGAGCTGTCCTCTCAGGTTGAGCTATCCTCTCAAGTTGAGCTGCCCTCTCAAGTTGAGCTGTCGTCTCAAGTTCAGCTTTCCTCTCAAGTTGAGCTGTCCTCTCAAGTTGAGCTGTCCTCGCAAGCTGTGCTGTCCTCGCAAGCTGTGCTGTCCTCGCAAGCTGTGCTGTCCTTGCAAGCTGTGCTGTCCTCGCAAGCTGTGATGTCCTCGCAAGCTGTGCTGTCCTCCCAAGCCGTGTGGTCCTCGCATGACATGCTGCCCTCGCTAGCTGTGCTGCCCTCGCAAGCCATGCTGTCCTCGCAAGCCATGCTGTCCTCGGAAGCCGTGCTGTCCTCACAAGCCGTGCTGTTCTCGCAAGCTTTGCTGTCCTCGCAAGTCGTGCTGTCCTCTCAAGTTGAGCTGTCCTCTCAAGTTGAGCTGTCCTCTCAAG
Source organism: Schistocerca piceifrons (assembly GCF_021461385.2). Classification (NCBI taxonomy): domain Eukaryota; kingdom Metazoa; phylum Arthropoda; class Insecta; order Orthoptera; family Acrididae; genus Schistocerca; species Schistocerca piceifrons. The sequence goes on along the minus strand of NW_025728455.1, from coordinate 2,833,434 downwards.
TTGAGCTGTCCTCTCAAGTTGAGCTGTCCTCTCAAGTTGAGCTGTCCTCTCAAGTTGAGCTGTCCTCTCAAGTTCAGCTGCCCTCTCAAGTTGAGCTGTCCTCTCAAGTTGTGCTGTCCTCTCAAGCTGTGCTGTACTCTCAAGTTGAGCTGTCCTCTCAAGTTGAGCTGTCCTCTCAAGTTGAGCTGTACTCTATAGTTGAGCTGTCCTCTCAAGTTGAGCTGTCCGCGCAAGCTGTGCTCTCGTCTCTAGTTGTGCTGTCCTCTCAAGATGAGCTGTCCTCTCAAGATGAGCTGTCCTCTCAAGTTGAGCTGTACTCTCAAGTTGAGCTGTACTCTCTAGTTGAGCTGTCCTCTCAAGTTGAGCTGTCCTCTCAAGTTGAGCTGTCCTCGCAAGTTGAGCTCTCCTCGCAAGCTGTACTGTCGTCGCAAGCTGTGCTGTCCTCGCAAGCGGTGCTGTCCTCACAAGCTGTGCTGTCCTCGGAAGCTGTACTGTCCTCACAACCTGTGCTGTCCTCGCAAGCCGTGCTGTCCTCGCAAGCCGTACATTCCTCGCAAGCCGTGCTCCCTCCCAAGCCGTGCTGTCCTCGCAAGCCGTGCTGCCCTTGCAGGCTGTGCTGTCCTCACAAGCCCTGTTGTCCTCGCAAGCTTTGCTGTCCACGCAAGCTTTACTGTCCTCGCAAGCTGTGCTGTCCTCCCAAGTTGTGCTGTCCTTGCAAGTTGTGCTGTCCTCAGTAGTTGTGCTGTCCTCTCAAGATGAGCAGTCCTCTCAAGATGAGCAGTCCTCTCAAGTTGAGCTGTCGTCTCAAGTTGAGCTGTCCTCTCAAGTTGTGCTGTCCTCTCAAGTTGTGCTGTCCTCTCAAGTTGAGCTGTCCTCTCAAGTTGAGCTGTCCTCTCCAGTTGAGCAGTCCTCTCAAGTTCAGCTGTCCTCGCAAGCTCTGCTGTCCTTCCAAGCTGTGCTGTCCGCGCAAGCTGTACTGTCCTCGCAAGCTGTGATGTCCTCGCAAGATGTGCTGTCCTCGCAAGCTGAGCTGTCCTCACGACCTGTGCTGCTTCGCACGCCGTGCTGTCCTCGCAAGCCATGCAGACCTAGCAAGCGGTGCCGTCCTCGCAAGCCGTGCTGTCCTCGCAAACCGTGCTGTCCTCGCAAGCTGTGCTGTCCTTGCAAGCATTGCTGTCCTCGCAAGCTGTGCTGTCCTCCCAAGTTGTGCTGTCCTCGCAAGTTGTGCTGTCCTCTCAAGTTGTGCTGGCCTCTCAAGTTGAGCTGTCCTCTCAAATTGAGCTGTCCTCTTAGGTTGAGCTGTCCTCTCAAGTAAAGCTGTCTTCTTAAGTTGAGCTGTCCTCTCAAGTTGAGCTGTCCTCTCAAGTAGAGCTGTCCTCACAAGTTGAGCTGTCCTCTCAAGTTGAGCTGGCCTCTCAAGTACAGCTGTCCTCACAAGCTGTGCTGTCCTCGCAAGCTGTGCTGTCTCTCAAGTTGAGCTGTCCTCTCAAGTAAAGCTGTCTTCTTAAGTTGTGCTGTCCTCTCTAGATAAGCTGTCCTCTCAAGTTGAGCTGTCCTCTGAAATTGAGCTGTCCTCTCAGGTTGAGCTGTCCTCTCAAGTAAAGCTGCCTTCTTAAGTTGAGCTGTCTTCTCAAGTTGAGCTGTCCTCTCAAGTACAGCTGTCCTCTCAAGTTGAGCTGCCCTCGCAAGCTGTGCTGTCCTCGCAAGCTGTGCTGTCCTCGCAAGCTGTGCTGTCCTTGCAAGCTGTGCTGTACTCGCAAGCTGTGATGTCCTCGCAAGCTGTGCTGTCCTCCCAAGCCGTGCGGTCCTCGCATGCCATGCTGTCCTTGCTAGCTGTGCTGTCCTCGCAAGCCATGCTGTCCTCGCAAGCCATGCTGTCCTCGGAATCCGTGCTGTCCTCACAAGCCGTGCTGTTCTCGCAGGCTTTGCTGTCCTCGCAAGTCGTGCAGTCCTCTCAAGTTGAGCTGTCCTCTCAAGTTGAGCTGTCCTCTCAAGTTGAGCTGTCCTCTCAAGTTGAGCTGTCCTCTCAAGTTGAGCTGTCCTCTCAAGTTCAGCTGCCCTCTCAAGTTGAGCTGTCCTCTCAAGTTGTGCTATCCTCTCAAGTTGTGCTATCCTCTCAAGTTGTGCTGTACTCTCAAGTTGAGCTGTCCTCTCAAGTTGAGCTGTCCTCTCAAGTTGAGCTGTACTCTATACTTGAGCTGTCCTCTCAAGTTGAGCTGTCCGCGCAAGCTGTGCTCTCGTCTCTAGTTGTGCTGTCCTCTCAAGATGAGCTGTCCTCTCAAGATGAGCTGTCCTCTCAAGATGAGCTGTCCTCTCAAGTTGAGCTGTACTCTCAAGTTGTGCTGTCCTCTCAAGTTGAGCTGTCCTCTCAAGTTGAGCTGTCCTCTCAAGTTGAGCTGTCCTCTCAAGTTGAGCTGTTCTCTCAAGTTGAGCTGTCCTCGCAAGTTGAGCTCTCGTCTCTAGTTGTGCTGTCCTATCAAGTTGTGCTGTCCTCTCAAGATGAGCTGTCCTCTCAAGTTGAGCTGTCCTCTCAAGTTGAGCTGTCCTCTCAAGTCGAGCTGTCCTCTCAGGTTGAGCTATCCTCTCAAGTTGAGCTGCCCTCTCAAGTTGAGCTGTCCTCTCAAGTTCAGCTTTCCTCTCAAGTTGAGCTGTCCTCTCAAGTTGAGCTGTCCTCGCAAGCTGTGCTGTCCTCGCAAGCTGTGCTGTCCTCGCAAGCTGTGCTGTCCTTGCAAGCTGTGCTGTCCTCGCAAGCTGTGATGTCCTCGCAAGCTGTGCTGTCCTCCCCAGCCGTGCGGTCCTCGCATGACATGCTGCCCTCGCTAGCTGTGCTGCCCTCGCAAGCCATGCTGTCCTCGCAAGCCGTGCTGTCCTCGGAAGCCGTGCTGTCCTCACAAGCCGTGCTGTTCTCGCAAGCTTTGCTGTCCTCGCAAGTCGTGCTGTCCTCTCAAGTTGAGCTGTCCTCTCAAGTTGAGCTGTCCTCTCAAGTTGAGCTGTCCTCTCAAGTTGAGCTGTCCTCTCAAGTTGAGCTGTCCTCTCAAGTTCAGCTGCCCTCTCAAGTTGAGCTGTCCTCTCAAGTTGTGCTATCCTCTCAAGTTGTGCTGTCCTCTCAAGTTGTGCTGTCCTCTCAAGTTGTGCTGTACTCTCAAGTTGAGCTGTCCTCTCAAGTTGAGCTGTCCTCTCAAGTTGAGCTGTACTCTATAGTTGAGCTGTCCTCTCAAGTTGAGCTGTCCGCGCAAGCTGTGCTCTCGTCTCTAGTTGTGCTGTCCTCTCAAGATGAGCTGTCCTCTCAAGATGAGCTGTCCTCTCAAGTTGAGCTGTACTCTCAAGTTGAGCTGTACTCTCTAGTTGAGCTGTCCTCTCAAGTTGAGCTGTCCTCTCAAGTTGAGCTGTCCTCTCAAGTTGAGCTGTCCTCGCAAGTTGAGCTCTCCTCGCAAGCTCTACTGTCGTCGCAAGCTGTGCTGTCCTCGCAAGCGGTGCTGTCCTCACAAGCTGTGCTGTCCTCGGAAGCTGTACTGTCCTCACAACCTGTGCTGTCCTCGCAAGCCGTGCTGTCCTCGCAAGCCGTACATTCCTCGCAAGCCGTGCTCCCTCCCAAGCCGTGCTGTCCTCGCAAGCCGTGCTGCCCTTGCAGGCTGTGCTGTCCTCACAAGCCCTGTTGTCCTCGCAAGCTTTGCTGTCCACGCAAGCTTTACTGTCTTCGCAAGCTGTGCTGTCCTCCCAAGTTGTGCTGTCCTTGCAAGTTGTGCTGTCCTCAGTAGTTGTGCTGTCCTCTCAAGATGAGCAGTCCTCTCAAGATGAGCAGTCCTCTCAAGATGAGCAGTCCTCTCAAGTTGAGCTGTCCTCTCAAGTTGAGCTGTCCTCTCAAGTTGTGCTGTCCTCTCAAGTTGAGCTGTCCTCTCAAGTTGAGCTGTCCTCTCCAGTTGAGCATTCCTCTCAAGTTGAGCTGTCCTCGCAAGCTCTGCTGTCCTTCCAAGCTGTGCTGTCCGCGCAAGCTGTACTGTCCTCGCAAGCTGTGATGTCCTCGCAAGCTGTGCTGTCCTCGCAAGCTGAGCTGTCCTCACGACCTGTGCTGCTTCGCACGCCGTGCTGTCCTCGCAAGCCATGCAGACCTAGCAAGCGGTGCCGTCCTCGCAAGCCGTGCTGTCCTCGCAAACCGTGCTGTCCTCGCAAGCTGTGCTGTCCTTGCAAGCATTGCTGTCCTCGCAAGCTGTGCTGTCCTCCCAAGTTGTGCTGTCCTCGCAAGTTGTGCTGTCCTCTCAAGTTGTGCTGGCCTCTCAAGTTGAGCTGTCCTCTCAAATTGAGCTGTCCTCTTAGGTTGAGCTGTCCTCTCAAGTAAAGCTGTCTTCTTAAGTTGAGCTGTCCTCTCAAGTTGAGCTGTCCTCTCAAGTAGAGCTGTCCTCACAAGTTGAGCTGTCCTCTCAAGTTGAGCTGGCCTCTCAAGTACAGCTGTCCTCACAAGCTGTGCTGTCCTCGCAAGCTGTGCTGTCTCTCAAGTTCAGCTGTCCTCTCAAGTAAAGCTGTCTTCTTAAGTTGTGCTGTCCTCTCTAGATAAGCTGTCCTCTCAAGTTGAGCTGTCCTCTGAAATTGAGCTGTCCTCTCAGGTTGAGCTGTCCTCTCAAGTAAAGCTGCCTTCTTAAGTTGAGCTGTCTTCTCAAGTTGAGCTGTCCTCTCAAGTACAGCTGTCCTCACAAGTTGAGAAGTCCTCGCAAGTTGAGCTCTCGTCTCTAGTTGTGCTGTCCTCTCAAGTTGTGCTGTCCTCTCAAGATGAGCTGTTCTCTCAAGTTCAGCTGTCCTCTCAAGTTGAGCTGTCCTCTCAAGTTGAGCTGTCCTCTCAAGTTGAGCTGTCCTCTCAAGTTGAGCTGTCCTCGCAAGTTGAGCTCTCGTCTCTAGTTGTGCTGTCCTCTCAAGTTGTGCTGTCCTCACTAGTTGTGCCGTCCTCTCAACTTGCGCTGTCCTCTCAAGTTGTGCTGTCCTCTCAAGTTGTGCTGTCCTCTCAAGTTGTGCTGTCCTCACAAGTTGAGCTGTCCTCTCAAGTTGAGCTGGCCTCTCAAGTACAGCTGTCCTCACAAGCTGTGCTGTCCTCGCAAGCTGTGCTGTCTCTCAAGTTCAGCTGTCCTCTCAAGTAAAGCTGTCTTCTTAAGTTGTGCTGTCCTCTCTAGATAAGCTGTCCTCTCAAGTTGAGCTGTCCTCTGAAATTGAGCTGTCCTCTCAGGTTGAGCTGTCCTCTCAAGTAAAGCTGCCTTCTTAAGTTGAGCTGTCTTCTCAAGGTGAGCTGTCCTCTCAAGTACAGCTGTCCTCACAAGTTGAGAAGTCCTCGCAAGTTGAGCTCTCGTCTCTAGTTGTGCTGTCCTCTCAAGTTGTGCTGTCCTCTCAAGATGAGCTGTTCTCTCAAGTTCAGCTGTCCTCTCAAGTTGAGCTGTCCTCTCAAGTACAGCTGTCCTCACAAGTTGAGAAGTCCTCGCAAGTTGAGCTCTCGTCTCTAGTTGTGCTGTCCTCTCAAGTTGTGCTGTCCTCACTAGTTGTGCTGTCCTCTCAAGTTGTGCTGTCCTCTCAAGTTGTGCTGTACTCACAAGTTGAGCTGTCCTCTCAAGTTGAGCTGTCCTCTCAAGTTGAGCTGTCCTCTCAAGCTGTGCTGTCCTCGCAAGCAGTGCTGTCCTCGCAAGCTGTGCTGTCCTCGGAAGCTGTGCTGTCCTCACAACCTGTGCTGTCGTCGCAAGCCGTGCTGTCCTCGCAAGTCGTGCTGTCCTCGCAAGCCGTGCTCCCTCGCAAGCCGTGCTGTCCTCGCAAGCCGTGCTGCCCTTGCTGGCTGTGCTGTCCTCACAAGCCGTGCTGTCCTCGCAAGCTTTGCTGTCAACGCAAGCTTTGCTGTCCTCGCAAGCTGTGCTGTCCTCCCAAGTTGTGCTGTCCTTGCAAGTTGTGCTGTCCGCACTAGTTGTGCTGTCCTCTAAAGTTGTGCTGTCCTCTCAAGTTGTGCTGTCTCCTCAAGTTGTGCTGTCCTCTCAAGTTGAGCTGTCCTCTCAAGTTGAGCTGTCCTCTCAAGTTGAGCTGTCCTCTCAAGTTGAGCTGTTCTCTCAAGTTGAGCTGTCCTCGCAAGTTGAGCTCTCGTCTCTAGTTGTGCTGTCCTATCAAGTTGTGCTGTCCTCTCAAGATGAGCTGTCCTCCCAAGTTGAGCTGTCCTCTCAAGCTGAGCTGTCCTCTAAATTGAGCTGTCCTCGCAAGTTGAGTTCTCCTCGCAATCTGTGATGTCCTCGCAAGCTGTGCTGTCCTCGCAAGCAGTGCTGTCCTCGCTAGCTGTGCTGTCCTCGCAAGCCATGCTGTCCTCGCAAGCCGTGCTGTCCTCGGAAGCCGTGCTGTCCTCACAAGCCGTGCTGTTCTCGCAAGCTTTGCTGTCCTCGCAAGTCGTGCTGTCCTCTCAAGTTGTGCTGTACTCTCAAGTTGAGCTGTCCTCTCAAGTTGAGCTGTCCTCTCAAGTTGAGCTGTACTCTATAGTTGAGCTGCCCTCTCAAGTTGAGCTGTCCGCGCAAGCTGTGCTCTCGTCTCTAGTTGTGCTGCCCTCTCAAGATGAGCTGTCCTCTCAAGAAGAGCTGTCCTCTCAAGTTGAGCTGTACTCTCAAGTTGTGCTGTCCTCTCAAGTTGAGCTGTCCTCTCAAGTTGAGCTGTCCTCTCAAGTTGAGCTGTCCTCTCAAGTTGAGCTGTTCTCTCAAGTTGAGCTGTCCTCGCAAGTTGAGCTCTCGTCTCTAGTTGTGCTGTCCTATCAAGTTGTGCTGTCCTCTCAAGATGAGCTGTCCTCTCAAGTTGAGCTGTCCTCTCAAGTTGAGCTGTCCTCTCAAGTTGAGCTGTCCTCTCAAGTTGAGCTGCCCTCTCAAGTTGTGCTATCCTCTCAAGTTGTGCTGTCCTCTCAAGTTGTGCTGTACTCTCAAGTTGAGCTGTCCTCTCAAGTTGAGCTGTCCTCTCAAGTTGAGCTGTACTCTATAGTTGAGCTGTCCTCTCAAGTTGAGCTGTCCACGCAAGCTGTGCTCTCGTCTCTAGTTGTGCTGTCCTCTCAAGATGAGCTGTCCTCTCAAGAAGAGCTGTCCTCTCAAGTTGAGCTGTACTCTCAAGTTGTGCTGTCCTCTCAAGTTGAGCTGCCCTCTCAAGTTGAGCTGTCCTCTCAAGTTCAGCTTTCTTCTCAAGTTGAGCTGTCCTCTCAAGTTGAGCTGTCCTCGCAAGCTGTGCTGTCCTCGCAAGCTGTGCTGTCCTCGCAAGCTGTGCTGTCCTTGCAAGCTGTGCTGTCCTCGCAAGCTGTGATGTCCTCGCAAGCTGTGCTGTCCTCCCAAGCCGTGCGGTCCTTGCATGCCATGCTGTCCTCGCTAGCTGTGCTGTCCTCGCAAGCCATGCTGTCCTCGCAAGCCATGCTGTCCTCAGAAGCCGTGCTGTCCTCACAAGCCGTGCTCTTCTCGCAAGCTTTGCTGTCCTCGCAAGTCGTGCTGTCCTCTCAAGTTGAGCTGTCCTCTCAAGATGAGCTGTCCTCTCAAGTTGAGCTGTACTCTCAAGTTGAGCTGTACTCTCTAGTTGAGCTGTCCTCTGAAGTTGAGCTGTCCTCTCAAGTTGAGCTGTCCTCGCAAGTTGAGCTCTCCTCACAAGCTGTGCTCTCGTCGCAAGCTGTGCTGTCCTCGCAAGCGGTGCTGTCCTCACAAGCTGTGCTGTCCTCGGAAGCTGTACTGTCCTCACAACCTGTGCTGTCCTCGCAAGCGGTGCTGTCCTCGCAAGCCGTACTGTCCTCGCAAGCCGTGCTCCCTCCCAAGCCGTGCTGTCCTCGCAAGCCGTGCTGCCCTTGCAGGCTGTGCTGTCCTCACAAGCCCTCTTGTCCTCGCAAGCTTTGCTGTCCACGCAAGCTTTGCTGTCCTCGCAAGCTGTGCTGTCCTCCCAAGTTGTGCTGTCCTCACTAGTTGTGCTGTCCTCTCAAGATGAGCAGTCCTCTCAAGTTTAGCTGTCCTCTCAAGTTGAGCTGTCCTCTCAAGTTGAGCTGTCCTCTCAAGTTGAGCTGTCCTCTCAGGTTGAGCTATCCTCTCAAGTTGAGCTGTCCTCTCAAGTTCAGCTTTCCTCTCAAGTTGAGCTGTCCTCTCAAGTTGATTTGTCCTTGCAAGCTGTGCTGTCCTCACAAGCTGTGCTGTCCTCCCAAGCTGTGCTGTCCTCGCAAGCTGTGCTGTCCTTGCAAGCTGTGCTTCATCGCAAGCTGTGATGTCCTCGCAAGCTGTGCTGTCCTCGCAAGCTGTGCTGTCCTCGCAAGCCATGCTGTCCTCGCTAGCTGTTCTGTCCTCGCAGGCCATGATGTCCTCGCAAGCCATGCTGTCCTCGGAAGCCGTGCTGTCCTCACAAGCCATGCTATCCTCGCAAGCTTTGCTGTCCTCGCAAGTTGTGCTGGCCTCTCAAGTTGAGCTGTCCTCTCAAGTTGAGCTGTCCTCTCAAGTTGAGCTGCCCCCTCAACTTGAGCTTTCCTCTCAAGTTGAGCAGTCCTCTCAAGTTGAGCTGTCCTCTCAAGTTGAGCTTTCCTCTCAAGTTGAGCTGTCCTCTCAAGTTGAGCTTTCCTCTCAAGTTGAGCTTTCCTCTCAAGTTGAGCTGTCCTCTCAAGTTGAGCTGTCCTCTCAATTTGAGCTGCCCTCTCAAGTTGAGCTGTTCTCTCAAGTTCAGCTGTCCTCTCAAGTTGAGCTGTCCTTTCAAGTTGAGCCGTCCTCACAAGCTCTGCTGTCCTCGCAAGCTGTGCTGTCCTCGCAAGCTGTGCTGTCCTTGCAAGCTGTGTTGTCCTCGCAAGCCATCCTGTCCTCGCAAGCTTTGCTGTCCTCGCAAGCTGTGCTGTCCACCCAAGTTGTGCTGTCATCTCAAGTTGTGCTGTCGTCTCGAGTTGTGCTGTCCTCTAAAGTTAAGCTGTCCTCTCAAGTTGAGCTGTCCTCTCAAGTTGAGCTGTCCTCTCAAGTTGAGCTGTCCTCACAAGTTCAGCTGTCCTTGCAAGTTGAGCTGTCCTCGCAAGTTGAGCGTTCCTCTCAAGTTGCGCTGTCCTGTCAAGTTGAGCTGCCCTCTCAAGTTGAGCTGTCCTCTCAAGCTGAGTTGTCCTCGCAAGCTGTGCTCTCCTCGCAAGCTTTGCTGTACTCGCAAGCTGTGCTGTCCTCGCAAGCTGTGCTGTCCTCGCAAGCTGTGCTGTCCTCGCAAGCTGTGCTGTCCTCGCAAGCCGTGCTGTCCTCGCAAGCCATGCTGTCCTCGCTAGCTGTGCTGTCCTCGCAAGCCATGATGTCCTCGCAAGCCATACTATCCTCGGAAGCCATGCTGTCCTCGCAAGCTTTGCTGTCCTCGCAAGTTGTGCTGGCCTCTCAAGTTGTGCTGTCCTCTCAAGTTGAGCTGTTCTCTCAAGTTGAGCTGTCCTCTCAAGTTCAGCTGTCCTCTCAAGTTGAGCAGTCCTCTCAAGTTGAGCTGTCCTCTCAAGCTGAGCTGTCCTCTCTAGATGAGCTGTCCTCTCTAGATGAGCTGTCCCCTCAAGTTGAGATGTCTCTCAAGTTGAGCTGTCCTCTCAAGTTGAGCTGTCCTCGCAGGCTGTGCCATCCTCGCAGGCTGTGCTGTCCTCGCAAGATGTGCTGTCCTCACGAGGTGTGCTGTCCTCGCGAGTGGTGCTGTCCTCGCAAGCCATGCTGTCCTCGCAAGCCTTGCTGTCCCCGCAAGCTGTGCTGTCCTCGCAAGCCGTGCTGTCCTCGCAAGCCATGCTGTCGTCGCAAGCCGTGTTGTCCTCGCAAGCTTTGCTGTCCTCACAAGCTTTGCTGTCTCGCAAGGTTTGCTGTCCTCGCAAGTTAGGCTGTCCTCGCAAGTTGCGCTGTCCTCGCAAGTTGAGATGTCCTCTCAAGTTGAGCTGTCCTCTCAAGTTGAGCTGTCCTCTCAAGTTGAGCAGTCCGCTCAAGTTAAGCTGTCCTCTCAAGTTGAGCTGTCCCCTCAAGTTGAGCTGTCCTGTCAAGTTGAGCTGTCCTCTCAAGTTGAGCTATCCTCCCAAGTTGTGCTGTCATCTCTAGTTGAGCTGTCCTCTCTAGTTGAGCTGTCCTGTCAACTTGAGCTCTCCTCTGAAGTTGAGCTGTCCTCTCAAATTGAGCTTTCCTCTCAATTTGAGCTGTCCTCTCAAGTTGAGCTGTCCTCTCAAGTTGAGCTGTCCTTGAAGTAGAGCTGTCCTCTCAACTTGAGCTGCCCTTTCTAGATGAGCTGTCCTCTCTAGATGAGCTGTCCTGTCAAGTTGAGCTGTCCTCTCAAGTTGTGCTGTCGTCTCAAGTTGAGCTGTCCTCTCAAGTTGAGCTGTCCTCTCAAGTTGTGCTGTCCTCTCAAGTTGTCCTGTCCTCTCAAGTTGAGCTGTCCTCTCAAGTTGAGCTGTCCTCTCCAGTTGAGCAGTCCTCTCAAGTTGAGCTGTCCTCGCAAGCTCTGCTGTCCTTCTAAGCTGTGCTGTCTGCGCAAGATGTACGGTCCTCGCAAGCTGTGATGACCTCGCAAGCTGTGCTGTCCTCGCAAGCTGTGCTGTCCTCGCAACCTGTGCTGTCCTCGCAAGCTGTGCTGTCCTCGCAAGCTGTGCTGTCCTCGCAAGTTGAGCTGTCCTCTCAAGTAGTGCTGTCCTCTCAAGTTGAGCTGTCCTCTCAAGTTGAGCTGTCCTCTCAAGTTGAGCTGTCCTCTCAAGTTGAGCTATCCTCTCAAGTTGAGCTGTCCTCTCAAGTTGTGCTGTCCTCTCAAGTTGTGCTGTCCTCTCAAGTTGAGCTGTCTTCTCAAGTTGAGCTGTCCTCTCCAGTTGAGCAGTCCTCGCAAGTTGAACTGTCCTCTCAAGTAGTGCTGTCCTCTCAAGTTGAGCTGTCCTCTCAACTTGAGCTGTCCTCTCAAGTTGAGCTGTCCTCTCAAGTTGAGCTGTCCTCTCAAGTTGAGCTGTCCTCTCAAGTTGTGCTGTCCTCTCAAGTTGTGCTGTCCTCTCAAGTTGAGCTGTCCTCTCAAGTTGAGCTGTCCTCTCAAGTTGAGCTGCCCTCTCAAGTTGAGCTGCCCTCTCAAGTTGAGCTGTCCTCTCAAGTAGAGCTGTCCTCGCAAGTTGAGCTGTCCTCTCAAGTTGAGCTGTCCTCTCAAGTAGAGCTGTCCTCACAAGCTGTGCTGTCCTCGCAAGCTGTGCTGTCCTCCCAAGTTGAGCTGTCCTCACAAGTAAAGCTGTCTTCTTAAGTTGAGCTGTCCTCTCTAGATGAGCTGTCCTCTCAAGTTGAGCTGTCCTCTGAAATTGAGCTGTCCTCTCAGGTTGAGCTGTCCTCTCAAGTAAAGCAGCCTTCTTAAGTTGAGCTGTCTTCTCAAGTTGAGCTGTCCTCTCAAGTAGAGCTGTCCTCACAAGCTGTGCTGTCCTCGCAAAATGAGCTGTCCTCTGAAGTTGAGCTGTCCTCTCAAGTTGAGCTGTCCTCTCAAGTTGAGCTGTCCTCTCAAGTTGAGCTGTCCTCTCTAGATGAGCTGTCCTTTCAAGTTGAGCTGTCCTCTCAAATTGATCTGTCCTCTCAGGTTGAGCTGTCCTCTCAGGTAAAGCTGTCTTCTTAAGTTGAGCTGTCCTCTCAAGTTGGGCTGTCCTCTCAAGTAGAGCTGTCCTCGCAAGATGAGCTGTCCTCTCAAGTTGAGCTGTCCTCTCAAGTAGAGCTGTCCTCGAAAGCTGTGTTTTCCTCGCAAGCTGTGCTGTCTTCACAACCTGTGCCGTCCTCGCAACCTGTGCTGTCCTCGCAAGTTGTGCTGTCCTCGCAAGTTGTGCTGTCCTCGCAAGCTGTGCTGTACTCGCAAGCTGAGCTGTCCTCGCAAGCTGTGCTGTCCTCGCAAGCTGTGCTGTCCTCACAAGCTGTGCTGTCCTCTCAAGTTGAGCTGTCCTCTCAAGTTGAGCTGACTCTCAAGTTGAGCTGACCTCACAAGTTGAGCTGACCTCTTAAGTTTAGCTGTCCTCTCAAGTTGAGCTATCCTCTCAAGTTGAGCTATCCTTTCTACTTGAGCTGTCCTCTCAAGTTGAGCTGTCCTCTCAAGTTGAGCTGACCTCTCAAGTTGAGCTGACCTCTCAAGTTGAGCTGTCCTCTCAAGTTGAGCTCTCTTCTCAAGTTGAGCTGTCCTATCTAGATGAGCTGTCCTCACAAGTTGAGCTGTCCTCTCAAGTTGAGCTGTCCTCTCAGGTTGAGCTGTCCTCTCAAGTTGAGCTGTCCTCTCAACTTGAGCAGCCTCTCAAGTTAAGCTGTCCTCGCAAGCTGTGCTGTCCTTGCGAGCTAAACTGTCCTCCCAACCTCTGCTGTCCTCGCAAGCCGTGCTGTCCTCGCTAGCCATGCTGTCCTCAGAAGCCGTGCTGTCCTCGCAAGCTTTGCTGTTCTCGCAAGCTTTGCTGTCTTCTCAAGTTGTGCTGTCTTCTCAAGTTGTGCAGTCCTCTCAAGTTGAGCTGTCCTCTCATGTTGAGTTGTCCTCTCAAGTTGAGCTGTCCTCTCAAGTTGAGCTGTCCTCTCAAGTTGAGCTGTCCTCTCAAGTTGAGCTGTCCTCTCAAGTTGAGCTGTCCTCACAAGCTGTAATGTCCTCGCAAGCTGTGCTGTCCTCGCAAGCTGTGCTGTCCCTGCAAGCTGTGCTGTCCTCGCAAGCAGTGCTGTCCTCACAAGCTGTGCTGTCCTCACAAGCAGTGGTGTCCTCGCAAGCTGTGCTGTCCTCGCAAGCTGAGCTGTCCTCCCAACCTCTGCTGTCCCCGCAAATCGTGCTGTCCTCAGAAGCCGTGCTGTCCTCGCAGGCTGTGCTGTCCTCGCAAACTTTGCTGTCCTACCAAGTTTGCTGTCCACGCAAATTGTGCTGTCTTCTCAAGTTGTGCAGTCCTCTCAAGTTGAGCTGTCCTCTCAAGTTGAGCTGTCCTCTCAAGTTGAGCTGTCCTCGCAAGCTGTGCTGTCCTCGCAAGCTGTGCTGTCCTCGCAAGCTGTGCTGTCCTTGCAAGCTGTGCTGTCCTCGCAAGCTGTGATGTCCTCGCAAGCTGTGCTGTCCTCCCAAGCCGTGCGGTCCTCGCATGCCATGCTGTCCTCGCTAGCTGTGCTGTCCTCGCAAGCCATGCTGTCCTCGCAAGCCATGCTGTCCTCGGAAGCCGTGCTGTCCTCACAAGCCGTGCTGTTCTCGCAAGCTTTGCTGTCCTCGCAAGTCGTGCTGTCCTCTCAAGTTGAGCTGTCCTCTCAAGTTGAGCTGTCCTCTCAAGTTGAGCTGTCCTCTCAAGTTCAGCTGACCTCTCAAGTTGAGCTGTCCTCTCAAGTTGTGCTGTCCTCTCAAGTTGTGCTGTCCTCTCAAGTTGTGCTGTACTCTCAAGTTGAGCTGTCCTCTCAAGTTGAGCTGTCCTCTCAAGTTGAGCTGTACTCTATAGTTGAGCTGTCTTCTCAAGTTGAGCTGTCCGCGCAAGCTGTGCTCTCGTCTCTAGTTGTGCTGTCCTCAAGATGAGCTGTCCTCTCAAGATGAGCTGTCCTCTCAAGTTGAGCTGTACTCTGAAGTTGAGCTGTACTCTCTAGTTGAGCTGTCCTCTCAAGTTGAGCTGTCCTGTCAAGTTGAGCTGTCCTCGCAAGTTGAGCTCTCCTCACAAGCTGTGCTGTCGTCGCAAGCTGTGCTGTCCTCGCAAGCGGTGCTGTCCTCACAAGCTGTGCTGTCCTCGGAAGCTGTACTGTCCTCACAACCTGTGCTGTCCTCGCAAGCCGTGCTGTCCTCGCAAGCCGTACTGTCCTCGCAAGCCGTGCTCCCTCCCAAGCCGTGCTGTCCTCGCAAGCCGTGCTGCCCTTGCAGGCTGTGCTGTCCTCACAAGCCCTGTTGTCCTCGCAAGCTTTGCTGTCCACGCAAGCTTTGCTGTCCTCGCAAGCTGTGCTGTCCTCCCAAGTTGTGCTGTCCTTGCAAGTTGTGCTGTCCTCACTAGTTGTGCTGTCCTCTCAAGATGAGCAGTCCTCTCAAGTTGAGCTGTCCTCTCAAGTTGAGCTGTCCTCTCAAGTTAAGCTGTCCTCTCAAGTTGAGCTGTCCTCTCAAGTTGAGCTGTCCTCTCAGGTTGAGCTATCCTCTCAAGTTGAGCTGTCCTCTCAAGTTCAGCTTTCCTCTCAAGTTGAGCTGTCCTCTCAAGTTGAGCTGTCCTCGCAAGCTGTGCTGTCCTCACAAGCTGTGCTGTCCTCCCAAGCTGTGCTGTCCTCGCAAGCTGTGCTGTCCTTGCAAGCTGTGCTTCATCGCAAGCTGTGATGTCCTCGCAAGCTGTGCTGTCCTTGCAAGCTGTGCTGTCCTCGCAAGCCATGCTGTCCTCGCTAGCTGTTCTGTCCTCGCAGGCCATGATGTCCTCGCAAGCCATGCTGTCCTCGGAAGCCGTGCTGTCCTCCCAAGCCGTGCTATCCTCGCAAGCTTTGCTGTCCTCGCAAGTTGTGCTGGCCTCTCAAGTTGAGCTGTCCTCTCAAGTTGAGCTGTCCTCTCAAGTTGAGCTGCCCTCTCAAGTTGAGCTGTCCTCTCAAGTTGAGCTGTCCTCACAAGTTCAGCTGTCCTTGCAAGTTGAGCTGTCCTCGCAAGTTGAGCGTTCCTCTCAAGTTGAGCTGCCCTCTCAAGTTAAGCTGTCCTCTCAAGCTGAGCTGTCCTCGCAAGCTGTGCTGTCCTTGCAAGCTTTGCTGTACTCGCAAGCTGTGCTGTCCTCGCAAGCTGTGCTGTCCTCGCAAGCTGTGCTGTCCTCGCAAGCCGTGCTGTCCTCGCAAGCCATGCTGTCCTCGCTAGCTGTGCTGTCCTCGCAAGCCATGATGTCCTCGGAAGCCATACTATCCTCGGAAGCCATGCTGTCCTCACAAGCTTTGCTGTCCTCGCAAGTTGTGCTGTCCTCTCAAGTTGTGCTGTCCTCTCAAGTTGAGCTGTTCTCTCAAGTTGAGCTGTCCTCTCAAGTTGAGCTGTCCTCTCAAGTTGAGCAGCCCTCTCAAGTTGAGCTGTCCTCTCAAGTTGAGCTCTCCTCTCAAGATGAGCTGTCCTCTCTAGATGAGCTGTCCCCTCATGTTGAGATGTCTCTCAAGTTGAGCTGTCCTCTCAAGTTGAGCTGTCCTCGCAGGCTGTGCCATCCTCGCAGGCTGTGCCATCCTCGCAGGCTGTGCTGTCCTCGCAAGATGTGCTGTCCTCACGAGGTGTGCTGTCCTCGCGAGTGGTGCTGTCCTCGCAAGCCATGCTGTCCTCGCAAGCCATGCTGTCCCCGCAAGCTGTGCTGTCCTCGCAAGCCGTGCTGTCCTCGCAAGCCATGCTGTCGTCGCAAGCCGTGTTGTCCTCGCAAGCTTTGCTGTCCTCACAAGCTTTGCTGTCTTCACAAGCTTTGCTGTCCTCGCAAGTTAGGCTGTCCTCGCAAGTTGCGCTGTCCTCGCAAGTTGAGATGTCCTCTCAAGTTGAGCTGTCCTCTCAAGTTGAGCTGTCCTCTCAAGTTGAGCAGTCCGCTCAAGTTAAGCTGTCCTCTCAAGTTGAGCTGTCCTCTCAAGTTGAGCTGTCCTGTCAAGTTGAGCTGTCCTCTCAAGTTGAGCTATCCTCTCAAGTTGTGCTGTCATCTGTAGTTGAGCTGTCCTCTCTAGTTGAGCTGTCCTGTCAACTTGAGCTGTCCTCTGAAGTTGAGCTGTCCTCTCAAATTGAGCTTTCCTCTCAATTTGAGCTGTCCTCTCAAGTTGAGCTGTCCTCTCAAGTTGAGCTGTCCTTGAAGTAGAGCTGTCCTCTCAACTTGAGCTGCCCTTTCTAGATGAGCTGTCCTCTCTAGATGAGCTGTCCTGTCAAGTTGAGCTGTCCTCTCAAGTTGTGCTGTCGTCTCAAGTTGAGCTGTCCTCTCAAGTTGAGCTGTCCTCTCAAGTTGTGCTGTCCTCTCAAGTTGTGCTGTCCTCTCAAGTTGAGCTGTCCTCTCAAGTTGAGCTGTCCTCTCCAGTTGAGCAGTCCTCTCAAGTTGAGCTGTCCTCGCAAGCTCTGCTGTCCTTCCAAGCTGTGCTGTCTGCGCAAGCTGTACTGTCCTCGCAAGCTGTGATGACCTCGCAAGCTGTGCTGTCCTCGCAAGCTGTGCTGTCCTCGCAACCTGTGCTGTCCTCGCAAGCTGTGCTGTCCTCGCAAGCTGTGCTGTCCTCGCAAGTTGAGCTGTCCTCTCAAGTAGTGCTGTCCTCTCAAGTTGAGCTGTCCTCTCAAGTTGAGCTGTCCTCTCAAGTTGAGCTGTCCTCTCAAGTTGAGCTGTCCTCTCAAGTTGAGCTGTCCGCTCAAGTTGAGCTGTCCGCTCAAGTTGAGCTGTCCTCTCAAGTTGTGCTGTCCTCTCAAGTTGTGCTGTCCTCTCAAGTTGAGCTGTCCTCTCAAGTTGAGCTGTCCTCTCAAGTTGAGCTGTCCTCTCCAGTTGAGCAGTCCTCGCAAGTTGAGCTGTCCTCTCAAGTAGTGCTGTCCTCTGAAGTTGAGCTGTCCTCTCAACTTGAGCTGTCCTCTGAAGTTGAGCTGTCCTCTCAAGTTGAGCTGTCCTCTCATGTTGTGCTGTCCTCTCAAGTTGTGCTGTCCTCTCATGTTGAGCTGTCCTCTCAAGTTGAGCTGTCCTCTCAAGTTGAGCTGCCCTCTCAAGTTGAGCTGCCCTCTCAAGTTGAGCTGTCCTCTCAAGTAGAGCTGTCCTCGCAAGTTGAGCTGTCCTCTCAAGTTGAGCTGTCCTCTCAAGTAGAGCTGTCCTCACAAGCTGTGCTGTCCTCGCAAGCTGTGCTGTCCTCCCAAGTTGAGCTGTCCTCACAAGTAAAGCTGTCTTCTTAAGTTGAGCTGTCCTCTCTAGATGAGCTGTCCTCTCAAGTTGAGCTGTCCTCTGAAATTGAGCTGTCGTCTCAGGTTGAGCTGTCCTCTCAAGTAAAGCAGCCTTCTTAAGTTGAGCTGTCTTCTCAAGTTGAGCTGTCCTCTCAAGTAGAGCTGTCCTCACAAGCTGTGCTGTCCTCGCAAAATGAGCTGTCCTCTTAAGTTGAGCTGTCCTCTCAAGTTGAGCTGTCCTCTCAAGTTGAGCTGTCCTCTCTAGATGAGCTGTCCTTTCAAGTTGAGCTGTCCTCTCAAATTGAGCTGTCCTCTCAGGTTGAGCTGTCCTCTCAGGTAAAGCTGTCTTCTTAAGTTGAGCTGTCCTCTCAAGTTGGGCTGTCCTCTCAAGTAGAGCTGTCCTCGCAAGATGAGCTGTCCTCTCAAGTTGAGCTGTCCTCTCAAGTAGAGCTGTCCTCGCAACCTGTGCTGTCCTCGCAACCTGTGCTGTCCTCGCAACCTGTGCTGTCCTCGCAAGCTGTGCTGTCCTCGCAAGCTGTGCTGTCCTCGCAAGCTGTGCTGTCCTCGCAAGCTGAGCTGTCCTCGCAAGCTGTGCTGTCCTCGCAAGCTGTGCTGTCCTCACAAGCTATGCTGTCCTCTCAAGTTGAGCTGTCCTCTCAAGTTGAGCTGACTCTCAAGTTGAGCTGACCTCTCAAGTTGAGCTGACCTCTTAAGTTGAGCTGTCCTCTCAAGTTGAGCTATCCTCTCAAGTTGAGCTGTCCTTTCTACTTGAGCTGTCCTCTCAAGTTGAGCTGTCCTCTCAAGTTGAGCTGACCTCTCAAGTTGAGCTGACCTATCAAGTTGAGCTGTCCTCTCAAGTTGAGCTCTCTTCTCAAGTTGAGCTGTCCTATCTAGATGAGCTGTCCTCACAAGTTGAGCTGTCCTCTCAAGTTGAGCTGTCCTCTCAGGTTGAGCTGTCCTCTCAAGTAAAGCTGTCCTCTCAACTTGAGCAGCCTCTCAAGTTAAGCTGTCCTCGCAAGCTGTGCTGTCCTTGCGAATTAAACTGTCCTCCCAACCTCTGCTGTCCTCGCAAGCCGTGCTGTCCTCGCTAGCCATGCTGTCCTCAGAGGCCGTGCTGTCCTCGCAAGCTTTGCTGTTCTCGCAAGCTTTGCTGTCTTCTCAAGTTGTGCTGTCTTCTCAAGTTGTGCTGTCCTCTCAAGTTGAGCTGTCCTCTCATGTTGAGTTGTCCTCTCAAGTTGAGCTGTCCTCTCAAGTTGAGCTGTCCTCTCAAGTTGAGCTGTCCTCTCAAGTTGAGCTGTCCTCTCAAGTTGAGCTGTCCTCACAAGCTGTAATGTCCTCGCAAGCTGTGCTGTCCTCGCAAGCTGTGCTGTCCCTGCAAGCTGTGCTGTCCTCGCAAGCAGTGCTGTCCTCACAAGCTGTGCTGTCCTCACAAGCAGTGCTGTCCTCGCAAGCTGTGCTGTCCTCGCAAGCTGAGCTGTCCTCCCAACCTCTGCTGTCCACGCAAATTGTGCTGTCTTCTCAAGTTGTGCAGTCCTCTCAAGTTGAGCTGTCCTCTCAAGTTGAGCTGTCCTCTCAAGTTGAGCTGTCCTCTCAAGTTGAGCTGTCCTCTCAAGTTGAGCTTTCCTCTCAAGTTGAGCCGCCCGCTCAAGCTGAGCTGTCCTCGCAAGCTGTGCTGTCCTCGCAAGCTGTGCTGTCCTCGCAAGCTGTGCTGTCCTCGCAATCTGTGCTGTCCTCGCAAGCTGTGCTGTCCTCGCAAGCTGTGCTGTCCTTGGAAGCTGTGCTGTCCTCGCAACCTGTGCTGTCCTCACAAGCCGTTCTCTCCTCGCAAGCTGTGCTGTCCTCGCAAGCTGTGCTGTCCTCGCAAGCTGTGCTGTCCTCGCAAGCTGTGCTGTACTCGCAACCTGTGCTGTCTTCGCAAGCTGTGCTGTCGTCTCAAGTTGAGCTGCCCTCTCAAGTTCAGTTGCCCTCTCAAGTTGAGCTGTCCTCTCAAGTTGAGCTGTCCTCTCAAGTTGAGCTGTCCTCTCAAGTTGAACTGTCCTCGCAAGCCATGCTGTCCTTGCAAGCCGTGCTGTCCTTGCAAGCTGTGCTGTCCTCGTCAGCTTTGCTGTCCTCGCAAGTTGTGCTTTCCTCCCAACTAGTGCTTTCCTCTTAAGTAGTGCTGTCCCATCAAGTTGAGCTGTCTTCTCAAGTTGAGCTGTCCACTCAAGTTGAGCTGTCTGCTCAAGTTGAGCTGTGCTCTAAAGTTGAGCTGGCCTCTCAAGTTGAGCTGTCCTCTCAAGTTGAACTGTCCTCGCAAGCCATGCTGTCCTCGCAAGCTGAGCCGTCCTCGCAAGCTGTGCTGTCCTCGAAAGCCGTGCTGTTCTCACAAGCTGTGCTGTTATCGAAAGCCGTGCTGTCTTTGCAAGCCGTGCTGTCATCGCAAGCCATGCTGTCCTCGCAAGCTTTGCTTTCCTCACAAGCTTTGCTGTCCTCGGAAGCTGTGCTGTCCTCTCAAGTTGTGCTGTCCTCTCAAGTTGAGCTGTCCTCTCAAGTTGAGCTATCCTCTCAAGTAGAGCTGTCCTCTCAAGATGAGCTGGCTTCTCAAGTTGAGCTGTCCTCGCAAGTTGAGCTGTCCTCTCAAGTTGAACTGTCCTCGCAAGCCATGCTGTCCTCGCAAGCTGAGCCGTCCTCGCAAGCTGTGCTGTCCTCGAAAGCCGTGCTGTTCTCACAAGCTGTGCTGTTATCGAAAGCCGTGCTGTCTTTGCAAGCCGTGCTGTCATCGCAAGCCATGCTGTCCTCGCAAGCTTTGCTTTCCTCACAAGCTTTGCTGTCCTCGGAAGCTGTGCTGTCCTCTCAAGTTGTGCTGTCCTCTCAAGTTGAGCTGTCCTCTCAAGTTGAGCTATCCTCTCAAGTAGAGCTGTCCTCTCAAGATGAGCTGGCTTCTCAAGTTGAGCTGTCCTCGCAAGTTGAGCTGTCCTCTCAAGTTGAGCTGTCGTCTCTACTTGAGCTGTCCTCTCAAGTTGACCTGTCCTCTCAAGTTGAGCAGTCTTCTCAAGTTAAGCTGTTCTCGCAAGCTGTGCTGTCCTCGCAAGCTAAACTGTCCTCCCAACCTCTGCTGTGCTCGCAAGCCATGCTGTCCTCGCTAGCCGTTCTGTCCTCAGAAGCCGTGCTGTCCTCGCACGCTTTGCTGTCCTCGCAAGCTTTGCTGTTCTCGCAAGCTTTTCTGTCCTCGCAATTTGCGCCGTCTTCTCAAGTTGTGCAGTCCTCTCAAGTTGAGCTGTCCTCTCATGTTGAGTTGTCCTTTCAAGTTGAGCTGTCCTCTGAAGTTGAGGTGTCCTCTGAAGTTGAGGTGTCCTCTCAAGTTGAGCTGTCCTCGCAAGCTGTGCTGTCCCTGCAAGCTGTGCTGTCCTCGCAAGCAGTGCTGTCCCCGCAAGCTGTGCTGTCCTCGCAAGCTGTGCTGTCCACGCAAGCTGAGCTGTCCTCCCAACCTCTGCTGCCCTCGCAAGTGGTGCTGTCCTCGCTAGCCGTGCTGTCCTCAGAAGCCGTGCTGTCCTCGCAAGCTGTGCTGTCCTCGCAAACTTTGCTGTCCTAGCAAGTTTTGCTGTCCTCGCAAATTGTGCTGTCTTCTCAAGTTGTGCAGTCCTCTCAAGTTGAGCTGTCCTCTCAAGTTGAGCTGTTCTCTCAAGTTGAGCTGTCCTCTCAAGTTGAGCTTTCCTCTCAAGTTGAGCAGTCCGCTCAAGTTGAGCTGTCCTCCCAAGTTGAGTTGTCCTCTCAAGCTGAGCTGTCTTCGCAACCTGTCCTTTCCTCGCAAGCTGTGCTGTCCTCGCAAGCTGTGCTGTCCTCGCAAGCTGTGCTGTCCTCGCAAGCTGTGCTGTCCTCGCAAGCTGTGCTGTCCTCGCAAGCTGTGCCGTCCTCGCAAGCTGTGCTGTCCTCGCAAGCTGTGCTGTCCTCGCAAGCTGTGATGCCCCCGCAAGCTGTGCTGTCCTCGCAAGCTGTGCTGTCCTTGGAAGCTGTGCTGTCCTCGCATCCTGTGCTGTCCTCGCAACCTGTGCTGTCCTCGCAAGCAGTTCTCTCCTCGCAAGCTGTGCTGTCCTCGCAAGCTGTGCTGCCCTCGCAAGTTGTGCTGTCCTCGCAAGCTGTTCTGTCCTCGCAAGCTGTGCTGTCCTCGCAAGCTGTGCTGTCGTCTCAAGTTGAGCTGCCCTCTCAAGTTCAGCTGCCCTCTCAAGTTGAGCTGCCCTCTCAAGTTGAGCTGCCCTCTCAAGTTGAGCTGTCCTCTGAAGTTGAGCTGTCCTCTCAAGTTAAGCTTTCAATTTGAGCTGTCCTCTCAAGTTGAGCTGTCCTCTCAAGTTGAGCTGTCGTCTCAAGTTGATCTGTCCTCTCAAGTTGAGCTGTCCTCGCAAGCTGTGCTGTCCTCGCAAGCTGTTCTGTCCTCGCAAGCCGTGCTGTCCTCGCAAGCCGTGCCGTCCTCGCAAGCTGTGCTGTCCTCGCAAGCTGTGCTGTCCTCGCAAGCTGAGCTGTCCTCCCAACCTCTGCTGTCCTCGTAAGTCGTGCTGTCCTCGCTAGCCGTGCTGTCCTCAGAAGCCGTGCTGTCCTCGCAAGCTGTTCTGTCCTTGCAAACTTTGCTGTCCTAGCAAGCTTTGCTGTCCTCGTAAATTGTGCTGCCTTCTCAAGTTGTGCAGTCCTCTCAAGTTTAGCTGACCTCTCAAGTTGAGATGTTCTCTCAAGTTGAGCTGTCCTCTCAAGTTGAGCTTTCCTCTCAAGTTGAGCAGTCTGCTCAAGTTGAGCTGTCCTCTCAAGTTGAGCTGTCCTCTCAAGCTGAGCTGTCCTCGCAAGCCGTGCTGTCCTCGCAAGCTGTGCTGTCCTCGCAAGCTGTGCTGTCCTCGCAAGCTGTGCTGTCCTCGCAAGCTGTGTTAACCTCACAAGCTGTGCTGTCCTCGCAAGCTTTGCTGTCCTTGGAAGCTGTGCTGTCCTCGCAACCTGTGCTGTCCTTGCAACCTGTGCTGTCCTCGCAAGCCGTTCTCTCCTCGCAAGCTGTGCTGTCCTCGCAAGCCGTGCTGTCCTCGCAAGCCGTGCTGTCCTCGCAAAATGTGCTGTCTTCGCAAGCTGTGCTGTCCTCGCAAGCTGTGCTGTCGTCTCAAGTTGAGCTGCCCTCTCAAGTTCAGCTGCCCTCTCAAGTTGAGCTGTCCTCTCAAGATGAGCTGTCCTCTCAAGTTGAGCTGTCCTCTCAAGTTGAGCTGTCCTCTCAAGTTGAGCTTTCCTCTCAAGTTGAGCAGTCCGCTGAAGTTGAGCTGTCCTCTCAAGTTGAGCTGCCCTCTGAAGCTGAGCTGTCCTCGCAACCTGTGCTTTCCTCGCAAGCTGTGCTGTCCTCGCAAGCTGTGCTGTTATCGCAAGCTGTGCTGTCCTCGCAAGCTGTGCTGTCCTCGCAAGATGTGCTGTCCTCGCAAGCTGTGCTGTCCTCGCAAGCTGTGCTGTCCTCGCAAGCTGTGCTGTCCTCGCAAGCCGTGCTGTCCTCGCAAAATGTGCTGTCCTCGCAAGCTGTGCTGTCCTCGCAAGCTGTGCTGTCCTCGCAAGCTGTGCTGTCCTCGCAAGCTGTGCTGTCCTCGCAAGCTGTGCTGTCCTCGCAAGATGTGCTGTCCTCGCAAGCTTTGCTGTCCTCGCAAGTTGTGCCGTCTTCTCAAGTCGTACAGTCCGCTCAAGTTGAACTGTCCTCTCAAGTTGAGCTGTTATCTCAAGCTGAGCTGTCCTCGCATCCTGTGCTTTCCTCGCAAGCTGTGCCCTCCTCGCAAGCTGTGCTGTCCTCGCAAGCTGTGCTGTCCTCGCAAGCTGTGCTGTCCTCGCAAGCTGTGCTGTCCTCGAAAGCTGTGCTGTCCTCGCAAGCTGTGCTGTCCTCGCAACCTGTGCTGTCCTTGGAAGCTGTGCTGTCCTCGCAACCTGTGCTGTCCTCGCAACCTGTGCTGTCCTCGCTAGCCGTTTTCTCCTCGCAAGCTGTGCTGTCCTCGCAAGCTCTGCTGTCCTCGCAAGCTGTGCTGTCGTCGCAAGCTGTGCTGTCCTCGCAAGCTGTGCCGTCCTCGCAAGCTCTGCTGTCGTCTCAGGTTGAGCTGCCCTCTCAAGTTCAGCTGCCCTCTCAAGTTGAGCTGTCCTCTCAAGTTGAGCTGTCCTCTCAAGTTGAGCTGTCCTCTCAAGTTGAGCTGCCCTCTGAAGTTGAGCTGTCCTCTCAAGTTGAGCTGTCAAGTTGAGCTGTCCTCTCAAGTTGAGCTGTCCTCTCAAGTAGAGCTGTCCTCTCAAATTGAGCTGTCCTCGCAAGCTGTGCTGTCTTCGCAAGCTGTGCTGTCCTCGCAGGCCATGCTGTCCTCGCAAGCCGTGCTGTCCTCGCAAGCTGTGCTGTCCTTGCAAGCCGTGCTGTCCTCACAAGCCGTGCTATCCTCGCAAGCCGTGCTGTCCTCGCAAGCCGTGCTGTCCTTGCAAGCTGTGCTGTCCTCGCAAGCTGTGCAGTCTTCGCAAGCTGTGCTGTCCTCGCAAGCTGTGCTGTCGTCTCAAGTTGAGCTGCCCTCTCAAATTCAGCTGCCCTCTCAAGTTGAGCTGTCCTCTCAAGTTGAGCTGACCACTCAAATTGAGCTGTCCTCTCTAGTTGAGCTGTCAAGTTGAGCTGTCCTCTCAAGTAGAGCTGTCCTTTCAAATTGAGCTGTCCTCTCTAGATGAGCTGTCCTCTCAAAATGAGCTGTCCTCTCAAGTTGAGCTGTCCTCTCAAGTTGAGGTGTCCTCTCAAGTTGGGCTGTCCTCTCATGTCCAGCTGTCCTTCAATTTGAGCTGTCCTCTCAACTTGAGCTGTCCTCTCTAGATGAGCTGTCATCTCAAGTTGAGCTGTCCTCTCTAGTTGAGCTGTCCTCTCAAGTAGAGCTGTCCTCTCAAGTTGAGAAGTCCTCGCAAGCCGTGCTGTCCTCGCAAGCTATGCTGTCCTCACAAGCTATGCTGCCCTCGCAAGCTGTGCTGTCCTTGAAAGCTGTGCTGTCCTCGCAAACTGTGCTGTCCTCGCATGCCGTGCTGTCCTCAAAAGCCGTGCTGTCCTCGCAAGCCGTGCCCTCCTCGCAAGCAGTGCTGTCGTCGCAATCCGTGCTGTGCTCACAAGCCGTGCTGTCCTCGCAAGCTTAGCTGTCGGCGCAAGCTATGCTGTTCGCGCAAGCTTTGCTGTCCGCCCAAGTTGTGCTGTCTTCGCAAGTTGTGCTGTCCTCTCAAGTTGTGCTGTCCTCTCAAGTTGTGCTGTCCTCTCAAGTTTTGATGTCCTCTCAAGTTGAGGTGTCCTCTCAAGCTGAGCTGTCCTCGCAAGCTGTGCTGTCCTCACAAGCTGTGCTGTCCTCGCAAGCTGTGCTGTCCTCGCAAGCTATGCTGTCCTCGCAAGCTGTGCTGACCTCACAAGCTGTGCTGTCCTCGCAAGCTTTGCTGTCCTTGGAAGCTGTGCTGTCCTCGCAACCTGTGCTGTCCTCGCAACCTGTGCTGTCCTCGCAAGCCGTTCTCTCCTCGCAAGCTGTGCTGTCCTCACGAGCTGTGCTGTCCTCACAAGCTGTGCTGTCCTCGCAAAATGTGCTGTCCTCGCAAGCTGTGCTGTCCTCGCAAGCTGTGCTGTCGTCTCAAGTTGAGCTGCCCTCTCAAGTTCAGCTGCCCTCTCAAGTTGAGCTGTCCTCTCAAGTTGAGCTCTCCTCTCAAGTTGAGCGGTCCTCTCAAGTTGAGCTGTACTCTCAAGTTGAGCTTTCCTCTCAAGTTGAGCAGTCCGCTGAAGTTGAGTTGTCCTCTCAAATTGAGGAGTCCTCTCAAGTTGAGCTGTCCTCGCAAGCTGTGCTGTCGTCCCAAGCTAAGCTGTCCTCCCAACCTCTGCTGTCCTCGCAAGCCGTGCTGTCCTCGCTAGCCGTGCTGTCCTCAGAAGCCGTGCTGTCCTCTCACGCTTTGCTGTCCTCGCAAGCTTTGCTGTTCTCGCAAGCTTTGCTGTCCTCGCAAGTTGTGCTGTCTTCTCAAGTCGTACAGCCCGCTCAAGTCGAACTGTCCTCTCAAGTTGAGCTGTTATCTCAAGCTGAGCTGTCCTCGCAACCTGTGCTTTCCTCGCAAGCTGTGCTGTCCTCGCAAGCTGTGCTGTCCTCGCAAGCTGTGCTGTCCTCGCAAGCTGTGCTGTCCCCGCAAGCTGTGCTGTCCTCGAAAGCTGTGCTGTCCTCGAAAGCTGTGCTGTCCTTGGAGGCTGTGCTGTCCTCGCAACCTGTGCTGTCCTCGCAACCTGTGCTGTCCTCGCAAGCCGTTTTCTCCTCGCAAGCTGTGCTGTCCTCGCAAGCTGTGCTGTCCTCGCAAGCTGTGCTGTCCTCGCAAGCTGTGCTGTCGTCGCAAGCTGTGTCGTCCTCGCAAGCTGTGCTGTCCTCACAAGCTGTGCAGTCGTCTCAGGTTGAGCTGCCCTCTCAAGTTCAGCTGCCCTCCCAAGTTGAGCTGTCCTCTCAAGTTGAGCTATCCTCTCAAGTTGAGCTGTCCTCTCAAGTTGAGCTGTCAAGTTGAGCTGTCCTCTCAAGTTGAGCTGTCCTCTCAAATTGAGCTGTCCTCGCAAGCTGTGCTGTCTTCGCAAGCTGTGCTGTCCTCGCAAGCCGTGCTGTCCTCGCAAACCGTGCTATCCTCGCAAGCCGTGCTGTCCTCGCAAGCTGTGCTCTCCTTGCAAGCTGTGCTGTCCTCGCCAGCTTTGCTGTCCTCGCAAGTTGTGCTTTCCTCTCAAGTAGTGCTTTCCTCTTAAGTAGTGCTGTCCCCTCAAGTTGAGCTGTCTTCTCAAGTTGAGCTGTCCACTCAAGTTGAGCTGTTCTCGCAAGCTGTGATGTCCTCACAAGCTGTGCCGTCCTCGCAAGCTGTGCTGTCCTCGCAAGCTGTGCTGCCCTCGCTAGCTGTGCTGTCCTCGCAGGCTGTGCTGTCCTTGCAAGCTGTACTGTCCTCGCAAGCTGTGCTGTCCTCGCAACCTGTGCTGCCCTCGCAAGCTGTGCTTTCCCTTGCAAGCTGTGCTGTCCTCGCAAGCCGTGCTGTTCTCGCAAGCCGTGCTGTTCTCGCAAGCTCTGCTGTCATCGGAAGCCGTGCTGTCTTCGCAAGCCGTGCTGTCATCGCAAGCTGTGCTGTCCTCGCAGGCTTTGCTTTCCTCGCAAGCCTTGCTGTCCTCGGAAGCTGTGCTGTCCTCTCAAGTTGTGCTGTCCTCTCAAGTTGTGCTGTCCTCTCAAGTTGAGCTGTCCTCTCAAGTTGAGCAGTCCTCTCAAGTTGAGATGTCCTCTCAAGATGAGCTGTCCTGTCAAGTTGAGCTGTCCTCTCAAGTTGAGCTGTCCTCTCAAGTTGAGCTGTCCTCTCAAGTTGAGCTGTCCTCTCAAGTTGAGCCGTCCTCTCAACTTGAGCTGTCCTCTCAACTTGAGCTGTCCTCTCAAGTTGAGCTGTCCTCTCAAGTTGAGCTGTCACCTCAAGTTGAGCTGTCCTCTCAAGTTGAACTGTCCTCTCAAGCTGAGCAGTCCTCGCAACCTGTGCTTTCCTCGCAGGCTGTGCTGTCCTCGCAAGCTGTGTTGTCCTCGCAAGCTGTGCTGTCCTCACAAGCTGTGCTGTCCTCGCAAGTTGTGCTGTTCTCGCAAAATGTGCTGTCATCGCAAGCTGTGCTTTTCTCAGAAGCTCTGCTGTCCTCGCAACCTGAGCTGTCCTCGCAACCTGTGCTGTCCTCGCAAGCCGTTCTCTCCTCACAAGCCGTGCTGTCCTCGCAAGCCATGCTGTCCTCACAAGCCGTGCTGTCCTCGCAAGCCGTGCTGTCCTTGCAAGTTGTGCTGTCCTCTGAAGTTGAGCTGTCCTCTCAAGTTGAGTTGTCCTCTCAAGATCAGCTGTCCTCGAAAGTTGAGCTGTCCTCTCAAGTTGTGCTGCCCTTGCTAGTTGAGCTGTCCTCTCTAGTTGAGATGTCCTCTCAACCGGAGCTAATCTCTGAAGTTGAGCTGTCCTCTCAAGTTGAGGTGTCCTCTCAAGTTGTGCTGTCCTCTCAAGTTGAGGTGTCTTTTCAAGTTGTGCTGTCCTCTCAAGTTGGGCTGTCCTCACAAGCCGTGCTGTCCTCACAAGCTGTGCTGTCCTCTCAAGTTGAGCTGTCCTCAAGTTGAACTGTCCTCTCAAGTTGAGCTGTCCTCTCAAGTTCAGCTGTCCTCACAAGCCGTGCTGTCCTCGCAAGCTGTGCTGTCCTCGAAAGCTGTGCTCTCCTCGCAAGCTGTGCTGTCCTCGCAAGCTGTGCTGTGCTCGCAAGCTGTGCTGTCCTCGCAAGCTGTGCTGTCCTGGCAAGCTGTGCTGTTCTCGCAAACTGTGCTGTCCACGCAACCTGTGCTGTTCTCGCAACCTGTGCTGTCCTCGCAAGCCGTTCTCTCCTCACAAGCTGTGCTGTCCTCGCAAGGCACTCTGTCCTCGCAAGCCGTGCTCTCCTCGCAAGCAGTGCTGTCCTCGCAAGCCATGCTGTCCTCGTAAGCTTTGCTGTCATCGCAAGCTGTGCTGTCCTTGCATGCTGTGTTGTCCTCGCAAGCTGTGCTGTCGTCGCTAGCTCTGCTGTCGTCTCAAGTTGAGCCGCCCTCTTAAGTTCAGCTGCCCTCTCAAGTTGCGCTGTCCTCTCAAGTTGAGTTGTCCTCTCAAGTTGATGTGTCCTCACAAGTTGAGCAGTCCTCTCAATTTCAGCTGTCAAGTTAAACTGTCCTCTCAAGTTGAGCTGTCCTCTCAAGTTGAGCTGTCCTCGCAAGCTCTGCTGTCCTCGCAATCTGTGCTCTCCTCACAAGCCTTGCTGTCCTCACAAGCTGTGCTGTCCTCGCAAGCCTTGCTGTCCTCACAAGCCGTGCTGTCCTCGCAAGCCGTGCTGTCCTCGCAAGCCGTGCTGTCCTCGCAATCTGTGGTGTCATCGCAAGCCGTTCTCTCCTCGCAAGCCGTGTTGTCCTCACAAGCCGTGCTGTCCTCGCAAGCTGTGCTGTCCTCGCAAGTCGTGCTGTCCTCGCAAGCCGTGCTGTCCTCGCATACCGTGCTGTATTCGCGTTCCGTGCTGTCCTCGCAAGCCGTGCTGTCCTCGCAAGCTTTGCTGTCATCGCAAGCTGTGCTGTCCTCGCATGCTGTGTTGTCCTCGCAAGCTGTGCTGTCCTCGCTAGTCTGCTGTCGTCTCAAGTTGAGCTGCCCTCTTAAGTTCAGCTGACCTCTCAAGTTGAGCTGTCCTCTCAAGTTGAATTGTCCTCTCAAGTTGATCTGTCCTCTCAAGTTGAGCTCTCCTCTTAAGTTCAGCTGTCAAGTTGAACTGTCCTCCCAAGTTGAGCTGTCCTCTCAAGTTGAGGTGTCCTCTCATGTTGGGCTGTCCTCTCATGTTCAGCTGTCCTTCAATTTGAGCTGTCCTCTCAACTTGAGCTGTCCTCTCTAGATGAGCTGTCCTCTCAAGTTGAGCTGTCCTCTCAAGTTGAGCTGTCCTGTCAAGTAGAGCTGTCCTCTCAAGTTGAGCTGTCTTCGCAAGCCGTGCTGTCCTCGCAAGCTGTGCTGTCCTCGCAAGCTGTGCTGTCCTTGAAAGCTGTGCTGTCCTCGCAAACTGTGCTGTCCTCGGATGCCGTGCTGTCCTCAAAAGCCGTGCTGTCCTCGCAAGCCGTGCCCTCCTCGCAAGCCGTGCTGTCGTCGCAATCCGTGCTGTGCTCACAAGCCGTGCTGTCCTCGCAAGCTTTGCTGTCGGCGCAAGCTATGCTGTTCGCGCAATCTTTGCTGTCCGCCCAAGTTGTGCTGTCCTCGCAAGTTGTGCTGTCCTCTCAAGTTTTGCTGTCCTCTCAAGTTGAGGTGTCCTCTCAAGTTGAGCTGTCGTCTCACGTGGAGCTGTCCTCTCAAGTTGAGCGGTCCTCTCAAGTTGAGCTGTCCTCTCAAGTTGAGCTTTCCTCTCAAGTTGAGCAGTCCGCTGAAGTTGAGCTGTCATCTCAAGTTGAGCTGTCCTCTCAAGCTGAGCTGTCCTCGCAACCTGTGCTTTCCTCGCAAGCTGTGCTGTCCTCGCAAGCTGTGCTATTATCGCAAGCTGTGCTGTTATCGCAAGCTGTGCTGTCCTCGCATGCTGTGATGTCCTCGCAAGCTGTGCTGTCCTCGCAAGCAGTGCTGTCCTCGCAAGCCGTGCTGTCCTTGCAAGCTGTGCTGTCCTCGTTAGCTGTGCTGTCCTCGCAAGCTGTGCTGTTCTTGCAAGCTGTGCTGTCCTCGCAAGCTGTGCTGTCCTCGCAAACTGTGCTGCCCTCGCAAGCTGTGCTTTCCTCGCAAGCTGTGCTGTCCTCGCAAGTCGTGCTGTCCTCGCAAGC
Source organism: Schistocerca piceifrons (assembly GCF_021461385.2). NCBI lineage: Eukaryota > Metazoa > Arthropoda > Insecta > Orthoptera > Acrididae > Schistocerca > Schistocerca piceifrons. The sequence goes on along the minus strand of NW_025728455.1, from coordinate 2,804,404 downwards.
TGAGCTGTCCTCGGAAGCTGTGCTGTCCTCGCAACCTGTGCTGTCCTCACAAGCTATGCAGTCTTCGCAAGCCGTGCTGTCCTCGAAAGCCGTGCTGTCCTCGCAAGCTGTGCTTTCCTCGCAAGCTGTGCTGTCCACGCAAGCTGTGCTGTCCTCGCAAGCTGTGCTGTCCTCGCAAGCCGTGCTGTTCTCGCAAGCTGTGCTGTCATTGGAAGCCGTGCTGTCTTCGCAAGCCGTGCTGTCATCGCAAGCCGTGCTGTCCTCGCAAGCTTTGCTTTCCTGGCAAGCTTTGCTGTCCTCGGAAGCTGTGCTGTCCTCTCAAGTTGTGCTGTCCTCTCAAGTTGAGCTGTCTTCTCAAGTTGAGCTGTCCTCTCAAGTTGAGCTGTCCTCTCAAGATGAGCTGTCCTCTCAAGTTGAGCTGTCCTCGCAAGTTGAGCTGTCCTCTCAAGTTGAGCTGTCCTCTCAAGTTGAACTGTCCTCTCAAGTTGAGCTGTCCTCTCAATTTGAGCTCTCCTCTCAAATTGAGCTGTCCTCTCAAGCTGAGCTGTCCTCGCAAGCTGTGCTGTCCTCGCAAGCTGTGTGGTCCTCTCAAGTTGAGCTGTCCTCTCTCGATGAGCAGTCCTCTCTAGATGAGCTGTCCTCGCAAGTTGAGCTGTCCTCTCAAGTTGAGTTGTCCACTCAAGTTGAGCAGTCCTCTCAAGTTGAGCTCTCCTCGCAAGCTGTGCTGTCGTCCCAAGCTAAGCTGTCCTCCCAACCTCTGCTGTCCTCGCAAGCCGTGCTGTCCTCGCTAGCCGTGCTGTCCTCAGAAGCCATGCTGTCCTCTCACGCTTTGCTGTCCTCGCAAGCTTTGCTGTTCTCGCAAGCTTTGCTGTCCTTGCAAGTTGTGCTGTCTTCTCAAGTCGTACAGCCCGCTCAAGTCGAACTGTCCTCTCAAGTTGAGCTGTTATCTCAAGCTGAGCTGTCCTCGCAACCTGTGCTTTCCTCGCAAGCTGTGCTGTCCTCGCAAGCTGTGCTGTCCTCGCAAGCTGTGCTGTCCTCGCAAGCTGTGCTGTCCTCGCAAGCTGTGCTGTCCTCCAAAGCTGTGCTGTCCTCGAAAGCTGTGCTGTCCTTGGAAGCTGTGCTGTCCTCGCAACCTGTGCCGTCCTCGCAACCTGTGCTGTCCTCGCAAGCCGTTTTCTCCTCGCAAGCTGTGCTGTCCTCGCAAGCTGTGCTGTCCTTGCAAGCTGTGCTCGCAAGCTGTGCTGTCGTCGCAAGCTGTGCCGTCCTCGCAAGCTGTGCTGTCCTCACAAGCTGTGCAGTCGTCTCAGGTTGAGCTGCCCTCTCAAGTTCAGCTGCCCTCCCAAGTTGAGCTGTCCCCTCAAGTTGAGCTATCCTCTCAAGTTGAGCTGTCCTCTCAAGTTGAGCTGTCAAGTTGAGCTGTCCTCTCAAGTTGAGCTGTCCTCTCAAATTGAGCTGTCCTCGCAAGCTGTGCTGTCTTCGCAAGCTGTGCTGTCCTCGCAAGCCGTGCTGTCCTCGCAAGCCGTGCTGTCCTCGCAAGCTGTGCTGTCCTTGCAAGATGTGCTGTCCTTGCAAGCCGTGCTATCCTAGCAAGCCGTGCTGTCCTCGCAAGCTGTGCTGTCCTTGCAAGCTGTGCTGTCCTCGCCAGCTTTGCTGTCCTCGCAAGTTGTGCTTTCCTCTCAAGTAGTGCTTTCCTCTTAAGTAGTGCTGTCCCCTCAAGTTGAGCTGTCTTCTCAAGTTGAGCTGTCCACTCAAGTTGAGCTGTTCTCGCAAGCTGTGATGTCCTCACAAGCTGTGCCGTCCTCGCAAGCTGTGCTGTCCTCGCAAGCTGTGCTGCCCTCGCTAGCTGTGCTGTCCTCGCAGGCTGTGCTGTCCTTGCAAGCTGTACTGTCCTCGCAAGCTGTGCTGTCCTCGCAACCTGTGCTGCCCTCGCAAGCTGTGCTTTCCCTTGCAAGCTGTGCTGTCCTCTCAAGCCGTGCTGTTCTCGCAAGCCGTGCTGTTCTCGCAAGCTATGCTGTCATCGGAAGCCATGCTGTCTTCGCAAGCCGTGCTGTCATCGCAAGCTGTGCTGTCCTCGCAGGCTTTGCTTTCCTCGCAAGCCTTGCTGTCCTCGGAAGCTGTGCTGTCCTCTCAAGTTGTGCTGTCCTCTCAAGTTGTGCTGTCCTCTCAAGTTGAGCTGTCCTCTCAAGTTGAGCAGTCCTCTCAAGTTGAGATGTCCTCTCAAGATGAGATGTCCTCTCAAGTTGAGCTGTCCTGTCAAGTTGAGCTGTCCTGTCAAGTTGAGCTGTCCTCTCAAGTTGAGCTGTCCTCTCAAGTTGAGCTGTCCTCTCAAGTTGAGCTGTCCTCTCAAGCTGAGCTGTCCTGGCAAGCTGTGCTGTCCTTGCAAGCTGTGCTGTTCTCTCAAGTTGAGCTGTCCCCTCTCGATGAGCTGTCCGCTCTAGATGAGCTGTCCTCGCAAGTTGAGCTGTCCTCGCAAGTTGAGCTGTCCTCTCAAATTGAGCTGTCCTCTCAAGTTGAGCTGTCCTCTCAAGTTGAGCTGTCCTCTCAAGTTGAGCTGTCCTCTCAAGTTGAGCTGTCCTCTCAAGTTGAGCCGTCCTCTCAACTTGAGCTGTCCTCTCAACTTGAGCTGTCCTCTCAAGTTGAGCTGTCCTCTCAAGTTGAGCTGTCACCTCAAGTTGAGCTGTCCTCTCAAGTTGAACTGTCCTCTCAAGCTGAGCAGTCCTCGCAACCTGTGCTTTCCTCGCAGGCTGTGCTGTCCTCGCAAGCTGTGTTGTCCTCGCAAGCTGTGCTGTCCTCACAAGCTGTGCTGTCCTCGCAAGTTGTGCTGTTCTCGCAAAATGTGCTGTCATCGCAAGCTGTGCTGTTCTCAGAAGCTCTGCTGTCCTCGCAACCTGAGCTGTCCTCGCAACCTGTGCTGTCCTCGCAAGCCGTTCTCTCCTCACAAGCCGTGCTGTCCTCGCAAGCCATGCTGTCCTCACAAGCCGTGCTGTCCTCGCAAGCCGTGCTGTCCTTGCAAGTTGTGCTGTCCTCTGAAGTTGAGCTGTCCCCTCAAGTTGAGTTGTCCTCTCAAGATCAGCTGTCCTCGAAAGTTGAGCTGTCCTCTCAAGTTGTGCTGTCCTTGCTAGTTGAGCTGTCCTCTCTAGTTGAGATGTCCTCTCAACCGGAGCTAATCTCTGAAGTTGAGCTGTCCTCTCAAGTTGAGGTGTCCTCTCAAGTTGTGCTGTCCTCTCAAGTTGAGGTGTCTTTTCAAGTTGTGCTGTCCTCTCAAGTTGGGCTGTCCTCACAAGCCGTGCTGTCCTCACAAGCTGTGCTGTCCTCTCAAGTTGAGCTGCCTCTCAAGTTGAACTGTCCTCTCAAGTTGAGCTGTCCTCTCAAGTTCAGCTGTCCTCACAAGCCGTGCTGTCCTCGCAAGCTGTGCTGTCCTCGAAAGCTGTGCTCTCCTCGCAAGCTGTGCTGTCCTCGCAAGCTGTGCTGTGCTCGCAAGCTGTGCTGTCCTCGCAAGCTGTGCTGTCCTGGCAAGCTGTGCTGTTCTCGCAAACTGTGCTGTCCACGCAACCTGTGCTGTTCTCGCAACCTGTGCTGTCCTCGCAAGCCGTTCTCTCCTCACAAGCTGTGCTGTCCTCGCAAGGCACTCTGTCCTCGCAAGCCGTGCTCTCCTCGCAAGCAGTGCTGTCCTCGCAAGCCATGCTGTCCTCGTAAGCTTTGCTGTCATCGCAAGCTGTGCTGTCCTTGCATGCTGTGTTGTCCTCGCAAGCTGTGCTGTCGTCGCTAGCTCTGCTGTCGTCTCAAGTTGAGCTGCCCTCTTAAGTTCAGCTGTCCTCTCAAGTTGAGCTGTCCTCTCAAGTTGAGCTGTCCTCTCAAGTTGAGCCGCCCTCTTAAGTTCAGCTGCCCTCTCAAGTTGCGCTGTCCTCTCAAGTTGAGTTGTCCTCTCAAGTTGATGTGTCCTCACAAGTTGAGCAGTCCTCTCAATTTCAGCTGTCAAGTTAAACTGTCCTCTCAAGTTGAGCTGTCCTCTCAAGTTGAGCTGTCCTCGGAAGCTCTGCTGTCCTCGCAATCTTTGCTCTCCTCACAAGCCTTGCTGTCCTCACAAGCCGTGCTGTCCTCGCAAGCCTTGCTGTCCTCACAAGCCGTGCTGTCCTCACAAGCCGTGCTGTCCTCGCAAGCCGTGCTGTCCTCACAAGCCGTGCTGTCCTCGCAAGCCGTGCTGTCCTCGCAAGCCGTGCTGTCCTCGCAATCTGTGGTGTCCTCGCAAGCCGTTCTCTCCCCGCAAGCCGTGTTGTCCTCACAAGCCGTGCTGTCCTCGCAAGCTGTGCTGTCCTCGCAAGTCGTGCTGTCCTCGCAAGCCGTGCTGTCCTCGCATACCGTGCTGTCCTCGCGTACCGTGCTGTCCTCGCATGCCGTGCTGTCCTCGCAAGCTTTGCTGTCATCGCAAGCTGTGCTGTCCTCGCATGCTGTGTTGTCCTCGCAAGCTGTGCTGTCCTCGCTAGCTCTGCTGTCGTCTCAAGTTGAGCTGCCCTCTTAAGTTCAGCTGACCTCTCAAGTTGAGCTGTCCTCTCAAGTTGAATTGTCCTCTCAAGTTGATCTGTCCTCTCAAGTTGAGCTCTCCTCTTAAGTTCAGCTGTCAAGTTGAACTGTCCTCTCAAGTTGAGCTGTCCTCTCAGGTTGAGGTGTCCTCTCATGTTGGGCTGTCCTCTCATGTTCAGCTGTCCTCCAATTTGAGCTGTCCTCTCAACTTGAGCTGTCCTCTCTAGATGAGCTGTCCTCTCAAGTTGAGCTGTCCTCTCAAGTTGAGCTGTCCTGTCAAGTAGAGCTGTCCTCTCAAGTTGAGCTGTCTTCGCAAGCCGTGCTGTCCTCGCAAGCTGTGCTGTCCTCGCAAGCTGTGCTGTCCTTGAAAGCTGTGCTGTCCTCGCAAACTGTGCTGTCCTCGGATGCCGTGCTGTCCTCAAAAGCCGTGCTGTCCTCGCAAGCCGTGCCCTCCTCGCAAGCCGTGCTGTCGTCGCAATCCGTGCTGTGCTCACAAGCCGTGCTGTCCTCGCAAGCTTTGCTGTCGGCGCAAGCTATGCTGTTCGCGCAAGCTTTGCTGTCCGCCCAAGTTGTGCTGTCCTCGCAAGTTGTGCTGTCCTCTCAAGTTTTGCTGTCCTCTCAAGTTGAGGTGTCCTCTCAAGTTGAGCTGTCGTCTCACGTGGAGCTGTCCTCTCAAGTTGAGCTGTCCTCTCAAGTTAAGCTGTCCTCTCAAGTTGAGCTGTCCTCTCAAGTTGAGCTATCCTCTCAAGTTGAGCTGTCCTCTCTAGTTGAGCTGTCCTCTCTAGTTGAGCTGTCCTTTCTAGTTGAGCTGTCCTCTGAAGTTGAGCTGTCGTTTCAAGTTGGGCTGTCCTCTCAAGTTGAGCTGTCCTCTCAAGTTGAGCTGTCCTCTCAAGTTGAGCTGTCCTCGCAAGCTGTGCTGTCCTCACAAGCTGTGCTTTCCTCGTAAGCCGTGCTTTCCTCACAAGCCGTGCTGTCCTCGCAAGCTGTGCTGTCCTCGCACTCCGTGCTGTCCTCGCAATCCGTGCTGTCCTCACAAGCCGAGCTGTCCTAGCAAGCCGTGCTGCCATCGCAAGCTGTGCTGTCCTCGCAAGCTTTGCTGTCCTCGCAAGTTGTGCTTTCCTCTCAAGTAGTGCTTTCCTCTCAAGTTGAGCTGTCTTCTCAAGTTGAGCTGTCCTCTCAAGTTGAGCTGTCCGCTCAAGTTGAGCTGTCCTCTCAAGCTGAGCTGCCTCTCAAGTTGAGCTGTCCTCTGAAGATGAACTGTCCTCTCAAGTTGAACTGTCCTCGCAAGCTGTGATGTCCTCGCAAGCTGTGCCGTCCTCGCAAGCTGTGCTGTCCTCGCAAGCTGTGCTGTCCTCGCAAGCTGTGCTGTCCTCGCAAGCTGTGCTGTCCTTGCATGCCGTGCTGTCCTCGCAAGCCACGCTGTCCTCGCATGCCGTGCTGTCCTCGCAAGCCGTGCTGTCCTTGCAAGCCGTGCTGTCCTCGCAAGCCGTGCTGTCCTCGCAAGCTGTGCTGTCCTCGCAAGCTTTGCTGTCCTCGCAAGTTGTGCTTTCCTCTCAAGTAGTGCGTTCCTCTCAAGTAGTGCTGTCCAATCAAGTTGAGCTGTTTTCTCAAGTTGAGCTGTCCTCTCAAGTTGACCTGTCCGCTCAAGTTGAGCTGTCCTCTCAAGCTGAGCTGTCCTCTCAATTTGAGCTGTCCTCTCACGTTGAACTGTCCTCTGAAGTTGAACTTTCCTCGCAAGCTGTGATGTCCTCGCAAGCTGTGCAGCCCTCGCAAGCTGTGCCGTCCTCGCAAGCTGTGCTGTCCTCGCAACCTGTGCTGTCCTCGCAACCTGTGCTGTCCTCGCAAGCTGTGCTGTCCTCGCAAGCTGTGCTGTCCTCGCAAGCTGTGCAATCCTCGCAAGCTGTGCTGTCCTCGAAAGCTGTGTTGTCCTCGAAACCTGTGCTGTCCTCGCAAGCTATGCTGTCCTAGCAAGCTGTGCTGTCCTCGCAAGCCGTGCTGTCCTCGCAAGCTGTTCTGTCCTCGCAAGCTTTGCTGTCCTTGCAAGTTGTGCTTACCTCTCAAGTAGTGCTGTCCTCTCAAGTAGAGCTGTCTTCTCAAGATGAGCTGTCCTCTCAAGTTGAGCTGTCCTCTCAAGTTGAGCTGTCCTCTCAAGTTGAGCTGTCGTCTCAAGTTGTGCTGTCCTCTCAAGTTGAGGTATCCTCTCAAGTTCAGCTGTCCTCTCAAGTTGAGCTGTCCTCTCAAGTTGAGCTGTCCTCTCAAGTTGAGCTGTCCTCTCAAGTTGAGTTGTCCTCTCAAGTTGAGCTGTCTTCTAAAGGTGAGCTGTCGTCTCAAGTTGTGCTGTCCTCTCAAGTTGAGGTATCCTCTCAAGTTCAGCTGTCCTCTCAAGTTGAGCTGTCCTCTCAAGTTGAGCTGTCCTCTCAAGTTGAGCTGTCCTCTCAAGTTGTGCTTTCCTCTCAAGTAGTGCTTTCCTCTCAAGTAGTGCTGTCCTCTCAATTTGAGCTGTCTTCTCAAGTTGAGCTGTCCTCTCAAGTTGAGCTGTCCCCTCAAGTTGAGTTGTCCTCTCAAGCTGAGCTGTCCTCTAAAGTTGAGCTGTCCTCCAAAGTTGAGCTGTCCTCTCAAGTTGATCTGTCCTCTCAAGTTGAGCTCTCCTCTCAAGTTGAATTGTCCTCGCAAGCTAAGATGTCCTCGCAAGCTGTGCCGTCCTCGCAAGCTGTGATGTCCTCACAAGCTGTGCTGTCCTCTCAAGTTGAGCTGTCGTCTCAAGTTGTGCTGTCCTCTCAAGTTGAGGTATCCTCTCAAGTTCAGCTGTCCTCTCAAGTTGAGCTGTCCTCTCAAGTTGAGCTGTCCTCTCAAGTTGAGCTGTCCTCTCAAGTTGAGCTGTCCTCTCAAGTTGAGCTGTCCTCTAAAGGTGAGCTGTCGTCTCAAGTTGTGCTTACCTCTCAAGTAGTGCTGTCCTCTCAAGTTGAGCTGTCTCTCAAGTTGTGCTGTCCTCTTAAGTTGAGCTTACCTCTTAATTTGAGCTGTCCTCTCAAGTTGAGCTGTCCTGTCAAGTTGAGCTGTCCTCTCAAGTTGAGCTGTCCTCTCAAGTTGAACTATCCCCGCAAGCTGTGCTGTCCTCGTAAGCTGTGCTGTCCTCGCAAGGTGTGCTGTCCTCGCAAGCTGTGCTGTCCTCGCAAACCATGTTGTCCTTGCAGGCCGTGCTGTCCTCGCAAGCCGTGCTGTCCTCGCAGGCCGTGCTGTCCTCGCAAGCCGTGCTGTCCTCGCAAGCCGCGCTGTTCTCGCAAGCCGTGCTGTCCTCGCAAGCCGTGCTGTCCTCGCAAGCCGTGCTGTCTTCGCAGGCCTTGCTGTCCTCGCAAGCCCTGCTGTCCTCGCAAGCCGTGCTGTCCTCGCAAGCCGTGCTGTCCTCGCAAGCTGTGCTGTCCTCGCAAGCTTTGCTGTCCTCGCAAGTTGTGCTTTCCTCTCAAGTAGTGCTTTCCTCTCAAGTAGTGCTGTCCTCTCAAGTTGAGCTGTCTTCTCAAGTTGAGCTGTCCTCTCAAGTTGAGCTGTCCGCTCAAGTTGAGCTGTCCTCTCAAGCTGAGCTGTCCTCTCTAGTTGAGCTGTCCTCTCAAGTTGAGCTGTCCTCTCAAGTAGAGCTGTCCTCTCAAGTTGAGCTGTCCTCTCAAGTTGAGCTGTCCTCGCAAGCTGTGCTGTCCTCGCAAGCTGTGCTGTCCTCGCAAGCTGTGCTGTCCTCGCAAGCCGTGCTGTCCTCGCAAGCCGTGCTGTCCTCGCAAGCCGTGCTGTCCTCGCGGGCGGTGCTGTCCTCGCAAGCTGTGCTCTCCTTGCAAACCGTGCTGTCCTCACAAGCCATGCTGTCCTCGCTAGCTGTGCTGTCCTCGCAAGCTTTGCTGTCCTCGCAAGTTGTGCTTTCCTCTCAAGTAGTGCTTTGCTCTCAAGTAGTGCTCTCCTCTGAAGTTGAGCTGTCTTCTCAAGTTGAGCTGTCCTCTCAATTTGAGCTGTCCCCTCAAGTTGAGCTGTCCTCTCAAGCTGAGCTGTCCTCTCAAGTTGAGCTGTCATCTCAAGTTGAGCTGTCCTCTCAAGTTGAATTGTCCTCGCAAGCTGTGCCGTCCTCGCAAGTTGAGCCGTCCTCACAAGCTGTGCTGTCCTCGCAAGCTGAACTGTCCTCGCAAGCTGTGCTGTCCTTTCAAGCCGTGCTGTCCTCGCAAGCTGTGCTGTCCTCGCAACCTGTGCAGTCCTCGCAAGCTTTGCTGTCCTCGCAAGTTGTGCTTACCTCTCAAGTAGTACTGTCCTCTCAAGTTGAGCTGTCTTCTCAAGTAGAGCTGTTGTCTCAGGTTGAGCTATCCTCTTAAGTTGAGCTGTCCTCTCAAGTTGAGCTGTCCTCTCAAGTTGTGCTGTCCTCTCAAGTTGAACTGTCCTCTCAAGTTGAGCTGTCCTCTCAAGTTGAGCTGTCCTCTCAAGTTGAGCTGTCCTCTCAAGTTGACCTGTCCTCTTAAGTTGTGCTGTCCTCTCAAGTTGAAGTGTCCTCTCAAGTTGAGCTGACCTCTCAAGTTGAGCTGTCCTCACAAGTTGAGCTGTCCGCTCAAGTTGAGCTTTCCTCTCAAGTTGAGCTGTCCTCTCTAGTTGAGCTGTCCTCTCTAGTTGAGCTGTCCTCTCTAGTTGAGCTGTCCTCTCTAGTTGAGCTGTCCCCTCTAGTTGAGCTGTCCTCTCAAGTTGAGCTGTCCTCTCAAGTTGAGCTGTCGTTTCAAGTTAAGCTGTCCTCTCAAGTTGAGCTGTCCTCTCAAGTTGAGCTGTCCTCTCAAGTTGAGCTGTGCTCGCAAGCTATGCTATCCTCACAAGCTGTGCCGTCCTCACAAGCTGTGCTGTCCTCGCAAGCTGTGCTGCCCTCACAATCCGTGCTGTTTTCGCAAGCCGTGCTGTCCTCGCAAGCCGTGCTGTGCTCTCCGGCCATGCTGTCCTCGCAAGCCGTGCTGTCCTCGCAAACCGTGCTGTCCTCACAAGCCGTGCTGTCCTCGCTAGCTGTGCTGTCCTCGCAAGCTTTGCTGTCCTCGCAAGTTGTGCTTTCCTCTCAAGTAGTGCTGTCCTCTCAAGTGGAGCTGTCTTCTCAAGTTGAGCTGTCCTCTCAAGTTGAGCTGTCCGCTCAAGTTGAGCTGTCCTCTCAAGCTGAGCTGTCCTCCCAAGTTGAGCTGTCCTCTCAAGTTGAGCTCTCCTCTCAAGATGAGCTCTCCTCTCAAGTTGAGCTGTCCTCGCAAGCTGTGCTGTCCTCGCAAGCTGTGCTGTCCTCACAGGCTGTGCTGTCCTCGGAAGCTGTGCTGTCCTCGCAAGCTTTGCTGTCCTCGCAAGTTGTGCTTTCCTCTCAACTAGTGCTTTCCTCTCAAGTAGTGCTTTCCTCTCAAGTAGTGCTGTCCTCTCAAGTAGTGCTGTCCTCTCAAGTTGAGCTGTCTTCTCAAGTAGAGCTGTCCTCTCAAGTTGAGCTGTCCTCTCAAGTTGAGCTGTCCTCTCAAGCTGAGCTTTCCTTTCAAGTTGACCTGTCCTCTCAAGTTGAGCTGTCCTTTCAAGTTGAGCTGTCCTCTCAAGTTGAGCTGTCCACTCAAGTTGAGCTGTCCTCTCAAGTTGAGCTGTCCTCTCAAGTTGAGCTGTCCTCTCAAGTTGAACTGTCCTCGCAAGCTGTGATGTCCTCACAAGCTGTGCTGTCCTCGCAAGCTGTGCTGTCCTCGCAAGCTGTGATGTCCTCACAAGCTGTGCTGTCCTCGCAAACTGTGCTGTCCTCGCAAGCTGTGCTGTCCTTAAAAGCTGTGCTGTCCTCGCAACCTGTGCTGTCCTCACAAGCTATTCTCTCCTAGCAAGCAGTGCTGTCCTTGCAAGCCGTGCTGCCCTCGCAAGCTTCTGCTGTCCTCGCAAGCTTTGCTGTGCTTGCAAGTTGTGCTTTCCTCTCAAGTAGTGCAGTCCTCTCAAGTTGAGCTGTCTTCTCAAGTTGAGCGGTCCTCTCAAGTTGAGCTGTCCTCTCAAGTTGAGCTGTTCTCTCAAGTTGAGCTGTCCTCTCAAGTTGAGTTTTCCTCTCAAGTTGAGCTGTTCTCTCAAGTTGAGCTGTCCTCTCAAGTTGAGCTGTCCTCTCAAGTTGAGCTGTCCTCTCAAGTTGAGCTGTCCTCTCAAGTTGAGCTGTCCTCTCTAGTTGAGCTGTCCTCTCTAGTTGAGCTGTCCTCTGTAGTTGAGCTGTCCTCTCTAGTTGAGCTGTCCTCTCTAGTTGAGCTGTCCTCTCTAGTTGAACTGTCCTCTCTAGTTGAACTGTCCTCTCTAGTTGAGCTGTACTCCCAAGTTGAGCTGTACTCTCAAGTTTAGCTGTCCTCTCAAGTTGAGCTGTACTCGCAAGCTGTGCTGTCCTCACAAGCTGTGCTGTCCTCACAAGCCGTGCTGTCCTCGCAGGCCGTGCTGTCCTCGCAAGCCGTGCTGTCCTCACAAGCCGTGCTGTCCTCGCAAGCCGAGCTGTCCTCGCAAGCTGTGCTGTGCTCGCTAGCTTTGCTGTCCTCGCAAGTTGTGCTTTCCTCTCAAGTAGTGCTTTTCTCTCAAGTAGTGCTGTCCCCTCAGGTTGAGCTGTCTACTCAAGTTGAGCTGTCCTCTCAAGTTGAGCTGTCCTCTCAAGTTGAGCTGTCCTCACAAGCTGTGCTGTCCTCGCAAGCTGTGCTGTCCTCGCAAGCGGTGCTGTCCTCACAAGCCGTGCTGTCCTCGCAAGCCGTGCTGTCCTCGCAAGCTGTGCTGTCCTCGCAAGCCGTGCTGTCCTCGCAAGCCGTGCTGTCCTCGCAAGCCGTGCTGTCCTCGCAAGCCGTGCTGTCCTCGCAAGCTGTGCTATCCTCGCAAGCCGTGCTGTCCTCGCAACCCGTGCTGTCCTCGCAAGCCGTGCTAACCTCGCAAGACGTGCTGTCATCAGAAGCCGTGCTGTCCTCAGAGGCCGTGCTGTCCTCGCAAGCCGTGCTGTCCTCGCATGTTGTGCTGTCATCGCAAGTTGTGCTGTCCTCGCAAGTTGTGCTGTCCTCTCAAGTTGAGCTGTACTCTCAAGTTGAGCTGTACTCTCAAGTTGAGCTGTCCCCTCAAGTTGAGCTGTCCCCTCAAGGTGAGCTGATTTTGTAAGTCATGCTGCCTTTACAAGGTGTGTTGCCTATGCAAGTCGTGCTGTGTTGCCATGACATTCTGTCTTGGCAAGACATGCAGTCTTCGCAAGGTGTGCCATTTTTGCAAGTCGTGCTGTCTACACAAGGTGTTCTATCTTCACACGGTGTACTGCCTTTGGAAATCGTACTGTCTTTGCTGTCTTGGAAAGGCGGCACGCACTGTAAAGGCAATATGCACTATAAAACAAGCACACAATGGAATGGCAGCACAAGCTGCAAAGGCAGCACATGCTACAAAGGCGGCACACAATACTAGGCAGCACACACTGCAAAGGCAGCCCATGCTGAGAAAGGCAGCACAAACTGAGAAGTCAGCACATATTGGAAAGGCGTCACACAATGGCAAGGTACTGCACACTGAAACCCAGCATGCACTGGGAAGCAAGCATACAATGAAATAACAACACACTGTAAAGTGTCACAATGTGGATAGGCAGCACACACTGAAAGGCCGGAAACACTAGAAAAGCAGAAGACAAAGGAAAGGCACCATGCATGGCAAAGGCAGTCTGCACTTTAAATGCAGCACACGCTGCAAAGGTAGTAGGCACTGCAAAGAAAACATGCACTGCAAAGGCAGCACACACTGCAAAGGCAGCAGGCCCTGCAAACACTGCACATGCTGTGAAGCACATGATGATAAGGCAGCACCTGGTGCAATGGCAGTACACACTGCATAGCCAGCACTCGCTGAAAAGGCAGCGTACATTTGGAATTCAGCAAATGCTGCAAAGGCAGCGTGCACCTCCCTCTATAACAGCACATGCCTCTATAGCCACCCTCGCTGCTATGGCAGCATGTGGTCCTATGGCAGCACATGCTGTAATGTCAGCATGCGCTACATTGGCAGGATATGCAGGAAAGGTAGCACATGCCGGAAAGGTAATACACACTGCAAAGGCAGCACATGCTTGCACATACATCGGAAAGCCATACACACTTGAAAGGCCACACACACAGCAAATCACACACACTGGGAAGGCAGCTCACCATGGAAAGGCAGCATACTCTGGAAAGCCAGCATACCCCAGAAAGGCAGCACACCCTGGAAAGGCAGCACAACCTGGAAAGGCAGCACACCCTGGAAGGGCAACACACCCTTGAAAGGCAGCACACCCTGGATATGCATCACAACCTGGATATGCAGCATACACTATAAAGGCAGCACACTTTGGATATGCAACACACACTATAAAGGCAGCAGACACTGGAATGCATCACAAACTGGACAGGCAGCACTCACTGGAGATGCAGCACACACCGGAAAGGCAGCACTCAATGGAAATGCATCACAAACTGGATAGGCAGCACTCACTAGAAAAGCAGTGCACACTAGAAATCCACACACAATGGTAGGCAGCACAAATTGGAAAGGAGCACATGCTGCAACGGCAGAACACGCTGCAATAGCAGCACACACTGCTGTGGCATCAGCACGCTGCAATGGCAGAACATACTGCCATGACAGCACATGTTGCAAAGGTAGCACATATTAGAAAGGCAACACACATTGGAAAGTCACCTCATATTTTAAAGACAGCACACATTGGGAAGGCAGCACATATTGGGAAGGCAGCACACATCGGAAAGGAAGCACACATTTAATATGCAGCAACACTGGAGAAGCACACATAGTGGAAAGCACCACGCTGGAGTCCGCAGCTCGTGGTCGTGCGGTAGCGTTCTCATTTCCCACGCTCGGGTTCGATTCCTGGCGGGGTCAGGGATTTTCTCTGCCTCGTGATGACTGGGTGTTGTGTGCTGTCCTTAGGTTAGTTAGGTTTAAGTAGTTCTAAGTTCTAGGGGACTGATGACCATAGATGTTAAGTCCCATAGTGCTCAGAGCCATTTTGAACCACACTGGAAAGGCACCACACACTAGAAAGGCATCACATACTGGAAAGGCATCACACACTGGTAAGGCTGCAGCCGCAGCGTGTGCTGCCTCACATTGTGTGTGGTTTTCAAGTGATGTGGCTCCGCAGTGTGTTCTGCGTTTCCAGTGAGTGTTGCCTATCCAGTTTGTGATGCCTTACCAATGTCTGCGCCTTTCCAGTGTGTTCTTCCTTTCCAGTATATGCTGCTTTTCCTGTTTGTGCTGCCTTTCCAGTGTGTTTCAGGCTTCTCAATGTGTGCTGCCTTTGCAGCATGTGCTGCCTTTGCAGCATGTGCTTCCTTTGCTGCATGTGCCTCTTTGCAGTCTGTGCTGCATTTGAACATGTGTTGCATTTTCATTGTGTGCCGCCTTTGCAGCATGTGCTGCTTTTGCAGGGTATGCAGCCTTTACAAGGTGTGCATCCTTCATAAAATTTGTAGTATTTGCAATGCTTGCAGTGATTTCAAGGTGTGCAGCATTCGCAATCTGTGCAGCTTTCACAAGGTATGCTGCCTTAGCAAAGTGTGCTATGTTGACAATGTGTGCTGCCTTTGCAATGTTTGCAGCCTTCACAAGTGATTCTGTCTTCGCAATGTGGTTCAAATGGCTCTGAGCACTATGGGACTTAACATCTGAGGTCATCAGTCACCTAGAACTACGAACTACTGAAACCTAACCAACCTAAGTACATCACACACATCCATGCCCGAGGCAGGATTCGAACCAGCGACGATAGCAGTTGCGCAGGTCCTGACTGAAGCGCCTAGAACCTGTCGGCCACCACGGTCGGCTTATTCACAATGTGTGCTGCCTTCATACGGTATGCTGCATTTATACGGTGTACTGGCTTCACAAGGTGTGCTGCCTTCACAAGTTGGCCCTCCTTCACAATATGTACTGCCTTTGCAGTGTCTTATTTCTTCACATGGTCTTCTTCCTTTGCATGCTGTGCTACCTTCGCAAGGTTTGCTACTTTCGAAAGGTTGACTGCCTTCACCGGATATGCAGCTTCCGCAAGGTAACCTTGCAAAGGCAGCACATATTGTGAAGGCAACACACCTAGCTAATGCAGCATTTCTTGTGAAGCAGCACTCCTTGAGAAGCCAGCACATCTTGTGAAGGTAGTACATCTTCTGATAGTAGAGGCTGAAAACCTTGCGAAGGTTACACACTGTGTCAAGGCAGAACAGCTTGCAAAGGCAGCACACCTCACGAAAGTAGCACACCTTGCGAAGACAGGACAGAATGCAATGGCACAAAATCTTGCAAAGGAGAACACCTTGCAAAGAACAACTGCCTTGCAAAGGCAGCACACCTTGTGGAGGCTGCACTCATTGCAAATGCAGGACACCTTGCAAAGACAGCACATTTCCTAAATACAGCTCTCCTCCAAAGGACAGCACATATCCCAAAGGCAGCACACCTTCTGGAGACAGTTTACTTTCGTGCATATTGTCCACAAACTGAGGAAAGAAATATAGGATGTGAAGTTACCTTCCCATTCCTGCATATTTTTGCGGGAACGGTCGCAGCATTCGGCATCTGGCAGTAGGTGTGCAGGGTTGAGGTTCTGTCATGACTTCTGGTGTGGTGGGCGCCCTGTCGCCCCACATCAGCTGTGCACGCGAGTGCAGCGTGCTCAGTGCAGCTGCTGCGCCACACTTCTGTGTGCAGCACGTTGGTCTCTGTTCCACAGGTGTAGCCTGTACGAGCGACCTTCCAAGCAGTTAATAATTAATGTAAACCCAGCCATGTCGGTGTTTTATGCTCTATGTGTTAATTTAATGGTACTCTTGTCTTACGTTTTATAATTCAATAGAAGAGTTCCTATTAGGAGATTGACCTCTCTGACGTAGAACGCCTTTCATATCTTCTGCCAAAATGATATTACCTTAATGAAATCTGAAGAGAGGGACAATTTCGTAATTAAAGAAACTCTGCTCGTTTACGTCGTTTACTGCTACCAGGTGGAACAAATATATTAAATAGCCAGGTGTTGTAAACAGTACAAGCTACAACTGTATTACATGTGAGTTTTCAACGTGATCCACTATTATGCCCTCTTTCGCGAGTATCACGGTCTCTAATTCATCTCCAGTTCCAGCATTAATTACAGCGCTATATCCCAATACATCGTGTAGTGCAGTATCCTTTACTTCTGTAACTAGAATAATATCAATGTTTGGCTCATACATAAAGTCTTTCAAGGTACTTGCTTTTAGGGAGCTCCCTGTGCTGTTTATGGATTCATAATGTATCACATTTCATAAATTCAACTCTTTCATCGCATGCAGTCAGTATGAAAGCTATGGATAAGTGTCACATACGTATCTACCTCTGTCGCTTGGTTTGGATGAGGTAACCATTCCCGTCCCCCCTTGCAATCTTAGTAAGCATGCAGCGAAAATCGTGCACAGACACACATGTGAAACTCTTAAATTGACCGAATCAGTTCGATAGCTGTGATTCAGGGCCTAGTGTAATGCCACCATGTGTTTGAAACCTCCGCAAAGAATTCTGTTGCATGGTTCATACTGATGTCTCGATATCGCCATCGTGTAACTTACAGCAAGTATTTTATTCTTGTCGCTCACCTACATTAAGGAAAATGGGAAACATTTACCACCTTCCGATATTGTTGTCATTGTTAGTAAGTAGAATGAAAGTAGTCTCTGGTCAGGAGAAACTAAAAGCGATTATTTGTTTCCACAGACAGAGCTTAACAATTCGTATCAGTACACTGTCCCATCCAAGGGGCAGATTCGTTAGTCTGTCGTATGCATATAACGAGATAACATAAAGACTTTACATCACAGCTACTCAGTTCATGGGGCTAGGTAACCTACACACATCGACATCATTCACTTCTTGTTTGCTGAGATAGTATAAATTTCCTAAGTAAAATGACATTGCAAGTTGTTGTTGTAGTGAACATCTTCTAAATGCTTAATGCAAAGACACTATTTACACACGGTCATCCTGACTGACGATGCGAGGAAGTAAATTGACTGGCTCGGTTAAGAGGTGTATATAATTTTGATTCGTTTCACAATAGATTCACGTAGAATGGTCATTTTTGAAAGTTTCGGCGAACAATACAGTTAAGACTTTGATTACGATACATGCATCACATTCTTGTAAAGCTATTGTATTAAACGTGTGCTACTTTCGATATTAATCACAATTGCAGAAAGCAGCAATGAATATGTCTCGTCTCGTTTCTCCGACCGTTTCCCGTACTGTGCGACCCACAGAGCTCTATCGCTGCATCAGCGGTCGTTTGTTGCTGTTGCCGCCACGGAATGGTGGCAGTTAAATTCAAATAGCCTCCAAGTATAAGGGATTCTACGATATAAATGAAAATGGAAAGAAGTAACGAAAGCGGCAACTAGTAGTCAAACTCAACGTTCCTGGTGGTTTAATGCTATGACAATTTTAAACAATAAACTACGCAGTGGAACTGAGAGCTATCACAGGAATCTGCAATATACCCTCGATGGACAAACTGAGTAAAGTTTTCGTCCTTGCCACTTCTCATTTTACAGACAACTGATTCTGACTACTTCTTATGAGCTGAACTGAGGCCATAACTCATGTCGAAGTTGTCTGTTTGTATTACTACTATCGTATCTTTCTTAGGTAAAGAACGAGCAAAATAGCAGTTTTGCGTTTAGCATGCAATCATCCAGGATACAATTTCTACAGTCAGAGCATTTTCTGTTGCGGCATAGGAATGATTATGTGATTACTTCTGTATGGAATTCATCTGTAACTTTATGAACTCAATATTTAGTAAGAGGGCCAACCGAATTACATACTGCACAGTGTGAATAATTGCTGCAATTTTGGTGGCAACAACAACAAACAACCAGTCAGTGCCGAGATTTGGCTGTAGAATAGTGGCAACACAGAGCTACCGTTGCAGCCGAGTGGTTCATGAAGCCTTGGCCGTGACCACAGCGGCTGAGGCGCGTCTACAGCCGTAGCAACCGCACAGCAGCCCACACTGAGGTGTGACGTCACACGGCACCCCTGTCTCGGTTGACCACCCACAACGTGTTTCGCTACATTTGATCAATTCACTATTTGCTCATACCTGAAACGTTAGTAAGTTTTTTTTGTGATCGGTATAAACAAATGAAACGTGTTGTATAATACTCCCCTACGAGGGGCATTACTATTAACAATTTTACATTCAATTTTTATCAATAGCTTATTTGCTAGTTGCCCCATTTCCTCTTTCTACGCTCAGTTAGCGTCAAGCAAATCACGCGTACCTTCGAAACTTGGACCTTTTTACCAGGTACATCTCTAGAAGTATTAGGTACATAACATGTCTTTGTAATTTACACGCAGAACTTAATTTTCTACGAAAAAGACAGACGTCAATCCTTATCTCTGTTTAAGATACGCGTCGGAATCTCTCCCTACTTGAAGCGGCGAACGCATGTCCGAAACTCCGCCCATAGCTCATCCCCGCATATACTGCCGATTGCAACGTGCGTGCCCAGTAGTCACTGATCAGTTACGCCATTGTAATCTGTCCAGAGTGAGCTGTTTCGCCGTCCACAGATTATTACAGAACATGCACGGCCTTTATATCCAGTTTATGTATTTTAGACTTTCCGTTTCAAGGTTTGCCAAATGACAGTCGCTCCCAGTCCGTGTTTCACGACCGCTTTCTTTGCAGTCTGCCGCCGATTGTGAACTTAGCTCCTTTTCCAGTCACATAACCTTTCTTCCAACGTTGGTTGTAATGACTGATGCCTCTTGTTACTCCATGCCATGAATGGTTATCTGCATTCCGAAGAGCTAAATGAAAATTAATGCAACGTAGACTATTATTTTAAACTGATGGAAGTAACAGTTCTTAGCGAGTAGCCTCGAACCCGATATTCAATTCAGAGTTTACCTCGGACGAGAAAAAACGTTCTGTGTAGTGTTGAAAGCTGTGACGAAAAAAGGAATCTATTTATGTCCATTCTCTACAAAGGCAGTACAAAAAAATCAACTTATCCCATATCTGTAATACAAATTTATTTGAAAGCGCTGGCCATCGCTACGGTCGTACGAAGGCAATCAAAAGTTTATTCCACACCGCCAGACTGCGTTTGCGATACTCTCTGGCGCTGTGTGCTGACGGATTTGAAATCGCAGCCGCCTGTATCTGTGACGTGGCAGTCTTGTTCGCTCACAGTTATTTCATATTTCGTGTTACCTCCTTTCATGCTAAAAGACCGCAGCCTTCTCTCCACGCACACAAAAACAGATTTCTATTTTTTTTTATTCATTTAACGAAAATGCGTGATTCGCGCCGAACCAGCGATACGGAAAGACACCTTCTATTGGCGCCTCGCGTGGCAGAAGACGTTGACTGCGAAAGGAGTTTCGGAGGACGCAGTGCAGCCGTTGGTCGACAGATGGCAGTAGGCGACTTGCAGTGTACGGCAGTGATATAAACAATAAGACGCTAAAAAGAAAGAAACAGCGCGGAAAAGAGTAACATGTCTACTGGGCATCTTGTGACACGCGGCGATCACGGACATTGTATATAATAGTGCACACGAAAATTCTGATAGCCTTTTGTTGAGAATTGTAAATATCGAAAGCGGGAGAAATGTTAAGCGTAAAAATAAAATCTTTGCTTCTCTGTGTTTCCGTTTTGTAACAGGAAAGGTATGTTAATATTTACTTTCATTGCGTGAAACAAAAAGTAAAACATTCCTTAGCAGTTCTACGTATGCCTACCGAGTGTGTTTTTCACAAACCGATCTTTCACCACCGCTTGTGGTTCGTCATGTAAACACTATCATATCGGTTTTCGAAATGCGGTTACCGGTTCCGGATTTTTTACTGTATTTTAAAGGTAAAACACACTACCACCACATTCCATCATTTTACCGTTTGTAGCACAATCATTTTATCAGAGACTAAGTAAGTATTGAACTCCTGGGAATGCGGTCAGCGCTCTAGTCGGCTCATCTCTGGCGTGAACGACGGTGCACGATGACAAAATCTCGCTTAAACAGCACTGCTTAAGTTACGCCTTTTTTCACATACGTGGCACATACGTCTCTGGATGACCTCCAAACGGGTCGTCCCCCCATGTTCCGCCACGTCACTCGAATACCAGCACCGGTTACACGAAATCGCCAAATAATGACATTGTATTGACTTTGAACGTATTTAATTATGCTTGCAGATCTTAGTAACGTAGAAGCCGAATGTATTTTTCTGTTGATTCTCCCTCTTCTGCAGCCCACAGAGCTTTGTCAGTGCCCCAGCCATTGATTGTTGGTGCTAGCCTTCCGCAACGTCGGCAGTTGAACTTTCTAGCTAGTAATGTCGATTTTATGAAGTAAATGAAAACGGAGGAAAATGATAATAATTGCACAACCACCAGTCAAACGTACCGTTTAGCGAAGTTATAGGCGAGCAAAGCCTTAAGCCAAAAATTACGACAATGGGGCACTCATAACCGTTATTGCATAAATCCACATTCAGAGTTGGCCTTCCACGCACAATGTCGCAAAAGTTACCGTTATGTCCAAACGAAATTACGCATCGTATTCTTCGATGAAAAATGCCACTGACTTCCAGTAATCAGTTGTGGCGTAATGTTTTCATAACACTTCCACCTCACTACAATAAACGGCTGTGAGCTCTATTACACATTCTGTCCGATGTAGAAGCACTTCAATATTTCCGCAACAGTAATTTAGGAGATACTCAAAGCTGTCACCTTTGGTCCTCTTAATTATCACGTCAGTATTCACATATGTTATGTGAGCGTCGACCACCGGTTTGCTCACACGGAGAGATGATGATTTGTTGTCATCAAACAGCACATGTGGAAACCGAATCACAAAACTCGTCGTTCATCCGAACATGAGTTAACTATCGTATTCGTCTCTAGAAAACAGTACTTATTGATAAAAGCGACAGTAATTTCCGTAACCGTTCTCTTTCGTCAACTGTTAATTGCATTCTTCTTAGTTCAAGGGTTTTCAGTTCTTCAGCAATACATAAAGTAACAGTTTCAAAGACGAGATATTTACGAAATGCCACTAAAACAGCACTGCGCCGAAAATTCCGTTACGACTGTGGACGGAGTGTGTCGCAACGACATTCAACGGCGTTCTTGGCCGGCTTAGACGTGAGTAACAAATCGAGGTTCCGATGAATGTCTCCACCGCCTATTCCTGGACCAGCTGACACCAGCCGTGCTGCCAAACGAGGTGTCGACGTCTGCGACGCTGCTTCCCCCGTGCTTAAAACGTAAACGAGTCTTGAGACTCCTCTGTCATCTGTCGATGCTACGGCAACAGCCGCCGTGCGGCTACAAGTTGCTGCTGTACATTCTCCTCTCTGCGGCCTGTCTTTCCACACAAGTGATGGGGCTCGGTTTTACGTGAATATAAGTAACGTAACTATTATTGCGTACAACACCACAGCCAATATTTACAGTTACTAGTAACTGCTTTTTCGCATTACTCATCTTAAATGTATTCACTTTTCGTAATATCTTAACTGTTTTCGTATGTGCTTGTGGTCGTCGGCAAGCAAATGCATCATTACCAGTGCAGAAAATTCATCGCCGTCAAACCGGCATCGGAGACGAATTTGCGTACCTGGAAAGGTAGCTACTTACGAGAGTTTACATGTATTCTGGAACCTACACACCTTGCTCTGTTATTGGCCACACTAAGAAAATAAAATTGGCACTCGAAAAATTCCGTCTGTTTAGGAACTTAGGGAATGTCAAGGGCGCACTTTTTGTTTGGCTCTAGCTTTAAAACGCCATAAAAACATTTAGTCGTTTATATGTAACCTTTTGCAACTCTGCACCTTACAAATTATTTTTCTCGCCTTACCCGTGTTTCTACTAGCTGACTGGTGACATGTTTTCCTTATTACAGCATTTTCCATTGCGAAGTGGGGCTGTGGCCCTATACATATTCCGGCCACATATTGAGAGAGTGTTATGATTGTCCTGATGACAATGATGATGGAAAAGAGAAAGTTGTTCTTATTGTGTCTCGTACTATCAAGAGCTTAGTGAGTATCTATGCAGTTTCTTTGCGACAGTACTTTATTATCTAAAGATCAGGGCAGGCGTCTCTTGCTGATACACTATGGTGACGTCATAACATCCACACTCGCGACTCATTCATTACGAATGGCTCTGCACTGCCACATATGCTAGCTCTGTAATGGAGTGTGGCTGGCCTCACATTCTCCTCACTAAAATAATACAGTGAGTGCTCTGACACATTATGGTTTTTTGAAAAAATTAAATTCTTCCCTATTTCAAAGCGTCTCAATTTTGTTCTGCTGTAAGTGTAAAACAGTTTGAAAACGTGGAAATGGCGGATATCTGTTCGACTGTGTTTTACCCTCTGGGCGATGAGCGCAAAAATACTTTTTTAAGGCATTGTCTTCGCCTCGACAAACGAATCTCCTGTCCTCTGTTGACAACATGCTGACATTGTTCCCGTCACGTCTTCCTCCTCGAAATTCTACAGTAGTCTGTTTCACATTTTTGCTGTACGTTAAAAAAATACCGCAATTTTTTTTTACTACGAAAAGCGAGATTATCATTTTTATTTCTTCTTGTGAAGTGTGCTATCCGTCGCGTTTAAATGACCGACATTGCACAGTTGTACCACAGATTGGCACGATTTGTGTATCTACATGCTCTTCAGAAATCATTGCCCATTCTAATCAGGAAACGTATTTAAATCTTGCTTCGTAACAATTTGGTTAAATGTATCACATGTGCTTTTACGTAGTCACTGTGTACTGAACTTCAAAGTTATAAATCGCTCGTAACGCATTCCGTCATTTTGCCGTATTTAGCACTTTCTACCATAGACGAAGTGTATTGGATGGCTGAGAATTCGACCATTACTGTCGCGTCACGTCTAGAAGAAACAGGGTGGGGGAAAACAATTTGACCGAAAGTGCAGAGCAGGAAGGCAGCATCAAATGAAGGAATTTCGGTATTGCAAGTGTCAGTTGAATATTTCGGGCGCTATGCCAACATGGCAACTGTGGTCAGTCTAAACATTTGCTATGACATACTTGTAGCAATAAGTGGCGGCTCCCTTCTTGCTCATTTTCAGCTTTTTAAGACATATTGAAACATGAGACATGCACATCTGATTCTCTTCATCTCTAAAAACGTGCAGTGTCCTAAGTCAGCTAAGTGCGATACACGTGTAAGTGGCGCTTTAAATTTATCTTGTTCTCATGGTGGCGGTTGGTTAGTTATCACAGCCTGTGTTTACGTATACATTTTCTGTAAACTACCAGTCATTTGGAGCCAAGACGGTCGTGTGTGGGATTTTAATTACGTTCCGGTGCCGCCGAAAATATTCAGTCGCGAAGCCTAGTTGCTATACTCAAATTTTTGTGTTTCAAGCTGCGTTTCCACGATACACTTTTGGTCACATTGTTTCTATGCACCCTGTATGACGACGCCGGATGGCAAACTTCGCTGAATCACAACAGCTTAAATTTTTCTTTTCTTACGAACGCTGGGTGACTGCCACCCATATTCTGCCACGTCACTGGAACGCTAGCACGCGACACATAAAATCACGAAACCAGTATCAGATCCGCGTAATTACACTGTACCGATTATGTGCATATTTAAACGTTAATCACAAATGTAGATAGCAGTAATGTGTAAGATGAATTTCTTTTTCCGTTAGTCTTCCGCGTCCTGCAACCGACAGAGCTTTGTCGCTGCCTCAGCGACTGATTGTTGCTGCTACTACGCAGAACGATGTCAATTTTAAAGTCTGCCGCCAGTAATGGCGGTTTTCTGAAGCAAACGAAAGCGGGAGAAAAATGTATATGTATCATCTGATCGAGAGTGAATCCCTAATTGGCACAGCGACTTAATTTTTAATATTTACGAGCAGCAGAGCCTGGCGTAGCCGTCCAGTTGCGAGATGCGTGTCCATTCCGACACGTGAATCGCACCCCTAGTCGCTGGCAGTTGTAACATTGTAATGCATTCGAAGTGTGCTCTTTCGCACACCGCACCTACATGGATGGACTTGTGTCTCAGCTGCGTCCAGCTGATGGTATCGTAGACTCCTAAGAAGGAGATCATTCTGTGAGAAAATGTTCCGGAAAACACGCATAGAAATCGTCAAAAAATACCTTCAGAACCTTTCTATCCAAGCCAGTTAACGCTTGTGCTACTTATATTATGCTCACTTTAATGACACACGTGGTGCAGAATATGCGTAGCGGTAAGGGATGGAACTTATTTACACCCCCTGGCTTTGAAAACGTATCATGGCTAGAAAAATTCCTGTCGAGTCGAGGCGAAACCTTAAACAAGTACACAGGATTAGCAGATATGTTGTCACCACCCATCGATTGTGAAGGTTTAATAAACAAGTTGACAGCGTCGTCTGTTTCGCATCGAGGCGGAATATAATCGCAGTGTGAAAAGCTGTCTTACTTCGTGGCAATGTGTCCAGCTGTTGTCCTTCTGTGTTTCTACAGACTGCATTCGTATCTGGTAACGGATACGGAAAAAGATCTATCATCGGCCCTAACACACTGCGCATGTGAAGAGGAGCACCGTATGGAAACTAACAAGTAATTTACTGGAAACGTGATAAAAATGGAAAAAAAAAAATCTTGCGTCAGCGATATTATTCTGTCGTGTCTGGGCAGCGCCGAACGCGAGAACGAACGCCACCAAAGCTTTATTTTAATTTACGGCGCCTTTTTGCGTTGTACGGCGCTCGTTGACGCACGTGAAACTTTGGACACACACACAGCGTTTCATACCTTAGGCCATAGTCACACACATGTAGACGGCAAATGCATCTATCCTTGCCGTGTCGAGGTTCGAAACCAGGTGGATAAGACAGTTGCAGTATTAAGAACTCATATCAACGACGGATCTCCGTGTCGTATTAGCGTCACACGTGTAGCAATTCCGTTAAGCTAATTTCCCCAAGACTCGCAGTGCTAATCCGGTATCTATCCCTGTTGCGTTTGGTCAGGTGGGACGACACCAAACGTTTCACACACTCTCCTTACAATTCTTTATTTTCACGAACGACAGAATTCCTGTTCTTGTTAGACTGTGACTCATTTAGCTGGCCGCTTCTACAGAAGAGCAAATATCGGCCTGGCGTGAAGCACACAGTTTTCTGGCCGTTTCCTCAGGAGCACGTGTGGTGTGTGTCATTATGGCTTAAGAGCTAACATCTGTGATGTCCGAATTTACACAGAATAAGAGGCTATGGTCCCTGCATACTCCAGTACAGATAGCGACACAGTATCGAGATATGAAGCGTGAAGAACCGAATACGTTACTGATGGAGGACGCCCGTATACCGAGTTAGAGATTAACATCCCGTCGTCTCAAAATCTTCGCCATTCGTAACGTTTTACACCTGACGACCGACACGCATCCCTGCTTTCAACCCATGGAAGGACACACTCGCCCTGTTTATCTCGGCCGACTCTGCAGCGCCGCACGTGCAGCCCCTGCCTTCCACAGAGCTCGGCCTTACAGTATTCTCACTAAGACGATGCGTTTAGTACTGCGAAAGATTTGTCCTATAATTAAGTTTTAGCGTTTAAATGGTGTACTGTTTATTCTGATACTGCTTTAATGTGTTATCTAAACATATAAATAGCGTACATCTAATCGATCGTTAGGAAAACGGGGATTACATGTTCCAAACGCACAAATTTCCATCGCTTTATTTTCTGCATCGACATTCGAATCGCACAGCCTTTGTTGCCAAAGAGTTTTCGTTGTGGTTTGCTTCCTCCTCTGCGAAGTAGTGCTGTGATTTCTTACACATTCCATCCACGTATCAAATCAGCATGGAAGTTGCCCTAATGAGAATAGAGAAGAAATTTAACATTACTAGGTGCTCGTACGAAGTTTGGTGTCCGCTCTCCGACGTGTCCGAAAAGTCCATACCAGGAAACCGCACTACAAAATAACACGCATTGTGTATGTTGATAATCTTTAAAAACCGTGTCCCAATTACGGCAAGCACAGTTGCTAAGCTAAAACTAGTGTGTACTAATAAAATGTTTAATATGTCTCCAATACACTGACTTTACATAGGAAAGCGTCTCACGTTGAATTGCTAGAACAATAATTATAAAAGGTGGCAATGTTATTTACGCACTATCTTTTAAATAGATATGATGGTATCTGATACTCAACTACTAATGCAAAGAAACGTACTGATGCTAAAATGCTTTAAATTCTTGCTATCATTTAATCTTTAAAATTTAATAATTCTCTTCCTGTTAATATTTAATTAATTAACTTACGTCGTTCAGATTTCGTAACGCTGACGGCCTTAAAATTTAAAGTTGTTCAGTCCCTGTTTTGTTTTCTTTCAATTGTTGCGAGCCAGCGATGGTGCAATATTGTTCGCTTTCAAGTCTACACATTTATAAAAATCAGGTCCAGGAAACACTTTTGTGATCACGGTTGCGATTCAGACGGTATTCGCGTAATTGTACTGATTAAGAGTTATCGTTTCCGAAAGATGCAGGTTCGATCAAAGCTGTGTGCACTTTTGCGCGTATAATGAAAATATTCCTAACACGTCGCGTAACAAAAAGTAACATGCGAATCACAACCGTGGTCAAACGAAGAAAATATATGATGACATAAATGTTCTTCGCTGTTATTCAGGACAGGTTTAGATTAAACACCGCAATTTTCAGTCTTTTTAAATCACAGTACGATACGCTTTAGGGATATTTGTTTTACGCTGGAGTACAGCCGCTGTCCAGGTTGAAACTACAGTTGCGAAATCCGATCTGTGCGGCCTCTCTGATGACAGAATACGTAAAACCCTTGTATGAAATAAAATAGTCTGTTTGTCTCGGTTTTGCGTCGTTAACAGTGCTGCCAATATTTTTGCTTGAAACCCAAGTGCGAAATATTATACATAGTTAAGCCGAACATATTTCTCCGTCAGTTCTGCGTCCCCTGCGGCCTACAGAGCTTTGCCACTGATGGCAGTTCGACTGTCTCGCGAGTGACGGCTGTTATCTGACCTTTCTTAAAATCCACCCACAGCAGGATGTCGCGCCGCCCGCCATTCACGAGATACGTGTCCGTTCCAACATGTGAATCACACGCCTAGTCGATGGCCAGTTGCACCATTTTAATGCATGCCGACAGTGCTGTTTCGCAGTCCGCACATTCATGGCCGGCCTTCTGTCACAGCTGCCTCCAGCTGATGGTATCCTAAATTTCTGAGGAGGAGGAGGAGGTTGTGTGAGAAAATCTTCCAGAAAACACGTACAGAAATCGCCAAAAAACACCGTCAAAACATTTTTATCCGGGTCAGTTAATGCATGAGATTCTGTTTGATTATGCACACCAGCATCACACGCTTTGTGTGGTAAGAGTTGTTACGTATTTACGCTCCAAGGTTATGAAGACTTGTAACGGCTAGAAAGATTCGTCTTGAGTCACACCCAATTCTTAAACATACACGCATTATCAGCGTCTATATTGTCAAGAGACATCGATTGTGAAGATGTATAAAAAATTGTCGACAATGTCACCTGCTTTGTGCCGATGCGGAATTTAAACACGGTGTGTATCGACAGATTCCATTCGTAACTGGAAACAGATTAAAATATATCTATCCAGAACCTTTAAACACTGCACCTGTGAGGACAAAGAACACGTTCAAGTCAAGCAGTAATTCACTGACAAGGCGGTAGAAAATTAAAACAAAAAAACTTGTCTCATCCATATTCTTCTGTCCTGTTGCTGGGCAGAGCCGGTCGCGAGAACCAACGCCACAGGAGCTTTCTTGACGGAGCCTGAATGCGTTACACGCTGCACATCGGCCTGTGCAAAATTTTGGACACAAACCGTGTTCCGTACCTTCGGCCAATCTCGAAACTCTGCCGTAGTGTCCTTCATATTCTTGCCATATATTAAAACAATCTTGCAAATTTTTTTGATTGTCACGTAAAACAAAAGTTAGTATTTTGATTGTCTCTTATTAAACGTGCTATCACTCGTGTTTCAATAGTCGACATCGCAAAGTTGTCCCACGAGCCAGTGCGATTTGTATGTCTACGTACTCTTTCTAAATGATTGCCCAGTGTGGGACAAGCACATCTGCGGGAAATTCGTTATGATAGAATTATTATCTAGTATTCGAATCTCTGATTTGTCGGTTATATACATATTTCGGGAGGTGTATGCGGCCTTCAAATCGTTTTGTGAGTGACAGTAAAATAGTAGGACTGTTAATACATTCTACATCTGCGATATCGTTGCTGGATGTGTCCCTACAACCACAGCCGCCTCTCGCTTAGTGGCTCAGCCTCCGGCTCACAACAGTGGATGGTGACAAAATCGTCCCATAACCCTGTGTACAGCGGTGGGAATGTGAATTTACTCCAAGTCTCCTGCCCACATCTAAACGCCTAATCTTTTCAGGTGCAAAACGCTTCCACCAGTGCTCGCCTCGTATTTCTTTCGACAACGAGCGTGATTCCGGTGTATTAATAAAGCAGCCACGAACGCTTTAATGGGCCTGGATAAGACTTTTGAACATCCCTTTACGTGTGATCTGCTCCTCACACTTCTCCATCTTATATTTTCACTGACCTCCGTAAGGAATTCGTATTCTACATTACATATTGACGTCTTCCTTTTACAATACGAAAACACCGCCAAGTTTGTTTCATCGTCGACAGTTGCTCAGCGGAGACCATAGGTGTGAAACGTATGAAGCTTGGAACGTACCGCAGGCGTTCGTTCCGGCTAGTGGAATCTATTAAGGTCTCACATGTAACCACCACAACAGAAAATTGGTTTCCGAAATTTTGGTCATCTAAATGTTGTGCCCCGCGTAGTCGATGTCTCTGTCGCGCCTTTCATCTTGACTGCTCAGTACAAACATGGAAACCCGCGGCAGGTATCCGATTCTGTTAGCCCACCTTGGTGCAGGGCTAGAAGCAATATTCACCACATTTCAGTATTGTCAAAACAGTTAGTAAGTGGAATAGTGTTTGCCTCTGGTCTGGAGAAGGAATAGGTGCTACTTGGTTCCATAGTGTCGTACATATTTATCGAACAAAAAAAAAAATATAGAGGAATTAAATTCACCGTATTCATCAGTCGAATCCACACTTCCACATCATAGACACTATAAATTTATTTCGTCTTCATTCACGATGATAGTTCCAATGTCATAGACCCAGTTAAGTGTTTTGTTTAATTATGAACGCTTTGGCAACTGACCAACGGTGCATGCTTTCACTAATACCGATTCTGTAGGGTCTCATACGTTGCTCCATAATAGCGTGACAGACACACTTGTCACAACATTTATGCGGTTACCGCTCTACTAGAGAACTTTTTGTAATCAGAAAACATATTGCACGTCTAATTCCGTACTGCCTCGTTATACGTGTCACATTTCCTTTTACATAGTTACTGTCTACTGAACTTTAAAGTTACAGATCGCTACCAACGCATTCTGACATCTTGCCATTGTTAGAACATCCTACGGACGATTAAGTGTACTGGACTCCTGAGAATTGGAACAACATTCTGTAACGCATCGACTCGCATAAACTGGGCGGAAAAACTATTTCACCAAAAGCGTAGGGCACAAAGAGAGCGTCAAACGAAGGAATGTGAGTATAGAAAATACAGGTGGCAGTTAAACATTTAAGGCGCTGCGGCAGCATGAAAACGGTGGTCAGTTACAACATTTTCCATACATACTCCTGTTAATTAAGTGGTGCCTCATTTTTCACTTTTTTTAAATATACTCAAACAAGAAACATGGGCATGTGATTGTCCTCATTTCTGAACAAGTATTGTCTCGTTCGTCAGCTGAATGCGATACACGCGTTTGTGACGCTTGAAATTTATCTTGTTCTCGTCGTGACGACTGGTTAGTCCAAACATTCTGTTTATGTATACGTTTTCTGTAAAATACCTATCATTTTGAACAAGGGCCTCAGTGTGGCAGATTTCAATTACGATCCCGTAGCGCTGAAAATATGCATTTACGACCCTTAGTTGCCATACACGCATTCCTATGTTTCATGATGTCCTTCCGCCCTACATTTTTGTTTCTCCACGCCCTGTATAACGGTGCTGGATGGCAAACCTCGCTCAAACAGCAATGTTTAAATTAGTCGCTTCATACGTTCGTTACACGTATGTCACTGAATGACACCAAGCCAGCTTGTCCGCCTATATTCCGCCACGTCACTGGAAAGCCAGCACGCGATCCTCAAAATCACGAAACCAGCACCAGATTCGCACGGTGACACCGTACTGGTTGTAAGCACATTCGGACATTAATCGCAATTGCAGATCATAGTAATGTAGGAGCCGAGTTTATCTTTCCGTTAATTCTCCGTCTCCCGCAGACCACAGAGCTCTGTCGCTGCATCAGCGGTCGATTGTTGCTGCTGGCGCCACGGAATGATGGCAGTTAACATTCAGAGTTTCTCCGGAGTAACTGGGATTCTGTTAAAGGAATGAAAACAGAAAGAAGTAACGAATGAGCCAACTCGAAATCAAACACTACGTTTCTGGTAGTTTAATGCGATGACAATTTTGAATGATAACTTTCGTGATGCGATTGAGTTACCAGCAATTACAGAAACCCAGGTTTTAAGTTGGGCCCTCCACAGACAAACTCACTATAGTTATCGTCCGTGCCAAGTTTCATTTTACACACAACGGAATTACACTATTTATTATGACCTACACATAACCTAGCCTGTAATTCATGACGAAGTTGACTATTTCTACTACCACTCTCGTATTTTTTTTAGGTAAGGAATTAGCAAAATGCTCAGACGAGAAAGCAGTCTTGCGTCTGTCACGCAATCATCCTGGAAACAATTCCTCTATCCAGAGCATTTCTTTCTCCGACAGAGGAATGATTTTACAGTTACCTTTGCATGTAATTCATACTTTACTGTATAAACTGAATATTTAGTAAAAGGGCGAACCGAGTTAAGTACTGCATAGTGTGAATGAATGCTGCGATTTTCCAACAAAGAACAACTGGCACAAAATACTGAGACTCGGCTACAGATATCTGCCGTCACCGAGCTGCAGTGGCAGCTGTCATTCGTGAAATCTTAATGGCGGCCACGGCTGCCGAGGCTCGTCCACAGATGCAGCAGCAGCCCACAGTGTGGGGTGACGTCACAAGGCACCCGCATCTCCAACACAACGCACGACGTGTGTTACTATATCTTATCACTTATTTCTCTTTATCGGGCATTTCCATATTTACTCACCTCTGAACTCCAGTATATTTTGTCGGTATCAATACAATCAATTTAAACGCTCTGTACAATACTTTTGTACGAGCGGCACGATTATTAACAATTTTTGTCGGGAACTTGTTCGTTATTTACTGTATTTCCTCATTCTAAACCCAGCGTCAAACAAGTTGCGTGCACCTCTGAAACTTGGTCCGCCTTTACAAGGTACATCTCTAGTAGTATTAGGTGTTTAACACGTCTGTATGATTTGCGTGCAAAACTTGATCTTCTATGAAAAAGGCAGACGTCATTTCGCGTCTGCTGCCAGTTGTAAGATGCATTCAAGTAACGTGTCCCACTCACTGACCAGTGACGCCGATTTTAATCTGTCCACCCGGTGCCATATCGCCGCCCACAGATTTCTGGGTAGTCCTCCTACGTAACAGAACTTTTCCGCTCTTTGCCTCCCGCAACTGTTGATGTTCAGATTTTCCGTTTCAAGATCCGCCAGGTAGTCCGTCGCACTCGACACCTGATTCGCGACCGCTTTCTCTGAAGACTGCCGCCGGTTGTTACTTTAGCTCTTTCTCCATTCTGATGATGTATCTTCCAGCGCCGCTCCTAACTGCTTATGTCTCTTGTTCTCCATGCCAGGAATTGTACCCTTTTACTGAACAACTAAAGAAAAATTAATGCCACGTATTATTTTGAGTAGTTGAAAAGTACACTTCGTAGGCAATATACTTGCACCTCACATTGAAATCAATTTTTTTTCCTCTCAGGAAAAAAGAAAAGATTTTCCGGGGAGTGTTGGAATGTGACGAAAAAAACAGTATTTATTTCCATTCTTTTCAAAAGAAATACGAAATATAAACTTATTTTATGTTTTAATATGCTACTACTTATTTGAAAGCGCTGAGCAACGTTTCGCTCGAGAACGAAAACAGTCTGAAATTTATTCTACGACTCCTGACTGCGTTATACGATATTCTCTGGTGCTGTGTGGAGGCGAATTTGGAACCGCAGCCGCCTGTTTCTCTGGTGTGGCGGTCTTGTCCGCTCACAGTTATCTCATTTTATCTTCTGTCATACATATAGGCTACACCCCTCCCTCGTTGCCCACTACAAGAGATTTCGATGTACGGATGTTCTGTTTTTATTTCTTGGAAGGGCGTGATTCGCACCCGAATCAGCGGTATACGCTGCGGTGGCGCCCCGTGTTGCAGAAGAAGGTAACTGCGAAAGGAGTTACAGAGGACGCAGTGTCGTCGATGGCCGACAGATGGCAGCATGCGACTTCCCGTGTTGAGCTTTGATATAGGGAATATGCCGGTGAAACGGAATACACAGCGCGAAAAAGATGTATACGGGCTCCATTGTGTATAATATGGACACTGAAATTCTGATACCTTTTTATAGTAAATTATAAATGTCGAACGGAGGAGAATGTTTAGCGTAAAAATAAAATTTTTGAATCTCTTATGTTTCCGTTTCGAGAAAGTAAGGGTATGTTAATAATCGCTTCCATTCTGTCAAACAAAATATAAACGTTATTTAACAGTTCTACACACGGCTAACGAATGTGCTTTCCATAAACCGAACTGCCGCTACCGCTTCTGGTTCGTCATGTAAACGCTATCATATCGACTCCCGAAACCTGGTCACCGATGCCGGATTTCTTGCTGTATTTCGAAGGAAAAAAAACACTACCACAGCATTCCATCATTTTACGGTTTTAAGCACTTTCATTTTATCGAAGAATTGAGCCTGCGGTCATGTCTGATAATGTGTAACAGTGCAGGATGACAAAATCCCGCCCAACCGCCACTGCTTACGTTTGCGTTTTTTCACACACGTCGTTGACCGACTACCAAAAGGGACGCCACCCGAACGCCAGCACGGGTTACACAAAATCGTAAAACCGGCGTCGCATTCGCATAATGACACGGTACTGACGTTGGGCACTTTTAATCGCGCTTGCACATCGTAGAAAGATAAAGCTGAGTTTATTTTTCCGTTAATTCTGCGTCTGCAGCAGCCCACAGTGCTTTGTCGCTGCCCCAGCGACCTATTGTTGCTGCTGGCGCTCCACAATGTCGGCAGTTTATCACTTGCTCGCTGACAATGGCGGTTTTATGGAGAAAATGAAAACGGAGATATTATAGTAAATGCACAACCACCAATCAAACTTTACATGTAAACGATAAACCTTTAAACGATAAATATCGTCGGTGGGGCACACATAACTGTATGTTGTCCATTTAAACCCACATTTAGAGTTAGTCCTTCCACACACAAACTCGCAAAACTTATCATTCTGTCCAATCGAAATTACGCATCGCATTCCTCAATGAAAAATACTACTCACTTCCACTAATCACTTGTGGCGTCGTGCTTGCGTGACAGTTCCACCTCCCTGTAGCAAACGATTGTCTGCTATATTAAACACTGTCCGCATATAAAAGCATTTCAATATTTTCGCAATAGTAATTGACGAGCTAAAAAGGTTTTTCGTCTTGTTACTGCTTAATTATCATGTCGGCATTCACAAACGTGTGAGCTCCCTGTTAACAGGGATTGATAATGTTTTATCGCTCTGAAACAGCTGCTGAACCTCGTATGCAGACGAAGAAACCGAATCGCAAAAGTCGACGTTCGTTCCAAGAGAAACTACCCATGATACTGGTCGCTAGAAAATGATATTAACTTATATAAGCGAGAGTAATTTCCATAGCCGTTGTCTTCGTAAAGCTGAATGTTTTGTAAACTCACTACCGTAATTAGTTCAGAGGCTTTCGTTTCTTCAGCAATACGTAAACGAACAATTACAGAGACTTGGAACCGTGCCGAAACTTTCGTTACAAATGGGAACGGAGTGTACCGCAGCTACATTGCTCAGACACTCGCTTTCGGCGTTCTTCGCCGGATTAGCCGCGAATAACAAACCGAAGTTCGGACGAATCTCTCCGTCGCCTCTTTGTGGACCAACCGACTACAGCCGTGCTGGCAAACAAGGTGTCGATGTCTGCGACGCTGCTTCCACCACGGGTTAAAAGTTATCAAGTCTAGGAGAGCCTTTGCAGCTTCCCAGCAGCCGCCGTGACGGTACAAGTTACTGCTGCACACTCTCGTCTCTGCGGCCTGTCTTCTCACGGAGCAGATGTTCCTTGGTTTTATCTGAATATAAATAACGTAAGTAATGTTGCCAAAAGACTACGGCGAATATTTACATTTATTACTAACTGTTTTCTCACATTATCGTCCTAAGCATATTCAGGTTTCCTAATATCCTCACTGTTTTCACATGTGTTTGTGGCCGCCGGCAATCAAATGCGCCATTAGCAGTGCAGGAAACTCACCGTCGTCAAACCAGCATCGGAGACAAATTTGCTTACCGAGAAAGCAACTTGTGAAGGTTTACATCTATTATAGAGCCGACACAGCTTGGCCTGTTGTTGGCCACACTAAGAGAAGACACGTAGCACTCGAAAAAGACCGTCGTTTTAGGAAGTTAAGGAATTTCAAGGGTATACTTTTTGTTTGGCTCTAGCTTCAATACACTCTAAAATCGTCTCAGAGGTGTTTATGTTACCGTCTGCAACTCTGTCGCTTACGTATAATTAATCTGGCCTAAACTTGTGTTTTAGGAGCTGACTGCTTGAGATGTTTTGCTTAATTTGGCACCTTCCATTGCGACGTGGTGCTGTGGCCCTTTACATATTCGGCCACTGACTAAAAGAGTGTTACAATTGTCGTGATGATAATGGATAGAGAATGAGTTGTTGTTATTATTGTATCTCGTATTATCGAGAGCTTAGTGCGTAGCTGTGCAGTCTCTTTGCGACAGTACTTCATTAACTAGAGACCACGGCCGGCGTTACTTGCTCGTACACCACAGTGACGTCATAACATCCACACTCGCGTCTCATTCATTATGAACGGCTGCGCACTGCCACATATGCTAGCCCTGAAATCGGGTGAGCCCGGCCTTTTTGCTTCTCACTAGAATAACACGGTAACTACTCTCAAAAGAGCCATGCATTTCTGGACAGACGATTTTTTCCATTTAATACAACTTTTCTTTTACTACAGGTATTAACACACTTGGAAAGCGTGTAATCGGCGGATATGTGTCCGATCGTGTTTACTCACTGGGCTACAAGCGCAAAACTTGTACTCCTCACGGCTTTGTGTTCGCCTCGACCAACGGATTACGTTACGTCTGTTGCCAACATGCTGATTTTTTTCCTGCAGCATCTTATATCTCCAAATTCTATCGTAGTCGGTTCCACATTCTTGGTATATATTACAACAATCCTGCGATTTATTTGAATGACCTCGAAAACAAAGGATATCATTTTCATTTCCTCTTATTAAACGTACCATTCGTCGTGTTTCAAAAGTCGACATTGCAAAGCTGTACCACAGATCGGCGCGATTTGTATATCTACACACTCTCTCGAAGCGATTGCCCAATATGGGACAAACACAACTGCCACGACATTTGCGATGATACAATTGTTCTCTACTCTTCGAATCACCGATTTCTCAGTAATATACTTGCGTAGGGGAGCGTATCTGGTACTCAGTCCGTTTCTGTGAACGTCAAATAGTAGGACAGCTACTATTTATTACATAGAGCAGTCTCTGCAAACGGATCTGCCAATAGCAGTTCCGTCTTATCACGCAACCTGGAAATGTGCTTAAAACCACAGCCAGCCTCTCCCTTAGAGGCAAGGGCTACGGCAAACAGTGGCCGGAGACAAGACACCCCGTGACTCTGTGCAGAGCGGTGTGAGTGTGTTTTTACTCTTTGAACAGTATTGTCGCCGTGCCTAAACGCCCAAAGCTTTTTGGTGAAATGTGTTTGCAGCAGTGCCCATCTCGCACTTCTTTCCACAACGAGCGTAATCCTGATCGCTCAAGAAATCAGCAATGAACGCTTCAATGAACGCTTCTATGAACGCTTGAACGTTCCTCTATTTCCAATCTCCTCTTCACCCTCCACTACATCATGGCTCCACTGGCGTCTGCCAGGATTCCGTACTCTCCACCATCTGTTATGTCTCCACCTATTGCGCAAAGACTGGTAAGTCTGCTTCATGAAGGACAGCTGCATTGCAGAGACCACGCGTGTAATAATTATGAAGCTCGGGACATGGACGTTTGCTCACTCAAGCAAAACCGATTACTGTTTAACATGTAACCACATGATTAAAACGGTTTCCGAAACTTTCCTCCCCTGAATGTTGTTTCCCGTGTAGTCGCCGTCCCTGTCGTACCGTT
Organism: Schistocerca piceifrons; assembly: GCF_021461385.2. Classification (NCBI taxonomy): domain Eukaryota; kingdom Metazoa; phylum Arthropoda; class Insecta; order Orthoptera; family Acrididae; genus Schistocerca; species Schistocerca piceifrons. The sequence continues at coordinate 2,768,281 of NW_025728455.1, read as the reverse complement.
CATCCTGACTGCTCAGTACACACATGGAAACTTGCTGCAGGTGTCAGATACCTACATGGAGGACTTGAGGCAAATTTCACGACGTTTCAGTACAGTGAAAACCGTAAATAGAATGTAGTTCGCCTCTGCCAGGAGAACAAATCAGGGCAACTCGGTCTCGTAGGTTACTGTGTCGCAGGGATATATCGAGATACAGAGAACAGTTGATACCACGCTATTCATCAGTCTCTGAGTCATCACTTCCACATCACAGAAACTATAAAATTAATTTGTCTCTATGATAGGAGCAATGCGACCAACGCCATTAAAAGTTCCGTTTCATTTTCAGTCCATAGGGAACTGGGGAACTGACCAATGGTGCATTGTCTCTCTCGTTCCATTAATACCGACGCTGTAGGTGCTCATAATATGTTGCCCCATAATAATGTGCCAGACGCTTTTCTCACCACATTTATACATTTACTGCTTGCTTAAACGTTTCGCATTTTCTTTCACGTACTTGCCGTCTACTAAATTTTATAGTTGTATATCGCTACCAACGCATTCCGTCATTTTGTCGTTTCCAGCACTTTCTATGGAGTCGTGAGACTATCATTGTCACTTGCTACGACATGCTTACTTAATTAAGTGGTGACTCATTTTTCATTTACTTTGACCTTTTTAAGACATCTTCAAGTACTCTGTATAACGATGCTGGATGGCGAAACCCTGCTCAACCAGCACTGCTTAAATTGTTCACTTTTAACGTACGCTGCACTGAATGACTCGCACCCCGGTCGTCCGCCCGTATTGCGTCGCGCCACTGGAAAGCCAGCACGGGACACACAAAGTCACGAAACCAGCATCAGATCTGCAAAATTACTCTGTACTGATTGTCAGCACATTTAGACGGTAGTCACAAATACATATAGTAGTAATGTAGAAGCTGGATTTATTTTTCTGTCAATTTTCCGTCTCCTGCATCCGACAGAGCTTTGTCGCTGCGTCAGAGACCGATTGTTGCTGCCAGCACCGCGGAATGTTGGCGGTTTTAACCTTCCCGCGAGTAATGGCGGTTTTGTGAAATAAGCGAAAACGGGAGAAGAATTCAGATGCAAGTGTTCATCATCGAAATGAGAGTGAATCCCTACATATCTGCCCACGGCGGGATCTCGCCTATCCCTCCAGATGCGAGACGCGTGTCCGTCCCCACGTGTGAGTCACACTCCTAGTCGCCGGCCAGTTGTACCACTGTAACGCATCCCAACCGAGCTGTTTCGCACTCGGCACATTCATGGATGGCCTTCTGTCACAGCTGCCTCCAGCTGATTTTACCCTACACTCCCGAGAAGCAGGCGGTTGAGTGAAAAAATATCCCGGTAAACATGTAAAGAAAACCGTAAAAAAAAAAAAACGGTCAAAACGTTTTTATCCAAGCAGAAAAAAAAGACAGCTGATATCGGTATATTTAACGAAGTCATTCATTTCTGTGTACGTTATTCACCTCTCGCTGTGCGCCCTGCTCTGTTTGGGAAAGGAGGAAGCGTCGGTAGCAAACTTTTGTCAACGGCTGAATCTGGAGGTCGTCCGTACTAGCGAGGCGATGAAGGCATTTGCGAACTAGGGGTAAATCTGTTTAATTTCTTTTATTTCATCGCATAGGTGAATAGACTGAATCAGCATAGAGTGGTCTCCCCTAATCCACAGAAGATACGATAAGAAATGTTACGTTCTTCCGATTAATCTACAGCTACGAAAAACCTTCAACTTCTCATCGTAATCGCTGTTCCTTCCAGTTCACCGCCCTGCAATTCGTCAGAATCACATAAACGGACAATTTAAATCACACAGTGTTTACAATAAACTGTTGCGAAAACAGCTGTGCGCCTAAAATTCCGTTACGACGGGGAACGGAGTGGCTCGCGACGGCATTCTTGTGTCAGACGCTGTCCGTGCTCTTGCCGAGTTAAACTTTTGTATCTGTTCAGGACTACTTTAGAAAGATTCGTCTCCTTTACTTCGGCTCCGCATCACTGTCGCCATGCTGCCAGACGAGGTGTCGACGTCTGCGACGCTGCTCCCCCACGTCCGGACGCAAATGATTCGACCAACTGCCCCGTAGAATAGCCGCTGCACAAATTGAATTTTTTTTGGGGGGGAATCAGATTTTTGCGGCATCTCTGACGACAGAAAAATGTGAAGCCCTTTTCTTATATAAAAGTCTGTATTCATATATTTTTTGTTGGTAACAGTACTCTAAATATTTTTACGTAAAACGCTAGGCAAAGTATTACACTTAGATGAGGAAAGTGGTAAACGAAGGAAAATGTTAGAAATATGGCCCGCTTCCCAGAATTAACTGTTCCCGTCGCCTCATTTGTGTTACACATATTCAGGTCTGGGGAGGGCGTCTCTTGCTGATACACTGTGGAGACGTCGCAACAACTCGCGAGTCATTCATTCATACTACTAGGAATCTGTATTTTTCTTTTGTTTCCTTCACTGCTTGCTCAATATACAGATTGAATAACATCGGGGAGAGGCTACAACCCTGTCTCACTCCCTTCCCAACCACTGCTTCCCTTTCATACCCCTCGACTGTTATAACTGCCATCTGGTTTCTGTACAAATTGCAAATAGCCTTTCGCTCCCTGTATTTTACCCCTGCCACTCTTCTATACACAGTTAAGCCGAATACATTTTTCCGCCAGTTGGGCGTCCCTGCGGCCGGCAGAGCTTTGCCACTGCCTCAGCTGCTGACTGTCGCTGCTGGCGCTCCGAAATGTCGGCAGGTCCACTCCCTCGCGAGTGACGGCGGTTTCCTGGCCTAAAGGAAAGCGGGAAAAGATTTTCGAATATGCCCTAAGAAGAACGTCGCGTCGCCTGCCATTCACGAGATGCGTAACCATTCCCACATGTCATAATCACACTTCTAGTCGCTGGCCAGTTGCTCTGTTTTAATGCATCCGGACACTGCTACACTCCTGGAAATTGAAATAAGAACACCGTGAATTCATTGTCCCAGGAAGGGGAAACTTTATTGACACATTCCTGGGGTCAGATACATCACATGATCACACTGACAGAACCACAGGCACATAGACACAGGCAACAGAGCATGCACAATGTCGGCACTAGTACAGTGTATATCCACCTTTCGCAGCAATGCAGGCTGCTATTCTCCCATGGAGACGATCGTAGAGATGCTGGATGTAGTCCTGTGGAACGGCTTGCCATGCCATTTCCACCTGGCGCCTCAGTTGGACCAGCGTTCGTGCTGGACGTGCAGACCGCGTGAGACGACGCTTCATCCAGTCCCAAACATGCTCAATGGGGGACAGATCCGGAGATCTTGCTGGCCAGGGTAGTTGACTTACACCTTCTAGAGCACGTTGGGTGGCACGGGATACATGCGGACGTGCATTGTCCTGTTGGAACAGCAAGTTCCCTTGCCGGTCTAGGAATGGTAGAACGATGGGTTCGATGACGGTTTGGATGTACCGTGCACTATTCAGTGTCCCCTCGACGATCACCAGTGGTGTACGGCCAGTGTAGGAGATCGCTCCCCACACCATGATGCCGGGTGTTGGCCCTGTGTGCCTCGGTTGTATGCAGTCCTGCTTGCGCTCACCTGCACGGCGCCAAACACGCATACGACCATCATTGGCACCAAGGCTGAAGCGACTCTCATCGCTGAGGACGACACGTCTCCATTCGTCCCTCCATTCACGCCTGTCGCGACACCACTGGAGGCGGGCTGCACGATGTTGGGGCGTGAGCGGAAGACGGCCTAACGGTGTGCGGGACCGTAGCCCAGCTTCATGGAGACGGTTGCGAATGGTCCTCGCCGATACCCCAGGAGCAACAGTGTCCCTAATTTGCTGGGAAGTGGCGGTGCGGTCCCCTACGGCACTGCGTAGGATCCTACGGTCTTGGCGTGCATCCGTGCGTCGCTGCGGTCCGGTCCCAGGTCGACGGGCACGTGCACCTTCCGCCGACCACTGGCCCCACGTGTTGAGCAATTCGGCGGTACGTCCACCCGGCCTCCCGCATGCCCACTATACGCCCTCGCTCAAAGTCCGTCAACTGCACATACGGTTCACGTCCACGCTGTCGCGGCATGCTACCAGTGTTAAAGACTGCGATGGAGCTCCGTATGCCACGGCAAACTGGCTGACACTGACGGCGGCGGTGCACAAATGCTGCGCAGCTGGCGCCATTCGACGGCCAACACCGCAGTTCCTGGTGTGTCCGCTGTGCCGTGCGTGTGATCATTGCTTGTACAGCCCTCTCGCAGTGTCCGGAGCAAGTATGGTGGGTCTGACACACCGGTGTCAATGTGTTCTTTTTTCCATTTCCAGGAGTGTATTTCGCAGTCCGCACATTCATAGGGGGCCTTCTGTTACAGCTGCCTCCAGCTGATGGTATCACAAACTTCTGAGGAGGAGGGGGAGGAGGTTTTGTGAGAAAAACTTCAAGAAAACACGGATGGAAGTCGTCAAAAAAACCGTCAAAACATATTTATCCGTGCCAGGTAACGCATTTGATTCTGCTTTATTGTGCTGACCTGGATGACACGCGATGCGTGGTAAGAGGTGTAACGTATTTTTACGCTCCAAGGTTATGAAGACTTGCAACGGCTAGAAAGATTCGTCTTGAGTCAAGGCGAAATCTTAATCATATATGTATTATCAACGTGTATTTTGTCAACAGGCATCGATTGTGAAAATGTAATAAAAACAGTCGACAGTATCATCTGTTTTGTGCCGATGCGGAATTTAAACGCCGTGTGAGGAACTGTTTCCTTTCTTGGGGCAATGTGTCCAGCAGTTGCTTCTCTGCTTATACATGTTCCATTACTAACTGGCAACTGAAGAAAAAGATCTATCCAGGACCTTCACACACTGCATTTATGAGAACAAAGATCACATTCTAGACAAACGGCGGTAGAAAATTAGAATAAAAACTTTGTGTCATCCATATTCTTTTGTCCTTTTGCTGGGCAGAGCCGGTCGCGTGATCGAACGCCACCAAAGCTTCATTCACAGTGCCTGAATGCGTTATTTGCCGCTCGTTGGCCAGTGTAAAACTTTGGACTCACACTATTTTCCGTACCTTCGGCCGACCTCGAAATTCTGCCGTAGTGTCCTTCATATTCCTGCTATTTATTAAAGCACTCTGAAATTTTTTTTATTACCTCGTGAAACAAAAGTTATCATTTCGATTTCCTCTTATTGAATGAGCTGTCCCTCGTGTCGCATCGCAGAGTTGTCCCACAAGTCAGTGCGATTTGTATATCTATGTACTCTTTCTAAATCATTCCCCAGTGTGGGACAAGCACATCTGCGAGAAATTTGTTATCATACAATTATTATCTACTGTTTGAATCTCTGATTTGTTGGTACTATACATATTTAGGGACATGCGTGAGGTCTTCAAATAGTCTCTTTGACAGTAAAATAGCAGGACTGTTAATACATTCCACATAGGGCCGTCATTGCAAATCGATCGGCCAGTAGCAGTTCTGTCTTATCACGGGAACACTGCAATATCGATGCTGCAAATGTCCTTATAACCACAGCCAACCTCTCGCAAGGGGCATAGGCTCCATCACACAACACTGATTGATTACTCTATCACAAGTTTTCTGGCCATCCCTAAGCGCCTAATCTTTTCACGTGCAAAACCCTTCCACCAGTGCCCGTCTCGCATTTCTTTCGACAAGGAGCATAATCCTGGTCGGTTAACAGAGGAGCCACTAACGATGTAGTGGGCCTGGATAAGACTTTTGAACATCCCCTTACGTCTGACCTCATCATACTCTTCCAACTTATATTTTCACTGGTGTCCGTAAGGGATTCGTTCTCTACATTACTTGTTGACCTCTTCGTTTCGCAATACGAAAACACCACTAAGTTCGTTTCGTTGTCCATATTTTGCTCAGCGGAGACCATGGGTCTTAAACGTATGAATCGTGGAACGTACCGCAGGCGTTCGTTCCGGCTAGTAGAATCGATTAAGGTTTAACATGTAAACATGACTACAGAAGAGTAGTTTCCGAAATTTTGGTCATCCCAATGTTGTGTCCCGCGTGGACGCCGTCTGTGTCGCGCCGTTCGTCTTGACTGCTCAGTACAAACATGGAAACTCGCAGCAGGTATCCGATTCTGTTAGCCCACCTTGATGCAGGGCTAGAAGCAATATTCACAACATTTCAGTATAATCAAAACAGTTAATAAGTAGAATAGTGTTTGCCTCTCGTCAGGAGAAGGAGTAGGGGCTACTTGGTTCCATAGAGTATCGTCCTAATGTCGTAGATATATATCGAACTGAGAAAGAGTAATCAATTTCACCGTATTCATGCTACTCCCAAACATTACTTCAACATCATAGACGGTATAAATTTATTTCGTCTTTAATTTTAAACGCTTTGGCAACCGACCAACGGTGCTTGCTTTCACTAATACCTGTTCTGTGGGGCCTCATACGTTGCCCTACAATAGCGTGACAGACACTCTTGTCCGACATTTCTGCGTCCACCACTCTACTACAGGAGTTTTTGTAATCAAGAGCCGGCCGAAGTGGCCGTGCGCTTAAAGGCGCTGCAGTCTGGAACCGCAAGACCGCTACGGTCGCAGGTTCGAATCCTGCCTCGGGCGTGGATGTTTGTGATGTCCTTAGGTTAGTTAGGTTTAACTAGTTCTAAGGTCTAGGGGACTAATGACCTCAGCAGTTGAGTCCCATAGTGCTCAGAGCCATTTGAACCATTTTTTGTAATCAAGAAACGTATGTCACGTCTAATTCAGTAGTGCTTCGTTATAAGTGTCACATTTCCTTTTACGTAGTTACTGTCTACTGAATTTTAAAATTACTAGTCGCTACCAACGTATTCCCGCCATTTTGCCGTTCTTAGCACTTTCTACCAAAGATTAAGTGTACTGGACTCGTGAGAATTCCAACAACAGAGTGTAATGCATCGTCTGGCATACACAGGGCGCGGAAAACCAATCTGACGAAGACAGTATCAAATGAAGGAATCTGAGTATAGAAAATACAGGTCGCAATTAAATCTTTGAACCACTATGCCAGCATGAAAACGGTGGTCAGTTTGAACATTTTCTATACATACTCATGTTAACTAAGTGGTGGCTCATTTTTCACTAATTTTGACCTTTTTGAGATATATTCAAACAAGAAACATGGACATGTGGGTGTCCTCATTTCTGAACAAGTACTGTCTCCTTCGTCAACTAAATACGATACATGTGTTAGTGATGTTTTAAATTTATCTTGTTCCCATCGTGACGACTGCTTAGTCCGAACGTTCTGTTTACGTATACATTTTCTGTAAATTACCTATCATTTTGAACAAGGACCTCCGTATGTCAGATTTCAATTACGTTCCTGCACCACTGAAAATATACATATACGACTTTTAGTTGCCATACACAAATTCCTATGCTACATGCTGTCCTTCCGCCGTGCAATCTTGGTCAAATGGTTTCTCCACGCCCTGTATATCAGTGCTGGATGGCAAAACTAGCTCCTACAGCTCTGTATAAGTTATTCACTTCATACGTTCGTTACACGTATGTCACTGAATGACACCCAGCCAGGTTGTCCCCCAATGTTCCGCCACGTCTCTGGAAAGCCAGCACGCGATCTACAAAATCACGAAACGAGTACCAGATTCGCATAGTGACACTGTACTGATTGTAAGCACATTCAGACATTAATCGCAAATGCAGATCATAGTAATGTAGAAGCCGAGATTATCTTTCCGTTAATTCTCCGTCTACTGCAGACCACAGAGCTCTTTCGCTGCATCGGCGGTCGATTGTTGCTGTTGGCGCCACAGAATGAAGGCAGTTACGTCCAGAGTTACTCCGGAGTAACTGGGATTCTGTTAAAGCAATGAAAACAAAGAAGTAACGGACGGGGCCACTAGGAATCAAACAGTACGTTTCTGTTAGTTTAATGCGGTGACAATTTTGAAGGATGAGCTTCGTGATGCGATCGAGTTAACAGCAATTACACAAAACCCAGGTTTTAAGTTGGGCCCTCCACAGACAAACTCACTAAAGTTATCGTCCTTACCAAGCTTCATGTCACACGCAACTAAATTACACTATTTCTTATGAACTACACATAACCGAGCCAGTAATTCATGACGAAGTTGACTATTTCTACTACCACTCTCGTATTTTTCTTAGGTAAGGAATGAGCAAAATGCTCACACGTGACAACAGTCTTGCGTCTATCATGCAATCATCCAGGAAATGATTCCTCCAGCCACAGCAATTCCTTTTGCGACACAGGAATGATTTTACAATTACCTCTGCATGTAATTCGTATTTAACTTTATAAACTGAATATTTAGTAAAAGGGCGAACCGAATTACGCACTGCATAGTGTGAATGAATGCTGCAATTTTGGCGGCAACAAAGAACAACGAGCACAAAATACTAGGACTCGGCTACAGACGTCTGCCACCATAGGGCCGTAGTGACAGCTGAGACGTCCGTCAAGTCTTAATGCCGGCCACAGCGGCTGATGTCCGTTACAGACGTAGCGGCAGCCCAGACGGACGTGTGACGTCACATGGCACCCCTGTCTCCCTGGAGCACGCGCCCCGTGTCTCGCTGTATCTAATCATTTATTTCGCCTTATCGAGCATATCATCATATTCGAACACCAGTATATTTTGTAGGTATCAATATAATCAATTTAAACCATCTTTATAACACCTTGTTACGACGAGAATGATTATTAACAATTTTACATTGAATTTTTGTCGGGTACTTATTCGTTAGTTCCTGTCTTTCCTCATTCTACGATGATGAGCCTACAAACCAATTAGCTTTGGAAAGAGAACAATTATGTAGATTATTGTGGCTTATATCAGTTAATATCATTTTCTAGTGATCAATACGGTAGGTAGTTTCTGTTGGAACGAACGACGACTTTTGCGATTCGCTTTCCACGTCTGCAATCGACTTTTAACCGCTATTTCACAGAAATAAAACGTTATCACCGCATGTTAACAAACCGGTGCTCGAAGCTCACATTACGTATGAGAATGCCGACTTGATAATTAAGAAGCGATAAATCTTTATAGTTCGCCCACTACTACTGCGAAATATTGAAGTGCTTTTATGTGCGGACAGAGTGTGTAAAGTAGTACACAATCGTTTGCTGTCGGAAGGTGGAAGTGTTATGCAAGTATGACACTACAAGTCATTAGTAGAAGTCAGCAGCATTTTACATTGAAGAATACGACGCGTAATTTCAATTGGACTGAACGATACCTTTTCGAGTTTGTGTGTAGAAGATCTAACTCTAAATGCTGGTTTATCTGGACTACATACAGTTAGGCATGCCCCACCGAGGTAATTTACGGTTTAAAAGTTTACTCGCTTACAATTTGGATAAACGTAAAGTTTCACTGGTGATTGTGCAGTTGTTATAATTTTTTCCCCTTTTCATTTTCTCCATAAAACCGCCATCATTCGCGAGAATAGAATGTTATGAACTGCCGACATTGTGGAGCGCCAGCAGCAACAATCAGTCGCTGAAGCGGCGACAAAGCTCTGTGGGCCGCAGGAGACGGAGAATTACCGGAAAAATAAACCCAACCTTCTATATTTCTACGGTCTGCGATCGCGGTTAAATGCGTTCAAAGTCAGTACCGTGTCCTTGTGAATCCGACGCTGCTTTTACGATTTTGTGGAACCCGTGCTGGCGTTCGAGTGGCGTGGAGTAACATAGGCGGACATCTCTTCTACAAGTCATTCAGTGACGTATGTGAAAAAAAGCAAACGTGAGCAGTGTTGTTGGAGCGATGTTTTGTCATCTTGCACCGTTACACATGACGTGCTGCCCGCAATCTCAAGAGCTCCGCACTCATTCCTCGATAAAATGAATGTGCTTAAAACGGTAGACCGAACGAGGTGATGCACCGGTTACCACACTGGACTCGCATTCTGGAGGACCACGGTTAAAACCCGCATGTGGCCATCCTCATTTAGGTTTTCCGTATTTCCCTGAATCGCTTCAGGTCAATGCCGAGATGGTTTCTTTGAAAGGGCACTGCCGACTTCCTTCCCCGTCCTTCCCTAATCCGATGACCTGGCTGTTTGGTTCTCTCCCCCTTCAAACTCACTAAAACGGTAAACAAGGTGACGATGTCTGCGACGCTGCTTCCACCATGCTTGAAACGTCATCAGGTCTCGGAGATCCTTTGTAGCTCCTCGACGCTAAAAGACAACAGCCGGCGTGGCGGTAGTAGTCGCCGCCGCACATTGTCATCTCTGCGGCCTGTCTTTTCACGGAACTGATGTCGCTTGGTTGTACCTGAATATAAATAACGTAAATAATTTTGCCTAAAACACTCCAGCGAATATTTACATTTATTACTGTTTTCTCGCATTGTCGCCCTAAACATATTCAAGTTTCGTAATATCTTCACTGTTTCCCCATGTGTTTTTTTGGCCCTCGGCAAGCAAATGCACCATTAGCAGTGCAGAAAACTCACCGCCGTCAAACCAGCATCTGAGACGAATTTGCTAGCCTAGAAAACTGGTTATTATAGTTTGCAAGTGTTCTGGAACCGACAGAGCTTGGTCTATTATTGGCCACACTAGGACAATACATTGAGCACCCGAGCAGCTCCGTCGTTGTAGGAAGTTAAGGAATTTCGAGGGCTTACTTTTCGTCTGGCGCTAGCTTCGATACACTCTAAAAACATCTCAGCCGTTTGTATGTAATCGTTTCCAACTCTGTCGCCTACATGTAATTATTCTGGCCTTACTCGTTTTCTAGGCGCTGACTGCTTGATACGTTGTCCTTATTATGGCATTTTCCATTCCGACGCGAAAAGAAAAAGTTTTTATTATTTTCTCTCGTACTATCAAGAGTTTAGTGAATATCTGTGCAGTTTATTTTTATTTTATTTATTTATTTATTTTTGGATAGTACTTCATTAACTAAAGGCAACGGCAGGCGTCTCTTGCTGATACCCTATGGTGACGTCCTAACATCCAGACTCGCGTCTCATTCATTACGAACAGTTCTGCACTGCCACATATGGTAGCCCTGGAATCAAGTGAGCAGGGCCTTTTAGCTTCTCACGAGAATATTACATTAAGTACACTAAAAAGATCACGCTTTTCTGGACAGATTATTTTTTTCCCCATTCAATACGACTCTTTCTTTTAGTATAAATATTAACACACTTTGAAAGCGTGTAAATGGTAGATACCTGTCCGATCGTGTTTAACTCACCTGGCTACAAACGCAAAACATATACTCCTCATGGCTTTGTGTTCGCCTCGACTAACGGATCACGTGCTCTCTGTTGGCAACATGCTAGTATTATTCCTGCAGCATCTCACGTCTCGATATTCTACCGTAGTCGGTTTCACATTCTTGCTATATGTTAAAACAAACCCGCAATTTTTTTGATAACTAAGAAAACAAAGTTGTCATTTTTATTTCCTCTTATTAAACGTGCTATCCGTCGTGTTTCAACAGTCGACATCGCAAAGCTGTATCACAAATCGGCGCGATTTGTATACCTACGAGACTATCTCGAAGTCATTGCCCAATACGAGAGAAACCCATCTGCGGGACATTTGCGATGATAGAATTGTTATCTAGTATTTGAATCACCGTTTTCTCAGTAAAATAATGACGTAGGGAAGCGTATCTGGTACTCAGTCTGTTTCTGTTAACGTCAAATAGTAGGACTGCTACTGCGTAGTACATAGGGCCGTCTTAGCAAACCGATCTGCCAATAGCTGTTCTGTCTTATTACGCAAACTCTGTGATATCGTCCTGGAAATGTGCTTATAACCACAGCCTGCCTCTCGCTTAGGGCCAAGGGCCACGGCAAACAGTGGCCAGTGACAAGACACCCCCTGACTCTGTGCACAGCGGTCTGGATGGGTCTTTAGTCTTTGAGAAGTTTTGTCGCCGTGCCTAAACGCCTAACGCCTTTTGGTGAAATGTGTTTGCAGCAGTGCCCATCGCGCGTCTGTCAGTAATCCGTACTCTGCACTATTTGTTGATGTCTCCTGTTCATATTACACACAGACTGATAAGTTCACTTCGTCAAGGACAGCTGGATTGCAGAAACCATGGTATTAGATACCTACATAGAGGACTTCAGCCAAATCTCAGTGCAGTCAAAACCGTACAGAAATAGAACAAATGAGGGTAACTGGGCTCCATAGGTTACTGTGTCGCAAGTATACATCGAGGTACAGAGAGCAGTCGGTATCACAGTATTCATCGGTCTCTGAGTCTTCACTTTCACATCACAGACGCCATAAAATTATTTCGTCTCTAGTCACGATGATAGGAGCAATGCAGCCGCGCCAATAAAAGTTGTGTTTCATTGTCAGTGCATTGGGAACTGCCCAGTCGTGCATTGTCTCTCGTTTCATTAATACCGATGCTGTAGGGGCTCATAATATGTTGCCCCATAATAATGTGACAGGCGCTTTTGTCACGACATTTATACATTCACTACTTCGGTCGAGGACTTTTTGTAATCGAGAAACGTATTTTACATCTTACATAGTAGCACCTTGGTTAAACGTATCGCATTTTCTTTCACGTACTTACCGTCTACTAAATTTTAAAGTTGTGTACCGCTACCAACGCATTCCGTCATTTTGCCGTTTCGAGCGCGTTCTATTGACTCGTGAGAAGTCGACGTACTTACGTTAATTAGGTAGTGACTCATTTCTCATTTACTTTGACCTTTATTAGACATCTTGAAACATTAAACATGGACATATTACTGTCTTCATTTTCAAAGAAGTACTGTCTGGTAGGTCGGCTAAGTACGATAAACGTATATGTGGTGTTTTAACTTTTTCTTGTTCTCATCCTGGAGACTGGTTAGTCGAAAGTCTGTGTTCCAGGTAGATTTTCTGTCAATTACCATTCATTTTGAGTGAAGACGTCCCTATGTCAGATTTTAATTACGTTCCTGTAGCGCCGAAAGTACGCACTTGCGACCCTTAGTTGCGTTACTCAAATTTCTATGTTTCCCACTGTCACTCCACCCTGCACGTTTGGTCAAATTGTTTTCTTTCACCCCGTATAACGTTGCTGGAAGGCAAACGTCGCTCAGCCAGCACCGCTTCAATTATTCACTTTTTCACATACGCTACACACATGTCATTGAGCGACTCCAACGCCCATCGTCCGCCTATATTCCGCCACGTCACTGGAACGCAACCACGCGACACATAAAATCACGAAACCAGCATCAGATCCGCATAACTTAACTGTACTGATTACGAGCACATTTCGACGGCCGGCCGGTGTGGCCGTGCGGTTCTAGGCGCTTCAGTCTGGAACCGCGCGACCGCTACGGTAGCAGGTTCGAATCCTGCCTCGGGCATGGATGTGTGTCATGTCCTTAGGTTAGTTAGGTTTAAGTAGTTCCAAGTTCTAGGGGACTGGTGACCACAGATGTTAAGTACCATAGTGCTCAGTGCCATTTGAACCATTTTTGAACCACATTTCGACGTTAATCACAAATGCAGATAGTGGTAATGTTCAAGCTGCATTTATTTTTTCGTTAATCTTCCGCCTCCTGCAACTGAGAGAGCTTTGGCGCCGCCCGAGCGACTGTTGCTGTTACTGTCAGCATCGCGGGACGTTGGCGGTTTCAGCTCTCCCGCGACATTTGACGGTTTCTGAAGTAAATGAAAACGGGAAAAAAATGTTCAGCGTCGAAATCAGAGTGAATCCATAGTTGATGCACCGATTTAATTTTCAATTTCTACCCACAGCAGAACCTCGCGTATCCCTCCAGTTGCGAGACACGTGTGCTTTCCCACGTGTGAATCGCTCTTCTGGTCGCTGGCCAGTTGTGCCATTGTAAGCATCCGGACTGTGTTGTTTCGGACTCCGCACATTCATGGATGGCCTAGCCTTCTTGCCACAGCTGCCTCCAGCTGATGTTACCATACACTACTGAGAAGGAGGCGATTGTGTGAGAAATACTTCCGGAAAACACGCATAGAAATCGTCTAAAAATACCGTCGAAACGTTTTTATCCAAGCCAGTTAACTCATCTGATGCCGTTTTATTATGCTCACCTGGATATCCGTTTTGGGGAATAGGCGTAGCGGAAAGGGGCGGGACGTGTCTACACTCCATGGTTTTGAGGACGTGTAATGCCTAGAAGAATTCCTCTAGAGCCAAGGCGAAGTCTTAATCATGTACGTAGAATGATCGGAGATGTTACCAGCCACTGGCTTGTAAACATGTAATAAAACAGTTGACAGCATCGTTTGTTTTTTATCAGTGTGAAATTTAAACCAAGTGTGAGAATCTGTGTTACTTCGTCGCAATGTGTCCAGCTGTTCACCTTCTGTTCCCACAAACTGCATTCGTTAAATGGTAACAGATGGAAAACGATCCGCTGAGGGCCTTTACACACTGCACATGAGAGGAGACACAGCGCATTCAGGTCAACAATCAATCCACCGAAAAGGCGGCAAACAGGAAAAAGCTTGCGTCAGCGATATTATTGTGTCTTGCCGCTGATCAGCGCCGATCGCGACATCGAAGACAGTGAAAGCTTCATTTTACGCTGCTCGACTCCGTCATCCGCTCCTCGCTGGCGAGTGTGAAGCTGTGGACACACACCACGTTTCATACGTTCGACCATACAGACACACATATGCACGGCGCCTGCCTCTACCCCTGCTGTGCTGATGTTCGAAACCCAGTGGACTAGACAATTACATTATCAGTGCCTGCAATCAAACACTGACTTCAACATCTCCTCTTGTTGTGTTTCAGTTAACCTAATTTTCCCAAGATTCGCAGTGTTAATGCGATAACTATCCTTGTTACGTTTGGTCAGGTGGAACGACAGCAAACTTTTCAAACACTGTCCTGACAACTCTGTATTTTAACAAACGACAAAACTGCAACAATTCGAGGAATTCCTGTTCTTGCTGCACTGCGCCTCATTTAGCTGGCCGCTTCCGCGGAAGATGCAGAATTGTTCAAAAATGGTTCAAATGGCTCTGAGCACTATGGGACTTAACATCTATGGTCATCAGTCCCCTAGAACTTAGAACTACTTAAACCTAACTAACCTAAGGTCAGCACACAACACCCAGCCATCACGAGGCAGAGAAAAGCCCTGACCCCGCCGGGAATCGAACCCGAGAACCCGGGCGTGGGAAGCGAGAACGCTACCGCACGACCACGAGATGCGGGCTGCAGAATTGTCTGCGATCTTGCGGGCACTGGAGCAGATGAGACTTTCTTCCTCTTCTAAATTTCTTGTCTGTTCCGATTCACTCAGTGTCCTTTACACATTGCAACGTTTGTCTCCGGCAGACAAAATAGTCCAGACCATGCAGGATGCCTTCCTCCGACTACAGGGACTGTGGAAGGTTGTAGCTTTCTGCTGGGTTTCGCGGCATGTTGGCATTGCTGGGAATTAAAGGGCAGATCTCGCAGCCGAGGAGGCGTGTCTCGATCCACAAGTATCTCAGTGTGCTATCCCCTTGCACGCACTCACCTCGCTGTTGAGCTCACGGGTCATGCGTCGGTGGGAGGGTGAGTGGCTGGAAGTGACTGAAAATAAGCTCCGTATAGTCAAGCCCACAACGCGTGTGTGGTGTACTTCCTTTCAGCCCCATCGACGGGACGAGGTTCTCCTCACGCGGCTTCGAATAGGCCACAGCCCTACGACGCACGGCTTCCTGCTCCGGCGGGAGGAGCCTCCAATGTGTGGTGCTTGCGGCGTCCAGGTCACTGTGCGCCACGTTTTATTGGATTGTGTTTTATTTTCTGACCAGCGGGCCGCGGCTGACTTGCCGGCGGACCTGCCATCTCTTTTAGGCAACACTCGGACCAATGTGGTTAAAGTTTTACAGTTCTGTGCCATGTCAAATGCTTTTACAAAGATTTTAGGGAGTGGATTTTAACTTGTTCACTGTGTGACAAGCTCGCCCATATTTTATGTCAGTGGCCAGCCAATGACAATTTCCTGTGGCATTCTTGTTGCTATGTTTTCCCTTTCCTTCGGTTTTACTTTCTTATATAGTATTTTCCTTCTTTTCCTGCTTTCTTTGAGTGTGTTTTTCAGTTTTCTTAGGTGTGTCCACATTCGTTCCTTTTAATGTGTGTCAGGGCGCTGATCACCTCGATCTTGAGCGCCTATAAGCCCCAACACACACACACACACACACACACACACACACACACACACACACACAAACGACAGAATTCCTGTTCATGTTGGACTGTGGCTCATTTAGCTGGCCGCTTCTACAGAAGAGCAAATATCAGCCTGGTGGGAAGCAAACAGTTTTCTGGCCGTTTCCTCAGGAGTACGTGTGACGTGTGTTGTTATGCTTTAAGAAATAACATCCGTGGTGTCCGAATTTACACAGAATAAGAGGCTATGGTCCCTGCATACTCCAGTAGAGATACCGACACAGTATCGAGAGATGAAGCGTGAAGAACCGAATACGTTACTGATGGAGGACGCCCGTATACTGAGTTAGAAATTAACATCCTATCGTCTCAAAATCTTCGCCATTCGTAGCGTTTTAGACCTGACGACCGACACGCATCCCTGCTTTCAACTCGTGCAAGGATTTTGAATCAGGTTTGGTGCGCAGCTTGTGGTGTCACTTGGGTTAAAATTCTCCCTTTTGAAAGAAGAGTGTCCAACCACTCCTCAGTGCTCCGTCACTGGTCAGACTGTAACGACTTTTGTTCCGCGTGCGCTTGTGACGGTCTGCAAGCACTTGCGCAGTAAGCAGTACTGATAATTGGCTCTGAGCACCATGGGACTTCTATGCGACTTAACATCTATGGTCATCAGTCCCCTAGAACTTAGAACTACTTAAACCTAACTAACCTAATAACATCACACAACACCCAGCCATCACGAGGCAGAGAAAATCCCTGACCCCGCCGGGAATCGAACCCGGGAACCCGGGCGTGGGAAGCGAGAACGCTACCGCACGACCACGAGATGCGGGCTACTGATAATTCACTGCCGCCCACGCAGCCCGGGAAACGCATAATATGCAGATGTAGACACCTACTTTGGAAAATGTACGCACGTTCTGTACCCATTGCGGCAGTCCCCGTTACGTGGTACACAACCGTGACGTCACAACACGGACACACACGCCCTGTTTATTACGGCCGACTCTGCAGCGCCACACGTGCAGCCCCTGCCTTCCACAGAGCTCGGCCTTACAGTCTTCTCACTAAGACGATGCGTTTAGTATTGCGAAAGATTTGTCCTATTATGAAGTTTTAGCATCTAAATGGTGTACTGTTTGTTCTGCTACTGCTTTAATATGTTATCAAAACAAATAAATGCCGTACATCTAATCGATCGTTCTGCTACTGGCCACAGTAGCACATCGCGTCGCCCGCCATTCACGAGATGCGCGTCCGTTCCAGCATGCCAATCACACGCCTAGCCGCTGGCCAGCTGCTCCATTTTAAAGCATCTGGACAGTGCTGTCTCGCAGTCCGCACATTCATGGCTGGCCTTCTGCCACAGCTGCCTCCAGCTGATGCTGTCCCAAATTTCTGAGCAGGAGGAGGACAAGAAGGAGGTTGTGTCAGAAAATCTTCCAGAAAACATAGGAATCGTCAAAAAACACCGTCATAACATTTTTATTCGGGTCAGTTAATGCATGAGATTCTGTTTTATTGCGCTCACCTGGATAACATGCTTTGTGTGTTAAGAGTAGTTACGTATTTACTCTCCAAGGTTACGAAGACTTGTAACGGCTAGAAAGATTCGTCTTGAGTCACGGCCAAGTCTTAATCATATACACATTATCAGCGTCTATATTGTCAACTGACATCGATTGTGAAGATGCATAAAAAATTGTCGACAATGTCATCATCTTTGTGCCGATGCGGAATATAAACGCAGAGACTCCATCAGTTGCTTCTCTGTTTCGACGGATTCCATTCGTAACTGGAAACAGATTAAAATATGTCTATCCAGAACCTTTACACACTGCACCTGTGAGGACAAAGAACACGTTCAAGTCAAACAGTAATTCACTGAGAAGGCGGAAGAAAATTAAAACAAAAAAACTTGTCATCCATATTCTTCTGTCCTGTTGCTGGGCAGAGCCGGTCGCGAGAACCAACGCCACAAGAGCTTTGTTCACGGTGCCTGAATGCGTTACACGCTGCACACCGGCCTGTGCAAATTTTTGGACACAAACCGTGTTCCGTACCTTCGGCCAATCTCGAAACTCTGCCGTAGTGTCCTATTGTTATCACGTAAAACTAAAGTTATTATATATTGATTGTCTCTTATTAAACGTGCTATCACTCGTGTTTCAATAGTCGGTATCGCAAAGTTGTCCCACGAGCCAGTGCGGTTTGTATGTCTACGTACTCTTTCTAAATCATTGCCCAGTATGGGACAAGCACATCTGCGGGAAATTCGTTATGATACAATTAGTATCTACTATTCGAATCTCTGATTTGTCGGTTATATACATATTTGGGGAGGTGTATGCGGCCTTCAAATCGTTTTGTGACAGTAAAATAGTAGGACTGTTAATACATTATACATCTGCGATATCGATGCTGGATGTGTCCCTACAACCACAGCCGCCTCTCGCTTAGTGGCACAGCCTCCGGCTCGCAACAGTCGCTGGTGACAAAAACATCCCCTAACCCTGCGTACAGCGGTGGGAATGTGAATTTACTCCAAGTTTTCTGCCCACATCTAAACGCCTAATCTTTTCAGGTGCAGAACGCTTCCACCAGTGCCCGCCTCGTATTTCTTTCGACAACGAGCGTAATTCCGGTCTACTAATAAAGCAGCCACGAACGCTTTAATGGGCCTGGATAAGACTTTTGAACATCCCTTTACGTGTGATCTGCTCCCCACACTTCTCCATCTTATATTTTCACTGGCGTCCGTAAGGAATTCGTACTCTACATTACTTGTTGACGTCTTCCTTTCACAATACCGCCAAGTTTGTTTCATCGTCGACAATTGCTCAGCGGAGACCATGGGTGTGAAACGTATGAAGCTTGGAACGCACCGCAGGCGTTCCTTTCGGCTAGTGGAATCGATTAAGGTCTCACATGTAACCATCACAACAGAAAATAGGTTTCCGAAATTTTGGTCATCTAATTGTTGTGTCCCGCGTAGTCGATGTCTCTGCCGCGCCTTACATCTTGACTGCTCAGTACAAACATGGAAACTCGCGGCAGGTATCCGATTCTGTTGGCCCGCCTCGGTGCAGGGCTAGAAGCAATATCCACCACATTTCAGTATTGTCAAAACAGTTAATAAGTAGAATAGTGTTTGCCTCTGGTCAGGAGAAGGAATAGGGGCTACTTGGTTGCATAGTGTCGTAGATATTTATCAAAAAAAAAAGAGAGAGAGAGAAATTAATTTCACCGTATTCATCAGTCTCTGAATCATCACTTCCACATCATAGACACTATAAATTTATTTCGTCTTCATTCACGACGATAGTTCCAATGTCATACACCCAGTTAAGTGTTTTGTTTAATTTTGAACGCTTTGGCAACTGACCAACGGTGCGTGCTTTCACTAATACCGATTCTGTGGGGTCTCATACGTTGCTCCATAATAGCGTGACAGACACACTTGTCACGACATTTATGCGGTTACCGCTCTACTGGAGAGCGTTTTGTAATCAGAAAACATATTACACGTCTAATTCCGTAGTGCCTCGTTATATGTGTCACATTTCCTTTAACATAGTTACTGTCTACTGAGCTTTAAAGTTACAAATCGCTACCAACGCATTCTGACATTGTTTGACCAAAAGCGTAGGGCACAAAGAGAGTGTCAAACGAAGGAATCTGAGTATAGAAATACAGGTCGCAGTGAAATATTTAAGGCGCTACGGCAGCATGGAAACGGTGGTCAGTTAGAACATTCTCTATACATACTACTGTTAATTAAGTGGCGGCTCATATTTCACTCATTTTCACTTTTTTTAAATATACTCAAACAAGAAACATGGGCATGTGATTGTCCTCATTTCTGAAGAAGTATTGTCTCGTTCGTCAGCTGAATGCGATACACGTGTTTGTGACGCTTGAAATTTATCTTGTTCTCGTCGTGACGACTGGTTAGTCCAAACATTCTGTTTACGTATACATTTTCTGTAAAATACCTATCATTTTGAACAAGGACCTCAGTATGTCAGATTTCAATTACGTTTCCGTAGCGCTGAAAATATGCATTAACGACTATTAGTCACCATATACACATTCCTATGTTTCGTGCTGTCCTTCCGCCCTCCTTTTTTGGTCAAACTGTTTCCCCACGCCCTGTATAACGTTGCTGGATGGCAAACCTCGCTCAAATAGCACTGTTTCAAATATTCGCTTTATACGTTCGTTACACATACGTCACTGAATGACACCCAACCAGGTCGTCCGCCTATATTCCGCCACGTCTCCGGAAAGCCAGCACGCGATCCTCAAAATCACGAAACCGCACCAGATTCGCATAGTGACACTGTACTGGTCGTAACCACATTCGGACATTAATCGCAATTGCAGATCACAGTAATGTAGAAGCCGAGTTTATCTTTCCGTTAATTCTCCGTCTACTGCAGACCACAGAGCTCTGTCGCTGCATCAGCGGTCGATTGTTGCTGCTGGCGCCACGGGATGATGGCAGTTACATTCAGACTTTCTCCGGAGTAACTGGGATTCTGTTAAAGGAATGAAAACAGAAAGAAGTAACGAATGAGGCAACTCGGAATCAAACACTACGTTTCTGGTAGTTTAATGCGATGACCATTTTGAATGATAACTTTCGTCATGCGATTGAGTTACCAGCAATTACAGAAACCCAGGTTTTAAGTTGGGCCCTCCACAGACAAACTCACTATAGTTATCGTACTTGCCAAGTTTCATTTTAAACACAACGGAAGTGTACTATTTCCAATGACCTACACATAACCTAGCCAGTAATTCATGACGAAGTTGACTATTTCTACTACCACTCTCGTATTTTTTTTTTAGGTAAAGAATTAGCACAATGCTCACACGAGAAAGCAGTCTTGCGTCTGTCACGCAATCATCCTGGAAACAATTCCTCTATCCAGAGCATTTCTTTCTCCGACAGAGGAATGATTTTACAATTACCTTTGCATGTAATTCATACTTTACTGTATAAACTGAATATTTAGTAATAGGGCGAACCGAGTTAAGTACTGCATAGTGTGAATGAATGCTGCGATTGTGATCTTCTACGCAAAACGGCAGACGTCATTTCGCGTCTGCTGCCAGTTGTAAGATGCATTCCAGTAACGTGTCCCACTCACTGACCAGTTACGCCGATTTTAATCTGTCCACCCGGTGCCATATCGCCGCCACAGATTTCTGGATAGTCCTCCTACGTAACAGAACTTGCCCGGCCTTTGCCTCCCGCTGCTGTCGATGTAGTTCAGATTTGCCGTTTCAAGATCCGCCAGACAGTCGATCGCTCGCAACGCGTGATCCGCGACCGCTTTCTCTGAAGACTGCCGCCGGTTGTGAATTTAGCTCTTTCTCCATTCAGATAATGTATCTTCCATCGTCGCACCTAACTGCTTATGCCTCTTGTTACTCCATGCCACGATTGGTGCCTTTTTATTGAAGAACTAAATAAAAAACAATGCCGCGTTATGTTTTAAGTAGTTGAAAAGTGCACCTCGCAGGAAACGTAGTGGTTTCAGACATTGAAATCAATTTCTTCCTCTCAGGAAAAATGATGTTTCAGGTAGTGTTGGAATGTGACGAAAAAAAGAATGTACTTAATGGAAATAAAAAATATAAACTTATTTCATGTTTTAATATACTACTACTTATTTGAAAGCGCTGAGTAACGCTTCGCTCGAGAACGAAAACAGTCTGAAATTTATTCTACGACTCCTGACTGCGTTATACGATATTCTCTGGTGCTGTGTGGAGGCGGATTTGAAATCGCAACTGCCTGTTTCTCTGATGTGGCAGTCTTCTCGGCTCACAGTTGTCTCATTTTACCTTCTTTCATACAAATAGGCTACAGCCCTCCATCGTTGCCGACTACAAAAGATTTTTATGTACGAATGTTCTGTTTTATTTCTTGGAAGTGCGTGATTCGCACCCCAACCAGCGGTATCGAAAGACGTTCTGATGGCGCCCCGTGTTGCAGAAGAAGTTAACTGCGGAAGGAGTTACAGAGGACGCAGTGTAGTCGCTGGCCGACAGGTGGCAGCATGCGACTTGCCGTATTAAGCTTTGATATAAGGAATAAGACGTTGAAACGGAATAAACAGCGCGAAAAAGATGTCTACGGGCACCATTCTGTCACACAACGATTAAGGACATTGTATATAGTAATGGACACGGAAATTCTGGTATCTTTTTGCAGAAAATTATAAATGTTGAACGGAGGAGAAATGTTAAGCGTAAAAATAAGATATTTGATTCTCTGTGATTCCGCGCTTCGAAAGAGTAACAGTATGTTAATAATCGCTTTCATTCTGTCAAACAAAATATAAACGTTATTTAACAGTTCTACAAACAGCTAACGAATGTGCTTTTTATAAACCGATCTGCCGCTACCGCTTCTGGTTCGTCAGGTAAACACTATCATATCGACTCCCGAAACATGGTCACCGATGCCGGATTTCGTATTGTATTTTGAAGGAAAAAAACACTACCACAGCATTCCATCATTTTACGGTTTTAAGCACTTTCATTTTATCGAAGATCTGAGACTGCGGTCAGCACCCTGGTCATGTCATGTCTGATAATGTGTAACAGTGCAGGATGACAAAACCCCGCCCAACCGCCACTGCTAACGTTTGCGTTTTTTCACACACGTCACAGATTGACTTCCAAAAGGGACGCCACCCGAACGCCAGCACGGGTTACACAAAATCGTAAAACCGGCGTCGGATTCGCATAGTGACACGGTACTGACGTTGAGCACTTTTGATCGCGCTTGCAGATCGTAGAAAGATAGAGGCTGAGTTTATTTTTCCGTTAATTCTGCGTCTCTTGCATCCCACAGAGGTTTGTCGCTGCCTCAGCGACCTATTGTTGCTGCTGGCGCTCCACAATGTCGGCCGTTTTAACTTTCTTGCGAATAATAACGGTTTTATGGAGAAAATGAAATCGGAAAAAGGATAGTAAATGCACAACCATGAGTTAAACTTTACATTTATCGAAGTTAGAAGCGAGTATACCAAACCCACATTTAGACTTTGGCCTTCCACACACAAACTCGCCAAGGTTAAACGTTCTGTCCAATCGGAATAAATGCGACCGACATCCACTAATCATTTGTGGAGACATGCTTTCATAACACTTCCACCTCTGTATAGCAAACGATTGTATGCTATATTACCCACTCTGTTTGCATTTCAAAGCATTTCAATATTTTCGCAATAGTAATGGACGAGCTATAAATATTTATCGTCTTCTTTCTTCCTAACTATGATGTTGTATTCAGAAACGTTAAGTGAGCTTCGACCACCGGTTTGTTAAGAAGGAGTGACAATGATATATTGCTGTGAAACAGAGGGTAAAACTCGTACGCAGACGTGGAAAGTCGTCGTTCGTTGCAATAGTAACAACCTGTCGTATTCGTCACCAGGAAATGATACTACCTGATATAAGCCACAATAATTTCCATAATCGTTCTCTTTCCAAAGCTAGACATTTCGTAGACTCATCATCATGATTAGTTCAGAGGTTTTCGTTTCTTCAGCAATAGATAAACGAACAATTACAAAGACGTGAATTTTCGAAATGTCGCCAAAGCAGTACTGTTACAACTGGGAACGGAGTGTCTCGCAGCGGCATTCTGGACACAAATGCTTTCGGCGTGTTTGCCGTGTTAGATTTGAATAAGAAATCAAAATTCAGACGAATCTGTGCATCGTCTCTTTCTGGACCAGCCGGCTGCAGCCGTGCTGCCAAAGAAGGCGTCGATGTCTGCGGCACTGCTTCCCCCCCATGCCTGAAACGTTTGCGAGTCTCGGAGATCCTGTGCAGCTTCTCAAGGAAAGACGGCAGCCGCGGTGCCGGTGCAAGCTTCTGCTATACATTCCCATCTGTGCGGCCTGTCTTTTCACGGAACTGATGTACCTTAGTTTTGCCTGAATATAAATAACGTAACTAATTTTGCCTAAAATACTACAGCGAATATTTATACTTATTGCTAACTGTTTTCCCGCATTATCGTCCTAAGCATATTCAGGTTTCGTAATACCCTCTCTGTTTTCACACGTGTTGGTGGCCGTCGGCAAGCAAATGCACCATTAGCAGAGCAGGAAACTCACCGCCGTCAGATCAGCATCGGAGACGAATTTATTCAGGCCTTACTTGTGTTGTAAGAGTTGACTGCTTGACATGTTTTCGTTATTATGGCGTATTCCATTGCGACGCGAAAAGAAATAGTTGTTATTATTATTTTATCTCGTACTATCAAGAGGTTAGTGAGTATCTCTGCATTTTTTCTTTTGGGTGGGGGGAGGGGGGGGGGGGACAGCACTTGATTATCTAAAGGCCACTGCAGGCGTATGTTGCTCATACACTAAGGTGACGTCGTAACACCCACACACTCGCCTCATTCATTATGAACGGCTCTGCACTGCCACATGTGCCAGCCCTGAAATCGAGCGAGCATGACCTTTTTGCTTCTCTCTAGAATAAAATATTAAGTACTCTAAAAAGATCCATGATTTTCTGAAGAGGTGGTTCTTTCCGTTTAATAAGACACTTTTTCTTCTAGTGTAGGTATTAAACCTCTATGAAAGCGTGCAAATGGCCGATATCTGTCCGATGGCGAATACCTGCCCGGGCTATGAGCGCAGACCTTATACTCCTTGTGGTTTTGTGTTCGCCTCGTCAAACGGATCACGTGCTCTCTGTTGGCAACATGCTAATAATATTCCTGCAGCGTCTTACATCTCGAAATTCCACCGTAGTCTGTTTCACATTCTTGGTATATACTAAAACAATTCCGAAATTTTTTTGAATGACCACGAAAACAAAAGCTGTCATTTTTATTTCCTCTTATTAAACGTGCCATTCGTCGTGTTTCAACAGGCGACATCGCAACGCTGTACCACAGATCGGCGCGAATTGTACGTCTACATACTCTCTCGAAGTCATTGCGCAATACGGGACAAACACATCTGCGGGACATTTGTGATGATAGAATTGTTCTCTAGTATTCGAATCTCCGACTTCTCGGTAATATACTTACGTAGGGGAGCGTATCTGTGAACGTCAAATAGTAGGACTGCTACTGCATAGTACGTAGGGCAGTATTTGCAAATCGATCTGCCAATACCAGTTCTGTCTTATCACGTAACATTGCGATATCGACCCTGGAAACGTGCTTATAGATAAGCCAGCCTCTCGTTTAGTGGCGAGGGCTACGGCAAACAGTGGCCGGAGACAAGACATCCCCTGTGCAAAGCCGTGTGGATGGGTCTGTAGCGTTTGAGAAGTTTTGTCGCCGTGCCTAAACGCATAAACTTTTTGGTGAAATGTGTTTGCAGCAGTGCCCATCTCACACATCTTCCCGCAACGAGCGTAATCCTGATCGCTTAATAAATCAGCTGCGTACGCTTCAGTGGCCGTGCACGAGGCTTTTGAACATCCCTTTACGTGCAGTCTTCTCCTCACCTTCCCCCACATCATGACCCCACTGGCGTCTGCCAGGATTCCGTACTATCCACTACTTGTTAATGTCTCCACTTCGTATTACAAAAAGACTGATAAGTTCGCTTCGTCAAAGGATAGCTGCATTGCACAGACCATGAGTGTAAAAGTTATGAAGCTCGAGACATTGACGTTTGTTCGCCGTAGCAAAGTCGAATAACGTTTAACATGTAACCACATCATTAGAGGAAAACGGTTTCCCAAATTTTCGCCATCTGAATGTTGTTTCCCGTGTAGTCGTCGTCTCTGTCGTACCGTTCATCTTGACTGCTCAGTACAAACATGGGAACTCGCAGCAGGTATCAAACACCTTGATGGCGGCGTAGAGGCAAAATTCACCACATTTCAGTACAGTCTAAACCGTAAATGAATAGAATACGGGTTGCCTCTGACAGGAGGACAAATGAGGGCAACTTGGCTCCATAGGTTAGTGTGTGACAGGTGTATATGGAGATACATAGACAACTTGACATCACACTATTGAGCGGTCTCTGAGCCATCACTTCCACATCACAGACGCCATAAAATTATTTCGCCTCTACTCACGATGATAGGCGCAATGCGACCGACGCCATTAAAAGTTGTGTTTCATTTTCCGTGCATTGGGAATTGAGCAACGGCGCACTGTCTCTCTTTTCATTAATACCGATGGTGTAGGGTCTCGTATGTTGCCCCATAATAACGTAACAAACGCTTGTGTCACGACATTTATACATTTACTACTACATGAAACATGGACATGTGATTGTCTTCATTTCTAAAGAAGCACGTGCCGAACGTACCGAGAATTCACCGACACGTTACTGGGAAAGTATTGATCGCGTCAAGTGCAAGACCGAATAAAAGAAGAAATCATTTTGTGCCCATATCCGGAGGCGTCAGGATACAAGAGCCCCACGAAGCTCTTTGAGGCTTTAATTAGAAAGAATCAGTTTCTTGATGTGCCACATTGTGATGGTGAAATAATGAAGTTCTGTTTCGCGAAACTGCCGTGCAACTACCAGCTAGGGCTTGTAGGAAAGTACGGAGCGAATATCGAAACATTGAAAAGCCTTCTGCGCGAGTTGGAGTTAATTTTCGAAAAAGAAGCAGCGCATGATGGAAGGAAAGGGCAAAATAACTATTACAATGGCGACGTTCGTGGAGCACCGCGCAATAACAACATCCATCAGCGTGGAGGCAGGACTATAAGAGACAAAATTGGGGCGGCAGAGTAACTTGCAGAGACAAAACGATACCCGCCAGTACGACACGAGCTGGAGGCGCAGAGATTCACATGGAGAGCGGGACGAGTGAATCGAAATACGTGATCCTAACCCGAGTTCCAATCACCGAAACAGAAATGGAGGGCGAGCTTGAAGCCAGGACCGTGCGGTTTGGACTCGGGGTGGAAAATCCGCACAAATACTCGGACAGAGCCGTTTACATATGTTGAAATGTGAGGAGCGCAAGAACGTAGTTTTTGTACAGAGAAAAAGTGTTGCCTGTGTGTGAAACAAAAGGGAAACATTTGTAAAACAGACATCTTTCTGTTGTGTACGTATTAGACATTAAGTATGGTAATCTCTTTTTATTTATATTCTTTAACATGTACATGTGTAACTTGTAGGGGCTACGAGGCGACATGTGGACCTTCCGCATTGTTTGTTAACTCCGAAAACGAAGGGTCGGTCTAACTCACTTTTCTGTACTTTCCATGTCATGCGGGAGCCGCCACTCTTCCGAGTCATTGGTAACACAGAGTGCACCTTCCTGTGTGTTTGGTCTTTACACCGTACCAATTACTGAGTCTTTGTTGAGGAAGAGCTACTGGATGCATATGGACAGTGTTCCGGGCACGCCTCACAGCGCTGCACCACTTGTTTGTTTGCGCGGTATTTGTCACTGCTGTCGTGGGCACACAACTGCGGTGCTGCACCTACTTTCAGTGAGGCTTTTCTCTTCGTTGGCGTGTTGGGCACGCCACAGCGCGTTGCACCTTTCTGCAGTGTGGCGAGTTTCTCGTACGGTGGTACGTCACGTCTCTGAGCGTCAGCGGTCGTCGGGATTTACCGTGTGAGCGGTGTAATGCCGAAGGTATGGAATTCCTCAACAAGTCCGGTAACTGGTGTCTCGGTGTGAGACCTAGCACACACGAGAAGTCTAAAAGTATGATATTCACAAGAAATTGTGTACAGAGGTTAGAGTCCTTGCATTGTAACTTGCCAAGTCTGCCGTGGTTTTTTTTTTTTTGTGTGTGTGTAAATTTTCCACCGTAAGTTTGTGTACATCCAGTTCCATGTCAGATGAGTAGCGACCGACTCAGCGATCGGCCACGGCAGAGACAGCAACATCCACCGAGTTGTCTCAGCGGGGCAGGACGGGGGAGTACGTATGGTAAACGGGTGTAGCCGATAAGTTGCATACAGTATTTTTATTAATTTCCATTACTAAGGCGATTGCAGCTAATTATATCTTGTCTAATATGTGTTCATTGTTTATTTGTGTGCGTCCGCCATGTCTTGAGCAGTTTCAGGGATCCATCGAGGCCTCTGGGATCGGAGACGGCGAGGGACGTCCAGTGGCGCCTGTAGATAGCGTAGTTGGTGAAGTTAAAGAGTCGGCAGGAGTTGTGAGCATGCTCCAGTGACGGGTATGTCATAGGTGGGATTACGTACAGTATTTTAGAGTTACGGGTGGAGTACTTGAGCCTCTCTGTATCTCAATGAGTCGTACCCTGGTATTAACAATCGGCCCATAGGTTAAGTCACTATTCTTTACAATAAGCATTAATTATAAAGTCTCTCAGCAGAGTATAAGAATTTTGTGTTGTATTAGTGGTACAGTTCTATTCATGTAAATATTCGCCTCTATTAATTTGTTTTATGGAATGTACAAAATACGATCTTTACAAATTCTGAATGCTGTTTTAGTAAAAAGTTTTGAGGAGGCACTCTTTATGAAAGGTCGTAAGTATTGCGCAGGTACTGCGAACAGCGAGTGACTGCTGGACGAGAACTGACGCTACACGGTGGTCGGTGTGGAGTAAATGGAGGCCGAGCGGCAGGCAGACGCCCGAGCGAGGCGGCTGTCAGTCACGACACGCCCCGCCCCGCCCCTCCGCGACGGCTCAGAGGCGCGTGCCGCCCACCTGCTGAGCGAGGCGGCGGCCCACCTGGCCGACAGCCTCCGGTCAGCTGAAGGCGGACACAACCCCGGGATCCCACCGGGATGGGCGACCCCGTTGGCGGCTGGACTGCACGCCCAAAGCAGTTCTGTGCCGGGTATTGATGGACTGCAGTTTGTCGTGACTATGTTCTCTCCTACAGATAGCAGTTCCGAGCAATCAGCCACGTTGATCGATCTGCTATCCTGGTTTCATCCTCCATCAGATGAATCCACGAGTGTTGCAGTCACTCTGAGAGTAGAATCCCGTATTGCAATTTTTCGTTCTAGATAAGACCAAGTGTACTGTCTTAGGACGTCCAACTACCTGTCCTACGGCTCTGTCCCGATTCTTGCGGTCCTCAATACAATCAGAGCCCGTACGTGTGCTTGCCACCGTACCGCACTGTGCTGCACATCAACAATAGGCTGTCGTACCACCCCACGAGATTCTTGTTGATGGACAGTGCCGCTACAGAGAGTGGAGGATGACTGGAGCAACTTCCGGGTGCCGCGCCTGGCTCCCAGAAACATTAGATTGGTGGCCCACACCACCAGTCGCACTGCTTCCAGCTGGCGCCGCTTTCTCCACGCCAGGAACCACCATCCCGCTCCACACACGAGTGTCGCAGTATTCGTGTGTTGAGTGATTCGTTGTGTGACGTTAGCATGCGAAGGACGTTACGGTCAACTGTTTTCTTTTTTTTTCTTTTCTTGCTCAGACAACTGCGTGAACACAGTAACATTCGTGCTTTTAGTGAAAACATTGTTTTTTTTTGTTTTTTTTTTTTTTTTGCCCCCCAAACTTTATTTCAGACACTAGAGATTGGAAATTCAATGTCAAATACATGTATATTTTTCTGCTTTATAGCTTTCAGTCTTCTTTTTTTATATGTACATGTTCATGTTAAAGATATCCTGGTTCCCTATCATCATGTCAGTTTGGAACCATTTTGTTTGGTGATGCACACTATGTTACATAATCTTCGATCACACAGCTACACTTACGAAATTTCTGTCTTTTTATGTACACTATATCTCTCTATCTCACTTATGTTGATGCCTGTCAATTGTCACTATGTGTACAAATTTCAATAGTTACAAAATGTTATACACAATAATATGCTACTGTTACACGAGAGTATTTTTGTTTGTCTATGTGAGCGGAATATCTGTGGTTACAATTCTGGTTAATGGTGAATGGACCATCAGCCAATCGATCACTGTAAAATATTTATCATCCTTTCTGTGAGAGTGGTTAAACGTCTCAACCGTGAAGCATAGAGATATTGTTTGTCTTTTTGGCTTCATGCAGAAGTATGTGTGTGTTTGAGTTGGGCACCAGGAGCTAATCTTCAAATGTTACTTTAATGAGAAGCTTGCAGGTCCATTAGGTCAACATTTTACTGCACCTTCGAACTTAGCCTTCTGGCATGTGTTCAACATTTGTATGACTGTGTGAGTATGTCCATGTATGACAGTGGGCTCCCTGAGGGTGAATTTGTGTTGCGTGTGAGTTATTCGTCAATGTGAGTAAGATGTTGGCGAAGCCATAAGAAACATTCCACCTTTCATTTTATCATCAATTTCCAATGTAATCTGCCAGTTCGTTGTGACATTTTGGAAACTGTTTGGAGCGATTCTTTCTGAGTGATTGACGCACTACATTTGTCAAGTGAGTCATCCACTACCAAAAATAATCTAAATTGACTGGGGGGGGGGGGGAGAATGAGAGGTTCTATGCCCTCTTTTGCGTGTCTCCTCTCATTTTAATCAATTTTATTAGTGTTCTATGTCATTGTACGGTAGTAACAGACCGAATAAGGTTATTGTAGTGAGAGTATTTGTACTGAGTGCTCAAAAAATAATGTTCACTTGATTCCTATACGTGTTGGGTTACTTCCCTGGGTGGCTTGTGCGAGCCAACCATCGGAGGTCGTGGCACATGGCATTTCCGGTTGGGGACTGCACTTCCCTGAATCTGAGGGGTTCGTACAATAGGCTTAAGCCCCTGGTGGAACGACCTGCGAGACATCTGACTGTCGCCGCAGTTTATGTGTTTACCATTCCGGCGCGTCCGGAACGGAGATTCCTGGCACCGACTGACTGCATTCTCCTCTTCATTCTGACAATACTGGTGTCCACAAGTCTGGGTGCGACTGTCTGGCGCCAGATGGCCCGCGGTCTAGGCAGGTTGTTTTCGTAGCCAGTGAAACGGCAAGTTCAGTGCCCTCAGCTGAACAGCAGAGGCACGACTGGTCAACTTAAACTGAGGCTGGTTGACGTCATAAAGCCCTGCTCGGAATTGCAGGGAACGGCCGTTATTGGCGCGAATGACGTTCCGAGACAGTGTGGGGGGATTTTGTAATCAGCAGTTTCCGAGGAGAGTAGAGAGTTCAGCAATGCTGGCTTCGCTCTTGCTTAGAATTCTCAGACAGCCTTCGCTGCCAGGGGTTGCCACTGAGCTGCTGCACGGCACAAGTCGGCCCCTACATCACCAGGACGCTGCCTGCCGACGGCGTGCTGCAGATTTCAGTACCGGTACAGCATTGTGCGGCTCCAGCATTGTAGGTACTTATCAATACTGAATCACTCAGCAGCAAGCATGCTCACATTGTTACAAGTCCACCTTGTTTGTTTCTCCATGTGATCCCCTCTCACTGCTAATTGCGATACTGCTGTATAGTCGGGAGATTAATATTTGATTCATTAGGACCTCCAGTCATTATCGTCAGTCTATTGCCTCACAGACAGTAGGAGCCTCTTGTTCTCGAGCCAACTCTTATTCTCATAATATTTCAGTAACCCTATTCTTTAACGAAGTGTCTGTGTCGATAATCATGTGAATTTATGTTCTGATGTATAATAAATCTCATTCTCATATTTAATCCGTATATCTTGTCGTAGAGATATGCAGAATCGCATTTCCTGTTGTTTAGTATGATAAAGTTCTCTTTTTTTCTGAGTAGATCACTATTCTTATTAAATTATTGTGAGTGTGCACTCCTTATTTAACTAACTAGCAGGGGCCAACATCATTTTCTTCCATTACCATTGTGCGCATAATTAATTAGCTGGTAGATAAGGAGGGGTTCGAGTGCATGTCTCGTTCTCATGCAAAATTCGTCATAATTAGAGAGGTACAAACTCTTCTCCACTCGGCACCTCGCAAGATTTCATTAATGACTTAGCTGTCACGACAACCCTATGATGGCAGACATCTGTAGCTAAATCTTTCTCTTTCGTGCTTGTTTATCGTTGTTGCCGAGAAAATTGCAGCATTCATGCACATAATGCAGTAAGTAATTCGGCTCGCCGTTTACTGAGTATTCAGTTTATATGGTTAGTCGCAACAGGAATGTCTCGGACTGGAGCAGTTGCTTCCTGGACAATTACATGACAGACGTAAGACTGCTATATCGTGTGAGCATTTTGCCCAGTCTTTACCTAAGAAAAATACCAGAATAGTAACAGTAATGGTCAGCTTCGCCATGAATTACAGGCATAGTTAAGTGTAGTTAATAAGAAGTGGTCTGATTCAATTGTGTGTTAAATAAAATGTGCCAACGACGATAACTTTAGTGAGTTTGTCTCTGCAGTGCGTAGCTTTAAATCTGGGTTTACGTAATAGCCGTTAACTCAGTCCAACTACGTAATTTATCGTTTAAATTTGTCATCGCATTAAACTACCAGAAACGTGCTGCTTGACTGCTAGATGCCGCGTTCTTTACTTCTTTCTGTTTTTATTCCTTTAATAGAATCACAACTTAACTGCCATCGTTCCGTGGCGCCAACACCAGTAATCGACCGCTGATGCAGCGACAGAGCTCTCTGGTCTGCAGGAGACGGAGAACAAACGGAAAGATAAACTCAGCTTCTACATTACTATGATCTGCATTTGCGATTAATGTCTGAGGTTGCTCACAATCAGTACAGTGTCACTATGAGAATCTGATGCTGCGTTCATGATTTTGAGGCTCGCGCGCTGGCTTTCCAGTATCGTGGCGGAATATAGGCGGACGAATGGGCTGGGAGTCATTCAGTGAGCTGTGTGTAGCGTGCGTAAAAAGTGAATTATTTGAACAGGGCTGGTTGAGACAGGTTTGTTATCCAGCACCGTTATACTGGGCGCGGAAAAAGTGCAGGGGGAAAGATAGCATGAGACATAGTATTTTGTGTATGGCCACTAAGGGTCGTAGCTGCATATTTTCTGGGCTACAGGAACGTAATTGAAATCTGACATACGAATGTCTTCACTCAAATGACTGGTAATTTACAGAAAATGTATATGTAAACACAATATTTGGACTAACCAATCGTCGCAATGAGAAAAAGGTAAATTTAAATTATCACTTTCACCTGTATCAGATTTAGCTGATGCACGCTAGACATCATTGTTTCAGAAATGAAGAAATAACATGTCCATGTTTCATTTTTCAATACGCCTTAAAAGGGCCAAAAGGAAGGAAAACTAAGCCACCAGTTAATTAACAAAATTATGTGGAGCAAATGTTCCAACTGACCACGGTTCATGCTGGCATAGCGCCTTAAATACTCAACTGCGACCTCTACATTCCTTCATTTGATGCTTTGGCCTTTGGTCAAATTGTGGTTCCGCACCCTGTATATGCCAGACAATGCGTGACAGAATGTTGGTCAAATGCTCAGGAGTCAAGTACACCTAACCTTTGGTGGAAAGTGCTAACAAAGGCAAAGTGACGGTTGCGTTGGTAGCGATCAGTAACTTTAAAATTCAGCAGACAATAAGTATGATACGTTTGACAAAGGCGCTAAGAAAATAGATGTATAATACAAAAAGTCCTCTAGTAAAGTAGTAAATGTGTAAACGTCGTGACATGAGTGTCAGTCACGCTGTTATGGGGCAACACATGAGACCCTACGGAATCGGTATTACTGATAGCAGAGACTGTGCACCGCTGGTCGATTGCCAAAGCATTGAAAACGAAACAAAACTTTTAACTGATTTGGTCACATCGATCCTACCACCATGCGTAATATCGTCTGTGATTCAGTAGTGATGAACGAGAGACTGTTCAATACGGTGATATTAATTTCATTTTGTATCTCTATATGTACCTAAAACATATGGGCAATGACCTAAGGTACCACGCAGACGTCGACCAGAATTCAGTATTTGCTGCGATTTTCCACGTAGCCTATTTACTGAGCTGTCAAGGTGAACGGTACGAAAGATACGACGTTTACACCGGACACAACATTCAGAAGGCGAAAATTTCGGAAACCGTTTTTCTCTACTTATGTTTACATATTAAACCTTGACAGGTTTTGCTAGTCCTTATTACGAGATTCATAATTTTTACGAGTATCGTCTCTGCAATGCAACTGTCCTTGGTACAGCCAACTTATCGGTGTTTTCCTAATATGGAGAGGAGACATTAACAATTATTGGTGGGTATGGATTTATTACTGTAAGTAGGCTGTTTATGTTTTCTCTATGTAAGTAGGCTGTTTATGTTTTCTTATTGGCAACGTTACGTAGTGCTCAATATGAAAATCACTGGCTGTGCTGTGTGCAGTCTGTGGCTAGTTTGCATTGTTGTCTGCCATTGTAGTGTTGGGCAGCGGCAGCTGGCTGTGAACAGCGCGTAGCGTTGCGCAGTTGGAGGTGAGCCGCCAGCAGTGGTGGATGTGTGGAGAGAGATGGCGGAGTTTTGTAATTTTTCATGAACTGGTATATTTATATATGATGATATCAAGGTAAATACATTGTTTGTTCTCTATTAATATCTTTCATTTGCTAACTATCCCTATCAGTAGTTAGTGCCTTCAGTAGTTTGAATCTTTTATTTAGCTGGCAGTAGTGGCGCTCGCTGTATTGCAGTAGCTTGAGCAGCGAAGATTTTGTGAGGTAAGTGATTTGTGAAAGGTATAGTTTAATGTTAGTCAGGGCCATTCTTTTGTAGGGAATTTTGAAAGTCAGATTGCGTTGCGCTAACAAAATATTGTGTGTCAGGTTAAGGTCAGTCTTGTAAAAATTGTTCAAAGGGGACGTTTCATATGTCGACCCTTAGCCTAGGATACCTCACTGGAATCTTCTGATTTTTTCTTGTAGTTTGTGTATTTAGTGTAGCTTTTGTTTATTGCTAACGCGTAATTGTAGAGAGAATCTTCTTTGTAGTTGCAGTCTTTCATTGTTGTATAGTAAAACAGTTGTGGCATGCATGTAGATTTGCACCAAGTATTTCGCAGCTGCGCTTGCAATTAACTAGATATTATTTTCAGTGCTATGTTAATGTGTTCTCTTATTTTTGATCTTCAAATTGTGTTTTTCTGTGTTGTCGTGTGAAATACTGTGACAATAATGGCGTGTGAAAAACGTAACACTAGGCTCCAAACTAAACTGAGAAATAATAGTGATGACGAGCGTAGCTTATCAGCGCCGCCGAGTAATGAATTTACTAATGTTCAAAGTAGTAATTTGGTAACTGTGCACAGGGAAATGGAGCGGGCGTCAAACAATGGCGTGGACAGTGAAACAATTAGTGAAGAGGGAAGCATTATCGATCGATCGGTCGGCAATAGCTCGCCTCAGGAAGCCGAAATGACACAACACAATATTGCAAATACTGCAGACTCAGGTTTTGGATCCTCACCGTTTTCTCAAATAAGTCAAGACACATTTTTAGCTTGTCAAAATGTGAATGTTGCCGGTGCAAATGCACTGCCGAAAAGAGTAGAGGAACAGATTCCAGACACTAATGCATTGTTATTACAATTAATACAACAAATGGGACAGACACAGCAAAAGCTTCAAAAGTTAGACACAGTGGAACAAAATCTTAAAAAGTTAGACACAATGGAACAACACCAGAGACAAACACAGCAACAGTTAGACACAGTGGAACAAAATCTCAAAAAGTTAGACACAATGGAACAAAATCTTCAAAAGTTAGACACTACACTTGAACAAACACGTGAAGATTTAACCACTGAGTTACATAACATTGAATCGAAATGTCAAAAAGTCTGTAATGACGTAAAAACACAAATTTGTGAGCATTTTCAACATATTTTTTCGCGGCATGAAAATGCATTACAGAATCACGAAGCAGCCATAAAAGAACTGCAAGCCATTGTTCATGAAAATCATGAGACCTTGTGGGCTAAAATTGACTCAGTTGCATCTACCGATTCGGTTACGCAACTTGCAAAAACTCAGGAAAACTTAAAGGACACAGTAGATACTCTGAAACTTGGTTCAGAAAAACACACTGAGGAAATGTGTTCACTATCGGAGAAAGTAGCCGAACTTTCGGATCAGGTCACTAACTTATCTACAAAGGTAGATGATGATCTGAATGACACAAGACCTGTAGCCTTCACTGACACTGAAGAGTGCGAACAAATTAGGAAATTCAAACAAAATCAGAATCAGATTAATACGCAACACCAAAGAGAAATCCGGGAAGTACAAGATCAGCTGACACAGTTAATACAAGAATTACGTATTTCAGAGGATACTCGTGCCCCAACTTGGGAAGAGGGACTTAGAAACACGGAAAAGCCGCAAAATAATAACACAGGGCATTTCGGAAGTTATGAAAGAAATTGGCAATGTGCACCGAATTTTGAGATGGAACGGCCGACACGACCTAACAATGACCGATATGCGACTCGCCGACACGATGATTTTGACTATAAGCTGTTCATTACAACACGTAAATTCAAAACATTTAAGAATTCTGCCAACGACATTCATCCACAAGCGTGGCTCCATCAATTCTCTCATTGTTTCCCTCCCAACTGGTCGTTGGAACACAGATTAGAATTTATGTGTGGCTACTTAGAGAATGAACCAGGTGTAAGAATGCGATCGGTCATTCACGATTGTCACAGTGAAGGAGATTTTTATCATGCCTTCCTCTCAGCGTATTGGTCTCAAGCTACACAAGACCGTGTAAAACATAGCATCATGATGATGAAACACTTTGAACAATCTGAATTTTCCAGTCTTGTCAAATATTTTGAAGACATGTTGCATAAGAATCAATATCTTTCAAACCCATACAGCCCCTCAGAACTCATCCGCATTTGCTTACTCAAATTGCCTGAACATTTACGACATATTATTTTAGCAGGACGTTGCAAAGACGACATTGAAGCATTTCAGGGACTTTTACAAGAATTAGAAATTGACACTGACAATCGCGGAACGCGAAACCAGGAACACAACAATTACAGGTCACATCCGTCGCAATTCCGCGATGAAGGAAATAATAACTGGACGCGACAAGGCTATTCTCACAACACAAATCGTGACCAAAATAGACACCACCCGTATGACAACCGCTGGCAGAGTAGTAATAATTACAGGGAAAGATCACCTCGCCGCAGTAATGACTATCACAGAGACAATCAGAGAAACAGACAATATGGGAACCAAAATAATTATTATCAAGGGAGACAGAATAACTTCAGACGCAACGGTCCACCACGCAATTACGATTCCGGGAGAAATTCTCCACCACATGACCGACAAACAAGAAACTATGTCAACTACCGACATAACGACAGACCTGAATTCCATCAGAACTGGCGAGCTTTAAACAGAGCTGGGCCCTCTGGGCAAGGCGAATTTGTGGAAGTTAGGCCTCCTAATCCCAGTAACGGCGCGCGCCAACAAAGAAACAGACAATGACTCACACCGCAGGCAGCCGCGTGCGCCCGCTGGCTCAGGGAAAAATAACATTGACGCTAACCTTGAGCAAAATTCCAGTATTCTTTACCGACGTATACCGCCTGACAATTGCATTCAAGTTGAAACTCTGCGTACTAGGAAGAGTGAAGGTTTACACCACACTTCACATGTAAATCCGTTTATTGCAAGATAATCTGCTTTTTAACTTTGTCATTGCCATAAAACTTTACGCTTCACATTACTAACATGCTTTGTCAGATTTAGAATCTGTTAACATGTAACAATGTTTGAAGTGAAATATCCAGTCAAGAACCAAGAGAACTTATTTAAACAGAAATGACGAATGCATTGTTATAGTGAACAGACGTCACAGTGTTATTGTGTGTGTACATTCTTGCTTGTTTGTTGCACGATTACGTAACGACTATAAGGCTCACATACTTAGAACATTTACCAGTACTGCTAATGAGATTTTAATGCACCATTTTGGTTTATTTGAAAATACATTCTGAATTTAAAGTGCTTTCTGAGAGATACCAGATGACACAGAGGTTAGTTTATGTGACAGCTACACGATTTTTATCACGACGCTACTAATGAGTGACAATTTACAATGTTGCTTTTGCGGTGTATGTGTTTTATATCTGCACAGTTTTCTGAATTCTTCTGGAAATCAAAACATGTTTTATTAATGACTTTTGTGGTATAGCTACAAGGAGACAGCCTTTTCCATAGCACAACAATACGTTACAGCATAGTACTTTCATCATCACAACAATAAGCGTAATAACTAAGATATCTCTACACAAAGCATTTCACTTTTGTTTATCATGAGGTAAGTACATTGACTTCTGCAGAACTTAGCTTTCGGAGGACGATAACTACGACACTTCCACACAGATTATGTTGCAACAAGACGCACATTTAGCGCTACAGTACACGTATTTGAGTGATTAATTTTGTACTTGAAACATTTATTTTTAAAGATTTTTGAATTACAAAGAAAGTTTTCCGTGATACATTTCATTCCATTGCTGTAATCTGTAACACCTGAGGGTATAATTACATTAATCCTCAGGGGGGTACATGCTTACTTTGTGTACCATGTGTTTGGCAAGCACAAGGAGCCCTAGCTAATATGGTATTTGCTTATACAACTTTACACATCGGTACCATATTTCTCTAACACACAAATTACACAGCTATCTGATCATTTAACTGAGAGATAAACATGTTTTTTACTACATCAGTGACAGATGTTTACGCAATTACACCATTGGATAACTTCACACTTATGAAACTGTATTTTGTCTGTACTTTGTAAACTGTTCATATTTTTTCGGAATCATTGTGATACTATGAGAGCTTTGAATGATGTATTTGGTATGAGATCATGATTTTTAAAGTACGTTTGAGGCAGATGACACTTTTGACATGAGCAGAGAATTTTTTTAATTATTGGAGGAAGCTACGACGATTTTGAGATTTGACCGAGGTGTTATGATGTTATTTTTACGACGACGATGTGTATTATGCTGCTGAGGTATGTTTACGATTAATAGGCTGAGGCTATATGAGTTATTTGATTATGCTTCATATTTATAATGACGAAATATTGACGAGTGTCGATGGATACGTATATGTGTAATAAGGTAAGGAGTAATGAATAGTGGGTAGGGACTCTTGACTTGTGAAAAAGGATGTTGGAAACCAAGAATCGTACTTTAAGAGTTATGACATGTGTGAATCATGTGTGAATGTATCACAATGCCACTGAACATTTTTTGGACACTGTTATATTCATAGGATTTTGTTTCTACAGATTTGCAACGCTAATTCTTGACCTGTGAAGTATTTTTATGTGAGACTGTCACTTTAGCGAAAATTGCTGTCGTAAATATTTCCGTACGAAAGTTAAGTGACCACCTGCACGTAATGCGTCGCGGGCACCCAGCTGTGTCAGACGCCTGGAGAAAAAGCCATTATTGCGAGCCCTTTTCAGCGGCACAGGTAGCACAAAAAAAAAGGGGAGGCCATTATCCTTGGAAATATTCTTACATCTGCAAACCTGATAATGACAAGTGTCTTTCTACGAGAATTGAGAGCTACTGACTTACGAAATGCCACATAGCTATTGAATGATGTTTTTATGCTTTGGTTTGCGTAATTGCTTATTTCACTTGATATCTGGTTTCCAGCTGTGTTGCAGCATTGCTTTTATAAAATGAAATGCATTTGCTAATGTGAACACTTTCTGTCAACAGATCTATTAAATAATTATTTTATGATCCACATTCTTTAAAAAAGGAGCACTTGGAAAGGAAAGAACAATAAGAAGGAACTAGTAACTGCATTCATAATTTTCTTTTCAAGTAATTGGTAACTTTTTGGTAGAATAACTTCTTGTGGTGCACCACTTTAATTACATAGATATTAAGATGTGAATATACATTTCCCTTATCTGCATTGTTGTTTAGTGTAATATTTTTTCTGCTTGAGCTATGTCATGTCTAGGTATAAGTTGCTGCTGTTTGCCAGGCGTAGTGCTACTGAATTTTAATTTGTGTTACTCTGCTAAGCCAGGTTTAATGCTGCTTGCTTTGCAAATTTGAATTTTTTTCGTCATTGATGTTTGTGTTAATTGTTTTGTGCTGCTGCATTGCCTCGTCCCTTAGTTTAGCATCTGAGCTCAGTAGATTTAAGTTAGCTTAAGAGGGGGTAGACTATAGAAGAGAATGAGTTGCGATGAATTGGAAGAAATGCATTGAGAATCTATACGAAAAACGTACAGAAAGCAGGTATAGGTAGGATTTTCTAGGAAATAAATGATGAGGTAAGATAATGGAAAATAAAAATGAGGTAAGAAATGTGTGAACATATAAATACAGAAAGCATGCTTAGATAGAATTTTTTTTGGTGGAAACAAAGGATGAAATAAGAGGAAAGATATATGAAGTTTTGGGTTGGACTGCAGTACCAAATGTTACACTGAAAACGAACCCTGTCCTTTCCTATTGGTGTTATCCCACTATGTGTTTGTGTACCCTTGAGTATTTGTTTTCTTCCTGTCTCTGTGTACTGTTTCATAGAATTTTTCTTCTCTTCTAATACTAAGCTATATTCACTATGAGGAGGAATACTGTTATCCTCAAATATAAGTTGCATTAATAATATGTTATTTTCTTTGTAAAGTTGTTTACAATTCTGTTCTCTTTCAATGTTCATGTGTGAAATTAATGTTTCGAAAACTATTCTCATTATTTTATGTATGTACTTATGTCACTATTTTTGTAACACTGATGTATATGTTTATTTCTATTCTTTTGTAACGCCTGTTTTACTACAAATGTTATCTGTATTGTTATGTTTTTAATGATGTATTTTGTACCTTTGTAATTCTATTCTTATGTTATAAAATTGTAATTGTCACCAGTTCATGACATTATTAACTTGTTAGTTACATTTCACTGCACACGTTTCTGTTGGTCATAGTATGTGGACAATATGTGAGAAGTAGGGACTGTTAGTGTTTGCACGTGTGTTAATAACTCAGCAAGGGACTGGATAACAGCATTGCTGGTTCTAAGGACAATTCCAAAAACTTTGTGAGTGCACAAGTGGTGGTTTATGGACTTGCTATATTCTCCGCAAGACTCTTCAATGGTGATTGTGCACCTGCACAGTCACAACAGATGGCTGCTGGCCATCTCTTCAAGGACTACAGTGGGTCTACATCTTTGATGATCCATCAATACTATTATTTCTACAAGGACTACAGTGGGTCTGCACCTTCGATGGCCCACCAATACCGTAATCTCTACAAGGACTACAGTGGGTCTGCACCTTCGGTGGCCCACCAATACCGTAATCTCTACCAGGACTACAGTGGGTCTGCTCTGTGATGACCTACCTACCAATATTCATCAAAACTTCGACTGACTCTGCAGTGGGTTTGCTCTGTTGTGGCCCATTACCCGTCAGCATGTCAAGAGTCAGCACTGTCTTTCCGTTGGAAGGACAACACTACTTCTTCAAGACTGCATGGAAATCCACTACTTCTGTGTGCAATTTCTTTTACTAATGAGACTTTGTGAAAAAAACCTGTAATTACTGTTATGATGAATGATCAGGACTATCTTTATGGACTGTGAGAAAATTTTAGCTTTTGACCAACATTGTATCAATAAGTGTGTGCATTTGATTTCTTTGTTATTGTAATTATGAAAAATTTTATCAAATCATTATTGGCCACTGCCCAAAAAAAAATTTGTAAAATTTTTTGTGGGGAGCATGGGGGCTATGTAAGTAGGCTGTTTATGTTTTCTCTATGTAAGTAGGCTGTTTATGTTTTCTTATTGGCAACGTTACGTAGTGCTCAATATGAAAATCACTGGCTGTGCTGTGTGCAGTCTGTGGCTAGTTTGCATTGTTGTCTGCCATTGTAGTGTTGGGCAGCGGCAGCTGGCTGTGAACAGCGCGTAGCGTTGCGCAGTTGGAGGTGAGCCGCCAGCAGTGGTGGATGTGTGGAGAGAGATGGCGGAGTTTTGTAATTTTTCATGAACTGGTATATTTATATATGATGATATCAAGGTAAATACATTGTTTGTTCTCTATTAATATCTTTCATTTGCTAACTATCCCTATCAGTAGTTAGTGCCTTCAGTAGTTTGAATCTTTTATTTAGCTGGCAGTAGTGGCGCTCGCTGTATTGCAGTAGCTTGAGCAGCGAAGATTTTGTGAGGTAAGTGATTTGTGAAAGGTATAGTTTAATGTTAGTCAGGGCCATTCTTTTGTAGGGAATTTTGAAAGTCAGATTGCGTTGCGCTAACAAAATATTGTGTGTCAGGTTAAGGTCAGTCTTGTAAAAATTGTTCAAAGGGGAGGGGACGTTTCATTACGTACGCCAGTGAAAATATAAGGAAGAGGGGAAGGAGGAGATTGCACGTAATGGCATGCTCAAAAGTACTATCCACGTCCGTTAAAGTGTTGGAAGGTGCTATATTGAGCGTCCAAAGTTAAGCTTACTGGTGCACGGTTGTGAATTAAGTGCAGATATAAGTTACGCAGCAATTTGTTTTGCTGCTTTGTGGTATAGACTATTCAAACACG
The DNA here is from genome assembly GCF_021461385.2 of Schistocerca piceifrons. Classification (NCBI taxonomy): domain Eukaryota; kingdom Metazoa; phylum Arthropoda; class Insecta; order Orthoptera; family Acrididae; genus Schistocerca; species Schistocerca piceifrons. The sequence continues at coordinate 2,725,635 of NW_025728455.1, read as the reverse complement.
ATGGAGAATGGACGGCATACTTGACAAGAGGTTACAAAAACGATAACTTTACGTGTTTCCACATTGTCAACAAGCCAAGTACGGGCCTGTTTTTATATACGACCGGAAAGTGAGGGAGACCACAGCACCATATCGGGAAAGAAGATGTCGCAGCGATGTAAACATGTCGTCCACACGGTTCAAGCGATCCTTTTGCTGAATCAGGAGACAGAGCGATTAATAATTATATAGTTGGTAGCTGTAGCCAGGAGAGCTAAAACCAGGCGGAAAGATGTCCGCCGTTTGCGTTTTCAAGGTGTATTAGGCGTAAACTAGACCAAAAATGGAAAAAAATGCTTCTTTAGTAGGGTCACTCGATTACTGGGTTGGCGCGTTTGTCAGGGCAGGATCGCTCGTAATGAGTGAGTCGCGAGTGTCGATGTTATGACGTCACCATACTGTCAGCGATTGACGCCCTCCCGAGATCTGAATATATGTAACACCACTGAAGCGAAGGGAACAGTTGATTCTGGGAAGCCCGCCATATTTCTAACATTTTCCCTCGTTTGATACTTGCCTAATCTGAGCGTAATATTTCGCTAGGCGTTGTACGGAAAACTATTTGGAGCACTGTTAAAACGAAATATCGAGGAATAGACAGATTCCTTTCTATAAGGAAAGGGCTTTACTTTTTCTGTCATCATAGAGGCCGCACAGATCAGATTTCGCAAACATGATTTCAACCTGTACAGTGGCTGTTCTGCAGAGCAGTTCGTCGAATCAGCTGCTTCCCGACTTTGGGGAACAGCGTCGCAGACGTCGACACCTTGTCTGGCAGCACGGCGATAGTGATGCGGAGACGGAAAAAAAAGGCGATGGACCTTTCTGAATTAATCCCGAACTGCTACTAAAGTTCATCTCGACAAGAGCACGGACGTGGCACAAGAATGCCGTCGCGAGAAACACCGTTCCCAGCTGTAACGGAATTTTCCGGCCTACAGCTGTTTTCACAGCTATTTATTGTAAACACCGGGCCATTTTAATTGTCCGTTTACGTGACCGTGACGAATTACAGCGCGGTGAAGTAGAAAGAACTGCGATTACGACGATAATCCCAAGGCTTTTCTTAGCAGTAATTTAATCGAAAGAACGTAACATTTCTTATCGTGTTTTCTGCGGATTAAAGGAGACAACGCTATGCCGTTTCAGTCTGTCCCCTAAGCAATGACACTAAAAGACAGATTTGCCCCGAGTGGAGAAATCGCTTCATCGTATCGCTAGTACGGACGACCTCCAGATTCAGCCGTTGACAAGAGTCTGCTATCGACGCTTCCTCAGCTCCCAAATAGAGCAGTGCACACACCTAGAGGTGAGTAACATACACGGTAATGAATGACTTCGTTAAATATATTGATATCAGGTTTCTTTTTTTTTCTGGTCTCTCTATAAAACTACGGCACAAGAGTAACATACTCTGTGTGGCACGGTGGTGGTACGTGCAGCTACGGTGAAGTATAATCTGTCGAAACAAAGAGGTGCTATCAGTTTCTTCTGACCAGAAGACATCGTAGCTTCATACGCTACCAATATGTTACCGATTCTGAGTAAACTGAAAGCACCTAAGTACTTCCTCCAGAACCGTATCTGCAGTGGCTCCAGAACTTTAATAGTAGCTGGAAATTCCGATATTTACGTCGAAGCACCGGTCTGGACGAATCAGAAGAGTCCTGTTGTCTGTGTAATGTAAGAAGGCGGCCCGATTTTCAGCTGTTCTAATCATCCCCCTCCACTAGCCACTGGCGGCCACTAATATTCATGCTCTTTCCGAGCGGCTAGCAGCGAGTTACAGCAGTGAGCGAGAATCTCGCTCCTACGTGCAGCACTGTTGCCGCACTTCGCCACAACCGAACTGTCCATCCAACCATCAATTTTTTTCTTTCCTTTATTTTCTTGCAGCAGTACAGCTGTGAATGTGTACCTCGTAAATGTTTAAGAGCGATTAAAAAAAAAATGTCATATGACGGCAATAAACGTGAAGTGCATCACAAGCAGGCGAGGCGGATTATTTAACTCATTTATAACTATTTCAAACGTGAATTTAAAAGCGCGTCTCCTACGGTTGATATTTGAAAGCACTACAATGGCCCCCAGAACCATGTGGAGTCGGCAAAGAACTGTTAAAGCGAATTGTAAAGGGAAGTGTCAAGACTGTCGGAACTGTAGAAACAGTTGGTTTCGTGTCGCCGGAAAGCATCGAAATCGCAAAGAACCTGTACCACAAATGGATAGTTTTAACAATGTTGTTTTAAAGAGATCCGTGTGAATGATGAATGCCTGACATAACAAAAACGTGTTACAATTACGCAGGCTTCAATGGTAAGCGCTTCGTCAAGGTAAAGAATTTTCAAAGACATTGGTTCCAGATACGTTAAGAAGAGAGTTTTTAGTTCGTACAAATGATATAGGTGCAGCACGAACTACATCCCATATAAAGATTCACGATACAAGAGAAGCAGGTAGGCCAGCAGTGTATTACCTTGATGAAACATGGGTCAATTATAATGATTCCAAGAAGATGTGCTGGAAAATTATTGATGGTACTGGCGGTTTTAAATTTCTCATAGGGATAGGTTTTCGGACAATTACTATGCATTACTATTACTCTTCTCGTTTTATTTCTGAGAATAAACTTGTATTTACGTGCAAGTAAAACAGCAGTGATTACCATTCTGGATGAACGCTGCCAGCCTCGTGATGTGATTCACAATTCTTGTCATAGCTCGCTTCGAAGTCGGTCATTGCCAATTATAGTTAAACTGTTATAGAAAAAAAACATCAAGTACAAACACCTGAAATGTGGATATTTTTCCCCAGCTTAAAAATGAAAATAGTAAGCATCGTATAATCTAGACTCGTGTCGATCTTCTGCAGCTCGTTAATTTATACTATACCAGTCACGTGACAGAACGTTCACACACGACTTCCTTGCACATGAATGCGGTCACAGCATTTTGCGTTTACTCACGTGTCACTGTCATTGTAGCCACATGGAATTAATTTGGGCAAAGGGTGTTAAGACTATGTGGAAGAAAAAGAAACAAAACATTCAAGGTAACATACAGTGAATCGCTTGTACATGAGGCAATAAGCAACGAGGCAACAGACAACATCCCACCTGTACTGTGGGCATAGTCTGTGTGGCATGCTAGGAAGAAGAAATTGACAGGGAAACGATGATTGATATAAGACTTGAACCTATCATCATAAATTTAATACCAGATTGTTCAGAAACAGACTCAAACACAAGTGAAGATGGTATTTCAATGTAGACTTTGGAACAAAGTAATATTTCTTAGTTTTAAAGACTCATGGCTTAAAAATGTGTTTGTCAACAGATCAGTTGCATACATAATAATGAGAAATTCCTAGCCTTTCTGATTAGGACTTGTATCCTTTCAATTATGCAAACTACAAATGTATCGCCCAAGAAGAAGTTAAGCTTCTCCCACCGTATTGTAAATCTCTGTCATTTTCAAGGCACTTACTGGACAGGGCTCAAAAATGACAATGATGGTTACCTGTCGACATATCGGTAGTTTTCGATGTTGTCGGTCAGATTCCCTGGAGTTATTCGCAGGTGGACTTAATTTTTTGCTTCTTCAATTGATTATCGATGCGGTCTCTCACTGTAACATCTAACGTGTTAGTTTACACTCACAATGCCCGTTAACAAAGAAAAATATGACAACTTACTGACCATTCTTACGGTAGTCTTTTACATTAGTCTTTTCTTCCACTAATTCTTTTTTTACACGCACTGATTACACTCAACTACCGTCAAACACACACACACAGACACACACACACACACACACACACACACACACACACACACCTTAGACACAGAGCAGAAGCAGTTGTCAAGCAGATATAATGATTTAGGTTTGTGCTCGAAGTTAATTTTGTAGTGTACTAAATTTCTACTTATAATGCATTTATAATCGCAATAAATGGTAATTATTGCAAGCAGTTTCAATGTCGTTTTGAGAAAAATGGTACTTCACTTCTTCACAAAACTGTGTCAGCTGTTCTCGAACATTTACTATTTCCCTCGTAGATTTGAACCTATAATACTCGCTTTTGTGTGGCTTGTCGCGTAACTCACGGCGGAACTGCTCGTGTTTAATACATTCTCTTTAACAATTTGGATCGATACGAACATTAGGGATGGCGAATAGTGTGTTAAATTAGCGCGTCGAGTGTTTAATAATTTATTATTTATCGCCTTGTTACAGTCGTTTAATCGCTGATACCTTGAGCGAGAATAACGTGCAACGAACAGAAAATAGTGCCACATGCAGTCGGGCCGTGTTTCGATGTATCAGTGTCGATTCCTGCAGATTTCTCGTACCACAGTTGTTGAAAACGAAAACCACGCGTTCCTGGCTACGTCACTGCAACGAAATAACCAATGTTCGTAGAGGACGCAAGTATGCGAAAACCATCAAACAGTCAGCACTTCGGGCTGAGTGAGTTTCAGTGCGACACGGCGTCTGTTGCCACTGATTCCAGCAGCCGTGGCTGTCTGTAATTCTGGACCGCCAGCCGAGAGTGACAGCAGGTTGCCTCTGTTGCGCCTTGCAGTGCTGACAGAAGTTTATTTTTCAACATTTCACTTAATTTGGCCGAATTTGAACATCTAAAATGTTGTAAGGTACTCATTCAAAGGTATAACCTGCCGTTACGGCTTTCACACAGTAAGAAAAGTATCACAGTTGTAAACTCAAGGCGTGTCGCACGGCGCTGAAATACGCGAACGTTATTCACCCAGTTTTGAGCACTTGGCGACTTCGAACACACGTTAAGAATAATTTCAAAGCGTTCCTAAACTTTTTCTCGCTTACATACTTAACGTCAGGTATTACAGACGTTAACTCGTCTGCAAAGTAATCAGACGTCCGAAGTTGTTTAGTGCGTAGGCATTCCGAATCCTGTACTCCACTCGCGAATCAGAACTCGTGACGTCATGCCGACATGTTTCTGACGATGAAACGCAGCACTTGTGTTTATTTCAGTATTTTTACAGTTTTCTGGAATTTAGGTTGTGATGCACGAGCGATCTGTTGCTTTCCCCAACCTACGTTAGACTGAGGCGAAGATTTGGTTGCTTGTTGGCGAATTCTTGAAAATTTATCGTAATGTTTGCGTTTCATGAAATAAAACTTCCTTATTCTTTTTTATCGTTCTGTGACGTCACCTTTCGTTTGTGATTTGCTGATCAAAGAGAAGCGATCACACACCACAATTTTTTTGCTCTATACAAGTCTGCAGCGCCAGCCGGAGTGACCGAGCGGTTCTAGGTGCTACAGTCTGAAACCGCGCGACCGCTGCGGTCGCAGGTTCGAATCCTCCCTCGGGCATGGATGTTCAAAATGGCTCTGAGCACTATGGGACTCTAACTGCTGAGGTCATAAGTCCCCTAGAACTTAGAACTACTTAAACCTAACTAACCTAAGGACAACACACACATCCATGCCCGAGGCAGGATTCGAACCTGCGACCGTAGCGGTCGCGCGGTTCCAGACTGTAGCGCCAGAACCGCTCGGCCACAAGCGGCCGGCGGGCATGGATGTGTGTGATGTCCTTAGGTTAGCTAGGTTTAAGTAGTTCTAAGTTCTAGGGGACTGATGACCACAGAAGTAAAATCCCATAGTGCTCAGAGCCATTTGAACCCAACTCTGCAGTGCTTTGTCTGGCTATCACGTGTTATTATTTTCCTCATAAGAGACAAAGCAACGCATGAGAGGTCTTTGAGACGCGTCATGTTCTCTGCGGCTTGTGTGCAGAAAAGTTGTCGCAATCGTGCTTGCGCATTAGTCGTATCTTACGTGACCAAAGAATGAATGATGGTGATTGACTGTCACTTGCCAACTTCTTTATCTGACGTTCAAATGACACAATTAAAGTGCAGTGTAAATTTTTATATGCGGCCTATAACGACGGCAGCATCTAGATTTAATTTGTGCCATTTCCAGTGCAATATTTGCGAGAATCGAAGTAGATTTCCTATTAGTTTCCGTCAGAGCACTGAATCACGTCGGAATTACATTTGTGGCGGCATTTGCTAATTATATTTGACTGAAACCTGTAGCAAATATTATTTCGTTTAGGCAGATACTGCTACAGAAGCCTTACCCTTTACTGATGGTAAGTCACTGTTTGGGAATTATCGGTAGCCACTGACGTCCAATTTACCGACATTTTAGCATGATAAAGTACTGAAAATCTTGAAGACTTCTGAAATGTCGTGTATCATTTAGACTACATATCGTCATAAAACGCAAATTTGAGTACCAAAACTATGAAATTGCTAACTTTAACTTCGCAAACAGGTAGATCAGCACAGCAACTGTCCAGTTTGCTCCCCGCATCCAATCGCAGCACAGGACGCGTGATGTCACGTAAAAGTGACTGTCTTCACACGTGAGGGACGGGATGATTAAATAAAAGTTCCAAGAATTTTATGAATAATGCGTAACTCGAAATCTGAGCTCCAAATGGCTCTCACTTTCGTGACACTGTAGTGTGTGTGTGTGTGTGGTGGTTTCCGTTTTTATACTCGGCTATCACAAAGTATGCAACACAATTGGAGCACCGTAATCAAGACCTGTCCAAAACGTCTCGTGGGTAGCGAGATCAATTGGCTGAATTGTCGGGAAATGTGACGTTGACGGATGAAGAGTGGCCGCAGCCAAAACAGTTTCAGAAAAAGGCCGCCATTTAATCGAGAATGTGTGGAATTCGCTCTCTGAGGCACACATCGATTGCCCATAATAACGGAGTAAGATCGCTGGTGACTTACGAATGTGTACAATGTTTCTGGGTGCTTTTAATTCTTCACGTGTTCTGTCCACCAGCAGAATCTTTGACAGTGTGGTGTCTCACACGATACTTGGGCTGGCAGTAACGGCACTATACCACTGGGTGCTCATAATCTGAAGTTGAGCCACTCACAGGGGTCCAGTGTGGACTGTAACTATTGTATGGTAGCGAAACTTGGTATACTAAAGCCCCCTTGCGGAACCTGGAAAGGAATTATTTTCGATTTTGGCCACCAAATGGCTCTATCAACGGAAGAAAGACGTATAGAAATGTTTCCATATGTAATGGATTGGCAACGGAACGTGGGCAGGAAGGGTCAAACAAGTGACAAAGGCAGAAGGTAGGTCTTGCTATTAACCGCCAGGTTCAAATGGTTCAAATGGCTCTGAGCACTATGCGACTTAACTTCTGAGGTCATCAGTCGCCTAGAACTTAGAATTAAACCTAACTAACCTAAGGACATCACACACATCCATGCCCGAGGCAGGATTCGAACCTGTGACCGTAGTGGTCGCTCGGTTCCAGACTGTAGCGCCTAGAACCGCACGGCCACTGCGGCCGGCTAATTAACCGCCAGCTGCACTACTTGTTCAGTATGAGAACCGAAGACTTCGGCGAGACGTTGCACAACGACAGAATCGCACCTGGTAACTAAAATCGGAACTGATTTCCTCCGGCGCAAACTGGTTTCGAATTAACGCCTTAGCATACCTGCCAAGTTTCGTTGCCATACGGTAATTACAGACCACAGTGGACCTCGGTGAGTGGCTGCATTTTACTTACGACCACCCGGTACTTCCATGCCTCTGCTGAAGGAAAAAGCGATTCGCGAAAATTTCGCTGTCGCATTTGTGGCCCATTTGGTCATAAACCATTTAGTAGTTAGCCAGTTAAAAAAAGTTTGCAGTTGTCTGACTTCCGTCTTGTTTCACCTTTTTGAAGCATCAACACTCCTTAGGTTCTGCAAATACCCGTCTTCCCAGTACAGGCGACTGTCTAAACTGGAGCAGGTCGCAGCTACCGATAGGGGGCGTCGACATTGCCCCGTGGCGTAATGATGTATTCTGTGACGTCATATATACTTACGGATGTTTTCATGGCTGCTATATTACGCATTTTTTCTGATATAGGTGGAAAAGTGATGTGTTGCATAGCCCGAGGTCTAGGCTGGGTTGACAGGTTACAGTACGGTCGTCAGTTAGCGGAGCCAAAGAAATGGAGTGTTACAGTAACGATAATTCTTGCTGTGTCAGATATTTTATGCACGTTACATTTCGACGAGTGTCTTATATCCGTTTTGATGTCGTCATGGATCCTAATACAGTTGGAAGGGCAGGTTCAGTATTTTTCAGCATTGGGCACAGTTCGTAGCTAGTGTAAACAAACGTACGTTTACACCTGTGTAAATTTGCGTGTGCACAAGACGGACGCAGCCTTCGCACAAAGAGACATCGGTGCAGCCAGCCTCGTGCGCCTGTTGACACGTGGGCGCGGGCAGTCGACACGTCCCAGACGAATACAGACCTTGCTGTCCCGTCCACGGTTTTGTTTCGTTTGCTCCGTTTTGCTGCGTCGCACTATTAAGTTCTAGTCTTTCGTGCGCTTTCAAATTTTTGTTAACCCATTGGCCGAGTGGCCTAAAAAGGAACAAATGGATCTGAAGAATATTATCGTGCATACTTATGACTCGAGTCATCGGTATCATCTAGTGTGTCTTCTGAATGGTATAGTGGATAATCGAGTTGAACTTTTTACTGCTAATGTTATGAGGAAACGTGCTTTCCAATGCAGTGGCAACGCGTACCAATTACTAACGGCCTTTTGAATAATATTCATGTTGATTTGAGACACACTATGTAGTGCCTGTTATCTATCGCTGCATTCTCGAAAACAAACAGCATGAGAAACTAGGCTGTAGTAAAATTATAAAGATTACAACTTAATTAGAGCAGTCAACTACGAATATGATATGGAAAGTTTATTTACACAAAACCATTGCCGGTTGCCGATTTTCAAAAAAAAGTTGTTAAGTGGCTTTCAAAAGCTGATCAGTACTTTGAAAGGTGGCTACACTGAGCCACTGCGCCAGAGATTGCGCCAAAGAGTACTATTAAGCCGCCTCCACAGTGCCTGTTAAGAACTCGTGGCAGTCAGTGCTAGGAGAGAACTCGTGGCAGTCAGTGCTTGTTGAGAACTCGTAGTAGTCAGTGCTTGTTAAGAGCTCGTAGTAGTCAGTGCGTGGGGAGAGCTCGTAGAAGACAGTGCGTGGGGAGATGTGCTAGTGGGCACTGCTTGTCGTGAAGTCGGAGTGAGATGTGATAGTGGAGAGTGTTGTTCCATGTTTTATGCAGTTATTTGATGGGAGAGATAGCAGATGTTATTCTAATGGAAATACTGTAACGATCAGAGTGCTTTTCGTCAATATATATGAAGGTAAAATATTGCGTGTTTTTTCATTAATTCCATGTTTAAAATAATGCGTCATTACTGGTTCAGTCAACAAAGCATCTGGCGTGTGTTCTTGTATTAGAGTGTAATTCTGGTTTTCTTGCGTAATTATAGTTTTTCTAATTTTCTTTTATCACGTCAGTATAATTGGTATTTAAAATTCTTGTCTTGTTGAAGAAGAACCGTGCCAGATGTGCGTTGAGTCACACTCCCACATACAGAACAGTTACTCTTGTGCTTATTGGTTTTGTAGGTTTTATAGTTGCTGGGGACTTAATTAATTAACTGTGTTTACGAAAATTTTCTTTCATTGTTTGTTGCAGTCAGATTGCGTAATAATTCTAGTCAGGGCCAACCGTTTACGAGACACAGCGTAATCGGACATACAGCTACTAAAAACAAAAAACTAAAAGTATTTTTAATAATATTTAATTAAGCCCCCATGCAACTTGCGTCAACCGCCATTTAAAAGAATATTCGTTTCTGTGCAAAATATCAAACCTTTTCTCTGGAGATGTGAAGTTATCGACTAAGTTTTCAGATGCAGAGCCGCGCGGGATTAGCCGAGCGGTCTTGGGCGCTGCAGTCATGGACTGTGCGGCTGGTCCCGGCGGAGGTTCGAGTGCTCCCTCAGGCATGGGTGTGTGTGTTTGTCCTTACGATAATTTAGGTTAAGTAGTGTGCAAGCTTAGGGACTGATGACCTTAGCCCATAAGTCCCTTAATTTTTCATTCTTGAGGCTGCACGGAAAGAAGTTCTAGATTTAATTACAGAATTAAACACACGTTAGCTATTAACGATACCTGTGTCTTGGTCTATGAGTACGTCAGTCAGGTGCGAAACTGCGTTGGGTTGCATGTTCGTACTTAATGAATAGTGTACTGGAAAGGAGTAATGAAAGTCGGATACAAGCAGGCATATACTCACCATTTACGTACGTCACCGTTGATGGCTTACGGCAAGATGGCAGATGGTGATGTACGCAGTGTAGGTAGTAGCATTGAAGTCACTACATAGTTTTGGCACTGTGTGATTAGTTCGTACAGAAGTGCTAGTACATTCTGTGAATGAAATATTAGGCGCTGCGGTGATTAATTGGAAATGCACAGAAGTACTTTGATTCCTAACATTATCAGGAGAATCCTTGGAGGCAGGTTTTGTGTGCAAATATTATCTATATTATTAAAAGAATTTGTAAGTACAACATTGTCAACCTTTCCGACTATTAATTAAGAGAACTTTTAGCGTCACATGAAAACAACAATGGGATCGAAATCATGAGTTGAGTCGCTCAGTGACCATACCGTCACAGCAATGGAAGACGACACAGGAGGCGAAATACAGGGCTACCAATAAATCATTCACTGGTTTCCAGAACTCTACATATTCCGAAATATTATCCGCCTCAGCGAGTTTAGACTGTGCCGACCTCCTCATATTAACAATGCAGCGCCTTGCGAAAATGCCGACAAAGCGAGAGAAGAGTTTTCGTGTGTTGGAATGTGCGGGATGTTTGACCAAATGTTGCAGCTGCGGCCGTGGAGGAGGGTGAGCGAGATTTTTGTACAAAGAAGTCAACAGCAGCGACAAGCCGCGAACTCTGAATACCGCAGCAAGGTGTGTGGAAGACCGTGCGTCGGCTGTTACACTTCGAACCGTGCCGTCTGCAGCCCGGAAGGTTGCGGCCGGCGCCTTCAGATTCGCGCCACAACGGAGGGAGCACTGGAGGGTGAACCTCCGTGCTGAACCTCCATCCTGATCTTCAGCGACGAAGCAACCTAGAATTTATCTGAAAAACTTAATCTCCGCAATATGAGTGTGGGCTACTGAAAATCCTCATGAAATTGCGGCGCACGAACCAGATTCGCAGATGGTTAATGTTTTCTGTCCAGTGTCACAGACAAAAGCTGAATGGGCCGTTTTTATTCTGTGAAGGAACTACGACGATCCTCGGTACGCCACACTCTCACATGGCGGAGACAAACATTTTAAGATAAATGCAAGGTTGCTTCGTTGCTGAATATGAGAATGGGGACGAAATGTCCATCCTCAACCGGTCCGTGCATTGTGGCGCAAATCTGAAGGAGCCGGCCGCAACCTTCTGCTTTTAATAGTTGTGAGAAATGCAGACGGCGCGGTTCGATGTGTGACCGCCGACGCACGGTGTTCCACACACTTTGCTGCGGTATTTAGAGTTCGCGGCTTGTCGCTGCTGTTGACTTCTGTGGACCGCGTACAGAAATCTCGTTCACCCCCCTACACGGTTGCAGCTGCCATATTTGGTCAAATATCCCGCATATTACAACACGAGAAAAGTGTTATCTCGCTTTGTCGGCATTTTGGCAAGGCGCTGCATTGTTAATGTGAGGTGGTCAGCACAGTTTAAACTCGCCGAGTTTGCTGTTATATTCATACACCAATCATATTTCTACATGTAATATTTAGGAAAATTTAGAATTCTGGAAACGAGTGAATGATTCATGGCAGCTCTGTATTTCGCCTTCTGTCTGTCGTCTTCCGCTTCTGTAACAGTATGGCCACTGAGCGACTCAACTCATGGTTTCGATCCGCTTGCTGGTTTTATGTTATGCCAAAAGTTAGTTCAATTTTAAGTCAGATCGGTTGACAATATTGTATTTACGAATTCTTTTAGTAACGTAGGAATATTTTCACAGATAATCTGCCTCCAAGAACACCCCCGAAAATGTTTACAAACAAAATACTTTTGTGCTCTTACTATTAATGACAGCAGCGCCTGACCACACAGCGCCGACACTGAAGGTACCGCCTCTGATGCCAGTACTTACACTGTGTACGCTACTGTCCAGAATCTTTCCGTAAGCAATGAACGTAAATGGTGAGAATAGCCTACTTGTATCGGACCCTCAATACTCCTTTCTGGTACACAACTTATGTACGTACAGTCATGCTCAAAAGTATCCGAACGAATCGAATTGCATTTTGCCTGAATCGCATGCAACCCGCATAACGCAGCTGTTTGGCAGGTCCTCTAATCGCCCCTCAGTACAGTCGTTTGACTATTGAAAATGGTTCCAACAAGTCACCACTAGGAAACACTGCTCCGTATCACAGTAACTCAAGATGTAAAGTAATACCACGACACTACAAATATCAGGGAACCCCCTATCACATATAAACTGTCCTTAACGCTTGTAAGCTCACATATATTACAATAAAAGACATACCTCAAATGTTACCACTCTCATTGTTACGTCGGATAGGTAATGCACGTAGTAAGTTCGTCATATTCATGATTTTTTCATGAAAGTAACATACCGTACTTATTATTTAACGCAAAATGGCATTAAAAATTTAAGTTATTCACGAGCAGCTAGTTGAGAATATCTATGGACTTCAAATGACACGACGAACCGTCTCGTTCTGCATATTGATTCAAACCCAGGTCATGTAGACTAAGCAAAGATTTCGTGACAGACGGAAACCTACAGTCATTCCTGACTAGGCATACAGAGAGTGATATACCTCGATTTTAGACAGTATCAGTTAGCAAATATCAACTATAAATTACATAACGTAAACATTTTTAATGGACACGGATTCCTACCCAGCATCTATTGTCCTTGTTAAGGAACTACGAGGGATGTTAAATATTGCTTCTTCACATGTAACTTATTTGAAATGCCGTGACGCGAAGCTTTGTGTTGGACTGGGGTTCGAACCCAGAACCTATTCTCAACAACATTTCTCCTCACACTGTCAGCCGCCTACTCCTGTTCCGCTCGCGAATGTCGCGTGGCTGGGGCGATCGTCGGCAGGGCCTCTTATATTGGCTGCAATTCCTCAGTTTTTCTCGTCGTGGTCATTTCGCTGCAAGCCTGAAAGCCTCGAGGAGACGCGTTGGCACGCCACTTTTTCAATTACAGGCCACACGTCCTGTGGATACATTCAGTCGAGACCGTTCGTAGCGACATCACTTTTAACGACTTATTGGCTATAACATCGAAATCTAATGGTTCTATCTAAACCGTACATGAATGCTGCATTTAGGCTATAGCACAGGAATCTAATGGTCTCATCTAAACCCTATATGAACGCTGTATTTATAAAGTCCCTTAGGACGTCTCTTTTTGCGACTTACCGAATAAAACTACGTATTTTTGTTCCATTTTCGGACAAATGTATCGGCTGTAAGCTCCAATGTTAGTTTTTTTTGTCGCTTATTTGGGGAGGTAACTCTTATTTTCAAACATTCGATTTCTGCAGATTGTTGGTTTCAAATCAGGCGTCACAACGAATACATCGTCAATTGCAAAGTGTGTACGTACACCTTAGATGCTAAAAGCAAACTAATATAACAGAGTACGTTAAGTAGGGCAGTATATTGTAGTATGTGTTACTGTACAGCGTGTAGTTCAGAATCGCTAACAAGAGATCAATTTTTTGCATTCACATGACACAATTGTATCGTCAGTTACTTTCCTAACCATTTCAGGAGCGAAAATTTTTTTGATTGATTCAGATACTTCTTTCCCAGCTGTACTTCTTCGCTGAGGTTTATGGGCCAAGTTCGCAGAACCACTTTTACGTATTCTTGGAGCTGCTTCTGGATACACTCTACCAGAACTCGTAGCATATTGGGAGTGTTGTCGTGTGCATTGTTTCTTCATTGCCCCCACCCCTCCCCGTATCTTCTTTATTTTTATTCTCTTCAATGTATATATAATTCGACTCGAAATCCCTTAACCCTGATACTTGTTCGTCTATTAGATGTTAAGCGAAAATTTCCGCCTCGTTCAGGTCTCTATGACTCATTGTAGAAAATCTTCCTCAAAAGAAACACGTTTGCTCAACTGTGACAAACTGCTAATAATAATGGTTAGTCTATAAATCAACCATGAAAATGAAACTAAGCAACTAGACATTCAACAATGCGCCATCAAACTTGCGTTGTGGGTTGCCAAAAGAAATTTAGACCGAATTAGAATCGCGGTCGCAGGTGGCGTCAACCCAGTGCAAAATATGCCCTTGGGCACAAAAGTTAAAGTTTTTTTTCGTTATTATTTCCCATTTTCAAAAGGGATGATGGGCGATCTGTTATGTTATAATGTGTGGATAAAAGTCGCATTTCAAGATCGCTAAAACTCCTCTACTGATTACTAGTTTCAGATCATTGACGAGACTTCTTCAGATATAAAATACAAAAAGGTAGCATAAAAGAGGGCAACTATAGCATAACACGTTTTATGTTTAAAATTCCTGCATCATTTTCAGTTTCGTGCAGGCCTATGAAATTCTTTTAAAAAATTGAACAATTTTTTTTTTACTTTATTCAGAATGGGTTGAATGTGCGGAAGCCCATTCTGAACAATTAAATTGAGTGTGTGCGCAAAGCAGGGGATGTGTTTCCAGGCTGTGAGTCTTATAGCTGCCACAATATTAGCGGCATTGTCGCTAACAACACACACGACTTTTTCTGGAATGCCCCATTCCCTTGTGACATGTCGCAGTTCTTCGGAGAGTTTTTCTGACGCGTGCCTTTCGTCGTGTTTAAAGCACTCTAGGAGGGAAGATGCCAGCTCCAGGTCTTTAACGTAGAGTGCTGTCACCAACAAATAACTCTCATTTGTGGTTGAGGTCCACCCATCCATTGTCAGCACAACCGCTACCGCAGAATTTATTTTGACTCTTACAATTTCTTTCATCATGGCGTACTGTTGTTTTAGTAGTGTATTGGAAATTGTCCTCTGAGCTGGCATTCTGTACGCACCATTTAGTTTGCATACAAAACTTTGGAAATGTTTGCTTTCCACTATGTTGAAGGGCAAATAATCCTTTACAACAATCTCCTGAAGTGTGAAATCTATCTCTTGATTTCTTCTGTTCGAAAGAGGTTTCGAAAAATACGTAGGTAATGTCCTGTGTTATTGATACCTGCTGTCTGATGATGAAGTGATACTGTTATTTTCTGGCACCGACTGCTGTTCGCTGCTGACAATTGCTGGTGTTGGTTCCGGATTGTCCGCGTTATTTGTGCAAGAAATATCGGAAGATTCAGGAGCAGGGGGCGCTAAGCGCCTGACTGACATGACACTGTCGGATGCAGCACTCGAACATGACGCGCTAGATTAAATGTATTTCCTCCTTTATATGAAACACACTTAGAACGACAGCTGCACTTTGATTTCCCATCACCTAAATCGGCGAAGAAACCCCAAATTCCACTGCTTTTACGCGATCGCGAGTTGCTAGCCATTGTATAAGAGAGTGTTGGGACGAGACGACGCCGCCACTCGGCTGATAACCCGAGGAGAATTCGTCGAGTGACGCCTCGGTTTCCGGGCTCGCGCCCCTCCGCCAGGCCCACCAGACTCAACGGTCTCAGCAAGCTGGAGAGAGCCTTTAATCTCCCCTGCACAGCCGACACAGCTGTAAGACTAGGCGACAGTGGTAAATGGGAGAATGGCGATGTTGAACAGCTGAAAAAGATTTTTTTTGCCATAGTCTCTTTCATGGTTTCAGACCACCGTTT
The DNA here is from genome assembly GCF_021461385.2 of Schistocerca piceifrons. Lineage (NCBI taxonomy): Eukaryota > Metazoa > Arthropoda > Insecta > Orthoptera > Acrididae > Schistocerca > Schistocerca piceifrons. The sequence goes on along the minus strand of NW_025728455.1, from coordinate 2,709,815 downwards.
CTCACTTCTCTTTCGCGCTGCATCTGTCATTTCCTCACTGAGGCAAAATTTTCGCTTTAGTTTCCTGTTGCAGTTTCTCGGGCTCGCTCTTTGGCCGGCTTGTATCCTCATTCATTCGCAGGACTGCACAAGATGAGGTGCCACTCCCCCTTGCGCAGTTCTCATTTATGCCCTTATTTATCTAAGATTGCTGTAATTTTTCAGGGAATCCAGCGTAACTGGACTGTCTGTGCATATTTCTCGCGAGTCGTCCTGAGCTTCTGTGCCCATATCTGGAATAAGTAGCATTTTCTAAAATATATTTTCCAGTTCCTAAAATTATTCTATGTTCCACGGCTCGAAATGCCTCGATAATGCCCACGCGTAGCTCATACATGTGAACAGTCACAGTTACTTTCATCATTTCCACCGGAGGATAGCGATGGATTTGCAGGTATGTGTGCAAACTGAGGAAGTAACTTAATGAACCATGATCGCTGCACCTCAGAACTCTGACGATGCTGAAATGACGGTCGAGTGGAGGATGATTAAACTTTGCTATCAGCACACGAGTGACTGGCCTTTTCCACTACTATAGACATATTCGTAAGGTACAAAGAACGAAATACAAAAGGACTGACACGTCAAAAAGAGTGAGAGGTAAACTATTTAGTGCTCGTTCCACAGTATCGAACGTGAAAAAGTGCTCATAGCTCATAAGGTATGCATTTTAGAACTTAGTTCACTGGACCGTTTCTCTCTGATCACCCTTTATAGAAGTGTCCTTCTTATTCTACTGAACTGGATAATGCGCTATATTGCAGTATCAGTAGCTTCGGAGACATTTAAGCTTGCCTTTCCATTACTTAGTACTTACGTATTCCACTTTTTTCCGTATCGTTTCTTCCTGACTAATGTTTCAAACTCAGTCTACTCTTCACCACTATTAAATTGTGAGCTGAGTCTATAACTGCTCCTGGGTATGCGTTACAATCCAAAACCTGATTTCGGAACCTCTGCTTGACTATAACGTAATGTAACTGGAATCCTCCTGTATCTCACGGCCAGCATGTTCTCCAGACATAAGCCCTATCGAACATGGCTGGGACAGATTGAAAAGGGCTGTTAATGTGCGACGTGACACACCAACCACTCTGAGGGATCTACGCCGATTCGCTGTTGAGGAGTGGGACAATCTGGACCAACAGCGCCTTGATGAATTTGTGGATAGCATGCCACGATGAATACAGGCATGCATCATTGCAAGAGGACGTGCTACTGCGTATTAGAGATACCGTTGTGCACAGCAATCTAGACCACCACCTCTGAAGGTCTCGCTGTATGGTGGAACAATATGCAATGTGTCGTTTTCATGACCAATAAAAAGGGCGGAAATGATGTTTATCTTGATTCTATTCCAGGTTTCTGTACAGGTTCTGGATCTCTCGGAACCGATGTGATGTAATACATTTTGATGTGTGTATCTACAGGCAGATTTGCAAACCTTTTTAGCATCAAATGCTAGGCATTGTCCTAACAGAAAGCCTGAAGGTAGTACTATTGGACCTCCTCTTACAAAGTCAATACCGTCTTCAGTTGCTCATATCTCTGTTTTAAGTATGTGGGTATTTGCAAGTAACTTGAACCCTTCTTAAGCTGTTTTAAATGTGTGTTTATATCGTCGAAATTTTTTCACACTGTACCATACTGCCCCTATTCACTCAATGAGTGAATATATTTGCTGTATGTATGATTGAGGGTTTGCAGAATAGTATGACGTGTTTATCATATCTGTAAATATCTTGCATAATATTTGTTTTGCACTGGTGCTCTTTCAATGAAAGACAAATACACATTTTAAATAACTTCGTTTATTAACTTTTTTACATTCACAAAATAAGAAAAACAATTGTTGACTCATTTCTTAATATTCGCTCTGTCTTATATCTCTGTATTATTCTTTAAATAACTGGTTTTTTATGCTATAAATTCTGCTTCCATTGTGTTCAATCCAACAGGAGCGACGTCGTATCTCCGTTCTCTGTCTGTAAACCAGGCTCTACAGTTTCAATATTTATAGGATTATAGTAGCAGCCCTTGGTGCTGCAAGCATACATATGTTTACATATTGTTCTAAATCATCTTGTATGCAACATTCACTTACATAACATACAACATCGTTTAGTAACGCTTTCACATATATTTGCCACCGTATTTGTCTGTTGCAATCCGTAGTGCACTGCATAACCAATACAACTTCACGACACTTTTATACAGGTCGATGATGGTTGCCTTATTGCTACAGATGTTCATGTGAAGAGGAAGTTGAAAAGGGTCGTAGTCTGTTGTCATCAACCTCTCAGTTTGATTCATCGGCAAACAATGCTCGCCCCAACTCGTATCTGTAAATTGTGTTTTACATTACGACGGACATCCTCAGTTTCTACCATAACTTCACACTCACGATCTCATGCTAATCCTACATTTACATGTTTTGAACCATAAGCTAACATGTATGTACTGATAAATAGTAGCATTCTGAAACGAACTGATAATATCATAGAGCTGTATGGTTTATATACCTCTCTGCAGTATAGATGACCTCGAAATCCCAAGACTTAATGCAATAACATGCAAAAATTATATAGCACGACGACAGGGCAGTTAACACACTTTCTAAGCAGTGAAGACATAGTGAAAATGACACTGTGCCGCGACTCTCGTCGGTAAGTACTATTTCAGTATCCACAGTCCAGTTCGCTTCAGGATACAGAGACCAAGACCATGGGAGAAGCATAACTGATAAATCATATGTAATTATTTGATGAAATTATGACATACACCTCAGGATCCAGAAGACAGCCCCTGGGTAATTACATATCCTGATGATTAAGCATGTAAATAATCGAATCAGCACATGTGAGGGTAAAGAGATCTCTGGAATTAGGACGATTTGATCATGTGACGTCACAGCAGCGGGCAGGACGTGCAGCTGCCTCAAGTATGTTGCAACATGTGACCCTGTTTCTGTTATGATAATACTGAGGCCATTAAAACTGGAATATTTAGAAAGCGACATTGAATTGTCTGTAAAAAGAGCACTCACCCCATGCTTAAGATAAGCACATCAGCCTTCTCCACTGCTAATCCATTTCAAGATCCTCTACTGATGTCTAGGGATATCGAATCCTGTCTGCATGAATGGGTCCTTGACTAGATGCTTGTTGACTATTGGTGACGGATTCCACTGAATTTTCCATAAATGGTTGACAATCAAAGAGAACACAACGAGGTTTTCTGCTGTGCATGATGAGGGTTTCCTTGATTTCAAGTGTTGATGTTCTGCCTGTAGAGCATCTCGATGACTGGCCAGCTGAGGATTTCTTCAGAATGTTCTTCCAGACCTTTAGGAGAGCTGGTTTCTTAGAGCTGGGGGTGGGATGATGCTGAGAACAGGAAGTCTTAGAGCGATTGTACTCTGAATACATTCCATAATACCTGATTCAGTTGGACATCTATCTTCTTAGTATGAGCACTATTGATCCTGGTCGAACAGTAATCTTCAGCAACAGAGCACCTATGATAGGGTTAGAGCTATGGATCTCAAAACACGTGCATTAGCTCCCCATAAGATACCACCAAATTTTTAAGACTGTTGTTTCTCGTTTTGAGTTCAGGTGCTACTTGTAAGTCAAGAGTTCTATCTAGCGCTGTTCCTATGTATTATGGTGTAATGCAGTACAACGAGACTTGGTCTCTGAATCTGTCTTCTGGTGTGCATTCTGACTGTCTTCTGCATAGATGTGATGTAGATACAATTATTTTCTGTAGATTTAGGTGGAGCCACTATTTCTTGATGTATACATCTAAGACTTCCATATCAGTGAATAAAGAGGTTTCAGCATCATAAACGTTGAGGCTCTGGGCCACCAAGCAAATGTCATCAGTATAAATCAATTTTTTTGAAGACTTTTGGTAAGCTGTGCATGTACAGACCAAAGAGGTAGTGGACTCAGAACAGACATTTGAAGTAAACTATCATTTGGCTTAAGTACACTTCATCTGTCATTGTGAGAATGGATATGAAATGCTCTATTGTTTAGCATGTTGTTAAGTAAGTCCTTAAATTTACGACACAATCGTGAATTTCTAAAGAAGTGCTTCTCACCAAGCAGTGTCGAGAACAGCTGATAGGGCCAAAAAGGCAGCTACACTTACTAATTTCTGCTCATACTCATTTTCGATATAAGTAACTAGAGAGAGTGTCTCTTTCTTAAATTACTTTTGCTTCTTAAGCTGGGCTAGCGCATTTATTCTTAACGAAAGAGTGTGTTTCGATTGTTACTATATGTTGAGAGCTGAACTCTGTAACTTCGTTGGTGTAACCAATTGTCTATGGAAAATGTGGTTCATTAGTCAGCATGGTACGTTTTCATTATTTCTATTTGCTTATTTCTTTAATATCTGAAAACAGTTTAATAGTCACATTCACCCGATAGGTACTTTCCAATTACTTACACAGTTCCAAGATATGCTATTAGATGATGGCGTTCAAGCCTACAGAATTCATAACCACATTGTATTTACCATGATTGGCATATCACCACGCAATACTACGTAACTTTGTCAAATTTGGTTAAATCTAAGGCAATTCCCTGTTTCAAAATGGTTCAAATGGCTCTGAGCAGTATGGGACTTAACATCTATGGTCATCAGTCCCCTAGCACTTAGAACTACTTAAACCTAACTAACCTAAGGACATCACACAACACCCAGCCATCACGAGTCAGAGAAAATCCCTGACCCCGCCGGGAATCGAACCCGGGAACCTGGGCGTGGGAAGCGAGAACGCTACCGCACGACCACGAGATGCGGGCGCAATTCCCTGTTTATTGTTTCTTTTACAAGCTAACAATAGTTGACTGGCAACCAAAACGTGTAATGAATGGTAAAGCAATGTGTTTTTGCGATCAAGAAAATTAAAAGGCTTCGTAATTAAGTTTTAATGTTTTAGAAATACATAAGATCACTTATCTGCAGCACCTGATAAGTCAGGTCTTAATAACACGTGATTAATGTCAAGATCATTCGTCGAGTACTTCAGACTGACTTTGTTGAAGAATGTCTGTTTCTGAGTTGCTGATCCCAATTACAGTCACTGTTGACAGGGGAGAGGTGAAAATGAAAATATTTAAGTTTAGTACAAGCAGCAATGTGCCCTAGCAAACGTGTTACTCTTTAATCGGAAATGCGCTTAATGATGTAGTGACGCTGTTCATCTTAAGACAAATGCTTAGGAACTAATCTCTAGTATGATACGAAGGATTTGTAACATAACCGTGTAAGTCGGAGGTAAGTGCCATGTTATGTAGGAGTAACTGCTGTCTGAATGGTGTAGTGATCTATGTCTTTGTATAGTCAATAGCATAGCCACAACATATTTAGAATATCTGCTGTCATGACATTACATAGGTTTTGTTTTCAGCTAATGTAGTTGTGTCAGATATACATCATACTGAAGGTAATATTACAGATAGGGAAGTGGTCATGGATGTAAATGAGGTGGGAGATGTAACTGTGCGAGATCAAATTTGACAGTGTTCTGAGATATCTAAGTCGAAACGAGGCCCAGGGAGTAAACAGTCTTGTGGCAGGATTACAGGCAGCCTCGGGAGAGCCGGCCACGGCGGAGCTCTCCCACCTGTTGTGCCCGGCGTATGAGACAGGCGAAGAATGTAATGTTATCAATTCCAAAGAAAGCAGTTGCTGGCAGGTGTGAAAATTACTGAACTATCGGTTTAATAATTCGTCGTTGTAAAATACTAACACAAATTCTTTACAGAAGAATGAAAAAACTGGTAGACGCCGACCTCAAGGAAGATAAGTTTGGATTCCCGAGAAACGTGGGAACATGCGAGGCGCAACCTGACCAAATGGAGGGGCGGTTGGTAGGACACGTTCCGAGACGTCGACAGGTAACCAATTTAGTTTTGAAGTGAAGTGTGGGTGAAAATCGTAGAGTAAGACCAGGTGGTGGATACAGTAAGGAGATTGGGATGGATGTGGGCTGCAGTATGTACTTGAAGAGGCCTGCAAGTTATACACTAGAATGAAGAGCTATTTTTAAAACCAGTCTTCACACTGAGGGGCGGAACAACATCTCTCTGTGTTATAACATCTTATTTTCCAGTTGGTGTATTTCTTCATTGTTTATAACTGACTGTCAGAGTACCTCTGAAGATGACGTGAGGAATACATATTTATTTAAAGTAGGGGTAGTTGAAGATCACAGGTTGGTGCTGAAGGATAGATTTCGTGGATCCACTGTATTTTAATCTACTCGACTTGCTTAGCGATGATTCCTGCATGTTTGTGAAGGGGCTGACCTGCTCGTTAATTCTGCCGCATGTCGGGCCCTGACAACAGTACGCAGTGTCATCTGTGTACAGGGCTCTTCTTTCGATCCTCGACCTTTAGAGATGTCAGCCGTGTTGTTGGTGTGTAGCAGTGGAGACGTGACTGTCCCACGTGGCGTCTCTGCAGCTGGCTTAATACTTGTCCAATGGTGATCACCAAGCAGCGCTTGTACTTACCTGTTTCCAGCAACATTTTTAGTAAGCTGCACACTTTGGCATGCGAAGTTCAAAAGTAGCGTTTCAAAGAGCAGCCCAGCATGCCACAACCAATGCAAGGCGCGTTCGCCGTCCACGAGAAAGCGTGCCGGCGTCGCGCCTGCCGTGTTGCGTTCAGCCTGCGTCGCTCTGCTGCTCAGTCCTGGGACCGGGTCGCCTGTGCTGTGGTTGCCGCTGAACCCGGCTTGTTCTTGTGCCATTATGTTGCTCTATTCCTTGAATAACTTTGGTCTGTCTCGAAAGCTTTCCCTGTCACTGAGAGCACGGTAACCTGTGATTTGGTGTTGTTTTTTGGTCTTTCGGGTTGGGAAATCATCTTGATTTTAGCTTGCTTCTATTTTAGAGAGACTATTTTCAGTTTCATGGCCGCGATGAAGAAACGTCTGATGTGTTTGAGGCAGGTGTCTTGTGAAAGGAGTGATTTATTTTGTTATCTTCCAGTGCCTCCAGTCTCTGATCTGCTTTCTTTCCATTTCATATTCGTCAATCTTATAAAGTAGCGGATGTTAAGCGGTTGCATTCGGATTTTCGAATATTATTTCCTCGTCGGTTTAATCGAATTTTGGATACCACGGATGACCGTGAATGTTTTTGTAGCACTTTGAGGAACTTTTTTGAGGTCGTCAGTAATCAATGACATTCTCATCTGCTATTAAGGATGGTTGTTCGCAAATGGTGTGCTATGACCTGTTGGAACTTTTTTCCAAAAACTACTTCTATTGTGGGACCTAATTCTTGTGATTACCTCGCGCATCATTTGGTGGGTTTCTCTTCTTATTAGGTCACTGAAAACGTTGAAGCCAATCGTAGCATATCCATTTGGTTAGTGCCGTATGGTCTACAGAATTTCCCTACTGTTTAATTTTGTTTCTTATGTACGTCAGGAGTCTTAAGGAGTGGTCTGAATAGTTGATTGGTTAGGTTTTGTGTTAAAACGTATCAATCTGATTTTTTCGACTATCCGATTTCGTGAGTTTATGATCGTTTTAAGTTTTTTCCTAGTTTTTGTGATTCACAGCATAATAAATGATAGGTATTCGTTAGCTATGCAGTCGCCAAATTCAGTGTAGCTTCAGAATCTGGGTAGCTATGTTGTACGTAGTATATGTCCTAAGATAGAAGTGCCATAGTGATTGATAAAAGGCGGCGAGTCATTTCTGAGTCTAGCGTGATTCAAAATGGCTACAACAAGTTTAATATCTTTCTTGTTCAATTTTTCAGCAAATATCGCAGACCTAACACTGAGTCTCCTGTTCCTTTAGCTGGGCACAATGAGGGTATATAATTAACGAGATCAGTTGGCGGTTCCTCGGCAGGATACATCGTTGTGGTGTTTTATATGAAAGACTATGAAGCATCTATCTCAGCTTCTACTACGGTCTGGTTTGCGTGACAGATACAGTTCTCTAGATTGATTTCTCTACCTGCTCATGAGGTACGTGCTGCGACTATAATGCCAACTTCTTTTTCTCTTACTATGCCTTTAGGGAGTTTGTTTTTAGAGCAGAAACCCAGTGTGTTGACAATGCAGATAGTGGCAATATCTTTCTTAGGCTTGAATGTGAAGGTTAATTCTTGTTTCCTGGTGTCTCAGGCCAGGTTGGGCATTGGCCTCCTTGTCTATCAATATGGCGATATAGACGTGGATCCGTGTTCGCCAAAGAACGTAGTAGGAGGTTTTTAGAAACTGCTGTTATTGTTTCCCTTCTTTCAAATATCATGTTGGGAAGGGCTGTAGTGAAGACTCAGAGTATGTTTTCCGTTTGATTGTTTTCGTGACATTCTTGGATGAAGACCGTGATAGTTTCATCAATGCGCTTAATGTATTCAGTTTTGTCTGCTGAGACAGGCTGTTTTGGTCTTTCTTTGCAACTCTCATCACTATTAACGTTATCAGTGTTGCAGCTCCTGCATTTTGGTGCTTCTTGTTTCGGGTCTATTTTGCCATTAAAAATTCGATGTGCTCGACTCCGTTCTTCACATTTCTCTTTATATCGCAGCTCTTCGTGGCTTATTGGAAAGTGTTGCAATATGGACGTAGCTGTTATTGAGGAGATAGTGTTTAAATAGTCCAACCCTGTGAGGTACACAGTGCATTCTGAAATGGTGAACAAGTAGCTTGTTAGTTGGTTCTTTGTAACTATAGATGACTGGAAGCAATAGCGGGGAATTTTGATTTAGTTTCCCGGTACCTTTAGGTCCCCTTCAGTTTTTTCGTTTGTTGTATCACGGTCAAAATTGGTTATCACAAAGGCGAGCGTGAGTCTGTGTGGTTTCTCTTTTGCTTACTGTTTGGCGTGCGGTGTGATTTCTGTTACTGTTGCTTCAGATCGGTAAGTAACTCAAACTGTTCTCTCGGGTTTCGATATCTTATGGGTGTGTTGTGATGTTGGCAAATTTTTTCAGATTTTTTTGTGAACGACTTGGTTGCCCAGGAAACTGTTTTAGTGCAGGTTACAACGATTTGGCGGTTTCTTTGCCACCTTCAAGGTTTATAGTTTATTGCAGGGTTTGCTAAAGTGCCATAAGTTGTGTTAGATGTGCTTTAATTCAATCTGCATCCAACCAGTTGTAAACCTTGTTCTTCGTGAGATGTATTTGGATGAGTGTAAAGTTTTTGTAATTGGAGTATCGTGTTTGTGGCGGCTTTGCCTGTTTACTTCGGGTTTCTTGTCCGGGTTTTCGGCTAGTTCGCGTAGCGTTGCGTTTCTGGAGATCTGGTGGAGACAGAGTTGCCTGCTTCAGTCTGGTGCGCTGAAAACTGTTGTTGCATATCGGAAACAGGACGATCCATAGTCCCCCCCGCTCTGCTTGAGAGCGCTCGCAGTCAGCGTTGAGTCCTGTGCCTTTAGCCTCGGCAGATGCGAGTTGGTCGTCCCTGTCTCAAGTGTGGCGGTTGTGCAGACTGCGGATCCCAAGTCTGAGTCGCTCTGACAATGCTGCATTTGACGGCAGTGGCGCGAGTTACGCATGATGCACTTTGCAGGAGACATCGTCTGAGTAACACGTGTGCTGTCGAACAACTACGTACATGTAACAACAGTTCAAGCAGTTTCGGCTGCGAGAATGCTTGTCCCCAGATATATCAGAGGAAAGCCCTTAATAGGTATATCGGTTGCAGAAGTTAATGCTTGATACCCCACGAGTCAAAGGGTTGTAACAGCTGATTCCCTGACCACCCATATCTGCTCGCTGGTTCGCCTTTTTGAAGACCAGAACGTGACAGCAGCGGCTGTAAGCAGCAGCAGGGAGTGGCCAGTGGTGGGGCTTGCAGTCCTCTGCTGCTCCTGATTGGCTGAAAGGCCCACGTGTAGAAGGATTTCGTGGAGAGGCTCGGAGCTCGGGGAATCGAAAGCTGGCCGTCGGCGCCCGTGTGGCCGACGTGGCGGGTCGCGGGCGCTCTGGAGCGGAGTTCTGTGTCGCGACGCACAGTGTTCTCGAGTTTCCAAACGCGTTCGGATAGCGATAATCTCAGTTTGTTATCCAAATCTGGGAGTAATGTTTTTTGAGTGACCGTCCTCCTGTTGAGTTTGAACTGTGTATTTCGTACAGCCAGTCGAAAGTAATTTCCTGGACTCGGCTGTGAATGTTCCCAGTACTGCGGTCGGAACTCGGGATCTTGCCTGGGGGTAAGTAGGTAGCACGAGGGCCGTTAACTACTGGCTTTCGAGCGATGAGGTTCGATACTTTCCAGCGGGTCGAGGCTCGGCTGGCGACCCCTGTCGGACCGACTTTACGCGTGTCCCGGTGGTGCAGGACGCTTGTGTGGGTGGGCCGCTAAGCGCCCCCAGTGCGCCCCGTGTCGGCTCTGGCCGCCACCACCTAAAGAGAAGGCCGCGGCGCGCTCTCGTGACGTCACGCAGAGCGGGCCAGGGTTGGCTTGGCGCTGCGCTGACAGAATCGAGGCGCACGGCCTGCAAATCTCCGTCAAATGGTTTTACAGAATGTGTTGAGCTGCCGGCGCCCCCCTGCGGCCAGCCGGGCTGCACCCGGCACCTGCCTCCCTCTGGTTCCACTGCGTCCAAACGGAAATCGCGGTTAACACTGCGGGTGCCTGCTAAGTGCGAAATTCACGAAAATCACTCCCGGTAGTACTATTTATCACAGGATTTTCAGTTGGGCTGGATACTAAATTCACACAGACACTCCTTTACTTTGCTCACTCAGGTTTTATTTGAACAAATGGGAGATCGTCTATTGATTACGAATCACAACAATTTCTGCGTACTGTGCGCTTCTAGTGAAGCTACTATGGCACATGTTTTCCAGGACTCACAGTACTGGCACAAGTTTATCCTTCCACAGTACTGTTTCTGTAAATACGCCTTTAAGTAATGTTCTTCCTTGCCCAAGAGTGGCACGTGGAACATTAACTTTTAACATCTGCCATAGTACCCTTACAAACCTCTAGCTTAACAAATCACCGTCTTGTCTCACAAACCCAATAATGCTAACCTCATATAACTCTGCCATTCGACATTTTGCGTTCACTTCAAGCCACATTTCGCACAACAAGTCATGTGTTACTTTCTTACTATACCTGTTTGAGCCACTCTATGTAATCAAACCACTAATAAGCTCAACAAACCCATTTACACTTTCATGCACACACCACTTCAGTCATTCGCCCCTCTCTTTTGATTTTATAAGTATCTGAATGTCTCTTGTCATGGTACTTGAATTACAAATCATGTAAAAGTACATCTTTCACACACATATGGAAAATTTCTCTGTTTCAGACATAATATGATATATACTAATATCATACATTATACATTAATAAAATCGACAAACTGCAAAGAGAGATCCTCGACGGAAAACGGGGAAAAAACGTCATACGAACATATGTCCAGAAATGCATCATCGCCACGGTAGATGACACTGACGAAGGGAATTCCTCCGACAACGTGCTGCGTTTTCCTTGTATATAACAGGCCGTGTGATTAACGCAGCCTATTGTATACACGAAGCATTTCCCAACAATTTTAGTGAGTAGTCTCAGTGCATTAGAATAGGTAGACAGAGGCTACCACTCACAAATAAGCACACAGTTATAAATGAAGGAGACGTTAGGAAAGAGAAGTACTGGCTGTACGATATCAGATTTAATGACATTTAATATTGTCATACCAGGTAGAGTCCATTTTATTGCTGGGTTTAATGCAGTGTAGTGTGGAGACAGTTATTTGCGAAAAATACTGAAGGAGGCTACACCGAGGATTCTGAAAAGGGAGACTGTTCATTGTTTCTCCTGGCCAGATTCCTCTCGGCTGCCGAACACAGCTCTAGACCTGCAGGGATGTTGGTTGGGTTCCACCAAAGAAGTATCCTGTTCTTCAGTATGGGGAGCGTCGTTCCATTGCAAACGAAACAGACGAAGAGCACTGGTCCTTGCACCATCGTAACTAGATGCATATAGTACACTAACTGCGCTATTCCCTGAGCCTGGTGGAACCCAATTCTAATAATAATTCCTGTTCCACTTAATATAATGGCCTTAACTGACATAAAAAGACATTCCTTCTTTGAGGCAAATTTCTTGTTATCAACAATTTCGAGTTGCCGCATGGAGCACCGATTACGTAGGTACATGTATCCAAGCAGTCCGAGACAAACCAAATTGAATGTCACAGACACTGAAATCCCTGCAAGGACTACCATACGACTGTAGATCAGGTAATATTTACTCGTCTTTTCCAAAGCAACAGCTGCCACACATACTATACTCCACGGTATAAGCACACACAGCACCTCACGACGGAATAACTGGCTTACTTCAGCAGGTAGTAGCTGGTTAGGAAGCCTGAGATGGCGAACACAAGCGTACATGTGGTAGCAGAATGAGTTCAGCCAGAAACAGCTGAGAAGTGTGAGGGCGCTGTCTATCAGCACTGCTGTTGGTAAGTCAGGGACGCCTGCCATACGATACACGACCTCAGAACACAGGATCTGGACTATGCACGTGATCTGAAAGGACAAGAGTATCTTTCCAGGCAAGTTGCGCAACTGGGGAAGGTACATGTATACCCCGGCAGTCGAAAAACGGAAAATGATATTTATCAGTATAAATGACATTTCTAAAGGCTTCAAGCTGTCGATTTTGAAATCCTTGTACTTCAAGGTGGCGTTGCTTAAACTGTTTTTGTAGTTCAGTGTTTGTTCTGTTAGCTTTTGATCCAGTATACTACTCCTACTATAGACCGATAGAGATCCCAACGTACTGAACGTACAATTATGGGAAGTCTTAATGGAGGAAAAGTCGCGACACTTTAGCAACAGAATAGCTCTGGAAACAGAGCACATTGCTTCTGTAGCGTTCGACTGCAGACATGATTGATCGTCGGGACTATCGAAATAGCAGCGAGCATCGTGCACGGACTGTATCATACTGAACGGGACGTCCTGACAAATGCCGTACGAGTTGACAGCCATCCAGGCCAGCAGACAGAGGTTGACGTTTATCCTCTGCGTGTAGGCCAGGTAGCTGGTGACGGGTATGTGGGGCGACCTCTGCACCACTTCGTCCCACAGCTGCTCGCGGCACCGCTCGCGCTGCTTCACGGCTTCCAGTGGCAGGTCTTCCAGCGGACACGTGGGGTGGTCCAGGGCGTTCACCAACAGCTGCACGCAGTCAGTGTCCACGGAGAGCGTAGCGTGGCTTCTGTCCTCCAGCTGCCACTCCTCGTCTGCAAGAAAACGACAGCAAGTAGGTGGTGGCCGTACACTGCAGGCAGCTGAATCCAAAGTCTTCTGTGGGTGACGAGCCTGGGCGTCGTTTACCCACATTACCCTGGTTCAGTTACCCAGAACTATGTAAGGCGGCATGTCAACACAAAGTAAGAGTATTAACAAAGACAGGTACCATTGTTACTATGCACGTCTATTTCATCTACAGGGTGCCCAAGAAGTCCCTGTATCGCTCTTGACATAGTAAAAATGAGGAAGTAAATAGGTTTTATTGATAGTCCTGCACTGAAGATGACAAAAAAACAATGTTATCAGAATTATATTTTTGTTTCAGCACTGCAGTCTTTGAGTTCCGAATCCATCTTGTAAAGGAGAGATTAGTGGAGGATTTGTCGGTGCATGAATATCCACAGATAGGAAAAACTATCTAATACATGATGAGACCATTTGCCTCAGTCCCCCTCGTAAAGTAGCCATGCCTGATTGAGATAAATGTCCTGTATTTTGTTCGATTCCCGGCGGGGTCAGGGATTTTCTCTGCCTCGTGAGGGCTGGGTGTTGTGTGCTGTCCTTAGGTTAGTTAGGTTTATGTAGTTCTAAGTTCTAGGGGACTGATGACCATAGATGTTAAGTCCCATAATGCTTAGAGCCATTTGAACCATTTTGTCCTGTACTTTCAGGCTGTCTCAAAGACAGGCTACGTATTGTAAGCAATAAAAAGTGACAGGAAACGTGTGTCACCCACTCTTAATCAGATGAGCAGTCTCCAATGAAAATCATTTGCAAGAGAGCAGTTCGACTTCAAGCATCTTGTTCAACAATGCACGACCATATTGAAAAAATATGAATACGAAAGGATTTAGGCCCATGTTTGTTACTGAATTATCTGACATTAGTGTGGAGCAACGATTTGTAACCTACCGTACTTCGTTGTGGCGACTTCTGCCATGTCTCGCTCAAGAGTGTTGTTTATGTATAAATGTGCCATATACCACTATTTGATCAGGAAAAAATTGTTTTCTTGTCTAAGGAAATTACCCATTACCAGCAAGAGTTGGAAAGGAACCTACCTCACCTTATGTGGGATATTGTGTGATCAGAATACCTGTTAGGACCACATTCTTTTGAAGCTTACATGAATGGGAATTTCATATTTCTCAGTACAACAGAAGTTTTTAGTATCTCAGCTCCATGACAAGGCAGTCACGGATCTTGTGTGGTTGTAGAAGGAAGGAGCTTGAGTCTCGTTTTGTTGTTCAGATGTGTGGGTTTCTTAATGAACAACTTATTCTCGGATTCTATTTGGTTCTGCAGCATTTAAAGCCACATTAAGATCGTTACCACGAAATCCCAACATTACCACCTCAACAACCTTTTGAAATCGTCATGACAAACTTTTGATCTTACCACGCAAATAACAGAATATGAAGAATAATAAAGCCTCATGTGGCTCAACGTTGAAAGATTAATGGAAAATTGACACAAGTGTTGAGGAAGTCTTTCAAAGCAGAATTACTAGAACGATCCGCAATAAAGCAAGGGGGACAGCGAGACACATAGATATCTGAGGAAGGTGTGATCGTCCATACACTGATCCGTTGGATACGTATTTTTTTAAATATCTAACTACGTCCATATAGAATATACTCTTTTGACATAACTCCATAGGCGTCCTGTACAAAGAAATAGGATGCAGGCTGAATTCTCGTCTGTGTGATATTTCACTTTCCTCCGTGAACTTAGTGACCCCATCACGCAGCGTAAAAAAAAGTGATGGAGCATATTTGTCACCAGTTTGTTTCGTTAGCACGAGATTGTCGAGAAAAAGCACAACAAAATACAGTAACTGACGATTTAGGAAGTACCTTTACCACAGTGAACGATTTACTGTTAATAGTCTGTTTGCATACATTCAAAAACACGCAGAAAAATGTAATTACTTCGTCTCACTCGTACCTTGTGTAATGATAATAACGCAGAAATAAATGCAATTGGGACATATATGCCTCAGCTGCTGAGTGGATGAATGTGGGATTGCAACTCCAGGGATTTGGGATTCAGGCATTGCTCCCGAGATTCCTTCTCTCACTTATCTCTTCTTTCACCTCTGACACTGATTTATGGGAAACGAAAATGATGGAACTGTAGAATTGTTCGGAGACCCAATAATTAACTGTGTCCCACAATTATTAACTGGGTAAGTTAGTTCAAAAGTAGGAAGACGGCGAGTGACCACAACCTGCAGTAGGACAGTGGCTCGCAAAGCACTGTGGTGACCAAACCAGGCTTCAGCTTGATGACGGCTTTACCTACTGCACTCTGAAAAGTCCTGATGGTCGTTGTCCTCGAGCACTATTCCTGTTCAGAGTACAAATCAAAGGAGAGTGATACTGATATGCTACACGTCATCCAATGTATACCTCATTGGCGTGTTGAGCGCAAATGTATACCCAGTAAGAAGAATAAGTTCTGAAAGACTCTTATACACAGGCACATTCTGTGAAAGGCCGAATGCACGACTTTGTCGTAAACACTCCATTTTCTTTGTTATTCATTCCACTCCCACCACGTTATCGTGTGGTGCGCAAGGTTCGGACACTTTGCTGCTCTTCAGCCTATCGAAGTTAGGCCAGTATAGCTTTTATGGGAGAATGAATAAAATGATAGGTTTCAAAAAAAATAAAAGCCATAGGGTCTCTACATAAACACATGTACATTGAAGCTGATGATGGTGCTATGGTGAAGATAAGGCTCGTGCTTCTGGCAAGTCACTGGCAGTCAGTTCCCAATATCTACTACGAGGGTAATACAGTATGATGCAGGTGCCGGCCAGAAATGGTGTATGTATTCAAGGTGTTGGAGTGGGCTGGGAAGTATGATTGACAAGTTGATGTGGGTAGAGGGAGGTGTGAGGGAGGGATGGCAGTGGTCAGGAGGCTGGAAGCGGGATCATCTACATATTGAAGAGGCGTAGACGCTAGGATTATAGCTGGTTGGAGGAGTAAGTGTCTACATACTATTCTGGAACAGGAAGAACCAGCCAGCTGAAGTTCCGCTTGAATAGGATACAGAAGGGTGGCAAGTGGAGGGCGCACCAGAAGCCTAGGTATCCAGAGGATAGGCGAGAAAAATTGCTTTTGTTTCCCACGTTTATGGAACGTTTGCAATTTGTGACAAAGTTTGAGGAATCTCAGAAGAGAGGGCAATCTAATCAGCTGGTAGAGGTTGCGTCTGAGACTGCAAATATGATACTGAGTGCAAGGTGTTCTAAGACTGTAAGGAATTTTAAATTTTTGAGAGTGCTGATATCCAAGCTATATTGGCGGAAGTAACACTGGGGCCACTAAGGCTTTTGGAAAGACGAAGGAAGAAACAAGATCAGGGGTTAACGTCCTGTTGGTGAAACAGCTATTAGAGCATACCCCAGAATAGGGAAGAACGGGGAAGCAGGACAGCTGCGTCCATCCATAGGAACCGTCGTGTCATTCACCTTACGCTGTGTAGGGACATCACAGAGAAACTAAATTTGGTCGAAAATCAAGTTTGTAGTCACCAGCTTACCACAGCATCGCCTCGTTCAGTGGGTTTTTTCCAAGTACAGAGGATGGCTGGATGATGGAATCCCCACATTGTCGAGTTTGCTGTTTTCTTAATTTGAGTTTGTTGTAGGCTGTGGTTCCGTGATTATTCCAAGATATAAGAAAGTGAGAGTCCTCTGCCCATGTCAGCAGAGAGAAATGGAGCAACAGATCCGCGGCCTTACTGCGAGCGCTTAGCTTCCTCCACGTAATTGGGCACTGTCCTTGCATTGTGAGAGAACTGTGACTCGGAGTTATCTATTGAATGTACATGACTGTAATGGATGCGTTAGGAACTTAACATCCACATCCGATACACATGTTGTTGTGTCTTGCTTTTAATAAATTTACAAGTACATAAATGAAACAGTCAAAAGTACGCCTTTTTGTTTGGAAAGCTGTGACTGCAGGAGCACGTGTGGTATTAATTGGGGTTCAGATACACAGGAGCTGCTGAAAACACTGAGCGGCATTACAGTACAAGTGTGCAGATGATGAACACTGAACGTTTACTACAGTTGTGCCAAATATGTGTCTGTTGTGTGCCATCGACTCTCTGTATGTGCTTGCTTGGCCTAGGCTTCACTGAGTGACGTTACGCCGACACTGCACTCTGAAGGCAGAAATTCGTCGCTTCTCTGCAGTCGTCATGGAACTGTTGATACCCTCGTAGACAGAACAGAGGCTGGACTCTGGCAGAACTCGTACCAGGCACTGGCAGAGCTGGAAATACTTGTCGTGTGTGGCGCCTCGAAGCTACAGGAGGAGTGGCTTACTACTTCTTTCTCATAGGCGGTGGCGATGCTGCTTACGTGTACAGCATCTCTGCGGTGGTCGATTGACGATTTGCTGCAGGCGAGTATCGTCGACACCACATGTGTCACCTTCAACAGTGTCACAGGCATCAGTGTATCATGATACACTGAGGAGAGGTAATGTAATGCAGAACACTGACACGAGGTCTGGTGATGAGAAACTTTATGCTTCAATTCCCCCTCCCATTACTGGGGAAATACCAGCAATGCAAATTTCTTCCATTACCTGGATTCGAACCAGCTTACCTTTGAAGAGAGTACCACCACACAGTCATGTTTAGGTGTGCCATGGTGGAAGTTAGGGAGAGAGAAATGATTGGTGGTATTTATTGTAATAATTCCTTGGGTTTTTAACAAAAGTGTTTTTGATGTAGCAGAGGCTACACCAAGAGGTGAAGTTATCGAGGCAGATGGAGATACGCTGTTGAGTAAGATTTACAGTGACAAAAGAAGCATGGTGTGCCAGGCAAGGAGCTATACAGTAAACATAATTCATTGGGACACCTGGCACTTGCCAGTTTCCTCCCAGAGATCTGAATGTGCGGCTATTGCGGAATATTTCGCTAATGGAGGAGTCATCATACCACTTTTCAATTATAGGCCACATGTCCTGTGGACAGACACCAGTGGTTCCCATTACCTTCTGCATTCTCATGCCTTTGAGCATTGCAGACTCTTCAGGGTTTTAGGAGCAGGGGAAAAAAGTGCCTTGAAGCTCTATCCTCCCATCCATCATTACTGACGATTTTTGTTCTAAATTTAAGCAGTAGCGAGGTTCGAACCTGGGTTCCATGACGTTTTGATTAGTATACAAAGACACTACCCTTAAATCGTAGGGGAGCCGTCGGATGTAAACTTGCGTACAGTATGATATCACACAACTTGACTAGAGCTAGTAGGAAATAACAGTTTTGCTTCTCTCTCTCTCTCTCTCTCTCTCTTTTTTTTAAGGAGGTCGAAAGTAATGGAGTCATGAGCAGCCTCTCATAAGAATTTCCTGAAATTGTAAGACGTCGTGGTCTCCTTCATTGCTTCCATATTCCGCCCTCACAATCATATTCTGCACATCAAGGCGCTTCATTCGAGCCCAAACTCGATAAGATAAAGTCAGTATTGTATGAATTCATGTAAACGATATGCAAATAACTAATAAATCGCAAGTGCGCACCGTGGTTGAAATACTCGAGGCTGGCATACACACATACGTTCCAGACTCGACGGTCACAGGAGCTTTTAGCTCGAGAGAGGCAACTGCACCCCAGGAGGCCGGTCCCAACCTATCTACGTCGGCCAGTGACCGTCTGTAGAGCAGACAGCGTTAGCCCTAGTGAAAGGACGACCCCCTGTTCGGCTTAAAAGCAAATTCGGCTACATTGTGTGGGAGCAGCCAGCCTACACATTCTTTACACATAGCACGCAGTTTCAGAGATTTTCACAGGGAGACAGCAAACGCCAAACACCGATACTACAGATTTCCGGATTGGTCACCTTAAACAAAACGTCATTCTCCCGTTTTAGAAGAGCAATGCTGACTGGCAGAGGATATTTCTGACGCCTTGAGCTGAAGGAGTAATGGAAGAGATCGAAAGATATACCCCTTCACGTCTGGCGTGCAGAGGGGCCGTTCCGTTGTCGCTCTTGGATCGAGAACACGTAACGAGAGCGTGCGCGCTCGTACGTGTACTCAAAGAGCGAGGAACAAGTCTCTCCTCAGTACTTCACTGGGAGAGCACCTCTGTCGAGAGCGAATCGAAGTGCAACTGTGTATTGAGTCCTTGCGATTAAATGTTGTTCACTGTGTTGGCCGCCACACTTATTGTGCGGTGTGAACGGACTGAGTAATAGTTAAACGCCTGCGAGCGAATTTTTGAGTGGCATCGCGGTGGACTGGTTACCTGACCAGTGTACCACGCCAATAGTTAGACTAGGGGCGAATAGGAGTCCTTGACTTCATCAAGGCGTAGGGAGAGTTTGATTGGCGAAGGTCAATCCAGATAGAACGAGAGTTGTCTTATTTGTCGGCAGCGAGCGGCGCAGACAGCAGTCATCGCAGCTACAGCTCTTGCGACCCCCACATTTCCTCCACAACAGTACCCTTCACTGCATATCACACGTGACAGCCTCCACTGTACCTAGCAGCATTCTAACCGATAATTATTCAAGTTGAGTAGGTGCGGCTCTCAGCCATTCTGCCAAGTCAATAACAATCTTAAACTTTGTATAGAAATTTCATTACCGAATCCTATCCTTAAGAGGTAACTTCACATTCTGAAAAGAACCCACAAATAACGTGTTCAATTCATAACTAAAAGTGCTATTGTGATTTCTCAGAATTTTTGCAAAATAAATAATAATTTTCGTTAGTTACATGTTTATCTTACACTAACTAGCACTACTCCAGTACCCAAGTATCCCACTAGTTACGTAACACATTTTGTGAATTGTTGTGATTTTCTTACAGTGGACGACTCCAGAAGGTATTTATTGCTGAAAGTTATTCAGGCATTTCTCTTTAGAACTTTAGGAGTGTCTGTCTGACTTCTGTAGTAGTGTGGGGGTGGAAATTGCATCTTGCAGGGGCCAAAGGGTAAAGGGTACATCTCAGATTAATCTGTTGCGCAGAATGACAGAATAGCACCAACCCACACGCTCACAAAATGTGTGGCTTTATAGTCTTGTGTTGTAAATGCTATATTTAATTCGTTTTGTGGCGTTATAGACAGGTATTTTAAACTGGGACCAAGAGATATGGTGGTCGTATTTGTGTGACATTGTATGTACCGAATTGTCGAGCAGTCATTAGATACAGTGAGTATATCTTTAAGATATGAAACACTGAGTCTGGCTTGTTGAGGTTGTTTGGTAACGTGTGGTTGTTATGGATGAGAGGAGAATGAATCCTTTTTCAATAGATTGTTCAGTTTATGGAAAATGTGGCAGTGTTTTTGTTCATGTGTATCACCAATCCCAGGGTTTCTGATGTGCAGAATGAGGTGCTGGTATCAGGATGTCTCACAAGCACCCATTGGCAGTACCATCTGATTCTATGTTGTAGCAATTATCTGTGCTTTGTAGAGTGTATAGTGACTGGGACTGTGTTACGAAACTGTAACAATTTTCATTAAAGTATAGTTGTAGCATTGA
This sequence comes from Schistocerca piceifrons, assembly GCF_021461385.2. Taxonomy (NCBI): domain Eukaryota; kingdom Metazoa; phylum Arthropoda; class Insecta; order Orthoptera; family Acrididae; genus Schistocerca; species Schistocerca piceifrons. The sequence goes on along the minus strand of NW_025728455.1, from coordinate 2,688,980 downwards.
GATTACATGTGACTGATGAAGATCTCGTTGGAGCTGAGGGAGCAGACATGTGGATGGAATGCTATGCTGCTGCTTTGTCTTGATGTTTTATGTGGCGAAACAAGGTTAGGTATAGGTTTTAAGCTGATGTTTTGGTGTGGCTGAAGATAAAGTTGGATTGCTTTTTGGAACAGGTGACTTGGATGTTAAAAGTGGAAGGTGACTGTTGGTGTTGTCGTCATCTGTTGGACGAGAGTAGAAGGCGAGTGAATGTTGTGGAAAAACTGGATGTCTTTCATGTTAGGGATGCGACACAAAAAACTGTTGAGATGATGACGGTGAGCTCGACTGATGGTGTAGAACACTGTGGATCTGAACTCAATATATTTGATGGTGAGGATGCAATGCATGTAGTTGTTGGGATGCGGAATGTAAGTATAGTATCGTGAATAATGCGTTTACATTATATTTATTAGATCATTCGAGTTGAGGCTGTGTAGATGATGCAGTTGTGCAAGGATTGTACATTTGGGCCCAGTTAACATGGGTGGTTTTACGAACTTCCAGTATGCTGCTGTAGTTTGGGTCAGCAACTTCTGGTAATCAGTGAACGAAAAACCGTTCCGAGGTTTTGTTCATTCGATGAGTTATCTGCATGCACTGCAAATGTTCATTGCACGTTTTTGACATCTTCGGAAATGCCATTTTCGACTATGTTATGGTGATTTGAAAATGGGTCTCGGTCCGAAACAAATCATCGAATGAATAAAAAATAAAAATTTGCAACTTGGACTGGTCTTGTTTGTAATTGGGATAGGCCAGGTGGTTCTGCGATACCGGGTCAGATAGTCGTCACACAGGAAGTATTTTTGACATCTGTAGCCTCGGATTTGCGATTTAGTTGATTTTACACAATGGCAGCGACAGCAAATCAGGACTCAGTTCCTGATACGTTGGTCTGTTGTGGGCAAGCATCTAGTTCTGCTGGACAGTGATGCGTAAAACAGCCGACAGTAAAGCACCACGGTTTTAATAGTGGCGAGGGCAACTCTTTCAGACAGGGCCGTTGTAGCAGCCCGCTGGATGTCGCAAGCCATCTCCAACATCGCCACGTGCTCAGAAGAGATTCGCACCCGTTTCTTCTTTCTCTCCCCCTCCCCCTCCCCCTCCCCCCCCCCCCTCCCTATCTCGACCGAACTGCCACGCCACGATCTCTCCGATCTCTCTGGATTATCATGACAACTTTCCCCTGAAGATATCTTCAATGTCGGGCTTAAAGTTAGCTTCCAGACAAACGGTTAGTTGTCCACAACTCTGTAAGGTCTTGTCGCTGCTCATTCTTTAATATCTTGTCGCCACTCGTGAGGAATTGAAACGTCAACTACAGCTCACACGTTTGTTCTCGGTGTCCATAACAGTTTCAGTCATAGTTATAGAGTTGCTGCCGAGTGCAGCTGAGTCTAGAAACAGATGGGGTAAAAGTCTGCCTGTTTAGTAACTTGCTAACAATGCGTATTTCCGTTTATGTGCCACTATTATTCTTATGAGTGTCTGCAGTAAATTATCGGCTGCAACCGAAATTTTGTAAAGACCGTTCTTCGCAGTATTACAGTCCGTCGTTCTAATATACGCATATTCTTATGATAACTTACTTCTTTATGTGTTGTAACCCTTCTCGACCACCTTAGTTTTTTAATTAGTTGGTTTACTACCAATTAGAACCCTGCAAGTTCGATTGCCTGAAGCGGTCAAGAGTGACAACGGCAGGCATAAATAATTTTTCCGCTGAGGGAGCACAAGCCCACTGTCTCCCCTTCCTCTCATTTAAGTGGAGTTACCCCCTACCGAACAAGAAGCTATCAGACAGTTACAAAGAAAGAAATGAATGGACGATTACAGCTCGTTTCATGTCTGGTGCACGATAGATAGATGATCGAGTAAGAGATAAAGTCCAGCAACGAGAGCAAAATAATAAATTTAAAGAATATAGTGATTCAAACAAATAGAGTTGATTACCAGACAGGTTTGATAGCTGAAAATACAGTGTTTCCTCAGTCCTACTACAGTTCATAGTACTGACACTTCAAAGGATAATATTAACAGTGTACCTCATACAATTAACTGTTCTGTTACAAATCGAAATATTGTTCGTCAAAGAAAATTAGTAAATACGAACAGTATCATGCCAGGATCATAGACGAGAAATGTAGAACACTACACGTTACAGTATTGACTAAACATTAGCTTGTCTGAAGCCGTTAAGTTGCAGAAACCATTCGCCATTTTCAAAACAAGCCTTAGACTAGGTCTGAAAAGAAAAAAAAAAAAAACTACGTGTACAGAAGTTTAGAGCGTTTATAGAAGATAAGAAGGAACACTTTTTTATATGAGGCACGTGTCGCACATATATGAAGGTCTTATCTGCACTGGCGTTCAGAGACGGAGTTCAAAGTGCTGTGGGATGGGCCCTGTTTTAGAGGTGTTGCGTGCCTCCTACGGGAGGGAGACGAGTTGTTCAGTGTACAGACACTGACGGACACCCCAGGTGAGGTGGTCGCCTGTTAGGCTGAGGCTGCAAACATTATTTGTGAGACACCCACTTGTTTCGAGTGTGTTGCACAATCATTAGCAGCCAGATGGCACTTGAGTAACGTCTCCAAAACATCACACAGCCTCTGTACATCGCCGGCATCGAAACCTTCACGGGCCACGAGCAGCTGGGGGTACACCTTTGACCTTTGTGTCACGTAAACTTGTCATAGATCCAGACGGAGAGTTGCCGGGGAATCTAAACACTGACTTTGGAAAGAGCACCAGAGATTACCTTGCGTGGCATGCAAAATCACGCAAGAGCTAAAACTACATATTCAGAAGGATATTTGAATTTCATTCCTCGAACAACTTGAACACTTGTCAGCGCATAACCGTGAAGTGGCCGGGTCCCAGTATTAAACTTACCTACAATCTTGAAATGATCTTTGTGGGATGAATCGATGTACTCAGCTGCAGTGGACCAGTAGACACGATGGAAGGCGTACAGTTCGTCAGCGAGGCTGAACATTTGCGACGCCTCTGGCTGCCGCTCCTTGCACAGCGCACTGTAGTCGTCGTGAAAGGAGAGGTTCCACGGCTGATAGTGCAGCAGGCGTACACTCAACAGCGTCCGCCTGTAGCACACAAAGTGCGAGGTTAAAAGTTAAAAACCTAGCATGGATAGTTTATGCAAGAACGTACAAGTATCCAAAAATGTGTGTGAAATTTTATGGGACTTAACTGCTAAGGCCATCAGTCCCTAAGCTTACACACTACTTAACCTAAATTGTCCTAAGGACAAACACACACACACCCATGGCCGAGGGAGGACTCGAACCTCCGCCGGGACCAGCCGCACCCCATGACTGCAGCGCCTCACACCGCTCGGCTAATCCCGTGCGGCTAAAAGTATCCAGAACGGATTTCCACTCAGCAGTGCATAAGATACTTCCTGGTAGATGAGTACTGTGTGCCAGACTGGGACACAAACCTGGAACTTTTTCATTCTTTAAAGGATGCATAGAAAGACAGCAAACAAACGCAAACCCATTGGTGCATTTCAGCGCATCGAGATTTCATCTTTAGATTTCAGAGCACTAGAGTGAGATACCGATTGTAACTATTTCTTGCAGATCATCCACTCCGTTCTGTGCTACTATACCGTTTTAACTGGTTTCCGACACATCAAACAGCAGAACTGCAGCGCTTGCCGCAGAATACCTCTTTTCTTTAAAGAAGAATTTCGTATGCATTGCAAGAGAGTGAACATGTGATATATATGTTAAGGATATGAATGACTTGTTCGAATTTGTTATAGATGATTTTAGACGCTGACATGTACACATGTCTGTCATGAGCTGAAGCACACATTACCACTTGAAAATGGCTCAAAAGGCCGAAACTGCAATAGTAAAACAAATAATTTTTAAAGTCAATGGCGAATATGACGTCCTTAAAAAAATAGACTTAGAGCTGGGCAGGCAGGAACCGAGAACCGCCGTCACAGCCTTACTTCCGCCAGTAGCTCAGCCGCTGCCTTCCAGCCGTCACAGAAGCTCCCCTGCACGGCTGGCGGGACCAGCGCTCCCGGAAGGATGGGCACTGCAGTGACCAGAGGCCTCGGGAGTTGCTTCCTGGGCGAATCCTCACTCTGCAGTGGAGAGTGCAGTCACTTGAAACGTCGCGGATCCGACACACGGCTCTGACCTGCCAGGGAGTTTCCTACCTGCTTTAGGTGATGTGGCATCTGCGATAATTTTCCGTAAAGACTGTATGACAGCTGAAAGCAGAACTCCCACAGGAAGAAGAGCTCTATGGACAATCGTGAGTGTACCGTCAAGCTGGTCCACTTATTCAGTCCCTTTCACCTAATCCAACTTCTAAGGACAGCGCGATACGATGACTTAAACTATTTCAAATCCGTCTTTGCAAATACCAAACAGGTGTTTTTATTTCTCAATACGTGTTTTGCTTTACTCATTATACCCTTATCAGTTGTGGCATTTTTATAATGTTTCCGCTTACATCCGGCAGTGCGCAGCCCACCATCTCACACTTGTATGCTTGACGTGCAGAAGTACATGTCTGCTGACGTAAAACTTGACAAAATGACGCTTCAGTATTGCATACAAATGTTTGTTTACTTGGCTCTGAAGCATTCACTCCGTCTCGTTTCGTGAGTGGTTGGTGCGGGTCTCTCGTTTGGCAGTGGAAATTATCATACAGAAATTGTTGGCCGTAAAACTCTGTCCTAAGGTCAGTGTTCCGTACATCGATTCGATGCATCTGTGTCAGGTACATCTTATCATGAGAATGGAGCCGTCAGAATCTGGTATGAGACAATTTTTTCCTGATTAATCTACGACTGCATTCCCTATAGCCCATCGACGATGGAAAGTTTCCATACTGACAGATACAATGCAGAACAATCCGTACTCCCTCTACTCCTTGTAGTATGGTCCTTGGTTATCACTGTTACTTGAAAACGACGATGTCAATTAAAACATGAAGCTGCATCATAATGAGTTCCGTGTGATGTCTGGGTCCCCAGTTTGACTGGAAAGCAGTCCCTCCCATAAGAAATGTGGTGCCATGGTGCTAAGGCTCGCAAATCATTTCCACGCTACGTACAGCAGCACGCTGTTCTGCTTGGAGGTACAGTACCACACCTACTCCACTGACAAGCTGGGACTCAGAATCCGTGCCGTGATGAAAATCATCATTTCTACGCCCCAGATGCAGGATGTACGTGCACACTGACTATGATCTGAATAAACATTATACGGAAATTTGGTTGGGGAAGAATTTCGGGAAAGGGCTGTTTTTAACGTAATGGAGCCGTTCATTCCATAAGGCAACGAAAGAACGGATTTAAATGCAGCAAGGAGGTGAACAAACAATATCCACTGAAACAAGCTCTAAAGAAAATCTCGAAACTTCTGGACAGCTATAATGATACAAAACTGACTGCCATATTCAGTTTAGGAGCAAGTGCGTTGCAACACAAAGTGGCAAATCAACAGAGGACGCAATACATACTCGCCACATGGAGCTGGAGTGTCGACAAGCGGGGCAGACCGCTGCCACGGAAGGCAATCGTCGTCAATTAGGGTGCAGAGGCAGGGTCAGTGTGACATAGGCGGCTTTGGCCTGTAGTGCTGGAGCCATTACTGAAGGTATCATGCGAGTCCAGTAATGAAGTGGATTGGCGGAATTTAGAAATGACCGACTGTAAATGGCGATACGTGAACTACAGAAGAGACACGAAATGGTGCGCTGCGTGAACTACGAGGGCGGTACCGAATATCCACCACAGCCGCTGGAGGCCTGTGACCCCCTCCCCTCTTGCATCTCCGGTTTTCGACTTTGTACAGACATCCAACAGAAGGTAAACACGCTGGGTCGTATGAATAAACAAGACGACGTTCTCTGGAGAAGATTCTCCGAGCAAAAGGACATTCTCTGGGAAAGCTCTTAGGAGGAAAACATTCTAAGCCATATTCTCTGACGAGAGTCTTCCTTTTTCTCACTACCTCTGCTCCCTGCTGAGTTCTCGGTGTGTGTGGTCTGCCGTGTCCGGCACAGAAAGCACTCGCAGTGTCACGTGTCATTCAGCTCGCTCAAACGGGCGACATGTCTGCAACCGGCACCAGTGTGTTCAGGCAGAGTTGCACTACGTTTCATTTTGTTTATTTTATGTGCGGCAACAAATTATTAAGACAATTACGTACAGCTTACGAAAATGCATTTTCTTGAGATGTTACCGAATTTACAACATGCGGAAAACTTTTCAGTTATAGAAGTTGGGCGAACATTATGCGGACGAAATCTTAAGATTACATGACTCTTTATCTACTCCAAGCCGGAACTCTGTCAGAGTTCTCTAACACGAGATAATTTTGGTTAAATACGGCCCACAACTGTCTGCGCGCTTGGCAAGCACGTAAGCGCCCCACCATGCGTTCGTTACGAGTAACAGGTAGCTAGGTTTGCGATAAACCAGTTATTAATTTTTCTGGTAACCCTACTTATTTCTAACATCACACTATATAAGACTTATGCTGTGAGAACGCATGATGATGAACGTCTGTAAAAGTCAGCGACACGGTTGTTTGGTGTAGGCCTACAGCTAAATGTTCTCGTACGTCAGTCTGAAAACTTGGGTCTACTAAATAGCACTAAAAATGTTTCAATTTTCACTTCTTTTGAGAGGTCGTCCGCAGATGATGTTCTTATTGTCAAAGCGATATAAACTTCTACAGCTCCTCAATTCAGCACTTCGTTGGGCTATATATTTCTTTTTTTGCCTCCCAAAAAATATGAATTCTGCCATCATTGCCAAAATGTAGGTAAAACTTAGCAGAACTTACTCAGCCCGAAGAATGCTAAAGAGATCGTTTCAATATTTTCCGGTTGTGAGAAGCTCCTCTAGTTTTGTTCACACGAAATCGGAGAACGTTCTTTGTTTTGAGCAACATCCCTCACCCTTTTACTCGCGATGAGCACATTCTCGGCTGGAGTATATTCTCTGACTCGCTTTACTCATGTTAACCTCAAAATGTCCTCCCAAAATTTCCAGTACGAAGTATATCCTCCGCTTTACTGACACGCCCCACTACACTTCGCCAGCACCTCAGCTCTCACATGGACTCTGCTAGTGGTTCTTCGCCGATCTACATCTACATCTACATCTACATTGATACTCCGCAGGCCACCCAACGGTGTGTGGCGGAGGGCACTTTACGTGCCACTGTCATTACCTCCCTTTCCTGTTCCAGTCGCGTATGGTTCGCGGGAAGAACGACTGTCTGAAAGCCTCCGTGCGCGCTCTAATCTCTCTAATTTTACATTCGTGATCTCCTCGGGAAGTATAAGTAGGGGGAAGCAATATATTCGATACCTCATCCAGAAACGCACCCTCTCGAAACCTGGCGAGCAAGCTACACCGCGATGCAGAGCGCCTCTCTTGCAGAGTCTGCCACTTGAGTTTATTAAACATCTCCGTAACGCTATCACGGTTACCAAATAACCCAGTGACGAAACGCGCCGCTCTTCTTTGGATCTTCTCTATCTCCTCCGTCAACCCGACCTGGTACGGATCCCACACTGATGAGCAATACTCAAGTATAGGTCGAATGAGTGTTTTGTAGGCCACCTCCTTTGTTGATGGACTACATTTTCTAAGCACTCTCCCAATGAATCTCAACCTGGTACCCGCCTTACCAACAATTAGTTTTATATGATCATTCCACTTCAAATCGTTCCGTACGCATACTCCCAGATATTTTACAGAAGTAACTGCTACCAGTGTTTGTTCCGCTATCATATAATCATACAATAAAGGATCCTTCTTTCTATGTATTCGCAATACATTACATTTGTCTATGTTAAGGGTCAGTTGCCACTCCCTGTACCAAGTGCCTATCCGCTGCAGATCTTCCTGTATTTCGCTACAATCTTCTAATGCAGCAACTTCTCTGTATACTACAGCATCATCCGCGAAAAGCCGCATGGAACTTCCGACACTATCTACTAAGTCATTTATATATATTGTGAAAAGCAATGGTCCCATAACACTCCCCTGTGGCACGCCAGAGGTTACTTTAACGTCTGTAGACGTCTCTCCATTGATAACAACATGCTGTGTTCTGTTTGCTAAAAACTCTTCAATCCAGCCACACAGCTGGTCTGATATTCCGTAGGCTCTTACTTTGTTTATCAGGGGACAGTGCGGAACTGTATCGAACGCCATCCGGAAGTCAAGAAAAATAGCATCTACCTGGGAGCCTGTATCTAATATTTTCTGGGTCTCATGAACAAATAAGGCGAGTTGGGTCTCACACGATCGCTGTTTCCGGAATCCATGTTGATTCCTACATAGTAGATTCTGGGTTTCCAGAAATGACATGATACGCGAGCAAAAAACATGTTCTAAAATTCTACAAGAGATCGACGTAAGAGATATAGGTCTATAGTTTTGCGCATCTGCTCGACGACCCTTCTTGAAGACTGGGACTATCTGGGCTCTTTTCCAATCATTTGGAACCCTGCGTTCCTCTAGAGACTTGCGGTACACGGCTGTTAGAAGGGGGGCAAGTTCTTTCGCGTACTCTGTGTAGAATCGAATTGGTATCCCGTCAGGTCCAGTGGACTTTCCTCTATTGAGTGATTCCAGTTGCTTTTCTATTCCTTGGACACTTATTTCGATGTCAGCCATTTTTTCGTTTGTGCGAGGATTTAGAGAAGGAACTGCAGTGCGGTCTTCCTCTGTGAAACAGCTTTGGAAAAAGGTGTTTAGTATTTCAGCTTTACGCGAGTCATCCTCTGTTTCAATGCCATCATCATCCCGTAGTGTCTGGATATGCTGTTTCGAGCCACTTACTGATTTAACGTAAGACCAGAACTTCCTAGGATTTTCTGTCAAGTCGGTACATAGAATTTTACTTTCGAATTCAATGAACGCTTCACGCATAGCCCTCCTTACGCTAACTTTGACATCGTTTAGCTTCTGTTTGTCTGAGAGGTTTTGGCTGCGTTTAAACTTGGAGTGGAGCTCTCTTTGCTTTCGCAGTAGTTTCCTAACTTTGTTGTTGTACCACGGTGGGTTTTTCCCGTCCCTCACACCCTTCGTCGTCGTCTTCATTGCTTCACCACTCACAGAGAGCCGTAGTCCGGCAGCTCCTTCGCCACTGCCTCCGTCAAATGCTCCACCACCGTCGCCGCCACCTGCGCCACCGTCGACTCCCTCTCCAGCAGCCTCTGCCGCTGGCTCTGTCGCCAACACCGTCGCCAGCCCCACACTGCGGCCCGCCCCATCGCCCCCACCACTGCCGGAGCCAGAAGTTCCAACCACATCCACATTCGTCACCGCCGTCATAAACTCCTGTCAATGTCCTTACCTACACACAACTGGGGCCACCTATTACACCACAACCCTCATGCATGCAGTCATAAGACCAAACAAATGAAATAGAATAGATAAAACCTCACGATTCCAAATGAAACCAAGCCAAAAATGATTTCACTGAATTTACGGACATGAAACCAATAATTCCTCTCAACTATCGTCCTTTGTATCTACACCTACATACATAATCCGCAAGCCACCGTGCGGTGCGTGGCGGAGGGTACCCTGTTCCACAACTAGTCGTTTTCTTTCCTGTTCCGCCCGCTGACAGAGCGAGGGACAGACGCCTGTCTATATGCTTCCTTAGGAGCCGTAATTCCTCGTATCTTGTCTTCCGTGGTCCCTACCAGAAATGTATGCTGGCGTCATTAGGATCGTTCTGCAGCCAGCTTCAAGTGCCGGTTCTCTGCACTTCCTCAGTTGTTTTCTTCGAAATGAGTGTCTTCGCTGGCCGCGGTGGCCGTACGGTTCTAGGCGCTGCAGTCCGGAACCGTGGGACCGCTATGGTCGCAGGTTCGAATCCTGCCTCGGGCATGAATATGTGTGATGTCCTTAGGTTAGTTAGGTTTAAGTAGTTCTAAGTTCTAGGGGACTGATGACCTAAGATGTTAAGTCCCATAGTGCTCAGAGCCATTTTCTTTTTAGTGTCTTCTTCACTGCAGCAATTCCCTCCAGAGCTCCCGAAGCATATACGTAACACTTGCATACTGATCGAAACTCCGGTAAGAAATCTACCTGCTCCCCCTGAATTGTTTCGATGCCTTCTTTCAATCCGACCTGGTGCAGATCCCAAACACTCGAGCAATACTGAACAAGAAGTCGCTCTGGCGTCCTAAACAGGGTCTCCCTCACACACGAACCACACTTTCACAAAACTCTCCCAATAAACCGAAGTCCACCGTTCCCCTTCCCTACCAGAATCCTCCCATGCTTATTCCATTTCATCTCGCTTCTCAACATTACGCCCAGATATTTCAACGAAGTGACTGTCGTAAGCAGGACACTTGCAATGCCGTATCCGGATATTACGAGTTCGTTTTTGCTACTCATCCACTGTCTTCTACAGCAAGAGCCACCTGCCATTCATCACACCAACTAGAAATTTTGTCGACGTCACCTTGTGTCAACCTGCAGTCCCTGAACTTATTCCATATGCTCGTTCTTGCGTTAGCACCCAACAATGGGACACCGTGTCAAATGCTTTCGAGAAATCTAGAAATATGGAATCTGCCTGTTGCCCTTCATCCATAGCTCTCAGTGCATCATGCGAGAAAAGGAAAAGGTGAGTTTCACAGAAGCGATGCTTACCAAAACCGTGTTGATTTGTGCACATAAGCTCCTTAGTCTAAAGAAAGTTGATTATGTTCGAACTGAGAATATGTTCAAGGATTCTGCAGGAAACAGGTGTTAGGAATATTAGTCTGCAATTTTCTGGGTCCGTTGTTTTACCTTTCTTTACTTGCACTTTTTTCCATTCGCTTGGTTCTTAGCGCTGATCGCAAGATTCGCGGTAAATGCAAGCTAAGTAAGGGGCCAATGCCGTACACTACTCTTTGTAAAACCAAACTGGCATTCCACCTAGGCATTGCCACTTATTTATTTTCAGCTGTTTCAGCTGTTTCTCTACGCCAGCGGTACTCATTACTATGCGATGGTCAAAAGACGGCACGTTTGTACCATTCTCCTGCGTGAACGATTCCTTAAACGAGGAATTTTTAACTTCGGCCTTCCTTTTGGAATATTCTAGCGCCAAAGCAGACTGGTCAACGTGTGACTGTAATGGAAGCGTTAGATCCGCTTAACGATTTTGCAGAGGACGAAAACTTTTTCCGGTTCTCCGGTGGTAGCTGTTGTATGCTTCGCGCACAGATCTTTTCACAGACGCACGAATCTCTACAAATCTTGCTGTCCTCATTTGCGCGTTCTCTTTTGAACCGAGAATGTAACAGCATTTCGTTCCTCAGCATTTTCCGAATTTTGTTATTAATGCACGATGAGTCTTTTCTGCCCTTGATCCACTTAGTAGGCGCGTACTATTCCGGGTCACGATTTACAGTCTCTTTAAACTTTAGCCATAATTCCTCTATGACCATAATTCTGGAATTAAATGATTGTATTTTATTGTCTAAGTGAGACGCTGACAACTGCATATCAACTCTCCTAGCGTTCTCGACTGATTTACTGACTTTCGTAACCATAGTCGCTATGATGACATCATGATCACTAATCCCCATCTCTATGCTGACGCCATCGATAAGGTCCTGCCTGTTTGTGCTGGCTGACGAACTAGCTGCTCAACAAAGTTTTCGGAAAACGTGTTCAAAAGTCCTTCACAAGACTGTCTGTCTGCACGACCTGCAGTGAATATATAGACGTCCCAGTCTATACTCGGTAGGTTAAGGTCACCGCCAGCTAGTGTCGCGTGATCTGCATATTTATGCAATGCTGATTCTTTGCATGGCTCCACATCTGTCCCAGCGGAGTCGGGTGCGTGGTAAAAACATCCAACAACTGATATGGTTTCACCTATTCCTGTTATGTGCGACCACGTAACTTCACTATTGCACTCAAATGCAACCTCAGTAAAGAGAATATTTTTTGTCAACTGCAATGAACACTTCCCCTCCTATGGCGTCGAATGTCTTTCCGATAAACATTCCAAGACTCGCTAAATATCTCAGAGTTTTTTTACTTTGGGTCTTAGCCAGCTCTCAATTCAAGAATAATTTGAGGCTGAGAACGTTCATGGAGGAGAGCAAATTTGGGAACTGTGGTGTCACCGCCAGACGCCACACTTGCTAGGTGGTAGATTAAATCGGCCGTGGTCCATTTAGTACATGTCGGACCCGCGTGTCGCCACTGTGTAATCGCAGACCTAGCGCCACCACAAGGCAGGTCTCGTGATACGAACAAGCACTCGCCCCAGTTGTACGGACGACCTAGCTAGCGACTAGATGTATGAAGCCTTTCTCTCTCATTAGCCGAGAGACAGAATAGCCTTCAGCTAAGTTAATGGCTACGAACTAGCAAGGCGCCATTAGCCTTACAGTGATTGTAATTAAAGTCTCCTGTGTATCGTCAAGAGCGATGTACCACAATGATTGATTAAAGATAAGTATTAATCCAGCTACGTACTTTTCTTCATAGCATTAATTACGTAGCCTGTTCCAGTACTTCACGCCCGTCTGCGTTAGTCTAGCGTGCATTTTCAGCCATCTCGATCTACAAGGTGTTGGCCCAGCTGCCGACACATCAGGAACTATGTTACAAATACTTCGAAAGTTGACTGATAAAAGTTTCAGAGTCGAACTGACTTTACTCTGAAAGCTATCTGATTTCCCTAAATGTGTACCAACTGGCGAGTGTTCATGAGAGTACCTCAAACTACTGGCTACCCTGAAACCCCCCATGTGCACTCCACAAGTACTCTGGTATCCGATCAGCTGCTTCCTTTGTGTAGTGCACCCCTGTCTTGAAATCTACCCACCTCCGATTTTCAGTTCACCTTCCCAACCACTGTTACCTTCATTCCCACTGCCTGACACAATATCGATGGTTTTATCCCGTCACACTATCTGCATGTCTCCGTACACAGTGAACCGGTAACCCACTCACAATCCTGATGACAGATGTGGAGTAGCAAACCAAAAATCCCCACACAAGAAACATTGTGGAGTAACAATACCGTTCCTCAAAAACAGCTCCAGTTGGCTACAAATCATGTTCAATCATCCTGCATAATACTTTATCCTGAGTGTGTATTTTACCACCCTGGCCGTGATCTGTCCTACTGCCTGTCTCCGTCCGAGAAATCCTATAGCACATAATTTCGTTCCTCACACTGACCACTGCCTCTCCACAGCTGTTTACCCACATCAATTCCCATGATGAACTTAACTGTAGATGTCAGATGATCACCTTCATTTCAAAAGACCTAGTCCATTTCCCAGACACACTCATCGTAAAGTAGCTCCCCTACCGACATCTTCAGATATAACTGCAAAAGTCTTTCATCTAATTGATAGCAATCACGACTGAGTCTAATTGTCCATCCTAATCCATGTTCTCCATCTCCATAGCTACCTCACAATAAGCCACCTAAAAGAATCCAACAACAAAGCCACAAGACCTGGGGTGCCTGCTGGGAGCTTGCCCATTCCCACACAGGAAGCCACCTGGTCACCCTCCATAGTGCCAACGTATCTCCTACAACACTCCATTCCACGGCCCCATATGTCAACCACTCGAGAGACTATTCCGCTTTCCTCCCGCTCGCAACCTCCAGTATTTACGCTCTATGCTACGGACTGATTTAAACACACCAACCACAGGACAAAATATAAGAACGATGGCTATCCGCTTCCTTCCCTCATCGCTGCTTAAATTATTCCTCCATCTATTGAGATGAACATGACTTGTGGCCTTTTTTCCTCACCGACTGGATGCCAGTATCTGGACTAGAGTCGCTACTACATGGTATTACCGTAATTTCTCCCGAAGTGGTTTTTTGTTTTCCTTTTTTTTGTCCCGAATTAGACGAGGACACACTCACTTTTCGTGTCAGGTTCCACATCATTGTTTCCACAAATTATGAAAACTTCGGAAGTATCTGTAACCATCAATACTTTCTCTAGTAAATGCAGTAACATCGTTTATTGTGTCAGTTTTCTCCGCTGGTCTGTTACGTAATACGTGGCACATTTTATGACACAATACGAATCAAAAAATCGAAGACTAAAAGAAGTCAAAAACCTTTGTAAATCACGAGTATCTTTAACCATGTCCTTCACTACAGTCTCTTAGTGCTAGTTCTTTACTCCATTTTCAATTAAATGACCCCTGTGTTTTCTATAACTTTAATGAATACTTCCATGGATAAAAGTGAGATAAACTCCAATAAACCATAGTGAATACGACAGACATTTGAGTGTACACTGGCTTATACCTGAGTATCAAGTCCCCTGGCTCGTCCTTGTCTTCTTCCACCTCGTAGTGCTCCACCTGTTTGCTGGCTAATTGCAAGTCCTGTAACCATCCGGTTAATTTCGTGCGCAGCATTTCTTTCACACGTTCCATGTCCTTAATCCAACCGTGGAGTTGCTGATCACTCGTGTGGTTACCCTGAGACACACAGAAAATAGTTCAAATTACTTTCATAACATCCACAAGCAGCAGCCTGTCTTAATATACAGTTACATGTAGCACTATTACATGACACTGAAATTACTGCCAGCGCATGAGTGTAGTACATTCAGTTTTGTACAGGCATAAAAACATTAATGCACAGCAGATGCCTGGTGGGGTTTTATTAAATAAATACATTTCTGAAACTGTGACATCAGATAAGACAGGTGCAGATATTTCTTGGTAGTTGACATTACAGACGTCTGAATGTATGAGTGTATACTCCCGTGACGATGTATCCAACTGAAATGTTCTGGAGCTGCCAGCAGCGTCGAGTTCCTACGTGTAAAGCCACATGGCGTGGCTGGAGCTCTGACGAGATTCTATTCAAACTTTTGAACGATTTTCGAAAATAGAATGGCCAGACTGTTGACAAATCCGTCAAAATCCTACTCGTTACCAACGCTGTGAGAAACCTGAACACATGTTATGACCTTCTACAAACGCAACGATAGACATCAGCCGCTCCATATCTGAAACATTATCTGAGGTAATTGTGCACACACGAAATGTCAGTTTGACTCAAAATGTTGTAGCGTTTGTCTGTTGCCTGGCTGATCGCTTTTGCCGAAAATTTGCGTTTGTAGCTCGTCGTCTAACACGATGTCGTCTGTATCTGAACACGTCTCGAATATTGCAGATTTTAAGGAATGTATTGACTGTCCGAGTGTTAAGATCATTTTTTCTGGACCATTTTCGGGTACGAAGTTCACATTTGTGTCACATATTAAGGTCTATGTTACTTTGGCGTTGTAAAAATCGTAAGCTTCTAAGTCAATGCAATAAAGATACGGCCATTTAAATTATATATTTTGATACTCGAAACATCACTCATAAAATCAATATGGTGCTCCCTGTTGATTTAGAATCATGACATTTTGAAAGAAGCCAGATTTCACAGTGCAAATAAATGAAAAAAATCTTAAAATCCATAATTGGTAACTATATAACTCTAGAAAATACTTTTCGTATTATTTTTTAACAGTCTGTCTATTTGTCTGTCCATCTGTTGGGAATCTTTTTCTCTGGATACGTTGTGGGTATCATGTTCAAATTATGTCACATACAAAGGTATACGGACCCTTGGCGGCGTAAAATCTGTAAGCTTATAACTGACTCCAGTCAACAGATACGGCCGTTTATGTCTCGTGTTTTGATAATCGAAAACTCAGTCATCGAAACCTATAGGGTGCTCTCCATTGACTTGGAATCGTGAGATTTGGCAACAACTAAGTTTTCCGGTACAAGTAAAGCAAAAAATCTGAAACTTGTTAACTTGTAATTATATCACATAAAAATGTCGTTTTCGATTTGGACATACATTGTATTCATGACCTGTTGAAAGTATAACATACGAACATTACTGCATGCAAACATAAAATGTATGTTGTATTCATGATTTAGTACGTAAACGGAAATGTGTTATTAAATCTTCTCTCCCTACATACATAAACTAAAGTCCTATGCTTGCTTGTTCTTGTTTGTTTGGGGTGGGCTGAGGAAATAACGTAGAATTTCTGAATCGATCTTGGTATTTCTGGGACCAGTATCTTGCCAGTAAAGCTACAAAGTGTCGATAACAGGCAAAAATTGTTGGGAATCTCGATTCCCAGGATGGGGAGTTTGTACAGAACCCTTAGTGCGTGAGTTCCGCTCGCACTTTCCCATTCTGTTTTCCTTTCTTGTATCTACCCTAGCATCACCCAGTATGTTGTTCTGGAAGGTGAGTGCTCACCACAGACATGGGTGCCGTCGGGAGTGTCTGAGGGAAGTGGGACAGAACTGCTCTCGTTCTCTGTACGTGGGGTCCCCAATCCTTTTGGGTCACACTGAAACAGGTGACAGTGGTTCCACAATAGATTATATTGAGATAGGGAACCAATACTCGAAAGTGCATATTTATTGTGTTAAGGACATACACAGCATACACCACCTAACAACAATGTAGCTCATACTAATTCTTCAAAGCAACGACTGTCAGTCTGAATCAATGCATGTATTGCAATGATGCCTGCAGTTCTTCACACTCTGGCAAAGGTCTCGGGTGTCCGGTGTGCACTCGGACAGTAGCAGCTGATAAACAGTGTGGACACCTGACCACCAAACGGACCTACTGTGCACAACTCGGCTCGTAGCACTCAAGCACCGCAGTGGCGCATTAACCTGTGCCGCAAGCACACCACTGACCCTGCTGTCAGCTGTCCATCGCATCAGATAGCTTGTGTCGTGTTCATGGCGAGGTGTGTTGCTGTGTACAGCGCACAATGAGTAATCAAAGATGAAATGTGCAAGCACTGCAACGAACGGATTTTGAGCCCTATGTCTGCTTGTGTCAATCCAGTGTCTTTCACAGCGCTGTACTGTCCAACTTCATACAGTTTGTATTGTTTGTGGATGAGGCCTCATTCATCCGTGATGTTGTTTTCAAAAGCCAAACAGGCAGATCCAGAATGAGGACAACACCCACGCCACCCATCTCGGAGGCCAACAGCAAAGATTCTGAGTCAAGGTATTTTAGGTCATTATCCAAGATCATTCCACTTTGATGTTAATGTCTGCAAGCACCAAGCACCTGAAGAATACTCACACTCATTGTAGGGCTGGAAAGGGGGGGGGGGTCCTCTCTGATGGCCATTGCGATCGCTGGATCTTACAACGCTCGACTTCATTCTCTGAGGTGATGCCTAGATGTAGGTGTACGAAACACCTGTAGATACAGCTGAAGACCTGCTTGCCAGGGTCCAAGCTGCCCGCCTCCTGGTACAACATTGTTGCTCACGGGCGAGGCCTCCACGACGAGTGCGGCCGCTTCATGTTTAAAGATGATTAAAGGTGCGGCTGTTGTCACACGCGTCGACTCAGTCTGTGTTTCGACAAGTTTCTACACAGTTGTCACTTCTGCCCAGCTGCTCAGAACAATAAAGTGTGACATGTCTTGGAAGACAGTAGCGTGATTGACTCGCTTCCACTATCGCAGTAGCCGCCACGATACAGGAATGACCTGTGAGGATATGCTGACGTCACTCCGAAACTGTGATCACAGAGAGAGCGTCATGCAGTCAAAGGTCGTGAGGTGGTGGTATGAATATGGGAAATTTTCAAGAACACTGCCATCCTGAATTTGGAATCATTCAACTGTATGTCAGTCAGACACCTTAGGCAAGTGCACGGTGGTGGAGAGAAAAACGGATTTACTTGTGTTGCAGATATGTGCAAATATTATTTTCTTAATAAAATTTTTGTATTTATTTAGATACTCCCGAGCTCATTTTTTACAGTTCCTTTGTCAGCTACGTTTATTTAGCAGGTGACATCTACACTCTTTTTGGAGAACTGTCGAGATGATTTCCCAAGTTTCTGCAATGTGTCGCTCAAAAGTAGCCGATCAGCAGCTACTTGCAGCCAGCATATTCCATTTCGCGCATTTCTGTCACAGCACAATCCCACTCGTTTAATATGTGGAAGTTCTTCTTCTTACGAGAAATAAACCCGTTTGTGCTGCCTTGCGTCCACGCTTGGTAAGTAATGAGAGCAGTTGAAAGTTGAGAGGGGCGTGTTCAAATGTGTACCAACACGCTGGGCACTGTCGCAATGCGCTATGTGTAAGTAATGTTAGTGGGGAGAGAGGAAGCATGATGGATTGCGACTTGAATTGCTGATCAGCGCACGCTGCGTGGCTGAAGGGGTTTGTAAACAGCACTGCGGGGGGCGACCCGAGTCTTTCTCTCTCTCCGACTGCCAGCCAGCCCTGATATCGGAGTCAAGCGCTCGTGCGGTATCCGTGACGACGATGGTGACTGCAGTCATGGCCACGCACGTTGGACAACAATGACGACGCCGCACTGTTGTCACTGTTTACCGACGACGCTGTGATGTCATTCATCGTGGTCACCTTGGCTGAGGATGAAAGCAAGTATACATATTTTCTATAGTGTTTTTGTTTATACACTACTGGCCATTAAAATAGCTACACCACGAAGATGACGTGCTACAGACGCGGAATTTAACCGACAGGACGAAGATGCTGTGATATGCAAATGATTAGCTTTTCAGAGCATTCACACAATGTTGGCGCCGGTGGCGACACCTACAACGTGCTGACATTAGGAAAGTTTCCAACCGATTTCTCATACACAAACAGCAGTTGACCGGCGTTGCCTGGTGAAACGTTGATATGATGCCTCGTGTAAGGAGGAGAAATGCGTACCATCACATCTCCGACTTTGATAAAGGTCAGATTGTAGCGTATCGCGATTGCGGTTTATCGTATCGCGACATTGCTGCTCGCTTTGGTCGAGATCCAATGACTGTTAGCAGACTATTGAAACGGTGGGTTCAGGATCCAACGGCCTCGTATCACTAGCAGTCGAGATGACAGGCATCTTATCCGCATGGCTGTAATGGATCGTGCAGCCATGTCCAGATGGTGACGTTTGCAAGACAACAATCATCTGCACGAACAGTTCGACGACGCTTGCAGCAGCGTGGACTATCAGATTGGAGACTGTGGCTGCGGTTACCCTTGACGCTGCATCACAGACAGCAGCGCCTGCTATGGTGTAGTCAACGACGAACCTGGGTGCACGAATGGCAAAACGTCATTTTTTCGGATGAATCCCGTTTCTGTTTAGAGCATCATGATGGTCGCATCCATGTTTGGCGACATCGCGGTGAACGCACATTGGAAGCGTGTATTCGTCATCGCCATACTGGCGTATCACCCGGCGTGATGGTATGGGGTGCTATTGGTTACACGTCTCGGTCACCTCTTGTTCGCAATGACGGCACTTTGAAGAGTGGACGTTACATTGCAGATATCTTACGACCCGTGGCTCTACCTTCATTCGATCCCTGCGAAATCCTACATTTCAGCAGGACAATTCCTGACCGCATGTTGCAGGTCCTGTACGGGCCCTTCTGGATACAGAAAATGTTCGACTGCTGCCCTGGCCAGCACATTCTCCAGATCTCTCACCAATTGAAAACGTCTGGTCAATGGTGGCCGAGCAACTGGCTCGTCACAATACGCCAGTCACTACTGTTGATGAACTGTGGTATCGTGTTGAAGCTGCATGGGCAGCTGTACCTGTACACGCCATCAAAGCTCTGTTTGACACAATGCCCAGGCGTATCAAGGCCGTTATTACGGCCAGAGGTGGTTGTTCTGGGTACTGATTTCTCAGGATCTACGCACCGAAATTCCATGAAAATGTAATCACTGTCAGTTCTAGAATAATATATTTGTCCAATGAATACCCGTTTATCATCTGCATTTCTTCTTGGTGTAGCAATTTTAATGGCTAGTAGTGTAAGTGATTCTTATACGTTCCACTTCTCCTTTTCTAGGTGTGAGCTGGCGTTACTCGCTGTGGGATCTGAACCCAGCAGCTGATAATGATGATGACGATGATGATGATCTCTGACGAACGACTTCGATCGTTCAGAGGAAGATATCGCTTATTCTACAGTATTAAATTTTTTGTTTGTTATTTTTGAGATGCTCTAGTTTCTACTCAATGCGATTATCGCTGTTTTGACGCGACCACCAGCTACTAGTTCTTTAGCACCTGCGTTTTCGTTTGGGCTTGTCCATATTCTTTCAGACACATTCCCCTGCCGACGTCATACAGCTCCTCTAGTACCCATGCTGGATATGCCCTTAATGACAAACATGCCTGCTGATGATGAGTTGCTGGAAGTCTATTCCAGTAATGAACACAACAACAGTTCTATGTGTAAGTACTCAGAATTTATTATTATTATACGAATACGGATTTTTATTTCTCCTTCCTTTGATACTTATCAACTGCGTCTCTTTCTCCTTCTGGTGTGCAGAGTTATTAGGAGTTCGACGAGTCGTTGAGGGGAAGGGCATTGTCCAAGTTAGGGGGAGAGCTGTCGTGACATCATGGGGTGAGTCGATACCAGAGGGGTCGTACTGAGTCACTTTTCTGAGGTGCAGGAAAGGGAGTCCTGTAAGACACTCAGCTGTATGCCCTACCTTGATTTATGTTCATAAGATTTTGATCAACTTATTGTGGGGTCCAGTTGCATCTCTCTTCAAAAGTATATACTGCTAACAAAAAGCATGTCCTAATGCCCAGAATCATGACGACAGGAATTTAATTTGATTTCCATGGTTGCTTCTCACTAGTGATAGAAATTAACCAAAAAATACAGGGCATACAGATACACAACAAACACCAGATGTCCACTGGCGTTCTAACTTCTCGTTTATGGCCGAATGTAGGAGAGCCATAAGAAGAAGACAAACATTAACACGCTGTGTGGCACATCGACAAAGAAGTCGAGCGTAAATTAGGTGGTCCCCTCTTCTTGTCCATATTAACCGAGAAACATCCAAAAAGTGTAGACCTGCTGCTAATCTCTGAAGACGATAGGCAACACAACGTTTGGATCAAATGCATGTCCCACCTACGTTCCTCTGAAATGAAAACAGAAAAGGTGCAAGACATTTTTGCTGTGGATGTCTCAAGTCGTTTACCAAGAGCATGTATCTTGAAAGACACCTGATTGACTGCTAGAGCCAGGAAACAATAGGTGTGGAAATGCTTATCAAGGATAAACGGTTCTCGAAGTGTAAGAATGCCTCTCACCAACACCTCTGTCCCTTCGTCGTTTACGTCGATTTAGAGCACCTCCTAGCTCCTGTGGTACAGTGTGAACGTGGTGCCTCTGCCTCCCATATCACGGCCACAAAATGATGCATACGATATGTGGCTGCCCATCAAGTTCTGTGCACATATAACTCTAAAATTAAAATCTTATGTCAGGGGAATAGTGCGAGATGGCTGCTCACTGAGCTTGAAAGTCTTGTACGGGATGTTTATAACATTTATAGTGAAAACGTCCTCATGACCAACGTGAAGGAGAATGATGCACTGTACAAGCAGGCAGCTGATCGTTATACCTGGGGACTTTGGACAGAGGTGAGGAAGCTCCCTGTAGAGACTGTTGCCACGTAACGGGGAAGTCCCAGAGTGCAGCTGACAACCCATGTAACTGTAAGTACCAACTGCCACAGCACACAGCCATCTTTTCCACAATTTAAGTGAGCATGATGCCCGCTTTCTAGTTCAGCACTTTGACGAGTCTGGGTAGTAGGATGATAAGATCTGTGTCATTGCTGACACCGTTCACAAATATATGCCGCTTCAAAGAGGATCACACCGCTTCCTGGATTCACAACGCTTCATGCTCACGTCTCTTTAGAAATTTGCTGAACCAACGCGTCCTGGAGATATTCTTAGCAAAGGGAGCCACATATCTCGATGATGTAGAGTTTCAAGAGTTTCAACTTGTGACGGAGAAGCGGTCTTTCCATACGAATATCTGGATTCTCTAGTAAACTAAGAGGCATTTCCATAATGAATGGAAAGAACGGGCAATTGGTGAATGAACAGCAGGACTTCGGCATCTTTGATTTATCAGAACATGTAAAATGATGAACACGAAAGCACATCTGACCGGCAACATCTTCGAGAAGTTCTGTAGCATATGGCTGAGATTTCGTGGGATGCCATGTTAAGAAAGACACAAGCCAGCAGCGAATTCTTGACCAACGTTGAGATGCATGTCTTCCTGGAACATGCGGTCCACAAGTGACTTTGCCGATGTGTGCGCAGGTATGCCAAGGCAAATAACTTGTAAATAATCGAGGGGGAGTACAGGTTGTCTGACGATTTCAGTTTCATCCTTTACCTGGATGTAAACTGTCTCTCAAAGCAAACCATGCAACAAAGTCTCCCTTTTCAAGGGCTCTCATGGATGTCCAAAGCGGAAATCACCAGACTGAGGAAAGAGATCAAATATGTGGCCGCTGATGCTGTTGAGGGATATGTCCTAGAGGTAGAGCTGGACTATCCCACAAGTCTGCATGACAGACACGGTGATTTGCACAGCCTGAAAGACTTTCACGTTCAGGGACTTCAACAGGTGCCTCCTCTAGGGCATTGGCGCTGCGCCACAAATGCTTATCAGGAGACATTTCGATTGAGGTTATATACTGAGGTATATACTGCAATTCCAGCTGGAAGCAGGGGTGTCCTATCACGATCACAAGTGGTTCATCGGGGGGCATAGGTGTGGAAATCTGCTGCACCCAGACTATTTACTGATGTGTCTGGGTGGGTTTATTTGTTAGTAAAAAGGTAAAAAGGTGTTCCATTTGACTGTGTGTGTGTGGAATACTTTGATGAGCTGTTTGTCACAGTTCTGAGTGCATGTTTGAGATTATGAATGTTTCATTGCACACTGGGTGCGTCCATGTGTGTGTGTGTGTGTGTGTGTGTGTGTGTGTGTGTGAGAGAGAGAGAGAGAGAGAGAGAGAGAGAGAGAGAGAGTATATATTTCGTGTGGAACATGTACAATATGTTTATGGTGCGTGCGTGCGTGCGTGCGTGTGTGTGTGTGTGTGTGTGTGTGTGTGTATTGTTTTTGAGCTGCCATTGCTGTTGCTGTTCTAAGTACAGGGTGTTTCAAAAATGACCGGTATATTTCAAACGGCAATAAAAACTAAACGAGCAGCGATAGAAATACACCGTTTGTTGCAATATGCTTGGGACAACGGTACATTTTCAGGCAGACAAACTTTCGAAATTACAGTAGTTACAATTTTCAACAACAGATGGCGCTGCGGTCTGGGAAACTCTATAGTACGATATTTTCCACATATCCACCATGCGTAGCAATAATATGGCGTAGTCTCTGAATGAAATTACCCGAAACCTTTGACAACGTGTCTGGTGGAATGGCTTCACATGCAGATGAGATGTACTGCTTCAGCTGTTCAATTGTTTCTGGATTCTGGCGGTACACCTGGTCTTTCAAGTGTCCCCACAGAAAGAAGTCACAGGGGTTCATGTCTGGCGAATAGGGAGGCCAATCCACGCCGCCTCCTGTATGTTTCGGATAGCCCAAAGCAATCACACGATCATCGAAATATTCATTCAGGAAATTAAAGACGTCGGCCGTGCGATGTGGTCTGGCACCATCTTGCATAAACCACGAGGTGTTCGCAGTGTCGTCTAAGGCAGTTTGTACCGCCACAAATTCACGAAGAATGTCCAGGCAGCGTGATGCAGTACTTGTTTCAGATCTGAAAAATGGGCCAATGATTCCTTTGGAAGAAATGGCGGCCCAGACCAGTACTTTTTGAGGATGCAGGGACGATGGGACTGCAACATGGGGCTTTTCGGTTCCCCATATGCGCCAGTTCTGTTTATTGACGAAGCCGTCCAGGTAAAAATAAGCTTCGTCAGTAAACCAAATGCTGCCCACATGCATATCGCCGTCATCAATCCTGTGCACTATATCGTTAGCGAATGTCTCTCGTGCAGCAATGGTAGCGGCGCTGAGGGGTTGCCGTATTTGAATTTTGTATGGATAGAGGTGTAAACTCTGGCGCATGAGACGATACGTGGACGTTGGCGTCATTTGGACCGCAGCTGCAACACGGCGAACGGAAACCCGAGGCCGCTGTCGGATCACCTGCTGCACTAGCTGCGCGTTGCCCTCTGTGGTTGCTGTACGCGGTGGCCCTACCTTTCCAGCACGTTCATCCGTCACGTTCCCAGTCCGTTGAAATTTTTCAAACAGATCCTTTATTGTATCGCTTTTTGGTCCTTTGGTTACATTAAACCTCCATTGAAAACTTCGTTTTGTTGCAACAACACTGTGTTCTAGGCGGTGGAATTCCAACACCAGAAAAATCCTCTGTTCTAAGGAAGAAACCATGTTGTCTACAGCACACTTGCACGTTGTGAACAGCACACGCTTACAGCAGAAAGACGACGTACAGAATGGCGCACCCACAGACTGCGTTCTCTTCTATATCTTTCACATCACTTGCAGCGCCATCTGTTGTTGAAAATTGTAACCACTGTAATTTCGAAAGTTTGTCCGCCTGAAAATGTACTGTTGTCCCAAGCATATTGCAACAAACGGTGTATTTCTATCGCTGCTCGTTTAGTTTTTATTGCCGTTTCAAATATACCGGTCATTTTTGAAACACCCTGTATGTACACACTGAAAACTTGTCTCTCTCTCTCTCTCTCTCTCTCTCTCTCTCTCTCTCTCTATGAGTTACTAATAAGTGTTTAATAGACATTGGAAATTAAAAAATTACCTTATTCACAAAAGAATGTGTATATTGTAATGAATCAATTACGAAATAACAAAACTGTTACGTATATAACAAATACGAGAAAAAATGGAAATTAAAAAGCTTTCAGTTGTTTTCACAATACAGTTGTTCTTCTTTTTCATATTTTTTGAATGAAATACCTCCTTTATCAGTTTTATATTGATGGCAGGAGCCAGAGAAAAATAAATCCTTTTCGAATACAATATTTTTTAAATTTACATACATACATACATGGCCGACCGGTTCTAGACGGGATCGCGATTTATCGCCTCCAATTCGTATTTGCGTAAGTAGAGCTTTGAGGATGTGCGCCAGGAATACTGCACGCGTTTACGTGTGTGTGTGTGTGTGTGGGACGTGCGTCACGTCCTCGCAGTGACAGCATGCGGTTAGCGGTCAGCGGGCAGCTAACATCCCGTTTGCGGTCTGAGCCGCTTCGCGCTTCCGACAGCCCGGCTGTGGGCGTCACAACAACACAGGGCGAGGGAGGCCAGCGAGCGACGCGGGCCGAGTCCACACAGTAGGGGGCCCGGCGCACGTGGCTGCAGTCGACTCTTACCGGTACGTCGATAAGCAGTATAGAAAACGAAAAATAAAATGCAGAATTTCCCTCGTTGTGCAGGAGCAGTGAATTGGAAGGTGCTGCACACTTTTGTATCGGCACCTTCCAATACGTTGAATCCGTCGTCCTTGCCATGGCGCCACTGCGCTTTCTGCCATCTAGACCTAATCTATGCCGGCCGGTGTGGCCGAGCGGTTCTAAACGCTTCAGTCTGGAACCGCGCGACTGCTACGGTCGCAGGTTCGAATCCTGCCTCTGGCATGGTTGTGTGTGATGTCCTTAGGTTAGTTAGGTTTAAGTAGTTCTAAGTTCTAGGGGACTCATGACCTCAGAAGTTAAGTCCCATAGTGCCCAGAGCCATTTGAACTATTCTGACCATACATACATACATACATACATATTTGTGCACAGTATTATGTGAGAGCCCAGTTACCAGGGGCACAGGGTCAAAATCGCGAGCTGCGTCCTTACCTGGGCCACAGCACGCTTTGCCGAACTACTCTGCAGGGCTGTAGTGAAGAACCACGAGAGGAATTATCTCGAATACGAATACCTCAAGACTGCTGCAGCTGTCTGAAGACTCAAGTTTCATTCAGAAAGCAAAGTGTGTCTTTAAATCGAAACTATCTGTACAACATTGGTTTCACGGAATAACTTTTTGCAATTACACTTTTCCTAAGCAGGTGCAGTGTATGATCAACGAAGCGTAGCTGCACCGCAAATGTAATAAAGAAGAAGTCCTTTAAACATTCTCGCAAGCTGTGAGGTACTACCTCTACAAAATATTGGATACGTATCAGGTAAATTGCCTTTCCTGCAGTGAAATGCATAGATGATGGTAACGAAAACAAGATGCAATGACAGGACATGACACGATGTCGGCAGAAACCATCCTTAAATGCGGAACCCGCAACTATCAATCTTTGAAATTACCATCCAGCAAACATCCGTAATATTTATAGGAAAAAGATTTAATCTACTCAGAACCTTTTCAGTTCACTAAAACAGGTATCGCCTAATTCTCTTCTCAAACGATCGAAATTGAGGCTCACATGATACTTTAGGGACTGGCACGTTGCTCCATACGCCACCAAAAGTTACACAAAGACACAGATCATATTGCGTCCTTTTGCTTTCCATGTATACTACTTTCAGAATCCAAACAGTCATAATGTGCAGTGGCCATTCTATGTGTTAAGGTTGAGTTGTTTGGGGAAGGAGACCAGACAGCGAGGTCATCGGCCTCATCGGATTAGGGAAAGATGGGGAAGGAAGTCGGCCGTGCCCTAAATCAGAATGGCCGGACACGGGATTGAACCGTCGTCCTCACGAAATGCGAGTCCAGTGTATGTGTTCACGTAGTGTTCATAAATCACAGACAGAGAATTCAGACTCGATAATGGTTCGAGTTAGGCCACGAGACACGTGCAGAAAGGCTAACGACTGAGATGGATGCTCTCAGAAAGCAGCATCCGGTTTCAGGTTAGTCTGGCACAGATTTTCATTGGCCTTGACGCATTCACCAGATATTCCGCTTGTGACTGTAGCAGCACAGTGCCTTTAACAAAGCCACTCGCTGGCGCAACACGCGCTAACTGGTGGACCTCAACTGCAGGTTGATGCTGATGGAGACTTTAAATGCCACACTGAGACTCTAGACCACTCTCCACTAAATATGAAGCTAACATGCTTCAGCTTGTAAAGCAGGATTGGATGCAAAGTTATCTGAATCTGTAAGAGAAATAGCTAGCAAATACGAGAAAAGAAAGATACAGACGATTTTCTTCGATCTCTAACCATTCCGAGCTTAGCCTCCCTGTATCATGGCCCCAAAAGGCTCACAGAAGTAGAGGTTGGTTCAGAATTCTTCCAGATGGTTAGTATTAGAACTGGAGAGCCAAAGATAGCTACAGTGTGAAGAAGGTAAACTCGGAAACACTCTCCAAGAACTGGCCAGATGGTGTGTGTCATCTTCTCACCCCCTGTACGTATAATACAGTTTATAAGAGGAGGGAAAAACTCCACTTACCATACGTTCGAATGCGAGGGGAACCAACATCTGTGGCAAGTGCGTCGCACCGAGTGAGAGCAGCTGCGCCACGTCCCGCCAGCAGCTGGAGAGGCGTTCCCGGAAAACAGCCGCCTGGACCTGCAGCTCTGCACAAGACGGGAGACGTCGGACTGGTGAACAAGCCAGTGGATCAGACTTCTGTAGGAAGCACAGCTTTCACTTTCTGCCCCCACAAAGCGTATGCAGGTAGCATTTACCTTTTGAAACTAGATCAATATACAATGTCAGTAATCGTATGAGTTACAGCACGGACACCTTGACCGGACGTTACAAAGCTCGTATTTCAGCGACAAATTTAAACAGCATATCAAGCAAAGAGAGAGGAGTACCATCACCTAACGTAGATCCAGTAATAAAAATTAACCTAAGGGTAGAAGTATCAAAATATCTGAAGAAGTGGAAATATACAACTATTTCAAAAATCACCCACACTGCTTGCCCAACAATAAGATAGATTTAAGAAATAAGAGACCTCGAGATAAATTCCAGCCAGTTTCACGTGCTAATAATAGAAAGCAACATAAATGAGAATGTATAGTTTAGCTATTTAACTTTGACTTACTGACAAGCATAGGACGTAACGATTTGCACAGGATCGTGTCTATGCTGGTTTTATAATATGAGTAGTCTTTACGACGTTTCCTGTGAGTTGTATGATATGTATGGAAATGAGAAAGAATTATGTCCACTCATACACGTTTTTATAATTAGGGTGTATTTATTTTAACATAAGTAATATATTTGAATAATTCAGTAAAAAAATGAATAAGGTGTAGCTGAAAAAGCCATTCTCGGCCTAAACGTTCTAAGGGCCACGGAAATGTATGGCTACATTTGTACTGGTACAGTACTTACATATTAACAGTACATTTTGCAATTACATGGTGATACAGATAATGTTCTGTAATTTGTGAGAAGTATCTCATCACATGTCTTTACGTCATTTTTGTACTCCTTTTTCTTTTTATTTGTCCAGTGGATCAATTCATGTACGAAACTTGTTGTGAAGGCGATTTATGCCTTTGTGATGTTAATATGGTACAAAAAATACACATGTATATATATATATATATATATATATATATATATATATATATATATATGATTATTACTGCCATGTTTTTATGAGCAGCCAAGCTACTGTAAGCCTTTGACGATGGATACCATATGTACTATTACGCACTATCACAATAAAGAAATGTCTTATCTTATTTCTTTACACCAAATGCTTGTATCGTAAACAGAATGCCAAATTTTGTTAACAAATGTAAACACGATATTAAGATACTCTGGTATAAAACGTTTACTGTGGCATGTACAATCACTGCTAAGGGCAAAGAAGAAACGACTTGTGAATATGTTCCCCACCAACCGCCTCAGTTGTCATATGAACAACATGAACAGTGGTTAGAGGGGATTCATGTTAGTGATGTTAACATCAGTAACAATGAATTTACCTTTGCCATTGCTATGATCCTTACGCTCATGTAAAGTTGATGTACACTCTGAGTTAGGAGACTCAGCATACAGAGACAACAGTGAGATATACACACGTCAGAAGATTTGTAAATTTTGACACCTCCAGTGGCCCGATGCAAGTGATGTGCTGTTTTTAGCATTTTTTGTAATGTAACTGCCTCATGTGTGGGAGGATAGTGGCGTTCTATACATGCCATCTGCACTTCACTTTTAGGTTATTGCTGTATACCTGTATAAAGGGCATAGGATCGAAAATGTAGTCGTGAAAACAAATAATGTTACAGTTAATGGCAGACACAACGTCTTTAAGAAAAATACTGCATTATTTTTATGCCCGTGCCAGATTTTTGGCATTTCGTTCTTATGCGAGCCTATTTTCAATACAAAAAAGACATTGCTACAGATGGAGAATGATGTGTGTACACGATGTTTGTTCTGTTCCTAATGCTATTGGAATTACTCATCGCAAATCGCAAAAGAGAAAGTCCAAAGAACGTGCATCTTAATGACTTTGTAAAAAAAACGAATCATCGGCATGAGGGACTTGAGAGCATCGTACCGACACATTACACTGGCATCTGGCTGTAGGGCAACGACTCCCAGAATGTATAGCCACGGGTTGGGAGAAGTTCACCAGCCATCACAGACAGACCGATGTAACCTGGGTTGAGATCTGTGGCTACCACTGACACCACACCACAAGCAGCATAGTGTAGGGCGTTCTGTGGTGTTCAGCGGCGGGAGTCGCTTTTGCCTGTGGCGGTCAGGTCGACGCTGCTCTGTCCTCAGGTGGCCTCGTGAGACTTCACGGGAAGCAGCGGCCGTCGAGGGGCCTACCTCCCCAGCCCACAGAAACAAACGGGGGTTAGGAAGGCTCGCGATCAAATCATGTGGAAGGCATATGGAACAGTTCTTCGGAATTTCGAAAATTGTTCAGAAATTTGGAAGCCAAATTATTATTGGAACTGGTTCTCCAGATAAACAATCAGTTGTTGTTGTTGTTGTGGTCTTCAGTCCTGAGACTGGTTTGATGCAGCTCTCCATGCTACTATATCCTGTGCAAGCTTTTTCATCTCGCAGTACCTACTGCAACCTACATCCTTCTGAATCTGCTTAGTGTATTCATCTCTTGGTCTCCCTCTACGATTTTTACCCTCCACGCTGCCCTCCAATACTAAATTGGTGATCCCTTGATGCCTCAGAACATGTCCTACCAACCGATCCCTTCTTCTGGTCAAGTTGTGCCACAAACTTCTCTTCTCCCCAATCCTTGAAATATCTCTTGAAAATATCGTTCACATAGTTCTGTATGTTGCAAGGGCACATAAGTGCGAGGACATCCGCACAATTACCTAAAGCGCTCTCACACTCAAGTTGCTAACAAGAATATGTATATAACAGGAAAAAGTAGATTGAGGAAGTACTAGATGACGATCAATTTGGTTTTAGGAAAGATAAAGGCATCAGCGAAGGACTTCTCAGTTGGCGATTGATGATTAAAGCGAGACTTAAGGAAAATCTAGGCATGTCCGTAGGATTTGTAGTTAGATAAAAATCGTACGATAATTTAAAATGTTGCAGGATTTCCGAAACTCTAAGGAAAGTAGGTGTAACCTCTAGGGAAAGAAGGGTTACGTGCAATTTGTACATCAAACAAGAGGATAAAGTAGGAAGACCAATAACAAACAGATTAGGTTAGGAAAGGTAAAAGACATACATCTAATCGCCCCTACGATTCAATCTGTACATCGAAGAAGCAATGACGGAATTAAAAATGGGGTTCAGAAATGGAATTAAAATTCATTTGAAAGGTTATCAGTGACAGGAATAGCTGATGTCATTGCTGTTCTCAATGGAAGTCAGAGGTAACAGTAGGAGATGTTGAGTAGAATGAACAATCTAATGGGTAGACTCTATGAATTAAGACTAAACCAAAGAAAGATTAAATTAATGATGTCTAGCAGAAATCAGATCAGTGTTCAACTTGTCAGAATTGTAGACGAGGATCAAGACGAACTGAAAGAATTCTGCTACCTTGAGGACAAAGTAGCCAGCTGAAGTGGCCGTGCGGTTCTAGGCGGTGCAGTCTGGAACCGCGAGACTGCTACGGTCGCAGGTTCGAATCCTGCCTTGGGCATGGATGTGTGTGATGTCCCTAGGTTAGTTAGGTTTAACTAGTTCTAAGTTCTAGGGGACTAACGACCTCAGAAGTTGAGTCCCATAGTGCTCAGAGCCATTTTAACCAAGGACAAACTAACTCATAATGGAAAAATGAAAGAGAACATAAAAGAGTAGAGAAGAACATTCAAAGAGGATGTTCACGGCCAAACGAAGTCAACTAACATCAACTGTCAGTTTTGTAACAACGAAATCAAACAATCATTGATAAAATTATTTAATAGGACAGATAAAAGAATCGACTCACGAAGCAGCGGTAGAACACACATAGAAACTGTTGTGATTGGCAAGCTTTCGGAGCCAGTGGCTCCTTCTGCAGGTAAAAGGGTTGAAACGGAAGGAAGAAGGGTTAAGGAAAAGGACTGGACAGGTCTAGGAAAAGGGGGAAAAGGGGAGACTTACCGTACAAGATGAGAAGGAATGTTGGGGACCGCATCCAGGGAGCTTAAAGGTGGAAGATAGGGTAATATACAAGACAGAGGTTACTGCTAAAACATTGATCTCGAGTTAACAAGAGTGTGTCCTCCTCTAATAGCCCTGTAACTGGCAAAACATACTCTATCAAAGGGAGAGCCAGCTGCGAAAAGATACAAGTCATATTCCAGCTACTGCGTAAACACTGTTTAGCCTTCTACATAGGCATGACTACCATCACATTATCAATTAGGATGAATGGGCATAGGCTGAGGGTATATACTGGTAACTCACAATATCCTGTTGCAGAGCATGGTCTACGACGTGACATTCGTGACCCCAGCGCCTGTTTCACCACCTGGATTCCTCCCCCAGGCACCAGTATCTCAGGACTCCGTAGGTGAGAACTAACTCTACAACGTGTCCTTGGTTCTCGCCATCCAGCTTTTTATCACTGTAACTACCCTTTCCTGCATCTTTCATTGTCATTCCCATCTATTTTACACCGCCCCATCCCACCTCTGTTATGTACAATGTGCTTACCTTCTCACTCTTAATAACTTGTGATCAATGTTTTAGCAGTAATCTCTGTCATGCATATCACCTTGTCTTAAGCTCTTAGGTTTTCAAATCTCGTCCAATGCAGTCCTCAACAATTAGTCTTCCCTTCTCATCTCGTACAGTAAGTTTCCCCTGACCCACAGTTCTGGGTGACTTTCCCAAAATCTACTCCTTAAGTTTTGAGCACAGTATTCTGTGAAAGTGAAACATGGACAGTGGGAAAACCGGGACGGAAGAGAATCGAAGCGTTTGAGATGTGGTGCTAGAGAAGAATGTCGAAAATTAGATCGACTGATAAAAGAAAAAATGATGAGGTTCTCAGCAGAATCGGTGAAGAATGGAACATACCAAACGCTTTGGTAGGAAGATGCAACCTTATTGTTTCCTCTCGGTTCTTGTACGTATCACCCATATTTCTTTGCAACTTACTCCCATTTTTCTCAATATTTCGAACATCTTGCAGAAGTTTACATTTCCAGATGCTTTTTCTAGGTCTATAGGGTCTATGAATGTGGCCATTTTATTTTCCAAGTTTTGTTTCTCTCATCAGTCACAATATCAGACGTACCGCCCTCTCATGCTATTAGCCTTCTGACAGTCAAAATGATCGTCACCTATCATATCCTCTATTATCTTTTCCATTCCTCTGTATATATTAGTCCTGTCGACAAATTCCATACATGAGGTGTTATGCTAGTTGTGCGATAGGCCTGCAAGTTTCTGCTCTTATCTTCATGGTTGTGTCTAATGGTATTCCACCATTCTCGTATATTCTAGACGCCAACTTCAATAATTCTTGGTTGACACTTTCGCCAATGATTTGCTGATCAATTGCTGTGCTTTTTCTGTTTCCCAAGGTTTCTTTTCCGTTAGCTCCTTATATCTATCTTTGTTTGTCCAATTTCTACGATGCCCTTTTCATAGGTGTCCATTTCTGTTCAAATGAACTGCCTGTGTGGTATTCATCAACGTAATATCTACAGCCCAAGAGAAATTCAAATGAATTTCGTGATTGCTTTGCACTTTAGTGTCCCACTCCTTTCCGCATTTTGTTCATCCAGACCATTCTCTTAAACTTCAATCCACTCTTCATCGCAATTCAACTGACATCTGAGCTTATGTCTGGCCCTAGGTGTGCCACACAATCGAAGAGCAGGATTTAGAAAACGATAGATTTCGACTTCTAGACATAGATAATCGGACAATTCTTCCCCTAAATACAGATGTACGAGTATTAAGAAGAGTCTCGCCAGGACGTAACCTCAGATGGAAGTTTCCTGTGCCTCGATCCTTTTCGAAGCCTACCTCCCGTGGGGAAGCGACAGGTTTCTGTAGCTACCGACGGTTGCGAGTTAAAACAAAGAAAACAAAGAGCGACAGAGGGAGAGAGAAAGCGACTCCCCTCTCTTCCACTCCGCTCCAAGGCCAAACGTCGTGTGCAATCATGACTGTTTGTACTGAAGCCATAATGTTGTGTAATTGCAGTACGTGAAGTTTTGATATTTTTATCATTATGTAATTTGTTAAAAGAAAGGCGAACAAACATGTAAAAGTAATGCATCCACAGTTTGAAACAGTTACACTGTTTTACATCTAAGTCAACTTAAAGATGCAGAGCTACAATTTTTGTAGTATGTGTATTCTGATATAAAGCATAACATACTACAGTTGCAAAATTGTACATCAGCAGTTGATTTTATCACTGGGATGTGTATCAACAGTTGTGCATGTCCCATCAAGAGAAACGTGTGTTCTTATGTGTCTCCATTGTTGTTGTTGTTGTTGTTATTAGCAGAACTAATATAATTATCACCACCGTAAGCTGCTCGTGTACTTCGCATGTCGTAATGTTGACCCATTGAGATGTCAGGTTATATATAAGAGAGTGGACTAATGCCTTAATTTTATCAGGTGGAATAAACGCATTAAGAAGTAAATAAATGTACACAATGTGCCAAATTCCGCTACTTCTTATAACGCACATTACACTATTTCTAAGGACACGGGCTCTGTCGTTTCTTGCGACTCTTAGTGTCTGTTCTGCTGGGGTTGGCATCGTGTAGTGGATCCCCGTACGCTCTGTAGCGTATGGCATCAAAAGTCTAAAAATTTCGGAAAAGTTACTGTACCTTCCTGCATTGTCACTTTTATCGCAACGACAATGAACGGGAGTCTTAAAACGTCACGTGTCAGAGATCTGTGCTGAAGTTTAGTGAGCGAGCAGTCTATATCGCATCACATCGCGTAGTGATTTTTTAATCCGGACCTGTGCGCTACCTTCATGCTGAGTGCCCTGGGGACGCTCCCAAGACAGCAGCCGTGTTCACAGGCCACGTGGACACGCTCCTGGCTGGACGGCCGAACACTCAGCCGTCCTGCCGCATCACGACATGCCCGCTAAGCCATCCGGTCTCAGCCTCACAGCAAATGTCTGCGACCAGCGTGTGGACAGCGGCGGTCTCAACGTCGCTGCGGTCTGGCGGCTCTACGGGACCTGTTGAGTGACGTCAGCTGAACACGACACAACTGGAGAGACTCGTGGACTCTTTTTGTCGGCCAACTCAGGCCCTTGTCGAGGCTAGAGGCGGTGTGCTCTACTGCTGTGTCAGCATGATCTCTCCTTATCTGACATCGAATGAAATCTGTCCTCAACCTTCATGTTTACTACTTGTAACCTTCCACATAAACATAACTAACTGGACCTTCTTTTGTAAGGAGAAAAACGTACACTTGCAAGATCTCAACCCTAGATACCAAACACCCGTCCTCTCTTAAAATAAATGGCCATACTTAAGATAATACTCATTTTAGACGTCTTGAATGCAGAATTTTTAAAGTTCTGTAGGTGCAGGTTGCCTGCCACTGGCTCCGCCCCGCTGCAGCTGCCTGATGCACGAGTCCAGAGTACTGTGCAGCGGGGTGACGTCCAGAGCCCTCAGACCCGCTTCATGTCGCAAGTGTGGGAAGACGTGCGTGGAGCCGGTCACGTCTGCCCCATGTGTTTCGAAACTTTGTTCTTCAAGTAGAACACATGTTATTTAACATGAGAAACGGGTAAGCAATATGAGCAGATAGTATTTCAATGCCATGCGCATATATGGTCAACACTGTTTAGCAATATTTTAGGACATATTCTGCAGCAGTTTTTTATAAAACACACGCACACACACACACACACACACACACACACACACACACACACACACAGATCATTCTTCTCTCCATTTAACGGGTCTTCTCTATGACTGCCGCAACTAAATCGCAAGGTACAAATAGTAGCACAAAGAAACGCTCATAGAGTTTCTTTTGCCTCGTGTAAGAGGTAGTCGAATAGCCACATATAACGACGCTTACCGGTCACAACTGTCGCGAGCTTTGACGTTTAAACGTGACACTTTGACCGTCACTGTATACTGCTCCTGGAGGTGCCTCACTGTCGCTTGTCGGTTCACCGGCACTATAAACGCGAACCTCTTACTCACCGTACCGCACAGAAGTTCGAGCTCCGACAATGGGCGAACGCAGCGGAGCGTGCCAGAAACAAGTGGTACACGAGCGTTGAAAAGCTATGTGGTCAGAAGGTCTTAACTGCATACAGTCATAATCGTGGCCCAAATCTCCGCGCGACATAGACAGCTGGGGCTCACACCTTGCAAGTGAGCGTTTTGTATGTGAGACCAGGTTGGTCATCTTCTCTTGTTAGATGCAATCGGTTGTGATTAGGTAACTGTTTCTTTTCTCCAGTGTGATTATTATTTAGTTCTTATGTTTTTATTTCTGTGCACTTTAATTAGGACAGAATTTTCAAATGTGGTGCAGCTCCATCACCATGCGTTGATTAACTTCGACGAGAGTTTTTATAGAAAACCTAAATGAGCACATTACGCTTTATTTAACAATAACGAACTTCCAAATAATATACTCACCAGGTTTATTCCTCCATTTAAACTGAACACGACGCCACCTCTGACATCTCACCCTGCCGACCGTGGCTCTTGTGATGCGCCGAACAGCATGCGCTGACTGGGACAGGATATGATGCCTCAGGTCACCCGCTTGCAGCGCTGTCACGTTCCATTCCATGTTGTTCAACCTTTCAAAATAAAATGGAGTCAGCTTATGTGACAGATGATATTCTGAAACTTGACTGTATTTTGTAGACTAGAATAGTCAAAACTAAACTGAACTTTCCCCTCTCCAGGTTTTACGTTTCCCATTGATAGAGGTCGACAGCCCATTAGAGACGAATCGAGGTGTCACACAGGAATTGTTCCGTAAATTACGGCTGCTATGCGAGTCTGCTAACATATTCTGGTGAACTGATCGTTTCTGATGAAATACAAGAATTCGCATACAAACATGCAGCCAGAACTATGATTGGATAAGCACGGCAGACCGCCTTCAAAGGCATGGAGTGGCCGCTCCCCCACAACATGGCTCACCGTCTGCTCCTTGGCGCCATAGTCACGAGCAGCACCTCCACTATAATACCACGTTTTCAAGACGTTGCCATGTCTCTCCTGTGCCGTTTGGATGAGGTTGAATCTTGATCTTTCGTGACAAGAAAGATCATACTGCGCTACCTTACTCAGTTGGACTGAATACTTATTGCACCCTGTCTTAGGAATTAGTACCTTGGCATCCTTGATTGTGAGATTAGCAGGGACAAAATTGGACTGAACATGCAACCCCGTAAGTGGGAGCTGTTGTAGCAATGTCATTAAGAGTCAACATGGCTCCTTACGTCTTAACTGTATGAGTGCCATTCTCCCACGCTTTAGCACAATATGCGACAGCTCAATAACCAACAGAAATTGCGGTGTTGTTTTGTTTGTCTACATTTGCTCCCCAGTTTTTTGCAGGAATGTAGTGCAGTTGATTTAGAATAGAACCAAACGACTTTCACAGGTCCGCGCAGTGCTGCATAAATGACAGTGACAGGAAGAGGGATACACTAAGGTAATTAAGGAAGTAGCTGCAGGAAATTTTGTTCCTATCCAGGGGCTCATATGACTGCCTGTGTGCCTCTGTATCATGGAGGTAGAACTTTGTGGTCTCAGTTCCACTTGTGTTTTGTTGGAGCCTCTATCTGTAAAAGTACTCCCTCAGTTTGGTGTCAACTCGGAGGCTCGTCGACACAGTCAGTAAGT
The DNA here is from genome assembly GCF_021461385.2 of Schistocerca piceifrons. NCBI lineage: Eukaryota > Metazoa > Arthropoda > Insecta > Orthoptera > Acrididae > Schistocerca > Schistocerca piceifrons. The sequence continues at coordinate 2,651,798 of NW_025728455.1, read as the reverse complement.
AGCCAGTTTCACACGATGAATGTGATCACTAGGCGACAACTACGAACAACAATAAACAACTACCTGGGACCTTGGAGTGCGAAGAAATTGTCTAAGGGGACACGTGAAACGGAACCTGGATCAGTGGAGTGGGCTTGTGTTCACCGGCGAGTACAGATTTCGAACGTCGACTGGGGATCGTCGTACAAGGCTGTGTAGGTGACCAGGCACCGGTGCAGGTCTCTATCCATGGGTTCTGCTGTGGGGCGGGACTGTCGTAGTTTGGGCTGCTATTATGGTAATACCAACAGTAGCAGAAAACAGTATAACGGGAGTAGGATTCTTTAGGAAGGTAGAGCAGAGAGTGTGTTACAGTGAAGAGTTCAGTGATACAGTTAAGCTTATCACAATCGACAGCAAACCAACACCCACAAGATAGTTCAGACACTACATGCCAACGTCGGAAGCTTAAGATGACAGAAAAAGTATATGAAGGTACTGAAAGGGTAATACAGTACGTAAAGGGAGATGAAACTCCATTACTCGTGGGAGACTGGAATGCAGTTGTAGGAGAAAACGTGGAAGAAATGGTTACTGGAGAATATGGGGTTGGGACAGGGAATGAGAGAGAAGAAAGACTAACTCAGTCCTGTAATAAACTTCGGCTAGTAATAGCGAATACTCTTAATCACAAGAGAAGGATGTATAATTGGAAAAGGCTGGGTGATATGGGGAACAACAGTTAGATTACATCATGGTCCGAAGGAGATTCTGAAATGATATAGTGGATTGTAAGGCATACGCAGGAGCAGATATAGACTCATATCACAATGTAGTAATGATAAACAGTACGTTGAAGGTTAAGAGATAAGTCAGAAAGAATCGATACTCAAATGTGTCAGATACAGAAGTACTAAGGAATGACGAGATACTCTTGAAGATCTGCAAGGCTATGGATACAGCAACAAGGAATAATCCAGTAGGCAGTCCACTTCAAGAGGAATGGATATCTCTGAAAAGGACAATAATAGAAGTTGGAAAGAAAAATATAGATACAAAGAAAGTAACTGCAAAGAAACCATGGGAATTAAAATAAATAACTGAAGTATTTCTTTTATTACCCATGATGAAAGAAGGAAGTTCAAAAATGTTCAGGGAAATTCAGGAATACAGAAAGGCTAGTCACTGAGGCATGAAATAGACAGGATGTGTAGGAAAGCCAAGACGAAATAGCTGCCTGAAAAATGTGAAGAAATCGAAAAAGAAATGATTGTTGGAAGGACTGAGTCAACGCATAAGAAAGTCAAAGCAACCTTGAGTGAAATTGTTAGCAAAGGGTGGTAGTATTAAGAGTGCAGTGGGAATTTCACCGTCAAAAAAGGAGGAGGAAGTGGATATATGGAATGAGTACATTGAAGGCCTCCATGAGGAGGGAAGATTTGTCTGATGTGATAGAAGAAGAAAGAAGAGTCGATTTGGAAGGGATAGGAGATCCAGTAATAGAATTTAAAAGAGCTTGGAGGACTTAAGATCAAATAAGGCAGAAGGGGTAGATAACTTTCCATCAGGATGTCTAAAATCATTGGGGGGAACTGGCGACAAAGCGACTATTCATGTTGGTGTGTAAAATGTATGAGTCCGCCGACATACCATCTAGCTTTCGAAAAAATATCATCCACACAATTCCTAAGACTGCAAGAACTGACAAGTGCGACAATTATCGAACAGTCTGCTTAACATCTCATGCATCCAAATTGCTGACAAGAATAACATATTGGAGAATGGAAAAGAAAATTGAGGATGAGTTAGATGACTATCAATTTGGCCTTAGGAAAGGTAGATGCAACAGAGAGGCAATTCCGACGTTGCTGTCCGTGATAGAAGCAAGACTAAAGAACAATAAAGTTACGTTTATAGGATTTGTCGACTTGGACAAGATGTTGAGCAATGTAAAATGGCGCAAAGTGTTAGAAATTCTGAGACAAATAGGGGTAAGCTGTAGAAAGAGACAGGTAATACACAATATGTACAAAAGCCAAGAGGGAAACAATAAGAGTGGATGACCAAGAATGAAGTGCTCGGATTAAAAAGGTTGTAGGCAGGGATGTAGTGTTTCGCCCATATTTTCAATATGTACATCAATGAAGCCATTATGGAAATAAAAGAAAGGTTCAGGAGTGGGATTAAAATTGAAGGTGAAAGGGCATGAATGATACGATTTGCTGATGACATTGCTATCCTGAAAGTGAAAGTGAAGAAGAATTACATGATGGGCTGAATGGAATGGACAGTCTAATGAGTACAAAATATGGGTTGAGAATAAATCGAAGAAAGACGAAAGGAATTGGAATTAGGAGAAATGAGAACAGAGATAAACATAACATCAGGATTAATTGTCACGAAGTATATCAAATTAAGGAATTCTACTACCTAGGCAGCAAAATAACCAATGACACATGGAGCAAGGAGGACATCGAAAGCAGATTTGCACCAGCAAAAAAGGCATTCCTGACGAAGAGAAGTCCATTAGTATCAAAGATAGGCCTTAATTTTAGGAAGAATGTTCTGAGAATGTATGTTTGGAGCAGAACCTAGAATGGTAGCGAAACATGGATTGTAGGAAAACCGGAAAATGAGAGAATCAACGCATTTGAGATGATGTACCACAGACGAATGCTGAAAATTAGGTCAACTTACAAAGTAAGGAATGAGGAGGTTCTGCGCAGAATGGAAGAGGAAAGGAATATGTGGAAGGGACACGATGATAGGACATCTGCTAAGACATCAGGGAATGACTTCCATGGTACGAAATTGGAGAATACATCCAGCAAATAATTGAGGACGTAGGTCGCAAGTGCTGTTCTGAGGTGAAGAGGTTGGCATAGGAGAGGAATTTGTCGTGGACCACATCAAACGAATGAGAAGACAGATGGCTCAAAAAAAAAAAAAAAAATGGAAAGGTCTCTAACGTTCCGTCTCCAAATGCTGGAGACATCTTCAGAGGCTAAAAAGGCTCTGGCAGCAGTTTGAAACTTCTACAAACTCTACAAGCTGAACTGTTTCTCCGGATCCCTGTGATGTCATCTGACGGCTGCTTAAGAGCGCAGAGTCACGAGTGCGTGCGTTGTCGAGCTTCTGCCGGGGAACACTTGGCGCTGCTTTCTGTATTCAGCACTGAGGCCAGCAGCTCGTCTAATTTCTCTCATTCTTCTTTCCGTTAAAGTTGCTCTCGTGCTTTGGTATTTGAATGCCCTCTCTGTAAATTCAAGCACAGTAATATTGGTTCTGTATTGCAGAGACGAATTTTTAGTTTCCCTGGTCCGAGTGGATATTCTGCAACTGCCGATTTATTGCTATTTCGCAGATGACAACTGCTCTTCTGTTTGTACTACACATGTGTGCTTCACTGTGTGTGCAAGACAATTTATATATTCCTCCTGTGGCAAGTGCTGGCCGTACATTCTTTACAGTGTTCGAAACATTCACGCTCTTTCGTAATTGGTATAAACACTGCATCAATACTATGTATTCCTCGTACTCTGATCATGTGAACCGTGACTGCTTTTACGAATGGGAGTAAATCTTTGTTTCTTCTTCGTGAGAAGCTCCATACCTTTATGGACTTATTGCCCTATTTATCTCTTTCTCAGATTAATCATTTATTCTGAAAGTAGTGTTTAAATGGTCGGAGCGTTCCTCCAACTCCTCTCGTGACACATTATTTAAGCCAAGCCCACCAATGTTCTCATTACCGCTCTTTTCAGTTTGTGACAATGACTGGAATTTTTGTGAATGTATCCACATGTGTGAGTGAGGTTTTTGCAGACCTTCTGTGCCTAACATCTGTGGATTTTCTAAGTAGCCGTACATTTTAAAATATTTCTTCTTTCTCTTTTTCTATACTGGATTTTATATTATAACTAATATCATTCGGAAAGTTTAGAAAGTCTGAGTTCTTTTTGTTCATGAGGCTATATAACGAAGTATGAGTGTCATCAATATAACAAAACCAACGATAGTAATTTTTCTTGTTGGGCTGATGAGCTATTCCTTCCAGTTTTACATATAGAGCTCCGTTGTAACTGTGCTGAGTGTGTTTCCTGTAATGAATACAGTTTCAGAAAACTGGATGATTTATTCGAGAGCCTCACAAACTGAGCGAAGTCAGTAACACTTTGGTCCGCCTCAGTTACTCGGCTTCGCATTTACTGGCAGAGCTGTTGAATGTCCTCCTGAGGGACATCGTCCGAAATCATGTCCAGCTGGCAGCTTAAGTCATGAAAACCCCGAGATGGTTGGAGGGCCCTGCCTGGTGTGCCCCAAACTTTGTCAGTTGGGGAGAGGTTTGGCGCCCTTCCCAGTCAAGGTATGTTTGGCGAGCAATAGAAACACTCGTTGTGTGTGTGGGCGGGCATTACCTTGCTGATACGTAATGTCAGTATGGCTTGCCATGAAGGACAACAAAACTGGACGTGGAACATCGAATATCGTCGACGTACCGCTCTGCTGTGTGGGTGACTACTAAAGTGGTCCTGCTATGAAAGTGAACGGCACCCCAGACCATCACTCTCGGTTGTTGGGCTTCATGGCGGGCGACATTCAGGTTGGAACCCCCCCCCCCCCCAAGTTTCCAAGGCGTTTCCAGACACATCTTTGCTGGACATTGGGGCTCAATTAGAAGCGAGGCTCATCATAGAAGACTGTTCCAGTCAATGAGATTCCTGGCCGAAGTCGCATCTGGAGATGCCCCAGATGGTCGTGGTATACCAATCTTACTGTCGTCCGCCATATCGTCTGACAACCTCGAGTGATAGTGTGGGGTGTCATTTTTTTTCACAGCAGGATTTCTTTGGTTTTAATCTGTGGTAACCTTACAGCACAGCAGTTCGTCTATGCTGTTCTACACCCCGTTTTGCTGCCTTCAAGGTAAGCCATTCTTGGCTAACTTTTTTTCCAAAATAATGCCCTCTTGCATATGGGGAGAGTTTTTACTATTTGTTTTTAGACTTGCCAAACCCTACCTTGGCCAGCAAGGTGACCAGACTTCTTCCCAATTGAGAATAATTGGAGCGATATAGGCAGGGACGTCCTACCAGGTCGGGATTTTGACGATCTACCGCAGAATTTGGACAAAATATGGCATGATGTTCCTCAGCGAGACATCCAACAACTCTGTCAATAAATATCAAGATGAAAAATTGCTTACATAAGGACGCATTATGGACTTACTTAACTTGTTAAGCTTCCCTCTTGAAGAAGTCATTCACTTGTTTGTGTGCTCATGTACAGCACAACTACTACTTTCTGTACCTTCCGGATATTTCCTTCACGGAGTGTTCCTTTTTTTGTCTAAGAGTGTAAATTCCATATGTGACGTCGTTTTATTAAGAGCAACTATAGTAAGCAGTAATAGAACGTCTAAATGGGCTAATATCTGATGGACATGAAGGATTCTATTTTTTGTATAATGAACTGAACCTTTTGTACGTCTTTTTTTGCTACAGAGGTCTGTTGAAGACTGGCCAGGTATTTGGCAGTCACGCTTGTCGAGCAGTCCATAGCGCTAACAACTGGTCTTAATGGAATGACAGGTTTGTGAATTTTTGGTATACCACACAATCTTGATGGGACCAGTTCTGATGTAGTAAGGCATTTCTAGTTGGTGAGAGAAATCGGAGAGGCTTTTACTAGCTGATGCGTTACCCTAAGTACTGATCTTGAGAAATTGCTTTTAATCTCACTGTACCTTCGTGGTTGTAATACAACGCAAGTTTTTCTGCAGTAGGTTCATTATTTCATGGGCATTGTAGCGTTGCCATTATCTGCTGGAAGCTCTAGAATACATCAGAATTGAAATCTCGGATAGGTCTCTCTCCACAAGTTAAGTGTTGTGTCATTGTTTATTGCCTCTGGTGGTGCCTCCACATTTAGGGGACGAAGTCTTTGGCACAGAAATACGCTATGGAACGTGGCCCAATACCCATTAATCAAAATTGACCAGTAGGTTGTATTTTAATTATTTATCAGTACGAGTACATGTGTTAGTGTTTGTAGGAATTACGAAAGAAACGAGGAGTGTAGAAATGGGGTGGCCAAGACATCAGCTCACGGGCCACGCCCGGGCACAAGTGCATTTGGCTCGTTATACACATCTCCCCAATTAACATTTCTTAAATTTTCTCTGAAGTGCTCAATAAACACTGGGTTGAGCAACCGTACAGTTTTATTTCATGGTTTCTGAACTGTACACCTTGCTGTATTTTCTAATTTAATCAATTGTACATCATGGGCTGATAATCCATTATCAATGTGAAAGCATGTGTTAGTTTTACACCCTCTTGCTGTACAAATACATTATCTATTAGAGCGCTACTGCCTTGAGCTATATGTGTGGGGAAATTGATAGCTGATTCTATGTTATATGCAATTAATAACACTTACACTTTTCCCATCTGAACTGGTTAGAAAGGTTACATAGAAATCATCACAGATTAACAACTTCCTGTTTTTGGCTGACAGACAGCGTAATAGGTAGTCAAACTTTTTTACTAGCTCCCAATCTCCTAATGGGGACCTGTACACTGTTGCTAACATCAACACTACATTATCTATCTCTAGTTTACATGCACAAACTTCAAAGTGCTGATCAATGCAGAATTTGCGTACTTCTACAGTTTTGTACTTACATCCTTTTTTTTTTGTAAACGGCAACCCCTCCTTTATCCATGCTATATCTGGAAGTGTAAGATGCTAAATTATACTAATTTATACTGACACTATCCATCACCACAGTTACATGGTGTTCAGACAAAGTATATCAATCCCACTGTTATTTGTGAGCTCATCTACAAAGAGAGCTTCACTCCAAGTTTAAACGCAGTGAAAACCTCTCAGACAAACAGAACCCAAACGATGTCAAAGTTAGCGTAAGGAGGGCTATGCGTGAAGCGTTCAGTGAATTCGAAAGTAAAATTCTATGTACCGACTTGACAGAAAATCCTAGGAAGTTCTGGTCTTACGTTAAATCAGTAAGTGGCTCGAAACAGCATATCCAGACACTCCAGGATGATGATGGCATTGAAACAGAGGATGACACGAGTAAAGCTGAAATACTAAACTCCTTTTTCCAAAGCTGTTTCACAGAGGAAGACCGCACTGCAGTTCCTTCTCTAAATCCTCGCACGAACGAAAAAATGGCTGACATCGAAATAAGTGTCCAAGGAATAGAAAAGCAACTGAAATCACTCAACAGAGGAAAGTCCACTGGGTCTGACGGGATACCAATTCGATTCTACACAGAGTACGCGAAAGAACTTGCCCCCCTTCTAACAGCCGTGTACCGCAAGTCTCTAGAGGAACGGAAGGTTCCAAATGATTGGAAAAGCGCACAGGTAGTCCCAGTCTTCAAGAAGGGTCGTCGAGCAGATGCGCAAAACTATAGACCTATATCTCTGACGTCGATCTAATGTGGAATTTTAAAACATGTTTTTTGCTCGCGTATCATGTCGTTTTTGGAAACCCAGAATGTAATCTGTAGGAATCAACATGGATTCCGGAAACAGCGATCGTGTGGGACCCAACTCGCTTTATTTGTTCGTGAGATCCAGAAAATATTAGATACAGGCTCCCAGGTAGATGCTGTTTTCCTTGACTTCCGGAAGGCGTTCGATACAGTTCCGCACTGTCGCCTGATAAACAAAGTAAGAGCCTACGGAATATCAGACCAGCTGTGTGGCTGGATTGAAGAGTTTTTAGCAAACAGAACACAGCATGTTGTTATCAATGGAGAGACGTCTACAGGCGTTAAAGTAACCTCTGGCGTGCCACATGGGAGTGTTATGGGACAATTGCTTTTCACAATATATATAAATGACCTAGTAGATAGTGTAGGAAGTTCCATGCGGCTTTTCGTGGATGATGCTGTAGTATACAGAGAAGTTGCAGCATTAGAAAATTGTAGCGAAATGCAGGAAGATCTGCAGCGGATAGGCACTTGGTGCTGGGAGTGGCAACTGACCCTTAACATAGACAAATGTAAAGTATTGCGAATACATAGAAAGAAGGATCCTTTATTGTAGGATTATATGATAGCGGAACAAACACTGGTAGCAGTTACTTCTGTAAAATATCTGGGAGTATGCGTGCGGAACGATTTGAAGTGGAATGATCATATAAAGTTAATTGTTGGTAAGGCGGGTGCCAGGTTGAGATTCATTGGGAGAGTCCTTACAAAATGTAGTCCATGAACAAAGGAGGTGGCTTACAAAACACTCGTTCGAACTATACTCGAGTATTGCTCAACAGTGTGGGATCCGTACCAGATCGGGTTGACGGAGGAGATAGAGAAGATCCAAAGAAGAGCGACGCGTTTCGTCACAGGGTTTTTGGTAAGCGTGATAGCGTTACGGAGATGTTTAGCAAACTCAAGTGGCAGACTCTGCAAGAGAGGCGCTCTGCATTGCGGTGTAGCTTGCTCGCCAGGTTTCGAGAGGGTGCGTTTCTGGATGAGGTATCGAATATATTGCTTCCCCCTACTTATACCTCCCGAGGAGATCACGAATGTAAAATTAGAGAGATTCGAGCGCGCACGGAGGCTTTCCGGCAGTCGTTCTTGCCGTGAACCATACGCGACTGGAACAGGAAAGGGAGGTAATGACAGTGGCACGTAAAGTGCCCTCCGCCACACACCGTTGGGTGGCTTGCGGAGTATAAATGTAGATGTAGATGTTAACAGATCATCTACTTTATTTTTTATTCCCCTGATATTCTGATGAAGTAAGTTGATACTGAAACTTCCTGGCAGATTAAAACTGTGTGCCCGACCGAGACTCGAACTCGGGACCTTTGCGTTACGCGGGCAAGTGCTCTACCAACTGAGCTACCGAAGCACGACTCACGTCCGGTACTCACAGCTTTACTTCTGCCAGTACCTCGTCTCCTACCTTCCAAACTTTACAGAAGCTCTGCTGCGAATCTTGCAGAACTAGCACTCCTGAACGAAAGGATATTGCGGAGACATGGCTTAGCCACAGCCTGGGGGATGTTTCCAGAATGAGAAACTGGTAAGTTGATACTACCCTTAGCTTCATCCTTATTTACTGTACATGAAGCTTCTGTTATTCTATTTTTCTTGAGTGTTGCCTGTTTTGACTTTGACCTTGACATAAAAAACGTGTCTGCCTGGTGCCATTAACCACAGCTGACTTATCTTTCCCCTTCCTATTTAGGTGCAGGCCATGCGTAGTGTATCCTCACCTACCAGTAGTGTCAACAGGAACGTCGCGTGTGTGAGGTTTTGGGGGTATCTGGAACATCCCATTCCTCCACTAGTTCAGATAGCAAACGAGAGTGTTAACACGCCTTGCAGCAGTGTTTACGCAGGACCGAACACGGCGCTGAAAGACCTCCACAGACACCACATTTGTGTGGTTTGTGTGGGCAGTTCATGTTCCTATTTCATCCAAGTCTCTCGCACTAGTACACCTTGGATTCATACCGCAGACTGTTTCCTGCTGCTCCAACTGTAATTACCTCATCTCCCTAGCATTTGTTTTCACAAAACTTGTGAGCTGGTACGCTGCACCTAACTCCTCCTGAAGCTCCTGGCCTTGACTGTTAACTAGAAGCAATATTCTTCTTTTCCTATTCTGATTTGATCCCTACGTGTCTTTTTTTCTTGAAGCTAATATTCTGCTTCAAAATACATTCAACTACATCTGGATGAGGCCCTTCCTCCATTACTTCAGATAGCAAGCCAAACTGATTTACTAACTGAATTTCGAAGTTTTTTCAAGTTTCTCTTTTTGCTTCTACCTTTCCTGTCCCTGTTTCTTCCCTTAGCCTACATAATTCCAAGTCCTCATTTTGTAATTCAGCCTCAATGGCACAAATTTTTACCTCCTTTTCAGCGACTTTTCTGTCCTATCTACATAACGTACGTTGCCATGGAGAGCGTCTTATCTACCCAGTTTCCTCGCCGCTACTTTCGCCCCAATAAACCATAACCTACACAGTCTTCACACCCCCGCCTTCAGATTCCTACAGCAAACATCACATTTGCTAGACATGTTTTGACAGAAAAATTTACACAAAGGGAGAGGATAACTTGGCACAAGAGCACTGATGTTACGTAACCTGTATTAATACGCAATGAAGCGCTAATGCAAACAAACTTTTAAAAATCTCAAAAACTTCATAAAACTACCCTTGTAATTCTTTCTAGGCCACAACGTATTCTTCAAACTCCGTATTTCCTTTAACACCAGTGATATTAGGGAACTTCACTGTCTTTGTCAGAATGTGTCCGTTCCAGAAACGCGATTTTCTTTTTAAGTGCATCCCCATCAAATGAGGAAAAAGTTACCTTGCAGTGCATTACTGTGGGCAGGTACAGTCAAGTCCAGTTAAAATGTGAAATCTGCACTAGATTACACATGTTTTCATTTTCGTTCCTGCATTGCTTTTTTTGTCAAATAATTAAACGGTAGCAAGTTTTAAGTCGTTCCAGGTATGTGTCTCGATATAACATACGTACTTTGCAGTACGATATGAAGTCTCCATAGGAATCGTTCAGTTTCACTGAAAACCGTTGCAGCTGAAAACGGAAGATGCGTGTGACTTCAGCAATTATACTATGCTTTCTTGCAATTTCGCCATGTGCCAAAGGCCTGCAAATTTAGCACAAAGTGCTTTTTGATGTACAAAACAAGGAATCTTGTCTGTCGACATTCGTGATTTTATCCTGTTTCATTGTCAATCAAATCTTTAAACTCTTTCTGCATATTCCAGAATCCGAATCAAGAACACTTCTCCACGTGAGTAACCTAGAGGCAGATATCCTCCGATTTGTGAGGCAACTTAAATCACTTAATAACAGCAAGTCTTCCGGTCCGTACTGTATATCAATTACGTTTCCTTCAGAGTATGCTGATGCAACAGCTCCATACATAACAACCTTATACAACCGTCCGCTGGACGAAAGATCCGTATGAAAAGATTGGAAAGCTGGACAGGTTACACCAATATTCAAGAACGGTGGAAGGAGTAATCCAGTAAATTACAGGTCCATATTATTAACGTAGATATCCAGTAGGATTTTGGAACATATATTGCGTGTGAGGACTATGAATTACCTCGAAGAAAACGGTCTATTGACACACAGTAAAGGCGGATTCAGAAAACATCATTCTTGTGAAGCGTGAAGTGTTGAGTGCTATCGACAAGGATTTCGAAAAGGCCTTTGACACTGTACCACACAAGCGGCTTGTACTGAAATTGGGTGCTTATGGAATATCATCTAAGTTAGCTAACTGGGTTCGTGGTATCCTGTCAGAGAGGTCACAGTTCCTTATAACTGACAGTCATCGAGTGAAACAGAAGTGATTTCTGGCGTTCCCCAACGTAGTGTTATAGGCCCTCTGCTGTTCCTTATCTATATAAATGATTTCGTAACAATCTGAGGAACAATCTGAGATCAAAAAATGTAAAACGATTTAGAAAATATATCTGTATATTTTGGAAAGTGGCAATTGATCCTAGATAATGAAGTCCTCCATATGAGTGCTAAAAGGAATCTGTTAAACTTCGGTTACACGATAAATCACTAAATCTAAAGCCCGCGGATTCAACTAAAACCCTAGGAATTATAATTACGAGCCACTTAGATTGGGGGTTGCGGTTGGGTTGGGTTGTTTGGGGGAAAGAGACCAAACAGCGAGGTCATCAGTATCATTGGATTAGGGAAGGATGGGGCAGGAAGTCGGTCGTGCCCTTTCAAAGGAACCATCCCAGCATTTGCCTGGAGCGATTTAGGGAAATCACGTAAAACCTAAATCAGAATGGGCAGACGCGACTTAAATTGGAAAGAACACATAATGTTGAGGGGGAGGCAACCCAAAGACTGCGATTCATTAGCAGAATATTTAGAAAATGTAAGATCTACTAAAGAGATCCTTGTATGCCCTCTTTTGGAGTACCGCTGCACAGTGTGGGATCCTCGCCAGATAGGGTTAACGGAGTACGTTGAGAAAGTTCAAAGAAGAGCTGCACGTTCTGTATTACCCAGAAATAGGGGAAACAGTGTTACTGACATGTTACAGAATTTGGGGTGGACATCAAAAAGGCATTTTTCACTGTGGCAGAATCATCTCACGAAATTTCAAACTTTCTCCTTCGAATACGAAAATAATTTGCTAACGCAGACATACTTAGGGAGAAACGATCGTCGCAATAAAATAAAGGAAACTGGAGCTATCAGGGAAAGGTATAGGCATTCGTTTTTTCCTCGCACTGTTCGATATTGGAATAATCGAGAATCGTTGTGAAGGTCATTCGATGAACCCTCCGCCAGGCCCTTAAGTGTGATCTGCAGAGCATCCGTGCACATGTACATCCAATGTCGTTTCACAGTGGATATGCACTGCCTGTAACGTATATGAATTGAGAAACCTCTTCGCTCTCTTCTGTCACTGCCGCTCATTTTAAAGAATCGCGACGGTAGACCGCTCGACTGCCTCCTTCGTGCAAACAGCCACTGGCCCAGTGAACCTCCATCGTACCGAGATCACACAGCGAAGGGTAGACAGCGCTGACAGCGCGAGTCTGCCGAACTCGAGAGACTCCTGCCGGCCGGAAGACGCCGCACCGCGACGCCGGGTGAAGCGCTGCGCTCTTCCGGGCGCCTCCGAGAAGGACCGAGCGGAGCCGAGCGGCAGGCAGGCCGGGCCCGTGGGCCAGACACGCTGCACGCGTGACTTGTGGCACGGCGCGGCTGGCCGTGGTTATGAGCCCCTACCCAGCTGCGGCGAAGTCATTCAGTCAACTCCTGAGGCGTCACCGGTGGCCACAGGTTGGATGTAAGATGTAATACTTCACATATGTTCGTTTCATATTTTGCAGGAAAAATATGTCCATTTTTAACAGTGACAAACAGCAAGCGTGTAAAACACAATGCATCAGAATAACACATATTAAAAGCATAATATTGCCGAGGAATACAGCAGTATCAAGAGCCATCAACTAGAGATAATAACAGAGAACACTGCAATATTTTGAGAAATGTCATGAGACCAGCTGATTGTATCAGCTGTGTGAGTAGTATGTACATATCTGAGAATAACATCAAAATAAGCTGGTATATAACGAGGACAATGTCAGGCGAGCAGCGGAAATCTTCGGTTATCTGTTTACTGAATGTCGTAGTGTGAAGACGTTACTAACGTTAACGGGATTTGCAAACGTTTAAATAATAAAGTCTTGTACATCGAAAAAAGGTCAAACTCCTGCGCCTCACTCACTCAAATTGCTTGTAACGCCATTTTTAATGTTGGCAACTAAAGGTAAAGCTGAAGGATACAAACTGTAAGGAAACGGAAGCAGTAATTACGCAGTGTGCTTGAGATCATTTATTATTTGGGACAGTATATTTTTCTATATCATGCATTACCGCTTTTGCGTCAGTCACCTAGCTCGTGAAATTTATTTTTTCCTGTGCGAAACTAAATATTCAGTCATAAGGTTGTAAAAATAACATGTTGGTAATATCTAAATCAACTTCCACTTCCATACTCCACAAACCTCTGCGAAGTGCGTGGTAGAGGGTTCTTCCTGCAGTAGCACATACTGGACCGTCTCCCCGGCCACTTCGCTCCTGTGCGCCCTGTAATTAGTGTGACCTCGTCTTTGCCGGCCCTACGAGAGCGACAGCCAGGCGTCCGTCTTGTATTCTCAGATTCCTCGCTTCATACAGCTTCTTGGAATGTTGTGAGTAGGAATTCATCTTGAGGTGATTTCTCGACATGAAATCTCACTTTTTTTTATCTCGTCTTTGATTTAAGAACAAAAATTTGAAAAGATTCAACCTTGAACAAACACGGTTTCTTCTCTTTTTACCGATATGTATTTCGGCCATATTTCATTATCACCAGCGGGTTTCCTTTATTCTTTTGCAGAGTAAAGAGTAATCTATCGCAATGGGATACGCATATTTTTGGGAATGTGTTATTTTTGCTCAGAACGTTATAACAGACATGTAAAGCACAGTAGCACATGCCGTTGTTCATGTCGCTGCATGTCATCTGCAATACCGAGATACCAGCCAAACTGGAAATAGCAGACACGGACATCAGCAACAGCATCTGCCATTAACGCATACATCTTTCTGAGAGCGTTTTGAATGCAAATGTACAATTCTAAAATTATACGTTTCCCAGTGTAACAATATATTCTTTCTAGTATGAAATTTTCTCTCTACAGCGGAGTGTGCGCTGATATGAAACTTCCTGGCAGATTAAAACTGTGTGCCGCACCGAGACTCGAACTCAAGACTTTTTCCTTTTGCGGGCAAGTGCTCTACCAACTTTTTTTTATTTTCTTTTTTTATGAAGAGGAAAAGAAAATTTTTCGCATCAACCCACGCGCGAACCCATGAGCTTCCGTATCCTATTCCCGCGCGCTAACTACTTCTTTTTTTTTTTTTAGGGAAGGTCACAGGGCGTGGTACACGCCGCACTAGCAGTGGGGTCTCTTCACGGCACTGCCGGTGCGTCGAGGCCCAAACCCCTCCTCCCACCCCTTTTTTCATGTCCCCAGTTGGGTCATAGCACTAAGTGTGCAGAAATCTCAACACAAAATTCCCATTCTCCGATGTAAGAAACACAAAGAAACCTCTTCTCTGAGTAGAAACTGAACACTTATAAAAACTTCACAATTCTTCTTGAATCACACAAATACTTTGGAAGTCGAACACGAGTAATTCTGAACAAAATGTTTTGAGAAAACTATTCGTGTAACATAGAAGATTCGGAAGCAAGGTAACAGTAAATAATAATAACACAACTGACTTTTAATTTTCTTCTGTTCGTTCTCGTCCAAGGTGTTGTAGTGGTTCCACATATTTAACCGACACCCATTCTTTCAAAAATGATCTCCAGCATGTTGCCGTAGTGCTTCTTGTGGTTGCGATACGTGCTGATTTCTGCGTATTCACACTTCATGTAAACGCGGAATTCTATCTCGTTGTCCGACCCAAGTTTGTTGATGACATAACTAACATATTTTCGCGGTAAGCAGCTAATGGCGTTGGTTTTTAATTTCGGAAAGTATGTCATGTCTGGTCTCAGGAGGAGCTATTGCGTTATATATTCGGCCGAGGATCTGGCGACAAAGGCGATTTGTTGCCTGATCCAATTTCAGTTATTCACACTGCCGCCACAGGTGAATCTGTGGATGAGTGTATCCGCCAGATTGCGTTTTCCACAAAGGTGTGTCTGGTTTAAACCGATCCCATATAGTCTGTCGTTGGTGCTGATGACATTGTTTACTGTTTTGTACCATGCGGAAATAGCGTCTGCAGATAGCCCGGCATAGTTGATGTTCCGCCATACAGCTTTCCAGTCACAATTAGGGAATTTCTTTTCAATTTTGTTTCTGCCCTCATTTAACTTCCTTTCAAGTATGATGTCGCGCGCTGTGATACATCTGTTGCTTCTGATTTCGTCACTAAGGTAACTTGCTTCGAGGAAAAAGTTCCTCACATACTGCAGACGGGCATTAATCATTCGCACATCAATCGGTGCTTGCAGGCTATGGGGTGTCACAGCCTGAAAGAGCTTTGCGGTTATACATTGTGGAAGTTCTCTGAGTATATGGAAAGCCCGTTTGAGGAACAGAGCAGACGCTTTATTTCGAATGTCCACCATACCGAGGCCCCCGTTTCTGACATCCAGTATAACGGTAGTCGCACCAACCCTGAATATGTCTCCTCGCCATAAATAATTGGTAACAGTGGACATGATCCCTTTCGATACTAGTTTGGGGATTGGAAATACCTGTGCAGTGAAATACGTTTTAGACAAAATGCAGGAGTTCATGAATCTGACTTTTCGCACCTGGTCCACAGTTCGATGGATGTTCTCCATTACAGCACCATGAACTTTCGTCCTAGCTTCCGTCCAGTTAAAAGCAGCCATCCTCATCGGACATGCCATTAAGGTTATTCCCAAAGTTTTGTGTTTGTTGTCTTGCTTTGCCCATGACAGTCGGAGGTGATCTAGGCCCCGCAGATTCAATATTTTACTTTTGTTTTCATTGGTTGTCGCTCCCGACGCTAGACAATACTTTTGGATTTCTCTTTCCAGTGTAACTGTCTCCTCCTTATTCCTTATTACAACACCCACGTCATCAGCATAAGCTCGTATGACGGTTTTCTCACCACTCAATGTTATGCCTGTTAGTCTTGCGTGGACACTGCGGAGAAAGGGCTCTAAAGGTACGGAAAATAAAAACATAGATAAGGGACTGCCCTGTGGAACCCCTCGCCTTATCTGTATGGGTTTAGATGTTTGGCCATTGATTGCTATTTTCGCATTTATACCTGTTGCAATATTTCTTAGCATGTTGACAATCTGAGGGTGGAAAGCCATTCTTGACAGCGTCGCAAAGAGGTATCTATGACTAACGCGGTCAAAAGCTTTGTTGAAACCTATAAAGATTAAAGCACATTTTATACTTGCCACTGACGTAATTGCAATGACGTCTCTGTATGCAGATAGACTTTCGAATATCGTTCTGGTTGGAGAACAAGATAAATGATGACTCAATATTTTGTTGGAAAAGGCAGGGAATCTTTTGTTGATAATACGCGAAATTATTTTGTAATTAGAATTTAGTAGCGAAAGCGGCCGAAAATTGTTTGAGTTGTTTTTGCCTTTACTCTTAGGAATCAGTACTATTTTACTTTCCTTAAACTCTGCAGGGACCGCTTTTCCGGTCAGGACCACGTTCGCCATGGAAGTGATCTTGTCCCCAATTATAGACCAGTAGCGGGCATAAAAATCCACAGGGAGGCCATCAAGTCCCGGAGATTTTTTGAGAGGTGAGTTACGCACTGCCTCATGCACTTCATCTGTAGTAATAGGTGACAGGATGTCAGCGTTTTCTGTTCCCGACAACTGTGGACCTAAAATAGTGAGAAAGTCCTCCAGAGCTGCATCGTCCACTGTGGTAGGGGCATATAAGTTGTCATAGTACCTGTGGACTTGGTCCAGTATTTCTTTCTGGTATGTGAATCTTGTACCAGTGTGCGTCTGGACTTCATCAATAAAAGTTTGACGTCTGTTTTCAGCATGCCGCACCAAGTGATACAGAGAAGCAGTTTCACCAGCTGCTACTGATGTGGCTTTCTATTTAATTTTTAGTCCCTCCATCTGTTGCTGTTTAATGCTTAATAACTTGGCTTGTGTTTTTTGGTATCATTCAGACGAATTACGTCATCATTTGCCTCTTGATAAAAGTCTCTTAAAACTTTATAATAAAACTCCATTGTATTCCTCAACTCCCTGCGCCTCGCTACACTATACTGCACGACAACTTTCAGCAACCTTGGTTTAGCCCTCCTAGTCCACCAGTCAGTGACTGTTGGGTGCTTGTCTGCTGTGCGGAGGCACATAGTCCACGCTACTCTTATTTTCTGTTCCAGTTCTTCGTCAGTTAAAACAGAGATATTCAAATTCCATTGCCCTCTGAATCGACGGGTTGGCTGTACACTTAAATTAAAGCAAGTTAAAAGTGTACTGTGATCGCTAAAATACACGGGAACAGTTTCAACGTTTAATAAAAAATTTTTCAAATTTGGTGACACGTAAATTCTATCTAGTCTGCTGCGGGAGTGGCTGGTTATATACGTGGAGTCGACTGATGTCGCGTGCTGAAGTTCCTATACATCTTTGAGTTGTAGATCACTTACTAACTTTTTTAACTGTGGCGAGTAGTTGAAATTGGGTTTTTGATCTTTCTGGTTTAAAACACAGTTAATATGTCCACCTAATATAAGAGAACACGGATTTTTCCTCAATAAATAAATTAGTTCATCTTGAAAAAACATCGCACCATCCAATTTATGGGAATTTCCTGATGGGGCGTAAAGGTTCAGCACAGTCATATCGAAAATTTTTATGCCTACGGCTCTTCTTGATTCTAGTCGTTCGATTTCAGTCACCGGAATGCCTTCCCTTATAAGAATGGCTGTACCGATATTGGCTTCCGTAGAAACACTAACCATTCCAAAAAAGCCTGGGATCCGAAATGTCGTCATCGCAACTTCTTGTAGCAACGCGATATCTGTCCCAGACTGGTACAAGAATTCTTATGATTCTGCCAATTTGAAGGGTGACTGTATTTTATTAATGTTAATAGTAGTAGTGCTATAAACTTGCATCACAGACATACCAGAAGAAGCTATTTGGGATGAGGATCGGTATGATTATAGCAGCAACGTGCTTCTCCACAAGTCACGATCTTTACAAGCTGTGTGCCCATTACATGCACTAACTTCATAGAAAAATTTTTACTGCTTTTAAAGAAAGTGCTTGAAAAGAAAATTATCCTGAAATCCTGACAATGCATTGCTATAAGTCACTGTGGTCTTTCTCTTTCTCCTCGTCACTGTTGGCCCTGATGACTTCATATTTAATATTCTTTTTCTTGATGTCTTTCTTCTCTGGTGTGGTTTTCGCTTGATGACGCGTGACAGCAAGACCTTGTTTCGGTCACAGCCTCCGACGGTGGCCGTCTTGCGCAACGGCGGTGGCTTGCGAGTCGTCAATATTTGGCTCCGGGGTGTTGTCGTTTGCGTTGTCTTGCTGGCGAGGCGGTGATGCTGGTTTATTTCCTCCTTCGGCGCGGTGTTGCGCTTCGGAGCCAGCAGGTTGTTTACTTGGTACTTCCTCGTACTGTTCGCACTGTATGGGCTGTGCACTCGATGCGGTTATTGCAGCTGTGACCTCAGGCTCAGGGTCACATTTCCGTGAAAGGTCACTACCAGCTGCGTCACTATCTGTTCGTGGCGGTATAATTCCTTGTGCGGAAGTGGGAGCCAAATCGACCTGCATTTCATCTCCTTTTACCACTTCCAACAGGACTTGGCTTCGGCTTCCTGGCAACGGGTGTTTCACAGGAAGAGTCCTCATCAACATGTTTTTCAGTGTCCTGTAGAGGACGCTTTTTAGTGGGAGTCTCGCTGTCACGGGACGGAATTTCAGCAGTTAATGCAGGTTTTGAAGGCGGAAAGTCATTAACATTAAGTGCAACATTTTCAGAGGTAGTAACAGGATCCACGACAGCCGCCGCCTCTGTTGTATTACTGACTGGCAACAAATCGTTGAGTGTTAATTTCCGGCGTTGCGTAAGGTTATTTGTTAGCACAAAAACACGGCGAGGGCAGTCCTGACGGAGGTTACCTGACTCGTTACATACATGACATGTAGGGGTTTGCCCTGAGTAAATAACATGCGCCTTGTGCCCGTCAACAACGATGTGGGAGGGAATGTTTGCCTTCACTTCCATCTCCACGGAGCGAATGCCGTTAAAGCACTGCAGCTTGAAATGCGAAGCCCACCTTTCGTTGACTATTTGCCTGACAACCCCACACTTTGAAAGGACATCTTTAATTTTCGAGTTGTCTACTTCTATCGGAATATTCAAAACCCTAACATTTCTAATTACAAACTCGGAATTCCTGAGTTTTACAGTACTTGTAGTACCATCACGGTGTATAAATTCCGTTTCATAACCAAATTTTTCCAGAAAGTGGTCTACACTCACGGAATCGTTAAACTTTACAAACATGCAGTATTCATCAGGGTCTAGCTGCATGGTATGAGCAGATTCAGGATGAAGCCCAAATACCTCGGTAATCTAGCCGTGTATTTCCAGTGCAGAGGGCTGTACTCGACGGGTGTACTTGTCGAAGGTGAAAATCACGGTGTTTTTTCTCACGGAGTTTGCCATGGTGTTCTGCAGCGAAGAAATTTCGGACAACGCCGAAATCCCAACAGCACTACGTAGAAAGACAACATGAACGAAGGCCAATAGCCAATAAACAGTCACGAAACACGAAAACACTGGCGTAAACACTGAACGTTCACGGAGCAAACTCGAGGAGCGTGCGACCGCGGCGACAGCTAAAGCCAGACTGCTGGCTTACACGATCTGTTGGTCTACCAATGTGGACTGTCCAAGTATCTGCAACGAATGGTGAACCACTCGTAGTGATGTGAGGCAGTGGCGTAAAAAGATTCTAGCTGACAGGGCTGTTGACGAGTGTCACTCCAAGTGACTGGCGATCGGTTTCAAACCAGACGCAAATTGCCGATGCCTGGCAAAGCAGCTCCATCTGAACCAGCTGCCTAGCAATCGTTCGGAAGGCGGCTGCACAGACTCGACATTTGGAGTCGGCGGCCGTCGTTCACACAGACACACACAGCTGCGAGTCTTGAGTGGGCCAAACCACACAGAGACGGACAGTGGCTGGGTGGAGGTGCGTCACACGAGTCGCGCGATTTCGCCTCTTCTGAAATTATGGAGGTGGCGATGGGACCGACGGCCTATAGAGGATGCAGTTCAAGCCACTGGTGGTTGCATGGTGTCATAGGGGTGTTTCTGTCGCCGTGACTTGGATTCAGTCACCAACGTTAATGTGAACCTGAACCAGCACGTTTATTTCAACATTGTCGGTGACGAAGTGTTGTCCCATTCTCTGGACACTTGCGTTGTAGAAGATGACACACACAGTCGTGTTCCAAGGGCTGCGTGCATACACTCCCGGTTTCACGAACACTCGGGCGCCCTGCAGCACCTCGAGGCGACCACTAGACAACCCGGTCTCAGAGCCGCAGACGTTGTACGGTACTGTCTGGAGCAGCAGCTGAGACGTGGCAGCCGACATCCCCACACACTGGTAGCTCTGCGGGATCTGATGCGTCAGTGGGAGGCCTCGGGCAGATGCTGCGTATCTGAAGAAACTTGCGGAACTCTCTTCCCCGCCGAGTTGACGAAGTCTTCGAGGCTAGAGGCGGTAATACCGTGATGCCATTTCATGATCCTTGAAGCAAAGGTTGGCTTGAATGTGACTGTCTTACTATAAGTTAATGACGTACGGAATGAATGGGAATCATGCACCAGCTACTTGTACTTGACAAGTTTATTCGAATCCTTACCTAGGTTTAAACAGATATAAGCCTTTCTTCCTTGGAAGAAGTAGTAACGTGTGTAAACTTATTGTGTGAAAAGAGAAAACAGGTCATAAAGCTCAGTCAACACTAAAATGACCCATATAAATGCTAACGTATAGCCAGATGGCTTAATGAACAGTAAAGCAAGGTAAAAGAGTGAATAAACATCTGACGTGCCACTGGTTGGCTGTTCGATTCCTATGGCTTCCATAGTTTTACTGTTTCTGACTGCTGCCATGTTAGAGATTTTAACTACGTATGTACAGCAAATGTTGTGGAGTATTACTGTAATCTGGTGGTGCAGGGTGTCGGCTCTATAATTCCTTCTTTCGAAAAGTAATTAATTTAGCCACTTGCAGTGTTTATTGTTCACTTTTGAACTAATTTACAACTAACAACGATACCGAGCTACAGCTGTTGTCATCTCAAACGACGCTGTACTTTTATTGATTTTTGATAATACGGTTTGGAAATAGGAATATAAACTCAATTTTAGTAAGGCAAGCAGTCTCGATGAAAAGCTTTTTTCGTTCGTTACCGCTTTCAGTCTGTGACTGTCATCATCAGATCATTTACTGTCTGCTGTAGCGACATGCGGAGACAGAGAGCGGAGAGAGACGTGTGCCACGAGGCACATTCCATTGACTGCTCGGTGGAAAGTGTCAACAGAAGAGGCGGCGGCAGAAGATATTAGCGCGCTTCCTCTTTGGGTCTCATAAATGTGCCCTTATTGACAGATAGTTAGTATCGCAAAATAGGAAAAGTAGGTGACAGCATTGAGAATAAATTTAAAGAAAGAATTAGTTGTACGGTCAGTAGTAATGGCGTCGAGTGGTCTACATACCTCGGTACAGAGCAGGAGTCGATACAGTCGTCAGCAATTTGGCACTCGAGCTCCTCGACGAGTTGCAAGTATTCGACCAACGTGAGGCGGCGGAGCTGCGCCAGGGCGCCGGCGCATCCCCCTCCCTCCTCCGCTCCAGCTGCTGGCGGCGGCGGCAGTCCGTAGGCCCAGAGGCGGGCTTCCAGGCGCTGCGCAGCTGAGAGCGCAGGGGGCTGCTCCGGGCTGTCGCACGTTGAGAACCGCGGTGGCCAATCTGCAAAACGCTCTTCAGTCACCTCGAGGTCTGCACTCTGACTCACGAGCTTCCACGGGCTACTCATATGCTCATCAGTACCAGCAGCTACTGAAAGTGAAACACTAAGAGAGCTGCAGCCAACGATAGACGAGACGGCGTGAGGTGTGCTGCACACTTCTACAAGCAAAAGGTCAACAAGTCAGCCGACTGTCAGCACGGGGGCCACTGCTGCGGCTCCCCTTGGCGAGGAAGCGGGCAGAGCTGCGCCGACATTACAACACTGGACACTGTGCCGTCATTCCGTATGAGCCCAAGTTCTGACTGCAGCATCGGTGTGGGCGGTCCGTGCATCGAGGCCCTGAGCAGAGCGGAGAATGCCACGTTGCACTCTCGCCCATCTCACGGGGAGCCACTCGGTATACAATACGTGATTGGTTACACTGATCGCAGCTTTTACGTTTCTGAGTCCTTGAGACAGCTCGCTTGCGATACTTTCGACACCCTTTCAACAAAATAATTTAATGTCGCATGTCAGCCATGCTGTTATGCCCCAGCTTGACAGAGTTAGCACCGGTACCACAGGAACGTGCGATGTACCTGGCTAGGCGTAGACAGTATTATTTAAGTCAAAATCACACTTATCGTTAACTGGTTTGATTGGCGAGATTGGGAATAAGACATATGGTCTCACGTTGGTGTCAGAGCTGGCAGTGCGGGGCTGGAGAGGGGACTCCAGGCTGGCCGAGAGGCAGCTGGGCTGCAGGCGGCAGGGCGCTCCAGACTGGAGCGGCAGCCGGTGGGAGCCTTTCCTGGCGACTTCAGATCTCCAGTCCAGGCTGGGCCGTGAATGACGAGCCCGGGCATTCTGTACTCTCATCTCCTGGAGCGCCGCACACTTAGCCTGTCTCATCACAGTCTACCCGCCAAGTACTGCGTCACAGTCAAGTAACTGCAGCCTGAAAAGCTGGAATTCCCAATGAAGTAATCGGCATACCACTCTCCTCTCGCTTTAATCTCTGGGATCCGCCTCTGAGCTGTATTTTCCTCTTAGCTGTAGCCGAGTTTACCCAGGGTATCTCGTTAGGTAAGCAGCAGAGGCGCTGCCATTCGTTGTTCTGTAAACTTCCGTCCGCAGCTCGTGGTCGTGCGGTAGCGTTCTCGCTTCCCACGCCCGGGTTCCCGGGTTCGATTCCCAGCGGGGTCAGGGATTTTCTCTGCCTCGTGGTGACTGGGTGTTGTGTGCTGTCCTTAGGTTAGTTAGGTTTAAATAGTTCTAAGTTCTAGGGCAGTGATGACCATAGATGTTAAGTCCCATAGTGCTCAGAGCCATTTGAACATCTGTACACTTCCGAGCCAGTAGTTGCACTTCTGTCCCTTTGTACTTATGTGGGAACGTTCAGCGCTTACGGAGCAGGGAGAAAACAAATGTAATAGCTAAGTACTCATCAGATGTTGAGATCCTTTTAGAAATAATCGAACTGAAATTGTCGACCGATATGCGAGTGCGGTTGACATACGGTTCCTCGCCGCAAATAAAGCAGCAATGAAGGCACTGAGTAGCAGAGAGTGGCTTTGCACTAAAAAGCGCTGATCTGTTCTCACCTGCCAGAAAGGTTACGGCAGAATCTCTGGACACACAAAAGATATTCTGCCTGCTCATTCCCTCACGAGGCTCACGTCTTTTTGAGCAAATGCGTGATAAAACCTGCAGTGAGCTAGACTGCAAAATGAAGCAAAAGGAAAGAAGAAAGCGTAATGTCTCTGTGAAGGAACAGACGGTCAGCCCGCGCCTCTACACTCGTCAGATCCGCTTCGCTAAGGGAGTCCAGCTGAGGCTACCTCGGCGGTGAGCTGACCTCGCCGGTAAACATTCTGAAAGTTCCGTACCTGCCCAGTGAGACTGCTAATTCTGATCACGTCTCTCGCTGTCGGTGTGGCTACCGGGCTGTAAACATACAAACAGTCGCTTCTGATGGGACTGTGGGCAGCTGCTACTGTTAACCGAAAAATCGGGATGCCATTGTGGTATGCCACTTGTAATTAACCACTGCGCTCTCCGTAACCTGCGATGTATTCTCGCGAGAGCTTGTCCCCGTCAACTGCGTAACGATACTTGAAGCTTCCCGTACTGGAATAATGCCTCAGTTACGGCCAATGCTTCAGGGACTTTCCCCGACAATCACTGTAACCAAAGGAAACTACCCCTGTTACCATTAAGTGTGTTTACGGCCGACTGGCGCGCCTCCTCCACGTACTCCACGACCTGTGTGTCTGGCTGCAGGCAGGCCGGCCTCCCACGCAGCGGGCCACGGCCCCCACCCCCGCACTGGACGACTCGCGCCGCGGGCCGCTCGCGTTCTCCGGCCGTGGGAACACACTCCAGCCACAGCCAGGAACCTCTAAAGTCTGGAAACTCTACATGCCCCAGAAAAGCGCTGGTTGTGCAGATTATAAATATATGTAATGAAACAATCGTACTTCGATTCTGCCTCGTACGTGATCATTTTTTCTTCATATTTAGTTTTTATCGTGTGATATTTTATCTTGTTCAAATAGCAAGTGTATGACTGAAACCATTACGCGGGGACTGTTAAGGTTCACTTCGTCTTCTGAACCTCCGCGAGGAAGTTTATGGGCATTCCTACAGCAGGCAGGAGTGATGGGAAAGATCGCCAGTAATATACTGGCGGAAAAAAATAGCAGCGCAAAAAATATAATTAGTGTGAAGTAATGAAATTGCGGGAGTACATATCTCTAGATGAAACACCTTAAAGCTTCGAAGGGAATTTTGAAATTCAGAGGCCGCCGCCTCAGCTCGAGTTAAGGCAACCGTAAACAAGCCGAGGTAAGGCATCCTCCAGGTGTGTTAATGTAAATGGACGTAAAAGCAACATTTGCATTGCCTGCTTCACTCCTATCAATAGCCCATTTTGTTTTCCGTGTTTGCTGTTAGCTAAGGGTAAAGGCACAAGCTGTACATGCTTTGGCATGTCAGATCTAACGTCATTCGACGCCCCACATTTTGCCTACCGTGCTAACACAACACTGGCTGCAGATGCCAACAGGGGGTGGGACTGGAGCTATCAAATGATGTCGACAGCACGAAGCTACGGAGCGTAGCTGAACTGCTTAGTTGACGAGTAACTCACGGTAGTGCTACAGTGCTAATGGTATTGATACAAAGCAGAGCAATGGCAACGATAAACAAAGCAAACATTGCGTTATATCTCCAGTAACAGTAGCCCAAGTTGAGATTCCGTCAGAAAGAAACCCAAGAAATTTCGCTGAGTGAGAAAGAAGTGGCGGATGAGGGATTAGCCTTTCTGGAAATGAGTCAGTGGAATAGGTGGTGTTGTGCGAACAATGTACAAAAGGCATATAGTGTTGATGATACGTGCACGGCAATAGAAAGAAAGTGTTACTGAAACAGGTGTGGCGCACTTCATCGACACTGTCGGACAGGGAGCCCCAGTTGCCGTTTCCAGTGAAACGTACTGAAGGACAGTCGCTGTCCTAGGAGTTGGTACTAAACGTAATTTTGTATTTGGACAATCATCCGTGGCATACGAAAACAACAATCACGAATATACACTACTGGCCATTAAAATTGCTACACCAAGAAGAAATGCAGATGATAAACGGGTATTCACTGGACAAATAGATTATACTAGAACTGACAGTGATTACATTTTCACGGAATCTCTGTGCATAGATCCTGAGAAATCAGTACCCAGGCAAACCAACTCTGGCCGTAATAACGGCCTCGATACGCCTGGGCATTGAGTCAAACAGAGCGTGGATGGCGTGTACACGTACAGCTGCCCATGCAGCTTCAACACGATACCACAGTTCATCGAGAGTAGTGACTGGCGTATTGTGACGAGCCAGTTGCTCGGCCACCATTCACCAGACGTTTTCAATTGGTGAGAGATCAGGAGAATGTGCTGGCCAGGGCAGCAGTCGAACATTTTTTGTATCCAGAAAGGCCCATATGGGACCAGCAACATACGGTCGTGCATTATCCTGCTGAAATGTAGAGTTTCGCAGGCATCGAATGAAGGGTAGAGCCACGGGTCGTAACACATCTCAAATGTAACGTCCACTTTTCAAACTGCCGTCAATGCGAACAAGAGGTGACTGAGACGTGTAACCAATGGCAGCCCATACCATCACGCCAGGTGATACGCCAGTATGGTCATGACGAATACACACTTCCAGTGTGCGTCCAGCGCGATGTCGCCAAACACGTATGCGACCATCATGATGCTGTAAACAGAACCTGGATTCATCCGAAAAAATTACGTTTTGCCATTCGTGCACCCTGGTTCGTCGTCGAGTACACCATCGCAGGTGCTCCTGTCTGTGATGCAGCGTCAAGGGTAACCGCAGCCATGGTCTCCGAGCTGATAGTCCATGCTGCTGCAAACGTCGTCGATTTGTTCGTGCATATGGTTGTTGTATTGCAAACGTCCCCACCTGTTGTCTCAGGGATGGAGACGTGGCTGCACGATCCGTTACAGCCATGCCTGTCATATCGACTGCTAGTGATTCGAGGCCATTGGGATCCAGCACGGCGTTCCGTATAACCCTCCGGAACCCACCGATTCCATATTCTGCTAACAGTCATTGGATCTCTACCAACGCGAGCAACAATGTCGCGATACGATAAACCGCAATTGCGGTAGGCTACAATCCGACCTTTATCAAAGTTGGAAACGTGATGGTACACATTTCTCCTCCTTACACGAGGCATCATAACAACGTTCACCAGGCAACGCCAGTCAACTGCGGTTTGTGTATGAAAATCGGTTGGAATCTTTCCTCATGTCAGCACGTTGTAGGTGTCGCCACCGGCGCCAACCTTGTGTGAATGCTCTGAAAAGCTAATCATTTGCATATCACAACATCTTCTTCCTGTCGGTTAAATTTCGCGTCTGTAGCACGCCATCTTCGCGGTGTAGCAATTTTAATGGCCAGTAGTGTATTTTGAAGAAGTTCGCAGAAATATGACCGTTAGTGCATAAGAAAAACTACGGTTATTGAACAGACAAGACGCACTTGTCACAAAAACTGGTGTTTTCGCGTTTCAAGGATGCTCGATACAATTTACGGGATGAAGATGCTGGTGACCTACTACGTCATCCACATCAAACTGCGCGCGACATACATATAGTGATTTCAAGAGAAGCAGTGGATGCTTGCTTAACGTCAAACTGTGCTACAGAATTGTAGGACAATGAAATTTCAAACGAAACTTAACGATGCACAGCATACTACGGAATCGGCCCAGAAATTTGTAGGGGCGGTATTCAAACTTACCCTATCGTTGAGTAAGGAATTTGTTTTCAACTGCAACCAATCTGCATTTGAAGAGGAAACACATATGAAAGGGATCCTGGAAATTAAAGGTATCAAGAGAATTCTGTCAAGATCATGGAATATCAATTCGTATACAATTAACTGACTCTTTAACCGGAAGGTAAATATGCTGGAACGCTATTCATTGCTCTGCAAGAACTAAGAGTTGCTTTGCGCCCCTCGATTCTTTCTCATGTGAGTGACTTTGGTAAGGGCAGTAGGGGATATTTACATCATAGCAAGCAAGAGTGGGAGAACGGGCGTTAGATAACTGCAACTATGGTATGAACACTGCATTTGGCTAATAGCTCGTCAAAATAAGTTGCTTTTGTTTCATTCGTAGTCTGCGTATAAAAGTCGTACTCCTAAAGAACAAACTATCGCTCATGGAAAGTGTGTGACATTGCAGTTCATACCACCTGGAACCACCAGATTAATTCAACCTCCACATGTTTGTCTTTTCTGTGCGTACAAATTATTGCACTATCTGCATCAACGCCTTAAAGGACAGCCAGTTTCACGGTAAGCTGTTTCGCATTCGGTTGCACGCCATCACTTTCCATCAGTTCTCGTCACCCTGTTACTCCAATGTGATTTCTGTATGCATTCTTCAAGAGTGGATGCCTTGCACGCTTCGTAGCTGCCAAGGAGCTCGTCTTTGATCTCGATGGTGCGACTCTTTGTGATCATTGAGACGCGCCATTTTTATTCGGTTTCCATGGTCCAAGTTAATGGTTTGTTTCTAACATTTCTTGGATGTCGACGATGTCCATTTTGTGAGGTGTAATACATGCACCCCATAGAAGGTTGATCTCTGAGCATCCCAGACTCTCGTTTTCTGTGGACATGGTGCGTCATCACCAGTTAATAATTTTCTGGTCATAATTTTCACTTTCGAATAAGCCTTACTAAAGACTGTTCTGGGACGTCGGACTTAACAGTTTCCTTGTAAGTCATCTAACAGAGAAGGTTAAGAAGCGTGGGGAATCTATTGGACATAAGAATGCTTTTTTAGCATTATCAGACGTTGGAAACCACAAATTATGCAACATCCTAGCTTTCAGGCAAAATACAGAAAGACAGAACGGCGATATAAGACAAACTCGCTATGTTCTTTCCAAGATAAAGTTCTGCAGTGAGTCTGAACTTGCGCTACGTGTACATGATGAAACAGTAGAATCTAACAGTCCTAGAATACTTAGGGAACGGGTAAATTTCACTTCCGCGTCAGCTGCGGATGTGAAAGAGCACGTCAACAATTCTGCTGTCTTTAGGTGCACCCAGTGGTATACAGAAGAATTTATTGGACTGTACGTTACATGTGTGTCAGGACGAAGACAGATTTTGTGTCTCTGTTAGCAGATGAAACATCTGATGTAGCTTCTAAATTTCAGTTACTGGTAGTATTTCGTTTTCTGTTATCTGCTGAAGAGCCGGTTGAAAGATTTTGCATGTTTTCAAATCAATCGCTTATCAGTGGTACCTCCTCGGCTGATTCAATTAAAGATGTATTCGCCCATGTTGTCCAAGAAACGAAAGAAAACGTAATATCTGAAATTTATGATGGCGCCAGCGTCATGCATGACCATCATACAGAAATACAATCAACTGTAATATAAGGACATAATTTCGTGTATTACGTACATTGTTATGAACACTCACTGAACTTAATTTTTGCGCAAGTGACAAGTCGAAACAAAAAAATGAAACCGTTTTTCAGAACTACTGCGGAGGTAGCAATACTTTTCTGTCATTCACCTCGAAAAGAGGCTGTTCCAGACGCAGTTGTGAAACAAAGAATCCCACATGGATTAGCCATTACATAGAACTTTAAATCGTGAAAAGTGCTCACAGTTAATGTGAATAGAGAGGACACTCCAGAATGTCTTAAACACGTTGAAGATACCAGCAGCCAGACAACAAATGTAAATCAAACATGTCGCCTAAGGATAAAACTCTATAACACAAAAATTTCCTTTCGGTTAGGGATATCTTATAAAAATAAATAGCTGACAAACCCAGCAACGTACAGCTATTCATTTGGCAATTTTCTATGAGAAATGAAAACAAAAATTGAACTGCGTTTTTCTGTAATATCGAAAGAAATTCATTTATATGTATTCATGAAAACACTTAAAATTACGAAACGAAATATGCATAATTTCCAGAAGTGTAAGCACAGCTTATTTTCATGTCTGGACCGCGATTCTGTAAACGTCTGCATAGACTCTTCACAGCCCTACAGGTGGCTGTTTTCGCCTACAGCCGTTTGCGCTTCGCAGCTGAAAGATGATGAAAGCTCTGCCAGGTATCGGGGATTTCTCTTAAGTGGACTCGACTCTTTGTGTGTCTCAGCTCTAACGAATAAATGTATTACAAATTCATACATGACGCGGCATTTCTTCACACAGCTCATCACTCATGACGCCACATCTCCTGATCCTTGCGTCATGCAATGACACGACTTTGCAGGTACATTCGCTGGTGTACGACGGTACTGTGTGCAGAATGTGCTGCGAACAGAGGTGGTAGGGGAGGAGCAGTAAATTTAGGCGTCATGCACTATGAGGCAATCTGTCGTGCATCTCACTGTTTACGACGTTATGTGTCCTGAACTATGATAGGTGAGTAGTTATTGCCCCCACAGCAATTCATTGCTGGCAGTAAGGTATGTGTGTAGCAAGTTTGGTTGAAATCGGTTCAGGAGGGGATGTGGTACATCTGCAAACCACACACACACACACACACACACACACACACACACACACACACACACATACATACATATATCCATTTTTATAATATGTATGTATGCCCTACGTGAACATCTAGTACAGCCAATTTCAAAAATATACCACTGGTCGCGTCTCAATAAAGCAAGCAGCAGCATCATTCCGAAACGAAATTTTTAAAATTAGAGACAATATTAATGACATCACAGAAGAAACAGAGGTTTGAATTCTGCAGCCACTTGTTGCCCTCTAATTTATTCAATCACCGCTTCTTTCTTTCGTTG
Source organism: Schistocerca piceifrons (assembly GCF_021461385.2). Taxonomy (NCBI): domain Eukaryota; kingdom Metazoa; phylum Arthropoda; class Insecta; order Orthoptera; family Acrididae; genus Schistocerca; species Schistocerca piceifrons. The sequence goes on along the minus strand of NW_025728455.1, from coordinate 2,621,358 downwards.
AAAAATTAGTGTCCTGAAAATGTGCTATCTGCTGTTACACAGTCCTATCGATTTTTTAAGTAAAACTGAGTTAAATCCAGAGCTACAGACCATTTATTCTCGAAATAGGTTTCAAGAAAAATAAAAAACCGCAGGAGCCCTTATAAAGTTTGTCATTGAAAATAATCTGCAAGAACCTTTTGGCGACGTCAGGAATCTGCTGAAATCAGCGGCTGCTGTCCCATGAGAAGCTGTGAAGCAGAGACGTGTTTCCGCACGTTGTCGCGGATCAAACAGTTTCTTAGAAGTACCAGAGATGAAGACAGGCTGTCTCATTTCGCCATGCTATCTATTGCAAAGAAAACGATTCACAGGTGTCCAAATTTCAACGACAGAGTCATAGATCCATCACGAAAAAGGAAAGGAGGATGGTCTTTTTCTATACGTCTACAGGCGATTCAAACCTACGAACGTTGTCAAGCTCATTGTAAGGTAATTTTAGAACTACAAAAATATTTTACTTAATTTAGGAAATTAAACATTGCAGTGAAGGAAGTGAACTCCGTGCCAGCCACTTCAGGCGTCAGCCACCGATGTCTGTGCTGTACCGCTAAGGATACGTCCTCTGCACCGCGATGACACAATGGCGAATGTTAATTTCTGAAGCGCAGAATACAGCCCACCGTTTTCTCTTGTCACTCGGAACTTTCCACTCTTCATTGTGCTTAGCAACGATCGAAATTTTGTTCTTGGTTTGTATTTTATTCTCTTTCTTATCGATGTATCACTGTACGTTAAGTAGTTAAGAGCCATTTGACATCACTATATTTATTGTGAATTGTTTTTTATTGTAATATCAATGTCCACGATTATGTAGAATACAGAACTATGGAAAATATGTAAAGGGTGCTATTATGACGAGGTACGTCAGAAATTATGCACGCAGGTGCTTAGGTTTTAAAGAATCTACTCGTTGTATTTCGCAGCATCTTACTTCCATCTATTCTCACACCTATGAAAAACATTTTGGGCTCAGTTCGGAAATATAGATCCTTAATTTACCGTCTTTGCAAATCGTACATTATGATATTTTTCACATGCAAAAGGCTGTTACAAAGTACATTGACCGAAAAGGGTGGAATGAAGTGCAGTTTGTCCCCAAGGCGGTCCTTCACTGTCAGGGAGAAAACGTATAACCTTTGATAAGAGCATATGTAAGCCAAGGCGCCTGCGCGTGAGTGAAAACTGCACTGTGCATAACGTCTTGTCAGTCTGTACTGCACGAAAAAGCACTTACCTTCATAGTCACAGTAGCCCCAATGTATGATAGCTTCACGGACACTGGATCCAGAGCTTCTGCCAGATTTGAGGTGGCTGCAGAGGCAGTCCAGCACCGAGTAGGTGCCGTTTGCTGCAAGCAGAGCTGCCACTGTGGCAATTACGCCCGCCGGCTGCATTGTCCGCTGTCGACACTGGGGAGCAAACAGAAGCAGTGCGCGCCGCAGGGAGCGCGCGCTCAATATGACGGCGGGCGCAGCGGAAGTCTGCCGCAGGGCGGCCAAACCACGGGAAGCGTGGCGTGACGCCTCTCATCCGGATGACCGCCGTATTCCTGTTTGCCTGGTGAGAGTTCGCGAAAGTCGTCGAGTAAAACAAGGAAGTGTTGTAGTCATTGTGCTGTTCCTAATCTATAAAAACGATTTCGGAGGCAATCTGAGCAGCCATTGTTTGCAGATGATGCTGTCTTTTAGCATCTAGTAAAGTCATCAGAAGATCAAAGCAATAGCAAAATGATTTAGAGAGTGTACCGGCGCGGTGCGTAAAGTGGCACTTGATTCTAAATAATGAAAAGTGTTACGTCATCCACAGGAGAACTAGAAGGAACCCGTTAAATTTCTTTTACTCGATGAGTCACACAAATCGAAAGGGTGCCGTTTCAGCTAAATGCCAAGGTATTACAATTAGGACCAACTTAAATAGGAACGATCAAATAGAAAATCTTCTAGGGAAGACGAGCCAAACACTTTGTTTTGTTTGCACAACACGTAGACGATGCGGCAAGCCCAGTAAAGAGACTGTCACTTGGGGATGCTTGAAGAACCTTCCGCCACCCACCGCCAGGTGGCATGCTGAGTACTGGTACATATGCATCTACATACATATTCTATAAGTCACAATATGGTGCATGGCGGAAGTTACCTTGCACCACCGCCAGTCATTTCCTTTCGTATGACGCTCGTATATACAGCGACTATATGTATGCCTCCACAGACACCCTAATTCGTCTATCTTAGTGCTCCTTATAGCAAATGGACTTTGACGCCAGTGAAATCGTGCTGCAGTCAGCTTCGAATGTCGCTTCTCTAAATTTGCTCAATAGTGTTCCTCCAAAATAACATCGTCTTCCCTGCAGGGGTTCCTATTTGGGCTCCCAAACCACCTTCATAACACTAGCATGGAGTTCGAACCTAGAGGTAACAAATCTGGCTGCACAGTTCTCGATTGCTCCGACGTCTTGCTTCAATACGGCCTTGTGTAGATCCAAAACACCCAAACAGTACTCAGGAATGGGTTCTACTAGTGTCCTATGTCTTCTACACATTCACCGTACTTTCCTATAATTCCCCCAATCGAAGCCGAGCATTCACCTTCTGTGCTGTACCCTTACATGCTCATTCCATTCCATATCGCTTTGCAACGTCACAGCTAGACATGTAATCGACGTGACTGTCAAGTAGCGCACGGCTACTGCTGTATTCGAATGTTTCTACATTTAGACCTAACTACCATTCATCTTACCAACAAATTTTGCTTAAGTCAACTTGCACTCTCCTACAGTAATTCAACAATTACATCTCCCTGTACACCACAGCATCATCAGCTCATCCTATCTGTCAGATTATGTTCTCGGGCACTCATGGCGATATGTCTGTCTCTCGTGAACACTCACTGTCGAGTACAATGTAAGGGGTTTTGTTATTAAGAAATTTTCCAACCACTCACATATCTAGAAACCTATTCTGTATGCTTGTTCGTTCGTTAACAGACTGCAGTGAGGGACCATACCACGGGATCACTGTGACCTGCGAGCAAATCGTTGCCTCACGATCTGTCAATTTTTTTTTTTTTTTTTGTTTTACAGCAGACACAGTTGCTTATGTCACCTTCCATCCGCTCACCCCTCCCTCCCCACTCCAATACCCCCCATTCCCCTCCCAACACTGCTTTCGCCCAATAAGTATCATTTCAGGTCAGTACAGAGTAGTGAAAAGAACATCGCAAAGTGCTGTCACTAGGGATGGGCCAAAAAACAGATATATTGGATTATACCTATGTATTTTTACACCAGGCCAATGAACTCCAGCTGAAATGCAGCAGCAAGCCACGGCCTACCTTCCAGATTTATCAGACCTGCAGTCTTTCTACTTTTAGACATCAGAGCTTCCTCAAGGCGGCAAGTCTCAGTTAAGTGTACTGCTTATCACCAAGACATATAATTTTACTGTTAGTCTACTCAAATGCGTGAATGTAGGTCCAGAACGCGACAGTGAGTTTGGGATGGCTACAGACAGACGTGCTGCGTAGCATGAGGAAGTGTACCCAGAAGTAGATGACAACATATGAAGTTGCATTTCAATCACCAACCGACATTAAAATGTATGGGAGGAGGGTTTCAACAGTGCATATGTACAGGGAAGCTATGACCGAATGAACTTCAGGGGATATGCGCATTTAAATAAAACATTCGAGTGTGGAGAATTTGGATGATTTATACTGCATCTTAGCGACTGCTACAGGCTGACAGACGTGCTGCTATCTGAGCTTAAGAGGAGCAGTGTATGAATGCATGTATTGTCGCTGTGCCAGGAGAGTCTATTAGTATGAGGTGTATTAGAGCAGAATTTAGGTATGGTATGTCTACTCATATATGTGTTGAGGCACTTGTTGGACAGAATACTATACAAGCCGAATTTAAGGCTCATATGAAGCAACTTCTCGAAAAACATTGCCCTACACAACGAGTATGGTTCAAACGGCTCTGAGCACTATGGGGCTTAACTTCTAAGGTCATCAGTCCCCTAGAACTTAGAACTACTTAAACCTAACTAACCTAAGGGCATCACACACGTCCGTGCCCGAGGCAGGATTCGAACCTGCGACCGTAGCGGTCGCGCGGTTCCAGACTGTAGCGCCTAGAACCGCTTGGCAACCCCAGCCAGCCACAATGAGTATAAAACGTGCATATGTAAATAAAGAAAATGCAGAATAAATTGTTCTTCCAGCCTCACTGCGTACCAATCCGCACCATTGTACTGCACACAAACGTGCCATGAGACAGTGCTTACTCGGGAGTCTGCAGCAGTGTGCGCGAGACGGGGCAGCGGCGCACGTGTCGGCCGGGCAGTGCTGTGGCGAGCTGCCGCCGCGGGCCCCACGTGGCCACTGGCTGGGCGGGGAGCCGCCAGCCCGCCTCCAGAGGCGGGGCCGCAGCCAGCAGCCAGCAGCCAGCAGCCGGGTCCCCACCCAGCCAGCCAGCCAGCCACGGCCTCCACAGATGGTGAGGGCAGCCAGAGGGGTGGCACGCCCCAGCAGTCAGCACTTCGAAGTTAATGCTGAATTATATACAGTTACTGTAACTCAGGGGTAATGTTTTGCGAAGCTGCTGTGACTGTACATATTTCTCTTAGTTCCTATTGTTTTACCTTGAAGTTTCCTTTGTGATGATATGTAAGGTGTCTATTTTTGAAAAAAAAAAAAAGACATGTGTAATGCAGCACACCGTAGATAACAAGCCACATGTTACAGTACTGATTTAAGGAAATCCTCCTTTTACATCATTTACATCTGGCTAGTCATTTGTAGTGATTAGATTCTTTTCTATGGAATAACAACGATATTGTTAAGAATCTTTTTTTGTAAAAAAAATGATCGATGTGTATTTTTTAATATATTCATATTCTATACCATTTAAGCCAGCCGGTGTGGCCGAGCGGTTCTGGCGCTTCAGTCTGAAACCGGGCGACCGCTATGGTCGCAGGTTCGAATCCTGCCTCGGGCATGGATGTGGGTGATGTCCTTAGGTTAGTTAGGTTTAGGTAGTTCTAGGGCATGATGACCTCAGAAGTTAAGTCCCATAGTGCTCAGAGCGATTTGAACCATTTATACCATTTAATCACATATATAATTTCACGTTTAATTCCATATACATTTTTAAATTAATAAACTACCTGGTTTTTCCGTTTAATTATGTGCCATATTTGCATTTAATTCCATGTACAAATTAAAAACTAATAATAAGCACTCTGTTTTCCCAGTCAACCACTTTTTCGTTTCTAATTTGTTTTTGCCTGTACATAATATGCGTAGGTGAAAAAAGAACCACACATATACACGTGCACAGATGTAGGCACTGAAGAGTAAAAGAAATTGGTTCATGTGGCACAGACTTGACTAATGTCTGAAGTAGTGCTGGAGGGAGCTGACACCTTCAATCCAGCAGGACTGTCCATAAATCCGTAAGAGAACCAGAGGGTGGACATCTCTTCTGAACAGCACGTTGCAAGGCGTCCAAGATATGCTCAATAATGCTCACGTCTGGGGAGTTTGGTGGCTAGCGGCAGTTTTTAAATTCAGAAGAAAGTTCCTGGAGTTACTGTGTAATAATTCTGGGCATGTGGGTTGCCGCATTGCCCCGCTGGAATTGCCCGAATCAGTCGGACTTTACAATGGACATGAATGGATGCAGATGATGAAACAGGATGCTTATGTACGTGTCAGCTATCAGAATTGTATATAGACATATCAGGAGTCCCGTGTCACTGCAACCGAAAACGCTCCACACCATTCCTGAGCCTCCAGCCCCTCAAACGGTCGGTCCCCTGCTGACATGGATTCATAAGGCTGTCTCCATACCCTTAAATAGTTTTGTTTGAGGCACAGGTCAATGTCCTAATGGATTATGAGAAGAAATTATATAACTTTTGGCGCCAAAGGTAACTGCATGTTTATGTCTCGTTTATAATCGATCTCTAGAAATTGGCCATGGAAAATCGCGGAGGTAGTTATAATCAAGGAAGTCCGATAGATCTATTTGCTTCCTGGATGTTCTGTAAAAAGCCTTTGAAAAGCTGGTTGGCGCCAAACTGCCGACTCACCGGCTTCTGAGCGGTACGAGCTACTGGCAGCTCGCTTTCGGTGCAGGGAAGGCCACTAAGAATGCCGCAAATGCAGTACAACAACTTGTCTGTGTGAAAACACGTAGTGGGAGCCTCGGAGGCTGACGGCAGCTGACGGTGGCGGCCGGCGCTGTCCTCTCACGCAGTGGGGGCTGACCGCTCACTGCCGAGGTAGCCGCCACGGCTGCGGCATCGTGCTAAGCGTCCTGGAATACCGGCGCGAGCTAACCGAGCTATCAGTGACTGCAGCAAAGGCTGCACTTTCTTTCTTTTCCGAGCCCGCATTTGTACAGACAGGGTCCGCCGTCTGATAACTTTCTGCGGACCTCAGTGCTCCACTCACAAGGGGAGGCCACCAATTGTGAAATTCAAATTCGATTCATACTGCGCATAATAAAAGCTCATGGCCAGAGGTGTAATGTGGCAAAGCACCAAGATGCACTTCTCAGCCGTTGTCGAGAAAATCGACAGTTAAAAGAAACCGTTGCGGTGAAATACTCTCTTCGATTAGTAACGATCTAGAGCGTCGTGGCGCAGCGGTAGGTGCTGGGGTTCGTAATCCGAAGGTCGCCGGATCGAATCTCGCGCCATGCAAAATTTTTTTTATTATTAGTTTTTGGTAATTCAAATATACACACACACACACACACACACACACACACACACACGCACACACACACACACACACACACACACATAAACTATTAATGAATTGCTTATGCATGTTGGTGAAGGCAGATCGCTCTCCAATTGTACCGCCTCCATTTTTGCGTTTGTTTAACAGGATGTACCAAAGCTCTCACGTCCGCACTGATTTTCGACGATGTTATAAGTTGCGCTAGGGACCGCATCCACCTTCCTTCGAAGTTAGCAGGCAACTACGCTGTTATGCGGCGGCTCGTTTCGGCCCATTCAACATCTGTCCTTCAAGTGTAACGAGCGAGTAACGGAGTTTATATTTCATACTTGCCACAGCAAGTTTGTGTTCGTGGGGTTTCTGTTCTAATTCGAACGTTTGACTTACGCTATACGTACTCGTTTCGGAATATCCTTTCTACGTCTTCCGTTAACTATACGTGGTTAACATTATGAAACAATTAATAACGTTTGTGAAATACAACTTTGTTTTTCCACGACAAACGACTTTCAACAATTTATTATATGCACAATTGTTGCAACTGAGTGTGTGTGTGTCTGTGTGTGTATACACACATTTGAATTACAAAAAACAAATACTAAAAAAAGGTTGTATGGCTCGAGATTCGATCCGGCGACCTTCAGATTACGAACCCGAGCGCTAACCGCTGTGCCACAGCGCTGTAGAACATTACTAATCTTAGAGAGTATTTCACCGGAACGGTTTCTTTTAACTGTCGATTTTCTCGACAACGGCTGAGAAGTGCATCTTGGTGCTTTGCCACATTACAGCTCTGGCCATGAGCTTTTATTATGCGCAGTATGAATCGAATCTGAATTTCACAATTGGCGGCCTCCCCTTGTCAGTGCACTCGGCCCCCGCCTCACCGCGGTGTCTGGCTGCGCAGCTGACGTCACGGGCAGCGCTGCCCGTGCACTGCCGCGTGGAGGCCTTTTGTCATTTTTTGTGTAAGATACAGCTGTAATCACTTCTCGAAATTACAATACATCAAATTTACAGATCGAAAATTATAACATTTTTAACTTTTGAGAAGAGAAAAAAAGCAAAGTAGGAATGATTGGTAGTTGTGGCCTCAACAACGCTGGTGAGGAACGCGGTCTCAGATCGTGTCCTCGAGCCCGACCTCCCTGGGCGGCGCCTCCCATTATTAGTTTACCACATGAGATATTTCGCGCCTCGAATGTCACGGGACCAGTCATCTTTGGCATAGCTGTTCTAATGTCTAAATGTAGTCCAAGGAAGGACAGAAAAGACGATAGAAAGAAGCACAGAATGTGGCAAGGTATCCAAAATTACTTACCCTCCAAGGTCGGCTTGATGGTATTACTTGCAGTAATTACCATCCACCAATTTACCCATTGCTCACAAGCCACACTGGAGAACGTAGTTCATGTTCTCCAGTTGGACTGATCACACAGCAATACACAAACTTTGGCACAGCCAACAACTCCCACTTGTTCTGCAGGGTGTAAATAAACCAAAGAGTGTGGCTGAGGCTGAGGCTAAGGTTCAAAGATGTTGCATTTGGACGGAGCTTATTTTGGTCAACAGTAGGATTCTGGAAAACTGCGTACTGATGACGCTAAAAATAAAGAGTGTGTCAAAAAGGACTTTGTAGCTTTCGAAATACAGAAATACATTGAGATATCTTGCAGAGGCGATTGACGTGTTAGTTTGTAGCAAAGAACCTCAACTTTCACCTAAAAGTCTCATTTCGTTTCGATGTGAATACCATCCGTGATGCGGGACACATCCCACTGGTAGTCGACTTCCCCTTCCCACATTCACTGTAGCAAAAATTACGAAACTTGTGCAACAGCAGCGTAGATTCGATTTTCGGGTCGGCCGAATTGTTTGCTACGGGAGGAACATACGCGCGGTCTTTAATGAAACCACCGAACAGTTTTTGCAGAGTTCGTTTCATGGTACCAGGACACACAGCGGGCACGCTCCACCCCAGTGAAAGCAGCCATCCTAACTGTGCACAACGCTGGCGTTCCTGGTGGCGGAATGGGGCACTGATGGACTGAAGTACATGCAGGTTGTTTGCTGCATAATCATACACCTAACGATTCTGTAAGTTATCTCAATACATTTCTATATCATTCTAAAGTAGCAAATTCCTTTTTGATTCGCCCTGTACATCTCTGTTTGGATTACATTCATTATAATTCAAGTCACATCTATTGGATTACGTGGCACAGAGAGAGTCTTGTAGCTTTAAATGATGAAGTGTTCTGATTCGAAAACTTTATTTTCCGAAATCACAATTGATCGTACAGAGATGACTAGTTTCAGCAAATCTGAACTGCCACTTTCTAAATATTCTTCCTTAATACATAATAATTATAACCTAGACGTCTGAGCTTGTAACCCCACACCCTGTGTGAGTTGCAAAGCATTGTCGCCACATCAGTAGTAGAGCTATAACAAGCCTACAGGGCTTCCACGGACATTTCTGTGTGAAGTTGTCTATTTTAACTACAAGTTACTCGTGATTTAATGTGTATGGCGAGCGTGGACTAGAGGTGGAAGATCGACGCTGATGATCTCATAGTATAGGATTATTGTCTGCAAATGTTGCCGCTCATGGTTGCTAATACACTGGCAGAAAAAAAAATGGTGCTTTTGGAGGTTAATAGGTCACTCAAGATTTATTGTTGCAATGGTGCATATGCAGTACGTGAAGTGGTAACACATACGGACGAATAGCACACGCGGTTGGACGAACCAGGCATCGACCCAACCTGAGACATCCATACTAGCACGTGGCGTAGCCACCACGGGCGGCAACACAGGCGCTGACTCTGTGATCCAGTGGGTCGTACAGCTGGCGAATACAGCCCTGGGATACCTGATGTCACGTCGTTGTGTAAGAGTCCTCGCTTTACACGTCGCACCTGTCACTTGTCGTCCCATCATAGCCCACACCTGCTGGACTGGAGAGGAGTCCAGAGATCTTGCCAGCCAGGGAAGTTGCACATTGAGCTCGATGAGCAGTATGTCGGCGAGCATTATCCTCTTGGAACAACACACCATCTTCCTGTTACAAGAAAAGGAAAAGAGCAGGTTTAACAACATTCTGCATGTCCTCTCCAGGAACGGCACAGTAAGGCCAGTGTGTTCACTCTTTGAGGTAGCACTCACCAGCTCTTCGTCGTATGCACAAACGGCCGTCACTTGGATGCAGGCAGTATCTGCTGCCGTCGCTGAAGACCAGGGCGCGCCATTCCTTCTTCGAGGCGAAGGAAGCCCTGGCGGCAGCAGTCGAGCTCTCCACGTCGATGCTGTGGTGTGTGTGGCAGGGGGGGAGGGGAGAGGAGCTAGAAGTGTGGGTGCCCACAGTCTCACTGCTAATAGGTGGTTCGCAACAGTTTGTGTCTGGTCTCACGAGCTCTGTTACCTGTGCTGTGGTAGCTGTACGATCTGTCGCCGCTGCCCCTGGACTAAGACGAGTCTGGCGGGCGTCAGGGCTGCGTGGGCGTGCAGGAGCTCGTCTGCGAGTGCGAGAGTGATCACGTGACCACTGACAGCCGCACAGAGTGGCGCAGCACGTGCAGCTTATGCGGCAGTTCTGTAAACGGACGACAATTTGACCCCTTCCAGATGTACTAATATATGAAATAGTTATGAACATGATTGGGGATAAATTGAGTTTTGTGAAAATAATATAAGATTTTTGGTTGGTTAATATTACGAAACATCCTGGTCTGGTAAAAAAAAAGCAAGAGATAGTCAACAGACAGTCAGGCAGAAATTATCTAGCTGACTAGTTAGATTCAAGGCTGACTGTAGAGGAAATATTTGGACTCCACAACGAAAATATTTGACCTTGATTTGTCCTATGAACATTCTAATGAAAATATTCGTTTTGATTACTTGAAGAGCATTAGTCTGTCCTTTCTGTCTTTCATAGGTACTGAATTCGGTGTTGAGTAAGTTTCATCAAGTGAACAGAGTCGATACAATCTTGCAAAGCTTAAAAGTACGTGGCGGAAGGGCATTTATGTCTGACTGATTCTAAGTTCCAAAAGGAAAGAAATGATAGCTGTTCAGATATTTAGTCCCAATACGGGGTTGATGCCTCAATTCAGTATTATTTTCACCTTATTTCCTTACTGTATTAGTGAAGGAAGCAGTACAGAAAACGAAAAATGGAATTCAGAATTTCCATCGTTGTGCAGGAGCAGTGAATTGGAAGGTGCTGCACACTTTTGAATCGGCACCTTCCAAAACGCGGAATCCGTCGTCCTTGCCATGCCGCCACTGCGCTCTCTGCCATCTAGACCTAACGGTGTCGCCGAGCGGCTCTAGGCGCTTCAGTCTGGAACTGCGCGACTGCTGCGGTCGCAGGTTCGAATCCTGTCTCGGGCATGGATGTGTGTGATGTCCTTAGGTTAGTTACGTTTAAGTAGTTCTAAGTTCTACGGGACTGATGACCTCAGATGTTAAGTGCCATAGTGCTCAGAGCGATTTTGAACCTAAATGTATGGCGTGACACGCTTTGTCACTTACATGATGTGAGTCTCTCCATGGGCATCATGCCAAACACCAACAAATAATCTAAAATAAATTTCGTCTGTTCCGAATAGCTACACCCATTGGTAACCGCTTCATTAGGTTTTAACTGTATATCTACAGATATAAATAACTGATTTATAAATTTTATATAAGAATATAAGGAGAAGATTAAATCGATTAAGTAGACATATAGATATAAGAGTAGCAAATTTTACCTGTTGATTATCAGTGCAACGGAGAATACAGAGAATCTGTGGTACCCTCATGTCGTTTATGTACGAAGTAAAATATTCGACAATGTACACTAAATTACTCCAATGCCTCCTCCGCCTACACTGTTTGGCGGAAAGACCCTCGCCGCCGTGGGGTCGCGTGCATGCCTCAGTGATGCACACAGCCGTACTGCAGATCCAACAACGCGGAAGGGGCGCCTGTGCAGGAGCCAGACCAACATATGGTTCCCGTAGAGCGGCAGCAGCCTATACAGAATAATGCTGAAGGTATGATGGGTAAATTCAGTTCTTAACGAAAAGTTACATAATCGAATGGATGAAACATATAGAAGGAATCGACTGACAGCAAACGTCTTCAAGTATCGAGGAATCGTTGGTCAGGTAACGGAACAAAGTGTGCGGTAGTACAGAAAAAGCAAACAACCTAACAGTGAATGGTTGGAGCTATCAGGAATTCTTTACGTCATTAGCTACAATTGAAAACATTACTTACAGATATTAGCATCCATAAGTTTAGTACTGATTCGCAGGGCAATTTGAGACACATTGCCCATGATATCCACTCGTGTACATTACGAACGACTGTGCAAAGAGTATTACTAAAATAATGGTCAAAGTTTTGCTTCGGGACAGAGATTTTCTTCGGTCAGTCCCCTACTATTCTACCTGTGTTCTTCGGAAGTACAGTGCAATGTTCTTTCGGACATGCATACATATATGCACGCTTGCATGTCCGAAGAAACATTGCGTCGTATTTCTGAACAACACAGGCACTGCAGCATCGCCTTCATCCGCCGATACCGGGCAAGCGACTGTCAGTTAACATGTCTCCAAATCAAATGGCTCTGAGCACTATGGGACTTAACTTCTAAGGTCATCAGTCCCCTAGAACTTAGAACTACTTAAACCTAACTAACCTAAGGACATCACACACATCCGTGTCCGAGGCAGGATTCGACCCTGCGACCGTAGCTATCGCGCGGTTCCAGACTGTAGCCCCTAGAACCGCTCGGCCACCCCGGCCGGCAACATGTCTCCCCTGTACGGGAATATACATAATGTATCTAAGAGTGCAGGGGCAGCAGACACGTGGTTGACGACATGTGGAAATCGTGGTCTGGTCTTGAAGAAATGCAGGTGAATTTACGCTAATGCGCATGAATTTATGCGCCATCTCGCCACATAAGTCTTCTAATGTCAATTATGTAGGTGGTACAACACTTGCATTTTTTCCTGGGTTTGTTGGAGAGCTAAAGTTTTCATTTTCTTCATTTCTTTCCCCGAGCGACCAGCTCGTACTTCCTGTTCCACTTTCTGCTGAACGTGAATGTGGCGTTCCACGTTCGCTCCAAAAACTAAAGGCAGGTACACACTCTCAGATGAGAACAGCAGACAGTAAAGCGGTGTACCATCCGCAGTTAGATAGAAACACAACACATTGACAAAGAAAGAAATTAAGAACTATTTACCCATTGTGTGATAATGCAATGACTGCTGTAGCGATGAAAATTAATACATTGCGCTGGGTGAGAGCAGTAACAGGCGGTAGTGTTCTGTCTATACCAGTGGTATGGGCACCAGTCCATGCCCCTGTGCATACACACACTGACACACACACACACACACATAGTCAGAAGGTTAAGAGCTGCAAAGACAACGAATTTGTTCTTATTGAGGTAGTGGATAAGTTGCAGAACATAGTCGATGAAGGAGAAGTTCCAAGTGAACCCCACTCTTATTGACAAGAAGATGTACTGGTTATGGAAACCTTAAATGCAGCCGTGTTCAGAGGTCCATTCCCTCCAATGTGTTGACCACCCCACCTCAATCATGTGCAAACAGACACACCTTGACTCTAGCCATTCCTAGACCCACGCAATTTTATAAAACAAACAACCACTTTTCAAACTCGTAACTACAGCCTTAAGAAACCATCCTATCCAATTTACTAACTTATTAAAATACCCAAGACTAACCTTAGACTGTACACTAATGTGAAAGCTGCACATACAGACTATACAAGGAAAGTGTACAACATAAGAATACTTCTGTAGCTACTTACTGATCAAACATGAGAATTGCATCCTTCTACTGTACTGCACAACTACAAACCTGGGAATTGACTTGTCTCATTTTCCAGAGCCTGGAGTGTCGCTGGTATGTTCTATGACGCACCCTGTGGACATCAAATGAATGACTACTGTCGATTGCCTAGCGCCGTAAGACGAGGCTCCAACCCACTGCAACTACATTTTCGTGATATTGACAGAGAACAGGCGAGTAGCGAATTACTATAGAATGCATCAGACGTAAATTAACGGTTAAGACGGAGGTGAACGTTGTTGGATACGAATACATTTTAACGAAAATGAGATCATCGTTAGCATCAGCTAACATGTCTGCATACGCCCATACATAACCTAGGGTTTTGTGAATGTAGTCTCTGCACGTGTCCTAGCTGATATACGGATCACTGTCTGTTGCTTTTTCAGCAAAACCGTACTGAACATTCAAGTTTTCGCAGGAAGCGGCGAGTTCTGCTCTCGAAGAATAGGAGGAATGTTTAAAGTTTCAACTCCTCTTGACGTCGAGACCATTCGAGTAGGGACATGTACTCTCACTACAGAAGAATGAGGGCAGAAATCAACAGTACCCGTTTTCACGTTTTTTATTATCGCATATACGAGAAGAGCCGCGAAATATCTGTTAATAATGCTGTGCTTTGAATTTCTTTCTTAAAACTGACATACTTATCCTCTAGCGGAATAAAATGTATATATGGAAGTCTTATTGTTCTGTATCTGGCCTACAATTTAAGGAACGATTTTTCGTAACTGCAACTCATGCTAAGAATCAATATATCTTCCCTACTTCATAGTGATTAAAAGTTGAAATTACTTTGTTATGAGCACTGATGTTACAGTCCGTGTGATCGTTCAAAAACACAAGTTCGCAGTGGATTTTATTTCTCGTTAAAATGCTATTTCATACCACGACTAGCCCAAGAACATGAGACTCTCATTAAAAAATACGTTGTCACTATAAAGTTTGCCAGATCAGAACGGAGCACAGCAAGATTCCTATCAGATTCTGAAGGTACATTAAATTATTTGCACTGTAAATTATATCCTATCAGCAGCCCGCGTCAATCTGCAACACATCATAAAATCTGCTGATCTTCACTGCCAGTCTGGGAGCTAAAAGAAATAATATTATTTTACTATTATTTTACCGCTTCCTTGCGGTATGCTCGACTATATTGTAAGTCGTTTAAATACGCCGCGGCAGCGGCTCTTCGTTCTCCACGCAGCTCAGCACCACAGATAATATTTATATAACTGAAAAATGTCTCAACAGGATGGGATAATATGCAAGCAAGCTTAACAATAAATAATACAAGTTTTCATTTAAACAACTCTATTAAAACCTTTAAATATCTCAGTGATTACAGACCTTTGTGAATTCACACGTAATGGCGTACATTGCTTAGTCTCGACAAAAGAATGCTACACTAGCGTTCGCTACTACGACACAGGATATCTTAATCGTTCGACTCCCAGATGAAGAAGACAAAGAAATTGCTATTCGTCACGTATTATATACTAGTTACTTATTTTAATCTTTGTTCGACATTTATCGTCTGTGGCGGTTTCATTACTCGCCGACGCAGATATTCTCAAAAATAAATAATAAAAAAAATACATAATTTTATACAATAACACAATATGATACATATAATTTTCTCGTTACTACATAATATGTTGTTTTTGTTTCTTACTAGACGTTACAATGCCCCCTGGCAGCAATTGACTAACGTTAAGAATGTTCGGCAATATGCTGCCACTAACGTCTGTTTGGTTATTGTCTGTTACCTTGGTTAGAACATTCACTTTAAACTTCTTAGTTCTTTTACACTGTAGGTTTAATTACACTTTTTATACTGTTCTTACACTTTGCGAGGTGACCATAAACCTAGTCCCAGGGTCATTACATTTATTTGGCTCCCCCATTCGGGCTACGTGCGATCAGAAAACCTGGGAAAACTGCGCCGGAGCCATGGTCATCTCGTCTGGTTTGTTTTAATACCCAGTTTGATCACAAAAAGTTCAGATTCTATCCAATGTTCACATATAACAAAGGCTATTTGTGAGAGCATGTTAAACCTTTAGTCTCTTTGTTACCCATATAATATTTGTGTTTTGGATTGTAATGAAAGTCACTTGTTACACATTTCTACAGTAGTATCATGAATCGTCCTTGCATTTACTCGCGACAATTGGTTTAAAATGTCTAGCATTCATGCGAGTATACTTCATTAACATGACGAAAACATATTATATCTATATATCACTGAACCAATGAATACTTTGGGTCCGTATTGAATAACTCAAGAGATGGTAGTGAAATACAACACACCTTCCCATCTACAGTTTTGTGCGTACCGCATTCATACATCATATTATGAGGAACTAGCGACGTGCTTTCTCATCAGCTAAAGTGGCCACCTATTAACTAATTGCTAGTGGAGGATATTTGTGTTGATCTCGTTTCTACTGCTCACGAGATTGTTGCCACGTCTTGGCCAGGTGCAATGGAGCAACAGAGGGAAGCGCATCTACCTGCTCCTGACTTTTCAGTTTGATCTTAGTTGCAGGGTCGTGAAGCTGTTGTTAGCAGACTCGCTGCGTCCGGCTGTTACATCTACATCTACATCTATACTCCGCGAGCCACCTTACGGTGTGTGGCGGAGGGTACTTATTGTACCACTATCTGATCCCCCCTTCCCTGTTCCATTCACGAATTGTGCGTGGGAAGAACGACTGCTTGTAAGTCTCCGTATTTGCTCTAATTTCTCGGATCTTTTCGTTGTGATCATTACGCGAGATATATGTGGGCGGTAGTAATATGTTGCCCATCTCTTCCCGGAATGTGCTCTCTCGTAATTTCGATAATAAACCTCTCCGTATTGCGTAACGCCTTTCTTGAAGTGTCCGCCACTGGAGCTTGTTCAGCATCTCCGTAACGCTCTCGCGCTGACTAAATGTCCCCATGACGAATCGCGCTGCTTTTCGCTGGATCATGTCTATCTCTTCTATTAATCCAACCTGGTAAGGGTCCCATACTGATGAGCAATACTCAAGAATCGGACGAACAAGCGTTTTGTAAGCTACTTCTTTCGTCGATGAGTCACATTTTCTTAGAATTCTTCCTATGAATCTCAACCTGGCGCCTGCTTTTCTCACTATTTGTTTTATGTGATCATTCCACTTCAGATCGCTCCGGATAGTAACTCCTAAGTATTTTACGGTCGTTACCGCTTCCAATGATTTACCACCTATGGCATAATCGTACTGGAATGGATTTCTGCCCCTATGTATGCGCATTATATTACATTTATCTACGTTTAGGGAAAGCTGCCAGCTGTCGCACCATGCATTAATCCTCTGCAGGTCCTCCTGGAGTACGTACGAGTCTTCTGATGTTGCTACTTTCTTGTAGACAACCGTGTCATCTGCAAATAGCCTCACGGAGCTACCGATGTTGTCAACTAAGTCATTTATGTATATTGTAAACAATAAAGGTCCTATCACGCTTCCCTGCGGTACTCCCGAAATTACCTCTACATCTGCAGATTTTGAACCGTTAAGAATGACATGTTGTGTTCTTTCTTCTAGGAAATCCTGAATCCAATCACAAACCTGGTCCGATATTCCGTAAGCTCGTATTTTTTTCACTAAACGTAAGTGCGGAACCGTATCAAATGCCTTCCTGAAGTCCAGGAATACGGCATCAATCTGCTCGCCAGTGTCTACGGCACTGTGAATTTCTTGGGCAAATAGGGCGAGCTGAGTTTCACATGATCTCTGTTTGCGGAATCCATGTTGGTTATGATGAAGGAGATTTGTATTATCTAAGAACGTCATAATACGAGAACACAAAACATGTTCCATTATTCTACAACAGATTGACGTAAGCGAAATAGGCCTATAATTATTCGCATCTGATTTATGACCCTTCTTGAAAATGGGAACGACCTGCGCTTTCTTCCAGTCGCTAGGTACTTTACGTTCTTCCAGCGATCTACGATAAATTGCTGATAGAAAGGGGGCAAGTTCTTTAGCATAATCACTGTAGAATCTTAAGGGTATCTCGTCTGGTCCGGATGCTTTTCCGCTACTAAGTGATAGCAGTTGTTTTTCAATTCCGATATCGCTTATTTCAATATTTTCAATTTTGGCGTCCGTGCGACGGCTGAAGTCAGGGACCGTGTTACGATTTTCCGCAGTGAAACAGTTTCGGAACACTGAATTCAATATTTAGAGGTAGCATGGCTCAGTACTTCTGGAGGGGACTTCCAATGACTTGCTGAGGCCATGCCACATAAAGTTGCTGTACTACACTGGCAAAAGCAGGCCCCACACGGTGTAATGAGGTATCCCACCTCATTGTGTATCTCGCGTTGGTAGAATGAGGATAAGATGAGAGAGGTTAGTCTGCGTATGGTGGCTTACGGACAGTCATTTTTACGTGAATGGGGTATGGAAGGAAATAAATAGTACAGACACGATTTTCCCTACGCCATGCACCGCCTTACTCAGTAATTATTACGTGTAGATGTAGGGAATGTCGCCCAGCGGAAAGTAAATCAGCTAAACAGTTGGTTTCCACTTACCATCAGTAACAGCCATGGGGCACCTCCTAACATCGTGCCGGACCTCCTCTTGCCTGGCGCAGTACGACGAGTCGGCGTGGCGGGACTCAACAGGACGTAGGAAGCCCCTGCACTGCTACTGAGCCATGGTGTTTGTTCCCAGCACAGGATTCTGGGCACGGAGTGATTTCGTCCCATAAATGTTGGGCGGGACGCCTGTCGGGCTGTGCGGGTGGCCAAATCATCCGCTCTAACTGTCCAGGTTGTTCTTCAAATCCGTAGCGAACACTTGTGTCCTGGTGACATGACGCATTGTTGTTTGGGAAGATAAAGTCCATTGAATGGCTGCAAATGTTCACCAAATACCCGAGCATTACCATCTCTAGCCTCGATTGATTCACCTGGGCCAGAGGACCCAGTCTGTTCCATGGAAGACAGCCCACACCAAGATGGAGCCACCATTTCTATTGTTGGACGGCCGAAATGCCACTCAGCTGCTCTGTTTCCATGTTCTTCTGCATACGCTATATACTTTCAGTTTATAGCCCACATCATATGAATAACTTTTATTTTTTCCATTAAGAAACTATCTGAACACCTGGCTGAAAATGATTCACAAGTTCGTGGCACCCTCCATCGGTAATGCTGGAATTAAATATGGTATTAGCCCTCCTTAGCCTTGATGACACCTCTCGCAGGCATACGTTCAATCAGGTTCTGGAAAGTTTCTTGCGGAGTGGCAGCCCATTCTTCACGGAGTGCTGCACTGAGGAGAGGTATCGATGTCGGTCGGTGAGGCCTGGCACGAAGTCGGCGTTCCAAAAGATCCCAAAGGTGTTCTGTAGGATTCAGGTCAGGACTCTGTGCAGGCCAGTCCATTACACGGATGTTACTGTCAGGTAACCACTCTGCCACAGGCCGGGCATTATGAACAGGTGCTCGATCGTGTTGAAAGATGCGATCACATCCCCGAATTGCTCTTAAACATTGGGAAGCAAGAAGGTGCTTGAAACATCAATGTAGGCCTCTGCTATGATAGTACCAGGCAAAAGAAGAAGACGTGCAAGCCCCATTCATGAAAAACACGACCGCACCACAACACTACTGCCTCCGAATTTTACTGTTGGCACTACACACGCCGGCCTATGACGTTCACCGGGCATACGCCATACCCACACCCTGCCATCGGATCGCCACATTGTGTACCGTGATTCGTCACTCCATACAGCGTGTTTCCACTGTTCAATCATCCAATGTTTACTTGACAGGATTCGTGACAGAACAGTCTTCTTTTGAGTGTAGTAAGTCAGCTGGGGGACGTAGTCGAGAGTTGTTTCCCTATTTCTAAATTTCAGATGCTACTCAACTGCGTTGAACTGAATGTTTCCAGATCGTAAACAATGTGATAGGAGAGAGCCATAACAACGTAAAACGAAGTTCCAAGAAAACTGAGACACACTGAATTCAGTGTTCTCGCTGACGAGTCAACAGATGTAGAATATGTTAAAACCTCGTGTGTTCTGGTTTGATATTTTGATAAGGACACAAATAAAACTGACAGTAATTTTGGAACCTTTGTGAAATTTTAAAACATGGTAAAAATGATAAGGTGCAACAAGTAAAAATCATTATAATAATATAATGCTTCCATTTTCTGAGTACAATGTTTCTCAAAACAATCTTATAAAATTTACTTGTGCTGATTGCAATTGTATGATGCGATCAAGAAACACTGTTACTACTTGCTTAACTGAACAATGTCCTGGACTAATTATACTCAAGTGCATATTTCATATTTTCACATATGTGTCAGTGAAGCTGGTAAATGACTTTCCAAACCTAGCTACGAATATTCATAACCATTTTAAAGCTAGTGTTACGTGTCAGGATGTGCTACACACAGGTCTCCGTACAGTATAGACGCACTTGCCTTATAAGGACATGTTTATCCTTTAGTGGCAAGCCACTGACGCAGGAACGCATATTTGCGTAACGAGATCACTGCGGATGTGCGCCAGGAATACTCCAGCTTCTTACGTGCGTGTGTGTGGGAAGAGCAGGCTAGAGTGCTGGCGTCATATCCCGGCTGTGACCGCAGGCGGCTAGCGGTTTGCGGTCAGCTGAAATCCTGTTTGTGCCCCAAACTGAGTCCCGGTTGCGACAGCGCGGCTGTGGGCGTTATAATGCAGGGCGTGGGAGGGCAGTGACACGGACCGGGTCCGTACAGTTTGGGGCCCACCGTACGGGCCAACCCAAAACCACTACAGCGGTGACACATGACTGCAGCTAACACTTACCAGTACATTGATAAGCATTACAGACAATGTAAAATTAACTTCAGAATTTCCATCGTTACGCAAGACCTTCGAATCCTAAGCCGCTGCACACTTTAGAATCAGCACCTCCCAAAACGTTGAATCCGTCGTCCTTGCCACGACGGCACTGCGTTCCCTGCCCTCTATAGTTCTGGCCCTGACACCAACTCATTTCTTTTCCAGGGGTTATGTGAAATACCTATGTCTAAAACCATTACACAACACAAATAGTTCATTTCTGATGCGACAATTCATCCACAGACGCATCTAAATGTATAATACGAAATGTCCTCACTTACATACTGTCTGTGTCGACAAGGGCTTCATACAAAATACCTATAAAGAATCTAAAATAAATTTGCTCCGTACGGAATATCTACAGCCACTGGTAATCGCTGCATTCTGTTTTATCTGTATACCCAGAGATACAAATACGTAATTTATAAATTTTATATAAGAATATGAAGAAAGACTCAGAAGACTAAAAGGATTCAGTAGACATCTAGACAATCTTACCCGGCGATTATCAGTGCAAGCGAAAATATAGAGAGCCTGTGATACCCTCATGTCATTTACGAACCAAGGGAAATATTGGACAGCGTAGGCTACAATACTCCAGTCCCACCTCCACCTCCACTGTTTAGCAGCAAGGCTATGCAGGACTGGGGTGGCCTGCGTTCCTCAGTGATGCAGACAGCCGTACTGCAGATGCAACAACGTGGAAGGGGCGTCTATACAGCGGCCAGACCAACATGTGGTTCACGGAGAGGGGGGCAGCCTGTTCTTGAGTTGGAGGGGACCAGTCCAGATGAGTGTCAGAAAGTCTGGCCCTGCAACATTAGCCCACCGGCCCTCCATACGTTGGTGTTATGGGCGGATGATGGCAACCAGAAAATACAAGTGTCATGCTCCCATCGTAGCAGAATCTGAAATGCGATACAGAATAATTCTGAAGATAAGGTGGTGAAATAGAATATATAATGAAGAGGTACAGGATCGAACTGATAGGAAACAATAGAGCCACTGTCTGACTAATAGAAGGAATCGATTGACAGGATACATCCTCAGATATCAAGGAATCGTTAAGTAGGTAACCGAAGGATGTGTGAGGTAGTGCAAAAAAATCGGAAAAGCAAGCAATGAATGGTTGGAGGTATCAGAAATTCCTTACGTCACTAGGTACACCTGAAAGCACTACATACAGATATTGGAATCCATACGTTACACACTGGTGCGCAAGTCAATTTGCGACACATTGTTCATAATTTCCAGTTCTGCTAATGACAAAGAACTATACAGACTTTCCCTCAGACCACAACTCAAACATGTCCTATGGACGTAAACAAAGTAAAGAGTGTGACTAAAATATTGGTCAATATTTTTGCTTCGCACGAGAGCTTTTCGTGGGCCGGTACTATACTGCTCTACCTGTGTTCTTCAGAAGTACACTGTAATGTCATTTCGGACATGCATGCAAATACGGACGCATGCACGTCCGAGGAAACATTCCATCGTATTTATGAACAACACAGGAACTGCAGTGTTGCATTTATCCGCCAATACCGGACAATCGATTGTCAATTAACATGTCTCACCTGTTGCGGAATATATTTAGTCTAAGTACAAGTGCAAGGGGTTGCAGACATATGGTTGACGACTTATGGAAATCATGGTCTGGTCTTGAGGAAAAGCAAGTGAATTTACGCTAATGAACAAGATTTTATGCGCCATATCTTTCATAACTATTTGAATGTCAATTAAACAGTTGGTAGGACACTGGCATTTATTCCTGTGTTTGTTTGTGACTGAAGCTTCACATTTTTTTCATTTCTTTCCCTGTGCGACTAGCTCGTACTTCCTGTTCCACTCACACACACACACATAGTCAGAAGGTTAAGAGCTGCAAAGACGACAAATTTGTTCTTATTGAGGTAGTGGATAAGTTGCAGAACATAGTCAATGAAGGAGAAGTTCCAAGTGAACCCTACTCTTATTGACAAGGAGATGTACTGTTTATGGAAACATTAGGAGCGGCCGGGTTCAGACATCCTGTCCATTTCCTCCAATGTGTTGACCATCCCACCTCAACCATGCTAACCAGACACACCTTGAATCTAGCCATTCCAAAAGCCAGGCAATTGTATAAGACAAACAACCACTTTTCATCCTCATAACTACTGCCTCATGGAAATATGCTACCCAAATTACTAACTCACTAAAATACACAGAACTACGCTTCGACTGTAAAGAAACGTGAAAACTGCAAGTAAAAATCATACAAGAAAAGTGTACAACAGGAAGATACTTCTGTAGCCACTTACTGACCAAACATGGGAATTGTATCCCTCTACTGTAATCCACACCTCCAAACCTGGGAATTGACTTGTCTCATTTTCCAGAGCTGGTATTTTCTGTGAACGCCGCCTGTGAACATCAAATGAATGACTACTGTCGAATAATGTTCAGAGAAATTTGTTGTCAACGCATTCGTCTGCCTCATTCTACAGACAAGTTGCGTAAATAGTCACTCAGAAATTCGTGAACAGTTCCAATGCAACACATTGACCAGAGATATCTGATTTGCAAATACGACATCATTCTTCTATGTTATTTCTGCAGCCGTGGTCCAAGGGTGCATCGAGCACCACGTGGGAGGGTCGCCAGCTTACTGCCTCACCACAGAATGTGCATACCTGGACAGCTTTCCCTCAGCGTTTTCGTGTCCTCGTGTGTAACAACAGTTTACTTTGCTCTCTTAGAGTGATGTGAGCGGTATACGATGTGAACGCTAGTCCACTCAATATCCTTCACAGAGTTACAGTAGGATCCGTTCAGTGGAGATGGTAGTAAAGAAGAACACTCCTTCCCATCTACAGTTTTGTGAGTACCGCATTCATACAACATATAATGAGGAAGTAGCGACGTTCTTTATCATCACCTAAAGTGTGGCTGGTGTGTGTCCTAGCATCTTCCAGAAACATGCAGGCGTGGGGCAGTCGTTGGGACTTCTGGTGTTGCAATGATTAAACAACAGAAAAACTGAGACGCCTCTAAATTTGTCTGTTCCGTTTAAGTCACCCTTTCCTACGACCTCTTACCGACTTTCTCCTGTTACTGCCATTAAGCCGATTGGTGGCCAGGATGTCCTCCCTCTTTATCCAGATGTGATGCCTGACTCCTCTCATGTGTGCCGATCAGCATTGCAAGACAGAGCGTCTGGTTCAAATTGTTTTTCAGAAAATCTGGCTAATGTTCAAGAACAACCTACGTACCTGACAGCAGTCGCTCTATTGCCTCATAGTCGCTATAAGCAACGCATCTACCCTGAGCGGGTGGAAACTCGTAAAAGGAAGATAATGGGTCCTGGCTCCAAACTAGCTATCAAGTGAATAAAAAAGTGAAATATCCCACATTGTCTGGTTTCTTGTTGCACTGATATTTTGTTTCAGCCAGTATGTTGCTAAAAACGTCCTTAATTTAAGTATTTTTGTCAGGGTCTTCCAGGAAGCCGAAGAATACCTCGCATCAAATGAATTAACTAGTGTCATAAACTTAGTATTATCAACCAAAGAAAATTAAAGGTAAGAGTTGTATAGAGCGGATGGACGTGTACGGGTATAGAGGCAACCTCATGAATCCGAGGACTCTGCATGTCAGCAGGGGCTGTTCATGCTGGTGGAGGCTCTGTAATGGTGTTGGGTGTGTGCCGTTTTTGGCTGATATGGGACCCCTGATGCGTCTAGATTCGACTCTGACAGGTGACACGTACATAAGCCTTGCAACGTGCTGTTCAGAAGAGATCTCCAGCTGCTCGTACTCTCACAGATTTATGGACAGCCCAGCAGGATTCATGGTGTTATTTCTCCCCAGAACTCATTCAGTCATTAGTCGTGTTGCGGCGCTTCTGTGAGCTCACGGGGGCCCCACATGATATTACGCCGGTGTAGCAGTTTCTTTGGCTCTTCAGTGTATAACGTAACAATTCAGAAATGTAATGGGGATGATACAGAAATGCACGACGTTTCAGTGTACAGATATGCTGATTTTGAACGCCAGGAAGAACCTGAACCTGAATGTGGATGTTCAAGGAGTGTACGCCGACCTACATATGAAGAAACGATCACCATAATAAAATAAGGGAAATCAGAGGTCGCACGGAAATATATGAGCGTTGTATTTTCCACGCTCTATACTTGATTGAAATAACAGAGAATTGTGAAGGTGGTTCTATGAACCCTCTGACAGGCACTTACATGGAACTTGCAGAGTAGCCATGTAGATGTAGATGTAGGTGTAGATGTAGACTTCTGCTGCAGCACCTGGAGACCTGGTCAAGTCGGCATGACAGCGGCTATGGAGCAAAATCAGAAGGAGTGCTAGGACTGAGCATACGCAGAAGTAACAGAGGTGGTTGTGGAATTCAAACCGCAGTGTTTGGAAGAAGGACGAAGTTGTTTTCGTGAAATTCTAAAAGAAAATGGTTCAAGTGGCTCTCAGCAGTATGAGACAACATCTGAGGTCATCAGTCTCCTAGACTGAGAAGTATTTAAACCTAACCAAGTTAAGGACATCACACACATCCATGCCCGAGACAGGATTAGAACCTGCGACCGTAGCAGCACCGCGGTTCGGGACTGAAGCGGGTAGAATAGCTAGGCCACAGCGGCTGGCGTGAAATTCAATTAGGTAAATTTACAGAAAAGAAATTCGAGGCAAAATGTGCTACATTTACGTTGAAACTATTGCACGTCTCAAGTAGGAACCTCGAGAACGAAGTAAGAGAGATTAATGTGCGTACAATGGTATCTATTCTGTCACACACACTCGCTAAATATGGCAAAGAAACAGTGGATACATTCGTTAAGGATGTTACAAAGTACCATTGACCATGCTGAATACTATTCATTGATGAATCGTCAGTGGTTGTTTGCTTAATGGTTCCTCTAAAACATGATACTCAAAAATAAGGCTTGCATGTCACTGCCAGGGGAGCTGATGGACATCAGAACAACTTGTGCCACTTATCGCAGAAAGCGACGGAAAGGGCGGTGTTCTTGTGGAACACGTCTCCTACTCACCCAGCAGAGGCAGGCAACGCTCTGGACACCTGCAGAGTTGAGTAATTCCTCAGACACAGGAGAATCGTTTCATGTTAAAGTTCCCCAAGCCACGAGACTGAGAGTGTATCTGATTCGTCACTTCCGAGGGAACTGATTACGTTTTGGAGTGTGACGCTGCGCTAAAAGGGTATAAATGTCTTGTCCTGGTGAAAGATCACCCCCAAAAGTAGCACAGTAGTACAGCTTGGAGGAATCCAGCACAGTTTAGTGTTCCCTCACAGAACAACATGGGTTATTTTAAGTTACAGTTGGCCACAAAGGATATTTATAAAGTGATCCTTTAACCAGTAATACAAGATATGGGAAACATCTGTGCTAGAGCAGCTGTGTGATTCAGGAAGTTAGTCAATAAGAGCTGCCCTGCTGAAACATCACATCCCAGCATAGTTGTGCAAAAGGCAGCAGATCAGGCTTGTTGTATCCAGCAAATTCTGTGTTTTCCGACCAAACACCACTGGTTAATTTGGCTTATTATTCTGTCCAGCATGAAACGCCAATAAATCAGCCTGTCTGCGACAGGTGAGCTGAGGAACACCCTGCAGTGGTGATCCCTGTAACACAATAACTGAGTAGATGGGTGTCATTCTGAGCAAAGGTTAAATCAGCTGGTTTTGTAGGAACAGGTCTGGTGTATACTGGTGTCATCAGGGTGCCGTGAACAGGCCTCAGGGGCCACTTTCGGCCACAACAGAACACGACATGCTACCTGGATTAGCTCTTAGATGTCACAACCAGGTTGGTTGAGCTACTTCAGCACGACTGGAGCTATGAGTGAGGCGCATTGTCGTGCTGGTAGATACCAGTGTTGCAGGGTCAGTGCAGGCCAACGCTTCTTATGTTCTCCACAGTTCAGCGTCTCCTTAACAAACACCGGGCTTCGTTTCACCCTACGTTTCCGCACAGCATGATATACACTCCTGGAAATGGAAAAAAGAACACATTGACAACGGTGTGTCAGACCCACCATACTTGCTCCGGACACTGCGAGAGGGCTGTACAAGCAATGATCACACGCACGGCACAGCGGACACACCAGGAACCGCGGTGTTGGCCGTCGAATGGCGCTAGCTGCGCAGCATTTGTGCACCGCCGCCGTCAGTGTCAGCCAGTTTGCCGTGGCATACGGAGCTCCATCGCAGTCTTTAACACTGGTAGCATGCCGCGACAGCGTGGACGTGAACCGTATGTGCAGTTGACGGACTTTGAGCGAGGGCGTATAGTGGGCATGCGGGAGGCCGGGTGGACGTACCGCCGAATTGCTCAACACGTGGGGCGGGAGGTCTCCACAGTACATCGATGTTGTCGCCAGTGGTCGGCGGAAGGTGCACGTGCCCGTCGACCTGGGACCGGACCGCAGCGACGCACGGATGCACGCCAAGACCGTAGGATCCTACGCAGTGCCGTAGGGGACCGCACCGCCACTTCCCAGCAAATTAGGGACACTGTTGCTCCTGGGGTATCGGCGAGGACCATTCGCAACCGTCTCCATGAAGCTGGGCTACGGTCCCGCACACCGTTAGGCCGTCTTCCGCTCACGCCCCAACATCGTGCAGCCCGCCCCCAGTGGTGTCGCGACAGGCGTGAATGGAGGGACGAATGGAGACGTGTCGCCTTCAGCGATGAGAGTCGCTTCTGCCTTGGTGCCAATGATGGTCGTATGCGTGTTTGGCGCCGTGCAGGTGAGCGCCACAATCAGGACTGCATACGATCGAGGCACACAGGGCCAACACCCGGCATCGTAGTGTGGGGAGCGATCTCCTACACTGGCCGTACACCACTGGTGATCGTCGAGGGGACACTGAATAGTGCACGGTACATCCAAACCGTCATCGAACCCATCGTTCTACCATTCCTAGACCGGCAAGGGAACTTGCTGTTCCAACAGGACAATGCACGTCCGCATGTATCCCGTGCCACCCAACGTGCTCTAGAAGGTGTAAGTCAACTACCCTGGCCAGCAAGATCTCCGGATCTGTCCCCCATTGAGCATGTTTGGGACTGGATGAAGCGTCGTCTCACGCGGCCTGCACGTCCAGCACGAACGCTGGTCCAACTGAGGCGCCAGGTGTAAATGGCATGGCAAGCTGTTCCACAGGACTACATCCAGCATCTCTACGATCGTCTCCATGGGAGAATAGCAGCCTGCATTGCTGCGAAAGGCGGATATACACTGTACTAGTGCCGACATTGTGCATGCTCTGTTGCCTGTGTCTATGTGCCTGTGGTTCTGTCAGTGTGATCATGTGATGTATCTGACCCCAGGAATGTGTCAATAAAGTTTCCCCTTCCTGGGACAATGAATTCACGGTGTTCTTATTTCAATTTCCAGGAGTGTATTAATCTGGTCTTGCATGTCTTCATGGTGGGACATAATGTGTATCACTTCAACTGTATCACTGTAACACAGCATGGAAGGTGAGGTAATGCCGATATTGTACGAACGGCAGCAGAGCAGGCTGCATGCTCCTACTAACTTCCGTTTTACCTCCACAACCACGATATGTGGTCTGCTGTAAACTCGTAATATTCACTCTCGCCTTTAAAGTTATCTTTCACATCAGACTCTATAACGTTTCCACGTAAAACATGCTTTATAACTATGCAACTACAATTTTATTTATGTATATACAGGCACTGATTACGTGTGTGAGCTCTGAATAATAATAGAATAGAGACAATTATGATACATTTTGTACTTGTAAAGGATTAAGTAGTGGATTCGTGAAATAATGTCTGTGTCGCCGAGTTCTGAAATCGCCACAGAAAAGAAGTAATGAAGAAAAACTCAAAGGTTTCATGACAATCAGCCATTTTATAAGTAGTAGTGTAAGAATAATATTGTCGTTGTCGTCTTCTTGGAGTCACATAGAGAGGAGGAACCTGTGACGCTATGTTTAACACGTAGGTAGCTTTCATTTGTCAACATTGTAAGCAGGACGTTATTGGGCGCTGAGTATAAAGAATGGTGTGTGAACTTGTTATTCGAGTTTTAAATGTAGTTGTTTAATGAGAATTCGTATGGTACTATTAGAAAGCTTGCCTGGTGTTTTACACATCTATTTGCGACACTTTCAGCTTTTTAAGTCGTGTCCGCGGTGCAGAGCTGAGACACGGCGGAGCGAGCCGCCGCCGCGGCAGATTCAAATCTGACAATAAGGGCAACCATACGGCAATAAGCGGTCAGGCGAAAAGTGCATTTAAAATTGTTTCTCACAGCAGTTCGAGATCGGAGTACAAAGCAGCAGATTTTACGTTGTGCTTCACAGGCGGACGCGGGCTGCTAATATTGTAAACTTTAACAGTATCAAAGTTAAAATAGTTTCATGTTTCAAAAGGAAACCTTGCTATGCAAAAATTATGGGCTCGTAAAAGTTATAGAGAAATCATTTTCCGGTTAATAATGATAGTCTTACGCTCTAGTGTTAGCCATGGTACTGATTAATAATTAATGTTGACGAAAAATCCACTGCAAGGTTTGAGGTTCTTTAAGCATTCCGTACGGTAACTTCATTATTTTTGATAACAGAAATAATTTCGGAACATTTTTACAATAACTGTAGCAGTGGTGGATATGTTGTGCAGTCTACTGAGTTACAGTAACAAAACTGTTCATTTATTAAGAAGGCAGTTCCAGTATAATAACAATTAATCTCATTTGTTCGCAACATACAATTAACCAAAAAAAAACTTGTGTACAGAAAAAATAACTGGAGCGCGAAAACTCACGCAACGAATTTTGGCAATAATATCCCACGTACTAGCAAAAGTATGGCAACTAACAAATCTGGACCTGCGGTGGGGGGAGACACAGCAATACGGTGTGACCTTCAGAACTGAAACCTGGGGGAGGAAATCGACATAAAACTGCAGTCTCCATATGCCCATCTCTCAGTCACTCGACATGAATTTCCAACTGTTGCATCTCACTTCATCCTCAGGCCGCGAGTTAACGTCATTCCATTCCAGTCTGGGCATCATACGTGAAATGCAAGCAAACCCTGTAACATACAGGCAGGGGCAAATTAAAATAGCAAGGACGAATGGATACGATTGGACGTGAATGTGTGCACATAACCATAACAACACGCTGTGACGTATATGCCGGCCACGTGATCCAGACCAGATAAGAGAGCAGTGGGAGTGGAGCAGTGCAAAGGAGGCGACGGTGCTCACAGAGTAGCAGCGGGTGTCCGTTTTGGAAAGTAACGTCACAAAAAGGCATTGGGATGGTGTGGTTACTTGTTTGTCGAGAAGTTTAATGGTGTCAAAGTGCCAGCAAGAAACACCACGCAACGCTTAGTCCAAAAATGGCCTCAGACAGTATCTGTTTTGAACAAGTCAAAAAACATTCCAAAACGTGCATGGACTCGAGAAAATGTGAATGGAGCTCTCCAGAAAATGCTTTAATGTCCTATCAAATCAGTCCGACGCCTGTTGCAAAAAACTCGAATGACACGTCGATCATGCTGACGAATATAGCTGGGCCTGCACTTGCATCCCTACTGAGTGTCTGTTGTTCGGGCATTAAAACCAGCAGAGGTCCCTTAGTGCCTCCAGTTTTGTGATTAGCTACTTCGTGTCTACTTGAGTGGTTATGTCAACTCACAGAATCACAGGTTTTGTGCAGCGGAGAATCCATATAATTTCCACAAAACACAGCTGCATTATCGCAACGATGGGGTTAGGTGTGCAGTGTCTGCACACCACGTTATTGGCCCCATCTGCTTTCATCAGAGTCTGACTTCGGGGCGTTACATTGCCAACATTTTGAAATCATTTCTGGCAGCACTAACGGAGGAGGTAAACGCCTACAGTTAGTTTCAACAGGATGGAGCAGCTGCCCATACAGGCAGTCAAATCTAGGAGTCACATGTGACAGAGGTGTTAGCGGAGGTCAGTCTGGTCACGACCGCAGCTGGCCAGCCATTTCACCTGATCTGTCACTGTGCAATCATTGTGAAGGTGGTTCTATGAACCCTCTGACAGGCACTTACATGGGACTTGCAGAGTACCCATGTAAATGTAGACGTAGATGTAGACTTCTGCTGCAGCACCTGGAGACCTGGTCAAGTCGGCATGACAGCGGCTATGGAGCAAAATCAGAAAGAGTGCTACGACTGAGCATACGCAGAAGTAACAGAGGTGGTTGTGGCATTCAAACCGGAGTGTTTGGCAGAAGGAGGAAGTTGTTTTCGTGAAATTCTCAAAAAAATGGTTCAAGTGGCTCTCAGCAGTATGAGACAACATCTGAGGTCATCAGTCTCCTAGACTGAGAAGTATTTAAACCTAACCAAGTTAAGGACATCACACACATCCATGCCCGAGACAGGATTAGAACCTGCGACCGTAGCAGCACCGCGATTCGGGACTTAAGCGGGTAGAATTGCTCGGCCACAGCGGCTGGCGTGAAATTCAATTAGGTAAATTTACAGAAAAGGAATTCGAGGCAAAATGTGCTACATTTACGTTGAAACTATTGCACGTCTCAAGTAGGAACCTCGAGAACGAAGTAAGAGAGATTAATGTGCGTACAATGGTATCTATTCTGTCACACACACTCGCTAAATATGGCAAAGAAACAGTGGATACATTCGTTAAGGTTGTTACCAAGTACCATTGACCATGCTGTATTATTCATCGATCAATCATCAGTGATTGTTTGCTTAAGGGGCTCCGGAAAGGCTTAATATCATGAAAAGTTCAATTTTTACTTTTTTGCGTTTTCTGAATCTGCAGACTATTACCTTTTAATAGATAAATAACTTATTCAATTCCGAAGACTACAACTATTTTTAAATTTTTTTTGAAATGTGTTCTACATGGGCGTGACCCACTGTGGCGCTGTTAAACTGCTGTCAAATGGTATTATTATTAACGTCCGTGTTCATCAGGTACATTTTAGTGATGTGAGATAAAGTACGTGTTGTGGCTAACCTGTGATGGTTCAATATATATCGCTGGTGTGATTGTCGATTGTTCCATGTTTATTTACTCTGTCGTTATCTCGAAAATATTCGTAATTAATTCTGTTTCTTGAGTCTCTGTTTTGTTGAAGTGTAATAATGAGTAAAAGTAAAGTTATTAGAAATCCTCTGAAGGCTTTTAAGAAAAGGAGAAATGTTGGAAAGCCAAAGGTATGTGTTATTACTGTAAACAATAAAGACGATAACCAAGTGAGTGAACCTAACCTCTCAAGTACACCTGCCCATAGCAGTCAAAGTGGGAAAGAAAATACTTCACAGAAGAAGCTTGGTTCAATGAGTGAAAACTATGAATGTTTTATGGGCGAATCGGATGTGAATGAAATATTTGATATGTCGGTTCTCAAAGGAATTTTTTCAAACTGTGTAAGATGTATTCATTGTAGTGAAGTTGGTCTGGAACTCTCCATAATAAAGCACGTAGGACTTGCTAGTGAAATACAACTGAAATGTGATAAGTGTTCATACATGACCACCATTTGGAACAGTGTTGCAGTAACTGCAACTGAAGAAAATGGTAGCAAAATCTACGAACACAACAGCTGGGCATGAAGATAGGTTCTAACATGGTACGAGCGATGCTTGCTTTAGACAAGGAATGCCTTCGGGCTGCAGACAGGGCTGTAAAGAGTCTAGAAATACAAGCAAGAGTAAACAGGAGGAGGAACAAGAGGAAGCTGGAGGAGGAGTTTGCAGAGGATGAAGATAATCCATCCTATGGACCTGGAATGCACTAAAAAGTTAATCCAATCTTTGTCGCTCGAGTCCCAAAACTTTTATTTTCTCATACTAATTACATGTTTTCTAAGGATCTTCCAAACATATTTGTTTCAAACTTTCAGTAAATGTTACACAGTACCTTCTGCATAATTTAACACAGCCTTTTCCCAAAAAACTGTATATTTTTGAATATATAAATGAAAAATTGCAAAAAAAATGTTGTGAATTTTCATTACAATTGAAAAAAAATCATCTTTAATAACTGAACTAAAATTTTGTAACATCCCTGTGTTAAGTTGTAGCCCATATTCCAATAAATAATCTGTAAAAAGTTCAACTTCCTACCTCAAATACTTTGTGAGGAAAGATGTAATCTATAAGCGTTATTTTAACATTGCAAGTATAGGGCGTTCCGGAGCCCCTTAATGGTTCCTCTAAAACATGATACTCAAAGTGAGGTGGCATGTCACTGCCAGGGGAGCTGATGGACATCAGAACAACTTGTGCCACTTATCGCAGAAAGCGACGGAAAGGCCGGTGTTCTTGTGGAACATCGTCTCCTACTCACCCAGCAGAGGCAGGACAGCACTCTAGACACCTGCAGAGTGCAGTAATTCCTCAGACGCAGGAGGATCGTTTCATGTTAAAGTTCCCCATGCCACGCAACTGCGAGCGTATCTGATTTGTCACTTCAGAGGGAACTGTGGTACGTATTGGAGAGTAGTGAAAGTGTATAAATGTCTTGTCCTGTTGAAAGATCACCCCCAAAAGTAGCACAGTAGTACAGCTTGGAGGAATCCAGCACAGTTTAGTGTTCCCTCAGAGGACGAAATGGGTTACTTTAAGTTACAGTTGGCCACAAAGGATATTTAAAAACTGATCCTTTAACCAGTAACACAGGATATGAGAAACATCTGCGTTAGAGCAGCTGTGTGATTCAGAAAGTTAGTCAGTAAGCGCTGTCCTGCTGAAACAATACATCCCAGTATAGTTGTCCAAAAGGCAGCAGACCAGGTTTGTTGTATCTAGCAAATTCTGCGATTCCCGACCAAACACCATTGGTTATTTTGGGATATGATTCTGTCCAGCATGAAACGCCAATATATCAGTATGTCTGTGTCAGATGAACTCCTTGGAGAGCAGATCTGTGTAACACAATAACTGAACAGGCGGGTGTCGTCCTGTTCAAAGATTAAATCAGCTGGTTTTGTAGGAATGGAGTTGGAACAGGTCTGGTGTATCCTGCTCCCTTCTGGGTGCCCTGAACAAGCCTCATGGGTTTCCTGTGGCTACAACTGAACAAGACACGCTACCTGGATTACCTCTTAGATGTCACAACCAGGTTTGCTGAGATACTTCAGCACGACTGGAGCTATGAGTGAGGCGCATTGTCGTGCTGGTAGATACCAGTGTTGCAGGGTCAGTACAGGCTAACGCTTCTTATGTTCTCCACAGTTCAGCGTCTCCTTAACAAACACCAGGCTTCGTTTGACCTTACGTTTCCGCACAGCATGATATATTAAAGTGGTCTTGCATGTCTTCATGGTGGGGCACAATGAGCATTACGTCGGCTGTATCACTGCAACAGAGTATGGGAGATGAGGCAAAGCTGATAATGTACCAACGGCAGCAGAGCAGGCTGGATGCTCCTACTGACTTCCGTTTTACCTCAACAACCACGATATGTGACTGTCGGTTACAGATACACTCAGTAAGTTTCGTGCCATCTCATCAACAATCGGTATGTATACATTTTATGTTAAGAGGTGCTGACTATTTGATTCCAAAGACTGATCTTTTATCTCTGTGCCATAAAATCTTAGAAAATTGTGGGAGGGAGAATCAGTTCCACGCAGTATGTTAGTAAAAGCGCGTCGTCTTGCTGAAAGTAAACGTGTTGCAGAATCTTCATCGGAATCGACAGGATGTATACAGCACACTACTGTATCATTTCAACATTAGTCTGGTGCAATTTTAGGTTGTGATTTCGCACAGCACGGTACTCAGACTTGGTCGGGTATGTAATGAACACTTCTGAGAGCAGAGCGTGGAAAGCAGTGAGTGCAGTCGCGTTGTCTTGTTGGAAGCACACGTTCTAGCGACGACGTAGTGGATGAGGAAACCTAATGGGTTTTGTTTCATCCTGCACCATAAGGATCCCTCAACAGACGATAAGGCTTGTTTTGGGTTACGTTTGCTTGTGGTGTCCCCTCTATGTTTTGTACATTGTCCAGGAAACTGAATAACCAGCGGAAGGTTGGAGCTGTGTGACATGTTCAGTGAGTGATCGAGCGTTGTGCTGCTGGAAGAACACGTGCCACTTGTAACGCAACACCACAGTATGTAACACAATAATACAGCATTACAAGTGAAATACTTAATCTTGTTCTCTCTTGCCAATATGAGTTTTTTTGTTATATATAATCAGTAGCATCTGAAGTTACATACACGTGCGTGTTCTATAAATGTTCGCATTTTTCGCCATTTGGGTACTGCACGGATATGGTGGGTCGACTATTTTTTGATATAATACAATGAATTTGTAATGCATATCACTTAATTTTTATGGTTACAGAGTATATATTACAATAACAAACATCGTAACAGCTTTTCTTGACGTTTTGGTTTGACGATTTGTGCCGAAATTGCCGAAAATGAATAATTTCGCGAGTTTTATTACAACCTGTAAACTTCACACTTGGCTCCAGCACCACAGTTCTGCACAGTGGGTGTCAGTAGAAATTAATATCCCAGGGGATTATAATTGACGTTCGTCCGCTCATGGAGACGAGTACTGGCTGTAATTATTCCATGGCAGCGAAATTTGGTAGATATGCGGAAACCACTCTTTTCATGCAAGATGGGACAACAACTCAAGTCGCTGAACCCATGAAAGATCTGCTTAACGCTGCCTCCGGAATTCTGATTTTGCCCACCCGGTGCAAATCAGCTTTACATTGTTTGTATGAGGCTAATATATCAGCGTAAGAGTGGAAATGTCAAACCACTGTCATCTCTATTAACATTTTATTTTCAACATGTTGACATCATTTATTATCTTATTAAAACTGTTGCAGTTAAAACAGTTCACTAACGACGCAATATGGACGTCACGTCAATCTAGACGTACTTGAAAATGCGACAGAGCCGAAACAGTCAATCGTAAATAAAGATTACTGATTTTTAGCAGCTATTCGGTGCATCTGCTCTAATAATCATGTCGTTACCAGACATTCATTATGCTGCTGGCCCTAAAGAAAATAAAAGATAAACTTCTATACTTCTTTCTAGCATTCACAGCACCAGAGCTGCACCTGGTGGCCAAAACTGGAACTACTTTTTTTTCCAGCGTAAATCATTTCTGTGATAAGGCATTAGAATGTCCACCAACTTTCGTGTCCATACGGTAATTACATTACACACTGGACCTCTACAAGTAATTGCACTGTAATTATAACCACGCTTTACGTTCGTACTGACTATCAGACCAACTGTGTGTCTGGACTGAAGAGTTTCTAGCAAACAGAACACAACATGACACTCTAAACGCAGATAAATCATCAGGCGTCAAAGTAATTTCGAGTATGGTCCAAAAGAGTGCTAAATAACTTATTTTTTATCACATAAATGACCTAGTAGATAACGTCAGAATTTCCATGAGATTTCCAAGGGTGATGCTGTTGTATACAGAGAAGTCGCTAATCAAACAATTACTGCGAAATGCTGGAAGACCTGGAGAGGATCGACGCCTGGTGCAGGAAGTGGCAGCTGACGCTCAACATAAACGAAAGTAGTGTACCTGCAATACGTAAACAGAAAGACTCTTTATCGTATGACGACATGAGCGCGAAACAATCACCGGAAGCAGTTATTTCCGTAATATATCTAGGAGTTATGTTTATGGAGTGATTTGAAGTGGAACAGCACACAAAACAGTTTTCGGGTGAGGGAGACGCCAGAGCGTGACTCGCCGGAAGCCAGCGTACTGTTTCCTCCTACATACATCTCGCGAAAAGACCACGAAGATAAAAGTAGAGAGATCTTAGCACAGAAGGATGGTAACTAGTGGTCGCTCTTCCTGCGAATCATACGCGGCTGGAACAGAAAAGGGGGAGGTGACAGCGTTGCGCAAAGTACCCTCCGCCACACAGCGCAAGCCGGCTTCTGCAGTATAGATGTAGTTGTAGATGTCACCACATGTCGGTAACCTTACTAATTTCTCCTGAATATGCAAATCAATTATATCTAAGGCTTAAGGTCTAATTAGTACTTTAAAATACACCATGCCCAGTTTCTTGATAGTTAAATAAATAAGGCGATAACTTGCGCTATTACCTTAACTATTCCTTGTCTTCCCCAGAACAAATTTATATCGATTACATCCCCCAGGTTGCAGTTCTAGAGGTCGTACCTTACTACTGTCTCTAGCCCCCTCCACAGCTCTGGATATATTACTTGCCATTAGCATTACGCCGTATCTGTGCTCACTTTTAATGTGCCACAGAAGCCTGCACTTTAAATAATGACAATTATAATAAAATACACTACCTGACACAAAAACATTAAATGTCTAGAAGGGGAGGAGAAAACGAATTGAAACTTCAGCGGTAGAGGGAGATAATCGGTGTAACTTGCAAGATCGAGTCAAATTCACAGGGATGTGGGCATATGAGGCCAGTTATCAGCGTGACGTTCCACCGCCTCTGCTGGGATGGGTGTCATGGAGTCGCTCTGTACCCACCTGGGGCCAGCAGGTGCACAGCTGTTGATGCTTACACTGGGACGAAGCCGGCGTCCAAGGCTGTCCCACACACATTCCGTTGGGGTCAGGGAATACTTCAACACGACACTGCCCGTTCACAAAGACACGTGCAATATGTTGGCGAGCATTGTCCTGCTGGAAAACAGCACCACGATACTGTCACACTGGAGGTAGCGCATGAGGATGCAAGTTATTTCCATTCATTAAGTAAACAGAGGTAAAATTTGTTTCATTTACTTTATCCAATATCAGAACTGCTCTTGATCTGATGGTAAATTAAAAAAAAAGTAATAATATTCACTCTCACCTTTAAAGTTATCTTTCTCATCAGACTCTTGCAACGAATTTTGTCAATAATGCCTCACATAATAGGAAAAGTACGGCATGTAACAAATCTGTGGCTTGGGGTGGGGGCAGACACAGTAATACGGGGCGACCTCCAGAACTGGAACCTGGGGGAAGAAATCGACATAAAACTGCAGTCTCAGTATGTCCATCTCTCACTCACTTCCAGCTGTTCCATCTCACTTCATCCTCAAGCCGCGAGTTAACGTCATTCCATTCCAGTCTGGGCATCATACGTGATATGCGAGCAAACCCAGTAATATACAGGCAGGGACAAATAAAAATGGCGCGGACGAATGGATACGATTGGACGTGAACGTGTGCACATAACAACACCCTGTGACGTATGTGTCGGCCACGTGATCCAGACCAGTTAAGAGCGCAGTGTGTCAGTGCGACTGGAGCAGCGCAAAGGAGACGACGGTGCTCACAGAAGAGCAGCTGGTGTTGGTTGTGGAAAGTTACGTGACGAAATAGGCGGTGGAATGGTCTGGTCAGTTGTTTGTCGAAAACTTTAATAGTGTCAAAGTGCCAGCAAGAAACGCCACGCTAAGCGTAGTCCCAAAATGGCGTCAGACGGTATCAAAAACACTCTGAGACATGCCCGGACACCTGGAAATGTGATTTTAATGCACCAGAAAATACTTTAATGTTCTACCAAATTAATCCGGCGTCTGTTGCAAGAGACTGGAATGACACATCGATTATGCTGACGAATATTCTGTCTCGGCACATGCATCCTTACTGAGCATCTGTTTCTCGCGCGTGATAACCAGCACTCGTTCCTTAGTGCTTCCAGTTTTGTGACTGGATGAGAAAACAAT
This sequence comes from Schistocerca piceifrons, assembly GCF_021461385.2. NCBI lineage: Eukaryota > Metazoa > Arthropoda > Insecta > Orthoptera > Acrididae > Schistocerca > Schistocerca piceifrons. The sequence continues at coordinate 2,583,072 of NW_025728455.1, read as the reverse complement.
GAATGGCTTGGACATGGATCCGTTCTTTATGTCTGACGAAGTGGTTGTCAACTCACAGAATCACAGGTTCTGGGCAGCAGAGAATCCGCACAGTTTCCACAACGATGGGGTTAGGTGTGCAGTGTCTGCACGCCACGTTGTTGGCCCCATCTGCTTTCATCAGAGACTGACTTCGGGGCGTTACATTGCCAACATTTTGAAATCATTTCAGGCAACACTAACGGAGGAGGTAAACATCTACAGTTAGTTTCAACAGGATGGTGCAGCTGCCCATACAGCCATCCAATCCTAGGAGTCACGTGTGATAGAGTTGTTAGCGCAGGTCAGCCATTTCACCTGATCTAGGGTGTGTTGCAACAACCCCCATAGTCTTCAAGAACTGCAGCACAGCGTTTGAGATGAGACTGCAGCAATCCCAGCGGTCCAGCTTCGGTCCACCTTCAGCAGCTGAATGACCAGGACCCACAAGTGCCAAGAGGTGGACGGTGGCCACTCGTGGTATCTGCCACAGTCTGGTTAATGCTGTATTTCCTTTCCCCTGCTGCGTTTCTTTTTACCCTGGAACTCCGTTCTGTGGACCACTTTTATTTGCCCCACCATATAAGCTGCTGAACTATCTTGGAGGCTAAATTCTTCATCGAGTCTCATCGTAACGACATTTATCCTCAGATCACTAGTTTGTAGGTCGACGGCATGACATACCTAACAATTAAAGTGATGGAAAGTTGATGATGTGCCACGAAAACTGCTCTGGGCCTCAAACTCCGTTACAACGTGCAACTAAGTTCCTGACGATGACGTTCTTGTGTCATACGTTCTCGACATTCCGTCCATGTTCATTTTTGAAAAAAAAAAAAAAAGTTCCAGTTCACAAGAAATATCTCCATCGTCGTTTTCAGAAACAACTGACTACCGCTGTGCTACCAGACAAGGGGTCGGTGGCTGCCCCACTCTGTACATTGCCGACCTATCTCGAATGCTGTTTCCACAAGTTGTGATGTTAATAATTTGGCTCAAAAAGGGTTGAAATAACTCTGAGCATTATGGGACTTAACATCTGAGGTCATCAGTCCCCTACAACTTATAACTACTTAATCCTTACTAACCTAAAGACTTCACACACATCCTTGCCCGAGGCAGAATTCGAACCTGCGACCGTAGCGGTCACGCGGTTCCAAACTTAAGCGCCTGGAACCGGACGGCCAAAGCGGCCGGCAATAATTTGGCGCATTCCTTTATCGTCTCCTAGGAATAAGATAATAACCGTCATTCTGGTTAAAGTTATTGCTCTACATTCTGATGTCTACAGCCTCTTACACAGCAGAGAATGTAAGACATGAATGGTGTGTCGCATTTATTTTTATGTAGAACATCTACGTCCGTTTCCTGAGAATTACCTGTTTCCTTCTCTTCATCTGTATTAAATATATTTTAGTTTTGTAACGTTCTTTACTTTTTCCTAGTGCATTTCTGTGGATTGCAAACAGCTGCATCATACACATATTTTTATATTCAGAGGAGAAAGTTGGTGACTGAAATTTTGTGAGAAGTTCTCGCCATAAGAAAAATCATCTTTGTACAAATTACTGGCATCGCAACTGGTAGATCATATCCATGACACTCTGCACTATTTTTCGACAGTACAACACTAACTGCCCTTCATTGAACTTTTACGATGTCTTCCACCAACTCAGTCAGCAGATGGTCCCATACCGCAGAGCAAAATTTCAGGAGATATCAAGGAAGGATGTAAAACTCCCGTCATGATGGGACGTTAAGCGCCCCCAACCTGAGGCGAAAGCAAAGGATGCGTGATGGAGGGGAAGCTGCGTTACGAGAGGCACACCTACTGTCTCTCCTGAGCAGAGCGCAGCAGTTGGGCGAGGCTATGAGGGCAAGTCTAACGACGATTCCGGAACCCTGCAGCCTGGCTGCTGCCGTTCCTCACGTCCTGCACGACGTTAAGAGTCTCCCAACCCAAGGCGAAAGCAAAGGATCCGTGGCACAGGGGGAGCGGCGCAAAAGGGACACAACATCTGTCACTTCTGGGTCCTGGGCTGAGTGGCAGTGTAGGGCCGGTGCTGGCCTTGGCTGCGGCGTGCTGCGCCTCCCAGGTGCTGCTGCTCCCCAGAACACAGGGACGTGCCTCCATCTGTGTCTCTGCTGCTGGTGACCTGGTTTGCTGTCGTGAAATCTTACCCCAAGTCGGCAAGTGTGCCTTGCTACTCCTCTGTCCCCAGGCGTGTTCTGCCAAGCCCACGGGGTGGTAACACAGCCAGGTTTAGGCTAAATGGGTCCACACCCCCGAACGACTGCGTGACCAGCCCACCACCTGAGTAGGAGTGGGTCGTTGGCCGCAAGGTGGAAGCTCAGGCCAGTAGGGGTCGAAGGGCGAGAGGTGCATCCGCCTCTACGGACTGCGGGCTGTACTTGCCCATGCAGGACGAGTGAAATCGGCGGTGACAAAGTACTGAACGGACAAGTGTGCTGGTAACAAGGCATTGAACCCGGCAGCTGAGGGGTCCTCGGTCTACAGGCGAGGCCGGCGGTGGAGCTGCAGTTTAGTCCCCCCCACCCATGCCAGAGGAGTCGGTCCAGGTTAAGAGAAGTGGTTCCCAATCTCAGGGGCCCTGTGGAAGAAACTGACAGCTCTGGAAAAGGATTAGGTAGGGTTCCATGCCATACACGTCAAAAATTACCTCTTGGTATAGCTCGTGGTACCTCATTGCCACAATTGCGGAGACATAGATCATATACACAAATACTGTAGCAGGAAGCCTGCATGCTCAAAGTCAAAGCTGAGGACTACTTAAGAAAAAACTACAATAAACCAGGCGTCTGTATACCATGCATGCATAGGGGCAAAAAGACCTGTGGTGCATTTGGTACAAATTGCCCAACATATAAAATGTTGGTACAGCACCTAATTTCCAGAATAGATTATGGCTGATGGTGTCACTGAGACCAGGAGAGCCAAAAAAAGAAAGTCTCTCAGGCTCCTATTGGTTTCTCCTCCTCCCTCATCTGGGGGCCTACTCAAACTGATGAAGCGGAAAGATATGTTGGGCGACCAGTGGCAATGGGCTGACCAGCAATAATCCAACGCAGCCCAGTATTAGACAACAGCCCACATGCTAGTACAATAAACAGTGCCATGCCCGTACAAGAAGGATTTTCATAACAAATACTACAGGAAAGCACTGCTACCAGCACGATGCAGCTGCAGGCAGCACAAAGAGCTATGGGAGCAGACCCAAGAAGAGTGTACGCAAACTTAGAGCTTGACATGCACGTCGTATGCTTAGGGTACAAATATGGTAGAAAGGTCACCCTCTCGGCAATGGAGTCTGTAGACAGGATACAACTCAAGTCGATGAATCTCCCCACTGACTTCAGAGCCCTGCGTGAGCTCATTGAAAAGGTTTTTGAAAGACGGGATGAAAGATTTGATTTGGAGGAAATTTAAATACAGTGTGACCTAGCAAACGGACACATTGCGTTAGATTGGAAAAAGGCCTGACCTGATTGTAACGTACATACTTACTTTCCATAATGTCAAGTGAAATAATGATTGGACAGATAATAGTCACTAGGTCATTCAGGGAGTGCCAAGGGCACTGGAGGAGTGGATGCTGGATATAATCTGCTTGTAGGAGCCATACTCCCAAGCTGGACAAATCTCCTTTATGGCTGCCACTTGGCACATAATGTACACTGGGGAGGAGCCAAAAGCAGCTATAATTGTAGCAAATAAGGCCTTACGAATTGCTACCATAGCACAATTATCAAATAGTCACTGCAACATCGTGGAATTGCAATCACTTGTTGAACTAGTGTACATCATTAACATGTACTTCCAATATAGAGGTAATTTTGACGACTTCTTGGATCATCTCACTCGAGTCACCACGGCATTGTGGGGGAAAAGATTATTGTAACCGCCCCTATGGTACGGCGGCACTAGAGATGCAAATGGGGAGAAGGCTGAAGAGTTCATCATTGTCTCAGAACTAGTTGCGGCAAACAGATGAGGGAATCCCCACACCTATAGAGGTGGAGGTGGATTTGGAAAAAACATAGATGTCATCCTGTCAACACCCAGTTCCCTCAGCAACATCGAACTGGAGAGTCCTAGATCAAGTCACAACGACCATAATCTGATTGTGTTTAGCCTTAATGACAAGGAGTGCCACTGGGACGTGGGGTGGGAGGTCCAATATAACTCCAATAACACATATTGGTAATGCCTAGCTCAGGAGTGTGACATTAAACCGTTGCCTATGGGTGATGTAGACGTTGATAGGTATGCTGAAAAGATGGTGGGGTCTGTAGTTAGAGCGGTGAAAGCCGCTGTACCACCCAGGAGGAGAGCCATTGCAGCCTCCCCATCACCATGGACTGCCGGACTACAACGTATGCGCCAGTCTGTGAGACAGACGAGGAAGTATTACGAGCAATGTGTCATCTGGCAAGAAAAACAGTTCCGGCTGCAGTGATACAGGTCAGCCAGAAAGGTCTTCCAGAAAGAACTGAGGGGGTTAGGGTTAAAAGCTGGGAAAGATATGTGCTGGACCAACAGGCCACTGCCCATAGGGGAGTCCCCTATAAGAAAAAATAAGATCTCTCAAGGTTCTCTCGACAATCATAGATGGCGACCAAATGACAGAGTCCTGGCAGGAGTCTGCCGAGGTCCTTCTACAGATTCTGTTACCAGATGATGAGGAGAATGAGGACAACGAGATTCAGTGCCAGATCTGTAGGGAACATCATGTAGAGTAGAGCAACAACACCAATTAATAGAGAAGTTTTTGGCTGACAGTCTGGCGATACACAGGATACTGCGCGGGATGAGTAACAGGCTGTTTAGCTTTTGGCTGGGGCGATCAGTGTCTGACGCAACTGCCCAGGCGGTTGAGGTTTGCAGCTCAGCCCCACGCAAGTATGTGGTAGGCATCATGGTGGACATCAGTGGCGCATTCGACAACCTGTGGTGGCCCTCGCTCTTCTCCCCCTTGTGTGAGAAGGAGTGTTCAGGGCCCCGCTGTGGCTCTCTGAGGAGCTGTTAAGAGGACAGGGAGGTTTGGTTATCATCGCCTAGCGGGAAAATAAGTAAAACCATCACGAAGGGTTGCCCCATGGATCTGTTCTGGGGACACTCTCTTGGAATGTGAATATAGAACCGCTGCTAGAGAAATTATATCTCAGCTAGGACGTACTAGACGTGACAGCCTACGCAGATGACCTCCTGCTGGTTAGGGGCCATGGTCGTGAAGACCTAGAACCGAAAGTGGAAAAAACAATAACATCACTTTTAGAATGGTGCCGCGAAGCGAAAATAAGGATTGTACCACACAGATCCACGTATCTATTGCTGAAAGGTAGCCTGATTAGAGATCCAACCGTTAGAATGAAAGAATCACCAGTTCTTCGGCGCCGCGAGGCCAGATATCTAGGGGTTGTAATTGATGAAAAGTGAAATTATACGTCAGATATAGACACCATATCTCAACGAGCCCTACAAGTTTTAAGCAATCTCATCAACATAGGACATAAAAGATTCCATCTGAAACCCAATCTCATTAAACTCTACACAATAATATTTCTACATCAATAGTAGGTTACAGGTGTGGGGTCTGGGCACAGAGGGTCACGAGGCCTGCCATGACCGTGAAAAGGGTGCAGAGGAATATGCTGTCACGCTCTGTTGGGCATATCGAACTCCTCCTGGGGAGGGGGGGGGGGCGTTGTTGGTGTTAATGGGGCTGTATCCATTAGACATCAACATACGGGAGAAGGCACACATGGTACTGGGTAACCAAAGGAAAGACCAGGGAAATCATGGGGGTACAGTTAGGTGACAAGTTTGCTATCAGTGGAAGGGGGGAGGAGCTATGGCAGTAATCATGGGAAAATGAAGAAACGGGGAGAAGGGTATTTCAACTGCTCACTGATAACAAGGAAAGATTACAGATTGGTTACTTTGAGCCAAGTAGAGGAATGCTCCACTTTCTTACAGGGCATGGGCCATATCCGATATACTTACGTCGATTTGGTGAACGGGCTACACCAGCGTGTGAGTGTGGTGTTCGGGACGGCACACCCGAACATATCATCTATGACTGTCGAACATATGACGACGTAGCGTATGATGTAAGACAACAACCACCGAACAGAGACATCTTCTCCATAATACGACGTGCTGACACCTATCCTAAATAGTTTGGCAAACGAGGTATCACTTAAGATTATGAGGGAATTTATTAGGGACCAAAATAGTCAATAAACAGACCAACAAAGGCTGAGGGGCACCTACCCAATACCGCCGGACGCGGAATGGCCGGCCGCCGTTACGACCGAGATCGGCCGCGCTCCAGGATCAGGCAGGCAGGTGTATCAAATCTCATCAACAGTAACAGCACTTCCAATTTAGAATGTAGATTAACTAACAATACTAACAAGACTAGGGACTCCAGCGAAACGCAGTCTTTGGTTCCTTTTCCGACAACATTTTCTGTAACAGCGTTCAAATTCGAATAGTTCGTAACTGTAATTCCTAGGTATTTAGTTGAACTGACAGTTTTTATATTTGTGTGATTTATTACATATCCGGTACGTGAAGGATTTCTTTTCGTATTCATGTGTATGACCTACCTCTGTCCATTGTTTAGAGTGAGTTGTCACTTTTGGCTAAATAAATTGGCATTTGGCGATTGGTTCTGATCTTATGTCAACTTTACTAGATGGTTAACGGCAGAATAATGTGCAAACACTCTGACAAAGCTGTTCAAATTGTCTCCTAAATAATTTATACAGATTAGGGACAGCAGACGGTTTATAACCCTTCCCTTTCGTACCCCTAATGCCATTTCTGTTTTACTCGATGACTTTCCGTCAGTTAGTACGCCCAGTGACCCTTCCGCCAGGAAATGATGGATCCAGTCGCACAACTAGGACAAAATTCAATGGGTTTGCAAAATGATTACAAGCCGTTTCTGAGAAATGGTATCAAAAGCCTTCTGGAAATCAAGAAAAGAACCAGTTCAAAGTCCGTTGTCGATAGCACTCGTTACTATGAAAGCTAGGTGTGCCTCACAAGAACGATATTTACTGAATCGGTGCTGAGTATGTCTCAATAGACCGTTTTCTTCGAGACAATTCATAATGTTCGAGCCCAGTGAATGTTCCAAATCTTACTGCAGATCGACGTTACTGGTATGGGCCAGTAATTCAGGGAATTACTCCTGTTTGCTTTCGTGACTGTTGGTGTGACGTGTCGAAATTTCCACTCATTAGGGGCTTGTATTTTGTCGAGTTAGTGGTTGTAGATGATTTCTAAATATATATCACCATACGCGTAAGGGGACGTGACTGGTATACAATTCGGCCGGAAAAGTTGCCTGTATTAAGTGGTTTAAGTTGCTCCTCTACATCGAGGATATCTACTTCTAACTTACTCAAGTCGGCTGCAGTGATTGACCGAATTTTGTAATATTTACCGCACTTCGTGACTCCGCTTTAGTGGCACTTTGATCAGTAACATAACCACTGTCATCATACTGTGGTGGCACAGATTGTGTATTGCCTCTGATGTACTTTACATACGACCAGAATCTCTTTGGGTTTTTCTACCAGATGTGTAGGCAAAACTCCGTTGTGGACACTATTAAAAGCATCTCGCATTAAAGTCCGCGCAAAATTTTGAGCTTTTATAAAACATTGCCAATCTTGGTGATATTCCATTGTTTTAAGTTTCCCGTGATTTTTTTCCTTTCTTCTTGAATAGTGGTCTGTCCTGTGCGCAATAGGAGATTAGTACCGTCGCTTATTAATATATTTGGTATAAATCTCTCGATCTGCGGGAAGCTACTAACGCAGGATCGCGATTTCTCGCCTCCAAGTAGTATTTGCGTATTTGGACCATTACGGATGTGCGCCAGGAATACTCGACGCGTTTACGTGTGTGTGTGTGTGTGTGTGTGTGTGTGTGTGTGTGTGTGTGTGTGGGAAGTGCGTAATTTCTTCACTGCGATTGCATGCGGTTATCGGTCAGTGGGCAGCTAACATCCCGTTTGCGGTCTGAGCCGCTTCCAGTTTCCGCCAGCCCGGCTGTGGGCGTCACAGCAACACAGGGCGAGGGAGGCCAGCGGGGGACACGGGCCGCGTCCACACAGTAGGGGGTGCAGCGTACGGCCCAACCCAAAATCACTGTAGTGGTGATACGTTACTTCAGGCGACTCTTGCCGGTACGTCGATAAGCAGTACAGAAAACGAAAAATAAAATTCAGAATTTTTATCGTTGTGGAGGAGTAGGGAATCGGAAGGCACTGCACACTTTTGACTCAGCACCTCCCAAAACGTTGAATCCGTCGTCCTTGCATGGCGGCACTGCGTTCTCTGCCACCTAGACCTATGGGCCTGACACCCAAGGATTTCTTGTCGTGGGGTTATGCGAAATACCTTGTGTATATGCCACATTTGCCGAAAACTATTCGCCCATGTCTGAAGCGTCGGTTACTTTACACACACTCCTAATTGTATGGCGTAACATGGTTTGTAGCTTACTTGTTACACGCGTCATCATGGGCTTCATGGAAAATACCTATAAACAATCTAAAATAATTACCTATTGGTAACCATTTCATTAAGTTTGAACTCTACAGCTACAAATACATATACATAATTCGACAAATTTATATAACAACAAAACGCAAAAGAGTAATGAAAATATTAATGGGATTAAGTAGACATATAGGTATCAGAGTAGCAAATCTTACCTGGAGATTATCAGTGCAAGGGAGAGCCTGAGAAACTGTCGTACCCCAATGTCATTTGTGCACTAAGTAAAATATTCAACGTTGTAAACTAAATCAGTCCAATCCCGCCTGAACCCGCATTGTTAGCGGAAAGACCGCCGTGGGGTGGCGTCATTACCTCAGTGATGCAATGTAGATGCAACAACATGGAAAAGGCGTCTATAAAGGAGCCAGACCAACATGGGGTTCCCAAGAGGGGCAGCAGCCTATCGTGAATAACGCTGAAGATCGGTACATCGAGTATTTAATGAACAGATTCTGAATCGAAGTGATGAAACATATAGAAGGAATAGATTTAGTACATGACCGGAAGTATCAAGGAATAGTGAATCAGGTAATGGAACGAAGTGCGTGGTACATAAAAAGGGAAGAAGCTAAGCACTGAATGGTTGGAGGTATCGGGAATTCTTTACGTCATTAACTACAATTTAAACCATTACTTCTAGATAGTAGCATCGATATATATAATTCTGATACGCAATGCAATTTGGAATACATCGTTCATGATTTACAGTCCTGCTGATTACAAACAACTATACAAACTTTACCTCAGACCTCAACCCACAGGTGTCCTACGGACGTAAACAAACCAAAGAGTGTGCCTAAAATATTGGTTTTCCTCATCAGAATCGACAGCAAACCAACACCTACAACGATAGTTCATGTATACTTGCCGATGTTCCAAGCAGAATATGAAGATATGGCGAACATATATGAGGGTACTGAACGGGTAATTCAGTATGAAAGGGGAGGGGAAACAAAATAGTCATGAGGAACTGGAATTCGGTTTTGGGGGAGGGAGTAGAAGAAAATGTTAAAGGACAAAATGGGCTTGGCAGTAACAATGAGAGAGGACAAAGACTAATGGAGTTCTTCAGTAGATTTCAGGTAGTAATAACGAAGGCTCTGTTCAGTATTTACGAGTGGTAGGGGTAGGCCTGTACTAGGAAAAGACTCGGAAATATGGGAAAAGTCCAGTTAGATGACATCATGGTCAGGCAGAGACTCCGAAATCAAAAGAGATATGGAATCCAGTATTAGAATCAGGTACACGCAGAAGCTCATGTAGACTCAGATCGCAATTTAGTAATGACGAAGAGCAGACTAAAGATAACCAATTTGGGCAGGAATAAATAATGCGCTAAGAACTGGGATACAGAAATACTCATGAATAAAGATATATGGTTGAAGATCTCTGAGGCTATAATTACAGCGCCGATGAATAGCTCAGAAGGAAATTCAATTGAAAAGGAATGGACTTTTATAAAAAGAGGGACTACACAATTTGGAAAGAGAAACATAGCTAAAAAGAAGGTAATTGAGAGGAAACAGAATCAAGGTAACAGAAGAAATACTTCAGCAGGCTGACGAAAGGAGGAAGTACAGAAACGTACAGGCAAAATCGGGAATAAGGTAATACAAGTCACTTAGGAATGAAATAAACAGGAAATTCATGAGACCTAAAGTGGAATGGCTGCATGAAATGTGATGAAATCGAAAAAGAGATAAATAATTGGCGGAAGGAGTGACCCGGGAAATAGAAAAGTTAAAACAGCCTTCGGTGAAATTAAAAGGAAGGGCGGTAAAATTAGGAGTCCAATGGGAATTCCACTGTTAAATGCAGAGGAGACAGCTGAATACAGTAATAGAATCACAAACAGCTATGGAAGATGTAAGTTTGATCTCCCATTTTCGCCAACTGATCTATTTCAGAATTTCGCTACCAGAATGAAGATGATGGTCTCAGATTAGTGTTTGGAGTAGCAAAACAGAGGACGTAGACAGACTGAATTTCAGGAAATGTAATTTCCAGGTCGCTGTTCGGTAATCGCTCTATGGTGAACGATTGATTTGAAAAAACTAAGACCTCTTTTTTGAACGATTGGAGGAGCTGCTCATGTAATCTATAAGAAACAACATTTTAAATTAGGAATAAAATCACGTCAGTGTCGGATGAGTACCACATTGAAATGTGGAGTCTTCCCAGCTAGATATGCTGAAAATTAAAATTGGTGAGACAGTTAATAATAAAATTAAACATGTGGTCTGGAGTATTTAAGTAAGTGAAGGTAAGGTAGTATATTATAATATCACTACAATTACAGGCCGTAATGGTTACATTGTGGAAGTAGACTGCAGAAAGACAAGAGTCAACACCCAGGTTTTTACTATCTGCTCTTAAAAATTTTACGAGGACACAAATAAAGGTGAACGTAAATTGTGGAACCTCTGTGAAATCTCTAGGCACGGTGAATATGATAAGGTGCAACAAGTAAAACGATTAATTCTAATCTAATTCTTTCATTTTTTAATACAACTTTCCTGAAAACAATATTATAAGATTCGCTTCTGCTGACTGTAATTATATGAAGCGTCCAAGAATCGCTGCTGCTACTCGGTTAACTGAACAACTTTCCGAACTAATTGTTTCCTAATTCATATTTTACTCTCTTCACAAATATGCTAGTGAAGCTTGTAAATGTTTTACCAGAGATTGGGCGACCTAGCTAGGAACATTCATAAACATTTTAAAACAAGTGTTAGGTGACAGGAGCAACTGCATTAATTTAAAAAGTTTTTAGATATCAAAATTCATAAATTGTTGCATCCATCATAGACAAGATGGCTATCTTTGCAGGGCATGGTAGAGAGAAATTTAGAAGAGTGGAATACGTTGGAGGTGTCTCCTTTGATTCTAAGTACAACAGTTCTCTGCCAGTCAATCGAGGTCCATGTCAACCAGTTTCCAAGCGAACATTTCCTATAATAGCTGCACACAGAGGAGATGTGGTTCTCGGTACCTGTAAGAAAGCCATCGCTAACAGTGGCACATAACGCTGCACGTCTCCAGTGGGCCAAACAGCACAGGAACTGTCCAGAGGCTGACTGGAGTGTGTGGGGGGGGATGCGAGTGCAGTGGGCTCTGAGCGGTCGCCTCTTTCAGATGATGTGAGGTGTCAAGGCCACTGTCAGTCCAGTGAGGGCACTGTTCAGGTTGCAGACGCTTCTCTAATGTTACGATAATGTACCATGAATATCACGAATATAAATCAGGTCGTTTATTTCAACGTTCTTGGTGACCAATTGTTGTCCTTCATTCTACCCATTCATGTCGAGTGTGCTATGAACAGTTACATCTTCCAGGTCTGTACACAAACGTTCCTGCTTTTAGGAACCTTCAAGCACTCCATCCCGCCTTGAATGGTTCACTAAGCAAACAGATCCTAATCCTGCAGATCATGCAGGGGTCCTTTGGAATACCACATCAAACCAGAAACAGTACTGAAATGGAGCGCTGCAGCCTATCTCCACGTTGAACTATCTGTTTACTAAGCAACAAGTAAAGGAACAGGAAGAGAAGTTTTGTGAGGAAATGAAAGTTCTGGGGCGAGAAGCAAAACCCTTAAGCATTCTGCATGACACAGTTCCGCCAGCAACGCCGAAACTCATGGGGCAGCAATAGAACTGAATGGACAATATCTTGAAAACCGGTTGTAAATGATTTTCTAGCAAAGTAAAAGAGTGATAATGGAATGTAATGAAATTAAATGAGGCGCTGCTGAACGAATTAATTTACGAAATTATGTAGGCATGAGCTTTGCTCTATGGGCAACAGAATAACTGAAGATGGACGAAACAAAGGCCGACAAAATAAAAAGGAAATAGCACGAAATGAGATTTTGAAGAACGGAAAAGCGTATCTGAAAAAGAGGAATATACTAACATTGAATGTAAATAGAAATTATACGAACTTCTCCCGAAGGTATTTGTCTTATGTTGAACAGCAGTTTAGGCAAGAAGGGAGCAGAAGCTTTTAAAAAGTGGCGCCACAAAATACTGTTGACTATTTAATGGGTAGATCGAGTAACTAATGTGGAAGTACTACACTGACATGGGAAAAACGGAAACTTAAGCGGTAACTTGCTTAAGAGATTGCTTGGGTTGAGAGGTCACACTGAGACTTCAAGGAATTGTAGAGTTTCTAATGAGGGAAGTACTGGAGGTTGAAACTGCAGAGGGGGACCAACGCTCGACTACCGTAAGAAGGCTGAGATGGATGTCACGGCAGTGGCTGTACAGAAGTGCAAAGGACGTACCAGCCGGTAAAGTACCATCAGACCAGTGCCTGTACCACAAACAAGTGTTGACCAGATATAGTGTGTAGGCGGACAACACGTGTACATGGCCGCTCCGTAATTGACTCTAAAGTGCCTATTTCTGTACACTTCCCCTCTCGAACATCGTAACATCGTGCATGAGAAATGACACTTCTATCTTCCCATGCTACGTCCAATTTCTTGTACTTTATTACGACCATCGTTCCTTCATATGTAGATGGACATCGACAAATTATTTTTATATTCGCAGGAGAAAGTTTTTGACTGAATTTGTCTCGCCGCAACGAAAAACATCTTTGTCTGACTTATTGCCACCCCAAACCCGCAGATCATATGTGTGACACTCCTTCCTGTACATCTCGCTGGTACAAAACGAACTGGTTTTGAGCTTATGTTGACCTTACTGGCCGAAACACGATAGCATCATGTGCATACACACTCAGAGGGCTGCTCACATGGGCTCCCTAAATCGTATATACAGATCAGAAACAGCAGACGGTTTCTAACACTTCCGTTCCGTACGCCAAATATAATTTCTGTTTTACTCGATGACTTTCCGTCAGTTATTACGAACTGTCCCCTTTCGGACAGGAATACACGATTACAGACGAACAACTGGGAGGATACTCCATAGGCACGCACTGTGACTACAAGCCTTTTGTGAGCAACTGTTTCAAAAGCCGTGCAGAAATGTGGAAAGGAATCCGTTTAAGGTATCTTGTCGATAGCACTCATTACTTTGAGTGAGTGAAGAGCTGGTAGTGTTTCAGAGGAGCGATATTAACTGACTGAATCGGTGCTGAGTAAGTGATGATAAGCCGCCCGGCTAGCCGCTCGGTCTAACGTGGACGCGTCAGCGGACTCGGAAGTGGACCCTGACACAATCTGGTCACGTAATTAAGCCAGCCATGAGATCGAATTTAGCTTCTTGTTTGTTAAAGTGTGCTGGCTCATACGCTTCTTCCTTTGAATATTAATAGGGTTGTATAGGATTTGCGGCTAGCTTCTTCGTGTACATTTTTCTGTCTCTTTTTTTGCATGTGCTTAATGTGGCTCCCGTGTGTACTATACGTTTTTTTGGGGAGGACATTTCCATTGAAGGAATTGAAATCCTTGATAATGGTAAATGGATAAGGTGAACTTTTCTTCACGTGACCATTCTCCTTTATGCGTCGTCCAGTACGTGACGCACTCTAGATCTATCCGAATATTTTTAAGGAACAGGTGATTCATTTGTTACAGAAATGTTTGTATACTATTTTGATAAGTGGTTGTTCTAACTGTGTGTTGCGTCCTGTAGACCAGTTTCCTAATTTTTATTTCTGTCGGTAGTAGTAAAATTCAGTCCGTTTGTAAATATCCGACTTTTGTCAATTTTACTTGTTTTACTGCTTCTTCTAGCAACAGGTGTCACATATTTAGTCTGACCGGACGTGTGAAAGGACTTTGGCTATCGATGCCATCCCCGCCGACTTCACGGACCACAGTGTAGTGGATGTCACATTACGTCATTCACGATAGTCGGTGAAACTGGTTTTGATTCCCTTGGGTGTTGAATACGGCGCAAATGGAGATCCTTACCGTATTAAGGTGAACCCAGAAGTGTTGTACCATAGTCTCTGGTCAGCTGCGTGATAAGCCTCCAGTTTTGAATGCTGAGTTCAGAGGGCAAACCCGAGATTCTGACAAGCGTTGACACGACTGTGCGCTGATAGAGCGCGGAAATTTCGGAGCACGCAAGAATTTTACAACTCTCTCTCGTGTGGCCTTTAAGAAAGTGCGCATCGGGCTCTGCTACGTATTGCAGACGTCAGGCGTGTAAAGGCGCGATCATTAGGAGTGGAGCGGCGCCAAGTGGGATGGTTGAGGTGGCGTTCCAAATCACGTCCGCTGGGCTGTGGACCAACTGACTCCTCTGTATCATCTGATTCGGCATCAGATTCGTCTTCCTCATGCGTGTAACACGTCTCTCGAGATCGACGAGGGCAATGTTGTGACGGCACAAAAGGACATGCTGCATGCTCTGCACCATTTCTACGTTAGGCCAAATTATGTACCCATTAATCTTTTTTTCTTTAAAGTCAGTACCGCCATTAGACTGTTGTTTATTTATAGTGTTACATTTACACTTACACAATCATGATATCGGCTTCAAAGTGCCATTATCAAGTGTCTTCTGTAAGTAGGTTAGACAATAACAGTGAAATACATAACAAATGACATGATCATATAAGAATCTATATTTGAAATGCTTACTTACAAGCGTTATAAATTTCCTAAGATGCCATACTATCGTATTAAAATGCACTATTAGACACAGAGTCTACTGCTTTGCTTCATTACTGAGTACACCATATTGACTGAATGACAGTTGGCTAAGTGTCAAATTGTCTTGGTCAAAGAAATTCCGCTTACAAGCAGGTGACTTTTTTAAATCTTTGGACTCAGTGTACGGTAGGATATGAAAGGTTAGGAACAATTTATTTTCTTTGGTAGCGGTTACATCTTTGCAGTACTTGTTTATCTCAGTATACCATGAAGTTGCCAGCTCATAAACATAAACGGTAACAAACCTGTCGATAACATCCGCAGCATCAATAAATGTATAGCCGTCCAGCTAGTCATTGATGTTGTTTCAAGTACCCTTTCCTCCCTCTGACATATACTACTTTCATCAGGAATCAATATACCTCCCCCCAAACGTCTGTCAATAACCAAAGGACAAACTGACTAAGTCTCAATAAAACCTTTTATTTTATTAAATTTATGGAATAAATTTTAGTATCACAACTATTTAACACACAAAATACTATGATACATGAATCCACACAGAGAATATACCGATACACACTAAAGCCATACCTTCACTTTGGACACGTCATTCCCACACAATGACCTAACATATGCTATATTTGGTCCTAGCTTTAACATTTAAAAGTGCCCATTTACCATAGGTGTATCTTAATTTTAGAAAAGTCAGTAACTTCACATTTTTATTCTTATTCCTTTATTTTTTACCCTTTTGCCCCCCACCCACCCACTATAATAGCTTCTTCATTTTATTAGTCATTTTATAACCCGCCCCCAGTCCATCCTCCTGCACCCTCCTCACTCACATTTACACTCCATATGCCTACAGAAGTCAATGAATGATTCATAGTATTCTTGACCTTGTGTTTCTTCTCAATTGTTTATTACCGCTCTAAGAAGTAATTATGATCAATAATGTTATATTTGTCTTTGTTGTTAAGAAATACGAATTAACCCATTTTTTCCGTATTCCGTGTTCACTCAATCCACAGTTCATGTCTCTGATATTGTAGTGCCTGCGGCTGGGGAGTCCTGATCCGTCTGTCGATGTTGGTCTATTGACGATACTCCATAGACACGTTATGTGACTGCAAGCAGTTTGTGAAGAACGGTATCAAAAGGCTCCCAGAAATCTGGAAATTAATCGGTTTAAGATTGATTGTAGATAGTTCTTATTACTTTGACTGAGTGAGAAGCTGGTTGTGTATCATAGGAACGATATGTGCTGAATCGGTCCAGAGTAAGTGTCGATATATCGATTTCTTCGAGATAATTCGTAATGTTCGAACCCAGTGGATGTTATAGGTCATACTGAAAATCGATGTTACTCGTAGTGGTTCGTACTTCGGTGAATCTCTCCTATTTCCTTTCTTCACTGTAGGTGTCACATGCGGAACTTTTCAATCCTTAGGTGCAGACATTTTGTCGAGCTAGGTATAAAATTTGAATCGGAAAAAATGCCCTTATTAGGTAGTTTCAGTTGCTTCTCTACATCGACGGTATCTACTGCTAATTTACTCACGTTGGCAGCTGTTGCTGATTCGAATTCCGTAATATTTTCTACGTCTTATTTGGTGAAGGACTTTCGGAAAACCGTGTTTAGTGACTCCGTCGTAGCGGCACTTTGATTAGTAATATTACCGCTGTCATCTTGCAGAGTGGTACTGATTGTGTCTTGCCACTGGCGTGCTTTACATACGACCAGAATCTCGCTTGGTTTGATGCCAGATGTAGATTCTATTGTGGGAAATATTAAAAGCTTCTCACACCGAAGCCTACTCTAAATTTTGAGTTTCTTTAAAACATCGGCAGTCTTGGAGATACTGTATTGTTTTAAATTTCACAACGTTTCCTGTTGTTTCTTCTTCGAAAGTGACCTGTTTTGTGCGCCATGGGAGAGCAGTTTCAGGTCATACTGATCTGTTGTTATAAATCTCTCGAATGCTGTCGATACTATTTTTTTTAAATTGAAGTGAAAACCGGTCTAAGCCTGCATAGTTTTGAAAGCTTATGAAGTCATGAAGCTAACGTTATATATATTTTTCTTTGATTCCCAGTGAAATTGGGTGTTAAGTTGTTCAGTCTAGCTGCAACAATCCGTGTAAGCGTCATGATGCCCCCAGTGTGCTCAGAATTATTTGTTACGGAATGGTCACTGAATGTTTTCGCAGACCTTGGCTCCGGAACCAAGTCCTTGAAATAAATTTCGGAAAAAGCATTTAGTGGATTTTCGGACAGTATTTTATACCTGTCACCGACTTTAATATGCACTGTCGCAAACATATAGAGTGTAGACTGGAGTCACCACCATTTACAAAGGCTATTCGGAGAGTAAGGTGCGATCGGCCGCGAAATGGAAACCACAGTGAAAATATAAAGTGTTTTGTTTGTAACAGCTATGCGATCGCGATACTTCTATACACAGTCGGCACCCTGTCTTAGATATTTGTCTTTGCGTTGTACCAACTTTCCGACATCCTTGTCATAGAAAGCAGCCACCTATGCTGTCCGCCAATTCTCCGAGCTCTTCTGCAGCTCTCTGTCTGTTCCAAGAGTTTGTCCTGAAAGCGAGCAGGTCATATGAGTAGAAGGAATCAAGTCTGGGATGTATGGTGGCCGATCAAAACTGCCCATCCAAAACGCTGCTGGAGCGTCTTCGTTGCCACAGCAGAAGGAAACACACGACAGGTACGTTATGCGGGGTTGCATTAAATCAGGCGAAACACAGTGCACGCACCCTTACTTGATGGGAGACACTATTTTCGAGTCATCCTTACGTGCTCACTGTGCGGTCAGAACTGGAAAGAGCGACGCGACGCGATCGATTACCATACTAGACTCACTGCCAATCACATCTGTGTAAAGCATCATCGGATTTTCTCTGTGCTTTCCATTTTACACCTGATCGGATCTTACTTCCCAACTAGAGCTTTACGTGATTGTGTTAGCGCGGTACCTGTCTGACATGAGGATCAAAATTTCCTTGAACCTTTTAATAACTATAGATTCTCTATTGGGAGGTCGATGTGAAAATGTATTTCAGTCATAAACTATTAAATGGTATTAGGAGCTTGTGACTATCGGCCTTGGTGTCTATCGATGGTTGTGAGTAACCATTACACATTACAATTCAGTTTGCCTAAATCACGTGGGCGAGAACAGCACACTTGTCAGCACACTAGTCCACCACAGATGCACTTGCCACTAAAGGACATGTTATGTCTTATTTGCGTAACGACATCACCGCGGATGTGCGCCAAGAATACTCCACATGCTTACGTGTGTGTGTGGGAAGTGCGGTCACGAGTGCTGGTGTCATATCCTAGCTGTAACCGCAGGCGGTTAGCGATTTGCGTGAGCTGAAATCCTGTTTGTGCTCAAACTGCTCCTAATTTTGACAGCGGGGATGTGAGCGTCATAAGCATTACAGGCAATGTAAAATAAACTTTAGAATTTCCATCGTTGTGCAAGAGCGGAGAATCCAAAGCTGCTCCACATTTTTCAAGCTGCACCTCCCAAAACGACGAATCTGTCGACCTTGCCATGGCGGCGTTGCGTTCTCTGCCTCCTACACCTTTGGGCCTGACACCCAAGGATTTCTTTTCGTGGGGTTATGCGAAATACCTTGCGTGTACGTCTCCTTGCCGGAAACCATTCCAGAACACAAATCACACATTTCTGCTACGCCACAAACTCCACATACGCTCTAAATGTGTGGCGTAAAATGGTTGCAGGCTTAAATGTTGTACATGTCACCAAGTGCTTCATACAAAGCACCTATAAAGAATCAATAATTAATTTCCTCTCTGTTTTATATCTACAGTCACTGGTAACCGCTTCATTCGGTTTTAACTGTATATCCTCAGATACAAACACCAAATTAAAAAATTTTATATAAGAATCTGAAAAAAATAAGATTCAGTAGACATAGAGACGTCAGAGCAGGCAGTCTTACCTGGCCATTATCAATGCAAGGGAGAATACAGAGAACCTGTGATACCCTCATGTCTTTTATGAACCAAGAAAGATATTCCACACTGTAGACTACAATACTCCAATCCCACCTCCACCTCCACTGTTTAGCAACAAGGCCATACAGAGGTGGGGTGGTGTATGTGCCTCAGTGATGCAAACAGCCATACTGTAGATGCTACAACGTGCAAGGGGCGTCTATGCAGGAGCCAGACCAACATATGGTTCCCCATGAGGGGCAGCAGCCTATTCTTTAGTTAGAGGGGACCAATCCAGGTGACTGGCAGAAAGTCTGGCCTTGCAACATTAGCCCACATGCCCTCCATACGTTGGCAAGCGGAAAAAAAGCTGTCATGCTCTCATCGATTCAACATCTGAAACGATATACAGAACAAAGCTGAAGATAAGATGGCTAAATCGAATACGTAATGAAGAAGTATTGGGTCGAACTGATAGTAAACAGTACTGGTACTATCTGACTAATAGGAGGAATCGATTTGTAGGATATATCCTCAAGTATCAAGGAATCGTAACGGAAGGCATTGTGTAGTATTACATAAACATCGGAAAAGCTAAGCACTGAACGGTTGGAGGTATCAAAAATTCTTTATGTCATTAAGTACACCGAAAAGCATTACTTACAGATATTAGCATCTATAGGTTACATTCTGAGGCACAAGTTAATTTGTTTATGATTCCTAGGCCTGTTGATTAGAAAGGACTATACAAACTTTCCCTCTGATAACTCAGACGTGTCACATAGGATCTGTACAAAGTAAAGAGTGTGACTTAAGTTTTGGTCAAAGTTTTTTCCTTGGACGAGAGTATAAAATTGCACATGCTGTGTTCTTCAGAAGAACAATGCAATGTTGTTCTGGACATACATGCATATATGCATGCATGCATGTTCGAAGAAACACAGCATCGTATTTCTGAACAACATACACACTGCAACAACGTATTTGTCGGCAGACACCGGACAAGCGACTTTCAGTTAAAATGCCTCCCTGTATTAGAATATACACTGTGGACGTGCGAGTCCAGGGGTTGCAAACACATGCTTGACAACGTATCGAAGGCTGGGTGTGATCATGAAGAAAAGCAATTGAATGAACGCTAATGGGCATGATTTTATGCGCCAACTCGTCACATGAAGCCTTGTACGTCATTTAAACATATTGTAACACATGGCACTTTTTCCTTTGTTTGTCAGCGAGTGAAAGTTTATACTTTTTTCATATCTTGCCCTGTGCGACCAGCTCGTAGTTCTTGTTCGGCTTTCTCGTGAGCGTGAATGTGGCGTTCCACCTTCACTCCAAACAGTAAAGGGAAATACACGTATTCAGATGGGCAACAGAGGGGAGAAAAACGGTCTACCGTATAAAGTTCGATAGAGGCACAACACACAGCGACAAAGAAAGGGAGATTTCGTCATGCGAATTTAATTATGTTTTTAATATATCACCAAGAAGTGCCCACAGTACAGGAGTGAAATAAAAAATGACGACTGGTACTTCCGAACAGTACTTGAGTAAATCTTAAATTGTGCAACGAATGAAAGTTGTGGGTGTAAACTTGAGTAGGAGTCCCAACGTAGTTTACACTGTGTATTATAATTTCTGATATTAAACTGATTTTCTATGAAAAATGCTTTGAAATTCGATGTCAACTTATGATCATATATTTTGTTAAGGGTTTACTATATACATATTTAAGAGGGATTTTGGGATTTAAATTTTAATGTTAAGCAATTAGCCAGTTTTAGCAGTAACTTTCACTAATGTCGTAATTGTCATAATCTTAAATTTGACGTCATTCTATCACAACTAGTTGCCATCAATACTGGATCAGGATTAATATTTAATGAAGAGTATTGTAATGATTACATTTTTTAAAGAAAAGAATAGGTTGGGTGACATGAATTTTTTGTAAATATTGAGTAGGAATTTCTTGTTAATAATCAGTGATGAACTCTTCTCGGGTTATCAGCCAAGTGGTGACGTCGTCTTGTCGCAACGTTTCAATGAGTTTCGTACCCATCATCTTCTGGCGAACATCACGCCACCACTCGGCTGATAACCCGAGAAGAATTCATCAGTGGAATACGCCGAGAAAGACTGAAATCACATATACGTCTGAATTAGTGTTAGCTCAGCACCTGACCTCTTAATACACCATCACACCGACGCTAGCAGACCACACTGAGAGCGCAGTGAGAGGGCTTGTGGGCTTGCCACGTGGCTGTCAAGAAAATTAGTCGAGAAGAAGCTGACGGCAGCGCGGCGGCACTGTCGTAGCGGCTGCGCGGAGTGCAGGGACGCTGTCTTGTTGTCAGCACGGAAACAGTGGGCCGGCTGAGTAACGCCTGTCGGTGCTGCAATATCCTCCTGGAAAGGGTGTTTAGTATTTCTAGCCGCGTGCTACTCTTGCGAATACAAGTGTATATGGAACAATTTCTCAATTGGTTGGACAGGTCGTGGATCATCAGCAATAGTGGCTCCCTTGAAATGGCCACCGAGAAGTCCTGACCTCACCACACCTGACAACACGTGATGGGGAGTCATTGAGGTACATGCATCTGCACGTCGCTATGCTGCAGACGAGGAACTGTGCAATGCTGTTCTAGGGGCACAGACACTAGTCCCTCACCCTCTACGCACACACACACAGCATGGTAAGAGCTGCAGAGATGACGAATTTGCTAATATTGAGTTAGTGGATAAGCTGACAAGAAAATATACTCTTTATGGAAATGGTAGGAGTGGGTGGGTTCAATCACCCTGCCCGTTTCCTCCAATCTGTTGACGACCCCACCTCAACCAGGTGCAACCAAAGACACCTTGAATTGAAACCAGCCATACCAAGATCCGTATAATTGAATATGACAGATCACCGCTTTTTACCCCTGCAACTACTGCCTCATGAAACCATCCTATCCAGTTTACCAACTCACTAAAATGCACAGGACTAACTATTGACTGGAAACTAACATGAAATCTGCACATACAAATCTTACAGGAAAATTATACAACAGAACAATAATTCTGTAGCCATTTACCGATCAAATATGAGAATTTGATCAGATGAATGACTACTGTCGATTGCCCAACACCGTAAGACGTGCCTCAGTCCTACTGGAACTAAAAATTCTTGATGTTGACGTAGAATAGGCCAGTAGGGGCTGTCTAAGGAAAGTGGCAGATGTAAATTAACGGCTAAGGCGGAGATGAACATTCTTGGGCACTAATATATATTTTTAGAAAACTGGGGTCGTCTGCATCAGCCGACATGTCTCCACAGGCCCTTACATAATCTAAGCTCTCGTATACTTAGTTTGAGCAGGACCCTCACCTGATATACGGATTACTAAATGTAGCTACTTCAGCGAAACCATATTGCCTGTGACAGGTATCGAACGAAACAGCGAGATCTGTTCCTGAAGAAAAGGAGGAAAGTTTGAACTTTAAAGTTCTCTTGTCGTCGAGACCATTCGAACAGTGACATGGGTCCTCAGTAGACAAGGATGGGGGCAACAATCAACAGAACCTGTGTTCAAGGAAAAGCCACGCTGGTTGTTTGAAGTGGTTTGCCGAAACCACAAAAATTTAAATCTGGTAAGATGGACCGCGATTTCATCGTTACCTCTCGTAAACGCGGCGCCGAATATACCACGGCTATTGCTACACATTTGTGGTTTCTGCCGACATTCTGCGTATGGTCATAATGTGGGAATGTCAGGCTCCCTAGCTGTATACCTCGCTTGGAACAGGAACACAAACGCGCACAAAAGAAATATTTGTGGAATAATGTTTGGAGAAACTGTTTGCCAAAGCATGAGGTTGCCACATTCTACAGGCTAGTAGAGTAATTAGTCTCGTGAAAGCTTCAAAGCCACAGCGTGACCAGAGAAATCTGAGTTTCAAATGTGATGTCATAAGACACAGATTCTTCTACGATATTTCCGCAGCCTTGGTCCAGGGGTACTTCCGCATCGAGTGCCGACTGGGAGGGTCGCCAGTTTACTGTCTCACCACAGTACGCGCGCACCTGGACAGCTTTCTCTCGGTGTCTTTTGTGTCGTCGTGTGAAGCACATGGTCGTCAGAACGTTAGTGTCAGTTGTTGTGTGAGTCCACTGATAACAGAGTAGTCCGCTCATAATATCGGCCATGGATGTTCTGGGAAAAGGTAAAGACAGCTTCAGTTTCGACAAACCCACTGGTTCCTTCCAGCCTGGGTCATTGGAGATTCACAACTGGCTCGTTGATAGAATAGGTGAAACATCTGATCACGTTCATACCGTCTATTTTCATTCTGATATGTCTTTTTCGTTAAGTTTTTGGATCAACTACAAGTTGATAGGTTGCTTTAGCCTCCATGTTCTCAGCTTCTGTTTAAGCACTGAGATGGTTCCAGAAGTATGCTGCTTCCTGGTAACGAGGAACTGAAGTATACAAATGTCTGAGTGTTTAATCTCCCGCCAGAAGCTGACAATAATCGACATTTCTCTCTTATAGTCATGTGAAGGGTATACACTGCGAAGCTAGTCCATTCAATACTGGTTGTAATGTTATAGCAGGATCCGTTCAGTGGACATGGTAGTCAAACAAAACATTCCTTCTCATTTACAGAACTCTGATTACCGCACTCATGGAACGAATAAGGGCAAGTAGGGACGTGCTTTCTCTGCAACGAACCTTAGACCTAACGTTCAGAGGCAGGTATTTTTGTTGAAGGTCTCCTCTGAACAGTGTCGGAAACTGCTGTTGGCTGGTCTCGTTTCTACTGCTCGCGAGGTTGGTGCCACCTGTTCTCCGTGCGCAATGGAACAACACCGCCACAGCACGGTCCTGACATTGCTGTGGCCAAACTGGCAGTGAAGACAGTGCAACACGAGAGACGTCGTGTGCAGGACAGTGAGGAGTCGGACACATCTACCCCTCACACACCGCCCCCTCAAGTGAGTCTGTTGGTTGCTGCATCCTGTAGTGCTGAGTCCTGCACTACTAACAGGGTCGATGGTGCGAGAATGGAAGCTGAGGTGGCTAGTGTCTCTCCTAGTATCCCTCCCACAGCTGCAGCAACTCCTGCACAAACATACAAAGGTGGGGAAGTCGTTGAGCCTTCTGGTGTTGCAATGACTAAACAGCAGAAAACTGACGCGCCCCTGAATTTATCTGTTCCGTTGACGTCCCCCATTCAGGCGACGTGGCAACGACCTTCTGTTGTTACTCCCATCGAGGGTATTTGTTTACAGGAAGTCCTGCCTGTCGACCAAGATGTACCCTCTCTTGTGCGTTGATCGGAATATCAAGTCTCTAATTCTAATTGTTTTCACCAACTTTGGTTAATGTTCAACAACCAAAAATGAATGAGAAGGCGTTATATAACGTGATACCGTTTCCTTCTTTCTCGTCTCAACATTTACCTATGGCACAAGAGTAACATAATCTGCCTGACGTTGTCGTCTACTTCCAGCAATGATAAGGACAATGCGCCGGGACAAATAGGTGCTAACAGTTTCTTATCACCAAAAGCTACGCTCTCGTACATGGAGTCAGTGTATTGAACAGAAAGCAAAGTTTTTAATAGTAGACAGTAGTTGTAGCATAGCAATTGTCATTGCCCTAATTTTGTCATGCTTTTCAAAGATTAGGTTCACTTCAGTTCCTAGTAGTTTTCTATCATGGAGAATTCAAACGCGCACATCACATTCCGCTTGAGTAGCTACTAATGACAGATTTCTCCTCTGTCGTCATCAAGTCTACTCCGATGCTGCTTATGTACGAGGCCGGAGGGTGAACGATGTCGCAGATCTACTTCACGGAGGAAGAAACAACTAGAAAGAAAACACTTTGGCAACAGAGGTTGCGCGATTCGAATGCCGAGCAGAAAATAAAGCGAAGGAAATCCCTACGTTTGTCGCTTGTAAACCACCCTGTTCCTAACGATCGATTAAATGTACACCATTTAAATGTTTTAATTGCGTATTAGGGCTTGTTTCAGTGAGAAGGGTGTAAGGAAAAGCTCTGTCAGTTGTAGGGGCCACGTATGTGGCGTTGCAGAGTCGGTCGTACTAAACACGACGACAGCGTCCATCTTATGGCGACTCAGCTTTGTATCACACAACGAGATCTGCCGCGAAGTGTGGAATTGTATGTGTAAATGTTCTAAGGTAGATGACTACATCTTCATACGCGTTTCCGGGGCTGGGTTTACAGTGGTGAGTTGTCGACACTGCTAAAGGTGCAAATGCTTGCCGACCATCAGAAGCACCCGTGTAACATAAGTGATTACAGTTTGCCCAGTGACGAATTCACCGGGGAACATTTGGTCACTCTCTTTCAAAAGGGAGAATTTCGAGCTAAATTACTGCACGAGCTACGCAGCCATCATATTCCAAAATCCTTGCTTCGATGAAAGTAGGGATGTAGGCTACGTCGGTCGTCAGAACTAAAACTCTACGAAAGGCGAAAATTTTTGACACAACAGAACGTTAATCTCTAACCCAGTATTATGAATTCCCCCTACAAGTAACGTATCCTAGCACATCTTTCTTATCTCGATATTATATCGTTAGTCGTATTCGATTAAGGAGAAGTCATAGCCTTTTATTCCCTGTAAAAATCGGGCATTACGGATATTACTTCACAAAGCATAATAAAACACATCACACGTACTCCTCAGTAAATGGCCAGAAAACCATGTGCTTCCCGTCAAACCGATATTCGGTCTCCTGTGAAAACGGCCAGCTAAATGAGCCACAGTTCAACAAGAACAGAAAATAGTCGAATTACTGCAATTCTATCGTTTGTGTAAAAAACGAATTGCCGGGACAGTGTTTGAAACGTTTGCTGTTGTTACACCGAGCCAAACGTAACAACGATAGTTATCGGACTAATAATGCGACTCTTGGGGAAATTTGGTTAACTGAATTACTGCATGTGTGACACTAATACAACAACGAGATCAGTTGTTGAAATCAGTTCTTGATTCCAGGTACAGAGGCTACAACTGTCTGATCTATTTGGTTTCAGATACCATCAAGCAGGGATTGAAGCATGCGCCGTTTGTTTTTGCATGTCTATGGTCCATGGCATGAAGGGTGGTGTTTGTCCATATACGAGAACTAGGGGCGTATAACGCAGTCAAGCACCGTAAAATAAAGCTTTGGTGGCCTTCGTTCTCGCTATCGCTGCTGCCCAGCGACACGACCGAATAATATCGCTGACACAAGTTTCTTTTTCTTTTCATTGCCTTTTCAGTGAATTAATTCTCGACTTGGATGCGGTCCTCCTCCATTCTGTAAAGGCCCTCGACGCATCGTTTTTTATCTGTTGCCGTTTGACGAATGCTGTTTATAGAATCAGAGGGAGAACAGCGGGACACATTGCCACGAAGTAAAACTGGTTCTCACACTGAGTTTATATTTCGCATCGATACAAAACACGTGATACTGTTATCTTGTTTGTTGGGTCTAGACAAGCGATAGCTGGTGACAACATATCCACTAATTCTACATACATAACTAAGATATCGGCTTGAATCGAGAGGGATATTTCTAGCCACTCCAAACATCAAAACCATGGAGTGTGAACACGTTCGCCCTTTTACCGCTTCGCATATTCTGCACAACGCATGTCATCCAGGTGAGCATAATAAAACAGTATCACGTGAGTTAATTGGCTTGGATAAAAACGTTTTAAAGGTAGTTTTGACGATTTCTTTACGTGTTTTCCGTAAGGTTTTCTCACACAATCGCCTCCTTCTCATGTAAGTTAACATCAGCAGGAGGCAGCTGTGTCAGAAGGCTATCCATGAATGTGTGGAGTACGAAACAGCACCCTCCGGATCCATTAAAATGGTACAACTGGCCAGCGACTAGGAGTGTGATTTCCATGTGGGAACGGACACGCATCTCCCAACTGTAGGGATACGCGAGCTTCTCATGTGGGAAGATATTAAAAATTAAGTCGCTGCACCAAGTAGGGATTCACTCTCATTTCGATGATGAACACTTGCATGTGAATTATTTCTCCGTTTTCATTTACTTCAGAAAACTGCCATTACGAGAAAATTAAAAACTGCCATCATTCCGCGCTGCTAGTAGCAACAGTCAGTCGCTGAGACAGCAACAACGGTTGAAGGAGACATAAGATTAACTTAAAACTAAAGTGGATAGGTTAAAATTAGATATAGTGGGAATTAGTGAAGTTCGGTGGCAGCAGGAACAAGACTTTCGGTCAGGTGAATACAGGGCTACAAATACAAAATCAAATAGGGGTAATGCAGGAGTAGGTTTAATAATGAATAAAAAAATAGGAGTACGGGTAAGCTACTACAAACAGCATAGTGAACGCATTATTGGGGCCAAGATAGACACGAAGCCCACGCCTACTACAGTAGTACAAGTTTATATGCCAACTAGCTCTGCAGATGAGGAAGAAATTCATGAAATGTATGATGAGACAAAAGAAATTATTCAGGTAGTGAAGGGGGACGAAAATTTAATAGTCATGGGTGACTGGAATTCGAGAGTAGGAAAAGGGAGAGAAGGAAATATAGTAGGTGAATGTGGATTGGGGCTAAGAAGTGAAAGAAGAAGCCGCCTGGTAGAATTTTGTGCAGAGCATAACTTAATCATAGCTAACACTTGGTTCAAGAATCATGAAAGAAGGTTGTATACATGGAAGTACCCTGGAGATACTAAAAGGTATCAGATAGATTATATAATGGTAAGACAGAGATTTAGGAACCAGGTTTTAAATTGTAAGACATTTCCAGGTGCAGATGCGGATTGTGACCACAATCTATTGGTTATGAACTGTAGATTAAAACTGAAGAAACTGCAAAAAGGTGGGAATTTAATGAGATGGGACCTGGATAAACTGAAAGAACCAGAGGTTGTACAGAGTTTCAGGGAGACAATAAGGGAACAATTGACAGGAAAGGGGGAAAGAAATACAGTAGAACAAGAATGGGTAGCTTTGAGGGATGAAATAGTGAAGGCAGCAGAGGTTCAAATAGGTAAAAAGACGAGGGCTAGTAGAAACCCTTGGGTAACAGAAGAAATATTGAATTTAATTGATGAAAGGAGAAAATATAAAAATGCAGTAAATGAAGCAGGCAAAAAGGAATACAAACGTCTCAAAAATGATATCGACAGGAAGTGCAAAATGGCTAAGCAGGAATGGCTAGAGTACAAATGTTGTGGCACAACTTGACTAGAAGAAGGGATCGGTTGGTAGGACATGTTCTGAGACATCAAGGGATCACCAATTTAGTATTGGAGGGCAGTGTGGAGGGAAAAAATCGTAGAGGAAGACCAAGAGATGAATACACTAAGTAGATTCAGAAGGATGTAGACTGCAGTTGGTACTGGGAGATGAAGAAGCTTGCACAGGATAGAGTAGCATGGAGAGCTGCATCAAATCAGTCTCAGGACTGAAGACCACAACAACAACAACATAATCAGCTTCTACATTATTGCTATTGTCCTTTGTGATTAACGTCTAAATGTGCTCACAGTCAGTAGTGTGATTATGCGGGTCAGATGGTGCTTTCGTGATTCTGTGTTTCGCGTGCTGGCTTTGCAGTGACGAATAGCCAGACGACCGGGCTGGAAGTCATTCAATGACGTATGTATACCGTACGTAAAAAATGTATAATTTAAGCAGTGGTGCTTGAGCAAGGTTTGCCATCCGGCAAAGTTATACAGAGTGCGAAAAATCAATCTGCCCAAAAGAGTAGGGAGGAAAGACAGTATGAAAGACATGAATTCGAGTACAGCAACTCGCGGTTGCAAATCCATATTTACGGCGCTACAGTAACGCAATTAAAATCTGACATACTGACGTCTTTACTGAAAATGAAATGTATGCGCAAACACACTCTAACCAGTCTCCGGGATGATATCAAGAAAAACTTAAAACATCACATACTCAGCTGACGTTCCAGACAGCACTTCATTAGAAACAACCACATGTCCATGTTTTATGTTTCAAGATGTCTTAACAAGCTCGATGTAAATAATAATTAAGCGTCCACCTTAACAAAGGTTGAAACAGACTACCACTTTATGCTGGCATAGCGCCGTAAATATTCAACTACGATCTCTAGTTCCCATACTCAGACTATTATTATTATTTTTGATGCCGTCTTTCTGCCTACACCTTCGGTCATGTTGTTTTTACGCACACTACATATCCCAGACAAGATGTTACAGAATGATGGTCGAATTGTCAGGAGACCATAGAAAGTGCTGGAAACGGCAAAATGACAGAATGCGTTCATGGCGATTTATAGCTTTGAAATTTACCAGATGGTAACTACGTGACAGAAAATGAGATACGTTTAACCAAGGTGCTACGATGTAAGATGTAAAATATGTCTCTTCATTACAGAAAGTTATCAGCTGAAATAGTGAATGTATAAATGTCGTGACAAAAGGGTACGTCCAGTTACTATGGGCAACATATGAGACCCTACAGGATCGGTATTAATGAAGCGAAGGACTATGCACCGTTGGTCAGTTCTCAAAGCATTGAAAATGAAACACAATTTGTGTTGGTAGCAATGCTGCTGTCATTCTGAGTAAAGACGAAATAATTTTATTGCTTCTGTGATGTGGAAGTGATGACTCAGAGACTGATGCATAGTGTGACATCAACTCCTCAACTCCTCTTTGTATCTGGGTATCTATCTGGTATACAGTAACCTAGTGAGTAAGCCTTGTGTGCATAGTAATTCTTGTGCACAATGACTCTTGGACATGCAGTAACTCTTGTGGATGTAGTAACTCTTGCATGCACAATAATTGTACTCTTGTGGGTGCAGTAACTCTCATGGGTGCAGTAACTCTTGCATGTGCAGTAACTCTTGTGCATGCAGTAAATCATGTACATACGGAAAGTCTTGTGTGTGCAACAACTATTGTTCATGCAGTAACTCTCATACATAGTTACACTATTGCATGCCATCCCTATAATGCAGTCAGTAACTGTTGGGTGTGCAGTAACTGTTGCATTTGCAGAAACTTTTCTGTACACAGTAACACTTGCATGTAGAATTACACTGGAATGTGCATGAACTGTTGCACATTCAGCAATTCTAGCTAGTGTAGCAACCAAAGTGTGTGGAGGATCTCTTGCATGCACAGTATTTCTAATGGGCAGTGTAAGTCACACTTGTGCAGTAGCTCCTGGGTACACAGTAACTCCATCATGCACAGTGACTCTTGCATGTACAGTAACTCTCTTGTTTTCAGCAAATGTGTGTGCAATAACTGTGCAGTTTGCATTAATTGCTTTGCATGCTGTAATGCAGAAAGAAATAGACGGAGAGAGAGAAAAGTAGGAAGTAGAGAGAATGGAGGGAGGGTGGGAGGGTAGGAGGGCGTGATGGAGGGTGTGACGGAGGGAGGCAGGGAGGGAGGGGAGGGAGGTAGGACGGAAGGGAGAGAGGGAGAGGAGGTGGGAGGTTTGAAAGAGGGAAAATGGCAGAGGACAGAGATAAGTGGAGGAGGAGGGGAGGAGGACGGAGGTATGGTGAGAAGATGGAGGAAGGGTACAGGGCAAAGAGGATGATAGGAAAAGAGGGGCTCGAATTCAAAGATATAGTAGCAACAGCAATTGAGAGATTCACACCTCATAAATTGGTAAGAGATGGAACTGATCCCCCATGGTACACAAAACAGGTCCGAACGCTGTTGCAGAGACAATGGAAAAAGCATGCGAAGTTCAGAACGCGAAATCCCGAAGATTGGCTAAAATTTACAGACGCGCGAAATTTCGCATGGACTTCAATGCGAGATGCCTTTAATAGGTTCCACAACGAAACATTGTCTCGAAATTTGGTAGAAAATCCGAAGAAATTCTGGTCGTATGTAAAGTACACAAGCGGTAAGACGCAGTCAATACCTTCGCTGCGCAGTGCCGATGGTATTGTTACCGACGACTGTGCCGCTAAAGCGGAGTTATTGAACGCAGTTTTCCGAAATTCCTTCACCAGGGAAGATGAATGGAATATTCCATAATTTGAAACAGGAACAGCTGCTAGCATGAGTTTCTTAGAAGTAGATACCTTAGGGGTTGCGAAGCAACTCAAATCACTTGATATGGGCAAGTCTTCAGGTCCAGATTGTATACCGATTAGGTTCCTTTCAGATTAAGCTGATACAATAGCTCCCTACTTATCAATCATATACAACCGCTCGCTCACCGATAGATCTGTAACTACAGATTGGAAAATTGCGCAGGTAGCACCAGTGTTTAAGGAGGGTAGTAGGAGTAATCCATCGAACTGCAGACCTATATCATTGACATCGGTTTGCAGTATGGTTTCGGAGCATATACTGTATACAAACATTATGAATCACCTCGAAGGGATCGATCTATTGATACGTAATCAGCATGGTTTCAGAAAACATCGTTCTTGTGCAACACAGCTAGCTCTTTATTCGCACGAAGTAATGGCCTCTATCGACGGGGGATCTCAGGTTGATTCCGTATTTCTAGATTTCCGGAAGCTTTTGTCACCGTTCCTCAGAAGCGATTTCTAATCAAGCCGCGGGCCTATGGGGTATCGTCTCAGTTGTGCGACTGGATTCGTGATTTCCTGTCAGGAAGGTCCCAGTTCGTAGTAATAGACGGCAAATCATCGAGTAAAACTGAAGTGATATCAGGTGTTCCCCAGGGAAGCGTCCTGGGACCTCTGCTGTTCCTGATCTATATAAATGACCTGGATGACAATCTGAGCAGTTCTCTTAGGTTGTTCGCAGATGATGCTGTAATTTACCGTCTAGTAAGGTCATCCGAAGACCAGTATCAGTTGCAAAGCGATTTAGAAAAGATTGCTGCATGGTGTGGCAGGTGGCAGTTGATGCTAAATAACGAAAAGTGTGAGGTGATCCACATGAGTTCCAAAAGAAATCCGTTGGAATTCGATTACTCCATAAATAGTACAATTCTCAAGGCTGTCAATTCAGCTAAGTACCTGGGTGTTAAAATTACGAACAACTTCAGTTGGAAAGAATACATAGATAATATTGTGGGGAAGGCGAGCCAAAGGTTGCGTTTCATTGGAAGGAAACTTAGAAGATGCAAGTCCACTAAAGAGGCAGCTTACACTACACTCCTTCGCCCTCTGTTAGAATATTGCTGCGCGATGTGGGATCCTTAGCAGGTGGGATTGACAGAGGACATCGAAAGGGTGCAAAAAAGGGCAGCTCGTTTTGTATTATCACGTAATAGGGGAGAGAGTGTGGCAGATATGATACGCGAGTTGGGATGGAAGTCATTAAAGCAAAGACGTTTTTCATCGCGGCGATATCTATTTACGAAATTTCAGTCACCAACTTTCTCTTCCGAATGCGAAAATATTTTGTTGAGACCAACCTACATAGGTAGGAATGATCATCAAAATAAAATAAGAGAAATCAGAGCTCGAACAGAAAGGTTTAGGTGTTCGTTTTTCCCGCGCGCTGTTCGGGAGTGGAATGGTAGAGAGATTGTAAGATTGTGGTTCGATGAACCCTCTTCCAAGCACTTAAATGTGAATTGCAGAATAATCATGTAGATGTAGATGTAGAGGAGGGAATGGGCGAAGAAAAGAAGCAGGAAGACAGATGGGGGACTGAATGCAGGGATATAGAGAAAAAAACAACCAAATGCATTTTATACCATATTTCCTTTCTGTTGTCTATAATTACGAGGTGTTTCCGAACTTAGGGAGGGAGTGTACATATATATATTACCCTCCGTTAGTTGGGAAACTGGGAAACACCTAGTAATTATAGACAACAGAAAGAAAAAACAGTATAAAAATTCATTTTGTTGTTTTGCAAATGTTTATTAAGCTCAAATAATACACAGGAAGATGCAACCATTAAATTTTAGTTTCCTCAAATTAGCCACCCTTTGCTTTCATCACTGCCTTGCACACTCTCAGCATGTGCTGCATCCGTTTTACCAAGATTTCAGTTGGAATTAATCTCCATTCTTTCTGTAGGAACCCCCACAATTGTGATCCACTCATGATTTCCCATTTTAGGCTCGTCCTGTCCAATTCATCAAATAGCAGTTCGATTGCATTACGATCAGGGGATTGTGGTGGCATTTCCATATTTTTCAATATTTTATGAACCCATAGAGACTTCACATAGTTCTGACACAAGCGAGACGTATGTTTTGGGTCGTTGTCTTGCTGGAAGTTAAACCCTTGCACAATCAGACTCAAACCAGATGTCTTAGCATGTCGCTGGTAAATGGCATGATGATCCTTTTGGCTCTTTTTTTCCATCTATTTTCAGCAAATATCCGACTTTATTCCCTCCATAGGATCCCCATACCATCACAGAACCCCCTACATGCTTTACAGTTAGAATTACACACTGTGGATTCAAGCGTTCATGGGGTAAACGGCTTAAAAACTGACGGAATTTACTTCCAAATATTTGGAACTTGGATTCATCAGTTAGTAAGACTCTTTCCCAATCCTTTGCTGTCCAGTGTTGGGGTGTCTTAGCCCACTGAAGCCGTTTCTTCTTGTTAACAGGGCGCAATAGTGGTTTCCTTGTTGCTACATAACCTTGTCAACTGCCAGTCGTCATCTCACTGTTGACTCACCCACTGGAGTATCTCTCGTTACGTTTATTCAGCAGTCAATTCAGGGACAGTTTCTAATCTGTTACGTTTACTGGTCACTACCAAATACTTTCCTTGGCGTTCTGATATCTTCCTGGGTGCTCGTGAGCGAGGTCGATCTCCATAGGAGCCTGTTTCTTGACGCTGGTGTATGGTTTTGACAACTCCGGTGATGGAAATCATCAGTTTCTTTGCTATTTGTCGGACACGATTGACATCTTGGTGGAATGTGATACTCATTACCCGTTATTCATAAGGTTCAAATGGTTCAAATGGCTCTGAGCACTATGGGACTTAAATTCTGACGTCATCAGTCCCCTAGATCTTAGAACTACTTAAACCTAACTAACCTAAGGACATCACACACATCCATGCCCGAGGCAGGATTCGAACCTGTGACCGTAGCCATCGTGCGGGTCCAGACTGTAACGCGTAGAACTGCTCAGTCACTCTGGCTCATAAGGAATCTGGCACTTGGTGGTCATTTTCAACTACTTTCACAGTGTGTTATACCTTTATGCAAACACATCTACAAGTGAACAGAAATATAAACAACGTACCTCTGCATAGCCATGCGGTCTACTCGCGCCACCTGGCATGTTTAGTAGGACTGCTTCGACAGGTAACGTTGGTTTACATAAATAGGAACGATACTAGTATGTTCCAAAATGTATGTATATGTACAATGATTAAGTGTACAATACTGTACATGTCATTATTAACCGTTATTTGAGCTTGCTATTCCGTATTCTAACAAGTAACTCACATAGTGTTTATATATATTTTATATAGTGTAAATAATAATATGTTTACTATAACTACGATCACACAAACATGTTTTTCAGGCAATTAAATGGAGACTAATGAGGAGCAGACAGACACTAATTCTCTGGTGATACGAAAGTATGATCTTCCATGAAGTTGGGAGATATCGATTAATACAGTGTTGACACCAAGTTGTAGAATAGGAGCTGTGCCAAACTGCAAACTGTTATCTGACAGAAATTTACAGATCAAACACGCACAAATCGCCGTAGATTGGAACATTACAGTATTTAAACCACAAGCACTGCTGTGTAACGCCAGTGGAGAAGTTTTCAGAAGAGAATCGATAGTAAGCAATTTGCTCTAATGTGGGATGTGAGCGAGAGGTGTACCAACCCCACTAGATATGCCTAATGCATTGTGCATCCAACAGTGCATATGAGATACCAGCCCTGCTAGATGTGCCTAATGGCATTGTTTGTCCAACAGTGTGTTTGACATACCAGTGCTGCTAGATATGCCTAATGCTGTTGTGTGTCCAACAGTCTGCATGACATACCAGTCCTTCTAGATACGCCTAATGGTGTTGTGTGTCCAACAGTGCAAGTGACATACCAGCCATGCTATATATGCGTAATAAAGATTTGCAGCCAACAGTACGTGTGTGGCAGGATATGTGGTGGTCCCTCTGGCCTTCAGAGTGTGTATATTGTGCTGCCTGCTCATAGTTGCACTCCATGCTACCCAGCACAGGAAGTGTTCCTTTCACGGATTCTCGAGTTGTCATGCGACTTGTCCCCTGTGCTCTGCTTGATACCAGCCCCCTAACAATGCGATCACCAAAAGCAACTGACTGCGAGAGAAACTCATGTCTCAAACACCTCGCACCTACTGCACTTCCCAACACATCTCAACTCTACATTACATTCCTTAGAGACTATTCACCACAACTTTTAATGACAAAGTATGCGACATGGCCACACTCGGCTTTTTGTGTCTTCTATAATCGCAAGCTAACAACTTTCCGCTATTTGCCTTAATGTGAACACTTGATTCTGTCCATGTCTCATTCTTCTAGATCAACAGAAAGCACACTACTGGCGTCGATGGCGCGTCTCTTCGTGTTTTAAAACATGTAACATAAGTGGCAGTCACGTCTGATTGACTTCACTTAGGAGCACGAAACTCTTACACCGCCAACAGACCATCAACCTCAGTTTGTGACATAAATTTGAACTTGATACACCAAATTGTTCCACGGAAAAACGGTTCATAAGACGGACACACAAACCAAATAACTGATGAAAAAGTGAGAGAAAAGGTATTTTTTCATGTTAGATAATTAACTAAACATCTGCCCATATTTGCCAGATGAGGCAAACCATACAGTGGTAACTGAATGACGCAGACAAGAGTATTGTGACAACCTGCATTCTGTGCCACTTTCCATTGTTGCCAGATGTATTGAAGATGGCGGCGATGAAGTCATCCAAGATGGTGGCTATGATGTCATCAAAGATGGCGGATTTAGGTGGGAACTTTGAATTTTGATGAGAAGAAGGTCAACTGGGCTATCTGCACTAACATAACCCCCCGAAAAATGGGGGGAAGTTCAGATTCCAACAGGTTAACGAACACATCACACCACAGTTATCTATACTGACCTAAGAAAATGGCAGGAAGATAGGTCACTTGGGCTACCTCCACTATCCTACGTCAACCGACCACCACCTCTTCCTAGGAACTTGTGGGGAGTGGACTCGACCTGTGCTTGATGTAAGTCTTTATTATTTTGCAAGCGCTATTTTATTTAAACAATTAGAGGCACTACCACCGTCCAGTGTGGTCGCCAAGGTGTCCAGACTTCATCTCACCTAGTCACAGTAGCACCACCAGAGGGTGCTGTCATCCTCCTGTAATGTAATCGAAGATGGTGGGAGGGAATGGAGGGAAACAATGGGGTCGCCATGGGGTCTGGAGTCCAACTGATCTAGTACACAGTACCACCGCCAGAGGGCGCTATAATACATGCCATAATCCAAGATGACCACCATGATGATGCAAGTACTGTTATCCAAGATGGCAGGAAACAGTGTGTCCACCACAAGGTCTGGGTCTAATACACAGTACCACCACCAGAGTGTTGTCATACATCCTATGATGTAATCCAAGATGATGGTCTAGGGGGGGGGGAGGAAAATGGTGGGAAAAGGACTCTGTCTGAGCTGTACATAAGTTTCTATTTTGCAGAAAGTGTGTCCATCACAAGATCTAGAGTTCAACTGACCTATCACACAGTACTGCCACCAGAGGGTGCTGTCAAACCATGCACACGTGCCCTCAAGCATGAGGCAGCGACATCCATTTCATACTTGACACCTAAAGAATTCCTCCCAACAACAAGTGATCACCTAGACACTGTTGCTGACATGACCTGATGGGAGTGAAGCCCTAATTGCACAGTGAAGACACCCCATGGGCGCATGCACCTCCGCGCTGCCATGAGTCACCACCAGATGCAAGCCAGTGTGACCCATCACTCCCTCACTGTTGCTGCCTACACTGACCGGGTGAAAGTTGCGAATATTTTCGAGTATACATTTAGAGTTCTCCAAGTGTTGTACTAACATCACAGAACTCCAGCATGCACTCATACCATTCCCATATGCAAGACACCTCTGGATAGCAAACGTGTTTTCCCATTAATGATGCGATACCTGAGGATACTACCGTCACCATATAGCACAGGGTGCATTGTTCCTAGCACGACATGTGAGATGCATGTAACCATGCTTAACCACCCAGCATGACTGATGCAATGCCGTGAAGTGCGCATGTGTAGCTACAAACCATCACAAGCGCATCTAACAAGGTTCTCAATGTTATACTGATGTCACATGGCTATGCAAAATAACTGCCAGGTCGACCTCTCGGAAAATGTATAGTGACCCAGAAAGAGTTAATGCTCGCTTTCTTGATGTCCCAGCTTGTATGCAAGGAAAGTCTTGCCCTAACAGAACCTTTTTACGAAAATAACTCAGCATAACGTCGAATGCGGTCTTCCTCGTGGTCCTAACATGGCACCCCAACCATTATGTCTTACCCTTCCTGCTTTCAACATACACAAACGTTCTCACCGCTGTGTAGAGATTCCTATATCCTAGCAAAAAGGATGTAAATAAGTAGAGAACTATGGTTGGCTCTTATCGAATTTACACTATGAATTACTGATGCTGCAGGTGTGGAAGCATCCTCTACCTTTTTTTCTTTCTTTCCGCAGACCAGACTTTCAGCAGTTATTTTACACAGATCGCTATATTGCACCAGCAATTAAATCTTACAAACTACCCTACATATCGTCAAATATGGAAAGACACTTATTCAATTACACTGCTCTCCCACAGAGGACAGGACCTTCAATATTAGAATGTTAAACCGACCCGAAACCCATCAATATATCACAGTGTACCCTACATATTGTCAAATACAGAAAGATTCCTACTCAGTTACACTGCCCTCCCACCCAGGACAGGAGCTTGAATATTAGAACATGAAGCGAATCTCCAACCCATCAATATATCGCTGCATACTGTGTCGATGTAGTAAACATACAATTCCTATCCTGCACCGTACAAAAATCGTCCATTTTACATCATTCGTACATGTAACGTGAAGTCAAACAGCACAGTACATATATCTACATCTACATCCATACTCCGTAAGCCACCTCACGGTGTGTGGCGGAGGGTATCTTGAGTCCCTCTATCTGTTCTCCCTTCTATTCCAGTCTCACACTGTTCGTGGAAAGAATGATTGTCGGTATGCCTCTGTGTGGGCTCTAATCTCTCTGATTTTATCCTCATGGTCTCTTCGCGAGATATACGTAGGAGGCAGCAATATACAGCTTGACTCCTCGGGGAAGGTATGTTCTCGAAACTTCAACAAAAGCCCGTACTGAGCTACTGAGCGTCTTCCACTGGAGTTTGTCTATCATCTCTGTAACGCTTTCGCAATTAGTAAATGATCCTGTAACAAAGTGCGCTGCTCTCCATTGGATCTTCTCTATCTCTTCTATCAACCCTATCTGGTACGGATCCCACACTGCTGCGCAGTATTCAAAAGTGGGCGAACAAGTGTACTGTAACCTACTTCCTTTGTTTTCGGATTGCATTTCCTTAGGCTTCTTCCAATGAGTCTCAGTATAGCATCTGCTTTACTGACGATCAACTTTATATGATCATTCCATTTTAAATCACTCTTAATGCGTACTCACATATAATTTATGGAATTAACTGCTTCCAGTTGCTGACCTGCTATATTGTAGCTAAATGATAAGGGATCTTTCTTTCTATGTATTTGCAGCACATTACACTTGTCTACATTTAGATTCAATTGCCATTCCCTGCACCATGCGTCAATTCGCTGCAGATCCTCCTGCATTTAAGTACAATTTTCCATTGTTACAACCTCTCGATATACCACAGCATCATCCGCAAAAAGCCTCAGTGAACTTCCGATGTCATCCACAAGGTCATTTATGTATAGTGTTAATAGCAACGGTCCTACGCCACTCCTCTGTGGCACACCTGAAATACTTCGGAAGACTTCTCTCCATTGACAATGACATGATCCGTTCTGTTATCTAGGAACTCTTCAATCCAATCACACAATTGTTCTGATAGTCCATATGCTCTTACTTTGTTCATTAAACGACTGTGGGGAACTGTATCGAACGCCTTGTGGAAGCCAAGAAACACGGCATCTACCTAGGAACCCATGTCTATGGCCCTCTGAGTCTCGTGGACGAATAACGCGAGCTGGGTTTCAAACGATCGTCTTTTTCGAAACCCATGCTGATTCCTACAGAGTAGATTTCTAGTCTCCAGAAAAGTCATTATACTGGAACATAATATGTGTTCCAAAATTCTACAACTGATAGACGTTCAATACAACTGTTCGACGTCCCTTCTTGAAAACGGGGATGACCTGTGCCCTTTTCCAATCCTTTGGAACGCAACGCTCTTCTAGAGACCTACAGTACACCGCTGCAAGAAGAGGGGCAAGTTCCTTCGCGTACTCTGTGTAAAATCGAACTGGTATCCTATCAGGTCCAGCGGCCTTTCCTCTTTTGAGCGATTTTAATTGTTTCTCTGTCCCTCTGTCGTCTATTTCGTTGTCATCTGTGCGACAATCTAGAGAAGGAACTACAGTGCAGTCTTCCTCTGTGAAACAGCTTTGAAAAAAGACATTTAGTATTTCGGCCTTTAGTCTGTCATCCTCTGTTTCATTACCATTTTGGTCACAGACTGTCTGGACATTTTGTTTTGATCCACCTACCGCTTTGACATCAGACCAAAATTTCTTAGGATTTTGTGCCAAGTCAGTACATAGAACTTTAATTTAGAATTCATTGAACGTCTCTCGCATAGCCCTCCTCTCACTTCATTTCGCTTCGCGTAATTTTTGTTTGTCTGCAAGGATTTGGCTATGTTTATGTTTGCTGTGAAGTTCCCTTTACTTCCGCAGCAGTTTTCTAACTCGGTTGCTGTACCACGGTGGCTCTTTTCCATCTCTTACGATCTTGCTTGGCACATAATCATCTAACGCATAATGTACGACGGTTTTGAACTTTGTCCACTGATCCTCAACACTATCTGTACTTGAGATAAAACTTTTGTGTTGAGCCATCAGGTACTCTGAAATCTGCTTTTTGTCACTTTTGCTAAACAGAAAAATCTTCCTACCTTTTTTAATATTTCTATTTACGGCTGAAATCATCGATGCAGTAACCGCTTTATGATCGCTGATTCCCTGTTCTGCGTTAACTGTTTCAAATAGTTCGGGTCTGTTTGTCACCAGAAGGTCTAATATGTTATCTCCACGAGTAGGTTCTCTGTTTAACTGCTCAAGGTAGCTTTCAGATAAAGCACTTAAAAATTTCACTGGATTCTTTGTCCCTGCCATCCGTAATGAACGTTTGAGTCTCCCAGTCTATATCTGGCCAATTAAAATCTCCATCCAGAACTGTAACATGGTGGGGAAATCTACTCGAAATATTTTGCAAATTATCCTTCAGGTGCTCAGGCACAACAACTGTTGAGCCAGGGGGCCTATAGAGACATCCAATTACCATGTGTGAGCCTGCTTTAACCGTGACCTTCACCCAAATTATTTCACATTTCGGATCTCTGTCAATTTCCTTCCATACTATTGCACTTCTTATCGCTATAAACAGGCCTCCCCCTTCACTGTCCAGCCTGTCTCTGCGGTATACATCCCAATCTGAGTTTAGAATATACTCGTGGCACTAGATATTTACCGTGAGGTTGACTGTCATCCACTCCCAACGGGTGACCAGAGTACCCTCAGAGGACCGAAGTCACTGTCAGAACTGTTCAACAGATTAGGGCTTGTTTCCCCCACGACACAAACGCATTACTGTCTGTGATCCAGATCTGCTTGCTTGCTTGTTTTTCTACACCCGTCTCCAGAGTCTGGGATTACAAGAACACATGTATTTTATCATGGTTTGCCATAATATAATACAGTAGAGCGTCGATTATCCGAACGTCGGTCAACTGAACGACCGCTCAACCGAACTGTGTACTTGCTCGCACCTGTTATTCTCCCACCATACCATCCATCATCGCCCTCACTCGTAAACCAAGTTTCCCACAGTAGTCGCCGCACTGGGCCACCGCTGCTTCTAATGGGGCCTTCACGAGGCGCTGCTGACCGGCCGAGCCGCCAGTCGCTGTGTTTCAACAATCAGCACACTTCTGTCGGCTCGGCTCTGGCAGCAGAAGTAGCGGCAGTGTCAGAGCTGTCCACAGCAACAGCTGCGCCAGCTCAGAGTTGAGGCGTGCCGCTCCGCGCAGTTTGAAGGATTGGGCGCCTTCAAGAAGAGCAAACGGTCACCTTCTGTTCTCTGTTACGACCACTTGTGTGCTACTGCGTGAAGACGTGAACTTGACGATACAAAATGCTTCAACGTAAACGTGTTGTCCTTTCTATGAGGGACAAGTACGAGATTATTAAAAGTTTAGAATAAGGTGAATCTGCAACCACTTTATCCAATGAGTACAAGGTGGGGAAGTCGACAATTACGGACATAAAAAAACAAAAGACGAGCATAGCAAATTTTATAGCTATGCTTGATGCTACTGATGGATCAACAAGCCGTAAACCTATGAAGCTCGTCACTAACACAGATCTAGATGATGCTGTTTACAAGTGGTTTACACAAAAGAGATCGGAAGGAGAACCTATTTCATGTTCCATTCTGTGTGAGAAGGCAATGCAGTTCAACGAAAAACTTGGAGGGCCTTCGAACTTTAAAGCGAGCACGGGCTGCTTAAAACGCTTCAAGTCAAGAAAAGACATTCGTGAGCTTACAATACAGGGAGAAAAACTGTCGGCTGATTCTTCAGCAGCTGATTCTTTCAAAGTCAAACTAAGGGACGTGTTAAGGGAAGAAGATTATGCTCTCGAAAACGTTCACAATGCTGACGAAACTGGACTTAACTGGAAAGCTTTACCGAGAAAAACTCTTGTTTCACGTCATGAATTAGCAGCACCTGGTCCTAAAACAAGCAAGGACCGTATTACAGCTTTGGCTTGTGCTAATGCTACTGGAAATCACCGACTGCCTATGTGCGTCATTGGTAAAAGTAAAAAACCGCGTTGTTTCATGCACGTTAATATGTCAGCCTTGCCTGTTGTGTACACCTCGCAAAAGAGTACCTGGATGTATAGTACGATTTTTATGAAGTGATTTCAGGACGTTTTAGTACCCTCTGTAAAATCTCATCAGCTAAAGAATGGGAAGAGGGAGAAAACACTACCTCTCCTTGACAATGCACCAACTCATCCGTCATGTGATGTTTTAAACGAAAAAGACGAGGTTGTAACCTCCCCCTCACTTACCGACCTTAATGACAGTGAAAAATGAAACCGCGTGTACCTAATGGGAGTTTTGGAAAAGCAATCGTCACCGAAGTTAACCTGTCGGTAAAGAGGGAGGAAAGGGTTACATCTAAATGAAAGGAAATGTGCTAATGAAACTGGTGGAAATTAATTTTGAAAAGGGGTAAAGTTAATAAAGAAGGTAAATGTGCAGCCGTTACGTTAACAATTAACTAGCGGTAATTAGGTATTTGAGATTTGGGGGAAATCACGGTCGCCAGTCCTAAGGACAATTACTATAGTAGCTGAAAAAGAAAGGTTATTACACATATAATTAGCACTAGAAGCGTGGCAACTAAAGGTTGACACGTGTAGTGTGAAAACTGAAAGTTTGTCAGAAGTAATAAATTTCGCTACACCCTGACTTAATTTAGCAAAAGAATTAATAAAACCGGAAAATCGAAAGTTAATTTAGTGACTGAAGTTAATAGTGAGCTTTCTTTCTGAAGCACATCGAAATTCAGTAACATACAGTTAGTCTTGGACTACCTCAACAATCATTTCAAAAACTACTTGAATCTACGCAATTTAGAAAGAAGAGATTTAACTTTGAACTTGAATTAAATGATTCTGAACAATTAACAATAGTAAAATTTAGTACGTACCAAGCTGAGCTGCAGTCACAGGTAAGCTAAAATACGGTAACAAAGCTCGCACTCTTAATTCGTGCTTGTGTAATCTGAATATTGTAGCCAGCTATTAATGCCATAATTGAACTTTGAAATTAAAGCAGTGAAAACGAGTTAGCTATATTACTTTAATGCTGGCGTTTGAATTTCAACGACACTCGGTTCATTTCGGAAAAGGAAGGGACTCTGCTTGGTAATGCAATTGGGACAATGAGCAACAAAAGTTCATGCTAAGTTGCTGTAATTATAGTGACGAAAATGGTACAGTTTGAAAAGCTGAGGTCTGCCATACAGTTCTAAAACTTTACTTGCTTCCAGTCTTCCTTGTTGGTTGATTGAAGGTTTGAAGCCGTCGATCGAGGAGGTGGCGACAGTCACTCATTGTCGGCCGTCGCTGTTGCAGAAGCTGGATGTTGGCGCGCCTTCTTCTCGACACGGTCACCAGGCGAAACGGGCTCTTGATGTGCGCCAGCTAATGCTTCCCGTCCGCGACACCATGTCAGAAACTATCATCGCAAGTCGAGCGCAATTACATGCTGCCAAACCCCGAAAGTGCGGCAACTCGCGGGAGCGTCACACAACACACCTGCTCCACTGCACTACCCCAGCCAGACTCTCTCTCTGCCCGCGCTCCACGTGGCAGAGTTAACACTACCAAAGATCCTACACACTTTGAGTCTTCACACGACCTATCGATGTAATCGTTCGATAGCAGTTTTCCCTAGGCAAGACCCAGCGTAAAAATACAAATAATATTTACGAAACAAACCAATTATACATCGACATAAGTGCATAAATATATATATATATCCAAACAGTAAAGCAATTACAATATATAAAGAGACAGAAATGTCATACCTTGAGGTAACAAAACAAGGAAAAAAAATAATAGTACAATAGATGGAAGTAGGAGGATATGCATTTCCGGCGTTACACGTGCCCCACATTGTCTGAGGATGTTTGTGTAACGTAAACAGACTCAGAAAATGTCCCAAAAAAGAAACAGCGGAAATGCATATGCTCAAAACATCAACAAAATTTAGCATTCGTCTAATTAAGCATAAATAAATTTTTTAGACCATAATAATTGAGTGGAGACACTCCTAATCTTATTCCACTCTGTCATCTTGCACAAAATAAAACAGGTTGACAACATATTAAAATTCATAGAAAACATAGAAAATGGTTTAGCTATTCCAAAATCATTAAAATTCGTAACACTATGAGAAATGGAATACTATTTGCAAAATTAATTAGATTGCATGGTCATAAAAACAGGTAGATCAAAATACGCAAATTAATTATTAATTACATAGAATACACATTTTATATAACCTTTTCATAATTATTATCTCGTCATGAGATTCCACTTAACGCTAAACAAGAAAATAATATTCAGTAGATCGAAAAAAACATAAATATTGA
This sequence comes from Schistocerca piceifrons, assembly GCF_021461385.2. Taxonomy (NCBI): domain Eukaryota; kingdom Metazoa; phylum Arthropoda; class Insecta; order Orthoptera; family Acrididae; genus Schistocerca; species Schistocerca piceifrons. The sequence continues at coordinate 2,538,434 of NW_025728455.1, read as the reverse complement.
CAGCAGAATTCTTTCAGCTGTCCAGGAAGAAAAACAATTCCGCCTTCCGTACTCGCAAGTACAAAGAATGCCGAGAACGGCACGGAGAGCCTACGGCGGCACAAGAGCCGACAGCGGCCCCGCCTCGTCAGTATTGTTGCGCCCGCGTGTGCGGCACGCTTGATCTCACTCGCCTGTCTAACGGCATTTCCAGAACGTCCGCTTCACTGAATTCTTTGGGAAAAACTCACTCCCGAGTAATCTCAAGGAGTCCATTAACACTATCACAGTGGATAACTCAACACTGTCCATCATCACACGCATGTACTAGCCTGAAACTTAAAACAGCGTCTAAGTACATCGGCAATGACTAGTAAATCACATCTTTATGGAATCTTACAGCTATTTACAAAATCATATTTACATTCCTTAATCTACTGTGACTCAGCTGAAAACTTAAATAGCAGCTTGGATTTTTCAGTTGATTAGATCATGATTAAATTGATTAAAATTAAATTGATTAATCAAAATTAATTACTTATTAATTACAACTTCTTTAATGACCTTGGTCAGTCAAAAGCATGGCAATCTAGCAAACCTTAAATCTTACACTCTATATTTACATATTGTACAAATTACCCATTGTGTGGTATTAATCGATCCTAGGTTGGTACAATTTCAAGTCTACTATATTCCGTATACCTAATCGGTTTCCAGAGCTTGGATACTCTAAGCAATAAGCAGTTGTGTGAGGTATACCAATGACTTTATATGGTCCATTATAAACAAACTTAAATTTAGAGATTTCATTGTCTATCTCGCTCGATTTCTCATGAGCTTTTACAAGTACTAAGTCTCCGACCGCAAACTTAGCAAAACGCGCTTTAGCGTCATGACGACGTATGCGAGCATCGGCTTTAAGCTTCATTACTTCTCGCAAACGATCTTTTTTCACACCAATACTAATGTCAATCCGTGGAGGGAATTTGATTATCTCTTCCACTAAACTTTTACTTCTGTCATCCAACAGGATTTCCTCTGGAGAAAATCCCGTAGATTCATGTCTCAAGGTGTTCATAATTCTCTCAAATACTGCTACATATTTGCCCCATGCCCTATGGTTGTGATGGCAATAGGTACGGCACAGTCGGCCTAGCTCGCGCATATACCTCTCAGCGGGATTCCCAGCCGGACAATAAGCAGAAATATGGATCACCTCGACCCCATTACTTTCCATGCCTTCATTCCACAACTTAGAAGTAAATTGTGCCCCATTGTCTGATAGAATCGCCTTGGGCTTACCAATATGAACAAAATAATCGTTCACCAGCTTGCTATAGACCGCTTTGGCTGTAGCTTTCCTAATCGGGTATAGTTTGATGAACTTGGAAAAAGCTTCTAGCACTACTAAAATGTAGGCAAAGTTTCCTGATGACTTGGGCAAAGGTCCGTACAAGTCCACGCACAGTAACTCAAAGGTGTCGTTAGGCCTTATACTTTGCATAGGACCACGACTCGTACAGTTGGTAACCTTCACCTTCTGACATAAATCGCAAGTTTTCACTCTGTCAGTAACTCGTTTTAACATGTTGTTGAAATGCACTACTTCACTCAGCTTTTCCGTACATTTCTTTGGTCCACAGTGACCATACGCCAAATGGTAGTAGTCTATTATTTCCGTGACGTATTTGGTGGGCCAGCATACCCGCCAAATATTACTATCTTCACCCTTACGTATGTACAAGATATGATCGTATATCTTGTAATACTTCCTTAATTTCTCTCCTTCTGGACTCTTTTCATCATATCGGGTTTTCACCATATTTAAACAACCATCCTCGTTCTGATGACGACGTAGATTCTTACAGATGTTCATTATTAATTTACGTCCCTCAACTTCTTTAAAATAGTACAATTTGACCACTCCATCTGCCTCATCTTTCAATAGACCTTGATTAGACTCGGGCAACCGCGACAGCGCATCCGCTACGCAATTGTCGGTCCCTTTTACGTAACAGATGTCATAGTTAAATTGCTGTAAATACAGCGACCACCTAGTCAGTCTTTCGTGAAGTAGTTTACAATCCTTCAGATAAGTGAGCGCCTTATGGTCCGTATGAATAATCACCTTACGGTCCCATAGGTAACCCTTGAACTTCTTGAATCCCCACACGATAGCGAGACACTCTTTCTCAGAAATCGTATAGTTTCGCTCACTTTTTGATAAAGTTCGACTCGCGAACGCTATCGTCCGGTGTTCCTTATCCTCTCCTTTACCAACTTCTTGGAACAGTTCTACCCCCACCCCGTAATTCGACGAATCCGTTCCCAGATGGAAGGGTAGCGATAAATCAGGATGAAATAGTATGTTAGATCTTAACAACTCGTCTTTTAATCTCTCGAAAGCGGTCTGACACCCGTCAGTCCACGCAAACGGAACATTTTTGCGTAAGAGGTTATTCAAATTTTCATCATTAAACACTTGTCCTTTTACAAATTTACGGTAAAATCCTGTGAGCCCTAGAAAACTTTTTAACTGTTTCCTAGACTTGGGTGGAGGACAATTCCTTATTGCCTCTAGTTTCTCTGGGTCTTTCGTAATACCAGCAGTGGTAATTACATGCCCTAAAAATTTCAGTTCCTGCTTCACAAATTCGCATTTCTTTAGCTTTAGAGTCATTCCGCCACGGCGCAATGCTCTAAAAACTTCATCTAACAGGTCACAATGGTCATGCCAAGTGGCATTGGCCAACAATAGGTCGTCAACATATACAGTTAATCTTGAACTCAAAGCCGGTCCTAGCACTTTATCTAGGGCCCTGATGAATACGGACACAGATATATTAAGTCCAAACGGCAGTACTCTATACTGATAACACCTGCCCGCAAACAAGAAGGCAGGTATGGCCTAGATTCTTCTTCGAGTTCTATTTGCCAGTAACTAGCCTTCAGATCGAGGCTAGTCATGAACTCAACGTCATGAAAACGTTGCAAAATCTCCTCCATACTCTCTGGTCTGTCTGTTTCACGTTGAACGACCCTATTCAACGTGCGTGCGTCAATCACAATACGCACACTACCATCCCGTTTTGCTACAATGACCAAACCGTTATTGTATGAACTTGTACTTCTTTCAATCACTCCCCATTCGATCATCTTATCTATCTCCCGTTGCACTGCTTCCTTTTTGGACAGAGGTATAGCATACGGTCTCACGAAGAATGGTTCGTGCGGAATTACATGCAACTTGCATTTATATCCTTCCACAAGACCCGGTTTGTCTGAAAACACACTCTTATTCCTCATCATCACTTCATACAGGCCTCGTCTTTGTTCGTGTGTTACGTTTGACATACCGTCTACAATACTTTCCAATTCAGTTTCTACACTATTGTCAGTGCCGAGATTCCTCACATTACAGTAGTTCAAATTCATACCTACATCAATACCATTCGGCCAGTTAACAATGTGTATAGGCTGGTATTGCCTATGCACACCGTCTCCTGCCTCGTCAAAGCTAACTACTATCGTTTTATCTAGTGACATACATGTCAAAGTTTTGCTTTCTCAGTTAATCACTGCACGGTACTTTAATAGCCAATCTAACCCGATAATTACTTCCGTAGTTAAGTCTGGCACGACGACAAACTCTTGTTCAAATCGTGCCCCACATATCTCGAAGTTGACAAAAATCTGTTTTGGGACCGGTTTACTGGCCTTCCCAGTAGCACCGATAATTTTCACTCTTGTTACTGGCATAACTACGATGCCAGGTCTGTCTTTCAGTAACTCAAATATTTTCCCAGATACAGCACTCAATTCTGCACCGGTGTCAATCAACACGTTTAGTTGTAGGTCGTGCATATTAACAGACACTACTATCTGTCTACACTTGTCCTCGACTGTTTCTTTATTTTCCCACAGTAAATCTTCGTCTATATCCAGGTCATTCCAGAAAAAACCATCCGGCTTTGATCCTAAATCCGGTTTATCTGGCGGCTTTTTCAGCCTCTGTTCACATACAGTTTTAATTTCAACACGTTTGTCCTGAGGCTTAGTCTGTAGCTTCGCCTCCAATACCGAAACCTTTTCCTGTAACTCGTCAACTAGTGAGTGTTGCTTTGCTATCGATTCACTAATTGTCACCTTCGTTGATTCCTCTTTGGTCAGATCGATCTCATCTGCCAATCTACCTGGAGGAATGTACCCAGTCGCATCTGAAATTACTTCCTCTGGATCTGCGCAACCCACACTGCTACCGTCTGACCGCACAACGTCAGCTCTAACCTCATACACGCTGAAATCTATGTGCTTTTCTACCAATTGTGTCCGGCTATCACTAAAATTTTCGCAATCTTTCTCCTTAATACTTTCGCAATGTTTAAACTGAAGGTTTGCGTCGGATGGGTCGGCTACTTCTACCACTGAAACTTTCGGTAAGGTCTGCCGGTTAGGGCCAGAACTTTCCGTTACTACTTCAACATCCAACTCTTGTGGGACGAGACACGACGAATCTTGCTCGTGCTCCCCCTTAACATCAACTATTTCTAGTAAAGTCTGCCGATTAAGGCCAGAACTTTCTATCATTTCACAAACACTATCTTCTTGCGGGACGAGACGTGGCAAATCCTGCACGCGCTCCCCATAAACACTTCTCCCATACAGACCCCTATAATCTCTTAGTTCGTCGTATAAGCGACCGAACTGCCTTAGCCAGACCTCATCCCTCTCTGCATCCCCTCGCTCGATGACGGACGTTTTATCCGACATCTGATCTTCTCTCAACAATTGCGAATCATTCTTAAACTCAATCCTCAGTTCCGCTGTGGGTATTACAGCTGCCACTTTATAATCGATTTCCGGAACACTACTTAAATTGTTCTCACTGACAGTGAATGTATTTTCTGCTGCCATGTATACAGCTGATTTACTACTTGTGGGCGCACTCCTTTCTCCTAACACTGGCACACTCTCTCGCCGTTGATTATTCCACACGGAATTTCCATAACGACGACACCTCGGTTTTCTACTGTTATTGGACCGCCAAAATTTCTCCACGCCCGGTCGGCCCCTTACCGGCGTGGCTAATGGTTTCCCTGTCTCGTCCCAGCAGATACGCTCCCCGGATGCTGCTGAGGCGGCTGATCACACCCTCTGGCGTTATTACTATTCTGTGAAGCCCGTATCACGTTAGTGTGATACTGGTTTCCGTCATTCCTGTTATTATTTGCATTGTACCGATTGTTATTACGGTCCGAACCATTTTTGTTATTGCTGCCAAGATTGCGGTATGCATTATTCCCATAGTTATCGTTGTTGTGGTTCCTGTTGTTGTTACCACGGCCTCCACCACTGTCGCGATTATTGCGCCAATTGTCCTCGTCCTCAACTCTTTCCAGGAAATCATTGATTGTCCTGTAATTGCTTCCTACGTAGCGTTTTGTATCATCTGGAAGCTTCTTGTAGAGTTCCCAGACTATTTCGGATTCCGTGCGGCGATCACGCAAATATTCCAACTTGCGGATCCAGCCCTCACAAAACTCATTCATCGAAACGCGCGAATTCGCATCGAAAGGCCTCGATACGACAAATTCGCGCCAGACACCTTGCTGTTTCTGCTCTGACCAGTATTCAGCCAGAAACAAATTTTTAAACTCGTCAAAAGTCAGGTTCGTAATGTTGAGGTTTAAGCCCCAACGCTTGGCATCACCAGCCAACACATCAATAACCGCATTAATTTTTCTCTCATTAGTCCATGATCTGGGTAAAACTCTTTCACAATTTTTAATGAAATCCGTCGCGTGTATACCGCCTTTTTTCGAGGGGTCGAACCGCTCCTCTTTCGTCAACAACTCCGAACTATGTGCACAGATTGGCACATAGCTCTGTTTTTCGTCAAGTTTCCTTTCTAATTCCGTCACCCTCGTAATCACTTGGCAAGTGGTTGTCGCAAGCGTTTCCACTTCCCTCTTTTTCTCTTCGCAGGTATTAGCCTGCTTCGTCACTTTGGTATCTACTTCGGATACTAAAGCCTTTAAAGTTTCCACCTTCTGATGATCCTCTTTTCTCACTAATTGAATTTGTTCCGTCACCTTATTCTCGATGATCGGAGCAACTGCGTCTCCTACACTTTTCTCGATTCTGCTAATTTCGGAATCAAAACGAGTATTTATGCTCGCAATTTCCGCCTGAACGCCTATCATTTCCTGTTTAACATTACCGATTTCGGTATTAATTACAACAATATCTTCTTTGATTTTATCAACTTTTGTATTAACAACTCCAACATTGTTGTTAACAACATTAATAGCTTTGTTCTGATTGTCTAGCTTTCGTTCAATCTTTTCAGACTGAGCTTCTTGCTTGGCAGACAGAGCTATAATTTCTGCCGATTGACTCTTGATTTCATTAATCAAAACATTCAATAAATCAGTTAAATTCCCGGAGACTACCGGTTTTACTTCCGTAGCTGGTTCCTCTATACATGTTCCCCCGTATTCATCATCAAGGGGTACAGATTTGATTTTCGCTTCCGATTCCGAAACATTTTCTAAAGTTTGGAATTCCATTTCTGCTCTTTGTTGCGTTTCGGCGGTAGCGTCTTTCATGCTAGCCGCCTGCCCCTGAACAATGGGAACCGCCGTGCGCGTTTCCCACTGTTCGACCGATTGTTCCGTATCCAAGTCTACCAAATTTTGGTAATTGTTGCCTTCACTCATTTTAATAATTTTCAATATAAATGCCAAATCTCAAATCTAATTAGGATTCCTCACACTATTTATTCTCGCTGACGTAACGACCATTTCGTAACCAGTACTTTGTTACGAGATTTGCACAATGCAAAATTCGTGTCCAGAACAACCTCAAATTCGAAGATTGTCCTGTCACCAGGTCGCCACGTGTAACCTCCCCCTCACTTACCGACCTTAATGACAGTGAAAAATGAAACCGCGTGTACCTAATGGGAGTTTTGGAAAAGCAATCGTCACCGAAGTTAACCTGTCGGTAAAGAGGGAGGAAAGGGTTACATCTAAATGAAAGGAAATGTGCTAATGAAACTGGTGGAAATTAATTTTGAAAAGGGGTAAAGTTAATAAAGAAGGTAAATGTGCAGCCGTTACGTTAACAATTAACTAGCGGTAATTAGGTATTTGAGATTTGGGGGAAATCACGGTCGCCAGTCCTAAGGACAATTACTATAGTAACTGAAAAAGAAAGGTTATTACACATATAATTAGCACTAGAAGCGTGGCAACTAAAGGTTGACACGTGTAGTGTGAAAACTGAAAGTTTGTCAGAAGTAATAAATTTCGCTACACCATGACTTAATTTAGCAAAAGAATTAATAAAACCGGAAAATCGAAAGTTAATTTAGTGACTGAAGTTAATAGTGAGCTTTCTTTCTGAAGCACATCGAAATTCAGTAACATACAGTTAGTCTTGGACTACCTCAACAATCATTTCAAAAACTACTTGAATCTACGCAATTTAGAAAGAAGAGATTTAACTTTGAACTTGAATTAAATGATTCTGAACAATTAACAATAGTAAAATTTAGTACGTACCAAGCTGAGCTGCAGTCACAGGTAAGCTAAAATACGGTAACAAAGCTCGCACTCTTAATTCGTGCTTGTGTAATCTGAATATTGTAGCCAGCTATTAATGCCATAATTGAACTTTGAAATTAAAGCAGTGAAAACGAGTTAGCTATATTACTTTAATGCTGGCGTTTGAATTTCAACGACACTCGGTTCATTTCGGAAAAGGAAGGGACTCTGCTTGGTAATGCAATTGGGACAATGAGCAACAAAAGTTCATGCTAAGTTGCTGTAATTATAGTAACGAAAATGGTACAGTTTGAAAAGCTGAGGTCTGCCATACAGTTCTAAAACTTTACTTGCTTCCAGTCTTCCTTGTTGGTTGATTGAAGGTTTGAAGCCGTCGATCGAGGAGGTGGCGACAGTCACTCATTGTCGGCCGTCGCTGTTGCAGAAGCTGGATGTTGGCGCGCCTTCTTCTCGACACGGTCACCAGACGAAACGGGCTCTTGATGTGCGCCAGCTAATGCTTCCCGTCCGCGACACCATGTCAGAAACTATCATCGCAAGTCGAGCGCAATTACATGCTGCCAAACCCCGAAAGTGCGGCAACTCGCGGGAGCGTCACACAACACACCTGCTCCACTCTCTACTCCCGCCACACTCCTTCTGCCCCGCCCGCGCTCCACGCGGCAGAGTTAACACTACCAAAGATCCTACACACTTTGAGTCTTCACACGACCTATCGATGTAATCGTTCGATAGCAGTTTTCCCTAGGCAAGACCCAGCGTAAAAATACAAATAATATTTACGAAACAAACCAATTATACATCGACATAAGTGCATAAATATATATATATATCCAAACAGTAAAGCAATTACAATATATAAAGAGACAGAAATGTCATATCTTGAGGTAACAAAACAAGGAAAAAAAATAATAGTACAATAGATGGAAGTAGGAGGATATGCATTTCCGGCGTTACACGGTCATAAAGGTAATATTTCTTCCACCTAACGTAACCTCCTTATTACATCCCATGGATCAAGAGACTTTCAAACGATATTAGAAGAAAGAATTGTTGCGTAAGTTATTGTTAGAAAGAGAAGAGGATGGAGAAGGAAGTCTCTTAAGAAATCATAAGAATATTGACTTGAAAGACGCGTCCTACATGATCACCGCATCATGGAATAGTGTAAAAGAAGAGAATTTGAAGAAAGCCTGGAATAAAATTTTGGACACGGAAGAAAATTCACAAGGTACGATTGAAAATGACGAACAGAATGATATGTCCAAAATTCTCGGTATGCTAAAAGGAATAGATTGCCACGAATGTGATGCAGAAGACGTTCATGAATGGATGAATATCGATGATGCAGATCCAGGACATCAAATCATGCAGGACAGCGAGATTGTAAACGTCGTCACTGATAAAGATGACGCCGCCAGCATCTCATCAATCAGTGCTCCAGAAAGCGATGATGAAAGTATACCAACAGCTTCTGAGGCGTTCACTTGTTTAGCTACTGCCTTGTGATGGTTTGAGGCCCAAGATGAAAGTGACCAGTTTCAGATATCTGTAATGAAGAAAGTACGTGACTTAGCTGCTCGTAAGCGTGTAGGCTTGCTTAGACAGACCAAAATAAAGGATTTTTTAAACGTTAATTTTGTCTACTGTGTGTATTGTTCATGCAAAATGCGTATGTAATATGTATATATTTATGTTTAATAAACTGTGCCACTTCCTACTGAAGTTGCCTTTGTATGTTACTTTGTGATACTAAAAGAGATGCCTGTTTTTATGAATTAATCTACTGTACAGTACTTCTTTTTCGCGAATAAACATGTACAGTTCGATTATCCGAACAAACCAGTTTTCCGAACACCCATGTCCCCCAAGTACTTTGGATAATCGACGCTCTACTGTACCATTTTCGTGGTACTTCTCGATATCAAGCACACAGAAGTAGCCTTCCGATCGCTTGCGGAACATAATTGTCTTGTGACAGCCAGAGCGACAGCACCAGCAGCAGCGAGTACTGTTTGTATAAAGCGTTTATTTTGCATTTTGTTTACGACCTTCCACTAAGGAAGGGGTTCTATTTGTGTTTATCTGCTCTGCATAGTAACTAACAGTTCTTGATAAAACTTTACGTAGTTTTCGTGTTAGATTTCTTAGTGTTTTCTTGATCGTTTAGAACAGAAAGCGCCCTAAAACCGTCTTTTGTTTGTTTCGCGGCCGTTAGCCACTAGTCACCTGAATCAGCAGTTGTCTTGTGACAGCCAGAGCGACAGCAGCAGCGAGTAGTGTTTGTATAAAGCGTTTATTTTGCATTTTGTTTACGACCTTCCACTAAGGAAGGGGTTCTATTTGTGTTTATCTGCTCTGCATAGTAACTAACAGTTCTTGATAAAACTTTACGTAGTTTTCGTGTTAGATTTCTTAGTGTTTTCTTGATCGTTTAGAACAGAAAGCGCCCTAAAACCGTCTTTTGTTTGTTTCGCGGCCGTTAGCCACTAGTCACCTGAATCAGCAGTTGTCTTGTGACAGCCAGAGCGACAGCAGCAGCGAGTAGTGTTTGTATAAAGCGTTTATTTTGCATTTTGTTTACGACCTTCCACTAAGGAAGGGGTTCTATTTGTGTTTATCTGCTCTGCATAGTAACTAACAGTTCTTGATAAAACTTTACGTAGTTTTCGTGTTAGATTTCTTAGTGTTTTCTTGATCGTTTAGAACAGAAAGCGCCCTAAAACCGTCTTTTGTTTGTTTCGCGGCCGTTAGCCACTAGTCACCTGAATCAGCAGTTGTCTTGTGACAGCCAGAGCGACAGCAGCAGCGAGTAGTGTTTGTATAAAGCGTTTATTTTGCATTTTGTTTACGACCTTCCACTAAGGAAGGGGTTCTATTTGTGTTTATCTGCTCTGCATAGTAACTAACAGTTCTTGATAAAACTTTACGTAGTTTTCGTGTTAGATTTCTTAGTGTTTTCTTGGTCGTTTAGAACAGAAAGCGCCCTAAAACCGTCTTTTGTTTGTTTCGCGGCCGTTAGCCACTAGTCACTTGAATCAGCAGTTGTCTTGTGACAGCCAGAGCGAGAGCACCAGCAGCAGCGAGTAGTGTTTGTATAAAGCGTTTATTTTGCATTTTGTTTACGACCTTCCACTAAGGAAGGGGTTCTATTTGTGTTTATCTGCTCTGCATAGTAACTAACAGTTCTTGATAAAACTTTACGTAGTTTTCGTGTTAGATTTCTTAGTGTTTTCTTGATCGTTTAGAACAGAAAGCGCCCTAAAACCGTCTTTTGTTTGTTTCGCGGCCGTTAGCCACTAGTCACCTGAATCAGCAGTTGTCTTGTGACAGCCAGAGCGACAGCACCAGCAGCAGCGAGTACTGTTTGTATAAAGCGTTTTTGTACTTATTTGCTGCGCTTAGCTTTTAAATAGTTTTTCTGGGAAAACCTAGCGTAGTTTTCGCGTCTCGTATTTCAGTGAGTGTTTCTTGATTATCAGAGTAGCTCATCAGAAGATTATCTTGGGAATTTGTCACCGTATAGAGTAGGGTAAACATAGTCATGTGTAGGGGCTGTGGTTGTTGTGAGCGGACGCAAGGAGAATTGGCCACTCTTCGGGGGCAGGTGGAGGCTTTGTCTGTTAGGCTCATCGAGCTCGAGGCGCAGGCGTCGGCTCGTAGTGGCGTTGGGGCAACTGTGGTGAGACCTATGCCTACTTCGGTGGCCTTGGAATCACATGGAACCCCTGATGTCGCTGCGTCTTCCGGCAGTGAGCATCTTACCGGTCAGCCATCACTCCTGGGTGAATGGCGGACAGTGGTGGGCTCGCGCGTGCCTGGCCGAAAGGCGAAGGTGGGATCTGGCCGCGTGGCAGCTGCCTTACCCCTTTCCAACAGGTACGGGGTGCTTCCTAGTGGTGATGACATCGTTTCCGAGCCACCACAGGGTGCCTCGCCTGTTGGGCCAGTGGCCGATTCTCCGGCAAGGTCCCGACAGTCACAGAGGGCGGGCCTATTAGTTATAGGGAGCTCCAACGTTAGGCGGGTTATGGAGCCCCTCAGGAAAATAGCGGGTAGGTCGGGGAAGAATGCCAGTGTGCACTCGGTGTGCTTGCCGGGGGGTCTCGTCCGTAATGTGGAGGAGGCCCTTCCGGCAGCTATTGAACGCACTGGGTGTGACCGGCTGCAGATAGTAGCACATGTCGGAACGAATGACGCCTGCCGCTTGGGTTCTGAGGCCATCCTTGGTTCCTTCCGGCGGCTGGCTGATTTGGTGAAGACAACCAGCATCGCACGCGGAGTGCAAGCTGAGCTTAATATCTGCAGCATAGTGCCCAGAGTCGATCGCGGTCCTCTGGTTTGGAGCCGTGTGGAGGGTCTAAACCAGAGGCTCAGACGACTCTGCGACTATAATGGTTGCAAATTCATCGACCTCCGTTATTGGGTGGAGAACTGTAGGGCCCCCCTAGACAGGTCAGGCGTGCACTACACACCGGAAGCAGCTACTAGGGTAGCAGAGTACGTGTGGCGTGCACACGGGGGTTTTTTAGGTTAGAAGGACCCCCCCTTGGGCGAAACGATAAAATACCTGACGGCTTACCAGAGAGGACATTATCATCGTTGATAAAGAATGTCCGTCCTCAGAGACCAAAAACAGGAAAAGTTAACGTAATATTGGTAAACTGCAGGAGTATCCAGGGCAAGGTTCCTGAATTAGTATCTCTTATTGAAGGAAATAGTGCGCATATAGTATTAGGAACGGAAAGTTGGTTAAAACCGGAAGTGAACAGTAACGAAATCCTAGACACAGAATGGAATATATACCGCAAGGATAGGATAAACGCCAATGGTGGAGGAGTATTTATAGCAGTAAAGAATTCAATAATATCCAGTGAAGTTATTAGCGAATGCGAATGTGAAATAATCTGGGTTAAGTTAAGTATCAAAGGTGGGTCAGATATGATAGTCGGATGCTTCTATAGACCACCTGCATCAGCAACCGTAGTAGTTGAGCGCCTCAGAGAGAACCTGCAGAACGTCGTGAAGAAGTTTCGTGATCATACTATTGTAATAGGGGGAGACTTCAATCTACCAGGTATAGAATGGGATAGTCACACAATCAGAACTGGAGCCAGGGACAGAGACTCTTGTGACATTATCCTCACTGCCTTGTCCGAGAATTACTTCGAGCAGATAGTTAGAGAACCAACTCGTGAAGCTAACGTTTTAGACCTCATAGCAACAAATAGACCGGAACTTTTCGACTCCGTGAATGTAGAAGAGGGTATCAGTGATCATAAGTCAGTGGTTGCATCAATGACTACAAGTGTAATAAGAAATGCCAAGAAAGGAAGGAAAATATATTTGCTTAACAAGAGTGATAGGGCACAAATCGCAGAATATCTGAGTGACCACCATCAAACGTTCATTTCTGAGGAAGAGGATGTGGAACAAAAATGGAAAAAATTCAGAAACATCGTCCAGTACGCCTTAGATAAGTTCGTACCGACTAAGGTCCAAAGCGAGGGGAAAGATCCACCGTGGTATAACAATCATGTACGAAAGGTACTACGGAAACAAAGAAAGCTTCATCATAGGTTTAAGAGTAGTCGAATCATAGCTGATAAGGAAAAGCTGAACGAAGCGAAAAAGAGCGTAAAGAGAGCAATGAGAGAAGCATTCAACGAATTCGAACATAAAACATTGGCAAACAATCTAAACAAGAACCCTAAAAAGTTTTGGTCATATGTAAAATCGGTAAGCGGATCTAAATCCCCTATTCAGTCACTCGTTGACCACGATGGAACCGAAACAGAGGACGACCGAAGAAAGGCAGAAATACTGAATTCAGTGTTCCGAAACTGTTTCACTGCGGAAAATCGTAACACGGTCCCTGACTTCGGCCGTCGCACGGACGCCAAAATGGAAAATATTGAAATAAACGATATCGGAATTGAAAAACAACTGCTATCACTTAGTAGCGGAAAAGCATCCGGACCAGACGAGATACCCTTAAGATTCTACAGTGATTATGCTAAAGAACTTGCCCCCTTTCTATCAGCAATTTATCGTAGATCGCTGGAAGAACGTAAAGTACCTAGCGACTGGAAGAAAGCGCAGGTCGTTCCCATTTTCAAGAAGGGTCATAAATCAGATGCGAATAATTATAGGCCTATTTCGCTTACGTCAATCTGTTGTAGAATAATGGAACATGTTTTGTGTTCTCGTATTATGACGTTCTTAGATAATACAAATCTCCTTCATCATAACCAACATGGATTCCGCAAACAGAGATCATGTGAAACTCAGCTCGCCCTATTTGCCCAAGAAATTCACAGTGCCGTAGACACTGGCGAGCAGATTGATGCCGTATTCCTGGACTTCAGGAAGGCATTTGATACGGTTCCGCACTTACGTTTAGTGAAAAAAATACGAGCTTACGGAATATCGGACCAGGTTTGTGATTGGATTCAGGATTTCCTAGAAGAAAGAACACAACATGTCATTCTTAACGGTTCAAAATCTGCAGATGTAGAGGTAATTTCGGGAGTACCGCAGGGAAGCGTGATAGGACCTTTATTGTTTACAATATACATAAATGACTTAGTTGACAACATCGGTAGCTCCGTGAGGCTATTTGCAGATGACACGGTTGTCTACAAGAAAGTAGCAACATTAGAAGACTCGTACGTACTCCAGGAGGACCTGCAGAGGATTAATGCATGGTGCGACAGCTGGCAGCTTTCCCTAAACGTAGATAAATGTAATATAATGCGCAAACATAGGGGCAGAAATCCATTCCAGTACGATTATGCCATAGGTGGTAAATCATTGGAAGCGGTAACGACCGTAAAATACTTAGGAGTTACTATCCGGAGCGATCTGAAGTGGAATGATCACATAAAACAAATAGTGGGAAAAGCAGGCGCCAGGTTGAGATTCATAGGAAGAATTCTAAGAAAATGTGACTCATCGACGAAAGAAGTAGCTTACAAAACGCTTGTTCGTCCGATTCTTGAGTATTGCTCATCAGTATGGGACCCTTACCAGGTTGGATTAATAGAAGAGATAGACATGATCCAGCGAAAAGCAGCGCGATTCGTCATGGGGACATTTAGTCAGCGCGAGAGCGTTACGGAGATGCTGAACAAGCTCCAGTGGCGGACACTTCAAGAAAGGCGTTACGCAATACGGAGAGGTTTATTATCGAAATTACGAGAGAGCACATTCCGGGAAGAGATGGGCAACATATTACTACCGCCCACATATATCTCGCGTAATGATCACAACGAAAAGATCCGAGAAATTAGAGCAAATACGGAGACTTACAAGCAGTCGTTCTTCCCACGCACAATTCGTGAATGGAACAGGGAAGGGGGGATCAGATAGTGGTACAATAAGTACCCTCCGCCACACACCGTAAGGTGGCTCGCGGAGTATAGATGTAGATGTAGATGTAGATGTAGAATTCCGAAGATACAGACTGGAAAATATTTATCTACAAATCCGAAATCTTAGCACTTATCCAATTTGCGAGGACCTTTACGTGAGAACTCACTACAGGTACAGGAAACAAATATTTCCACTCTCGAATACTGATGTCGGTGATGTAACAGATTCCAAATCATCCCTGTAATTTACAAGGTCAACTAAGGTGCTTCTCATGACTAGAGAACCGGTAAATGAGTCTTCCACGTGCTAGATTCCCACACCACAATCGATCTTCTCTCAACTAAATAAAGGCCAGAAATGTGCAGAAGCAGTCAACCAAGCAATTTACACGGGAGGGAATAACGGTCCAGCGCAAAGGCACCTCCATATTCAATCCTCTCAGATTTCCACTTGATCACGAAAGCCGTCCAACACATACTAAGTATTAGTTGGCTATTCGCTCGTCTAGAGGACAACACAGTTAATTCATCTACATTCCTACACTCCAATAAGCCTCTCCATTCTGACAACTCCTACCATTAACGGGAAACATGAATCATTCCCACCACAGGCCATGCATACACGGAATCATCCTAGAAAACCAGTCACATATATGTTTTATCATTGTACTTGCAATTAAATGTTACAACCACAGTCTCAATTGAATGGCAGTCGACAATGAGCGAAGTATCGGAAATACACCCTGCTGACGGCTGTGGCTCTGGAAATAGAAATATCTGTACCATTCTTATGACTTGACATACTCTTTCCTCTGCTATCACAGTATTCCACAGTCATCTCCTTTGCAGATGTAGGAATACATCCTTTATAAGCCTGATGCTCAAGGTGAATCTACCATGCATCCCCCACTACTACTAACTGATTGCCTACGCTACGAAATAATACTGAGAGAAAATCAGCAGTGGGTGGACATGTCTCATAAGTTTTACTTGCGAGTACTACCATTGTGTCTTAGAAAGGGAGAAATAGACGGTCAGATGTTAAAAAACCCGATCGCAACAACTGCTGTACGTTACTGTCACAAACGGTCTTGGTTCATAAGGCGCACACAAGTATCCACATGAAAAGCTATATGGGCTTTATAAATCGAGGCACGACATTACCTCGGAATGAGATGGTCTTTCCGGACAAATACCGAGACGGTGATCGCTGGAGTGTATATTACCAGACCAGCAGTCAGGTTACACGTAGCCCACGATGCAACCTCGGGATAAAATCGCTGAATTTTGAAAGTGATTCGGCTAAGGAACGTGGTATGTAAGCGGTATTTGCGACTCCCGCACGCCACCCCAGCTAGATATTTATATAGTACTTGTAACGTGTTCTGTCTCGATACCACGTCAGAGGTTCTGCAATATATTCACTGAGTTATAGGCGATGACTGATTGAGAAGCATCAAAAAGTACTAGATGATGTGCTGATTGAGGTCATAAGGGAATGTACACTAGCTTATCAGATCTCTAGTGTTCGCTACCTTCTAGAAATGATATCGATGGTTTGGAATCAAGTCTTTCCATTCAAGTACATACCTGCAGTGGATCCTATTGAGAAGTCATTTAATGATTACAACCGCTACTCAATCACATTCCTGACACTTTCATAACTTGAAACGAGTCACCTTTCTGGAACCTGGCTGTTTCAGAAAATTCCGACGTGATATTAGTCACCCCCTATGCATCTTGCAATTGCTGTCATTTCTACAGCTTTGCGCATGTGATCGATCCAATTTAAGTAGGAACTGAGCAGATGTCGGAGAAAGACATATCCACCACCTTCTGCAACCTGTATAGAAACAGAACGACCTGAATTAGTGCAACAGAACTGTGTTTTGACCATTTGGTGGAAATGCGCGCATTGTGGTGCTTCTCGAAACTGGATACAGATACTACAGTCCGAATCAGATCTGTGTCCATTCAAATCCATCAGCCCGACATGCTATCGTCGTTATTCTCCACCCGCGAACATAGAAGCTCCACTAACTCCATCTGATATAGAGCTCACCTAGCCACCGTTGCTTGCACGATGACGCATAGCTGTGGTGTGGTCCAGCACGGAGAGAGAGATTTCGCAATACTTCCCAGAATTGCACAGCGTGCATCCCTCTTAGCATTCCTAATGGAACACTCCATCCCTCACTGAATTTACACCTGCTGCTGGTGTGGGACGATCCTATTAAATATGCAGGTACTGATCCACTCCAGAGGCGAGTTTAAAGTTTCGTCACTTGCACTGTAGGACGATGACTGTATCCCGCAGACTGTACTGTAGATCGCAAGAGACGCTCCCTGTGGCCCTCTCTCGTTGCTTCAAACAATATTGTTTTCAGCTGTAGCGCACTCTGTACACTGCCTTACATTTTGTTTTTCTGCCACTAATTCAAGGTCTCATCAGGTTCTAAGCTGACATTAAGACTTTCTGATCCACAGCCTCTCACAGAAAACTAGACATCGCACAGTGTAAATCATATTACTATTGCGGCTACCATAACACGCCACACACACGCTGGATGATTTTAAATAAAAGCGAGTTACAACATAAGCAAACTAGCGGAGTTTTTGCGGCGTTGTGGAGAGTTTCCAAACTACAGTCAGAAAGTGATTCATGAGCTCTGCATTTAAACTCATCTTCCATAGTCACAGACTAGCTAATGACTCTATGTTCCATTCGAATAATTCATCATATTGCAGTCATGTATGCGATCAATGTTTGGGTGCTATCCACCCAAGGTGCTGCCCATCCACCAATACTCTTTCTCCAACTCAAACAAGTGATATCAGTCAATCGTTATGTAGTAACCCACAGCGTGCCAGTTCATGGATGGGATGGAAAAGACACCATCGATGTACTCTAATAATAAGCATCACAGCTGACAGTGCAAACACTCTTACAGTAATTTCAACACCGACCAATGACGTGACAGTACATTTGTCAATTTCAGTACCATAGCTAAACCACCCCTTCTCCACTTTGCGAGTATCATTGCGAACATGGATAGATGACTGTGCAGTACATCCACTCATTGTTAATTCCCGAACACATAAACTGTCAAAGTACATCAGACTGTACTATACATATTTCTAACACATTGAGCATAGTGCTTAATTTATGATCTATCTCTCTGTCTCTCTGTGTATGGGAGACACAGAGCAATCTCGCTGTTTTAGGTTAAAATTAGACAGTGAAACGTTCTCATCACACCGTCATTGACCAACCCGCCCTGCAGCATCGTTACCAATTTAATCTGCAACCGACCAGATGAAGACCACCACATTCCACGTCTCAGGAAGGAATGGAGCTCGCCGAGTGCTCACCCATTTAAGCGCACAAGATTTATCGAGATGCACTCCTTATCGTTGTACAGTAACAGATTTCAAAGTGTCGTGATGTAATAGCAGATGGTTAAGAAGAACAAGAAACGGATGATTTATATGCGCGATGGAGCTCCAGACGGATGGATTTCGAAGCATTTTTATGTAAATCAACCAAACTATCAACTCTAAAATATTATTCCAGAGTCTAGGATCAGGATCTGGAAGGTATTAGTAAGAGAGAACATAAACACACACATTCTTAAGGCAAAAACGTTCTGCACTTAAAAGGTCTATAATGTTAGATTGCTTGCGTTTCCGACCTATCAGTCGTATGGAATGTACCGCTGTTAATTTTCCAATGTAAGAAATATATTTGAAGCGGATGACATACATCCTTCTTTCCGGTTTCTTTACAGTAAACTATGTTATCGAACCGTAAAACGAAAAAACTACTTCCGTAAAACATTAGCTCTGAGTAAAACGAGCACAATGTACCTTTCCGGAGACGTATAGTGTCTGCTGTTCACATCCGATCACGGTTCAGAAATTATACGATGCCTGCATCAGGCCTATATAAAATGATCGTTAGTAGCAGGGGATACCTCCTACAAGGAAACAGGTAAACACATAGCAGAAGCGTCCGACATGTGAAAATTACAAGTCATTCCCTCACTAACTCTGTAAGCAGCACATCTTTCAGGCAAATGTCTGCACAGTGATTGCAGCGCCTCAAAAGCACCTATGACTAACTTAGTTATGAAGCTGAAGTCATCATTATACACTCAAGCTGCGACTGGGGGATGGAGTACATCACATAAATCATAGCTCGTTTAGAGGAATGCGCCACGTTTCATCACACATGAGATGGAAGTACTATGATGACCGATAGGATTACCATTAACGATCGCAAGTAGACAGTGCTTTAAAGCAAATCCAGGACAGATAGCGGCATACGAGCCGAATGCATGCTATGTCATGCATGAGCAGCTCTCTCCCGCGTCTGTGAGCCTTGTGAGGGCACAGATTTCTTTGTAGTTAAGCGCGAGACTATTTCCAATAAAAATTAGAGGTGCGAAGTTCTCTGTACCCTGGTCGTCTATAAATAAGAAAACTTGTAGTCAGTTAACACTGTGTTTCTTTTTTAACAAATCACAGTTGCAGACTTCGTGGATGGCGTATTATTGTGAACCATATTATTTGCTAGTACAAATATTTGTTTGTGCTGTATTATTATCATTTATTGAGCTAATCCTTGGGCGACGAGAAGCGGTTGAAGTTCGCTATCGGAGGCTTTTATGTCACAGCAAGTGCCGCACAGAGATTCTAACTGCATGAGGGGACCCCCAGAAAAGGCGACGTTGAGAAGTGCCAATAAAGGATATGGTCGAGAGTGTGTACAACTAGTCTCCCATAGAAAATCTGTTAGTTTGTTTCAGTGTTAAGAACGCTTCTGGACCGAAAGCATATCTGTACAAATTTGCCTCATGAATGTAATAACATATCAAAGCTTTACGTGAATAGTCACCCAAACTGTGTCAGTGTGTGGGTGTTATGTTGACGAGTTGCACAACGGATTGATCTGACAAGCACCCTTTGGCTCCTGCAAGAAGCAATTTTCACCCCACACTACTACAGAAGTCAGACAGACGCTCCTAATGTACCAAAAAGAAATGCCAGAAAAACTTTCAGCAATATATATTTTCTGGAGTCGTCCGCTGTAAGGAAAAGACACAAAGATATTCTATTTTCTTACGTAACTAGTGGGTAGTTGGGTACTAGAGTATTGCTAGTTAGTGTAAGAAAAACATTAAATGAACGGAAAATATAATTTATTGCAAAAATTTTAAAAAATCAAATGAAACTTTCATTTATAAACTGATAGACAAATTTCCGGGTTCTTTTCGGAACAGGAGGTTACCTCTTATGGATAGGAAACCTGTTAATGACATTTATATACAAAGTGTGGGAAAGCTCCTTTAGCCCTTTTCTTTAAGAATCTTATTTACTTGGCAGAATGGCAGAGAACTGCGCCTACTCAACTTGAATAATTATCCGACTGAATTTTTCTAAGTACTGTCGAGGCTGTCGCTTCAGAAATGTGATGGAGTGACGTGACTGAAGTATGTTATTTCTAATGGAGGAAAGATGTGTCTCACCTACGCTGTAGCGCACAATACCGTGAGCTGCGACGACTGCTTCCTGCGTCGTTTGCCGCTGAAAAATAACAAAACTATCTCTTTCTATCTGGATTGTTCTTCGCCAATCGAACTCTCACTACGCCTTGATGAAGTCAAGGACTCCTGTCTGGCCCCAGTCTAGCTATTGGCGTGGTGCACCAGTCAGATAACCAGTCCACCGAGATGACACTCAATGTTTGCTCGCTGGCGCTAACTAATACTCTGTTCACACTGCACATTAAATGTCGCAGCCAACACAGTGAACAAATTCTTAATCGCGAGCGACTCAGTATAGAGTATCACTCCGATTCGCTAGCGACAGAGGTGCTGTCCCAGTGCAGTACTGAGCAGACACTTTGTTCCTCGCTCTCTGCGTACACGCACGAGCGCACTCGCTCCCACTACGTGTTCCCGCTACAAGGGCGTCGCCGAACCGACTTCCCTGCACACAAAAAGCGAAAGGGTATATCATCCACTGTCTTTCCCTCACTCCTGCGTCAGAAATAGTCCACCAATCAGCGTTACTCTTACAAATGGGAGAATGGCTGAGTCGAACAATACGGAAATATACAGCATCTGCGTTGGGCATTTACTGTCCACTTGTGAGAACTCTGAAACTGCGCATTAGGTCCATCAAAAAAATCGTATGTTGGGGCTCTCCTAAACAATACAGTGGGTTTTGCTTTTAAGGTGAACATGCAGGTCATTATTCCTTTCCTCTGGAAAAAACTGTTTTGGTCCATGGGCGGTGGGCCGGCAGGCATAGCTGTGTGCTAACTCACCCTCCTATGGACTTTCCAGATTGCCGGTTGCTTCCGCTGAACCCCAACTCCTGTGGCCGTTGTGTCTTGAATGTCTGTGTATGCCAGCCTCGACTTTTTAATCTCGGTGTGCAAAGGCGATTTATTTATTAGATTTGAGTATTGATTAAATGGAAATTCACACAGCCCTATCGAGTTTGGGCTCGAGTGAAACATCTTGATACGCAGAATACGATGGTAAGGTCGGAATATGTAAGAAATGAAGGTCAGGAGGCCATGCCACGTTACATATCCCCCCCTTGTGACAAAATTTTTGTCTGCGATTTGTCAATGCCAAGGAAAACATTGACAAAGTCAGGCAAAAATTGTTCTTTCGGATTTTCCAATTAAATTTCTCAGCCATTCTTAACAATTTTTGTAACTATTTATTTGTAGTATTGTTCCTAGTTTCTAATTACACTATTTGTGTTTTGATGCTAGGCGGAAATGGACTTCACAATTAGTTTACTTTGCTTTTGCCATTACGTGTCTCTTTTTTTCTTTTTATTTTACAATCCTTTCTTTATCTAAACTCGTTAGTGTACAGTGTATTATGTCTTTTTGTGGTTATCTGTTTTCTTTAGTTAGGCTTTGCATAAAGGTTTGCAAAAGCTTTGTTGTCTTAATTTGTTTTATTTATTTAGGCATTATCTTTTCTTTTATGTGTCGCCGTATTTTTTTTTTTTGCGTAAGAATGAAGAAGCATTTCCTCTTAATTCTATTCTTGGTATTAATATCATTAACCCAAAAAGGTGTTTTTGAATGTTACTTAAAGAAGAGAAATCCTGCACAAATCCTTTTCTAATTTTACATATAAAAGAAGTAAATAGACTTTCCAAGAGTGTGTGAGATTATGTAACTATACTAAGTTTCTTTACAAAAGGTTTTAAGGTATCTATAAATTATGGACTTTACATATATAATAAAAATAATTACTTTTACAAATAAAGAGAAGAAAAATATCATATTACAAATTTATAAAATTTTCATAAATCTACATTTGTTTTAGTATAGACAGAATTTTTTTTTTCGAAATAGTCTTTTCGATTTGTGCTGCTCTGTCAATTTCTGTGCTTGACGATCCCCATTGAAGTACTGGAAGGCGTCATTTGTGTGGGTGTCACAAATCATGTGAGGAGCACTATGGCGTGCGATGCTGGGTCTTATTTGTTGACATTGTCATCATAAATTGGTACATCTAACCAATGGTTGTTGATGACTGTGGTTTACCGAATATACAGTGATGTCCTTGTACTACTTTACTGTCACACCTTGTGTGGTATGGTACTCCACACCTGTTTCTGTATGGCAGTTTGGTGATGTGGTGTGGAGAATGATATTCATTTAGCTTCATCCATTTCTTGATAATGTTTGTTGGTACAAGATTAATATGCTGTTTGACGTCTGTTCGCATTCTTTTGATTATGCAAGATTTATATTTTGAAAGATGGCTGTAGTGGTTACCATGCCTCAAAGTTCATGGAAAGACTTTTGTAATAATTTTTAGTATAGGAGAAAAACGTATTTTTCGCTCTTCTGCTCTACTTCGCCTTGTGACTTCTGGTCTTCTCTTCTTTCTTGCATTCTTCTGTTCTTGTTTGTCTAGGAATATGTGAATTTTATTGTATGAGAGATCTAGGATTTGTAGGATTTGACTGCCTTTCCCAAATATTATTTGATGAGTTTGTATATCTTAGTATTTCTTGTACCTTGATTGTAGTCTCGTCGTATCATGATTCTCCCCACGCTCGTCCCTTGAGTAGCAGTGTTGTGACATATGAAATGTCCGGTGTGTGCGTTGTCCTCCTGAAGTCCAACGTGGTGGCCCTGCATTTCCAGTATCCCGTTGGTCTTCAGGTCGCTATCATTGCCCTAAGTGCTTTCTCAGCATGTCTGTACCCTCTCTGTCGCTATCTCGAAGCATCTGGTGTTGAGGGAGCTAGCGATTTGTTGGTGGCGATGTCCCTATGATGCGTAGATTTCTTTTTTCTTGTTTTAGAGGAGTTTATTATCGATACTTGCAACAACTTATAACTCTACATAATGCAAAAATGTTTTAACAGTTGCAAAAAGATAATCTAATTACAGCATATATATATATTGTTAGTTTTCTATCTCTCTTTCTTTCTTTTAATTAATGTGGTAATTTGTTGATTACTTAATTAGCTTTTATTTAGTGATTAGTATAAGATATGAGGTTTCTTTTGCCCATTTGTGTCTTTTCTTTTCTTTTCTTTTACTGTTCTTTTCATTCGCATGCTTTTAAATGACTCACGTGCTAGATGCCAATACACTTACCCGTTTTTAGATTCATTAGCTCCACGGCATTTTCGTGAGCGATTCCGGAAATTATCATCAGCTTTTTATAGTCTGGAAAAAATTTACGGCATTTATTTTGGCTCTTGTGTGAAAGGTAATGAGACTTTACGAATACTTTCTGACCCAAGGTGAAGCGTTTCTTTGTGGCAAACTTGCCTTGGGTGATCTTACGTCTCATTGCTGCTGAGCGAATGTTCCGTAAGACAGAAGCGACGATTTGTCTGTGTTTTGTTTTCATTTGCGATACCCTGCTCTGTTCCATCATGTTCTTTCACTTGCTTCTCGTCAAATATATCGCTAAGTCCCGTCAACAGTTCTTCATCGCCCAATTCTTCAGCAGACGGAAGTGGTGGCAGTTCATCCTCACATTCAGAATTTTCCCACTCTACGATGTTTTCCCAGGCTCTGTAGCGTTATTTCAAGTGCATCTGGTGCTGACTCTTTATCGGAAATTTTCGTAAGTCCCTGTTTATCTGTATTGTGGCTATTGTCAGTTTTTTCTAATTTTGATTTATCTACTTGGAAGAAACGAATTTTCTGTTTTGATTGTGTTAATGGGTGGACGTTAGTTTGCCCAACCTCTTCCGTATTTTCCTGTCAATCTTTACGATTTTCAGGATTCTGTGGCCTTACTTCTGGTTTCCCTTTGCTGTGTTGTTCTTGTCTCTGTGCACCATGATTCTGTCTGTAATTATTCGCACCCTGGTCTTGCCAGATGCTGTTTCTGGCATCCTGACCGCTTTCAAAGTACCCTTGACCGTTGGCATTTGGTTCCTAAACCCATATCCACCACTGTATGAGTGTCCATTACCATTCCTATTCCGGTACCAATCATTCTGGTTCCCGTTTCTATGCCAATTACCTCCATTATGCCACTGTCCTGAGCTGTTAAATTGCCTGAAATTAGTATTATTAGGATTACGATTATTATTATTAGAATATTCGTTCCTAGTCCTCTCCTTTTGCTGTTCCCTTTCCTTTCTTTTTTCTTTCATCTCGTTTTCTTTAAACATGAGTTCGAGCTCCCTTAAGACCTCTTTGAATTCCTCGGTATTTTCATTTTTTTCCTACAGTCGCCTGTTGATACTTTACCGGTAACTTCATTCCACATAGACGTATCATCTCTCTGTTACTATATGATTTATCTAAGCATTGATTCTTTTTGTCCATTGTGTCAAAGAATTTTACAACGCTTTTTTCCCCTGAGTTTTCATAAGTGTCATCTGAAGTAACTCGTATTTCATTTTGTTTTGCGCCTCCTTAGACCAATATCTTTCGAGAAATGCTGTTCTGAACTGTAGGTAAGACGTACAGGTAGCAGCGATCTTTTGCATCACCTCCGCTACTGTCCCTGACATGTGTGCACAAATAAAGTCAAGTGTGTGTGGCAAGCCTACCTGGAACTGATCGATCAATTTGCGTGCATGCAAGCTACCGCCTTGTTCCTTGAAATGTAGGAGTTTTCTGTCAGAAAGTGATCTGTATTGTATCTACCCATAAATCCGGGTTTTGCCTGATTCATAGACTCAAATAATCTGCCATTCCTTGTGTTGTCTTGCCTATTCTCAGGCAATCCACTGCCTGTCTGCCTATTCTCAATTTCCTGACCCATATTCGCATTATATCGTAACACTGGTGAACAATGTTCTTCGTTTGTCTCTACTCTCGTCGTTCGCGGTACTGTACCGGCGCCACTGTTATATTGTGTCATCGGGTTTACTGGTTCAGTCGCTTGTCTTTCCATTGGTATCGGCTGACTGTATGTGTCCCGTTTTTCTAGACACTGTGCCTGGTTCTGTGGCGTGTCATATGTCACTTTAGTAGGGGCCTTCTGTTTCGACTTTTGCGGAAGTGTTACTTCTGGTCTTCGTTCTACTTCAACTTTCTTAGAGGGCGCGTGTTCATGTAATGAATTAATGCTTGACGTATCAGTTGTTTCGCTACAGGTGTAATAGGTTTCGATCTTTTCTTCGATAGTTTGTATCAACTTCGTTCGAAGCTTTTCAAACTGATCTTTGTTTTTAAGTTTTATTTTATTGATCCGCTGATCACACTTTTTCAGTGCAACTTGTGCGACCTTGCTTTGAATCACTTGTTCTTCCGAAATTTGTATTGCTGTTCGAGTGGCCTTTTTCGCTTTTTCCATCTTTTTGTCAACGTTGACGATGTCCAATTGGACCTTATCCACGTCAGTGCGTATTTGCAGCTGACCTTGTGTTAGTACCTGGATTCTTTCCCTAGATTCTTTCGCGTCTTCATTTATCTGAGTGATCTGACTACCAATTCCGGCGATCCCTTCTTCCATCGGGATTTTAACCTGTTGAATCTGTGTCTTAATCTCTTGTCTCAGTTTTCAAAAAGGTTTCTGCTGTGTTTCTCACCTTGTGAAAACCAAACTGATTGTTACAAAGGAGAGTGAGTTTTTCGAAATAGCTGCTTATTTGTGTGCGTGTAGCAGTATTTCCAATATCTTTGAAAATATTGGTACAATTCAGACTACTCTGTAGCTATGGGGATGCTCTTTGTCCCTGGAATAACTTTTGATACCTTGAATGATTCAGAAATACTCCAAATTCTACACATTTATTAAAAAGAAAAGCTAATGGTGTAGAGACTGAGTGTAATGTCTTTTTAATTATGTAATTTGACAACCAATAGCAACTGGTACTTTTAGAATGTGAAAATTTGGAGATAGTTTTTATAATATCAGCAGATGTGTTAATATACCATTGAAATACATGTTCACCTGACAGTGGGGCTTTAATCAGGTCCATTGCTCATGAGCTTGTTGGTTTAATATTGTTTTCTATTTCTTAAATAGAGTTTTTAAAGTAGTGATTTCATTCCTCGGCGTCTAGCAGAGTTGCTTGTGTGCATTTTAGTGTGCTCTTGTTTTATTATTGGCCATGCTGCCTTGCATTTATTTGGGGCCCTTTCCATATAGTTTTCCACTGCCAGTTTTAGCCATGAGGAGCTTAGCTTTCCAGAATGTTTGGTATTTAAGATAAGTCCTATAAATGTTCTCCCTCTGTTCCGTCCTTTGGGTACAGGCATGCTTATGCACCTTGTATAGTATGAGCATGTTTTCTCTGATTTTCGAAAGTTCTTCAGAGAGCTCGTTCAGCCTTTTATTTTTAGGTGCATTTGGAGATTATTTTTTTTGCTGGAGAATAAGAATACCATAAATCTGTACATTTATTTAGAAAGTTATCAGAGCTCATTTCAGCTCCCCTCTTCGCCAATTGGCAATTACATATCAAGTCCCAGTTTGCACTACCTAGACTCTCAACAAACAGTCTTGTGTACTCTTCCTTTTGATGTCTTACCAGTACCACTTTAGGCTGCTCGATTTTAATTGGTTGCGTCTTATGAGGTGTGAGGAGCATAGGCTCATGATCTATCAGACCCGTCCTGCAAGCCTGAGTGTGAAGTCTTCCCTATGGAAATTCACTACAATAATGTGTATGTACACATTCTTATGTGTAGTACAATTACACACATCAAAAAAGGTTTTGCATCAACTCATTTCGGAGAGTTCAAAAACCTGTACACCAAGTTGGAATAGAATCAACATAAACATCATTTCTGCTCTTTTTATTGCTCATGAAGACCACACATTGCATATTGTACCACCATGCAGCGAGACCTTCAGAGGTGGAGGTCCAGATTGCTGTACACACCAGTGACTCTAATACCCAGTAGCATGTCCTCTTGCATTGATGCATGCCTGTGTTCATTGTTGCATACTATCCACAAGTTCATCAAGGCATTGTTGGTCCAGGTTGTCCCACTCCTCAATAGAACCCTCAGAGTGGTTGGTGGCTCACATCGCCCATAAACAGACCTTTTCAATCTGTCCCAGAGATTTTTGATTGGGTTCATGTCTGGAGAAAATGATGGCTACTCTAGTCGAGCGATGTCGTAATCCTGAAGGAAGTCATTCACAAGATGTACTAGATGGAGGCGGGAATTGTCGTCCATGAAGAAGAACGCCTCCCCAATATGCTGCCAATATGGTTGCACTATCGGTCGGAGGAAGGCATTCACGTACCGTACGTTATGGCATTTTTCATGATCACTAGCGGCGTACGTCGGCCCCACATAATGCCACTTCAAAACAGCAGGGAACCTTCAAGTTGCAGCACTAGTTGGACAGTGTTTCTAAGGCGTTCTGCCTGACTGGGTTGCCTACAAACACATCTCTGATTGCCTGGTTGGAGGGATATGTGACACTCATTGGTGAAGAGAACATGATGCCAATCCTGAGAGGTCCATTCGGCATGTTGTTGGTTCCATCTGTACTACGCTGCATGATGTCGTGGTTGCAAAGATGGACCTCGCCATGGACGTCGGGGGTGAAGTTGCGCATCATGCAACCTATTGTGCATGACGTCCTGTGGCTGCATGAAAAGCAGTATTCAACACGGTGGCGTTGCTGTCAGGGTTCCTCCGAGCCATAATCCGTAGGTAGCGGTCATCCACTGGAATAGTAGCCTTTGAGCGGCCTGAGCAAGGCATGTCATTAACAGTTCCTGTCTCTCTGTATCTCGTCCATGTCCGAACAACATCGCTTTGGTTCACTCTGAGACTGCTGGACACTCTCCTTGTTGAGAGCCCTTCCTGGCACGAAGTAACAATGCAGACGCGACCATCTAGGCATGGTTGAACTACAGACAACATGAGCTGTGTACCTCCTTCCTGATGGAATGACAGGAACTCATCAACTGTCAGACCCCCATCTGTCTAATAGGTGGTGCTCATGCACGGGTGTTTACATCTTTGGGCAGGTTTAGTGATATCTCCAAACAGTCAAAGGGACTGTGTCTGTAATAAAATATCCACAGTCAACAGGAATTCTGGGAACTGGGGTGATGCAAACCTTTTTTTGATGTGTGGATTTGTATAATATAGGTCCAATGATACTAGCTTATTCGGAAATGTTGTAACTAGCCCCTCTGTGCTTGCCATTTCTGCATTGAAATCATCACATATAGAAATTAATGGCTTATTATTAAAGATTTTTTAACTACTAGCTCCAATTTTTCAAAAAAGAACTTTATTTCTCACAGAAGCTTACATCTCAAATAGAGAAGAAATACGAGGGGAGTTCAATAAGTAATGCAACACATTTTTTTTCTGAAACATGGGTTGTTTTATTCAACATTGAAATACACGAGGTTATTCCCCAATCTTTTAGCTACACAACACTATTTTTCAACGTAATCTCCATTCAATGCTACGGCCTTACGCCACCTTGAAATGAGGGCCTGTATGCCTGCACGGTACCATTCCACTGGTCGATGTCGGAGCCAACGTCGTACTGCATCAATAACTTCTTCATCATCCGCGTAGTGCCTCCCACGGATTGCGTCCATCATTGGGCCAAACATATGGAAATCCGACGGTGCGACATCGGGGCTGTAGGGTGCATGAGGAAGAACAGTTCACTGAAGTTTTGTGAGCGCCTCTCGGGTGCGAAGACTTGTGTGAGGTCTTGCGTTGTCATGAAGAACGAGAATTCGTTCAGATTTTTGTGGCTACGAACACGCTGAAGTCGTTTCTCCAATTTCAGAAGAGTAGCACAATACACTTTAGAGTTGATCGTTTGACCATGGGGAAGGACATCGAACAGAATAACCCCTTCAGCGTCCCAGAAGACTGTAACCATGACTTTACCGGCTGAGGGTATGGCTTTAAACTTTTTCTTGGTAGGGGAGTGGGTGTGGCGCCACTCCATTGATTGCCGTTTTGTTTCAGGTTCGAAGTGATGAACCCATGTTTCATCGCCTGTTATAAACTTTGACAAGAAATTGTCACCCTCAGCCACATGACGAGCAAGCAATTCCGCACAGATGGTTCTCCTTTGCTCTTTATGGTGTTCGGTTAGACAACGAGGGACCCAGCGGGAACAAACCTTTGAATATCCCAACTGGTGAACAATTGTGACAGCACTACCAACAGAGATGTCAAGTGGAGCACTGAGTTGTTTGATGGTGATCCGTCGATCATCTCGAACGAGTGTGTTCGCACGCTCCGCCATTGCAGGAGTCACAGCTGTGCACGGCCGGCCCGCACGCGGGAGATCAGACAGTCTTGCTTGACCTTGCGGCGATGATGACACACGCTTTGCCCAACGACTCACCGTGCTTTTGTCCACTGCCAGATCACCGTAGACATTCTGCAAGCGCCTATGAATATCTGAGATGCCCTGGTTTTCCGCCAAAAGAAACTCGATCACTGCCCGTTGTTTGCAACGCACATCCATTACAGACGCCATTTTAACGGCTCCGTACAGCGCTGCCACCTGTCGGAAGTCAAAAACTATACGAGACGAAGCGGGAATGTTTGAAAATATTCCACAAGAAATTTCCGGTTTTTTCAACCAAAATTGGCCGTGAAAAAAAATGTGTTGCATTACTTATTGAACTGCCCTCGTACATAATAAATGACCAGACAAACATCAGCAACCAGGCTGTATTTAAGGAATAAAACATATTGTAGGGAAAGAACAACCCACTAGACACCACAAAATAATACCACAAACTAGACAATACCCCCACCCTGGATCGTACACCACTGTGCCATAATAAAGCAATAACTTACACACTCAGTAGTCGAGACATGATACCTTCACACACACACACACACACACACACACACACACACACACACACACACACACTAGTCGTAATATATAAACACTAACAGCGCGATAGCAGATACTCCCACCGTTACCAAAACAAACAAAAGAAGAACGCATCTCCTAATAACAAAACAAAACACACAAAATGGCGAGGCGACACTAGTACTTCTCAACACAGAAACGTGAATATTTAGTATAGTGACAGCGCTGGGTACTAAATACCGGAAATATACACGTGGATGGCCGGCCGCGGTGGTCTCGCGGTTCTAGGCGCGCAGTCCGGAACCGCGCGACTGCTACGGTCTCAGGTTCGAATCCTGCCTCGGGCATGGATGTGTGTGATGTCCTTAGGTTAGTTAGGTTTAAGTAGCTCTAAGTTCTAGGGGACTGATGACCACAGCTGTTAAGTCCCATAGTGCTCAGAGCCATTTGAACCATATACACGTGGATGAACAACAAGAATAAAGTAAACAATAAAAAAACCGTTAGTAACCATAAGAATTGAAACTGGTTTAGTATTAAGTAAAGCATACGAACTGTTCATTATCCTTGCAAACAAAATTGTAAAGAAAAAAACCATATTGTCCCAGTGGCAACTGAAGATGGTTTAGAATAAAGCGAACTGCGTCTGTCTTAAAAAGACTTCACTGCAGTTGCAAAAAACAGCAATTAATCTATAGAACTTGCGTATCTGCACCTGCGGAAAAATGAAGTTCAAATGGTTCAAATGGCTCTGAGCGCTATGGGACTTAACTTCTGAGGTCAGCAGTCCCCTAGAACTTAGAACTTCTTAAACCTAACTAACCTAAGGACATCACACACATCCATGCCCGAGGCAGGATTCGAACCTGCGACCGTAGCAGTCACGCGGTTCCGGACTGCGCGCCTAGAACCGCTAGACAACCGCGGCCGGCGGAAAAATGAGGCCGAGAAAGAAAGAGGACAACATGTATACGAAATGAAAGTGTACATGTGCCGATTTCCCAAATGCGAGAAAATGAGAAATCGCTGGCTAGCAGTAGTACTCAGAAAGGATTTTGTGCATGCACATCATGTGAGTAAATGACGATAAATTTGTAGTGTGTTATCTGTTTCCATCGCATCACATATGTCAGCTGTTTTTAAAAACAGTTATGTCATATCTTTATATCTTCTTAATTTAACTCCATAGCCTAAAAGATTAATACCATGCTGGCTGTAGAATGTTAGGCTTTAAAGCATTGTCAAAGGATAGTGCTATTACAACACGACGTGGCATGGACTCGACTAATATCTGAGGTAGTGCTGGAGGGAATTGACATCATGAACCCTGCGTGACGATCTCTCCTGAACAGCACATTGCAAGGCATCCCATTTGGAAATTTATGGTATGGTCTTATGGGACCAAACTGCTGAGGTCGTCGGTCCCTAAACCTACACACTCCTTAATCCAACTTAAACTAATTTACGTTGTGGACAACACACACACCCATGCCCGAGGAAGGACTCGAACCTCCGACGGCGGGAGCCGCACTGACCATGGCAAAGCGCCCAAGACGGCGCTGCTACTCCAAGTGGCAAAGCATCGCAGATATTCTCAATAAATGTTCGTGTCTGGGGAATTTTGTGGCCAGTAGAAGTGTTTAAACTCAGAAGAGTGTTCCTGGAGCCACTCTGTAGCAATTCTGGACGCGTGATTTGTCGCATTGTCCTGCTGGAATAGCCCAAGTCCCTCGTAATGCATAGTGGATATGAATGAATGCAGGTGGTCAGATTTGTCACTTGTCAGAATCGATACGATTCACTTATCAGGGGTCCCATATCACTCCAGCTGCACAAGCCCACCATTACAGAGCCTCCACCAGCTTGAATAGTCCCCTGCTGACATGCATTGTCCATGGATACCTGAGGTTGTCTCCATACCCAAACATGTCTGTCCGCTCAATACAATTTGAAGGGAGACTCGTCCGACCAGGCAACATGTTTCCAGTCATCAACAGTCCAGTGTCGCTGTTGACGGGCCCTGGCAAGGCGTAAAGCTTTATGTCATGCAGTCACCAAGGATACACGAGTGGCTCTGAAAGCCATTATAAATGATGTTTCATTGAGTGGTTCACATGTCGACACTTGTTGATGTCTCAGCATTGAAATCTGCAGCAATTTGTGGAAGGGTTGCACTTTGGTCACATTGAACGATTATCTTCAGTCGTCGTTGGTCCCTTTCTTGCAGGATCTTTTTCCTGCCGCAGCGATGTTGGAGATTTGATGATTTAGCGGATTCACGATATTCACAGTACACTCGTGAAATGGTCGCACGGGAAAATCCACACTTCATCGCTACCTCAGAGATGCTGTGTCCCATTGCTTGTGTGCCGACTATATTACCAGGTTCAAACTCACTTAAATCTTTGGTAACCTCCCGTTGTAACACCAGTAACATATCTAACAATTGCGCCAGACACCTGTTGTCTTATATAGGCGTTGCCGATCGCAGCGCCGTATTCTGCCTGGTTTCATTACCTCTGTATTTGAATACGCATGCCTATACCAGTTTCTTTGGTGCTGTAGTGTATAAATTTCCTATGAAAGTAAACCGAGCGAGGTGGCGCAGTGGTTAGCACCCTGGACTCGCATTCGGGAGGACGACGGTTCAATCCCGTCTCCGGCCATCCTGATTTAGGTTTTCCGTGATTTCGCTAAATCGCTTCAGGCAAATGCCGGGATGGTTCCTTTGAAAGGGCACGGCCGATTTCCTTCTCCATCCTTCCCTCACCCGAGCTTGCGCTCCGTCTCTAATGACCTCGTTGTCGACGGGACGTTAAACACTAATCTCCTCCTCTCCTCCTATGATAGTAAATTGTATTCACGATTCCAAAAGTATTCTGAACTCTGTTGAAAACTGCGCATCTCCAGATTTTGAAGATATGGAGAACTTATGTGAGATAATACTTGCTACTTTATATATGCTTTCTGAAGACTCTGATGATAAAGGCTTTTATTAAAGTTTGTAAAGCTTTAAATACATCTCAGGCACAGACTAACATACAAACAAGACAACTTGCAGGTTTTCTCTCATATGGAAATTATTTATCCAGCTGCTTACAGGTTCATGATGGAATCTCGAAACCCGCTACATAATGTGCCATCCAAGCACAGTTCCTTTTGATCTACCTTTTCCTGTAATGCTGCGACAGGACTGCTTACTTTGTATGGTTTGTGAGTTCCTTCAATGTAGCTACCATTGACTTTCTTCATGATTACTTCTACATCCACTCTAAAAATTTTTGTTACCTGTAAATATTTGCTGTTCCACATTTCCTTTGAGCTGGGACGTGTTGCTACCTTGAAGAGTTCTTGTAATTGCCATAAAATACATTTTACTTTCTCAGTTCAATTTTTCCTATCGGTACTTTTACTTATGTTTTGATATTTTTTGGTATTCTGTGGATAGATGTAATCAAATTTGGTTTTAATGCTCTGTAGAAATCCTTGAAAATGACCAGTTACAGCCAATTACTGTAATCCAGGGCGCCATTCTACTGTAGATAGTATTGTCTGAAAATCACGTAACATTTCCTTACATACGACCTCTTTTTACATACATAGTTACAATGCAAGGAAACAGCTGGTTGACTATAAACTAATCTTGTATAAAGTTCCACAAGTAACCGGCGTTCACTGGATTGACTGCAGCTCTTAGAAACATTGCCGTGATGAGAACAAATTGGAGGAGGAAAGGATGGATTTCATGACTATGTTTTTCTGTTGCTGGGTTAAATATAATTTTCTGTTTGTTTTATGCTATTGTCTTTATTTATTCATTGATGCATCACGTCCCATAAATCCAATGCTGCTGAAGAAGTCAAGATATGTATTAACAGCCAGAAGGCATAACATGTGAGGTATTCAAATAATAAATTATGTCAGGAGAAAAGCAGAAAAAAAGTTTATGCATTCCTTTGTAATATCCAGTTGCCATTTTCATCTACTACTTTATGCTAAGCATTTATGTTGGATTGTTCATTTTAGAGATTATCTGTCAACACCCTGGAATTAAAAAAACTGGTTAATATGAAGAATAGCGGTAACTGAAAGTACAAGGATTCTCATAAAATACTCAAGTGAGTAGTGACGTAGTCTTTTGTTTCTTCTGAATATCTTGAGATTTCTGATTTTCTGCCTGATGTCTTTAATTGACAAGCTAGATTTCTTAGTGAAAGTATTCTGGCTATTTTTATATGTTTACACTTCATTTATCTCTGGAATGTTTTAAAGGATAAGTGGATTCATAGAATTATAAGAAAATCATTTTGGAGAGAGATTTATCTTATTCTGTCTGCCCCCTAGTAAACTTTCTCCTCATATAGTAAATTCTCTTTGAATGGTGAAGCTGAGTAACCACTTATGATTCTAATATCTGAACTTTGTCTCTCCTTTAATTAAACATCACCAATGAAGATAGTTTATCTCTGCCCTATGACCATTATAGGCAGATAAACCGTTTACCATTGAGTTCAAATCCGTTTCATGAAAAATAGCAGGAATTAGTGCAACAATGCTTAATTTACTCTATGCCCTTTTTAGTTGGGACTGTAATTATGGGGAAAAAACCGAAGTTGGACAGCAGTTACCTCAACCAGTACTTTTAGTACAGTCAGTATTATACAAAATGA
Organism: Schistocerca piceifrons; assembly: GCF_021461385.2. Classification (NCBI taxonomy): domain Eukaryota; kingdom Metazoa; phylum Arthropoda; class Insecta; order Orthoptera; family Acrididae; genus Schistocerca; species Schistocerca piceifrons. The sequence goes on along the minus strand of NW_025728455.1, from coordinate 2,503,551 downwards.
AATAAATATTGAAATAGCCACAAACAATGACGTCCTAACTATTTCTACTAAATATTAGCACTCTAATTACTCGGTAAAGTTTAAAAAATTTCTGTGAGAGCTAAAATAACTTAACTGTGATACTCACTTATAACTATGGCCTGCAGTTATGTTCTAATTTTCATAAATACAGCCAATTCCCCTTTCCTTATATTATGCATGCAGTAATTTGATAATGACTATCATTGTTTTGGTGCAGTTGTTCAATATCTGTGACTTCCAAACGATGTTTTGTTGCACACAAGGCAGCTGTACAACTACTTTCTGGTTCATCATTTATGTGTAGTTGTATGAGGAGCCCGTATTTCTTATGTCTCATGCTTGTTATGTTTTAATGAAAAGTCAAACTTATTTCGATAAGGTATTCCACATAGTTAACCGTGAACACAGTCTACTTTCAGGAAGTTTACATTGCAATTCGTGTGCAACTTTCTTCAGCTGATACAAAGTTTGAACATAGGTTTACCTCAGTGAAGTTTGAATAGTAATCTGTGCACAGCTTCCTTCCACTGACACAAGGAAATAGCTTTGTTTCAATAGTGAGACAAGCATCTCAGTATCTTCTATGGTACTGCTGTGGGTGCTGTTTATTAGACTGTCTTTTGTAATATTTTACTGATAGATATTTTCATACAACTTTTCTGTGCTGAAAAATAAGTTTTCATTTACTTTGTGGCTCGAAAATATTTACTATTCTTTTTATCATTCTTGATAGATATTTTAATCTTTATTCCAATGTGATACATGCTAATGTTATTGAACTATACAACTATCTATAGGACAATTATGGTGATTTATACAAATATAGCTATTTCTGAAATAATTTTGAACTTAAATAACCTACTGAAACTAGTTTTCATGGATTCTGTGTTTCACATATTAAGCAGTGTAGAAAGAAAAACAGGAAATAAGTGTCTTTTGATTAAATGGATAGCACATCTGCAGAATTTTCACTGAAGAATATAAAAGTCACATAAATGTTTTGCATTTAAAGCCCTACAGAACTGGAAAATCAGGGAAATGAAAGATGTTGGTCATATTTTCTGATTTAATGAACAGTGTCTCAGGAAATACTCTATTTTGTCAAATATTGTGACTCTGATGTGTATTCAGCACGTTTTGAAGTATAAGTGGAGATGAAAATGTACTAAAATAATTTGGAAAATAAATTCTTATATTCTTTAGGAGTCCTGTTTTTATATGCAAGAAAAGGTAAACTCCAAGGCGAGGGAGAAATAAAGAAATTAAAATTATAGTTTGTATTCAGGCCTATAGATACATATTTGCAGTACATTGACAAGACTATTTTGAATGCTCATAAATCATCGAGCAGTTTCGTACCATTGTTTTATGTAATGGCATGAATTTCTTTAGTTAAACCACAAGGCTATCTAGGAGAAGAAAGCATTGAAAAACCGCAGCATTTTTAGAGGACCATACACTCTAGCTGCAGTGTTCATCACAGTGCAGTTCTGGTAAGTCTGTGACGTCACGGGGATATATGCAGCCCCGTGGTGCATGTGGTACTGGGCCACACCACACCTCATCGTCTCTGGCAAGAGATGGGGAGGGAGGCCACTATGAAAACACTGGTGATGACAAGGATGGTACGCTGTGTGCTGCCACTGCTGATGGGGGTGACGTCCTGAAAGCACGATGGGAGAAGGTGCAGCTCTGAGAGCCCAGCTAAAGAAGCAGACCATCATAAACAGAAACTGGCTGGTGTATGCTGAGGTGTGAAACGAGAGTAGCCCAGCACCATAATTTCTCCCGAGGGGCTGAGGGTGAGGGTGGACGCCACCACACAGATGGACCCTCCCTGGACACTGCAGAGATGCTGGAGCCATGGAGGGGATTCCATAAGAAGATGGAGAAAATACACCAGCTTCAGCAGCAACATTCGACCGTGACTTCTTCTCGACGTTACTTCCTGGCCTTGTTCTTTTGTACGATGAGCAGCTTGACTGCTTTACTTACATCCTCCAAACTTTTTTTTTTTTTCGCTGTGACATCTCGTTTCGTTTCTTCTGATCTCAAGATCACTTGTAGTAGTTGCTGATTGCTGGTTCCGATTTTTTAACATCGGAAATCCGGTAATCTGATGCAGCTCAGGGGAGGTGTAGTGCCTTGTTTTGAAGTGTCTACAGTTTTCTCAGTGACATATGAATACCTTGGGTAAGATGCAGTTGGGTTCGCTGTTGATAAAAACTTCTTCTGCCGTCCAATCTATGCGCTTTCACGACTCTGTTCATCTTGGCAACATCCCAAAGTCCATTACTCGTCACCTGTCTTTGAATATGGTTCTCACAGTAATTTTTCGAGGGTACTCATCCTTCAAACTGATGTAGAACTCTGGTCTAATCTGGAACAGAGAGGCATTCGTTTTATTCAGTGAATTCAGAAAGGACAATGGCATCAGAACTGGGCCCATTTCTTCTGTCATCTGAGGGGATACTCTCTGAGAGAAGGTCAAGATTATGGTTTATTGGTGTGATGTGAAGTCATACGTTATCCACCATTTAAGGAGTTTTTGGCGATTGCGTTTTTTCCACGTCTTCCCACTGTACAGCAGAGTTTCCATGCGGTGAACATGCACACCCACTCTATGAGGAGAGCTCCCTTGTGCTGCTACCCATGTGTGTTAATTGTTATGACCATCACTCTCCATGGTCACTGGATTTCCTTGTTTATAAGAAGGTAAAGAAAATCCAGCAGTGTAAGTCCCTTGCCCATTTGTCCTACAGCAAATCTTGTCACCCTGCATCTACAACATCTAAGTTCACCTTTCCCTCACCACCTCTCCTCTCCCTATTCCCTGTGGTTCCCACACCCTTCGCTCCAGTTGCCATTTCCCCTAAATGTTTGGAGAAGTGTCCCCCTTCTTTGGCACCTACTGGTGATGGGGTCTGCTCCTGGGACTTGTTCTACCAGTGTCTCCTAGACTAGAGACCTGCTGCCACAAGTCAGCTGAAGGACCCACATTCTGTGTGCCCCAAGTTTGCCTGCTCACTCTCAGTTCCAGATCTTGTTGATGCCTGCTCTCTCTCCAGGCCCTACCCTCTTTGGACTATGAAAGAGGTGGTGGAGGAGGAGGAGGAGGAGGGTCAGAGGAGAAGGTGAAGCAATTTAAGTCCCAGAACAAGGCCCCTCCTCTGCCCTCACAGCAGCTGACTCTCCCTTCGCAATCTGACCTCTTGTTTATTGATGTCACCCTGCCCTTGTTAGTGATGTATGTTGACCCAGTGGCGTGACTGGCTCTGGCCTGTTTGCCTCACATTTGTATTCCTGTTCTGTGCTTATTAAATGGGACTTTAGTAGCTACTGCTCTCACCTTCCTGTCTTCCAGTCCCTTAATTTCTTTTATTTTGCAACTTGTTTTGTACTCCAGGAATCTCATTTTACTGGTGGTCATTCTCTAACCCTTCAGGGTTCCATTTCGTCTGTCAAAACCCAGTTGGCCCTTTGACGGCTTCTGGTGGCGTTTGCATGTTGGTCCATATGGACATTGTTAACACATGCCTCTCCTTAAGGAGACCCAAAACGATCCATGTCCTCCATGTTAATTTTAGCAAATAGAAGGAACATTTTTTCTAAAATCATTAAACATATTGCATGTTCAGCGAATATTTCTCTACAAAGTTATAGTGCCATGTTAAGAACTATTTATTGGTTTTTGTTTTTCAATTTTTTTAAACATATGCTTATTTTTTTCTCTAAAATTTTGCACTTTTTCTTCTATAACTCTTTAATTATACAATATTTTTTTTTTACAATTTCTTATAAAAATGACGGAAAAGAAGTAAACAATATTGTGTATAAATTTCATTGATATACTGTTACCACCTTTTGAGAAAATGTTCCTCGAAGATGAAAATTTTGAAGTTGCCGGAAACGGCTTCTAAAGTTTTTAATACATACCTGCCCCATATCATGGATTATCAGCATCCTCTTCTTTTTCCAGTGTTAATTTCCTTTTCACTGGTCTTTTCTTCCCTTTTGCCACATGTTGTAGGCTTTTGTCTCTTCTTCCTGCACCTTTTAGTCTTTCTTCATCAATTAGATGCATTGTGGAAATAGTGTTGTGTCCTGGTTGGAAACCTACATGTTTCAGTACATCACATTTGATAATGTTTCCTTCATTGTAGGTTGCCACTGCATGATACACTCCAAAATGCAATGTATTTATCTGTACAAATACTCTTTTTGGGAATCCTAATCCAAATTAAATTATTTAAACTTTCATTTGGATTTTGTGTTTTCCTATGTAAACACTTTCTCAATAAACTTGGCTGTGATAAATCTATGAATATTAATTACATCAATTACAGCATTTGGTAGACTGTTCTTATGGGCATATTCCTTTTATGATTGGTACTTACACCATGAGTCACTCCCTGTTGGGCACAGCGCATGTTGTGGGTACTCATTTCTTGATGCAGTATGAAAAAATAATGCCCATACTGCTGTCCTCATATGCTCAATGCTTCTTGTATTTTGCCTAATTGCACATCCATAATATCTCTGTAATCTATCAATTGCGTCATCTGTGAATCTTCCTCTTCCTCCAAGGGTCTTACCATCACTAAGCTACTCGGATCCCAATGTCTGCTTTAGTTTGCGCAAGTGAGCCACCACGCACTTCTGCACATGTCCACTGCAATCCTGTTTTTTAATGTGAATTTCATTGCCATAAGGCTTGAGTTCCTCTACGGCTTTATATTCATTAGAATCACAATCTCCTAGGTAGTTAGTGTATCATACATTATACCACTCCTATGATCTGGAAAAAATTGCTTTCATTCCCTCTACTTCCAGCACTCCACTCGGGCCGTGAAAATTTGCTTCACAACTTTCACTGTGTTCGTCCTTGGTATTGCCCTTACATCTACAATGTTTTGAGAGAATAGCAATATCAATTACTTTGCAACTGTCTCCACTGGTAGTTGTCACAACTTCATTTAGAGATTTATTACCTTTACGTTACCATGATCCATCTAAAGCAACAGCTAAATCTCTACAATTCCCATTATCTGTCACCGCTTCTTCAACTGCTTTCTTCATTGTTGCTTCAGCAATATCTTCAGCAGAAGATCCCACCAATTCAGTATAAAATCCAAACTTGGTTGGTGGTTTTGGCAAGTTCATAATTCCACATAACACTGTCCCTGCAGCACTGCCCTTGACAATGCAACACAAGCCATACACTAGCCTAACATTTATGTCATACACCTTCTTTCCACTATTACCACTACGAGGAATACTGTTAGAAAACGAAACTTCTGCAACACATTTGTTACACTTCAATAACATTTTACGAGCCAAACCAACGTGTGAAGCTATTTTCAATTCCAGTCCTCTTTCTTTGCAAACTCAGCATAGTACGTTATGTTTCAAAATGTTAGAGAGCAAGGATATGTTAATTATTTCATTCTCATCATTACTGTCACTTTCATAGTTTTCAAATTTTTCTTTGCTGTCACAATGTTTCTTGCTGGAAGAAGTTCTATCACATTCATTTGGAGCAGTCGGTGTAGCAGTCTCAGCGTCATCTCCCTTCGAAACAACAAAATACACTCCTGGAAATGGAAAACAGAACACATTGACACCGGTGTGTCAGACCCACCATACTTGCTCCGGACACTGCGAGAGGGCTGTACAAGCAATGATCACACGCACGGCACAGCGGACACACCAGGAACTGCGGTGTTGGCCGTCGAATGGCGCTAGCTGCGCAGCATTTCTGCACCGCCGCCGTTAGTGTCAGCCAGTTTGCCGTGGCATACGGAGCTCCATCGCAGTCTTTAACACGGACTTTGAGCGGTGGCGTATAGTGGGCATGCGGGAGGCCGGGTGGACGTACCGCCGAACTGCTCAACACGTGGGGCGTGAGGTCTCCACAGTACATCGATGTTGTCGCCAGTGGTCGGCGGAAGGTGCACGTGCCCGTCGACCTGGGACCGGACCGCAGCGACGCACGGATGCACGCCAAGACCGTAGGATCCTACGCAGTGCCGTAGGCGACCGCACCGCCACTTCCCAGCAAATTAGGGACACTGTTGCTCCTGGGGTATCGGCGAGGACCATTCGCAACCGTGTCCATGAAGCTGGGCTACGGTCCCGCACACCGTTAGGCCGTCTTCCGCTCACGCCCCAACATCGTGCAGCCCGCCTCCAGTGGTGTCGCGACAGGCGTGAATGGAGGGACGAATGGAGACGCGTCGTCTTCAGCGATGAGAGTCGCTTCTGCCTTGGTGCCAATGATGGTCGTATGCGTGTTTGGCGCCGTGCAGGTGAGCGCCACAATCAGGACTGCATACGACCGAGGCACACAGGGCCAACACCCGGCATCATGGTGTGGGGAGCGATCTCCTACACTGGCCGTACAACACTGGTGATCGTCGAGGGGACACTGAATAGTGCACGGCACATCCAAACCGTCATCGAACCCATCGTTCTACCATTCCTAGACCGGCAAGGGAACTTGCTGTTCCAACAGGACAATGCACGTCCGCATGTATCCCGTGCCACCCAACGTGCTCTAGAAGGTGTAAGTCAACTACCCTGGCCAGCAAGATCTCCGGATCTGTCCCCCATTGAGCATGTTTGGGACTGAATGAAGCGTCGTCTCACGCGGTCTGCACGTCCAGCACGAACGCTGGTCCAACTGAGGCGCCAGGTGGAAATGGCATGGCAAGCCGTTCCACAGGACTACTTCCAGCATCTCTACGATCGTCTCCATGGGAGAATAGCAGCCTGCATTGCTGCGAAAGGTGGATATACACTGTACTAGTGCCGACATTGTGCATGCTCTGTTGCCTGTGTCTATGTGCCTGTGGTTCTGTCAGTGTGATCATGTGATGTATCTGACCCCAGGAATGTGTCAATAAAGTTTCCCCTTCCTGGGACAATGAATTCACGGTGTTCTTATTTCAATTTCCAGGAGTTTATTTCTTCTTCCGTTCATTGTGCCTTTTCTTAAACACTCGATTGCTGAAACGGCGCATATTGATATCCACAAACCAAATACGCAAAACAGGTACGAGCAAAATTCGTCAAATGCACAAAATTGAACAACATGAAAAATGCACAACCAAAGCAAACTCCACAAGCCAACACACACGGTCTAGCGTTTATGTTTACCAATATGAACTGTCACTTGTCACAGAGATAAAGCCATAGAACGTTGGAAAGCAAAACACTGTCTAATTCCGCAGAGACGCCCTGCTTGCAGCCAGCGAGCGGCGCCGTCAGAGGAGACACACCAAGTCGCTACAACTGTTTACGCGGAGCGTCAACTTTGCAGCGATAAAAAACACTTAGAATTCACTTAGAAGGGTGAAACTTGATTTGTTTTATCCAGAAGCCTCCAAATAATTTTATAATGAAACAAACCAAAAAACGTTAATTTTGTCATTTTCATTGTACCGACTCCCCTTAATACTACATTGGAAGCAGTTGTCATCCACGTCCACTTGGACTCTACAGTTACAGTTTGCAATCTCTACCACCCTTCTGTCAGGTCATCTATTCCCCTTCCCATAATTGCCCTCGTTCAGCAACTCCACCCACCCTTCTTGCTCCACAGCGATTTCAATGCCCATCTCACCCCCTTTGGGGTGGTGCTGTTTCATGTACCGCTAAGAACCATTCCATTCTCCCTTCTTTATATTGGTCGCCACACGGTGACCTCTGCAATAGCGACCACATCCCGTCGATTCTCTCATTCCCTTCCCAACTCTGATGGCGAGGTTACCGTGCTGGGTTTTCCGTCATGCTGACCGGCTGTTGTGTATCTTCTAGGGCGTGTTTACCACCTCTTTCCAAGGTTGTATTTATGAAATTTTTCGTGACATGTCCCAGTCGATTAACTAATGATACCTTTGTCGCATTTGTCACGTATCCGTGATAATGGGACTAATAAAAACTCGAAGGAGCAAATTAAAATTGAATTCTGCCCACAAAAGAGACGCCCTGGGAATGCGGATTTCAGCGATTAAGGCAGGTAGCTGCTACGCTGCATGCTTATATGTCCGTGTTTGGCACCGTCTCTCTCCCAGTAGATAATCTCTTTTCCTTCCAATTAATATCCTTCACAAAGAGTGAATTTCTATAGGAAAGACGAAAATTTGAACAGCAAAGTGTAAAATAATTCATTCAAATTCTGTAAGACTGTATCAGAGGATAAACAGGTTCATTAAAGAGTACGCACATAAATGTAATTTAATTGTAAAGTACCGATACAACAAAAATTTCGTGTTTGAAAATCTTTTTTATCATAATTTTGCTACACGCTGTTCACAATGGAGTCAAATGAAATGGCTAGTGCTGAAAATTCATAACAAAATGCAATACGTCAAGATGGTGGAAGTCCCAGCCTGGCAACAGTTGAAAGGAATGCACCAACTCATGAACTGGCCAATGGCTACCGAAACAACCATGATGACACCGGTAATATAGCTAATCATGATGTCACTTTTACGAGGCTCGATGAGACAGTTTCTCAGTTCTCACCGGAAAACATTTTTTCAAATAGTGAAACTGATGCGCGCGGAGCGAAAATTCCTTTGATTATTTTCTCGCGACGTCGTGAACGCGAGAAAGCAATGCAGATACTAGTGAGGCACACAATGTGACACATCTCGTGCAACTAATAACACAACAGGTTACTCAGCAGTTCGCAAGACACCAGAAATATACAGGGTGGCGCACGAAATGTGTTACCATTTTGTTTTTGAATATAAATTTTATTGTCAATACAATCTGAAAGGAACTTATACTACAATGAAGAGCCGTCCATGGAGATTTGTTCTAACCCAGCACATGCTCAATATGTTCACCATTTCGTTTCCTAACTCCTTTCAAACGAACGCTGAAGTTAGTGATTACCCTACAGCACATGTCTTCCGTAATTTCACTGCAAGCTTTAAGAATAAGTCTTCTGAGCTCCATTAAATCACGTGGACGTTTCGGGAAATTTTTTTCTTTAGGTACCCCCAAAGAAAATGGTCACATGGATTGAGGTCTGGACTATTGGGGGGCCAATTTTGTCCCTCATTGAAGCGACCTGGAAACCTGGGTGAAATGATCCACATGTCGAAATGCTCGCGTAAAAACTCCAACGCAGTGTTTGTAGTATGTGGCCTTGCTCCATCTTACATGAACCACTGCATGTTGAATGGCAAGGCATTAGCAAGAACCTGTGGAATGAAGCTATTGCGAAGCGTGCTCAAATAACGCTCGCTGTTCACAGTTTCTTCAAAGAAAAAGGGTCCATTAAGTCTGTGACTGGAAATTGCTGCCCACACTGTAATCCTCGGTGCATAAAGTTGTCGTTCATGAAGCACTTTTGGGTCTTCAGTGGCCCAAAAGCGTACATTTTGTTTGTTAACCACACTGTCAAAATAAAAATGCGCCTCGTCTGAGAACCAAACGTTGTTGAGAGTTTCTTCCCTATCCTCCGCCCACTGAGCAAACAGTAGCCTCTGCTGCTTGTGTTCTTCAGTTAGCTTCTGTGCACAGGTCATCTTGTATGGGTACATATGGAGGTCACTTTTAAGAATGCGTTGAATGGAGCGTCTGGTTATTCCCAGTTGCACTGCTGCCTTTCTACACGATTTCCCGGGACTTCTCTGCACAGCAACTCGTACTGCTTCAATATTCTCCTGCGCATCCAATACTGTTCCTTCCTGTACAAATTTATCGTACAACCTGTGGATGGTCTTCTTGCAAGCGACCCATCGTGTGTTAAACTGTTGTCGAAAACGCCTGTGGAACACAACAAGGTTTTTCGTTTCATGAAAAAGTAACACAACTGCCGATGGTTGCTGTGTCGTCAGTCTTCCATTGTCAGCCATTGCTGCTTACTAGTCTCCTAGCGGCAGTATCGTGAATTACACGTCATTTCGTAACTCGTTTCTTTTTCCAAGCTCTGCTGGTACTGCCATAGAGATTCCAGCGGGATATCTAATGTGCGTCGTAAATTGTGAAAGAAACAATTGGGAACACATTTCGTGCGCCACCCCGTAGGACAACAGTTTGCACAGCAAAATCAGGCATTTAATGATTTCAGGAATAGTATTAATCAACAGTTCAGAGAGGTGAGCAAACCTATATGCTCTGAACTATTTGACGAATTATCCGGGAAGTTCACAGAGCTCAATAAACACCCCTTTTGGGGCCGTGCTGTTTGATCTAGTTGAACTCTCTTCATATAGCACTTTCCTAGGGCTTACGACCTGTGCCATCTTAATGATGGTTCCCCTACCCATTTTAGTGCCTCTTATGGCACTTACTCCACCATCGATCTTTCGCTAACCGGCCATTTCCTTCTCCCTTCATTATATTGGTCACCACATGGTGACCTCTGCAATAGCGACCACATGTCGTTGTTCTCCCATTCCCTTCCCACCTCTGATGGCCAGGTTACCGTGTAGGGTTTTCCATCATGCTGACTGGCTGCTGTATACCCGCTAGGACGTTTTTACCTCCTCTTCCTAAGGTTGTATTTATGACGTTTTTCGTGACATGTCCACTTCGATTACTGGCACCGACGGCATTGCCATTCTCCTCTCAACAGGCCCATAAGCATACCCACCCGTGATCGCTGTCGAGTCTTGCAACGTCTTAAGTAGCACTTGTACTTCGCTTCTCTTATTACTTTTAAACGTCTTCGTGCCGAAACCTGTTACTTAATCAGACACAACAGTTGCAGAGAGCTGGTGCTGTATACTTCTCCAACGCGCCACAGCTGTCTGGCAAGTGTTCGAAACAGCTCACTGTCATGATGGAACTAATCTGTCACAGACACATATGAATGGAGATTACAGCACTGCAGCAGAAAAATTGTGAAGTGTATTGATTTTCATGTGAATCACGGATATTTACCGTCTATAAACCGTGAATTACTCAACAATTCACTTCAAATGTTTCCTTTCCCAGAGTAATTTATCTGAAAGAAAGCACTATACGAAACATTGCACACGTCTAAGTAAATGGGCAAATCATTAGTCAGCCTGATCATTAGTGTTTCTGAAAGACATAGGACTAACTATGAGAAGTATTAACGACATTCACACTAAGAATATTTTTGTACAGATGAATGTATAAATAGACCATGGCTTAAAATAATTAAAGGTAAAGCAAAGGTACCAAGAGATAATAAGCATATCCCCTGTAACGGCATATGCAGCTTCTTCTTTCTCCTTGTGACCTCATCTTCGTCCTACAATAGTGTAATAGTTACTGAACCTTGAACAGACAAGAGGGTAATCCTTTTAGTCTTCTCTGGAAGGCTAAAACACAAATACCAACTAAATCAACTGATGCTGCAGCATACATTTTTAGAAGTAAAGAAAATCCAGATAGAACTTTCTTTTGTTCTATACACTTTAACTTTGTTATAAAACAAATTAAAAATGGGACAAAGACCACCTTCAACAGCAAATATCTTCATTGTCACTATTTATAATTGAAGAAAGTCGGCATTGATTCTGAATGAAAGCAACAGAGAAATGACCCGAATGTCACAAGCCAAAGGAACTTAAGGCTCATTTGGGATTTCTTATATTGGCTGGTGTGTACAAATCTGCTGGAGGATCTCTTGAAGAGCTATGGAACAACATGAATGGTCGACCAGTTTTTCGTGCAACGATGCCACTTCAGTGTTTCCTTACTATCAGCAGATTTCTCAGATTTGACAACAAAGAAGATTGACCAGCTACGCGACGCCATGATAAACTGGCTGCTATCAGGACTGTCTTTGAAATGTTTGTAGAACAATTTCCTAAAATGTTCGTTCTTTACGAAAACTTCACAGTCGAAGAGCAATTGGTTCCATTCTGAGGAAGGTGTCCGTTCCATCAGCACATGCCTTCAAAACCGAGAGGAGAAAAATGGATTAAAATATGGTTGTTATCTGATGTGAAACCAACACGTGTTTTTGCAGCAGAAGCATATACAGAAAAGCCGGAAAATGGTCCACGAGCAATAAATCAAGTCAGAAGTGTTGTATTGAGGCTTGTGGAAAATATTGAGAAGACTATGCGAAACATTACCACCTATAATTTCTTTACGGGTTACATTCTGGCCAAAGAACTTCTAACGACAAATCTAACGTTAGTTGGAAGTCTCAGAAAAAACTAAGCTGTAATTCCGAAGAAAGTGCCGGCAAACAATAGCAGACCAGTGTTTTCAACCAGCTTTGGATTTCAGAGGGACGTAGGGCTCGTTTCGTATGTGCCAAAAAAAGAATAAAACCGTAGTATTATTCTGTATGATGCACCATGACAGTAGCTTGTCTCCTGAAGAGCATAAGAAGCCTGAAGTAATATTACATTACAACAAAACCAAAGGAGGAGTTGCAACAGATAAACTTGCCAGCACTTATTCCTGTAGAAGGCGTACTAAGAGATGGCCTGTTTGTTTGTTCGTTCTATAATATGCTAGGAATTGCTGCAATAAATTCTTATGTGATGTATGTGCACATTAATCCTGGCTACAATCAAACCAAGTTGTACACAAGTTGGCTATTTCTAAGAGAACTTGGATATGGGCTAACAAAACCAATGTAAGAGGACAGAATGACTAAAAATATTCCTAACAGAATCAAAGTAAGTTAAGAAAATATTGCTGCAATTAGTTCAGGAACAAAAAAAAAAAAACAAAAAAAAGAACAAGAACCGGAAGCAGGGCCGGTGCAAAAAGTGTGACAGTTGTCATTCTTCTGCCAAGAGCATGCTAATATTTACTGGAGTAATTGTGTACGCGAACACCATACCTTTGGAAAGTGAGTTAAATATAGTTCCTCAAAAACAAACAATGTAATTAAATTTTAAAATAAATTTTGTGTACAGTTAAAGCTAAAATTTTAGCTAAAACGTGCGCTTATATGCAAGAACACTGATACAAACACGATTTTGAAGTACCATATATGAACAGTACTTTCTCAACCTACAATTTTATAAAACCTTTTTTGTATTAAATATGTTCAATTAATGGTAAAAACTTCAAACTTCTATTTTTCTAAATAAATAACTAAACACAAAATATATTTCAAAACATCACAGTATAAAATACTGTAAAATTGCAGGTATAACTGATAAATTCTCAACATACTGATCATTTAAATGAAAGTTATGATTATTCAAGAGGGCATCCGGTAATTGCCAACTTGCACTCCAAGCCCTTCCAAAATTACCGATACCCTTCACGTGCCCTACCACTTACTTTCTTTTTTTTTTCTTTATTGTGATTTTAAAACCTGTGGAACAGGTAGGCTGGCAGCAGCACAATACGCCGCTCTTCAGCCGAAGAGAGTACAATGATATAAACAGAGAAGATACATCACTTGGAAAAACGGCGGGATAAAACAGTAGACATATGAACATAAAAAAAATATGAAGCCGTTCACACTCGATGACAATCCACACTACAAACTGTTGACACGAAGCACAAACACTGAAGATGATGATAGCACTAGCGAACGATGGAGTGTGACGGTGAACACTGAACACTAAACACGACGGCACACACGAGACACTGATGGTACCACTTACTATTTTTTTTTCTTTATTGTACTTTTAAGCACCTCATACAAGGCGGGCTGTCAGCAGCATATTACGCCGCTCTTCAGCCTTAAGGGGTACAATAATAAGACATAGAGGTGACACAAACAATACAAGAAAAATGGCGGGCAAAAAATGTAGATACAAACACAATAGACATGAAGCCGTTCACGCTGGACGAAAAAACACTAACACTTGTTGACACGGAGCACAGAATACGGACGACTGCGACGGCACACGTGAACAGTGGAGGCGTGACGACGAAAGAACACTAACCGCAGTCGAAGGCACACACACGTGACACAGATGGCGATGATCTCTGGCACGCGAATGTTCACTGAGCGTGTGCGAGTCCGGGGACCTGCCAAGAGAGGAGGAGGGGGGTGGGAGAGGGAGCGGGGAGAGCAGATGCCATGGGCAGGGGAGATAGGGGGAAGGGAGGAAGGGGGAGGGGAAGCCCGGGGGAAGAGTGGTGGAGGGAGGGTACGGGGGAAAAGGAAAGAGAAGGGAGGGAGGGTGCCTAAAGGAAAGGACACAGGAAGTTGGGCGGAGGACATCATCAGGGAGGGGGAGCTGGCGGAAGCCACCTTGGGAGAGGGTGAGGAGGGTGGAGAGATGGAGACCGGGTGGGACATGGGAATACAGGCGCGGCAGTGGGCAGGGGCGGGAGAGGATGGGTGAAACAAGCAGATGAGGAGGATCGAGTTTGCGGGAGGTGTACAGGATCCGTATCCTTTCAAGGAAGAGGAGGAGGTGGGTGAAGGGGATGAGATCATACAGGATCCGCGTGTGGGAGGGGAGACGGATGCGATAGGCGAGGCGGAGAGCATGGTGTTCAAGGATTTGGAGGGATTTATAAAAGATAGGGGGGCGGCGGAGATCCAGGCCGGATGGGCGTAACAAAGGATAGGGCGGATGAGGAATTTATAAGTGTGGAGGATGGTGGAGGGGTCCAGACCCCACGTACGGCCGGAAAGGAGCTTGAGGAGACGGAGTCGGGAGCGTGCCTTGGCTTGGATTGTCCGGAGATGGGGAGTCCAGGAGAGGCGACGGTCGAGGGTGACGCCAAGGTACTTAAGGGTGGGAGTGAGGGCGATAGGACGGCCATAGACGGTGAGATAGAAATTAAGGAGGCGGAAGGAAGGGGTGGTTTTACCTACAATGATCGCCTGGGTTTTGGAGGGATTGACCTCGAGTCTACAGGCTTGGGTGAAGGAGAAGATCGTTGAAATTTTGTGGTGACGAACAATTCTTCACGTGATTTACTTTTAAAGTTTATTTACTTTACTTTTAAAGATTAATTATTTATTTACAAGCACGGTGGATTCGCAGCAGCACTATTTTGTTTGCACTCTGCGCTTGTATGTTAACTTTGCTATATACATCTTATCTATGACTAGCGCAGTAGTGGCGACTTTGATATCTTTGACGCACGCGCTTTCAATCCTCAGCAGCTTTGTATCACGTGACTCTCCGTATAAATAGGAACGTGCAAATGCTATGAACTCAGTCTCTGACACGCCTTGAAGATGGCTGGGAGGTTTCTAGCCGAAATATCGCAAGAAGAATTGTCGCTGTCCCGAGTGCACGCCCGAAAGATGATGGATCAACAATTCTTCAGTTTGCTGAGGGTAGCATAATACACTTCAGAACTGATCTTTGCATCATGAGGGATTACATCAAGCAGAATAACCCCTTCAACAAGTTTATTAAAGAGACTACCTACACTGTAGTTGTTGGTCCTCGTATGGAATGTTGCTGTGCAGTTTGGGATTATTATGTGACAGGATTGACGAAGGACATCGAAAAAGTTCAGAAAAAAGCAGCTCGTTCTGTGTTATCGTAAAATGATAGGACAGAATGTCATAGGTTTGATACGCAAGGGGCTGTGACACTCATCAAAGCAACGTCATTTCCGTTGAGGCTGTATCTTTTCACGAAAATTCAATCGTCAACTTTCTCCTCTGAATGCGAAAATATTTTGTCAGCGAAAAAGGAGCGTTATAATAAGAAAGCAGAGATGTTTCAGAAAGATTTAAGTGTTGGTTTTATCCTAATGCTCTTCGAGAATGGAACGGTAGAGAAAGAGTTGGAAAGTAATTCGATGAATCATGCGGGATTGTGAACTGCAGACTACTCATGTAGAAGTAGATGCACTTATTCTCCAAATGACTGTCAAGTGCGTGGGCGGATGTACATAGGATTGTACCACTGTTGTGTAGGGTGATGTTGAACTATCCCCCCCCTTTCCTACACACACACACACACACACACACACACACACACACACACACACACACACACACACACTTTTGTAATCTTGGTTGAGGCGACAGACTGATCAGTAGCGTAGCTCGAGCTCTAGTTTAGGGTGAAAGATGATAATTCAGTTGAGAATCGACGAATGCCTAATAAAGGTAATGGCAACAGACGGACCTATAGTTAACCTTATATTTTCGTTTGTGCCACATTTAAATACAAGCGATTCACTTTTCATCATAAAAATTCAAAGTGCAAGGTAAATTCAGAAAATGTGTTTTGGGTAATGGACAACGTTCCCACGAGTATTTCGACGAGTACTAAACGAATATATAGTACATAAATTGCAAAACTGCAAGGGGGGAGGGGAGAGACCCACTTATGAATACTTTCTTCAACACTACAATATACGTGAATACTTTTTGCATGTGTCATCAGGTACTGAAGTTAAAACATTCCTGATTTCAGCTTTTAATATATCTGTACTTCTGATTCTTTTTGTTTGCATAACATCAACCCTAACAGACATAACCAAATCTTTATCTATAATAACCTGGCGGAGAATTTACGTCTATAGCGAGGCCTTAACAAGGGGAGAGTGGAAATTTCATTGTACACTCAGAGTTTACATTTAATTATCATTCCTATGAAACGTGCAACCACTTGAAAGCTACAGCAATGAAATAATCAATTTGCACCCATTTCAGGCGACAACATGTCACTTCCATTACATGGAGAAAGGTCACCTGACCAGAAGTAGCTGTTAGAACAGATACTTGCCTGTGCCTGTTAGTTGCTACCTGTAACTATTTATGATATAATATCTACAATAGTAAACCTCATTTTAAATTTGGTAGGGTGTTGAAGGATACAAGTTGTGAATTCATGAACTGCAATTTGAAGCTGTGACAGATCAGGACTGCCTCAGTAATGCACTCATGGAGGTTAGGGGGCATGAGGACAACATCCGGAGTGGAACTGCTTTCAGGGCGAGTGCGCAGTGGTAGAGGTATTATATCACCATGGACGGAGTCAGTAAAACGATGCCACCACTGGAGTTCAACAGGGGACCAGTTATGGATGTTAAGGTCAACACTAATACGGTTTGAAAAGGTATGGCCTGTGTGTGGTAGGAAGTGGTATAGAATGGGGTTATTTGCTTGGATAAAGATAGTGGCACAGGTAACAGTCATTTTGATGAAGAGAGTGAGAGTAAGGTGTTTGGTAGGAGTAGTGTAGAGGGATTATGGCCAAACAGGGATGTTGGTCAAAACACAGTCCTCTCACAGTAACCCAGCTCAGCTTGTTTATACTGGGTTGCAGGAGGTGGTAGATATATTTTCCCCCAACTCCTACTCAGTTCCGACTTAAATTGGAACAATCACATTCTTAAAGCTGAAGAAATCACAGCAGTTGCAAGATGCATGGGAGCTACCTAAAACAAGGATTGAATTTTACTGTAGCGGATAGGTTCGAGAAAGGTGAATCGTTTTGAGATATGAGGGTGTTAGAAATATGATTCATTAGTGGTTGTAATCAATGAATGACTTCTCCACAGGATCCTACGCATGTATGTGCTTGAATGGGAGGACTCAGTTCCAAATCCCAGTATGCTCCAGCGAACACTGTATATATTCCATGTAGAACCAAGACTTTTGTGATGGTCGTGCTTTTTTTCTACATTTCGCTGCATGTAAGACGATTAAGCCTCTCTTTGTAGGACACAGTGGAACCATTCGCGAGAAAACTTACTAAACATGTCGACCCATGGTTGATTTTTTGGCAGTATTATTTCGTATCGAAGGCAATCAGTTATTGACAATGTATTATACTTAGTAGTAGGGGATGTCTGATAGTTTCGCCTTGAAGCGGAAATTTGCAACGGAAATTACTATGTCCAGTCATAAGGAAGGTATGTGTTTGACCTGCAATACTGTGATGACGAGGGGAGGCATACGTCAAGTCATAAGAATGGTAAAGATATTTTGATTTAGAGAGCTTCAGCCATCAGCAGGGTGTATTTGGATAACAGCTGACGTCACGGCCGCCATCTTCGATAACAGTACTTTGGGATGACACCCCTGTTTTCCTACTACTAAGGTAGTGGTTTTAAAAAGGTATGGTGGCAGTAGGGTTATCATTTGACATGGCTGACGTATTCTGCAGCATTAGCGATGGCAGCAGCGTGAAGGCAGCGCTGATGGTAGCAGTGATGGTAGTAACGATGTTAGAACAGTGAATAAACAGCAGTGAAATGGAGATGGGGACAGTAATGAGAATGGTGCACAAAACAGGCAATCTTGAAGGCAGAATAAACTGAAAATGAACAGGCACACACACAGAAGAACTGCTGAACAGATCCAAAGCCTAGGGGCATTGCCTATATCACGCCAAAGTAGCACCAACTGAGTAAGTGGCATAGTGTACACTAGCTGATTGGTACTAACCAAAGCTTTTTTTTTTTCATTCAATCGCTGGTGGGAGTGGTGGGCCCTTTCTTCAATAGACTGATGGGATCAATTAGGGCAAGGGTATATCTTTATACTGTAGTGACAAGAAAAGGGAAGCTAGATTGTGATAGACATTTTGTGGCCAAATGCTCTCCAGTGAATGAACAAAGGGGAATATTCCAGTCGAATTTCAATGATATAATAGAAATTCAAAATTTAGTTCAGTGAAATAGAGATTATATTCCAGGAATGTTATCCTTTTTTTCACTCATAGGTGCATAGTTGTTATAGATGTTTAGAAATGGTGGAACAATGGGTTGACAATGAGAGCTAGATCTGTTGACAGCTTCTGTAACAGTGTAAGTTCGAACTGCTTATTGCATGGGTTGTTTATATTCAGCAGGTAGTAGATATTTCACAGTGAATGAAGCATTCTTTTGTGTTATGTGCAAAATTTCTGGATTAGGTGAGAAAGTAGTGTAGACGAAAGCTAAGTAAAGTGAAAAAAAATAATCATTCAAAGTAAATGGAGAAACCAGCTGGAGAAAGGGGTGACGAATTTGTCACAAGAAAGAATTATTTAGGGGAGGCTAAAATAACTGGTTTAAATTGTTTATGCTGTAACAAGTGCATGGCTGGTTTGAGTGCTGCAAAAAAACGGAGTGTGATCGAAAATTTGTACAGTCGATGCCCGAAAAATGAAGGAGACACATATCTGTTAGAAGTGATAGAAAGACACGATATTGTTAGACAGAGACCAACCACAGAAAATCCAAACAAAACACGTCATACTGCTGATACTTCGCGTTGAAAGAAATTGGCTGGAAACTTGTTGTAAGGCGTATGTTAGTTTGCATGCTGGTTCAGATAAAGTGGTACAACGTTTAAACAAGGTTTTACAGAGTATTCAGTCGTCTATTGACATGAGAGAAAAACATTCAAACCGTGGAAATACTCTTGCAACAACTACAGCTAAAATTTATGAACACA
The DNA here is from genome assembly GCF_021461385.2 of Schistocerca piceifrons. NCBI lineage: Eukaryota > Metazoa > Arthropoda > Insecta > Orthoptera > Acrididae > Schistocerca > Schistocerca piceifrons. Next base: position 2,484,251 of record NW_025728455.1, on the reverse strand, counting down.
TCCCTTCATTTCCCAAACAAGAGTCGTAATGTACTTCCATTCCTACCACACATTCATCGATCGATGGCCTAGATGGGGGGACATTCGAACTGAAGGAGGAAGAGGATGTAGAACTCCTGAAAGAAATAACATATGTAATAAAAAACACTATCAGTTCTAAGAAACTAGAGGAGGTCTACAGGTTCAAACACAATGTGCCTGAAAAAGACAGGTCATTTTGCGATGAGATCCTTCTGCAGAATACTTGTGTCACTGGGATCAGCGACATTGATGAGTGAAGCATCTCGAAATGATTCTGTAAATTTTAGTAGGTCCACATTTTGTTCTATCAGAAAATATATTGTCCATTAACAGCTGTAAATAATAGCTATTGTCTTCAGTGTTTTGTTTGGGACTATTTTCCGACTTAAGTTAATTAAACTAATAACCTTCAAATTTATAATTAAAGGAGAAGTTAATTAATAACCTTCAAATTTATAATTAAAAGAATGATTTTTAGGCCTTCCCAATAGCCTTCCTTATCGTTATTGACAGAGGTGTTTAAACAGTAATTGGAAAAAGGAAAGTATTCTCTCATGTTTAATCATTAATTACTCATTAACTAATGACACTCCTATTACGACATTTTGATTTTCAACATGGCGATCAACGTGAAAGTTAGACGTGGTTCTCGGAGGAAAAGTGTTAATTTTGCCATTAAAAAGGAGGTGTGGGCAAGTTGTAAATACGAAATCACAAAATTAAACGAATATGTGTCCACCTTGCAATGTATAATCAGTGCTCTGAAAGTGAAAATTTCGAATTTTCAGCTTGGAAAAAGTGAGCCTAATAGTCGACAAATTCCGCAAAGCGTCGCCCCTGCTAGCAAAAAATTGATTAAAGGCACCTACAAAAACAGCACGCAAGGGATACAAAATCGTGTAAACAGTAAAGATACTGGTGAAATAATCTTTGTGCACGAGAACCTTTTTGAAGTGCTTTCAGCTGTAGACTGATATCTCAACGAGCTGTTTCGAACCAAATGGTAAGAAAAAGGACATCAGAGACAAAGAACGACAGAGTCGGTTTCAATCACAGGAAAAAAAAAAACACAATGCAACAGTGAGTATAGTCACCGACAGTGAATCAAAATCAAGCTTCCCTGTAGTTGGATTATCGACTAATATGGACAAAAAAGACAAAACAAACAGTTCCACCACGCAACATTCAAGTACTGGCAGGCCTATCAACCAGCAACGAAGTATAAAATAAACATATTTGCACATACTCAAGGACGGAACATAGCAGCCAAATTTCAGTCTAGAAGCAGTAACAAAATTACTAGCATAGTGAACCCAGGTGCAAAAATTTCTGGCAGTCAGTTCCATGAATCATGACATGAAAACAGCAACAACAAATAACGACTCTTTCGTGTTCTTAGGGGGAACAAATAACTTAGCAAAAAATGAAACGAAAGACCTAGTAACCTCACTTAAAAGAAGGCTACATAAGCAGAGAAGTTCAAACGTGATCGTCTTCTCTGTTCCACATCGACATGACTTGCCTGGTCATGTGTTAATAAAGAAGAGCAAAGCACAAATAAACATATGCTAAACATATGCATGAGATTCAAACATTTGTGGACATAAGCTGTGAAGGAAGAAGATTCCACACATTCCATGGCTTACATCTGAACAGACTAGGGAAGGACTTAGTTATACACTCCTGGAAATTGAAATAAGAACACCGTGAATTCATTGTCCCAGGAAGGGGAAACTTTAGTGACACATTCCTGGGGTCAGATACATCACATGATCACACTGACAGAACCACAGGCACATAGACACAGGCAACAGAGCATGCACAATGTCGGCACTAGTACAGTGTATATCCACCTTTCACAGCAATGCAGGCTGCTATTCTCCCACGGAGACGATCGTAGAGATGCTGGATGTAGTCCTGTGGAACGGCTTGCCATGCCATTTCCACCTGGCGCCTCAGTTGGACCAGCGTTCGTGCTGGACGTGCAGACCGCGTGAGACGACGCTTCATCCAGTCCCAAACATGCTCAATGGGGGACAGATCCGGAGATCTTGCTGGCCAGGGTAGTTGACTTACACCTTCTAGAGCACGTTGGGTGGCACGGGATACATGCGGACGTGCATTGTCCTGTTGGAACAGCAAGTTCCCTTGCCGGTCTAGGAATGGTAGAACGATGGGTTCGATGACGGTTTGGATGTACCGTGCACTATTCAGTGTCCCCTCGACGATCACCAGTGGTGTACGGCCAGTGTAGGAGATCGCTCCCCACACCATGATGCCGGGTGTTGGCCCTGTGTGCCTCGGTCGTATGCAGTCCTGATTGTGGCGCTCACCTGCACGGCGCCAAACACGCATGCGACCATCATTGGCACCAAGGCAGAAGCGACTCTCATCGCTGAAGACGACACGTCTCCATTCGTCCCTCCATTCACGCCTGTCGCGACACCACTGGAGGCGGGCTGCACGATGTTGGGGCGTGAGCGGAAGACGGCCTAACGGTGTGCGGGACCGTAGCCCAGCTTCATGGAGACGGTTGCGAATGGTCCTCGCCGATACCCCAGGAGCAACAGTGTCCCTAATTTGCTGGGAAGTGGCGGTGCGGTCCCCTACGGCACTGCGTAGGATCCTACGGTCTTGGCGTGCATCCGTGCGTCGCTGTGGTCCGGTCCCAGGTCGACGGGCACGTGCACCTTCCGCCGACCACTGGCGACAACATCGATGTACTGTGGAGACCTCACGCCCCACGTGTTGAGCAATTCGGCGGTACGTCCGCCCGGCCTCCCGCATGCCCACTATACGCCCTCGCTCAAAGTCCGTCAACTGCACATACGGTTCACGTCCACGCTGTCGCGGCATGCTACCAGTGTTAAAGACTGCGATGGAGCTCCGTATGCCACAGCAAACTGGCTGACACTGACGGCGGCGGTGCAGAAATGCTGCGCAGCTAGCGCCATTCGACGGCCAACACCGCCGTTCCTGGTGTGTCCGCTGTGCCGTGCGTGTGATCATTGCTTGTACAGCCCTCTCGCAGTGTCCGGAGTAAGTATGGTGGGTCTGGCACACCAGTGTCAATGTGTTCTTTTTTCCATTTCCAGGAGTGTATAACGGATCCAAGAAATAGTGACCAGCAAATTGAATGTGCAGTGTTGTGCTACAGAGGCCATCCCTCGCGAGAACAAAAATAACGAATACTTGGGAGAATCAACTATGAAACACTAAGTCAGTAAGACAATACATCGGCAATACAAGAGTGATATTTTTTAAGACAATAAAACCTTCCACCAGCGCAACACCAGATGCAAGTGTATGTGTTTCATATGTGCCTCAAGCAGACGTCAGTCAACACGAGAATAATTTATCGCTTTTGCATTATAATGAACAGGGCTTAGGAAACAAAACAGATGCTTTTGAATCATTTATCACAATACTATCTCCACATGTAGAAATAGTGACAGAACACCAGAAAACAGTGAACAACATTCAGTATTGCAAATTAGAAGGCTACAACCTAGCTATGTTGTATTGCAGAACACAGAAGACAGGTGGTGGTGTTGCCTACTAATCAAAAAAAAAAAAAAAAAAAATGTAAGACCTTAACTACCTCGGATAAAGTGCTATGGGGGAACAATTTCTGTGTTGACAAACATTTTGAAATTGCAATTCTTAAAATCACATTTTGCGCTATTCCTTTCTACGTCATACTTGTATATAGATCGCCCCATGGAAACTTAGATGCTTTTCTGAAATCACCTGATGGATTTTTAAGTAAATTAATGTCAGGCTGTAGAAGTGTAAATCTTGTCATATGGGGGAGATGTGAACATCAACACTTTACATGACAGTCAGGAAAGCAAACGTTTTACAGATTGTAACCTGTCTTAAGGGGTTAAAGATCTTCTTGGACTATACCCACCAGAATAGCTAACACACATAGTAGTTCAGTTGATCATGTTATCGGAAATTAGGACCACATCATCTCAACAGACATAATAAATGGCCACCTCTCAGATCATTTACGCCAAACACTAGTATTAAAATGTAATACAAAAATCAAACCAAGAAAAATGTACGAGCACAGGAAAATATTACCTGCAAACAACATTGCTACACTAAGACACAGTTTAGGCTGGTAATCATGGGAATCATTTATAAGTACCATTGGGGTCAACAATAAATGAAACATGTTCACAGAAATTATGAGTGAACACTTAAATAAAGCCATGCCATTAAAAAAAGTGAGTGTCCAAAAAAATCAGCCTTCAAAACAAAATCTGTGCCATTAGATTTTAAAACAACAGATCTGAAAGAAAAAATGGGAAACATGTATAGTGTACAAATACTAACTCACAGTTACATAAAGAACTCTACAAGCAGTAGAAATATAAGTATCACAAAGAAGTCAAGAGATTAAAATCAGAAATAATAAGCCAACAGATACGTGGTTCAGATAACAATTCAATGATTTGCTAGTCCATTGTAAATAAAATCAGAAACGATGAAACAAAAACCAAAATTAATAATACTCTATTAACTGTGAATAATGAAGATATGTCTGATCCCCTTCTAGTCGGCAATGTCCTTAATAATTACTTCATAGATTCTGTCAAAAACGATGTCTCTATGAAACAGGATATACAGCACTCATATGAGTCCTGTAACAAACAAAACTGCTGTACACTACATGCAGTAAGCACATATGACGGTATGCAGCTTATTCATAACCGCAGAAAGAAAAAATCACCAGGATTAGATGAAATTTCTCCATATCTATCGAAGAAATGTGAACATCAACTAATGAAACCACTAGTTCATCTAATAAACTGTGTTCCCGAAGACATTCTGTTCCATGACAATTTTAAACTATCTGTAGTGAAACCAATACACAAAAAGGGGGAAATAAAGCATGTACAGCACTACAGACCCATTGCCCTTATCTCAACTTTCAGCGAACTGATAGAGAAAATAATAAAAAAAATCTTGGAACATTACTACAATGCTGACATATTAAATGATTTCCAGCATGGTTTCAGAAGAGGTTGAAGTACCACTTCAGCAGCACTACAATTTGCCCATAATGTACTTGAAAAAATAAACAAAAATTCCCAAGCAGCAGCAGTATTCCTGGACCTCCCAAGGGCTTTTGATAGAGAACATCATGATGTGCTCTTATCAAAAATTGCGAAGAATTGTGTCACTAGAACACTCATACAGTTGCTAGAAACATATTTAAAGGGTAGACAACAGTGTATGGAGATTGTGTCCTCTAATGGAGAAATACTGGAGCAGAGAAGGTCAAGTAAGGAAACATAGATTTTGGTGTTCCTCAGGGCTCTATATTAGGTACAGTCCTCTTCATATGCTATGTAAATGATTTCCCAAGTTCTCTTGACAATAAGCAATTGATCACTATGTATGCAGATGATACATCTGGTGTCAGCTATGTAGATGATGAGCCCATCCTAGCTGAATAGACAAATAACTTTATTGAAAAGGCAAGAGAACATTGAAAGAGAGAACCAAAAAGTAAACATAAAAATCTAATATTATTTCTTTTAAACCAAATGGTCCAAACAGAAAATACTGTGATCGATGAAATTCTGCCAGAAACCTGTACAGATGGTAAATTCTTGGGTTTATGCATAGATGACCGACTTTCATGGAAGCAGCAAGCTGATTATATCTGTAACAAAATAACACCCAGTCTATTTGTATTAAGATTATCGCCATATCTTAATTCTGAAGCTCTAAGGACTGTATATTATGGATTAGTGCATCCTTTCTTGTCTTATAAATCAGTATTGTGGAGTGCGGCATGGCAAAGTAGTATGAATTGAGTTTTCATACTGCAGAAGCAAACCTTGAGGATTGCAGCAAAAGCAAAAGCAAACCCCTATTCATTAGACATGATATTGTCACAGTTTATGCCATGTATATTTTAGAAACTACAATGCTAGCGAAAGAAGACACTGAGATCACAAAAAGGAACATGGATATTCTTAGCTACGAAACAAGTTATAGAAAACATTTTCATGTGGTTAACAGAAGATTAACACTGAAAGGCCCCTGTGCCAAAGGAGCTGTTTTTAATAACTTGTTACCAGATGAAGTTAAGATACTGATAGGGGATGCTTTTAAAAAGCGAGTCAAGCGGTGGCTTATCCAAAAATGCTCTTATAACTTGAATTCATCATTAATTAAAATGTAATAAGAAATAATGTAAACTGAAAAATTGTAACTGTAAAAGCTTTATACTTAGTTGAAAACGCACATGCCTGTAAAATTACGTATTACGAGCAATAAATCGAATTGAATTGAGGCATAACCATTGTTAATACTACTACAACTGCTTACTAGTGAAGGTTTCAATACGATGTGTGGTTTGGGCAATAAAAAGTTTTTCTCTGGAATTGTAAGAATATTTTTGTGGAGAGAGATTTCTCATTTTCGGTGTGGTTTGGGCAATAAAAAGTTTTTCTCGTACCCTCAAAAAGTTGGTAAATGGTATGTTATCCTTTTTCTACTCAGCTGTTGAACTGTAACAAATTGAACCAAGAATCTTTGATGCGACAATGTCTTCAGATGCCATACTATTATGAAACGCAAGTTATAAGGAAGGAAGAGACAGAATGCGATGAAATCTAGCATGAAATTTTCGCATTTGAAAGCAAACAACGTCACGTGAACAGACCTGAATGTCGTGAAATCCAATTGGTTTTTCCTGTTTCGGGCCAGGGGCTACACTAAGCGCTGCGCAGAACCAAATGCGTTACTGCTGCTATGTGCATGAAATCAGACAGGACCACTTGGTGGCCATATTTGTAGGCTGCGTGTTTTCGTTTTCGCTTAGTTTCGTTTGTGTAGTGAATGATGTCCATCTACAAGTGTTCTGAGTGTGTTCAAGGAGTGCCAGGTCGTGATGTTGTTGGCTCTAACTGTCACAATCGCAATACTAAAGCGACTGAAATAGTGCTTCATGGTTTCCCTCGCGATGCACGTCTGCAGAGGATTTGCCTGTGGAAGTGCTGTAGAAAAGACGCTGCGACTGTAGCAAATGCTAGAATATGCTCCCGCCATTTCAAAGCAACTGATTATGTTAGAAACTTGCGTTCGGTATCGCTTAATTTACTGCGCAAACGGGCGCTTAAAACCAACGAATTTCCGTCGCGTAATTTTCATTGTGGTAGTAGCGCCAGTGATAGCACGCCACATGCAACAGAACGTAAAGTCCGTTGAAGAAACACAGAGACATTAAAAAACTTCCGTCCCGGATGATGTTGTTTGTAATGATTCAGATGAAACCACTTCACAGAATTACTTAGTGGAATTACAGTGGAAAACTGCTCCTTTAAACATCCTGTGCATGAAATTGGGAACATATAATAAAGGTCTTTGAACTCTATTGTCATTAGCGAAACAACACCTGCACAATGAAAAATGTAAAAGGCATACACTTGTGTTTCGTTAAATTAATCGAATGCTGAATAATGTATTATCATCCACTAAAATCAGGTCTTTCTTACAGAAAGTAAAGCGGTTTCCACGAATCAAAGGACATTTCCATGTCGAATACTTAGCCCACTATTTCTCACGAAAGTTAACATTTTCTCAGGATATCCTCTGCCTGCACTGTCAACTATGCCTTCTTGGAGAAACCGTATTTTCATTTGCCACCCAGGTATCCTGAAGGATCTTTTAGTTACATTAGCTAATTCACGACCTAAAGTATTTCTCTCTTGTGCAAATTATTTCTCCAGCCATCTGGAGGTTCGTGATACAATCTGAAAACTTTGTACTTAATGTCCATTAAAAACGCTATTCCTTTTCATCTGCCTCTCGCCGTAATGCTGCTATGGAACTGACTGCTTTGTATTGTTTCTGAGTTCCTTCAAAGAAGCTATCAATTGTTCTTCTTTTTGACTTCTTCTACATCTGTTCTAATAATTCTTGTTACCTTTAAATATTTGCTGTAAAACATTCCCCTTGAGCTGGGACCTGTTCGAGGTCTGAAGAGATCATGTAGTTCTCTTAGAAAGCATTTTAATTTTTTATTTCACAAATACACTATATTTTTCTTTCACCAGTTTTGCCTGTGGTATGGCATGTTTGCAGGACATTTTTTGGTCTTATACGGGTAGATATAATCAAATATGTATTTTATGGTCTGGAATAAACCTTTACATTCATCAGGTGCTGCCATTTATTGTAACTCAGGCTGCCATTCAACTGCAGATAGCACTGTTTGAAAATTACCTAACATTTCCTTATTTACAAGCTTTTTGTAAGTACATAATCATAATGTCAGGAAATAACTGAGAGCAATGAAGTATAAAGTATATGCTATAAAGTGTAAAGTTCCAGAACTAGTCAGAATTCATTGGGTCAACTGCAGCTAACACAGACCTTGCTGTGATGAAAATAAGCTGAGGGAGGAATGGTTTTTCCTGATTGGTTTTCTTGTACTGCTGTGCATTAAGTGTTTTTCTGTGTGCTCATTGCTATTTTCTTTATTCATTCATTGGTGCATCACATTCTATAAATCCCATTCCGCTGAACAAGTAAAGGTATATGTAACACAAAGAAGGAGGCGCTATAGAATAACATGTGACATATTCAAACAATAAATTGTGGCAGGAGAGAAATAGAAAAATTGTTTTGGCTTTCCTGTTGTAATATCCAGCTGCCGTTTTTATCCTTTTACTTTATGCTAGGCATTTATGTTGCATTATTAATTTTAGAGATCATCATCTGCCTAGATGCTGGAATAAAAACCTAGTTAATACGAAGAATAGCTTGAACTGGAAGTTATGCACCTGAGTACAAGGACTCTGATAAAGTACTGAAGTGGCTAGTGAGGTAATCTTTTGGTTCGTTCTGAATACCTCGAGATTTCTGATTTTCTGCCTGATGTCTTTCAGTGGCAAGATAGATTTCTTAGTGAAAGTATGCTGGCAATTTTTTATATTTTTCCAATTAAATTATCTCTGGAATTGTAAGAATATTTTTGTGGAGAGAGATTTCTCATCTTCTGTGTGCCCTCAGTAAACTTTCTCCTGTTATTCATGTAGTAAATTCTCTTTGAATGGTGAAGCTGAGTCAGCACTCATGATTCTAATAACTGTACTTTCTTCTCCTTTAACTAAATATCACCGATGATAATACTTTATCTCTGCCCTATAACCATTATAGGCAAATAAACCATTTGCTATGGAGTTCACATCCGTTTCGTGACAAATAACAGGGATCAGTGCAACGATGACTAATTTATTCTATGCCGTTTTTTAGTTGGGACTGTTGCTATGGGGAAGAAACCAAAGTTTGACAACAATGACGTCAACCAGTACCTTCAGTACAATCGTAATTATCCAAAATAAAATAAATATTGAAATAGGCACAAGCTATGACTTCTGAGGTAATTAACACATACATACTGTAGTGTTTTCTATTTATTTGTCTGTCTTTTGTAATCTTTTACTGATCCATATTGTCATGCAACCTTTCTGTGCTGAAGAATAAATTTTCATGCACTCTGTGGCTCGGAAATATGAAAATATTTATTATTCTTTTTATCACTCTCGATACATATTTAGATTTTTCTTTCAGTGCGATACACGATAGTGCTGGTGAATTACACAGCTATCTACACAATAATTTTGGTGATTTATACAAATATAGTTCTTTCTGAAAAGATTTTGAACTTAAACGACCTACTGAAACTTGTTTTCATGGATTCTGTATTTCACACATTAAGCAGTGTAGAAAGAAAAAATAGGAAATAAGTGCCTTTTAATTAAATAGATGGCATATCTGGCAGCATTTTCACTGAAGAATATAAAAACTACATAAATTTTTTCTATTTGAAGTCCTACAAACCGGGAAAATCAGGTAAATAAAAGATGTTTGTCATGTTTCCTGATTTAATGAACAGTTTCTCAGGATATTACTCTGTTAAATATTATGGCTCTAATGTGCATACAGCACGTTATGAAGTATAAGTGGAGATGAAAATTTACTGAAATAATCTGGAAAATAAATTCTTATATTCTTTAGGAGTCCTGTTGCTATTTTTAATATGAATGTTTTTATATCCAAGAAAAGGTAAACTCCAAGGTGAGGGAGAAGTAACGAAATTAAAATTATAGTTTGTCCTTCGGCCTACAGATGCATATTTGCAGTACATTGACAAGACTATTTTGAATGCTCAAAAATCATCGAGCAGTTTCGTACCATTGTTTTAAGTAATGGCATGAATTTATTTAGTTAAATCACAAGGCTATCTAGGAGAAGAAGGCATAGAAAAAACAGTAGCAGTTTTAGATCTGAAACTCTTGAAGTCCATATTCTTTAGCTGCAGTGTGCATCACTCCGCAGTTCTGATACAGACTCAGTCACCTGCCAGTGTGTGTGTTGGACCTTCCATCAAGCTACGGACCCCCTTGAAGATGTCTCCCGCAGTCGGAGACGAAACGTTGGGAATCACCACAGCATTCATCAACCGACCACGGCATAACAGCCCGGATAATTATAATGGACATGATATTTCCGGCCGTGAAAGTTTACATTTTAGTACCTGTCTGTGATGTCATGAGGAGACATGCAGCCTTGTGGTGCAGGGCCACACCACACTTCAGTATCTCTGGCAGGAGATGAGGAGGGAGGCCACTATCAAAACACTGGTGATGACAAAGATGGTACGCTGTGTGCTGCCACTGCTGATGGGGGAGCAGTCTCGAAAGCACTATGGGAGAAGGCGCTGCTCTGAAAGTCTAGCAGAAGAAGCTCACCATCATAAACAGAAATTGGCTGGTGTATGCTGAGCTGTGAAACGAGAGTTGCCTAGCACCATAATTTCCCCCGAGGGGCTGAGGGTGGACGCCACCACACAGATGTATCCCCCCTGGACACTGCAGAGATACAAGAGGCCATAGAGGTGATCCCATAAGAAGAAGGAGACGGAGGAAATACACCAGCTCCAGCAGCACCATCCCACCGTGACTTGGTTTCAAGGATCCCTGGCTTTGCTGTTTCGTAGGATGAGCAGCTTTACTGCTTTGCTTACATTCTCCAGTTTATTTTGCTGCGACATCTCGTTTCGTTTCTTCTGATCTCATGCTACTTGTAGCAGTTGCTGATTGCTGATTCTGATCTTTTGGTATCGGAATTCTCGTAATCTGGTGCAGCTCAGGGGAGGTGCAGTGCATACTGTGAATTATCTACAGTTTTTTCAGTGACATATCAGGGAACTTTTCCCACATGATGGTGACACGCTCCATCAGTGGTCTGATAATTAGCAGAGTACAGCGTAATGCCACAGTGTGCAGGCAGCATCATCATCACATTTAGCTAGAGAGGGGGGGGGGGGGGGGGGGGGTAGCAAGTGCATCCTGCCCAGCGCTTTAGCCCTTTCCTCCAGATGTATGCCTTCCAAGCTAGGTTGCTGTCCAAGGCGATACCGAGGTACTTTCCAGTGTGGGACCAGTATATGAGACCTCCCATTATCTGCACTGGATGGGGATTCGTCAGAATCTTCTTTCTCGTAAATACCGCAAAATATCTCTTCGTTGCATTGATCTTGGTAGCACACTGTCCAAGTTCCCACCTGGCTGCAGGCCAATTGCAAGCACCACCACGTCAGTTGCAGCCACATACGACATGCTAACAGCTTGGTATTATCCACATGGAGCATTATTTGGATACTCATTGCCATCATAATATCTGCCATGAAGACAGAGTACTGGAGGGGGCCAGTCACACCTTCCGAAGTAGAGGCCAGTGACCACTCAGCTGGCTGCCTTGATGTTATATCTGCATCCATGAGCCAACAACATCACCAAAAACCACTCATGGAGCAAGAAAGCTTTATTCTCACTCTCCAGAGTATGACCTGCAGCAGCACCATCCACCTTCCTCCTTCTTCCAGGCATCAGAAGTGTGGGACCAGTGCTTCACAAGATTTTCTCATGTCATGGTGGCATTTATCCCTCTCTCCTCAGTCCCCACGCTTTCACCCTCCCAATCAACCAAGACCACTTTTCACCTTCATCCCTACCTATCCTTTCACCCCTGTGCAGCAAGAAACACTGCTCAAAATCCTTTCCTTTGCATCTACCAAGTTAATCAGTGCCAGGGCCATCTTTTGGCATCACACTGTTGAAACTGCAAAGGAGACGCTCCATGTAGTGCAAGAGATATTCTGCAATGGAAACTGCAGCGCGATGAAGGCACCATCAGAGGCGAACCTTCAGGCAGCTGCTTAGAAGGTTGTCTGAGAAGAGGAAAAGGAAGAAGATTATCAGGACTCAAGCTGGTGTTCATCACCATTTTTTTTCTGATTTTACATAAACCCATTCATCCAGAGGGCTTGAACCGATTTCTTGTGTATGATGCACATGGGGCCTCAAGATAATGCAGCCCTTTCTTCCTTCCGAAGCTGCATTTCCTTCCCTGAATGTCTATCTCTCTGTCGTCGCTCCTTCCCCTCTGACTTCCCCTTCCTTGTGTAGATTGGCCTAGCTATCCTCTTCGTTTCTACTATCACATATCTACTATCACTTTCCATTTTTGGCGGTTTGGTCCACTTTGGGGTTTTACCATCCTTCTAAATTTTGTCTCCATAATGTGAAACAACTGGGGAAGAACACCCTAGTTAGCGTCTTCGGCACATGACTTTACCACCTCTCCCATCATACCCCTGACTCCATTGTCTATAATGCTATATAGCCAGCATAGTAACCAGGCCATGTAGTGGTATTTTTCTGTTGCAGTTTGGTTGAGCACCTGACAATAATGTCCACTGTGCAAGGTAGCTCTTGCTGTGGTTGTGTGGCACAAATGTGCAGAGCCCGTCATTGGAGTGGGTGTATAGAGGTGGACACTCAAGGCATGAGAGACATTAACTTTTCAAAAAAAGCTTGCCATTCTTGTGAGGTCGTTTCTTTATTTGCCAATGGAGTTTTCATGCTGCTTCTTGAGGACTTACTGTCCCTGGCTACCCTCTGGGAGGAGTGCCAAGTATGTCAGCATGGGGTGAAACACTTTAACTCTTACCTGATCTGTACCAGGACTGAGGGGGACACTTTTACTGCCACCAAACAATTATTTTCCATGAGAACTATCAAAGACAAGTTCGACTTGGATGCTTTGAGTAACATGTGGTCTGGTTCACTGTTGATCAAAACTTCTTCTGCCATCCAGCCTGTGGCCATTCATGATTATGACCACCTTGATGTCAGCCCAGAGCCCATTACTCTTTACCAGTCTTTGAATATGGTCCACTAACCATTTTTTATAGGGAACTCGTTCCTCAAACAGATGTGGACCTCCGGGCCGATCTGGAAGAGCGAGGTATGCGTTTTGTTCAGAGTGTTAACAAAAGCCATAAGGACAATGGCATTGATACTGGCACATTTACTTTGTCATTTGAGGGGATACCCTTCAAGAGAGTGTCAAGGCTATGGTTTATCAGTGTGATGCGAAGCCTTACATCCGACCACCTGTTTTTGGCGATTGTGTTTTGCCAAGTTGTCATCCCACTGTACAGGAGATCCTTTATGCAGGGAATGTGGACACTCACTCCATGGGGGAAGCCCCTGTGTGCACCGCCCATGTGTGTTAATTGCCATGATCATCACCCTCCACACTCACTGCTTTGCCCAGTTTATAAGTAGGAGAAGAAGACACTGTAGTGTAAATCCCTTCAATGTTCTTCCTGTACTGTGCCTCATCAGAAAGATGGCCAGTGTCTATGATATCCAACTTTGTCTTTTGTATATCCTTTCCCCTTTCCCACCTCCTTATCCCAGTCCTGTCACCACTTCTCTTCCACGTCCCTGTGATTCCCACGTCCCTGTGATTCCCACGCCCTTCCCTCTGGGTGCTGCCCTCTACCTGGTTGGAGAAGTGTCCCCCCCCCCTCCACTCAGTTCCAGATCTCATTGAAGCCTGCTCTGTTTTCAGGTCCAGCGATCTTTAGCTTATTATAGAGGAGGAGGTTGAGGAGGAAAATAAGAAGAAGGATAAAAATAAGAAGAAACTTAAGTTCCAGAACGAAACCCCTTCAGTGCCCCAAAGATGCTGAATCCCTTTTCAAACTCAGTCTGACCTCTTGATTATTGACGTCACTCTGGCCTTGTTAGTGGCAGATGGTTCACAGTGGTGTCTATGTCCACTGTCCTAACCGCCCTCCTTTAGTAACTCCACACTCCCTTCCTTCAACTTGAGGATTTTAAAGCCATTCATCACTTGTAGGGAGGTGCTTTTTTTATCTACTCAGGCTCTCCTCATAGAACAGTTCCTTACAGCCTACGACCTGCATCTTCTTAATTATGGTCCCCCATCCCATTTTGGTGCGTATAATGGAATTTACTGTGTGACTGATGTTTTGTTCAATCCCCCTCCGCTTCTCCCTTCATTATACTGGTCGCTGCACGGTGACCTCTGCAATAGCGTCCGCATCCCATTGATTCTCTTATTCCTTTACCAACTCCCGATGGCCAGGTTAGCGTGTTGGGTTTCCATCATGCTGACTGGCGGCTGTATACCTCCTAGGGCGTGTTTACCACGTCTTTTTCAGGTTGTATTTATGAAGTTTTTAGTGACATCTCCAGTTTAATTAATGGCGCCGACGGCATTGCCTCTCAACGGGCCCATTTTGCCACCAGTAGTGCGCATGGTAAAGCATAGCCATCGCCATACCCATCCGTGATCGATGTCGATTCTTGCAACGCCTTAAGTAGCACCTGTACTCAAGGTACCTTATTACCTTTAAATGCCTTCATGCCAAAACATGTTACTTAATCAAACACAGCAGTTGCAGAGAGGTCATACTGTACAGTTCCCCAATGCGCCACAGCCATCTGGCAGATGTTCAAAATAGCTCACTGTCATGATGGACACAGATACATAGGAATGGAGATGACAGCACTATAGTAGAAAAATTGTGAAGTGTATTGATTTTGATGTAAATCGCGAATATTTACCATCTATAAACTGTAATTTACTCAACACTTCATTTCAAAAGTTTCCTTTCACAGAGTAGTTTATCTGAAAGAAAGCACTATGCAAAACATGGCACATATCTGAGTAAATGGGCAAATCATTAGTCAGCCTGATCATTAGCCTTTCTGAAAGACATAGGACTAACTATGAGAAGAATTCTATCAAGTATTAATGACATTCGCACTAAGGTATTTTTATGTAGATGAATGTATAAATAAATGAAGGCTTAAAATAATTAAAAGTAAACCAAAGGTACCAAGAGATAATAAGCATGTCCAGCAGTTTTTTTCTTCTGGTGACGTTATCTTCGAATTCCGTTAGTCTAATAGCTCCTGAACTTTGAATTGAATGTATGATACAAAAGTTACATTTATTGTCATGTAAGGTAAGCACGAGTAAATTCACACAATTGTTTAATAACACCTCACTCTTCCAAAATATAAATAAAACAGTTACCATGAAACATTATTGCAGGGGAACTGGACGAAGAAGGCAATACCAGTCACATTAAATACTGCAGCCCCCTACTAGCTAGCAGTGTTGAAACTTTGACATATTACGTTCGTCGCTTAACCCTCACGTAAAAACCATATGCTCAGTGATTGGCCAGTGACATGAAGACACAGCCCCTAGGCGTTGTGATAGAAATGGAAATAGGTCCAATTTATGTATTAGGTCCTTGAATCCACGGTGCGTAGTTCCAACTGTAAAGCATGGAGGGTGTTCTGATATGGTATGGGGATCCCATGGAGGGAATAAAGTCGGATATTTGGTGAAAATAGATGGAAAAATGAACCAAGAGGATCATTGTGCCATTTACCAGCGACATGCTAAGACATCTGGTTTGCATCTGTGAAAGGGTTTGACTTGCAGCAAGACAACGACCCAAAACATACATCTTGCTTGTGTCGGAACTATGTGAAATCTCTAGGGGTTCATAAAACATTGAAGAACATGGAAATGCCGCCACAATCCCCTGATTGTAATCCAAACGAACTGCTATGGGATGAATTGGATAGGAGGAGCCTAAAATAGGAAATCATGAGTGGGTCACAATTGTGGGAGGTCCTGCAGAAAGAATAGAGATTAATTCCAATTGAAATCTTGGCAAAATTGATGTAGCACATGCTGAGAGTGCGCAAGGCAGTGATGAAAGCAAAGGGTGGCTAATTAGAGGAAACGGAAATTTATTGGTTGCACCTTCCTGTGTGTTATTTGAGCTTAATAAACATTTGGAAAACAACAAATTGCATGTTTATACTGTTTTTTCTTTCCATGGTATGTAATTACTAAGTGTTTCGAAGTTTCCAAACTAATATATATACTCCATAAGTTTGGAAACACCTAGTAATTATAGACAATGGAAAATAAATACAGTATAAAATGGATTTGGTTGTTTTTTCTCTATATCCCTCCATGCAGTCCCCCTTCTGCCTTTGTGCTTCTTTTCCGCCCCCATTCCCGCCTCCCCTCTCTTCCTATCATCCTCTTTGCCCTGTGCCCTACATCTTCTCACCATACCTGCATCCTCCTCCCCTCCTCCTCCCCTTATTTCTGTGCTCTGTCACTTTCCCTCTCTCAAACCTCCCACCTCCTCTCCCTCTCTCCCTTCCTCCCTCCCTCCTTCCCACCCTCCCTGCCTCCCTCCCTCCGAACCTCCATCACGCCCTCCTCCCTCTAACCCTCATTCCATTCTTTCAAACTCCTACTTTTCTCTCTCTCCATCTATTTCTTTATGCATTACAGCATGCAAAGCAATTAATGCAAGCTCGTCAGTTACTGCATACACATTTGCTGAAGAAAAGAGAGTTACTGTACATGCAAGAGTCACTGTGCGTGAAGGAGTTACTGTGTATCCAGGAGCTACTGCACAAGTGAGACTTACACTGCCCATTAGAAATACTGTGCGTGCAAGAGATCATGGACACACTATGGTTGCTACACTAGCTAGAATGTGCAAGAGTTCCTGTACATTCCAGAGTAGTTCTACATGCAAGTGTTACTGTGTACAGAAAAGTTGCTGCAAATGCAACAGTTACTGCACACCCAACAGTTACTGACTGCATTATAGTTATGGCAAGCAAAAGAGTAACTATGTATGAGAGTTACTGCATGCACAATAGTTGTTGCACACACAAGACTTTCTGTATGTACATGATTTACTACATGCACAAGAGTTACTGCACATGCAAGAGTTACTGCACCCATGACAGTTACTGCACACACAAGAGTACAATTATTGTGCATGCAAGAGTTACTACATCCACAAGAGTTACTGCATGTCCAAGAGTCATTGTGCACAAGAATTACTATGCACACAAGGCTTACTCCCTAGGTTACTGTATACCAGATAGATATCCAGATACAAAGAGGAGTTGAGGAGTTGATATCATACTATGCATCAGTCTCTGAGTCATCACTTCCACATCACAGAAGCAATAAAATTATTTTCTCTTTGTTCAGAATCACAGCAGCAATGCTACCAACACAAATAGTGTTTCATTTTCAATGCTTTGAGAACTGACCAACGGTGCGTAGTCCTTCGCTTCCTTATTACCGATGCTGTAGGGTCTCATATGTTGCCCATTGTAACAGGATGTACCGTTTTGTCACGACATTTATACATTCACTATTTCAGCTGATAACTTTCTGTAATGAAGAAACGTATTTTACATCTTACATCGTAGCACCTTGGTTAAACGTATCTCATTTTCTGTCATGTAGTTACCATCTGGTAAATTTCTAAGTTATAAATCGCCATGAACGCATTCTGTCATTTTGCCGTTTCCAGCACTTTCTATGGTCTCCTGGCAATTCGACCATCAATCTGTAACATCTAGTCTGGTATATGCAGTGTGCGGAGAAACAACATGGCCAAAGGTGTGGGCAGAAAGACGGCATCAAAAATAATAATAATAGTCTGAGTATGGGAACTAGAGATCGTAGTTGAATATTTACGGCGCTATGCCAGCATAAAGTGGTAGTCTGTTTCAACCTTTGTTACAACATACTTAGTTAGGGGGACGCTAATTATTATTTACTTCGAGCTTGTTAAGACATCTTGAAACATAAAACATGGACATGTGGTTGTTTCTAAAGAAGTGCTGTCTGGAACGTTGGCTGAGTATGTGATGTTTGAAGTTTTTCTTGATATCATCCTGGAGACTGGTTAGAGTGTGTTTGCGCATACATTTCATTTCGAGTGAAGATGTCAGTATGTCAGATTTTAATTGCGTTCCTGTAGCGCCGTAAATATGGATTTGCAACCGCTAGTTGCTGTACTCGAATTCATGTCTTTCATACTGTCTTTCCTCCCTACTCTTTTGGACAGATTGAATTTTCGCACTTTGTATAACTTTGCCGGATGGCAAACCTTGCTCAACCACCACTGCTTAAATTATACATTTTTTACGTACGGTACACATACGTCATTGAATGACTTCCAGCCCGGTCGTCTGGCTATTCTTCACTGCAAAAGCCAACACGCGAAAAACAAAATCACGAAAGCACCATCTGATCCGCATAATTACACTACTGACTGTGAGCACATTTAGACGTTAATCACAAAAGCCGATAGCAATAATGTAGAAGCTGATTTTGTTGTTGTTGTTGTGGTCTTCAGTCCTGAGACTGGTTTGATGCAGCTCTCCATGCTACTCTATCCTGTGCAAGCTTCTTCATCTCCCAGTACCTGCCGCAGCCTACATCCTTCTGAATCTGCTTAGTGTATTCATCTCTTGGTCTCCCTCTACGATTTTTACCCTCCACGCTGCCCTCCAATACTAAATTGGTGATCCCTCGATGTCTCAGAACATGTCCTACCAACCGATCCCTTCTTCTAGTCAAGTTGTGCCACAAGCTCCTCTACTCCCCAATTCTATTCAATACCTCCTCATTAGTTATGTAATCTACCCATCTAATCTTCATCATTCTTCTGTAGCACCACATTTCGAAAGCTTCTATTCTCTTCTTGTCTTACCTATTTATCGTCCACGCTTCACTTCAATACATGGCTACACTCCATACAAATACTTTCAGAAACGACTTCCTGACATTTAAATCTATACTGGATGTTTACAAATTTTTCTTCTTCAGAAACGCTTTCGTTGCCATTGCCAGTCTACATTTTATATCCTCTCTACTTCGACCATCATCAGTTATTTTGCTCCCCAAATAGCAAAACTCCTTTACTACTTTAAAAGTCTCATTTCCTAATCTAATTCCCTCAGCAACACCCGACTTAATTCGACCACATTCCATTATCCTCGTTTTGATTTTGTTGATATTCATCTTATACTTGTCCATTCCGTTCAACTACTCTTCCAAGTCCCTTGCTGTCTCTGACAGAATTACAATGTCATCAGCGAACCTCAAAGTTTTTATTTCTTCTCCATGGATTTCAATACCTACTCCGAACTTTTCTTTTGTTTCTTCTATTGCTTGCTCAATATACAGATTAAATAACATCGGGGATAGGCTACAATCCTGTCTCACTCCCTTCCCAACCACTGCTTCCCTTTATTACCCCTCGAGTCTTATAACTGCCATCTGCTTCCTGTACAAATTGTAAATAGCCTTTCGCTCACTGTATTTTACCCCTGCCACCTTAAGAATTTGAAAGAGAGTATTCCAATCAACATTGTCGAAAGCTTTCTCTAATGCTAGAAACGTAGGTTTGCCTTTCCTTAATCTTTCTTCTAGGATAAGTCGTAGGGTCAGTATTACCTCACGTGTTCCAACATTTCTACGGAATCCAAACTGATCTTCCCCGAGGTCGGCTTCTACCATTTTTTTCCATTTGTCTGTAAAGTATTTTGCCGCTGTGACTTATTAAACTGATAGATCGGTAATTTTCACATCTGTGAACACCTACTTTCTTTGGGATTGGTATTATTATATTCTTCTTGAAGTCTGAGGGTATTTCGCCTATCTCATACATCTTGCTCACCAGATGGTAGAGTTTTGTCAGGACTGGCTCTGCAAAGGCTGTCAGTAGTTCTAATGGAGTGTTGTCTACTCCGGGGGCCTAGTTTCGACTCAGGTCTTTCAGCGCTCTGTCAAACTCTTCACACAGTATCATATCTCCCATTTCATCTTCATCTACATCCTCTTCCATTTCCATAATATTGTCCTCAATACATCACCCTTGTACAGACCCTCTATATACTCCTTCCACCTTTCTGCTTTCCCCGATTTGCTTAGAACTGGATTTACATCTGAGCTCTTGGTATTCATACAAGTGGTTCTCTTTTCTCCAAAGGTATCTTTAATTTTCCTGTAGGCAGTATCTATCTTACCCCTAGTGAGATAAGCTTCTAAATCGTTACATCTGTCCTCTAGCCATTCCTGCTTAGCCATTTTGCACTTCCTGTCGATGTCATTTTTGAGACGATTGTATTCCTTTTTGCCTGCTTCATTTACTGCATTTTTATATTTTCTCCTTTCATCAAATAAATTCTATATTTCTTCTGTTACCCAAGGGTTTCTACTAGCCCTCGTCTTTTTACCTATTTGATCCACTGCTGCATTCACTATTTCATTCCTCAAAGCTACCCATTCTTCTTGTACTGTATTTCTTTCTCCCATTCCTGTGAATTGTTCCCTTATGGTCTCCCTGAAACTCTGTACAACCTCTGGTTCTTTCAGTTTATCCGGGTCCCATCTCATTAAATTCCCACCTTTTTGCAGTTTCTTTAGTTTTAATCTACAGTTCATAACCAATAGATTGTGGTCAGAGTCCACATCTGCACCTTGAAATGTCTTACAATTTAAAACCTGGTTCCTAAATCTCTGTCTTACCATTATATAATCTATCTGATACCTTTTAGTATCTGCAGGGTACTTCCATGTATACAACCTTCTTTCATGATTCTTGAACAAAGTGTTAGCTATGATTAAGTTATGCTCTGCACAAAATTCTACCAGGCGGCTTTTTCTTTCATTTCTTAGCCCCAATCCACATTCACCTACTATATTTCCTTCTCTCCCTTTTCCTACTCTCGAATTCCAGTCACCCATGACTATTAAATTTTCGTCCCCCTTCACTACCTGAACAATTTCTTTTCTTCTATCTCATCATACATTTCATCAATTTCTTCATCATCTGCAGAGCTAGTTGGCATATAAACTTGTACTACTGTAGTAGGCGTGGGCTTCGTGTCTATCTTGGCCCCAATAATGCGTTCACTATGCTGTTTGTAGTAGCTTAACCGTACTACTATTTTTTTATTTATTATTAAACCTACTCCTGCATTACCCCTATTTGATTTTGTATTTATAATCCTGTATTCACCTGACCAAAAGTCTTGTTCCTCCTGCCACCGAACTTCACTAATTCCCACTATATCTAATTTTAACCAATCCAATTTAGTTTTAAGTTAATCTTATGTCTCCTTCAACCGATACAGCATTGTTGCTGTCTCAGCGACTGACTGTTGCTACCAGCACCGCGGAATGATGGCAGTTTTTAATTTTCTCGTGAGTAATGGCAGTTTTCTGAAGTAAATGAAAACGGAGAAATCATTCACATGCAAGTGTTCATCATCGAAATGAGAGTGAATCCCTACTTTGTGCAGCGACTTCCCACATGAGAAGCTCGCGTATCCCTACAGTTGCGAGATGCGTGTCCGTTCCCACATGGGAATCACACTCCTAGTCGCTGGCCAGTTGTACCATTTTAATGGATCCGGAGGGTGCTGTTTCGTACTCCGCACATTCATGGATAGCCTTCTGATACAGCTGCCTCCTGCTTATGTTAACTTACATGAGACGGAGGCGAGTGTATGAGAAAACCTTACGGAAAACTCGTAAATAAATCGTCAAAACTACCTTTAAAACGTTTTTATCCAAGCCAGTTAACTCACGTGATACTGTTTTATTATGCTCACCTGGATGACATGCGTTGTGCAGAATATGCGAAGCGGTAAAAGGGGAAACGTGTTGACACTCCATGGTTATGATGTTTTGAGTGGCTAGAAATAGCCCTCTCGATTCAAGCCTATATCTTAGTCATGTATGTAGAATTAGTGTATTGTATAGACCCAACAACAAGATAACAGTATCATGTGTTTTGTATCGATGCGAAATATAAACTCAGTGTGAGAACCAGTTTTACTTTGTGGCAATGTGTCCCGCTGTTCTCCCTCTGATTCTAAAAAAAGCATTCGTCAAACGGCAACAGATAAAAAACCATGTGTCGAGGGCCTTTACACAATGGAGGAGGACCGCATCCAAGTCGAGAATTAATTCACTGAAAAGGCGATGAAAAGAAAAAGAAACTTGTGTCAGCGATATTATTCGATCGTATCGCTGGGCAGCAGCGATAGCGAGAACGAAGGCCACCAAAGCTTTATTTTACGGTGCTTGACTGCGTTATACGCCCCTAGTTCTCGTATGTGGACCAGCACTACCCTTCATGCCATGCAGAAACAGACGGCGCATGCTTCAGTCCCTGCTTGATGGTATCTGAAAGCAAATAGATCAGACAGTTGTAGTCTCTGTACCTGGAATCAAGAACTGATTTCAACAACTGATCTCGTTGTTGTATTAGTGTCACACATGTAGTAATTCAGTTAGCCAAATTTCCCCAAGAGTCGCAGTATTAGCCCGATAACTATCCTTGTTACGTTTGGCTAGGTATAACGACAGCAAACGTTTCAAACACTGAATCGACAATTCGTTTTTTACACAAACGATACAACTGCAGTAATTCGACGATTTTCTGTTCTTGTTGAACATTTAGCTGGCCGTTTTCACAGGAAACCGAATATCGGTTTGACGGGAAGCACATATTTTTCTGGCCATTTACTGAGGAGCACGTGTGATGTGTTTTATTATGCTTTGTGAAGTAATATCCGTAATGTCCGATTTTTACAGGGAATAAAAGGCTATGACTTCTCCTTAATCGAATACGGTTAACGATATAATATCGAGATAAGAAAGATTTGCCAGGATACGTTACTTGTAGAGGGAATTCATAATACTGGGTTAGAGATTAACGTTCTGTTGTGTCAAAAATTTTCGCCTTTCGTAGAGTTTTAGTTCTGACGACCGACGTAGCCTACATCCCTACTTTCATCGAAGCAAGGATTTTGGAATATGATGGCTGCGTAGCTCGTGCAGTCATTTAGCTCGAAATTCTCCATTTTTAAAGAGAGTGAACAAATTTTTCCCCGGTGCTTCGTCACTGGGCAAAGTGTAATAACTTATGTTACACGGGTGCTTCTGATGGTCGGCGAGCACTCGCACCTTTAGCAGTGTCGACAACTCACCGCTGTAAACCCAGCCCCGGAAACGCGTATGGAGATGTAGTCACCTACCTTAGAACATTTACACATACAATTCCACACTGCGCGGCAGATCTCGTTGTGTGATACAAAGCTGAGTCGCCATAAGATGGACGCTGTCGTCGTGTTTAGTACGACCGACTCTGCAACGCCACATACGTGGCCCCTACAACTGACAGAGCTTTTCCTTACACCCTTCTCACTGAAACAAGCCCTAATACGCAATTAAAACATTTACATGGTGTACATTTAATCGATCGTTAGGAACAGGGTGGTTTACAAGCGACAAACGTAGGGATTTCCTTCGCTTTATTTTCTGCTCGGAATTCGAATCGTGCATCCTCTGTTGCCAAAGTGTTTTCTTTCTAGTTGTTTCTTCCTCCGTGAAGTAGAACTGCGACATCGTTCACCCTTTGGCCTCGTACTTAAGCAGCACCGGAGTAGACTTGATGACGACAGAGGAGATATCTGTCATTAGTAGCTACTCAAGCGGAATGTGATGTGCGCGTTTGAATTCTCCATGACAGAAAACTACTAGGAACTGAAGTGAACCTAATCTTTGAAAACCATGACCAAATTAGGGCAATGACAATTGCTATGCTACAACTACTGTCTACTATTAAACACTTTACTTTCTGTTCAATACACTGACTTCATGTACGAGAGCGTGTCTTTTGGTGATAAGAAACTGTTAGCACCTATTTGTCCCGGCGCATTGTCCTTATCGTTCCTGGAAGTAGAAGACAACGTCAGGCAGATTATGTTACTCTTGTGCCATAGGTATATGTTGAGACGAGAAAGAAGGAAACGGTATCACGTTATATAACGCCTTCTCATTCATTTTTGGTTGTTTATCATTAACCAAAGTTGGTGAAAAACAATTAGAATGAGAGACTTGAAATTCTGATCATCGCACAAGAGAGGGTACATCTTGGTCGACAGGCAGGACTTCCTGGAAACAAATACCCTCGATGGGAGTAACAACAGAAGGTCGTTGCCACGTCGCCTGAATGGGGGACGCCAACGGAACAGATAAATTCAGGGGCGCCTCAGTTTTCTGCTGTTTAGTCATTGCAGCACCATAAGGCTCAACGACTTCCCCACCTTTGTATGTTTCTACAGGGGTTACTGCAGCTGTGGGGGCGATACTAGGAGAGACGCTAGCCACCTCAGCTTCCAGTTCCGCACCATTGACGCTGTTAGTAGTGCAGGACTCAGCACTACAGGATGCAGCAACCAACAGACTCACTTGAGGGGGCGGTGTGAGAGGGGTAGATGTATCCGACTCCTCACTGTCCTGCACACGACGTCTCTCGTGTTGCACTGTCTCCACTGCCAGTTTGGCCACAGCAATGTGAGGACCGTGCTGTGGTGGTGTTGTTCCATTGCACATGGAGAACAGGTGGCACCAACCTTGCGAGGGGTAGAAACGAGACCAGCCAACCCCAGTTTCCGATGCTGTTCAGAGGAGACCTTCAACAAAAATACCTGCCTCTGAACATTAGGTCTAAGGTTCGTTGCAGAGAAAGCACGTCCCTACTTGCCCTTATTCGTTCCATGAGTGCGGTAATCAGAGATCTGGAAATGAGAAGGAATGTTTTGTTTGACTACCATGTTCACTGAACGGATCCTGCTATAACATTACAACCGGTATTGAATGGACTAGCTTCGCGGCGTATACCCCTCACATGACTATAAGAGAGAAATGTCGACTGTTGTCAGCTTCTTGCGGGAGATTAAATACTCAGACAGTTGTATACTTCAGTTCCTCGTTACCAGGAAGCAGCATACTTCTGGAACCATCTCAGTGCTTAAACGGAACCTGAGAACATGGAGGCTAAAGCAACCTATCTATTTGTAGTTGATCCAAAAACTTAACGAAAAAGACATATCAGAATGAAAATAGACTGTATGAACCTGATCAGCTGTTTCATGAATTGTATCAACGAGCCAGTTGTGAATCTCCAAAGACCCAGGCTGGAAGGAACCAATGGATTTGTCGAAACTGAAGCTGTCTTTACCTTTTCCCAGAACACCCATGGCCGATATTATGAGCGGACTACTCTGTTATCAGTGGACTCACACAACAACTGACACTGGCGTCCTGACGACGATGTGCTTCACACGACGACACGAAAGACACCGAGAGAAAGCTGCCCAGGTGCGCGCGTACTGTGGTGAGGCAGTAAACTGGCGACCCTCCTAGTCGGCACTCGATGCGGAAACACCCCTGGACCAAGGCTGCAGAAATATCGCAGAAGAATCTGTATCTTATGACATCACATTTGAAACTCAGATTTCTCTGGTCATGCTGTGGCATTGAAGCTTTCACGAGTTCCTGGATGACTAATTACACTGCTAGCCTGTAGAATGTGGCAACCTCATGCTTTGGCAAACGGTTTCTCCAAACATTATTCCACAAATATTTCTCTTGTGCGCGTTTGTGCGCGTGTTCCAAGCGCCGTATACAGCTAGGGTGCCTGACATTCCCACACTATGACCATACGTGGAATGTCGACAGAAAGCACAAATGTGTAGCAATAGCCGTGGTATACTCGGCGCCGCATTTACGAGAAGTAAAGATGAAATCGCGGTCCATCTTACTAGATTTAAATTTTTGTGGTTTCTGCAAACCACTGCAGACAACCAGCGTGGCTTTTCCTTGAACACGGGTTCTGTCGATTCTTGCCCCCATCCTTGTCTAGTGAGAGCCAATGTCACTGTTCGAATGGTCTCGATGACAAGAGAACTTTAAAGTTCAAACATTCCTCCTTTTCTTCAGGAACAGGTCTCGCTGTTTCGTTCGATACCTGTCACAGGCAATATGGTTTCGCTGAAGTAGCTACACATAGTAATCCGTATATTAGCTGAGGGTCCTGCTCAAACTAAGTATACGAGAGCTTAGATTATGTAAAGGCCTGTGGAGACATGTCGGCCGATGCAGATGACCCCAGTTTTCTAAAAATATATATTAGTGCCCAAGAATGTTCATCTCCGCCTTAACCGTTAATTTACGTCTGCCACTTTCCTTAGACAGACCCTACTGGCCTATTCTACGTCAACATCAAGAATTTGTAGTTCCAGTAGGACTGAGGCACATCTTACGTTGGTGGGCAATCGACAGTAGACATTCATCTGATGTTTGGAGGGGGTGTCATAGGAATATCGGCGACACTCCAGGCCCTGGAAAATGAGACAAGGGAATTTCCAGTTTTGCAGGTGTGGAGTACACTACAAAGATCAAATTCTCATGTTTGATCGGTAAATGGCTACAGAAGTATTCTTCGTTAGTATAATTTTCTGGTAAGATTTGTATGTGCAGAGTTCATGTTAGTTTCCAGTCAATGGTTAGTCCTGTGCATTTTTGTGAGTTACTAAACTGGATAGGATGGTTTCATGAGGCAGTAGATGCGGGGGTGAAAAGCGGCGATTTGTCATATTCAATTGTACAGATCTTGGTATGGCTGGTTTCAAGGTGTCTTTGGTTGCACCTGGTTGAGGTGGGGTCGTCAACAGATTGGAGGAAATGGGCAGGGTGATTGAACCCACCCGCTCCTACCATTTCCATAAAGAGTACATTTTTTTGTCAGCTTATCCACTAACTCAATATTACCAATTCGTCATCTCTTCAGCTCTTACCACTCTGTGTGTGTGTGTGCGTAGAGGGTGACGGACTAGTGTCTGTGCCCCTAGAACAGCATTGCACAGTTCCTCGTCTGCAGCATAGCGACGTGCAGATGCATGTGCCTCAATGACTCCCCATCACGTGTTGTCAGGCGTGGTGAGGTCAGGACTTTTTGGTGGCCATTTCAAGGGAGCCACTGTTGCTGATGATCCACGACCTGTCCAACCAATTGGGAAATTGTTCCATATGCACTTGTATTCGCAAGAGTAGCACGCGGCTAGAAATACTAAACAGCAACAACTGTGTACTGGCCTGCACCCTTTCCAGGAGGATATTGCAGCACCGACAGGCGTTACTCAGCCGGCCCACTGTTTCCGTGCTGACAACAAGACAGCGTCCCTCCACTTCCGAGTGGTGGCGTGATGTTCGCCAGAAGATGATGGGTACGAAACTCATTGAAACGTTGCGACAAGACGACGCCACCACTTGGCTGATAACCCGAGAAGAGTTCATCACTGATTATTAACAAGAAATTCCTACTCAATATTTACAAAAAATTCATGTCGCCCAAACTATTCTTTTCTTTAAAAATGTAATCGTCACAATACTCTTCATTAAATATTAATCCTGATCCACTATTGATGGCAACTAGTGGTGATAGAATGACGTTAAATTTAAGATTATGACATTTACGACATTAGTGGAAGTTACTGCTAAAACTAGCTAACTGCTTAACATTAAAATTTAAATCCCAAAATCCCTCTTAAAAATGTATATAGTAAACCCTTAACAAAATGTATAATCACAAGCTGACATCGAATTTCAAAGCATTTTTGATAGAAAATCAGTTTAATGTCAGAAATTATAAAGACAGTGTAAATGACGTTGGGATTCCTACTCAGGTTTACACCCACAAGTTTCACTCGTTGCACAATTTAAGATTTACTCAAATACTGTTCGGAAGTAGCAGTCGTCATATTTTATTTCACTCTTGTACTGTGTGCACTTCTTGGTGATATATTAAAAACATAATTAAATTCGAATGATGAAATCTCTCTTTCTTTGTCGCTGTGTGTTGTGCCTCTATCGACCTTTATACGGTAGACCGCTTTTCTCCCCTCTGTTGCTAATCTGAATGCGTGTATTTCCCTTTACTGTTTGTAGTGAAGGTGGAACGCCACATTCACGCTCACGAGAAAGCCTAAGAAGAAATACGAGCTGGTCGCACAGGGCAAGATATGAAAAAAGTATGAACTTTCACTCGCTGACAAACACAGGAAAAAGTGCCAGTGTGTTACAATATGTTTAAATGACGTTCAAGGCTTCATGTGACGAGTTGGCGCATAAAATCATGCCCATTAGCGTACATTCAATTGCTTTTCTTCATGATGAGACCCAGCCTTCGATATGTCGTCAAGCATGTGTTAGCAACCCCTGGACTCGTACGTCCACAGTGTATATTCTAATACGGGGAGACATTTTAACTGAAAGTCGCTTGTCCGGTGTCTGCCGACAAATACGTTGTTGCAGTGTGTATGTTGTTCAGAAATACGATACTGTGTTTCTTCGAACATGCATGCATGCATATATGCATGTATGTCCAGAACAACATTGTATTGTACTTCTGAAGAACACAGCAAGTGCAATTTTATACTCTCGTCCAAGGAAAAAACTTTGACCAAAACTTAAGTCACACTCTTTACTTTGTACAGATCCTGTGTGACACGTCTGAGTTGTCAGAGGGAAAGTTTGTATAGTCCTTTCTAATCAACAGGCCTAGGAATCATAAACAAATTAACTCGTGCCTCAGAATGTAAACTATAGATGCTAATATCTGTAAGTAATGCTTTTAGGTGTACTTAATGACATAAAGAATTTTTGATACCTCCAACCGTTCAGTGCTTACCTTTTCTGATGTTTATGTAATACCACACAATTCCTTCCGTTTCGATTCCTTGATACTCGAGGATATATCCTACAAATCGATCCCTCCTATTAGTCAGATTGTACCAGTACTGATTTCTATCAGTTCGACCCAATTCTTCTTCATTACGTATTCGATTTAGCCATCTTATGTTCAGCTTTGTTCTGTATATCATTTCAGATGCTGAATCGATGAGAGCATGACAGCTTTTTTTCCGCTTGCCAACGTATGGAGGGCATGTGGGCTAATGTTGCAAGGCGAGACCTTCTGCCAGTCACCTGCACTGGTCCCCTCTAACTACAGAATAGGCTGCTGCCCCTCATCGGGAACCATATGTTGGTCTGGCTCCTGCGTAGACGCACCTTGCACGTTGTAGCATCTACGGTATGGGCACATACACCACCCCACCTCTGTATGGCCTTGTTGCTAAACAGTGGAGGTGGAGGTGGGATTGGAGTATTGTAGTCTACAGTGTGGAATATTTTTCTTGGTTCATAAGAGACATGAGGGTATCACAGGTCCTCTGATTTCTCCCTTGCACTGATAATGGCCAGGTAAGACTGGCTGCTCTGACGTTTATGTGTCTACTGAATCTTATTTTTTTCAGATTCTTATATAAAATTTTTTAATTAGGTGTTTGTATCTGAGGATACACAGTTAAAACTGAATGAAGCGATTACCAGTGACTGTAGATATAAAACAGAGAGGAAATTAATTACTGATTCTTTATAGGTGTTTTGTATGAAGCCCTTGGTGACATGTACAACATTCAAGCCTCCAACCATTTCACGCCACACATTTAGAAGGGTATGTGGAGTTTGTGGCGTAGCAGAAATGTGTGATTTGTGTTCTGGAATGGTTTCCGGCAAAGGTGGCGTACACACAAGGTATTTCGCATGACCCCACGAAAAGAAGACCTTGGATGTCAGGCCCAAAGATATAGGAGGCAGAGAACGCCACGCCGCCATGGCAAGGTCGACGGATTCATCGTTTTGCGAGGGACAGCTTGAAAAATGTGGAGCGGCTTTGGATTCCCTGCTCTCGCACAACGATGGAATTTCTAAAGTTTATTTTACATTGCCTGTAATGCTTATGACGCTCACATCCCGGCTGTCAAAATTAGGAACAGTTTGAGCACAAACAGGATTTCAGCTCACGCAAATCGCTAACCGCCTGCGGTCACAGCTAGGATATGACACTAGCACTCGTGGCCGCTCTTCCCACACACACACGTAAGCATGTGGAGTATTCTTGGCGCACATCCGCGGTGATCTCGCTACGCAAATAAGACATAACATGTCCTTTAACGGCAATTGCATCGATACTGTGTGGAGACCTGTCTGTGGTGGACTAGTGTGCTGTTCTCGCCCACGTGATTTACGCAAACTGAACTGTAATGTGTAATGGTTACTCACAACCGTCGATAGCCACCAAGGCCATATGTCACAAGTTCTTAATACTATTTAATAGTTTATGCCTAAAATACATTTTCACATCGACCTTCCAATAGAGAATCTATAGTTTTTAAAAGGTTCAAGTAAATTTTGATCCTCGTGTCAGTCAGGTACCCCACTAACACGATCACATAAAGCCCTATTTGGGAAGTAATATCCGATCAGGTGTAAAATGGAAAGCACAGAGAAAATCTGATGTTGCTTTGCACAGATGTGATTGGCAGTGAGTCTAGTATGGTAATCGATCGCTTCATGTCACTCTTTCCAGTTCTGACCGCACAGTGAGCAAGTAAAGATGACTCGAAAATAGTGTCTGCCGTCAAGTATGGGTGCGTGCCCTGTGTTTCGCCTGATTTCACGCAACCCCGCCTAACGTACCTGTCGTGCGTTTCCTTCTGCTGTGGCAACGAAGACGCTCCAGCAGCGTTTTGGATGGGCAGTTTTGATTGGCCACCATACATCCCGGACTTGATTCCCTCTGAGTTTTTATCTCTGCTCATATGACCTGCTCGCTTTCAGGATACCCTCTTGGAACAGAGAGAGAGCTGCAGACCAGCTGAGAGAATTGGCAGACAGCACAGGTGGCTGCTTTCTGTGACGAGGATGTCGGAAAGTTGGTACAATGCAACGACAAATATCTAAGTCGGGGTGCCGAGTGTGTAGAGAAGTATCGCGATCGCATAGCTAACTGTTACAAACAAAACAATTTATATTGTCACTGTGGTTTCCATTTCGCGGCCGATCGCACCCTACTCTCCGAATAGCCGTTGTAAATGGTGGTGACTCAAGTCTACCCTCGATATATTTGCGACAGTGCATATTAAAGTCGGTGATAGGCATAAAATACTGCCCGAAAATCCACTAAATGCTTTTTCCGAAATTTATTTCAAGGAATTGGTTCTGGAACCAACGTCTGCGAAAACATTCAGTGACCATTCAGTAACAAATAATTCTGAGCACATTGGGAGCATCATGACGCTTACACGGATTGTTGAAGCTAAACTGAACAACTTAACACCCAAATTCACTGAGAATCAAAGAAAAATACATCTATTAAAAAAATGGAGACAAACGTTAGCTTCATGACTTCATAAGCTTTCAAACCTATGCAGGCTTAGACCGGTTTTTGCTTCAATTTTAAAAAAAAGGTAGTATCGACAGCATTCGAGAGATTTATAACAACAGATGAGTATGACACAAAACTGTTCTCCCATGGCGCACAAAACAGGTCATTTTCGAAGAAGAAACAACAGGAAACGTTGTGAAATTTAAAACAATACAGTATCTCGATGTTTTAAAGAAACTCAAAATTTAGAGTAGGCTTCGTTGTGAGAGGCTTTTAATATTTCCCACAATGGAATCTTTGTCTATACATCTGGCATCATTCTAAGAGAGATTATGGTGGTATGTAAAGTACGCCAGTGGCAAGACACAATCAGTACCATCTCTGCACGATGGCAGTGGTAATGTTACTAATCAAAGTGCCGCTACGGCGGAGTCACTAAACACGGTTTTCCGAAAGTCCTTCACCAAATAAGATGGAGTAAATATTACAGAATTCGAATCAGCAACAGCTGCCAACATGAGTAAATTAGCAGTACATACCGTCGATGTAGAGAAGCAACTGAAACTACCTAATAAGGGCATTTTTTCCGATTCAAATTGTATACCTGGCTCGACAAAATGTCTCACCTAAGGATTGAAAAGTTCCACATGTGACACCTACAGTGAAGAAAGGAAATAGGAGAAATTCACCGAATTACGAACCACTACTAGTAACATCGATTTTCAGTATGACCTATAACACCCACTGTGTTCCAACATTATGAACGATATATCGACACTTACTCTGGGCCGATTCAGCGCACATCGTTCCTATGAAACACAACCAGCTTTTCACTCAGTCAAAGTAATCTTAGACCGATTAATTTCCAGATTTCTGGCAGTCTTTTGATACCGTTCTTCACAAACTGCTTGCACTCACATTACGCGCCTATGGAGTATCGTCAATAGACCAACATCGACAGACGGATCAGCACTCCCCAGCCGCAGGCAGCACAATAACAGGGACATGAACTGTGGATTGAGTGAACACGGAATACCGAACAAATGGGTTAATTCGTATTTCTTAACAACAAAGACAAATGTAACATTATTGATCATAATTACTTCTTAGAGAGGTAATAAACAATTGAGAAGAATCACAAGGTCAAGAATATTATGAATCATTCATTGACGTATGTAGGCATGTGGAGTGTAAATGTAAGGGAGGAGGGTATAGAAGGATGGATTGGGGGCGGGCCATAAAATGACTAATAAAATGAAGAAGCTATTATAGTGGGGGGGGGGGGGGGACAAAAGGGTTACAAATAAAGAAATAAGAATAAAAATGTGAAGTGACTTACTTTTTTTAAAATTAAGATACACCTATGGTAAATGGGCACTTTTAAATGTTAAAGCTAGGTCATTGTGTGGGAATGATGTGTCCAAAGTGAAGGTATGGCTTAAGCGTGTATCGGTATATTCTCTGTGTGGATTCGTGTTTCATAGTATTTTATGTGTTAAATAGTTGTAATAATAAAATTTATTCCATAAATTTAAGAAAATAGGTTTTATTGAGACAGTCAGTTTGACCTTTAGTTATTGACAGAAGTTTGGGGTGAGGTATATTGATTCCTCATTAAAGTAGTATATCTCAGAGGGAGGAAAGGACACTTTAAACAACATCAATGACTATATGTCTTTATTAGCATTTTCAGTAACATGATAAGTCCTATATGCAACCACATCACGGTCGACAAAACTCTCAAGTCCAGTTACATTTGGAACACCAGAACCACCTCGTACAATAGCAACTGTCAACCATCCGTTGCCATGTGTGAAGGAATCATTAATGTCAATACTGAAGTTCAATCTGCATCCACAAAAGACTGATGGTCCATCGAGTAGCGAATGTGCAGCGACAGATTTTATAGTATTCTTCTTTTTGTCAGCTGCAGATGTAGTCAGTTCCACATCTTCTATGGTTTTATACATTGTATTTCGTGCTATGCAGTTGCTGGACTGCTATATTTATGGATGCAGTGGATGTTATCGACAGGTTTGTTACAGTATATGTTTATGAGCAGGCAACTTCATGGTATACTGAGATAAACAGGTACTGCAAAGATGTAACACCTACCAAAGAAAATAAATTGCTCCTAACCTTTCCTATCCTACCGGACAATGAGTCCAAAGATTTAAAAAAAGTGACCTGCTTGTAACACCAATTTCTTTGACCAAGACAATTTGACACTTAGCCAACTGTCATTCAGTCAATATGGTGTACTCAGTAATGAAGCAAAGCAGTAGGCTCTGTGTCTAATAGTGCATTTTAATTCGACAGTATGCCACCTTAGGAAATTTAACACTTGTAAGTAAGCATTACAAATATAGATTCTTATATGGTCATGTCATTTGTTAT
This sequence comes from Schistocerca piceifrons, assembly GCF_021461385.2. NCBI lineage: Eukaryota > Metazoa > Arthropoda > Insecta > Orthoptera > Acrididae > Schistocerca > Schistocerca piceifrons. Next base: position 2,450,485 of record NW_025728455.1, on the reverse strand, counting down.
GTATTTCACTGTTATTGTCTAACCTACTTACAGAAGACACTTGATAATTGCACTTTGAACACGATATCATGATTGCGTAAGTGTAAATGTAACACTGTAAATAATCAACAGTCTAATGGCGGTACTGACTTTAAAGAAACAAAAATTAATGGGTACCTCATTTAGCCTAACGTAGAAATGGTGCAGAGCATGCAGCGTGTCCTTTTGCGCCGTCACAACATTGCCCTCGTCGATCTGGAGAGACGTGTTACACGCATGAGGAAGACGAGTCTGATGCCGAATCAGATGATACAGAGGAGTCAGTTGGTCCACAGCCCAGCGGACGTGATTTGGAACGCCACCTCAACCATCCCACTTGGCGCCGCTTCACTCCTAATGATCGCGCCTTTACACGCCTGACGTCTGCAATACGTAGCAGAGGCTGATGCGCACTTTCTTAAAGGCCACACGAGAGAGAGTTGTAAAATTCTTGCGTGTTCCGAAATTTCCGCGCTCTATCAGCGTACAGACGTATCAACGTTTGTCAGAACCTCGGGTTTGCCCTCTGAACTCAGCATTCCAAAATGGAGGCTTATCACGCAGCTAACCAGAGACTATGGTTCAACACTTTTGGGTTCACCTTAATATGGTTAGGATCTCCATCTGCGATGTATGCAACACCCAACGGAATCAAAACATTTTCACCGACAGTCGTGTGTGACGTAATGTGACAGCCACTACACTGTGGTCCGTGAAGTCGGCGGGGATGGCACCGATAGCCAAAGTCCATTGACACGTTGGGTCAGACTAAATATGTGACACCTGTTGCTCGAAGAAACAGTAAAATAAGTAAAACTGACAGACGCAAAGAACGGACAATTTAACTACTGAAACTTGCTGGCAGATTAACAGAGTTTCGCACTCGGTCCCGAGTTCGACTCTCGGTCCGACACACAGTTTTAATCTGCCAGGAAGTTTCATATAAGCGTACACTCCGCTGCACAGTGAAAATCTCATTCTGGAATTTAACTACTAGCGACAGAAATAAAAATTAGGAAACTGGTCTACAGGACGCAACACACAGTTCGAACAACCACCTGTCAAAATAGTATCCAAACATTTGTGCAACAAATGAATCACCTGTTCCTTAAAAAATTCGGATAGATCTAAAGTGTGTCACGTACTGGACGACGCATAAAGGAGAATGGTCACGTGAAGAAAAGTTCATCTTATCCATTTACCATTATCAAGGATTTCAATTCCTTCAATGGAAATGTCCTCCCCAAAAAACATATAGTTCACACGGGAGCCACATTAAGCACATGGAAAAAAAGAGACAGAAAAATTTACATTAAGAAGCTAGCCGCAAATCCGATACAACCCTATTAATATTCAAAGGAAGAAGCGTATGAGCCAGCACACTTTAACAAACAAGAAGGTAAATTCGATCTCATGGCTGGCTTAATTACGTGACCAGATTGTGTCAGGGTCCGTTTCCGAGTCCGCTGACGCGTCCACGTTAGAGCGAGCGGCTAGCCGGGCGGGCTTATCATCACTTACTCAGCACCGATTCAGTCAGTTAATATCGCTCCTCTGAAACACTACCGGCTCTTGACTCACTCAAAGTAATGAGTGCTATCGACAAGGTACCTTAAACGGATTCCTTTCCACATTTCTGCACCGCTTTTGATACCGTTGCTCACAAAAGACGTAGTCACATTGCGTGCCTATGGAGTATCGTCCCAGTTGTTCGTCTGTAATCGTGTATTCCTGTCGGAAATGACACAGTTAATAATAACTGACGGAAAGTCATCGAATAAAACAGAAATCATATTTGGCGTACGGAACGGAAGTGTTAGAAACCGTCTGCTGTTTCTGATCTGTATATACGATTTAGGAGCCTATCTGAGCAGCCCTCTGAGTGTGTATGCACATGATGCTATCGTGTTTCGGCCAGTAAAGTCAAGATAAGCTCAAAACTAGTTGTTTTGTACCAGCGAGATGTACAGGAAGGAGTGTCACACATATGATCTGCGGGTTTGGGGTGGCAATAAGTCAGACAAAGATGTTTTTCGTTGCGGCGAGACAAATTCAGTCAAATAATTTCTCCTGCGAATATAAAAATTATTTGTGGATGTCCATCTACATAGGGAGGAGCGATGGTAGTAACAAAGTACAAGAAATCGGAGGTAGCATGGGAAGATACAGGTGTCATTTCTCACGAACGATGTTCGAGAGCGGAAGTGTACAGAAATAGGCTGGGGGTGGTTCGACAGACCCTCTGCCAGGCACTTTAGAGTCAATTACGGAGCGGCCATGTACACGTGTTGTCCGCCTACACACTTTATCTGGTCAACACTTGTTTGTGGTACAGGCACTGGTCTGATGGTACTTTACCGGCTGGTATGTCCTTTGCACTTCTGTACTGCCACTGCCGTGATATCCATTTCAGCCTTCTTACGGTAGTCGAGCGTTGGTCCACCTCTGCAATTTCAACCTCCAGTACTTCCCTCATTAGAAACTCTACAATTCCTTGAAGTCTCAGTGTGACCTCTCCACCCAACCAATCTTTTAAGCAAGTTACCGCTTAAGTTTCCGTTTCTCCCATGTCAATGTAGTACTTCCACATTAGTTACTCGATCTACGCATTAAACAGTCAACAGTATTTTGTAGCGCCCCTTTTTAATATCTTCTGTTCCTATCTTGCCTAAACTGCTGTTCAACATAAGACAAATACCTTCGGGAGAAGTTCATAAAATTTCTATTTACATTCAATGGTAGTATATTCCTCTTTTTCAGATACGCTTTTCCCTTCTTCAAAATCCCATTTCGTGCTATTTCTTTTTTATTTTGTCGCCCTTTGTTTCGTCCATCTTCAGTTAGTCTGTTGCCCATCCCTACATAATTTCGTAAATTAATTCGTTCAGCAGCGCCTCATTTAATTTCATGACACGCCCATATTGTCTAACATTTTCTTCTACTCCCTCCCCTACAACCGAATTCCAGTTCCTCATGACAATTTTGTTTCCCCTCCCCTTCAAAACTCTCATATATGATCTCCATATCTACCTACATCTTCCGCTTGAAACATTGGCAAGTAACCTGAATTATCGTTGTAGGTGTTGGTTTGCTGTCGATCCTGATGAAGAAAACCAATATTTTAGGCACACTCTTTGGTTTGGTTACGTCCGTAGGACACATTTGGGTTGAGGTCTGAGGTAAAGTTTGTATAGTTGTTTGTAATCAACAGGACTGGAGATCATGAACAATAGGTTGTAAATTGCATTGCGTATCAGGATTAAATATATGGATGCTACTATCTAGAAGTAATGGTTTAAATTGTAGCTAATGACGTAAAAAATTCCTGATAACTCCAACCATTCAGTGTTTAGCGTCTTCCCTTTTTATGTACCACGCACTTCGTTCCATTACCTGATTCACTATTCCTTGATACTTCCGGTCATGTACTGAAAATCGATTCCTTCTATATGTGTCGATTCAGCATCTGTTCATTAAATACTCGATGTACCCATCTTCAGTGTTATTCACCATAGGCTGCTGCCCCTCTTGGGAACCCCATGTTGGTCTGGCTCCTTTATAGACGCCTCTTCCATGTTGTTGCATCTACACTGCATCACTGAGGTAATCACGCCACCCCACGGCGGTCTTTTCGCTAAACAATGCAGGTGGAGGCGGGGTTAATCTAATTTAGTTTACAACGTCGAATATTTTACTTAGTGCACAAATGGCATTGGGGTACGACAGTTTCTCTGGCTCTCCCTTGCACTGATAATCTCCAGGTAAGATTTGCTACTCTGATATCTATATGTCTACTTGATTCCATTTATCTTCTCCTTATTCTTTAGCATATTCCTGTATAAATTTCTTGAATTAGGTATTTGTATTTGTAGATGTAGAGTTAAAACTTAATGAAGCGGTTACCAATAGGTGTAGCTATTCGAAACACAGCAAATTTATTTTAGATTGTTTATAGGTATTTTCCATGAAGCCCATGATGACACGTGTAACATGTAAGCGACAAGCCATGTCACGCCATACAATTAGGAGTGTGTGTAAAGTAACCGACGCTTCACAAATGGGCGAATAGTTTTCGGCGAATGTGGCATATACACAAGGTATTTCGCATAACCCCACGACAAGAAATCCTTGGGTGTCAGGCGCAGAGGTCTAGGTGGCAAAGAACACAGTGCCGCCATGGCAAGGACGACGGATTCAACGTTTTGGGGGGTGCTGATTCAAAAGTGTGCAGTGCCTTCCGATTCACTACTCTTCCACAACGATGAAAATTCTGAATTTTATTTTTCGTTTTCTGTACTGCTTATCGATGTACCGGCAAGAGTCGCCTGCAGTAACGTATCACCACTACAGTGATTTAGGGTTGGGCCAAACGCTGCACCCCCTACTGTGTGGACTCGGCCCGTGTCCCCCGCTGGCCTCCCTCGCCCTGTGTTGCTGTGACGCCCACAGCCGGGCTGGCGGAAACTGGAAGCGGCTTAGACCGCAAACGGGATGTTAGCTGCCCGCTGACCGCCTACCGCATGCAATCGCAGCGAAGACATGACGCACTTCCCACACACACACACACACACACACACACACACACGTAAACGCGTCGAGTATTCCTGGCGCACATCCGTAATGGTCCAAATACGCAAATACTACTTGGAGGCGAGAAATCGCGATCCTGCGTTAGTAGCTTCCCGCAGATCGAGAGATTTATACCAAATATATATAATAAGCGACGGTACTAATCTCCTATTGCGCACAGGACAGGTCACTATTCAAGAAGAAAGGAAAAAAATCTCGGGAAACTTAAAACAATGGAATATCACCAAGATTGGCAATGTTTTATAAAAGCTCAAAATTTTGCGCGGATTTTAATGCGAGATGCTTTTAATAGTGTCCACAACGGAGCTTTGCCTACACATCTGGTAGAAAAACCCAAAGAGATTCTGGTCGTATGTAAAGTACATCAGAGGCAAGACACAATCGGTGCCATCTCAGTATGATGACAGTGGTTATGTTACTGATCAAAGTGCCGCTAAAGCGGAGTCACGAAATGCGGTAAATATTACAAAATTCGGTCAATAACAGCAGCCGATTTCAGTAAGTTAGAAGTGGATATCCTCGATGTAGAGGAGCAACTTAAACCACTTAATAAAGGCAACTTTTTCGGCCGAATTGTATACCAGTCACGTCCCCTTACGAGTATGGTGGTATATATTTAGAAATCATCTACAAGCGCTAACTCGACAAAATATAAGCCCCTAATGAGTGGAAATTTCGACACGTTACACCAACAGTCACGAAAGCAAACAGGAGTAATTCCCTGAATTATTGTCCCATACCAGTAACGTCGATCTGCAGTAAGATTTGGAACATTCACTGGGCTCGAACATTATGAATTGTCTCGGAGAAAACGGTCTATTGAGACATACTCACCACCGATTCAGTAAATATCGTTCTTCTGAGGCACACCTAGCTTTCATAGTAGCGAGTGCTATCGACAACGGACTTTGAACTTGTTCTTTTCTTGATTTCCAGAAGGCTTTTGATACCATTTCTCAGAAACGGTTTGTAATCATTTTGCAAACCCATTGAATTTAGTCCTATTTGTGCGACTGGATCCGTCATTTCCTGGCGGAAGGGTCACTGGGCGTACTAACTGACGGAAAGTCATCGAGCAAAACAGAAATGGCATTAGGGGTACGAAAGGGAAGGCTTATAAACCGTCTGCCGTCCCTAATCTGCATAAACGATTTAGGAGACAATTTGAACAGCTCTGTCAGAGTTTTTGCACATTATTCTGCAACTCTAAACAATGCACAGAGGTAGGTCATGCACATGAATACGAAAAGAAATCCTTCACGTACCGGATACGTAATAAATCACACAAATATAAAAACAGTCAGTTCCACTAAATACCTAGGAATTACAGTTACGAACTATTCGAATTTGAACGATGTTACAGAAAATGTTGTCGGGAAAGGAACCAAAGACTGCGTTTCGCTGGAGTCCCTAATCTTGTTAGTATTGTTAGTTCATCTACATTCTAACTTACATTTCTAATACCCAGTGTCAAATTGGAAGTGCTGTTACTGTTGATGAGATTTGATACACCTGCCTGCCTGATCCTGGAGCGCGGCCATTCCGCGTCCGGCGGGATTGGGTATGTGCCCCTCAGCCTTTGTTGGTTTGTTTATTGACTATTTTGGTCCCTAATAAATTCCCTCATAATCTTGCGTGATACCTCGTTTGACAAACTGTTTAGGCTATGATAGGTGTCAGCACGTCGTATCATGGAGAAGATGTAACCTAACTGTACCCCCATGACTTCCCTGGTCTTTTTGATCTTTCCTTTGTTTATCCAGTATCATGCTGCCTGCTCCTGTATATTGATGTCTAATGGATACAGCCCCATTAACACCAACAACGCCCCCCCCCCCCTCCCCAGGAGGAGTTCGATATGCCCCAACAGAGCGTAACAGCATATTCCTCTGCACCCTTCTCACGGTCATGGCAGGCCTCGTGAGCCTGTGTGCCCAGACCCCACACCTGTATCCTACTATTGATGTTGAAATACTATTGTGATAGAGTATAGTGAGATTGGGTTTCAGATGGAATCTTTTATGACCTATGTTGATGAGATTGTTTAAAACTTGTAGGGCTCATTGAGATATGGTGTCTATATCTGATGTATAATTCCACTTTTCATCAATTACAACCCCTAGATATCTGGCCTCGCGGCGCCGAAAAACTGGTGATTCTTTCACTCTAACGGTTGGATTTCTAATCAGGCTATCTTTCAGCAATAGATACATGGAACTGTGAGGTACAATTCTTATTTTCACTTCGTGGCACCATTCTAAAAGTGATGTTATTGTTTGTTCCACTTTCGGTTCTAGGTCTTCACAGCTATGGCCACCAACCAGCAGGTCATCTGCATAGGCTGTCACATCTAGTACGTCCTAGCTGAGATATAATTTCTCTAGCAGCGGTTCTATATTTACATTCCAAGAGTGTCCCCAGAACAGATCCATGATGGTTTTACTTATTTTCCCGCTAGGCGATGATAACCAAACCTCCCTGTCCTCTTAACAGCTCCTCAGAGAGCCACAGCGGGGCCCTGAACACTCCTTCTCACACAAGGGGGAGAAGAGCGAGGGCCACCACAGGTTGTCGAAGGCGCCACTGATGTCTACCAAGCTGCCTGTCACATACTTGCGTGGGGCTGAGCTGCAGACCTCAACCGCCAGTGCAGTTGCGTCAGACACTTATTGCCCCAGCCAAAAGCTAAACTGCGTCTCACTCATCCCGCGCAGTATCCTGTGTATCGCCAGACTGTCAGCCAAAAACTTCTCTATTAATTTCCACAGGATATCTAGGAGACATATCGGCCTGTAGGAATTGGCTTCCTTATGGTCCTTATCTTTTCCTTTCTTTATAATTACCAAATTTGCCCTTTTCATAATTTTCGGAAATTTACCAAGCCTTAGGCATTCATTGAAGAGCCCTGTCAGAGGTCCTATTAGCTGAGGGGGGAGGAATTGTACAACCTCTGCTACTATGCCATCTGGGTTTGGAGCCTTCCCTCTTCTGGAAGATTTAGTTTGTACTGCCACTTCTTCCTTCTAAAAGGGATACACCATGGTGTTGTTGCTCTACTCTACATGATGTTCCCTACAGATATGGCATTGAATCACATTGTCCTCATTCTCTTCATCATCTGGTAACAGAATCTGTAGAACGACCTTGCAGACTCCTGCCAGGACTCTGTCATTTGGTCGCCATCTCTGATTGTCGAGAGTACCTTGAGAGATCTTTTTTTTTTCTCTGATCAACTTATAGGGGCCTCCCCTACGGGCAGTGGCCAGTTGGTGCAGCACATATCTTTCCCAGCTTTTAACCCTAACCCCCTCAGTTCTTTATGGAAGACCTTTCTGGCTGCCCTGTATCGCTGCAGCCAGAACTGTTTTTCTTGCCAGACGACACTGGTAATACTTCCTCGTCTGTCTCACAGACTGGTGCATACGTTGTAGTTCGGCAGTCCATGGTGATGGGAGGCCGCAATGGCTCTCCTCCTGGATGGTACAGCAGCTTTCACCGCTCTAACTACAGACCCCACCATCTTTTCAGCATACCTATCAACGTCTACATAACCCTCAGGCAACAGATGAATGTCACACTCCTGAGATAGGCATTACCAATATGTCTTATTGAAGTCGTATTGGATCTCCCACCCCAGGTCCCAGTGGCACTCCTTGCTACTAAGGCTAAACACAATCAGATTATGGTCATTGTGACTTGACCTAGGACTCTCCAGTTCGATGTTGCTGATGGAACTGGGTGTTGACAGGATGACATCTATGTTTTTTCCAAATCCACCTCCACCTCTATAGGTGTGGGGATTCCCGCATCTGTTTGCCACAACTAGTTCTGAGGCCATGATTAACTCTTCAGCCTTCTCCCCATTTGCATCTCTAGTGCCGCCCTACCATAGGGGCGATTTGGCATTCATATCGGAGGTTACAATAATCTTTTGCCCCCACAATGCCGTGGTGACTCGAGTGAGATGATCCAAGAAGTCGTCAAAATTACCTCTATATTGGAAGTACATGTTAATGATGTACACTAGTCCTACAGGTGATTGTAATTCCACGATGTTGCAGTGGCTATTTGATAATTGTGCTATGGTAGCAACTCGTAAGGCCTTATTTGCTACAATTATAGCTGCTTTTGGCTCCTCCCCAGTGTACATTACGTGCCAAGTGGCAGCCATAAAGGAGATTTGTCCAGCTTGGGAGTATGGCTCCTACAAGCAGCCTCCATTCCTCCACTGCCCTTGGCACTTCCTGAATGACCTAGTGACTATTATCTGTCCAATCATTATTTCACTTGACATTATGGAAAGTAAGTATGTACGTTACAATCAGGTCAGGTCTTTTTCCAATCTAACGCAATGTGTCCGTTTGCTAGGACACACTGTATTTAAATTTCCTCCAACGTCTTTCAAAAAACATTTTCAATGAGGTCACGCAGGGCTCTGAAGTCAGTGGGGAGATTCATCGACTTGAGTTGTATCCTGTCTACAGACTCCATTGCCGAGAGGGTGACCTTTCTACCATATTTGTACCCTATGCATACGACGTGCATGTCAAGCACGTTACACTCTTCTTGGGTACACTCTTCTTGGGTCTGCTCCCATAGCTCTTTGTGCTGCCTGCAGCTGCATCGTGCTGGTAGCAGTGCTTTCCTGTAGTATTTGTTATGAAAATCCTTCTTGTACGGGCATGGCAGTGTTTATTGTACTAGCATGTGGGCTGTTGTCTAATACTGGGCTGCGTTGGATTATGACTGGTCAGCCACTGCCACTGGTTGCCCAACATATCTTTCCGCTTTATCAGTTTGAGTACGCCCCCAGATGAGGGAGGAGGAGAAACCAATAGGAGCCTGAGAGACTTTATTTTTTTGGCTCTCCTGGTCTCAGTGACACCATCAGCCATAATCTATTCTGGAAATTAAGTGCTGTTCCAACATTTTATATGTTGGGCAATTTGTACCAAATGCACCACAGGTCTTTTTGCCCCTATGCATGCATGGTATACAGACGCCTGGTTTATTGTAGTTTTTTCTTAAGTGGTCCTCAGCTTTGACTTTGAGCATGCAGGCTTCCTGCTACAGTATTTGTGTATATGACCTATGTCTCCGCAATTGTGGCAATGAGGTACCACGAGCTATACCAAGAGGTAATTTTTGACGTGTATGGCATGGAACCCTACCTAATCCTTTCCCAGAGCTGTCAGTTTCTTCCACAGGGCCCCTGAGATTGGGAACCACTTCTCTTAACCTGGACCGACTCCTCTGGCATGCGCGGGGGGGACTAAACTGCAGCTCCACCGCCGGCCTCGCCCCTAGACTGAGGACCCCTCAGCTGCCGCGTTCAACGCCTCGTTACCAGCACACTTTCAGTACTTGGTCACCGCCGATTTCACTCGTCCTGCATCGGCAAGTACAGCCCGCAGTCCGTAGAGGTGGACGCACCTCTCGCCCTTCGACCCGTACTGGCCTGAGCTTCCACCTTGCTGCCAACGACCCACTTCTACTCAGGTGGTGCGCTGGTCACGCAGTCGTTGGGGGGTGTGGACCTATTTAGCCCAACCCTGTCTGTGTTACCACCCCGTGGGCTTGGCAGAACACGCCTCGGAAGACAGAGGAGTGGCGAGGCACACTTGCCGACTTGGGGTAAGATTTCACGACAGCAAACCAGGCCACCAGCAGCAGAGACACGGACGGTGGCGCGTCCCTGTGTTCTGGGGAGCAGCAGCGCCTGGGAGGCGCAGCAGACCGCAGCCAAGGCCAGCAACGTGCCGCACCGGCCCTACGCTGCCACTCAGCCCAGAACCCAGAAATGACAGATGTTGTGTCCCTTTTGCGCCGCTCCCCCTGTGCCATGGATCCTTTGCTTTCGCCTTGGGTTGGGAGACTCTTAACGTCGTCCAGGACGTGAGGAACTGCAGCAGCCAGTCCGCAGGGTTCCGGAATCGTCGTTAGAATTACCCTCATAGCCTCGCCCAACTGCCGCGCTCTACTCAGGAGAGACAGTAGGTGTGCCTCTCGTAACGCAACTTCCCCTCCATCACGCACCCTTTGCTTTCGCCTCAGGTTGGGGGCGCTTAACGTCCCACCATGACGGGAGTTTTACATCCTTCCTCGATATCTTCTGAAATTTTGCTCTGCGGTATGGGACCATCTGCTGACTGAGTTGGTGGAAGACATCGTAAAAGTTCAATGAAGGGCAGTTAGTGTTGTACTGTCGAAAAATAGTAGAGAGTGTCATGGATATGATCTACGAGTTGGGATGCCAGTAATTTGTACAAAGATGATTTTTCTTATGACGAGAACTTCTCATAAAATTTCAGTCACCAACTTTCTCCTCTGAGTATAAAAATATGTGTATGATGCAGCTGTTTGCAATCCACAGAAATACACTAGGAAAAAGTAAAGAACGTTACAAAACTAAAATGTATTTAATACAGATGAAGAGAAAGGAACAGGTAATTCTCAGAAAACGGACGTAGATGTTCTACATAAAAATAAATGCGACACACCATTCATGTCTTACATTCTCTGCTGTGTAAGAGGCTATAGACATCAGAATGTAAAGCAATAACTTTCACCAGAATGACGGTTATTATCTTATTCCTAGGAGACGATAAAGGAATTCGCCAAATTATTGCCGGCCGCTTTGGCCGACCGGTTCTATGCGCTTAAGTTTGGAACCGCGTGACCGCTACGGTCGCAGGTTCGAATTCTGCCTCGGGCAAGGATGTGTGTGATGTCTTTAGGTTAGTAAGGTTTAAGTAGTTATAAGTTGTAGGGGACTGATGACCTCAGATGTTAAGTCCATTAATGCTCAGAGTTATTTAAACCATTTTTGAGCCAAATTATTAACATCACAACTTGTGGAAACAGCATTCGAGATAGGTCGGCAATGTACAGAGTGGGGCAGCCAGCGATCCCTCGTCTGGTAGCACAGTGGTAGTCAGTTGCTTCTGAAAACGACGATGGAGATATTTCTTGTGAACTGGAACTTTTTTTTTCAAAAATGAACATGGACGGAATGTCGAGAACGTATGACACAAGAACGTCATCGTCAGGAACTTAGTTGCACGTTGTAACGGAGTTTGAGACCCAGAGCAGTTTTCATGGTACATCATCAACTTTCCATCACTTTAATTGTTAGGTATGTCATGCTGTCGACCTACAAACTAGTGATCTGAGGATAAATGTCGTTACGATGAGACTTGATGCAGAATTTAGCCTCCAAGATAGTTCAGCAGCTTATATGGTGGGGCAAATAAAAGTGGTCCACAGAACGGAGTTCCAGGGTAAAAAGAAACACAGCAGGGGAAAGGAAATACAGCACTAACCAGACTGTGGCAGATACCACGAGTGGCCACCGTCCACCTCTTGGCACTTGTGGGTTCTGGTCATTCAGCTGCTGAAGGTGGACCGAAGCTGGACCGCTGGGATTGCTGCAGTCTCATCTCAAACGCTGTGCTGCAGTTCTTGAAGACTATGAGGGTTGTTGCAACACACCCTAGATCAGGTGAAATGGCTGACCTGCGCTAACAACTCTTTCACACGTGACTCCTAGAGCTGGATGGCTGTATGGGCAGCTGCTCCATCCTGTTGAAACAAACTGTGGGTTTTTACCTCCTACGTTAGTGCTGCCTGAAATGATTTCAAAATGTTGGCAATGTAACGCCCCGAAGTCAGACTCTGATGAAAGCAGATGGGGCCATAACGTGGCGTGCGGACACTGCACACCTAACCCCATCGTTGTGATGATGCTGCTGTGTTTTGTGGAAATTGTACGGATTCTCTGCTGCCTAGAACCTGTGATTCTGTGAGTTGACATAACCATTCGAATGAAACTCGGCTTCGTCAGACATAAAGAACGGATCCATGTCCAAGTCGTTCATTGTTATCTCATCCAGTCACAAAACTGGAGGCACTAAGGAACGAGTGCTGGTTATCATGCGCGAGAAACAGATGCTCAGTAAGGATGCATGTGCCGAGGCAGGTAGAATATTCGTCAGCATGCTCGATGTGTCATTCCAGTCTCTTGCAACAGACGCCGGATTAATTTGGTAGACCATTAAAGTATTTTCTGGCGCATTAAAATCACATTTCCAGGTGTCCGGGCATCTTTCAGAATGTTTTTGTTACTGTCTGACGCCATTTTTGGACTATGCTTAGCGTGGCGTTTCTTGCTGGTACTTTGACACTATTAAAGTTCTCGACAAACCACTGACCACACCATTCCACCGCCTATTTTGTCACGTAACTTTCCACAACGGACACCAGCTGCTCTTCTGTGAGCACCGTCGTCTCTTCTGCACTGCTCCACTCGCACTGACCCAGCTCGCACTGCGCTCTTAACTGGTCTGGATCACGTGGCCGGCATATACGTCACAGGGTGTTTTTATGTGACTCTTGAAGTTTTCCCGGCGTATCGAATGTTCCACAAGATTTCGGGATTGCAGCCGGATCTCATCGACTTCTTTCCACGATATTTCGGCTGACAACCTTACAGCCATCTTCAGGCGAGTGTTTGTGTCAAACGTGGAAAGAAGTCGATGAGATCCGGCTGCAATCCCGAAATCTTGTGGGGGTTTTTATGTTTACACATTCACGTCCAATCGCATCCATTTGTCCTTGCTATTTTAATTTGCACCTGCCTGTGTATTACTGCGCCTGCTAGCATTTCACGTATGATACGCAGACAGGAATGCAAATGACGTTAACTAGCGGCCTGAGGATGAAGTGAGATGGAACAGCTGGAAATTCACGGCCAGTGATTGAGAGAAGGACATATGGAGACCGCAATTTTATGTCGATTTCTTCCCCCAGGTTCCAGTTCTGGAAGTCACACCGTATTACTCGGTCTACCCCCATCCCAGCCACAGATATGTTACTTGCCGTACTTTTCCTATTGTGTGCGAGATTATTGACAATATTCGTTGCAAGAGTCTGATATAACTTTAAAGGTGAGAGTGAATATTATTAGTTTCTTTTTTAATTTTACTGTCAGATCAAGGGCAGTACTGCTATTGGATAAAGGAAATGAAACAAATTTTACTTCTGTTTACTTATTGAATGGAAAGAACTTGCGTCCTCATGCGTGACCTTTTGTGTGACAGTATCGTGGTGCTGTTTTCCAGCAGGACAATGCTCGCCCACATGTTGCAAGTGTCCCTCTGAACGGGCAGTGTCGTGTTGAAGTATTCCCTGACCCCGACGGAATGTGTGTGGGGCAGCCTCGGACGCCGGCTTCGTCCCAGTGTAAGCATCAACAGCTGTGCACCTGCTGGCCCCAGGTGGGGACAGAGCGACTCCATGACACCCATCCCAGCAGACGCGGTGGGACGTCACGCTGATAACTGGGCTCATATGCCCACATCTCTGTGAATTTGACTCGATCTTGCAATTACGGAAGTTACACCGATTATCTCCCTCTACTACTGAAGTTTCAATTCGTTTTCTCCTCCCCTTCTCGACATTTAATGTTTTTTTGTCAGGTAGCGTATTTTATTATAATTGTCATTATTAAAAGTGCAGGCTTCTGTGGCACATTAAAAGTGAGCTCAGATACGGCGTGATGCTAATGGCAAGTAATATATCCAGGGCTGTGGAGAGGGAGCTAGAGACAGTAGTAAAGCACGACCTTTAGAACTGAAACCTGGGGGATGTAATCGATATAAATTTTCTGTGGGAGAAACAAGGAATAGTTCAGGTAATAGCGCTAGTTATCGCCTTATTTATTTAAGTATCAAGAAACCGGGCATGGTGTATTTTAAAGTACTAATTAGACCTTAAGTCTTGGATATAACTGATTTGCATATTCAGGAAAAATTAGTAAGGTTAGCGAAATGTGGTGACATCTACAACTACATCTACATCTATACTGCAGAAGCCGGCTTGCGCTGTGTGGCGGAGGGTACTTTGCACAACGCTGTCACCTTCCCCTTTTCTGTTCCAGCCGTGTATGATTCGCAGGAAGAGCGACCACTAGTTACCCTCCTTCTGTGCTAAGATCTCTCTACTTTTATCTTCGTGGTCTTTTCGCGAGATGTATGTAGGAGGAAACAGTACGTTGGCTTCCAGCCAGTCTCACTCTGGCGTCTCCCTCACCCGAAAACTATTTTGTGTGTTGTTCCACTTCAAATCACTCCATAAACATAACTCCTAGATATGTTCGGAAATAACTGCTTCCGGTGATTGTTTCGCGCTCATGTCGTCATACAATAAAGAGTCTTTCTGTTTACGTATTGCCAGTACACTACATTCGTTTATGTTGAGCGTCAGCTGCCACTCCCTGCACCAGACGTCGATCCTCTCCAGGTCTTCCAGCATTTCGCAGTAATTGTTTGAATTCGCGACTTCTCTGTATACAACAGCATCATCCTTGGAAATCTCATGGAAATTCTGACGTTATCTACTAGGTCATTTATGTGATAAAAAATAAGTTATTTAGCACTCTTTTGGACCATACTCGAAATTGCTTTAACGTCTGACGAATTCTCTGTGTTTAGAGTGTCATGTTGTGTTCTGTTTGCTAGAAACTCTTCAGTCCAGACACACAGTTGGTCTGATAGTCTGTACGAACGTAAAGCGTGGTTATAACTACAGTGCAATTACTCGTAGAGGTCCAGTGGGCCGTAATTACCGTATGGTCACGAAAGTTGGCAGACATTCTAATGCCTTAACACAGAAATGATTTACACTGGCAAAAAAAAAGTAGTTCCAGTTTTGGCCATCAGGTGCAGCTCTGGTGCTGTGAATGCTAGAAAGAAGGATAGAAGTTTTTCTTTTATTTTCTTTAGGGCCAGCAGCATAATGAATGTGTGATAACGACATGATTATTAGAGCAGATGCACCGAATAGCTGCTTATAATGAGTAATCTTTATTTACGATAGACTGTTTCGACTCTGTCGCATTTTCAAGTGCGTCTAGATTAACGTGACGTCCATATTGCGTCGTTAGTGAACTGTTTTAACTGCAACTGTTTTAATAAGGTAATAAATGATGTCAACATGATGAAAATAAAATGTTAATAGAGATGACAGTGGTTTGACATTTCCACTCTTACGTTGATATATTAGCCTCATACAAACAATGTAAAGCTGATTTGCACCGGGTGGGCAAAATCGGAATTCCGGAGGCAGCGTTAAGCAGATCTTTCATGGGTTCAACGACTTGAGTTGTTGTCCCATCTTGCATGAAAAGAGTGGTTTCCGCATTAATGCATTAGCATATCTACCAAATTTCGCTGCCATGGAATAATTACAGCCAGTACTCGCCTCCATGAGCAGATGCACGTCAATTATAATCCCCTGGGATATTAATTTCTACTGACACCCACTGTGCAGAACTGTGGTGCTGGAGCCAAGTGTGAAGTTTACAGGTTGTAATAAAACTCGCGAAATTATTCATTTTCGGCAATTTCGGCACAAATCGTCGAACCAAAACGTCAAGAAAAGCTGTTACGATGTTTGTTATTGTAATATATACTCTGAAACCATAAAAATTAAGTGATATGCATTACAAATTCATTCTATTATATCAAAAAATAATCGACCCACTATATTCATGCAGTACCCAAATGGCGAAAAATGCAAACATCTATAGAACACACACGTGTATGTAACTTCATATGGTACTGATTATATATAACAAAAAAAATCATATTGGCAAGAAAGAACAAAATTAAATATTTCACTTGTAATGCTGTATTATTGTGTTACATACTGTGGTGTTGCGTCACAAGTGGCACGTGTTCTTCCAGCAGCACAACGCTCGATCACTCACTGAACATGTCACACAGCTCCAACCTTCCACTGGTTATTCAGTTTCCTGGACCATGTACAAAAAATAGAGGGGACACCACAAGCAAACGTAACCCAAAAGAAGCCTTATCGTCTGTTGAGGGATCCTTATGGTGCATTCTGTTTCCTCATCCACTACGTCGTCGCTGGAACGTGTGCTTCCAGCAAGACACCGCGACTGTACTCACTGCTTTCCACGCTCTGCTCTCACAAGTGTTCATTACTTCGGCAGGCGATGACATACCCGACCAAGACTGAGTACTGTGCTGTGCGAAATCACAACCTAAAATTGCACCAGGCGAATGCTGAAGTGACACAGTAGTGTGCTGTATACATGCTGTCGGTTCTGCTGAAGATTCTGCAACACGTTTACTTTCAATAAGACGACGCGCTTTTACTAACATACTGCTTGAAACTGATTCTCCCTCCCACAATTTTGTAAGATTTTATGGCACAGAGATAAAAGATCAGTCTTTGGAATCAAATAGTCAGCACCTCTTAATATAAAATGTATACGTACTGATTGTGGATGAGACGGCAGGAACCTTACTGAGTGTATCTGTAACCGACAGTCACATATCGTGGTTGTTGAGGTAAAACGGAAGTTAGTAGGAGCATCCAGCCAGCCCTGTGGCCGTTGGTACATTATCAGCCTTACCGCATCTCCCATACTCTGTCGCAGTGATACAGCCGACGTAATGCTCATTATGCCCCACCCTGAAGACATGCAAGACCACTTTAATATATCATGCTGTGCGGAAATGTAAGGTCAAACGAAGCTTGGTGTTTATTAAGAAGAGGCTGAATTGTGGAGAACATAAGAAGCGTTAGCCTGTACTGACCCTGCCACACTGGTATCTACCAGCACGACAATGTGCTTCACTGATAGGCCCAGTCGCGCTGAAGTATCTCAGCAAACCTAAGAGCTAATCCAGGTAGCGTGTCTTGTTCAGTTGTAGCCACAGGTACCCATGAGGCTTGTTCAGGGCACCCAGAAGGGAGCAGGTTACACCAGACCTGTTCCAACTCCATTCCTACAAAACCAGCTGACTTAGTCTTTGAACAGGACGACACCCATCTGCTCAGTTATTGTGTTTCACAGATCTGCTCTCCAAGGAGTTCACCTGACCCAGACATACTGATATATTGGCGTTTCATGCTGGACAGAATCATAACCCAAAATAACCAGTGGTGTTTGGTAGGGAATCGCAGAATTTGCTAGATACAACAAGCCTGGTCTACTGTCTTTTGGACAACTATACTGGGATGTGTTGTTTCAACAGGACAGCGCTTACTGACTAACTTTTTGAATCACACAGCCACTCTAACGGAGATGTTTCTCATATCCTGTGTCACTGGTTAAAGGATCAGTTTCTAAATATCCTTTGTGGCCAACTGTAACTTAAAATAACCCACGTTGTTCTGTGAGGGAACACTAAACTGTGCTGGATTCCTCCAAGCTGTACTACTGTGCTACTTTTGGGGGTGATCTTTCAACAGGACAAGACATTTATACACTTTCACTACTCTCCATTACGTACCACAGTTCCCTCGGAAGTGACAAATCAGATACACTCTCAGTCTCGTGTCTTGGGGAACTTTAACATGAAACGATCCTCGTGTGTCTGAGGATTTACTGAACTCTGCAGGTGTCTAGAGTGCTGTCCTGCCTCTGCTGGGTGAGTAGGAGACGATGTTCAAAAAGAACACCGCCCTTTCCGTCGCTTTCTGCGATAAGTGGCACAAGTTGTTCTGAAGTCCATCAGCTCCCCTGGCAGTGACATTCAACCTCACTTTTGAGTATCATGTTTTAGAGGAACCATTAAGCAAACAATCACTGATGATTGATCAATGAATAATAGAGCATGGTTAATGGTACTTGGTAACAACTTTAACGAAAGTATCCACTGTTTCTTTGCCATATTTACCGAGTGTATGTGACAGAATAGATAGCATTGTACGCACATTAATCTCTCTTACTTCGTTCTCGAGGTTCCTACTTGAGACGTGCAATAGTTTCAACGTAAATGTAGCACATTTTGCCTCGAATTCCTTTTCTGTAAATTTACCTAATAGAATTTCACGCCAGCCGCTGTGGCCGAGCTGTTCTAGCCACTTCAGCCCGGAACCGCGGTGCTGCTACGGTCGCAGGTTCTAATCCTGTCTCGGGCATGGATGTGTGTGATGTCCTTACGTTAGTTAGGTTTAAATAGTTCTCAGTCTAGGGGACTGATGACCTCAGATGTTGTCCCATAGTGCTGAGGGCCATTTGAACCATTTTTTTGAGAATTTCACGAAAACAACTTCGTCCTTCTTCCAAACACTGCGGTTTGAATTCCACCACGACCTCTGTTACTTCTGCGTATGCTCAGTCCTAGCACTTCTTTTGATCTTGCTCCATACCCGCTGTCATGCCGACTTGACCAGGCCTCCAGCAGAAGTCTACATCGACATCTATAGTTACATGGATACTCTGCAAATCCCATTTAAGTGCCTGTCAGAGGGTTCATGGAACCACCTTCACAATTCTCTGTTATTTCAATCAAGTATAGTGCATGGAAGAAACAGCGCTTCTTCATATTTAGGTCGGCGTAAGTTCAGGTTCTTCATGTCGTTTAAAATCAGCATATCTATACATTGAAACGTCGTGCATTTGTGTATCATCCCCATTACATTTCTGAATTGTTACGTTATACACTGAAGAGCCAAAGAAACTGCTACACCGGCCTAATATCATGTAGGGCCCCCGTGAGCTCACAGAAGTGCCGCAACACGACTCATGTCTGAATGAGTTCTGGGGAGAAATAACACCATGAATCCTGCAGGGCTGTCCATAAATCTGTGAGGGTACGAGCGGCTGGAGATCTCTTCTGAACAACACGTTGCAAGGCGCACCACATATTCTCAATAATGTTCGTGAGATTTTTGGGCCAGCGGAGGTGTTTAAACTCAGAAGAGTGTTCCTGGAACCACTCTGTAGCAATTGTGGACGTGTAGGGTGTTGCATTGTCCTGCTGGAATTGTCCAAATCCGTCGGAATGCACAATGGACGTGAATGAGGTGATCATATAGGATTCGTATGTACGTGTCACCTGTCAGAGTCGAATCTAGACGTATCAGGGGTCCCATATCAGCCAATAACTGCACACACCCAACACCATTACAGAGCCTCCACCAGCATGAACAGTCCCCTGCTGACATGCAGAGTCCTCGGATTCATGAGGTTACCTCTATACCCGTACACGTCCATCCACTCGATACAACCCTTACCTTTCATTTTCTTTAGTTGATAATACTAAGTTTATGACACTAGTTAAGTCATTAGATGCGAGGTATTCTTCGGCTTCCTGGAGGACCCTGACAAAAAGACTTAAATTAAGGACGTTTTTAGCAACATACTGGCTGAAACAAAATATCAGTAAAATGAAAAACCAGACAATGTGGGATATTTCACTTTTTTATTCACTTGATAGCTAGTTTCGAGCCAGGACGCATTATCTTCCTTTTACGAGTGGCCACCCGCTCAGGATAGATGCGTTGCTTATAACGACTATGAGACAATAGAGCGACTGCTGTTAGGTACGTAGGTTGTTCTTGAACGTTAGCCAGATTATCTGAAAAACAATTAGAACCAGAGGCAATTCTGACCGGCACGCATGAGAGGAATCAGGCATCACATCTGGATAAATAGGTAGGACATCTTGGCCACCAATCGGCTTAATGGCAGTAACAGGAGAAGGTCGTTAAGAGGTCATCGGAAAGGGTGACTTAAAAGGAACAGACACATTTAGAGGTGTCTCAGTTTTTCTTTTGTTAATCATTAAACCAGAAATCCCAAAGACTCCCCCACGCCTGTATGTTTCTGGAAGATGCTAGGACACACACCAGCTATCTCAACTTTCTTTTTCGCACCATCGATCCCACCAGTAGAGCAGGAGTCAGCACTACGGTGTATAACAACCAACAGACTCACTTCAGGGGGCGCTGTGTGAGGAGTAGGTGTATCCAACTCCTCTCTGTCCTGTATACGGCATCTCTTGTGTTGCACTGTGGACACAGCTAGTTTACTAATAACAGTTTCACGACCCTGCAACGAAGTTCAAACTGAAAAGTCAGGAGCAGGTAGATGTGCATTCATCTGTTGCTCCATTCCACCTGGCTAAGATGTGGCAACAATCTCGCGGGCAGTAGAAACGAGATCACCTAACGACAATTTCGACGCTGTTCCAAGGAGGACTTCAACACAAATATCCCCCACTAGCATATTATATCAGAGGTGGCCACTTTAGCTGATGAGAAAGCACGTCGCTAGTTCCTCATAACGTGATGTATGAATGCGGAACTCACAAAACTGTAGATGGGAAGGAGTGTTGTTCTTTACTACCATCTCCACTGAACAGATCCTACTGTAACTCTGTGAAGGATATTGAGTGGACTAGCGTTCACGTCGTATACCCCTCACATCACTCTAAGAGACCAAAGTAAACTGTTGTTACACACAAGGACACGAAAACGCTGAGAGGAAGCTGTCCAGGTATGCACGTTCTGTGGTGAGGCAGTAAACTGGCGACCCTCCCACCTGGTGCTCGATGCGAAATACCCTTGGACCACGGCTGCAGAAATATCATAGAAGAATGAATACCTTATGATGTCGTATTTGCAAATCAGATTTCTCTGGTCAATGTGTTGCATTGGAACTGTTCACGAATTTCTGAGTGACTATTTACGCAACTTGCCTATAGAATGCGGCAGACGAATGCGTTGGCAACAAATTTCTCTGAACATTATTCGACAGTAGTCATTCATTTGATGTTCACAGGGGGCGTTCATAGGAAATACGAGCTCTGGAAAACGAGACAAGTCAATTCCCAGGTTTGAAGGTGTGGAGTACAGTAGAGGGATACAGTTCCCATGTTTGGTCAGTAAGTAGCTACAGAAGTATCCTTCTGTTGTACACTTTTCTTGTATGATTTGTACTTGCAGTTTTCACGTTTCTTTACAGTCGAGGCGTAGTTCTGTGTATTTTAAAAAAATGGTTCAAATGGCTCTGAGCACTATGGGACTTAACATCTGTGGTCATCAGTCCCCTAGAACTTAGAACTACTTAAACCTAACTAACCTAAGGACATCACATACAACCATGTCCGAGGCAGGATTCGAACCTGCGACCGTAGCGGTCACGCGGTTCCAGACTGAAGCACCTAGAACCACACGGCCACACCGGCCGGCTCTGTGTATTTTAGTGAGTTAGTAATTTGGACAGCATATTTCCATGAGGCAGTAGTTATGAGGATGAAGAGTGGTTGTTTGTCTTATACAATTGCCTGGCTTTTGGAATGGCTAGATTCAAGGTGTGTCTGGTTAGCATGGTTGAGGTGTGATGGTCAACACATTGGAGGAAATGGACAGGATGTCTGAACCCGGCCGCTCCTAATGTTTCCATAAACAGTACATCTTCTTGTCAATAAGAGTAGGGTTCACTTGGAACTTCTCCTTCATTGACTATGTTCTGCAACTTATCCACTACCTCAATAAGAACAAATTTGTCGTCTTTGCAGCTCTTAACCTTCTGACTATGTGTGTGTGTGAGTGGAACAGGAAGTACGAGCTAGTCGCACAGGGAAAGAAATGAAAAAAATGTGAAGCTTCAGTCACAAACAAACACAGGAATAAATGCCAGTGTTCTACCAACTGTTTAATTGACATTCAAATAGTTATGAAAGATATGGCGCATAAAATCTTGTCCACTAGCGTAAATTAAGGTGCTTTTCTTCAAGACCAGACCATGATTTCCATAAGTCGTCAACCATATGTCTGCAACCCCTTGCACTCGTACTTAGACTAAATATACTCCCCAACAGGTGAGACATGTTAATTGACAATCAATTGCCCGGTATTGGCGGATAAATGCAATACTGCAATTCCTGTGTTGTTCATAAATACGATGGAATGTTTCCTCGGACATGCACGCGTCCGTATTTGCATGCATGTCCGAAAGGACATTACAGTGTACTTCTGAAGAACACAGGTAGAGCAGTATAGTACTGGCCCACGAAAAGCTCTCGTGCGAAGCAAAAATATTGACCAAAATTTTAGTCACACTCTCTAGTTTGTTTACGTCCGTAGGACATGTTTGAGTTGTGGTCTGAGGGAAAGTCTGTATAGTTCTTTGTCGTCAGCAGGACTGGAAATTTGGAACAATGTGTCGCAAATTGACTTGCGCACCAGGATGTAACGTTTGGATGCTAATATCTGTATCTAATGCTTTTAGGTGTACCTAGTGACGTAAGGAATTTCTGATACCTCCAACCATTCATTGCTTGCTTTTCCGATTTTTTTGCATTACCTCACACTTCCTTCGGTTACCTACTTAACGATTCCTTGATATCTGAGAATGTATCCTGGCAATCGATTCCTTCTATTAGTCGGACAGCGCCTCTATCGTTTCCTATCAGTTTGATCCTGTACCTCTTCATTATATATTCTATTTCGTCATCTTATCTTCAGAATTATTCTGTATCACATTTCAGATTTTGCTACGATGGGAGCATGACAGTTGTATTTTCTGCTTGCCATCATCCGCCCATAACACCAACGTATGGAGGGCGTGTGGGCTAATGTTGCAGGGCCAGACCTTCTGACACTCATCTGGACTGGTCCCCTCTAACTAAAGAACAGGCTGCCCTCCTGTTCGGGAACCACATGTTGGTCTTGCTGCTCTATAGACGCCCCTTCCACGTTGTTGCACCTGCAGTACGGCTGTCTGCATCACTGAGGCACGCAGACCACCCCAGCCTTGCATAGCCTTGCTGCTAAACAGTGGAGGTGGAGGTGGGACTGGAGTATTGTAGCCTACGCTGTCCAATATTTTCCTTGGTTCGTAAATGACATGAGGGTATCACAGGCCCTCTATATTGTCCCTTGCACTGATAATCGCCGGGTAAGATTGTCTAGACGTCTACTGAATCCTTTTAGTCTTCTGAGTCTTTCTTCATATTCTTATGTAAAATTTATAAATTACGTATTTGTATCTCTAGGTATACAGATAAAACAGAATGAATCGATTACCAGTGGCTGTAGATATTCCGTACGGAGCAAATTTAGATTCTTTATAGGTATTTTGTGTGAAGCCCTTGTCGACACAGACAGTATTTAAGCGAGAACATTTCGTATCATAGATTTAGATGCGTCTGTGGATGAACTGTCGCATCAGAAATGAGCGATTTGTGTTGTGTAATGGTTTTAGACATAGGTATTTCACATAACCCCTGGAAAAGAAATGAGTTGGTGTGAGGGCCAGATCTCTAGCGGGCAAGTAACGCAGTGCCGTCATGGCAAGGACGACGGATTCAACGTTTTGGGATTCTAAAGTGTGCACCGGCTTCTGAAGTTAATTTTACATTCTCTGTAATGCTTATCAATGTACTGGTAAGTGTTAGCTGCAGTCATGTGTCACCGCTGTAGTGATTTTGGGTTGGCCCGTACGGTGGGCCCCAAACTGTACGGTCCCGGTCCGTGTCGCTGGCCTCCCACGCCCTGCATTATAACGCCCACAGCCGCGCTGTCGCAACCGGGACTCAGTTTGGAGCACAAACAGGATTTCAGCTGACCGCAAACCGCTAGCCGCCTGCGGTCACAGCTGGGATATGACGCCAGCACTCTTGCCTGCTCTTCCCACACACACGCACGTAAGAAGCTGGAGTATTCCTGGCGCACATCCGCAATGATCTCGTTACGCAAATATGCATTCCTGCGTCAGTGGCTTCCCACTAAAGGATAAACATGTCCTTAAAAGGCAAGTGCGTCTATACTGTATGGAAGCCTGCGTGTAGCATTTCCTGACACTTAACACTAGCTTTAAAATTGTTATGAATATTCCTAGCTAGGTTTGGAAAGTCATTTACCAGCTTCACTGACACATATGTGAAAATGTGAAATATGCATTTGACTATAATTAGTCCAGGACATCGTTCAGTTAAGCGAGTAGCAACAGTGTTTCTTGATCGTATCATATAATTGCAATCAGCACAAGTAAATCTTATAAGATTGTTTCGAGAAACATTGTACTCAGAAAATGGAAGCATTATATTGGTATAAAGATTTTTACTTGTTGCACCTTATCATATCCACCATGTTTTAAAATTCCACAAAGGTTCCGAAAATTACTTTCAGTTTTATTTGTGTCCTTATCAAAATATCAAACCAGAACACACGAGGTTTTAACATATTCTACATCTGTTGACTCATCAGTCAGAACACTGAATTCAGTGGGTCTCAGTTTTCTTGGAACTTCGTTCTACGTTGTTATGGCTCTCTCCTATCACATTGTTTACGATCTGGAAATATTCAGTTCAACGCAGTTGAGTAGCATCTGAAATTTTAGAAACAGAGAAACAACTCTCGACTACGTCCTTCAGCTGATTTACTACAATCAAGAGAAGACTGTTCTGCCACGAATCCTGTCAAGTAAACATTGGATGATTGAACAGTGGAAACACGCTGTATGGAGTGACGAATCACGGTACACAATGTGGCGATCCGATGGCAGGGTGTGGGCATGGCGTATGCCCGGTGAACGTCATAGGCCGGCGTGTGTAGTGCCGACAGTAAAATTCGGAGGCAGTAGTGTTATGGTGCGGTCGTGTTTTCCATGAATGGGGCTTCCACGTCTTCTTCTTCTTCTGCCTGGTACTATCATAGCACAGGTCTACATTAATCTTTTAAGCACCTTCTTGCTTCCCAATATTGAAGAGCAATTCGGGGATGGTGATCGCATCTTTCAACACGATCGAGCACCTGTTCATAATGCACGGTCTTTGGCGGAGTGGTTGGACTAAAAAATCGTCTCTGTAACGGACAGGCCTGCACAGATTCCTGACCTAACTCATATAGAACACCTTTCGGATGTTTTGGAGCCTGACTTCGTGCCAGGCCTCACCGACCAACATCGATACCTCTCCTCAGTGCAGCACTCCGTGAAGAATGGGCTGCCATTCCCCAAGAAACTTTCCAGAACCTGATTGAACGTATGCCTGCGAGAGGTGTCATCAAGGCTAAGTAAGGGCTAATACCATCTTGAATTCCAGCATTACCGATGGAGGGTGCCACGAACTTGTGAATCATTTTCAGCCAATAAAAAGTATTCATATGATGTGGGCTATAAACTGAAAGTAATAGCGTATGCAGAAGAACATGGAAACGAGCAGCTGAGTGGCATTTCGGCCGTCCACCAATAGAAATGGTGGCTCCATCTTGGTGTGGGCGGACTTCCATGGAACAGACTGGGTCCTCTGGCCCAGCTGAATCAATCGTTGGCTAGAGATGGTTATGCTCGGGTATTTGGTGAACATTTGCAGCCATTCATTGACTTTATCTTCCCAAACAACAGTGCGTCATGTCACCAGAACACAATTGTTCGCTACGGTTTTGAAGAACAATCTGGACAGTTAGAGCAGATGATTTGGCCACCCGCACAGCTCTACCGCTCCTTCCTCCGCACCCATGACCGGGATACTCTCGCCCGCCACCGGCAATTATAGCGACACATCTGGAAACTCCTTACAACAAAAAAACGCCGGGACTGCTCCAAACGCAACACCGCCCCTAGTCATGATGGCGTCATCTACCGCCACCTCAAGGAATCCCCCACATCCTTCCTGTCTGTACTTGCTACCTTCTACAATGTCCTCCTCTCCACTGGATTTTACCCCGACCTGTGGAAGACTTCCCATGTCCTGCTGCTCCCTAAACCTAACAAACCCCCCTCTGATACTTCTTCCTGTCGTCCCATCTGCCTCACCTCCATGTTCAGTAAGGTCTTTGAGGCCATCCTCTCTCACCGTATTCACCGCCACCTTAACCAATACCACCTCCTTCCCCTTACCCAATGTGGCTTCCGGCCTTCCTTCTCTGCCAACGACCAGGCCCTTAACCTTACCAATCTTCTTTCCCTCCATATTAACTCTCGTTGCTCTGCTATCTTTGTTTCCCTTCATCTCCAGAACGCCTATGACCGTGTCTGGCATCCCGGGCTCCTCTTCAGATGTATGCTCTCCCCATCAACTTCATCCATCTCATTGCTTCCTTCCTCTCCCATCGTCCCTCCTATGTGACTGTCCACAGTTCCAACTCCAGTACTTTCTATCCCTTTGCCGGTGTGCCCCAAGGTTCTGTCCTTTCCCCTCTCTATCTCCTGTACACTGCTGATATGACCAAACCTTCCCCACCTGTTCATCTTCTCCAGTTGGCTGATGACACCCTCTTCCTAGCCCTTTATCCTACCCTTCACTAGTCCCAACATACCCTCCTAACCAACCTTGACCAATTCACCACTTGGTGCAACCAGTGGTTCTTCCATACAATCCCTCCATGACACAGGTGATGATCATAGGCCGCACCACCTACTCCTTCCGCCTCCATGATTTCTACCTCACCATTTATGGCCGTCCTATCCACCTCACTCCTACCCTCAAAAATCGACCGCCACTGGACTCCCCATCACCTTACCATCCAAAACAAACCTCACAACCGCCTCCGCCTCCTGAAACTCCTGTCCGGCCGGACTTGGGGTCTGCATCCTTCCACCATCCTTCACACCTACAAATCCTTGATCGGCCTCATCCCCTGTTATGCCAGTGTAGCTTGGATTTCCGCCCCTCCCCGGTTCTATAAAGCCCTCCAAATCCTCGAATGCCTTGTGCTCCGCCTCGCCTTCCACATCCGCCTTCTATCCCCCACGAGCATCCTCTATGACCTCATCCCCCTCCCCCACCTTCTCCTTTTCCTTGAACACATCCGCACACTATGTATTGTCCACCGCCTTGATCCCCCTCACCCTCAGGTGTCTCCCTTCCTCTCCACCCCCAACCAGTTGCCACACCTTTACCATTGTGCCCCACCATCTCTCCATCTCCACACCCTCCATCTCAGCTTCCACCGACTACCCCTCCCAGATGATGAGCTTCGCCCTGACATCTACTCTTCCTACCAGATCCAACCCCATCTTCCTGCCTCCTCCTGAGGGCTCACTCTCCTCCCCCTTCCTCCTCCTGAGCGGCTTCCCCCTCCTACTTCCCTCCCTCTCTTGTACCCTCTTTCAGTGTCTCTGCACTCCCTCCTGCCCTGTCTTCTCTCTTCATCTCCTGCCACATGTATCTCCTGGCCTCTTCATGTACCTTCTGACACCCCTATTCTCTTCATCCTGCCGCTTCCCCTGCTGCCCCTTGCTCTCCCTCCTTTTCCATCCGCTCTGACCTATCCCCTGGCAGGTCCCACTTGGCAGTTTTATTCTTCGTCGTGTGTGTTACAAGTGGGTTTTAAGTGTGTTGTTCTGGAGTTTTTTTAATACTGTGGCCGACTTTTAACCTGTGCATGTCCATTCAGTGTCTTCTCTGTGTTTTAAGCATCACCAAATGTGTTTTTTAACTTCCTGGTGACTTTTTTAACTGTCCCCTGTGAACGTCTCCATGTCAGTCTAATTTTGTTCCCCTTTTTTATCGCCTTATGTATGTAACATTTTCTTCTTATTTTAGTTGTCATGTCGCTCGGCTGAAGAACGGCGGATTGTGCCGCTGACAGCCCCCCCCCCCCTGCCCATATGGGGCAGGGGAATGAAATCACAATAAAGCAAAGAAAAAAAAACAAAAAAAAAGGTGCTCAAACCTCAGCCAAGTGCGCAGTACGTAGGAGGATGGACCAAAGTGCGCGAGAGACTTGTGTAGCCAACTCAGACAAGTCTGTTACAGTAAACAAATACATTGGTGACTAAGGAAAACTCACTGTACGTCGATGTTTCAGGTCCATTAAGCATAAACTATCAAACCGATTACGTGACTACTTATAACAGGTCGACCAAACCGCCCTCACATCGAGGTGAAATAATGTTGAGGTGGACTGATACAAGAAGGTGAAAATGAGCGCTTATTTTTGTTTGGAAAATGTTGGTTTTAGTCTATAGCCGCAGTTTGTTTATTGTGCTTCCCAGCTACCAGTTGCGGTACACACTACCATCCTCAGGCCATCCCCTGGCACGCATTCGTGACCCTCACTTCCGAAGTAACTGTGTCAGATTTTTGTATTTGACACGTTACATCTACTTGGGAAGTAAACATAATCAGTAGCAAAATAAATAAACTGGTATTGAAGACTAAAACAAAAAATATCAGTATTGTATTCGTCGTTGTTCGACTGACAGTGTGTGAGGAATATGTATTTTTGTATGTAAGTTGAGGTGGAGGGGGAAGAAAGGAAGCGGGTGGGAATGGGGTACTGACGTCAGCTGCATCGAGGCTTTATGCAGAATCAGCGGCGACGAGTGGAAAGTGTGTGCCCTGCCGCAGGCCGCCTCAGCGCCACTCTGAGACTGCACTGAGTTATCTCCACTGCTTCTACAGAGAAGACAGACAAATACGAGAACCACGCAACACAATACCGCTGAGGAGGCAAAAAGAAATGTAGAATTTGCCCTTCATAATTCTGGACACTTACAAGGCATTAATGTAGTGAAAGGAATGTACGGCCAACCTCTCCCGCCTGGATGTGCTGGGTCAGACTAACTCCTAATAAGCGTGTCACAAGTGCTGATGTCGTGACGTCACAGACGTGTATAACCGCGTGAGGCGTGCAGCGACACGGCAGTTTTCTACGGCAGGTGCTTTTTACGTCTGCGTATGCCTGTCAGACGCTGGTTACGCCGTGACGAGTATTCGGCACTGTGTATGATGGAACTGTTTACCAAACCACAGAAAAACACTCGAAAAAAGTACAGAATGTTAGAAAACTAAAATGAATTTAATACAAACGAAGAGAAAGGAGCAGGTAATTCTCGGAAGACGGACATGGATGTTTCTTCAACAAAAAATGCGACACGCCATTCATATCTTACATTTTCTGCTGTGTAAGAGGCTGTAGACATCGGAATGTAGGGCTTTGGCTTTCACCGGAATGACGGTAATTATGTTACCCCTAGGAGACTATAAAGTAATGCGCCAAATTATTTACGTCAAAACTTGAGAAAACAGCAGTCGAAATAGCTCGGCAACGTACAGGGTTGGGCCGCCACCGACCCCTTGTTTGGTAGCCCAGTGGTAATCTGTTGTTTTTGATAACGACGATGGAGATATTTCTTGTGAACTTGAACTTTTTGTTCATATTTAACACGGAAGGAATTTCGAGAACATACGACATAAGAACGTCATCATCAGAAACTTAATTGCATGCTGTAATGGAGTTTGTGGCCCAGAGCAATTTTCGTGGCACATCATCAATGTTGCATCTCCTTAATTGCTAGCTATGTCATGCTGTCGAGTTACAAACTAATGATCTGAGGATAAATGTGTTTATGATGAGACTTGATGATGAATTTAGCCTTCAATATAGCTCGCCAGTTTATATGGTGGGGCAAATAAAAGTGGCCCAGAGGACAGAGTTCCAGGGTACGAAGTAACACAGCAGGGTCAAGGAAATACAGTACTGACCTGTCTGTAGCAGATGTCGCGAGTGGCCACCGTCCACCTCTTGGCACCTGTGGGTCCTGGTCAGGCAGCTGCTGAACGTGGATCGAAGCTGGACCGCTGGGATTGATGCAGTCTCATCCCAAATGCTCTGCTGCAGTCCTTGAAGGCTATGAGGGTTGTTGCGACACACCCTAGACTTGAGAGCTCCCCACACAAAATGATTGCACAGTGACAGATAATGTGAAATGGCTGGCCAGCTACGGTCGTGACCAGACTGACCTCCGCTAACAACTCTGTCACACATGACTCCTAGATTTGGCTGGCTGTATGGGCAGCTGCTCCATCCTGTTGAAACTAACTATAGGTGTTTACGTCCTCCGTTAGTGCTGCCAGAAATGATTTCAAAATGTTGGCAATGTAACGCCCCGAAGTCAGACTCTGATGAAAGCAGATGGGGCCAATAACGTGGTGTGCAGACACTGCACACCTAACCCCATCGTTGTGATAATGCAGCTGTGTTTTGTGGAAATTATATGGATTCTCCGCTGCACAGAACCAGTGATTCTGTGAGTTGACATAACCACTCAGGTGAAACCAGACTTCGTCAGACATAAAGAAGCCAATCACAAAACTGGAGGCACTAAGGGAACTCTGCTGGTTTTAATGCGCAAACAACAGATACTCAGTAGGGATGCATGTGCAGGCCCAGCTATATTCGTCAGCATGATCGACGTGTCATTCCAGTTTTTTGCAACAGACGTCGGATTGATTTGATAGGACATTATAGCATTTTCTGGTGAGCTCCATTCACATTTTCTGTCGTCCGGGCATGTTTCAGAATGTTTTTTGACTTGTTCAAAACAGATACTGTCAGAGGCCATTTTTGGACTGAACGTTGCGTGGCGTTTCTTGCTGGCACTTTGAGACCATTAAACATCTCGACAAACAACTAACCACACCATTCCAGTGCCTTTTAGTGGCGTTACTTTCCACAACGGACACCCGCTGCTCCTCTGTGAGCACCGTCATCTCTTCTGCACTGCTCCACTCGCACTGACACAGCTGGCCCTGCGCTCTGCACTGGTCTGGATCACGTGGCCGGCATATACGTGGTGTCTGCGTCACATTCACGTCCAGTCGTATCGATTCCTCGTTGTCATTTTAATTTGCCCCTGCCTGTATATTACTGGGTTTGCTTGCATTTCACGTATGATGCCCAGACTGGAATGGAATGACGTTAACTCGTGGCTTGAGGATGAAGTGAGATGGAACAACTGGAAATTCAGGTCGAGTGACTGAGAGATGGACACACGGAGACTGCAGTTTTATGTCGATTTCCTCCCCCAGGTTCCAGTTCTGGAGGTCACACCGTATTACTGTGTCTCCCTCTACCCCAGGCCCAGATTTGTCAGTTGCCGTACTTTTGCTAGTATAGGGGATATTATTGCCAAAATTCATTGCATGAGTTTTCGCGCTCCAATTATTTTTTCTGTACAGTGGTTTACTTTGGTTAATTGTATGTTGCGAACAAATGAGATTAATTATTATTATACTGGAACTGGCTTCTTATTAAATGAACAGTTTTGTTACTGTAACTCAGTAGACTGCACAACATATCCACCTCAGCTACACTTATCGTAAAAATGTTCTGAAATTATTTCTGTTATGAAAAATAATGAAGTTACCGTACGGAATGCTTAATGAACCTCAAACCTTGCAGTGGATTTTTCGTCAACATTAATTATTAATCAGTGTCATGGCTAACACTAGAGCATAAGACTATCATTATTAACCGGAAAATGATTTCTCTATAACTTTTACGAGCCCATAATTTTTGCATAGCAACGTTTCCTTTTGAAACATGAAAGTATTTTAACTTTGACACTGTTAAAGTTTACAATATTAGCAGCCCGCGTCCGCCCGTGAAACAGAACGTAAAATCTGCTGCTTTGTACTCCGATCTCGAACTGCTGTGAGAAATAATTTTAAATGCACTTTTCACTTGACCGCTTATTGCCGTATGGTTGCCCTTATTATCAGATTTGAATCTGCCGCGGCGGCGGCTCGCTCCGCCGTGTCTCAGCTCTGCACAGCGGACACTACTCAAAAAGCTGAAAGTGTCGCAAATAGATGTGTAAAATACCAGGCAAGCTTTCTAATAGTACCATACGAATTGTCATTAAACAACTACATTTAAAACTCGAATAACAAGTTCACACACCATTCTTTAAACTCAGCGCCCAATGCGTCCTGCTTACAATCTTGACAAATGAAAGCTACCTACGTGTTAAACATAGCGTCACAGGTTCCTCCTCTCTATGTGACTCCAAGAAGACGACAACGACAATATTATTCTTACACTACTACTTATAAAATGGCTGATTGTCAAGAAATCTTCGAGTTTTTCTTTATTAATTCTTTTCTGTGGCGGTTTCAGAACTCGCCGACGCAGATATTATTTCACAAATCCAGTACTTAATCCTTTACAAATACAAAATATAATTGTCTCTATTCTCTTATTATTCAGAGCCCACAGACGTAATCAGTGCCTGTATATACATAACTAAAATTGTAGTTGCATAGTTATAGAGCAGGTTTTACGTGGAAACGTTATAGAGTCTGATGTGAAAGATAACTTTAAAGGTGAGAGTGAATATTATCAGTTTACAGCAGATCAGATGTGGTGGTTGTGGAGGTAAAACGGAAGTTAGCAGGAGCATCCAGCCTGCTCTGCTGCCGTTGGTACATTATCAGCATTACCTCACCTTCCATGCTGTGTTACAGTGATACAGTTGATGTGATACACACTATGTCCCACCATAAAGACATGCAACACCAGATTAATATATCATGCTGTGCGGAAATGTACGGTTGAAACGAAGCCTGGTGTTTGTTAAGGAGACGCTGAACTGTGGAGAACATAAGAAGCGTTAGCCTACACTGACCCTGCAACACTGGTATCTACCAGCACGACAATGCGCCTCACTCATAGCTCCAGTCGTGCTGAAGTAGCTCAACCATCCTGGTTGTGACATCTAAGAGCTAATCCAGGTTGCATGTCGTGTTCTGTTGTGGCCGAAAGTGGCCCCTGAGGCCTGTTCACGGCAGCCTGATGAGAGCAATATACACCAGACCTGTTCCTACAAAACCAGCTGATTTAACCTTTGCGCAGAACGACACCCATCTACTCAGTTATTGTGTTACACGGATCTCCTCTGCAGGGTGTTGCTCAGCTCGGCCGATCCTAACGTTTCCATAAACAATACCTCTTCTTGTCAATAAGAGTGGCTTCACTTGGAACTTCTCCTCTACCCACTATGTTCTGCAACTTATCCACTAACTCAATAAGAGCAAATTTGTCGTCTTTGCAGCTCTTAACCTTCTGACTACGTCTGTGTGTGTGAGTGTGTGTATTTACAGGGTGAGGGAGTGGTGCCTGTACCACTGGTATAGACAGAACACTACCACGTGTTACTGCTCTCACCCAGAGCAATGTATTAATTTTCATCGCTACAGTAGTCATTCCATTATCACACAATGGGTAAATAGTTCTTTACTTCTTTCTTTGTCACTGTGTTGTGTTTCTATCGAACTGCAGATGATACAGCGCTTTACTGTCTGCTGTTCTCATCTGAGGGTGTGTACTTGCGTTTAGTATTTAGAGCGAACGTCGAACGCCACATTCACGTTCAGGTGAAAGTGGAACAGGAAGTACGAGCTAGTCGCACAGGGAAAAAAAATGTGAAGCTTCACTCACCAACAAACACAGGAAAAAATTCTAGCGTCATACAACACATTTAATTGACATTCAAAGACTTGCGTGACGAAATGGCGCATAAAACCATGCCCATTGGCGTAAATTCACTTGCTTTTCTTCATCACCGGACCCTGACTTCATATGTCGTCAATCATGTGTCTGCTACAACTGTACTCGTACATATGTCATGTATATTCCCGTACAGCGGAGACATGTTAGTAGTGGGCAACCTATGTGCTACGACACTCTGCATCGTTGCCAAATTTATTCAAGATAGCGGCGATGACGTCATCCAAGATTGCGGCATGTAGACTTGGCAACAGCGCATGACGTCATCCAAGATGGCCGATTTAGGCGGGAAAATAGGCCAATTGCGCTATGTGCACTAACCTACCCTCCAGAAAAAATTGGCGGGAATTTGGAATTTTGGCGGGAAAATAGATCAATTGGGCGACATCCACTAACCTAAGCCTCCAGAAAAAATAGGCGCGAAATTCAATATCCAACAGGATAACGCATGCAAAACCGTACTTATCTTTATTATTATTCATTATTATTGATTATCATTTATTAACATTCATTATCATTTATTATTATTTATAGACCGAGCGAGGTGGCGCAGTGGTAGCACACTGGACTCGCATTCGGGAGGACGACGGTTCAATCCCGTCTCCAGCCATCCTGATTTAGGTTTTCCGTGATTTCCCTAAATAGTTTCAGGCAAATGCCGGGATGGTTCCTTTGAAAGGGCACGGCCGATTTCCTTCCCAATCCTTCCCTAACCTGAGCTTGCGCTCCGTCTCTAATGACCTCGTTGTCG
Source organism: Schistocerca piceifrons (assembly GCF_021461385.2). Lineage (NCBI taxonomy): Eukaryota > Metazoa > Arthropoda > Insecta > Orthoptera > Acrididae > Schistocerca > Schistocerca piceifrons. Next base: position 2,416,062 of record NW_025728455.1, on the reverse strand, counting down.
ACGGGACGTTAAACACTAACCTAACCTAACCTAACCTATTATTTATATCATTCATGTGTGTATGCAGTCCAACTGTGTTAGTTCATACCCCTGCCACCAGAGAGTGCCACCGTGACGTCATTTAAGACGGTTGATTTTGGTGGGAAGAAAACCAATTGTGCTACCTCCACTGAACTATCATTACCATTCTCCTGCACATTCAGTCTTTGCTGAGCTGTCGTTGTCAAACCATCACCATATGTTCGATCATAGAGATGAGTGTGGGTGATAGAGCAGCTTTCAATAACTGCATTTCATGTAGACATTCGAGGAAGAACTGTAGCCACAGTTCGCTACATGAGGTGTGGAAGCGTATGATAATGGAGGAGTGTCGGAGGAATAAGTACAAGTATTCTGTTCAGCAGATTTCGACAATGGAGAGGGATGGAGCCAGGATGCATTCCGTAACCAGCATATGCTCATCCACATGCGCAAACTGTAGATGTATTTTCCATCAAGCATCCAATCTTCCAAAACGCAATAGACGTTCAGTTGACACCAATTCACTTCGGCATAAGCATATTCGTATACTACGTATATACCATTGAAGACCATCCTGTAGAATGTGTTCAATCGATGAGTTATTGGTGTTTGACCGTGGTGAGTTTAACAGCAGTGTAGTTTGCAAAAATACAGCCGACGACTGCCCCCATAGCCTCCTACATGCTGAATGGAAATGTGCATTAATCCTGGAACATATGAATAAGAACAAGAACACAGTCCTCCAAATAAATTCCCTCCAACGAAATGCTTTAAAAATGCATTACCCATCTCATGGAAACATCTGCTACTGTTGGAACTGTCTACCGAAAGCCAACATATAAGTTCCCAGGCCACAAGAGATGACTGCCTCCTATCCAGCAGAGCGACTAACTGATCTAGTTCACATGTTCGCCCCTAGAGGGCACTTCGATAGGTCACGTGTTCACATCATACAAACGAATAAGCACCCAGCATCATGATGATGTAGTTGGCTTCTATATAAGGACCAGTCAGCAGCTCCTCGATCTCTGTTCCAGTCAGTCAAGATGGAGCATCAGTCGCCACCACAGCACAATAGGAGGAGGAGCAAGCAGCATCAGAAAAGTAAGTCTCTAAATTATTGTTATTATTACTATTATATTCCTTTCTCAGACGTTATGTCTGGTTAAAAATGGAAAGTGACACGGACCTTGATCAAGCGTGACTTCCTTTTAACTGTGTGGTATATGTTACATTGCATTTAGGAACTTTTGGGTAATTGAACATGTATCAATAATTATAGATTTCTGTAGTTGTATGTTTGGATGTAGCTGTATTGCGTTGATGTACTGGTGGATAGTGTGTGGTATGACTCCTGTGGTTGATAGTATAACTGGTACAATGTCAAATTTATCCTGATGCCACATGTCCTTGACTTCCTCTGCCTGTTGGATGTATTTTTCAATTTTTTCTCCTGTTTTCTTCTGTATATTTGTTGTATTGGGTATGGATATTTCGATCAGTTGTGTTAATTTCTTCTTTTTATTGGTGAGTATGATGTCAGGTTTGTTATGTGGTGTTTTTTTATCTGTCATAATGGTTCTGTTGTAGTATAATTTGTATTCATCATTCTCCAGTACATTTTGTGGTGCATACTTGTATGTGGGGACGTGTTATTTTATTAGTTTATGTTGTATGGCAAGTTGTTGATGTATTAATTTTGCTACATTGTCGTGTCTTCTGGGGTATTCTGTATTTGCTAGTATTGTACATCCGCTTGTGATGTGATCTACTGTTTCTATTTGTTGTTTGCAAAGTCTGCATTTATCTGTTGTGATGTTGGGATCTTTAATAATATGCTTGCTGTAATATCTGGTGTTTATTGTTTGATCCTGTATTGCAATCATGAATCCTTCCATCTCACTGTATATATTGCCTTTTCTTAGCCATGTGTTGGATGCGTCTTGATCAATGTGTGACTGTGTTAGATGATACAGGTGCTTCCCATGTAGTGTTTTCTTTTTCCAATTTACTTTCTTTGTATCTGTTGATGTTATGAGATCTAAAGGGTTGTAGAAGTGGTTATGAAATTGCAGTGGTGTAGCCAATGCATTTATATGAGTGATTGCTTTGTGTATTTTGTTAGTTTCTGCTCGTTCTACAAAGAATTTTCTTAAATTGTCTACCTGTCCATAATGTAGGGTTTTATGTCGATAAATCCTCTTCCTCCTTCCTTTCTGCTTAACGTGAATCTCTCTGTTGCTGAATGTATGTGATGTATTCTATATTTGTGGCATTGTGATCGTGTAAGTGTATTGAGTGCTTCTAGGTCTGCGTTACTCCATTTCACTACTCCAAATGAGTAGGTCAATATTGGTATAGCATAAGTACTTATAGCTTTTGTCTTGTTTCTTGCTGTCAATTCTGTTATCAGTATTTTTGTTAGTCTTTGGCTATATTTTTCTCTTAGTTCTTCTTTAATATTTGTATTATCTATTCCTATTTTTTGTCTGTATCCTAGATATTTATAGGCATCTGTTTTTTCCATCGCTTCTATGCAGTCGCTGTGGTTATCCAATATGTAATTTTCTTGTTTAGTGTGTTTTCCCTTGACTATGCTATTTTTCTTACATTTGTCTGTTCCAAAAGCTATATTTACATCATTGCTGATTATTTCTGTTATCTTTAGTAATTGGTTGAGTTGTCGATTTGTTGCTGCCAGTAGTTTTAGATCATCCATGTATAGCAAATGTGTGATTTTGTGTTGGTATATTCCAGTAGTATTGTATCCATAATTTGTATTATTTAGGATGTTGGATAGTGGGTTCAGAGCAAGGCAGAACCAAAAAGGACTTAATGAGTCTCCTTGGTATATTCCACACTTAATCTGTATTGGCTGTGATGTGATATTATTTGAATTTGTTTGGATGTTGTGGTTTTCCTATTTTTCATTATTATGTTTAGGAATTGTATCAATTTAGGATCTACTTTGTATATTTCCAATATCTGTAGTAACCATGAGTGGGGTACACTACCAAAAGCTTTTTGGTAATCAAAGTATGAGTAGTGTAGCGACCTTTGTTTAGTTTTAGATTGGTGTGTCGCCTCTGCATCTATTATCAGTTGCTCTTTACGTCCTCGTGCTCCTTTGCAACAGCCTCTTTGTTCTTCATTTATAATTTTGTTCTGTGTTGTATGTGTCATTAATTTCTGTGTAATGACTGAAGTTAATATTTTGTATATTGTTGGTAGGCATGTTATGGGGCGATATTTTGGTGGCTTAGCTGTGTCTGCTTGATCTTTAGGTTTCAGATAAGTTATTCCACGTGTAAGTGTATCAGGGAATGTGTATGGGTCTGCAATGTAACTGTTACATAGTTTAATTAGATTTGAGTGTTTTGAGGTGAATTTCTTTAGCCAGAAATTTGCTATTTTATCTTTTCCAGGGGCTTTACAGCTGTGAGCAGAATTAATTGCTTGGGTGACTTCATGTTGCAAAATTATCACTTCAGGCATATGTGGTATCATCTTGTGTCTGTTTCTGCTTGTATCCACCATGCATGCCTGTTATGTTGTACCGGGTTTGACCATATGTTGCTCCAGAAGTTTTCCATTTCTGTTATGTTTGGTGGATTGTCTATTTTAATGTGTGTGTTATCTATTGTCTGGTAAAATTGCTTTTGTTTTGTGTTGAATGTTTGGTTTTGTTTCCTTCTATTTTCACTTTTTTTGTATCTTCTAAGTCGTTTGGTCATTGCTTGTAATTTCTGCTTCTTTTCATCTAATTGCTCTATCGCTTCTTGTTGTGAGGCTTTACCTAACGTTTTTCGTTTTTTGTCTGATATTTCTTTCCTTATAAATTGTGTTAGCTGTCCGATGTCTTTTCTCAGTTTTTCTATTCTGATTTTTAGCCTGTGTTGCCATGCTGGTTTTGTGGGTTTCTTCTGTGTGTTGGTTGGTTCTAATCTCTGCCTAGTGTATATATTTAGTGTAGTGAGTGCTCCTATATAAACCAGCAGTTGTAACTCTTCCATAGTTGTATTTTCATTTATTTTGTTGTGTATGATTGTGTTGATAGCTGTTATTGTTGTTTCAACCTGTGGGTTATTTGGTGGTCTATGCAAGAATGGTTTAATGTCTGTATTTGTGTCTTTGTACTCTATATATCTCAGCTGAAATTTTTCTTTTATAATGTGTGTGTCACTTCGTGTTCTATTTGCGCTTGTTCTGGTGGCTGTCTTAAGATTTCGGTTTCCTCTGATTGTTTAATTGATGCGTGTTGTTCTTTGTTTGTTTGCTCTGGGATGTTTGAGTCCATTACTGTATTTTCTTCTTCTTCTGATTGCATATTATTTTGTTCCAGTAGTTGTTGTACTTGCTATTTGATGTTTTCTAATTGTGACTGGGGTATCCTGTTATTTTTTATTATTACACGGATCTGATCAGCTAGTCGTTGTTCTGTTAAAAATTTTAATTCTGGGTATCTGGTAATAAATGTTGTGTATACTTGTGAACTGTATCGAGTTGTGTTGGTTCCTAAGTTTGTTGCTTGGTAATAACAGAACATGAGGTGTCAGTTAACTTCATCTGACCATCTCATCCTCTGTCTTTGTTTTCCTTCTAGAGTGGTTGCAAGAAGCATATCCTGCAAAACACCTCTATTTGGATTTAAATCATTTTCCGTGTGGCTAGCAGTGTCGTTACCATTGTGGACGGGCATAGGATTCAAGCGTCATCCCCGATCTTGACAGCGCTTGTCTGAGGCTTCCTTAGTTCTGTCCTGAACCAACTAATCACACTAAAAGGGGGGTTAGCCCTATTAATGGTTTGTTCTTTTCGTCACCTTTTACGACTGGCAGAACATACCAGGTGCCCCACGGGGTTTATTATTATTATTATTATTATTATTTCACTACCAACATCACATCATTTCTTATGAATATTCGTCTTTGTCCTCCAGCAGCTCCACCTGTGACGCCAGCATCAGCAGGTCCCAGCATGTCCCAGTCGCGCACGTGAAGGCCTCGGACTCATCCATGCAGGATCCTGTAGCTCAGCTTCTCAGCATGCTGGAGCAGGATAGCCAGGTGTTAATGTCGGTGCCAGAGGCTGCGCTGGACGGGGCATCACAGTACTGGGCTCCTTTGTATGCACCGTCCACTGATCATAATCTCACAAGGGACGTCCCGCCATCAGTGCAAGAACAGCAGGCTAACCACACTGGTGTGGATGTCGTCGATGAGAAGATACCGACCGCCAGTCCACCTCACGCTTTACTATTCACCTCAAGCTATGTGTTAACCATTAGTGCTTCAAAATGTCTTCATGTAGGACTTGAAGTTTCACAATACAGTAGCCTGTCAACTGTGTTAGTGCTGGAAAATATGCTCAAAAATATTAAAGTGAAATTTTCTATGAGTGGCATGAACTATGTCATCTAAAATCACAGATCAAGAAACATATGACTACCGAATATTATCCATCCCACTCCTACCGGGACATGTAGTACTGTGGCACTCTAACTGTGAGTATTCTATCAATGTATGATGATGCTACACTAAAAATTAAAAGTGCTGACGGTTATAGTATTTTCATGCATCACCCCACTGTTGATGACTTGTTCAATTTAGCCGTGGCTCTAACTAGTACGATAGAGAGACTAAATAGGTGGTGCCCGTATGTTCAGGCAGTATAAACCGACATCATTAACTGGCTTCACACATGTAGCATCCACGTAGATGATATAGAACATTGTTTTAGTATGTGTATAACACCAGTGCGCAAGTCTTGTGCTATTCCTCGAATAAGTGTTGAAAATGTCGAACTCAAATTTACTGACAGAATACCGGACTATTGTAATTCGTGCATAACATTATGAGATATATGTGCTGAATTTCAAGCATACAAGAAGCAGCTGTTTTCCAAATACTGTACTTCTGCTGCACCGCTTAAAAAAGAATGTACTGTTTTTTTCTCACGGTAATCAATTTGTAAATATTTTAATAAGTAAATATATTATTTTGTAATATTAAATTTGTGATTGTGTTTTTTATTTGTCAAGACCAAATGTCACCTACGTTAATCTATATGACAGTCTTCCCTTTAAATATACCACCTAGAGTTCATTCTATTGTGTAGCCGTTGTAGCTCAGTTGGTAAGGTGACTGCAGTATAGTGGCTACACATATATACATATTTTTCATCATATGAAAGCGTATTCCACTCCTTGCCCTACCACAGTAGGTATCATGGCGGGCTAGGTGAAACACCCTCGCCGCAAGGACTTTGTTGTAGGTGACTGGTCCTGTCATGATGACCAAGACCAGAAGACCAACAAGAATGGACCACTCCTTCCTGACAGCATACGAGTTATAATTGTACGTCCATCCAACTGCGGTTATACAAATGTCCTCATGGCTCTGTTAACGCACATAGATGGAGTCCTCTTCGAGCACCTTTTCGTCTCCTTCAAAACACTCTTTCAGCCCAAGTACCAGTTTCTGAAGAAAATATTAGATGGAGTAAATGGTGTAATGTACAGAGCCTTCAGTGAAAGCGACGACGTCCCCCCACCTGAAGAGGTAAAGCCTGCCTTCATATTTGACGATGTCGCTGTTAAAAAGCAAGATAAAATCCGTAAATATTTCTACTTTGGCCGTCATATGGGTGTTGATGTATTTTATCTGAGTCAGACGTATTCCAGGATCCCAAAACAGCTGGTATGGGATAACGCCAACCTCATTATAGCATTCAAACAAGACAATCTCAATTTAAAGCACATTTACCATGCTCACGTAGGGACCGACATGTCATACAATGAATATGTAAAGATATGTGCTGGTTACTGGAACCACTCACAATGCGGCTTTCTCGTTATTGATGAAACTCGTAAACTGAATGACGGTAGGTATAGCCGGAACTTCCTAGACTTGCTCCATATATAAACGTGCAAAATAGTTTAGTGCTTGACACTACAGCATGGACAAATTCACACGCATGGCACATGATCAGTCTGAGAGGTTAGGTGTGCAGAGACAGAATGTCCGCATCTACACCGATATCAAATTTAAAAATCTTGAGTCCAGACTAGTTAAAGTTGCAAGGGAACTAAACGACACTCATAAACTTCTTGCCATTAACCAAAACCGGATAGAGAACAGAATTAGCGCAATTGAGCAGCAGATAGAAGCCGAGGCTGTTGTTATTGAAGAAGATAGTGTAGGAAAATAGGAGAAGAAGAAGTACAACAAAGCATATATAAAACCAGGTGATATTCCGAACTCTCATTAGTATCCTTCGAGATGTCGACAAAGCATAAAGTCATTCAGGCGCGCAAAGCAGTTCGACATAAATTACGTTTGCTGAAGTTGGGACATTCCGATCGCGAGCAAACTCTAAAAGAAACTTTTAAACCCATTACCGAATCTATCACCAAGATGGCTTCGCGTGATAATGGTCCAATAGCAGAATTCACAATCCAGTATCCGCCCGTTAAGATAGACAGAACATTTGGTGTCGGCAGGGAGAGACCGTACAAGCTAGGCTCTCAAACTATAAATTTATCCGATAGCACAATACGCATTGGGGATGCAGAGTTTAAAAGAACGCCTGGCTTAATGAACCTAATCTTCCTAAGGCCATCAAAAAACTGAAAATACTCTGCTGATGATCACAAAGTCTATCGTGAAATACTATACTTGACTGATCTGTACAAAAATCCTGACAGAACACTGAGAAAGCTGGAAAACTCTAAATACACGACCATTATACAACCCTTACTTAATGAACAACCTAAAAGCATTGGTGAGAGTGTAGACTTCCAGCATAAAGGAGTGAGCAATCATCCCCTCAGTACATATATTAAGATGAGCTGGATGAACTAATAGACAGACTTGGACTGTTGATGGCTTCGGCTGCTGTGGGAAATACAGCTCATTCGAATGAGGTTGTATCCATAATCTGCGAGCTTCGAGAGAGAGGTATCATCGAATAAGTATGGAGACCGTGCTTCGAGAACTACACAAGCCAGCACGCAAAACATACCCTCGTAGGCATGTCAGGATTAAGGGACTGGATGACTTGTGGCAAGCTGATCTTGTAGATATGAATCGATATTCACAATAATGTATTCAAATACATTTTAATGGCTATTGATACATACTCTAAATTCGCATGGGCATTACCTGTGAAAACGAAAACCGGTAGAGATGTTGCTGTGGTGTTTAAGCGTTTGCTGCAGACAGGAACGAATCGATGCCCGGCCAATCTTCAAACCGATCACGGTGGAGAGTTTTACAATGAACATTTCAAAACTGTGATGGAGCGGTATGGCATACACCACTACTCCACGTTTACCCACCTTAAAGCTAGTATCGTCGAGCGGTTGAACAGAACAGTCAAAGCTCAAATGTGGATGCATTTTAATCTTCGCGGTTCGTACAAGTGGATAGATATCCTCCCACAGATAATTGCAAAGTATAATCGAACCAAGCATAGTACAATAAAAATGAGACCGATCGATGTTCGCGATAATTTACTCATGGACACAGTATATTTCCGGATTAAAATGCTGGACCCTCGCAAGCAGAGGTTCAATGCAGGTGACTTAGTACGTACTTCAAAACAGAAGACAGCGTTCGAGAAATCGTACTTACCAAACTGGTCCGCCGAGATATTCACAGCATCCAAAGTGCAGAGAATGAACCCTAGGACATATATCTTGAAGGATGGCAAGGGTGAGGAAATTGCAGGATGCTTTTGCACTGAAGAATTGCAGAAGAGTTCTCATCAAACGCGTCATCAGACATCGCGGGAATAGAGCGCTAGATAATGGTTAGGATGTCCATCATCAGAAAACAGTTGGATTGACGCTGACAATTTGGTATATAACAGAGAGCCTAGACATCTATCACGTTAGTAGCTTACCATGCACTTTAGGTGACATATCATAACAAGAGGTGAAGGTGGTGTTCTCGACAAATTACCTGTTGAATTGCACATTCCCGGATATAAATTCTGTGGGTCTGGAACAAAGCTCCAGAAACGTCTGGCAGGCGGTGATAAAGGTATTAACCTACTAGACGAAGCCTGCCTTGAACACGACCTCGCATACGCTGCAAATAAGGATCTCCCAGCACGCCACGTCGCTGACCGAATATTAGCGGATAAAGCCAAGCAAATAAGGCGAAGAAAAGATCTAGGAATAGGCCAACGCGTTGCTGCATTCGTGGTTGATAAAACCATGCGTGGAAAAATGAAGTTGGGCTTGGGGGTGATGAATTTCAAACGAATTATGAAAGCAGCTCGAACAGCTTTGCGTGCGAGGAACAACCGCAGTTGTTTGAAAAACTGTATTCTCACTTCGATGTGTGCGGCAAAACGTGTGTTGAACGGTAGGACCAAGAAGAACAAGGCTGCAATTAAACCACCTAGGGTCCTACCAAAGACTTCAGGTGGAATTACCCCGTTCCTCGTTCCAGCCCTTGCAGCCCTGACTGCTGTGGGGTGGCGTACAGGCGGGGCTGCAGCTGTCGCCAAAACGGTTAAAAACGCCCAGAATGCTCATGCCCAACTAGAGGAAGCCAAAAGACATAATCGCGCTATGGAGGCAGCGGCTATCGGAAACCATACAAGAAAGGACTAGGTCTTTTCATAAATAAAAAAAAGTCCGTTAGTTGTCCTACCTGACCGAGCGCCCACGAATAGAGATCGAGTAAAAATTGTTAAAGAAAAACTTCACATTCGCGCATTCCGAGAGGTCTTTATGCGCGATACATTACCGAAGATCATGTGGAGGACTAATGAGTGCGGAATTGTAAACTTAGATGCTGCTGGGGGTCCAGGTACCCATTGGGTCACGTATGTTAAAAAAAGGCCAAATACAGTTCAGTATTTCGATTCATTCAGGGATTTACAGCCACCTGAAGAATTACAACGCTACTTCACCAGAAAAAGACGCGTCTTCTACAATTTCCGGCGATATCAGGACTTTAACACATACCTGTGTGGTCATCTCTTCGTTATGTTCCTCATCACAGAGACGGCGAACCCCCACTAGAATGTGTCATCGTCAGATCATGTGTGCGATGTATAAAAGAGCTGTCATTGAACAGATGACCGTCATTTGATGTTTAGATGCACTCTGACTTTAAAAGAGCGAGGATCAGAAGTATTACGTGCAAATTACTTTCCGCCGATTGATTTAAGTGCAGGGGTGAGAAGTATTGCACTGATTGTTCTAGAGACGTATAAGAGCATTCCAAATATCACACAGAGCAACAGTAAACTACATCTCCAAATTGACAGCCGGAAGGAGATTCTACAAATACAATCTGGTGCCTACGATGTTAATGATTTAAACGAACTCTTAAAACAGTCAGGAAAAGGTACTGAACTATGGGCGAACATTAATACCCTTAAATCTGAAATACTGACAGAGTGTGCTACGATCGACTTTACACAGAGATATTCAATTGGTCCACTGCTAGGTTTTGCGAAGGATCGTGTTTTGGTGAAGGACGCCAGTAAATTTTACACATCAGATCATGCTGTAGATATACTCACGGTGAGTACAATTCACGTTGAGTGTAATATTGCCACAAACTCATACCTGAATGATAAATTAATCCATTCAATTTACGGATTCTTTCCTACAGTTGGCACAGGGTATAAAATAGTTCAAGCCCTCACAAACGCTATATATCGCCCGGTCACTGTTCAGACACTGGACTACCTTGAACTGCGTATTGTGGACCAGAATAATCAGCTTGTTAACTTTAGAGGAGAAGAGATAATTGTACACCTGCATCTAAGGCGAGATGTGAATAAGGTATAAGGCTAGCACACCGAGCTCACAACCCGTCAGTGCAACGCGGAAGGGCAAGGTGATAACACGCATTAATTACGAATTCCTCATTTCAGCAGGTCTAAAACCGCAGAATGACGTCGCTCAACGTAACTCAGTCAGTAGAGTACGATGACCGAATTATTCGTCATGAATACCACTCACACAATCCCTACGCTTCAAGCACATTTAACAAAAATGATGACATTAGGATTGTTGTCCATCATCAGGACGCGGTAACTCTGCCTAGCAAGAGCTTCCTCTACCTGGACTACACATTTAAGAAAGCTGACGGCGCTGGCGTAGCGCTCTCGAAGCTCACCCGAAATGCTGTAGCATTCCTGTTTCAAGAGATACGTTATGAACTCAATGGAGTTGAAATCGACCGCACGCGCAATGTCGGTATTACAACCCTTAAGATGTACGTTTCAGCCTCACCCTCTGATTCAAACAGTTTGGAAAATGCTGGGTGGTTCATAGCTGCAGCGGATGGGGAGGGTGGACAAAGCCGATTTACCAAGTGCATCCCACTAAAAATGCTTATGGGTTATTTTGAGGATATGCAGCGAATAATTATCAACGCTGAAGAGGAACTTATTTTGGTGATGAGTGCAAGTGATGCGAATTCAATCTCTCAAACAGCTGCAAAGAATGTTCAAATCAAGATTAATAGCATCTCATGGAAAATGCCTCACATCACCATTGCCGACGAGGAGCACTTGAAGCTCTTAAAAGTTCTGAATGCTCGCACCTACCTACCACTAACTTTCCAATCATAGGCGATTATTTTGAATACCCAGTCCTACCTACAGTGTCCACACATACTTGGGCTATTAAAACATCAGTGCAGTTGGAAGCACCTCGATTCATCATACTCGCATTTCAAACTCAAAGGCGTGCTAATGTATCAAAGGACTCGACTGAATTTGACCACTGCAAGTTAACTAACGCCAGAGTCTACTTGAATTCACAATACTACCCATACGAGAATTTACATCTACAGTGGGACAGCAATGTATACAGTCAGGCATTTGACATGTATGCGAGATTTCGAGCATCTTACTATGAAGGTGTTGAAAATGAAGCATGCCTACTCAGCCCACAGAGTTTCAAGAAGCTAGCGCCAATAATCGTGATTGACTGTTCAAAACAGAATGAGATAATTAAATCAGGGCCTGTATATGTATGGATTGAATTTGAATCTTCAGCAAACTTACCTGATGAGACTTCGGCATATACTCTCGTTCTGAATGATCGTCTCATTAACTACTGTCCGCTCACTGGTGTAGTGCAACGAGTTGTATAAATTAATACTCACTCTGTTAGGTCTAGGGCAGATCACGATGTTACCTGAAGGTGTGAGGATCGTAGCTGACGTTCCAGGATTTTATTATGATGAGTGCAGGCGATTCATAATTAAAGACTCTACATTAATAGCATTCACGCATTGTGATGGAATAGTAGGAACATTTGCATCAAGAGTTGAATCGCCGAAACCGCTGGAAGACGTCAATAAGACAGTCAGAAGCGCAATGTGGCTAACAAAATTCTATCATGGGATTCAGTGGGATGACCCTGGCGTCTCTTATAAACATTTGCTGCAAGTGTTGAGAGTATTTGATCACAAGGAGACAATAATCTACGTTAAAGGCGATGAGAAGATTAGCTGGCTGCGTCGAATCTTCAAATATGCGGCTACCCAGAACCTGGAATACTACGATTGTCCACCTATCCATCAACTTAGTCAGTGAACATGTGAATAAGAAACAAATTGTTTTGTGTCTGCATGTGAAAATGTAAAATTACTTTTAAAATGGCTCACAAATAAATAAATTATTTTTTTCTCCATAAGAATACTTGTTGTTTTCTTTCTGTGACACCTACATCCATAGAAGTAAGTTTATTGGTGATACTGTGCATGAAGTGCATTCCGCTGGAGCTGTCTGAGCCAGTTTACCTGCTTCCACCTCGGCTGCTCGGCGATGAAAGTGACAGGACCTGAAAGAGGGAAAGTGGCAGGGTCCACTTCGTCAGATGCCTGCTGTTTAAAGTGACACGACCTGGAAGAGGGTGCTGTTGTCTGTTTGCAACCGGCGGACGAAGCCCAGGACTCGTCATTAGAATTCGTTTGTGTCTTTAAAGCAGTAAAAACATTATACCTCTCCTCTCTGCAGTGCGCTGTGGCTCTATCAGCGTTTTGTATATATCTATCATTTTTTTAATAAAAAAGAATGATCATGATCGACGGTAAAATAATGACATTAGAAATTTTTTTGCAATAAAATGAGTTAGTTTATTTTCGAATTCAGAATTTTTTTTAAAGTGTTTGCGAAATATCAGTACAATCATGGAGTTTTTTTTCACATTATATGAGTTTACAGATACATTATTTCTGATCATGTAAAAAATGCAATTTCTGCTCTTTTGCAGATACGTGTTTTGCATTATTCATAAGTAGTGTGCTGAGATGACTATATATATGTATTACAACTAAAGCGGAGGTATCACAAGCTAATTACAGTATCTTACAAGGTAAATAATAGTATAGGTAGTAAAGTTCCACAGGAAAGACTTTTTATTAACTAATGGCAAACGTATTTTTACTTTTTACTTCAAGTTAGCGGCTCTAAAACATTTTCCAGTACAAAGACCAATTGAAAATACATTTCATTCAAGTAAGTTGGTCTAAACATTTTTTTCCCCCTACAACAATAACCAGATGAACATACATTGGTCATTATAAGCATTTGATCCAATAAAATGAACACACACACACACACACACACACACACACACATATAATGAATGTAATTTGTGGAACTCACATACCTAAAACTAGTTCTGACTGGATGGCTAGTGGCAGGTGAAACTTATAAACTAAAATCTATAACAACTACTCACATCGAAGCAGATATGAACTGCATAAAATTGTTTTTTTTTCTTCTTCATTATAAAAGGTCCTTGAAGGTCTTAAATTTTATCTTTTTGTTCATATATACATTAACTAGTAATACTCGTCAAGAAATATATACAAATATATATAAATAATTTTTAATAATTTTATTTTTAGTTTGTTGTTTTTTATTTTTGTTTTTTTTATGATTTTTTCTTCTGTATAATAAATAATATTTATATTTACACACAGACAAACTCAACACAGGCTCACACACTCAGACATACACAGAAGTACGCAATCTGATACACACCACAAAACACTCTCATTCAGTATTTACACTATGATGAAAGGGTCATACTACTACTCTGCAGACACTCTCGCCATCTTTCTCTCCCTCTCTCTCTCTCTCTCTCTGTCTCTCTCTCACTCTCTCTCTCTCAGTCTCTTCCTCTCAATCAGAGTCCCCCATCCCTTCTCTCGCTACAAGTGAGCAGTGTGAGCACAGGCGAGTTTCAATGCCGTCATCACAGATGACCCTTTTATCGTCATGAGGCGACAGATCGATTTTAAACTGCAGCACAGTGTATACCTCGTGCGCTATCGATCGAATGCTAGTTTGCCTGACCATATGCGGTGGCTGCGGTTCAGCACCGTGAACACCACCACGTAGGCAGTGCAAATAGTCATCGATAGACTGAGCTCGTGATGCCATTCGCCGTACCCCCTTAGCTCGTCTCTGAGTGGGACCTTCCAATGTGCAATATGCATACATCTTGGACCAAAGACCTACAAACTCTAAAACCCATGAGACCGATAACATTCTTGTTTCGTGGAACATTACCATAAGGATTATCGGCCGCATAAGAAGACGTGTCGAATTCATTGGCGTGGTACCTAACTACTTCATATGGATCGCAGTTCACCCAATAGATGAAACTATCTGTATCCATATAAAGTAATTTAGGATCTGCGAAATGAGTTTTCGGGAACTCATAATGAAAGCGGTACATGTGGAATTTGGATAGGTCTAGTATGCACATCCCTATGTAGATAGGTTTAGTAAACTCTTCTGCAGTTTTAGCCATCTTCACAGCAACAAAGTTCTTATTGAAACTGGTGACCCATTTAAAATTTGGTCTGGCAATGCATTTTCTTACGGCATAACACCCATGCCATTACGTTTTAATAAAAATTTCACGTCGTTCCATCAAATTCTCCATAGTTCTACCGAAATTTGAATTATTCATTAATTTATAAAAATCTTTCTCAAAGTCACATGACATGTAAGTTCTCTGTCTCGTATTCAGATCAATATATTCCTTCAACCAGGGGGACTGCTTGAAGGAGATGGCCCAGGTGATTTTAATGAGCTCCATACCCAAGCTGAGGCATTGCTGGAGGCTACGACGATGAGTAATGTACCTCTGCTTGTCCCCCAGTGGCGTCATCAGTTTCGGTGTGGAACCTCCTTGTGGAACTAGTTGCTCTGAACACAGCGACAAATCAGCATGCGCGTCATGCAAACTAATAGGGTATGTGAGTTCTGGCTCCACAACATACCCCACATGAGAATCGGCGGCCATACCCCCCCCCCCCTGACTATTCCACTTCATCCCGTGCATTCATCTTCGGACAGCCATGTAAACTCGTCAATCGGCAGCGATTGCATCATAGCGTGCCCGCATAAATTATTGATGTCTAGATACATTATCTAACTTGAATCAAGGAATGCTTTGAACCTGTCATCCATCCGTCGGTTATTTGCTTTCGCGTGTCTATGAAGACATTGGCAAAGCCCCCCACGGATCCACTGCTCGAAGAAAAGAAGCATGTCAGCATCGGTCAATAATTCGATGCTGCACTTCGTTTTCTTGAGCATCGCATCCCAAGACAACCCAGGTGCCATGTAATAAAAGGCGGGGTCCAGAGAATATGTGGTCAAACATAGACTCCGCAACTTCTCGAAAACGTCCGCAAGCAAGCGCATGTCTGTGTACTCTCCTAAATTAGGAATATTGAATTCCCGCCAGACATTCACGGCACGTTCATACTCTGCATTCGTTACGGTGTCGCCTGTGAGGTTGCTGGAGAATGCAGTTATGTCGGTAGCCTGGTTTCGTCGAGTTTGGCCGTGCTATCCACATACTCGTATGGGAAAACGCCTTTCCTAGTCACAAGTTGAAACTTTTCCTCATCGGGAAACGCAGCTCGAGTGATATGCATTTCTCCATGAGCTAGAGTCTCAACAAGTTTCTGTAGTGGTGCCTGCATAAAACGTAGTGTATCGAGGAAGCACAGCGTAATTCTCGGCGTCATTCGTTTGGAGAATGAAATACACTCCTCAACGCTCTCAGGTAGGACACTGACCTGATCTTTCTCCAAACCGAAATCATCCACGTGCTCAACTAGAAAGTGAGTGTCATACCGACTTAAATTATGGAAGAAAACTGGCATGTGCCTAGGTAATCGGTACTTCAAATTGCATGCATTGTGAGCTGCACCGCGGAATTCCCCTGTAAGATGACAGTGATCCCTACGAGGAGTTTCCGCTTTTCTGTCTAACGGCAGCCCACAAATATGACACTCGGTGGCGTTATTATACAAATCTTCATTCTCCTTCGATTTGGTAATGGGAACGTTGCCGCTGTACAGTGTATCAACTTCCAGTAAAAATTTTTCGAGCTGAGAGAGCAACCAAATCGATGGATTATCCCCGACGTAAGATTTGTATCGGTTAAGGTTGGTGTCATATGACAATACAATTTGGTACGCTGCAGTATATGGTACGTGTTTCTCTGTAAAGGTAGTGTGTGAGGTCGTAGGATCGCCTTCACAGCGGGTCACAGAAGCGAGGAGGCACTCAAAGTCGGCGTACACACCGCTCATGGTGGTTTGTTTTCCCGGCTAGGCATGATAACCCGTACCGCATCCTTGGAGGTACAGTCTACTAGATGCGTAGCTAATAACTGTTCAGATGAGAAATAATTAAGGCACCTTAAACAAATATGTTTTACACAAGAATGAGGTGGTAGTTGGGAGGAAAGGAGCTGGGACGTGTCCTTGATCCAGACATAGTGATAATTGTCACCTTAAGAAAAGAGAAGCATATTTACATGCTCACTGGCAAATTTTGAGAAATGGAGGGGGCCGACTACTGGCTCATCTGACTTGCTTTCCTTCTCCAGGCCATAAACGTGTACCCATATTCCAGGATTTTGTGCCTCGAATTTAGGTATGTCCTGGACCTTGACGGGGAACTCAATACCATCAAAGTTATAATATGTGACTTTGTATGTACTTTGTATGTACCTGGATGATGAGGGCTCTATAATCTCTATAATTACACTTTCTTTCACAAGCCAGGATTGACCATGCAAAACAAGTCTGATCTTTATTTTGGACATAAATGCATGCATATTTATTTGGTATATGTTTAGGGAGCTTGATATAGCTACACCCTCCATTTAAGGGATCATGGACACGTATATGGATGTCCATGTGTAGAATTCTGCTGAGTGCCTTAGCTGAGCCATTGACTTCCATCTCGGAAAACCGGCCCAATATGACACTCAAGGTGAATTTATGAAACCACTCGGCGACTGATGTGCTCCACGTTATCACGTCATTATCCCCCCAAAGATGATGGATGCTGGTCTCTCCATCACCAGACTGAACTTTGGGGGGGGGGGGAGGGTGATAACTCAATGCAGAGCACTGCACTGCACTTAACAGCGGGATAACGCGAATTTTGGACGACCTTGAGAAGCTCAGTTTCTAGGACAAGGAGGCATAGGTTTTCAGAGTCCAACAGGATCGCCGTACCCCCCTGCCCGGTTTTCGATCCTAGTGATCAAGATTCGCTCCTCAAAGGCGTCCGCAATCGCAGAGTACTGCAACTGAGGTATGGTATCGCCGACCTGACCTACTTCTCTAAAAGGGCGGTAGAGAGAACTGCCACTAGCCACAGGATCAGTAATGCTAGAGCTATAACCAGGTGAGGCGTGCTGTACCTCACACGATGGTGGTGGTGCACGTGCTGGCTGCTGTGAGGGACCAGTCTGAGCAGGCGGGGACGTGCTCTGTGACCTTGGTAGCGGCTGGAGGCGCAGGTGATGCACGTGGCGGCCGGCAGGCGCCAGGCTGCGTGACCTCGGCGACGGCAGGTGCAGCTCTGCGCGCAGTGGCGAGGGTCGTTCTAGCCGGAGAGGTACGTCTCCGCGGGCGTTGTTTGGCCACGACAGGGACAGGCACGCGCGCGACTGCAAGCTGGGAGTCGACCGCTGTAGAGATAAAATTAAATAAGTACACTGTCTATGGCGATTAATTCTAACGAACACAAACGTGGTTGTAATGAGAGTGAGTAATTACCTTTCTGGCACTGACTCCAGGGCACGAATAATTGATCTGGGCAGTCTATTGCCCCCTCAAAAAATTTATCGAGTCCATCATCCTATAAGGACTTACAGTCACCGAGAACAAAAAGCGAACGATGCGGCCGACGATGGACGAGTGAGAAAGATGAGCAGGGGGTGGCTCCTTACGTGAATGAGTTCACTAACAACTCTGGTGGCTGAAAGCTGAACTACGCAGATGCTTCCAGCACATGAGGGAGGGCTGAGCATTTTATAAAATTATAGAAAAGTAATTGATCGTATTTAGAATGGAGAGTGAATTGAGGACTTGAGTTCATAAAGTGTGTTGAGATGGGTGATTTATTATTAAAAGTATGGTATATAGGTGTAACTGGATGTTCATGGTATTAAGAATGGCGTTAGTAAGGCTGAAGGACATGATTTAAAAAGTATGGAGATGATTATCGTTAGCCATTTTTTTTTCTTGGTAAAGGGAAGGTTAAGTATTTATATAAAATTTTGTTGAGTTCTTATTTTGTGTAGATGTGGATTTGAGTTGCGAACTTCGCGTTAGATCGTCTTGCGGAGGGGATTAGCTACGAGCGCGCGATGGATTGCAGTATTTCGCGGTAAACTAGCGAGCGATATTCTCGGGTTAGGTACTGGAAGGCGTGCTGTGGCCATGTTCTAGATCGCGTGGATTGAACAACAGTATTCAGTTCATAGTTAGAATATTTACGGAGGAGTATTTCAGACAAGTGTACAAAGGTGGCGACTGTGACGTGGGCGGCCTCGCGCTTGTGGCACGAGAGAGAGAAGCAAAGGTGACTTAGGTTAGCGGCTTTGTTTGCTAGAAGTGGAGTACACATTAGTACATGTTAACGAATAAACA
This sequence comes from Schistocerca piceifrons, assembly GCF_021461385.2. NCBI lineage: Eukaryota > Metazoa > Arthropoda > Insecta > Orthoptera > Acrididae > Schistocerca > Schistocerca piceifrons. Next base: position 2,397,079 of record NW_025728455.1, on the reverse strand, counting down.
TGGATCGGTAAAGGGACATAGTGGTCAGTAGAGAGTTTAACTATTTCATTCGTCCAGGTGGACGAAAATTGATTTCAGGTCGAGGTGGACTTTGCATTTTCGGACGAGAGACGTTAATTAAGTGGTCGATTCAATTAAACAGTGATGGGCACTTTATGTTATATTAAATTGATTGTGCACACGACTAGGGACATGCAATCACTCTTGTATACAGGAGTGTGTTGCTAGTGAAAGGATATTGTTTGGATAATGAGAATAGGGTGATTAGTTAAGTTAGGGCCGAACACACATGCTGTTGTGGAAGTTTCCAGTCTTAAGGAAATAGCTTTTGGCGCAAAAAGCGTGGCATGGCATTCTTTGTCCGAGAAATACACGTGGTAGATGGTGAACGGTTGGTCTTGGCAGGTACTAACTTGTTCGGGAAAAACAATTTTGGCGGGAAACGTGTAGGCAACGGACAGTTGGAATGTCAGCAAGTGTGAGTAAAACAAGTTTTTACAAGGGCAGTCGTGAGGTAGGTATGGACAGGGTGCAACGTGTCCTGCAGAAAGAAAATTGGTGGGAAACATGTGGCATGGCTTTCTTTCTTTCCTAGAGATATGCAGGTTTCACCATGCTTCTTTGGCCAGGGGGTAGACTCTCCTGTCTGGGATAATATGTTGTTGTTGTTGACGAGAACGCTGGACCGGCCGTAACGTGGGGGTATGCGGTCGCTCCCTTACCTGTGGCGACCGTGGCAGGTAGGAGTAGGACCCTCTGCTGGCGACGATTTCAACTAAACCAGTTCTCGTGTGAATGTCGTGGTGAGCGCACTGGGTGCAGCTGCCATCTCCAAGATGTGTGTACTAAGTGAGACGGAGGACAAGTGACGACCGTACTTACTGAAATAAAGACTTGCATCATCCTTTCCTGCCAATTCACAGGAGGTGACTTATGTTAGTACAAGTGCCACTTATTATTATTATTATTATTATTATTTGACATGGTTACGATAGGTAAGCAGTGAAAAAAAATATAAGTGAGTGGGAATGTGGGCTATTTCGTACATGTGATAGATTATGGTGTTGGAATTTGAAGTTGGGACAGATTTTTGTAGTGAGTGTAAAGGAAATGATTTTCTGACTGCAGATATTGGACATCTTGATTCTATGTTAGTGGAGGCAGGCAAATAATAATAATAAATGATAAATGGTAATAAAGGCCAGTACGGTTTTGCATTCATTATCCTGTTGGAATTTGAATTTCGCGCCTATTTTTTCTGGAGGCTTAGGTTAGTGGACACAGCCCAATTGGTCTATTTTCCCGCCAAAATTCAAAATTCCCGCCATTTTTTCTGGAGGTTAGGTTAGTGGACATAGCACAGTTGGCCTATTTTCCCGCCAAAATCGGCCATCTTGGATGACGTCATGCGCTGTTGCCAAGTCTACATGCCGCCATCTTGGATGATGTCATCGCCTCCATCTTGAATAAATTTGGCAACAATACAGCATGTCATAGCACATAGTTTGCCCCACAACTCATGTTAACTGACAGTCGCTTGCCCCATGCCGGCGCATAAATACAATGCTGCAGTTCCTTTGTTGTTCAGAAATACGATGGATTGTTTCTTCGGACATGCATGCATGCATAAATGCATGCGAGTCCGAAACAACATTGCACTGTATTTCTGAAGAACAGATGTAGAGCAGTATAGTACTGATCGAAGAAAAGCTCTCGTCCGACGAATAAATTTTGACCATTATTTTAGTCACATTGCTTTCGTTTGTTTACGTGCATAGGACACGTTTCAGTTGTGGTTCATATCCTTCAAACGGCTCTAAGCACTACGGGACTTAACATCTGAGGTCATCAGTCCCCTAGAACTTACAACTACTTAAACCTAACTAGCCTAAGGACATTACACACATCCATGCCTGAGGCAGGATTCGAACCTGCGACCGTAGCAGTCGCGCGGTTCCGGACTGAAGAGCCTAGAACCACTCGTCCACCGCGGCCGGCTCGGTTGTGGTCTGAGGAAAACATCAACAGCACTGGAAATTATGAGCAATGTGTCGCAAAATGACTTGCGCACCAAGATGTAACCTATGGATGCTAATATCTGTAAGTAATGCTTTCAGGTGTACCTAGTGACGTAAGGAATTGCTGGTATCTCCAACCATTCAGTGCTTACTTTTCCGATTTTTCTGTACCACTACACACTTCCTTCGGTTACCTAGTTAACGATTCCTTGATACCTGAGGATGTATCCTATCAATCGATTCCTTCAATTGGTCAGACAGGGCCACTGTTGTTTATATTAGTTCGATCCTATACTTCTTGATTATGTATTCGATTTAGCTATCTTCAGAATTATTCTGTATCAAATTTCAGATTCTACAACGATGAATGCATGACTGTTGTATGCTTGCCATCATCCTCCCATAATAACAACGTATGGGGGGTGTGTGGGCATAGCCAGACCTTCTGAAACTCATCTGGACTGGTCCCCTCTAACTAAAGAATAGGCTGCCTCCCCCTTCGGGAACCATATGTTGGTCTGACTGCTGTATAGACGCCCCTTCCTCGTTTTTGCATCTACAGTATGGCTGTCTGCACCACTGGTGCAGACACGGCACCCCACCTCTGTGTGGCCTTGTTGCTAAACTGTGGAGGAGGAGGTGGGACTGGAGTATTGCAGTCTACGCTGTCCAATATTTTCCTTGGTTCATAAATGACATGAGGGTATCACAGGCTCTCTGTCTCCTCCCTTGGACTCATAATCGCCAGGTAAGACTGTCTATACGTCTACTGAATCCTTTAAGTCTTCTTAGTCTTTGTTCATATTTCTAGAATGAAATTTTCATTCTGCAGTGGAGTGTCCGCTGACATCCTGGCAGATTAAAACTGTGTGCCGGACCGAGACTCGAACTCGAGACCTTTGCCTTTCACGGGCAAGTGCTCTTCATATTCTAATATAAAATTAAGTATTTGTATCTCTAGGTATACAGTTAAAACAGAATGAAGCGATTACCAGTGGTTATAGATATTCCGTAAGGAGAAAATTTATTTTAGATTCTTTATAGGTATTTTGTATGAAGCCCTTGCCGACACAGACAGTATGTAAGCGACAACATTTCGTAACATACATTTAGAAGCGTATGTGGATTAATTGATGCATCAGAAGTGAGCGATTTGTGTTGTGGAATGGTTTTGGACAAAGATATTTCACATAACCCCAGGAAAAGAAATGAGTTGGTGTCAGGGCCAGAACTCTAGCGGGCAGGGAACGCAGTACCGTCGTGGCAAGGACGACGGATTCAACGTTTTGGGAGGTGCTGATTCTAAAGTGTGCAGCGGCTTCCGATTCGCAGCTCTTGCATAACGATGGAAATTCTGAAGTTAATTTTACATTCTCTGTAATGCTTATCAATGTACTGGTAAGTGTTAGCTGCAGTCAAGTGTCACCGCTGTAGTGATTTTGGGTTGGCCCGTACGGTGGGCCCCAAACTGTACGGTCTCGGTCCGTGTCGCTGGCCTCCCACGCCCTACGTTATAACGCCCACAGCCGCGCTGTCGCAACCGGGACTCAGTTTGGAGCACAGACAGGATTTCAGCTGACCGCAGACCTCTAACCGCCTGCGGTCACAGCTGTGATATGACGTCAGTACTCGTGTCCGCTGTTCCAAGACACACACGTAAACACGTGGAGCTTCCCGGCGCACATCCGCAATGACGTCGGTACGCAAATACGCGTTCCTGCGACAGTGGCTTTCCGCCAAAGGCGAAACATGGCCTTAAATGGCAAGTACGTGTATACTGGATGGAGGCCACGTCTGTGACAGGTCGTGTCACTTAACACTAGCCTTAAAATGGTTATGCAGGTTCTTAGCTAGGACTTCAAAGTGTCAGGAAAGACATTCACAAGCTCCACTGACACACGTGTGAAGAATGTGAAATATGCATTTGAGAATAATTAGTCCACGACATTTTTCAGTTAACCGAGTAGCAACAGAGTTTCTCAATCGCATCATATAACTGGCCATCACCAGTAGCAAATCTTGTAATACTGTTTTCAGAAACATTGTACTCAGAAAATGAAAGCATTAGATTAGAAAAAGGTTTTTACTTGTTGCACCTTCGTTTGCCTTATCACAATTCACAATGTTTTAAAATTTCACAAAGGTTCCAAAATATACTTTCAATTTTATTTGTGTCGTTAACAAAATATCAAACCAGAACACACGACGTTTTAACAGATTCTACTTTTGTTTACTCATCAGTGAAAACAGTGAATCTCGTGTGTCTCAGTTTTCCTGCAAGTTCGTTCTACGTTGTTATGGCTCTCTGCTATCACATTATTTATGATCTGGAAAGATTTAGTTCAACGCAGTTAGCCGCGTGGCCTGAGGCGCGTTACCACGGTTCGGGCGGCTACCCCCCGCCGCAGGTTAGAGTCTTCCCTCGGGCATGGGTGTATGTGTTATCCTTAGCATAAGTTAGTTTAACTTAGATTAAGTAGTGTCTAAGCCTAGGGACCAATAACATCAGCAATTTGTTTCGATAGGAACTTATCACAAATTTCCAAATTTCCTTTTCAACGCAATTGTGTAGCGTCACAAATTTTAGAATCAGGAAAGCGACTGTGAACTACGCCGTCCAGGTGATTTTGCAAGAAAGAAACGAAGGTTGTTCTGCCAGGAATCCTGCCAAGTCAACGTGGGCATGATTATTTAAAGACACATCATTTGTTGCTCATGTACTCGAAATTGTCTACCTTTTATACGACACCACTTCAATTTTTTTGACATTATTTTCAGTTATAAAATGTATTTTGACACATATCAATTCAGTCACAACATTTACGTTACAGATGCTACATACAGCCCTTTCTGAGTACGATTCAATAGCGCCGAACCAACCTTTACAGTCACGAGGCGTTTCCCACACTTTCCGTATTTTTGTTTTCCAATCTTACATTTAAACAAGGCCGCTGTACATTTCTTGGGAGTACTAGAACCTCTATCACTGTCTTCTATTCCCACTGAGATCGTTTTGCACTACTTAACACCTTATAGATAGCTCACTGCCCTCACCTGAACCAGTGACTTAACTGTAATGGATTTCACTCCCGTAAGAGCGAGCCACTGCGCACCTTGCGAGGCAGTCAGTGCATTCAGTTCCCCAGCGGATTCACCACGGGGAATGACCTAAATTTACTTACGCAGCTGCAGCATAAGGAAATTGGGTAATCGCACGACCAGACAAACTGACATGTAGGTTGCTCAGAATCGTATTTGTGAAATAAACTGCCATAAATTAAAGAAATCGTAAAAACTAAAATAACAATAAAGATGAAATCTTATCAAAAGTAAGCGTTTAAGGAGCATGATCCGAAGGGTGGGTCGTAATGTCCGTGCGCCATCGTAAAGTATCGTACATGCGCGATCCAGATCGTACGGCTCGAAAAATTGCGCGCCAGCCGAAAATTCCAATTGTCGCCGGACTTTTGTTAAAAAATGGTTCAAATGGCTCTGAGCACTATGGGACTTAACATCTGAGGTCATCAGTCCCCTAGAACTTAGCACTGCTTAAACCTAACTAACCTAAGGACATCACACACATCCATGCCCGAGGCAGGATTCGAACCTGCGACTGTAGCGATCGCGCAGTTCCAGACTGAAACGCCTAGAACCGCTCGGCCACCGTGGCCGGCCGCACTGTACATTATTGATAATATAAAATGTACACGCTTATAAGCTTACGACGAAACAAGAGATCCGGCCACCTGATATTCGTGTGAACTCAAAAACTTGTAAGTCTTGCAGATAAGCAAATTATTCTGCAAACAGGGAACAAACATTCAACTTTGTCCGAATGTGTATAAAGTCAAATTATTCCTACGCTATGAACAATTTCCAAGCCTTTCCCTTGATAAAATACGACAGAGTGATGAATGGTTGTGGGGTGAGACCACGAAGACAACACAATGTGTGTGCTCTGCGAGTGTCCCAAGGAAATCTTATTAACTGGTGAACTTTGTGTCACTCACGTCATGTTGATGAGGGACAAGCCCGTGCCAAAGACTTCACTGGGATTAACTGTACATTTAATGCAAGTGTTTTTGTCGAATAAGAAAGAGGAATGTACCTATCAACATCTGTTACCGGTGTGTAAAGGCTGAATGACTATTCACAACGGAGCTACGCATTGTATCGTAGTTATTCAGGGGGCATTGTAACACCCCACATTCAAAGTAACTGTGTTTTTTTAGAACCTTTGTGTTAAGATTGTGACCACAGAGTCGAAGTTTTTCTTTGTATTATCTGTGTAATAAAAGACGGCGCGGCCTTCAAATTTTTTGAGACCAGCTAGGAGAAGCCAGAGTGTTCACACGTGTCTTTCTGCTGTCCAGCTTTCATAATGTGAGCAACAGGGACTGTAATTGTAGTAATATTACAACATACTAGCTTGTCTTGAGTTACTTAAATGCTGTTTTATTATAAATAATCCAGTTCACGTGTTTAATTTCATCATTCACTGTGTAACAACTTTAATTTTCAGCGTATCTAGCAGGGAAGTCGAAACGTTTCTGTGTGTTACTGATCCGTCACTGGCGTGATTTTATTGCTAATTTAAAATGTTCTTTCTTATCGATTACATGTGCGGCTCCTGCAAACGTTAAAAAAAGTTTGTGTTTTTCTAAACCAAGCATACACCATAAAACGACTACCGAACCGCGATATGCAAATTACATGTACTAAAATTCGGTCTGTCTACATCCTCTTTTGTGCTGCGCCAAACACCAATCTCAGACGACATTCTTCATTCTGATAGCACAATTCTGAAATAGCTCATTTGGCGAAAGTAGAAACGCCAACTTACATTTTTATAACTGTTTGTGATTCTGATACTGTATTCAGCCCTCTCCTCTGCATTTAACACTGCAATCCCCAGTGCACTCCTAATTTTACCACCCTTCCTTTTAATATAACCGAAGGTTGTCTTGACTTTTCTATTTGCTGAGTAAGTCCTTCTGACATTTATATATCACTTTTTCGATTTATTCACATTTCATGCAGCCATTCTGCCTTAGTTTTCATGCTTTTCCCGTTTACTTCATTCCTAAATGACTTCTATATCTTTATTCCTGAATTTCACTGCACGTTTTTGTACTTCCTCCTTTCGTCAATCAGCTGAAGTATTTCTTCTGTTACCTTCTCTGTGTTTCCTCTCAGTTGCCTACTTTTTAGCTATGTTTCTCTTTCCAAATTGTGTAGTTCCTCTTTCTATTAATGTCCATTCCTCTTCAATTGAATCTTTATTTCTTAGTATTTGTGTATCCCAGTTCTTAGCGCATTATTTCTTCCTGACCAACTGTTAAACTTCAGTCTAGTCTTCGTCGTTACTAAATTGTGATATGAGTCTACATCAGCTTCTGCGTGTACTTGATTCCAGTACTGGATCCCATGTCTCCTCTGATTTCGGAATCTCTGCCTGGCCATCACCCCACATCACCCAATCATTTCCAAATACATGCCTACCTCTACCACTCGTAAATACTGAACAGAGCACTCGCAATTACTACCTGCAAGCTATTGAAGAACACAGTCTTTCTCCTCTCTCATTATTACTGCCAAGCCCATATTGTCCCGTAAAATTTCTTCTACTCCTTCCCCTAAAACACATTACTGTTCCTCATGACTATTAGATTTTTACCTCCCTTCCATACTTAATTACCCGTTCAATACACTCACATACTTGCTCTATATCTTCGTCTTCTGCTTGCGACATCGGCGAGTATACCTGAACTATCGTCGTAGGTATTGGCTTGCTGCCGATTCTGACGAGGAAAACCATATCAATGACTATTCACACTAGCTCACTCCGTGACCTGTCTTCCTATTCATAACCTGTTATACAACTTCTCTACTGCTACACTCGCCAGACCATAAACCCTTGTCTTCCTTCCATTTCACTTCACTTTTTTGTTCGTGTTAAGGGAACGAATTACAAGGGAATTAACAGAAATTAATAGTTACAAAACATGTAAGTAGACCATGGACATTAACATGTAAACATGAAAAGGACAAAGAGATGTATAATTAACTTGCTTTTGCCCAAAAGTCAGCTACGTTCAAAGCATTACACTTAGCATACTGTTAGAAGTAATTGTACATAAATTTAAATTCATAAATATACTTAAGTATGGAATAACAGACATGAATTAAATTGTCTTCGCCCAAAGCGTTAGAATTGGCCAGCATAAAATCTTTTTCAGTGCATGACGACGGGTACAGACGTCAGTTTCGCAGACATCATCTCCTGCTCTCCACACTCACAAGGTGAGGGTCCTCTAGCGTATCCCCATTTTTCAAGAGTTTCTTTACGCCGCCCAACACCAGCTCGGAATCTGTTGAGGGACTTCCAGGTACACCAGCTCTCATTATCACCGGGAGGTTGTCTCCAGTCTAGAGGAGCAGTCTCTGCCCTCCTTCTCCACGCGTCTAGCCTTTGGTTTTTGTTGTTGTTGTTTACATAGACCCTTACAAAACTTTTTCTGGGCTTGAGGAGAGACGGTGCTGGCTGAGTGTCAGATGCCAAGGCTCTAAGTTACTTCACTCACCCGCACTATATCTGTACTGAGCCTTAGGATTTAATTTTTGAGTCTTCTGACGTTCAACGCACCGACTCGTAGAATATTACCCTTTCACTGGATAATCAGTCTCTTTCTCATGGTCTCCTCACCCTAGGCAGTCCCCCCCCCCCCCCCCCCCCAGCAGATCCGAATGGCGGATTAGTTTGAAATATTTTGCCAATGCAGAGACAGTCATGACACTTTTTCAGTTACATGCCACATTTCCTGTTGATACACTTTATGTGTCTTTAATGCAGTGGTTCTCATTACCTTCTGCATCCTCATACTGTTGATAACTGCTGATTCTTCCGTCTTATAGGGGCACTTTCCCACCCCTAGGCTAAGAGAGGGTCCTGAACTACCATCGGCTGTCCACCGTCTTCCGTCTTTGACAAGGCCATTGGAGAAACGAGGCTGACTTGACTTCTTATGCCAGAAGTCTTCAGCTGCAATTGCTGTTCATTTTTATTCAAAAATTAAGCAGAGCCGAGGTCAGAACCAGCGACACAGCACGTTTTTATTACTAATAGAAGACCCTAACCCACTTTTTTGTAATCTTATTACGGAAGGTTTTAAAGTGCTTAGTAAACTAAGGGATCGAGCACCTACTCCTTATTTTTCTTTTTTTAACAGACTGGAAAAATTATACAGGCAGGATTAGATCCTATGATCCTACGATTCGTAGCTAAACGGTCTATCACTTTTACTTTTTTTTTAAATTTCATTACACATTTTCTATTCCAAAGAGAATAAAACAATATCGTAGTTAGCTAGACATGGTACTGTCACTCTCCGTTTCCAGACGTTTTTCTTATTTTTTTTAAATTGAAACGAGACCAAGAATGTCAAAAGATTTGATAAACTGTGAATTAATATACCTGAAAACGGGCCATGACGAGAATACAACAAGGACTGGCTAACTCAACCGATGCCTTGACGACAAAATGCAAGGCTCAACATATTGGCAAGTATGTCGCTATACCGCGCAGGCGCAGACACTTCCAGTGTGCAGTACTCATGAAATGGTAGAAGGCAAGTGGTTCCACACGGACTCTTCATCTACACTGTGCCGACCATAGTGTGTTTGACTTTGCCCTTGGCAAGTAGGAGGAGGCTGATTGCAAGGGAATATCACCCAAAAAGGCAGTCTCACCAGACAAGGTTGGGGATGCTTATAGTTTTTCAAGCCAGTTCGATTCGTGACCGTAACAGGTAAATCTATCTTGTAGCGTGTCTACTGCAGGAAAGCGACTGCCCTGGTCAGTGACTCTAAATCCATTACGGAATTGACGCTCATCGGCGAACAGAAGGCCATGCACAGCGTGCTACCACAAGGACGCCACCGCCACCGTAGAACTGGAAGGCTCAGTCTTTCAAGAAGACTGCTGCGATGACTGCTCACCAGCTGCCATAAAGTCAGTCCTCCACGTCACATTAACAAAAATGTGGTAGTGCGACGCTGCTTCTGTAGAATCTCAGCCCCGAAATATCTAACAGCAATATAAAATTCAACGGTCACGTTTTAACTGGAAATTCAATAGATCAACATCTACAGGCATATCTAGACTCCCCGGCCAACATTTTTAGGCTAATAGCGCCTTCAGATGAACGCCGAATGAGGAGTCCTGAACTCTTGAATTACGTTAGAAGATAATTTATCTCAAAGATTGATCCCAAATATTATAATCCATCCACTGCTACCATACTGTGTTTATGCTGTAGAAAGATTGCCATCAAATTTTATTACACACTTACGTCCTACTTACACTTCTTGTCGATACATTACACACATTAAATTTGCATGGTGAAACCTGGAGCATAAATGTTACCACCGGTCACACATGTACACACAACACAAATGGCGGTCACAAAGACAGGCCTGATAACAATCGTTACAATATGAACATATAAAATAGACAGAACACTAGCGCTTGTTACTGTTTTCACCCTATGCGACTTATTAATTTTCAGCGCTGCAGTAGTCATTGTGTTATCACGCAGTGAGAAGATAATTCCCTCTTCTTTTCTTTGTCGCTGTGTTGTGCTTCTATCGAAATGCAGACTGTACACCGCTCTACTGTCTGCTGTTGTCATCTGAACGAACGAACGTGGAACGCCACATTCACGCTTAGGAGAAAGTGGAAAAGGGAAGGAAATGAAAATAAAATGTAAAGTTTGACTCACCAACCAATACAGGAAAAAATACCAGTGTTCTACCACCTATTTAATTGACATTCAAACACTTATGTGACGAAATGGCGCATAAAACCATGCCCATTAGCGTAAATTCACTTGCTTTTCTTCATCACTGGACTCTGACTCGGCTATGTCTTCAACAGTGTGTCTGCCATCCCTGCACTCGTACACACGTTGTGTATATTCCCGCACAGGGGAGACATGTTAACTGACAGTCGCTTGCCCGGTATCGGCGGATAAATGCGATGCTGCAGTGCCTGTGTTGTTCAGAAATACGATGCGTTGTTTCCTCGGACATGAAAGCGTGCATATATGCATACATGTCCGAAAGAACATTGCACTGTACTTCTGAAGAACACAGGTAGAATAGTTTGGGACTGACCGAAGAAAATCTCTATCTCGAAGCAAAACGTTGACCATTATTTTAGTAACACTCTTTGCACAGTCGTTCGTAATCTAAAGGAGTGGATATCATGGTCAATGTGTCTCAAATTGCCCTGCGAATCAATATTAAACCTATGGATGCTAATATCTGTTAGTAGTGTTTTCAATTGTAGCTAATGACGTAAAGAATTCCTGATAGCTCCAACCATTCACTGTTAGGTTGTTTGCTTTTTCTGTTCTACCACACACTTTGTTCCATTACGTGACTAACGATTCCTTGATACTTGAAGACGTTTGCTGTCAGTCGATTCCTTCTATATGTTTCATCCATTCGATTATGTAACTTTTCGTTAAGAACTGAATTTACCCATCTTACCTTCAGCATTATTCTGTATAGGCTGCTGCCCCTCTACGGGAACCATATGTTGGTCTGGCTCCTGCACAGACGCCCCTTCCACGTTGTTGGATCTGCAGTACGGCTGTGTGCATCACTGAGGCACGCACGCCACCCCACGGCGGCGAGGGTCTTTCCGCCAAACAGTGCAGGTGGAGGAGGGATTGGAGTAATTTAGTGTACATTGTCGAATATTTTACTTCGTACATAAACGACATGAGGGTACCACAGATTCTCTGTATTCTCCGTTGCACTGATAATCAACAGGTAAAATTTGCTACTCTGATATCTATATGTCTACTTAATCGATTTAATCTTCTCCTTATATTCTTATATAAAATTTATAAATCAGTTATTTATATCTGTAGATATACAGCTAAAACCTAATGAAGCGGTTACCAATGGGTGTAGCTATTCGGATCAGACGAAATTTATTTTAGAATATTTGTTGGTGTTTGGCATGATGCCCATGGAGAGACTCACATCATGTAAGTGACAAAGCGTGTCACGCCATACATTTAGGTTCAAAATCGCTCTGAGCACTATGGGACTTAACTGCTGAGGTCATCAGTGCCCTAGAACTTAGAACTACTTAAACCTAACTAACCTAAGGACATCACAAACATCCATGCCCGAGGCAGGATTCGAACCTGCGACAGCAGCAGTCGCCTAGAGCCGCTCGGCGACACGGGCCGGCCATAGATTTAGGTCTACATGGCAGAGAGCGCAGTGGCGCCATGGCAAGGACGACGGATTCCGGGTTTTGGAAGGTGCCGATTCAAAAGTGTGCAGCACCTTCCAATTCACTGCTCCTGCACAACGATGGAAATTCTGAATTCCATTTTTCGTTTTCTGTACTGCTTCTTTCACTAATACAGTAAGGAAATAAGGTGAAAATAATGCTGAATTGAGGCATCAACCCCGTGTTGGGAGTAAATATCTGAACAGCTATCATTTCTTTCCTTTTGGAACATAGTACATAGTATCAGTCAGACATAAATGCCCTTCCGCCGCGTACTTTTAAACTTTGCAAGATTGTATCGACGCTGTTCACTCAATGAAACTTATTTCAACATCGAATTCAGTACCTATTAAAGACAGAAAGGACAGACTAATGCTCTTCAAGTAATCAAAACGAATATTTTCATTAGAATGTTCACAGGACAAATCAAGATCAAATATTTTCGTTGTGGAGTCCAAATGTTTCCTCTACAGTCAGCCTTGAATCTAACTACACGTTAGCTAGATAATTTTTGCCTGAATGTCTGTTGACAATCTCTTGCTTTTTTCTACCAGACCAGGATGTTTCGTAATATTAACCAACCAAAAATCTTATATTCTTTTCACAAAACTCAATTTATCCCCAATCATGTTCATAACTATTTCATATATTCGTACACCTGAAAGGGGTCAAATTGTCGTCCTTTTGCAGAACTGCCGCATCAGCTGCACGTGCTGCGCCACTCTGTGCGGCTGTCAGTGGTCACGTGATCACTCTCGCACTCGCAGACGAGCTCCTGCACGCCCACGCAGCCCTGACGCCCGCCAGAATCGTCTTAGTCCAGGGGCAGCGGCGACAGATCGTACAGCTACCACAGCACAGGTAACAGAGCTCGTGAGACCAGACACAAACTGTTGCGAACCACCTATTAGCAGTGAGACTGTGGGCACCCACACTTCTAGCTCCTTTCCCCTCCCCCCCTCCCACACACACCACAGCATCGACGTGGAGAGGTCGACTGGTGCCGCCAGGGCTTCCTTCACCTGGACGAAGGAATGGCGCGCCCTGGTCTTCAGCGACGCCAGCAGATACTGCCTGCATCCAAGTGACGGTCGTTTGTGCATACGAAGGAGAGCTGGTGAGTGCTACCTCAAAGAGGGTGCTCTTCCGAAACACACTGGCCTTACTGTGCCGTTCCTGGAGAGGACATGCAGAATGTTGTTAAACCTGTCCTTTTGCTTTTCTTGTAACAGAAAGATGGTGCGTTGTTCCAAGAGGATAATGCTCGTCCACATACTGCTCATCAAACTCAATGGCCCTGCAAGACGTGTGGCAACTTCCCTGGCTGGCAAGATCTCTGGACTCCTCTGCAGTCCAGCAGGTGTGGGCTATGATGGGACGACAAGTGACAGGTGCGACGTGTCAAGCGAGGACTCTTACACAACTACGTGACATCACGTATCCCAGGGCTGTATTCGCCAGCTGTACGACCCACTGGATCACAGAGTCAGCGCCTGTGTTGCCGCCTGTGGTGGCTACGCCACGTGCTAGTATGGATGTCTCAGGTTGGGTCGATGCCTGGTTCGTCCAAACCGCGTGTGCTATTCGTCTCTATGTGTTATCATTTCACGTACTCCATATGCACCATTGCAACAATAAATCTTGAGTCACCTATTAACCTCCAAAAGCACCATTTTTTTCTGGCAGCGTATTAGCAACCAAGAGCGGCAACATTTGCAGACAATAATCCTATACTATGAGATCATCAGCGTCCATCTTCCACCTCTAGTCCACGCTCGCCATAGACATTAAATCACGAGTAACTTGTAGTTAAAATAGACAACTTCACACAGAAATGTCCGTGGAAGCCCTGTAGGCTTGTTCTAGCTCTACTACTGATGTGGCGACAGTGGTTTGCAACTCAAACAGGGTGTGGGGTTACAAGCTCAGACGTCTAGGTTATAATTATTATGTATTAAGGAAGAATATTTAGAAAATGGCAGTTCAAATTTGCGGAAACTAGTCATCACTGTACGATCAATTGCGATTTCGGCAAATATAGTTTTCGAACCACAACACTTCATCATTTAAAGCTACAAGACTCTCTCTGTGCCACGTAATCCAATAGATGTGACTTTAATTATAATGAATGTAATCCAAATAGACACGTACAGGGCGAATCAAAAAGGAATTTGCAACTTTAGAATGATATAGAAATGTATTGAGATAACTTACAGAATCGGTAGGTGTACGATTATGCAGCAAACAAGCTGCATGTACTTCAGTCCATCAGTGCCCCATTCCGCCACCAGGAACGCCAGCGTTGTGCACAGTTAAGATGGCTGCTTTCACTGGTGTGGAGTGTGCCCGCTGTGTGTCCTGGTACCATGAAACGAACTCTGCAATAACTCTTCGGTGGTTTTATTGAAGACCGTGCGTATGTTCCTCCCGTAGCAAACAATTCCGCCGACCTGAAAAATTTAATCTACGCTGCCGTTGCTCAAGTTTCGCCCGATTTGCCGCAAGGAATGTGGGAAGGGGAAGCTGACTACCAGTGGGGTGTATCCCGCATCATAGATGGTAGTAACATCGAAACGAAATGACACTTTTATGTGAAACTTGAGGTTCTTAGCTACAAAATAACACATCAACCGACTCTGTAAGACATTTCAATATATTTCTGTATCATTCCAAAGCTACAAAGTCCTTTTTGACACACTCTTTCTTTTTAGCAATTTTCTAGAATGCTACTGTTGACCAAAGATAAGCTCCATCCAAACGGTAAATCTTTGAACATTAGCCTTAGCCACACTCTTTGGTTTGTTTACACCCTGTGGAACAAGTGGGAGTTGTTGGCTGTGGAAAGTTTGCTTAGTGCTGTGTGATCAATTCAAATGGAAAACATGAACTACGTTCTCCAATGTGGCTTGTGAGCAATGGGTAAATTGGTGGATGGTAATTACTGCAAGTAATACCATCAAGCCGACCTTGGAGGGTAAGTACTTCTGGATACCTCGCCACATTCTGTGCTTCTTTCTATCGTCTTTTCTATCTTCCCAGGACTACATTTAGACATTGGAACAGCTATGCCACAGATGACTGGTCTCGTGACATTTTGTGAAATATCTCATGTGGTAAACTAATAATGGGAGGCGCTGCCCAGGGAGGTCGGGCTCGAGGACACGTTCTGAGACCACATTCCTCACCAGCGTTGTTGAGGCCACAACTACCAATCATTCCCACTTTGCTTTTTTTCTCTTCTCAAAAGTTAAAAATTTTATAATTTTCGATTTGGAAATTTGATGTATTATAATTTCGAGAAGTGATTACAGCTGTATCTTACACAAAAAATGACAAAAGACCTCCACGCGGCAGTGCACGGGCAACGCTGCCCGTGACGTCAGCTGCGCAGCCAGACACCGCGGTGAGGCGGGGGCCGAGTGCACTGAGTGGAGCACCGAGGTTCGCAGAAAATCATCAGACGGCGGACCCTGGCTGTGCAAATGCAGGCTCGCAAAAGGAAGAAAGTGCAGCCTTTGCTGGAGTCACTGATAGCTCTGTTAACTCGCGCCGGTCTTCCAGGACGCTTAGCACGATGCCGCCGCCGTGGCGGCTACCTCGGCAGTGAGCGGTCAGCCCCCACTGCCTGAGAGGACAGCGCCGGCCGCCACCGTCAGCTGCCGTCAGCCTCCGAGGCTCCCACTACGTGTTTTCACGCGGCTGCACAGACAAGTTGTTGTACTGCATTTGCGGCATTCTTAGTGGCCTTCCCTGCACGGAAAGCGAGCTGCCAGTAGTTTGTGCCGCTCAGAAGCCGGTGAGTCGACAGTTTGGCGCCAACCAGCTTTTCAAAGGCTTCTTACAGAACATCCAGGAAGCAAGTAGATCTATCGGACTTTCTTCATTGTAACTACTTCCGCGATTTTCCATGGCCTATTTCTAGACACAGATTACAAACGAGACATTAACATGGAGTTACCTCTGGCGCCAAAAGTTATGCAATTTCTTCTGATAATCCGTTAGGACATTGAGCTGTGCCTCAAACAAGACTATTTGAGGGTATGGAGACAATCTTATGAATACATGTCAGCAGCGGGACCGACCGTTCGAGAGGCTGGAGGCTCAGGAATGGTGTGGAGCGTTTTCAGTTGCAGTGACATGGGACTCCTGGTATGTCTATATACAATTCTGATAGGTGACACGTACATAAGCATCCTGTTTCATCATCTGCATCCATTCATGTCCATTGTAAAGTCCGACTGATTTGGGCAATTCCAGCGGGGCAATGCGGCAACCCACATGTCCAGAATTATTACAGAGTGACTCCAAGAACTTTCTTTTGAATTTAAAAACTTCCGCTAGCCACCAAACTCCCCAGACGTGAGCATTATTGAGCATATCTTGAACGCCTTGCAACGTGCTGTTCAGAAGAGATGTCCACCCTCTGGTTCTCTTACGGATTTATGCATAGTCCTGCAGGATTGAAGGTGTCAGCTCCCTCCAGCACTACTTCAGACATTAGTCAAGTCTGTGCCACATGAACAAATTTCTTTTACTCTTCAGTGCCTTCATGTGTGCATGTGTATATGTCTGGTTCTTTTTTCACCTACGCATATTATGTACAGGCAAAAACAAATTAGAAAAGAAAAAGTGGTTGACTGGGAAAACAGAGTGCTTATTATTAGTTTTTAATTTCTACATGGAATTAAATGTAAATATGGCACCTAATTAAACGGAAAAAGCAGATAGTTTATTAATTTAAAAATGTATATGGAATTAAATGTGAAATTATATATGTGATTAAATGATATAAATGGTTCAAATCGCTCTGAGCACTATGGGACTTAACATCTGAGTACGTCAGTCCCCTAGAACTTAGAAGTACCTAAACCTAACTAACCTAAGGACATCACACACATCCATGCCCGAGGCAGGATTCGAACCTGCGACCATAGCGGTCGCGCGGTTTCAGACTGAAGCGCCAGAACCGCTCGGCCACACCGGCTGGCTTAAATGGTATAGAAAATAAATATATTAAAAAATACACATCGATCATTTTTTTTACAAAAAAAGATTGTTAGTAACCATTAGTTATTGTTTTGTTATATCTTTGTTATTTCGGAGAAAAGAAACTAATCGCTATAAATGACCAGCCAGATGTAAATGATGGAAAAGGAGGATTTCCTTAAAGTCTGGAATCGCGCGACTGCTGCGGTCGCAGGTTCGAATCCTGCCTCGGGCATGGATGTTTGTGATGTCCTTAGGTTAGTTAGGTTTAAGTAGTTCTAAGTTCTAGGGGACTGATGACCTTAGAAGTTAACTCCCATACTGCTCCGAGCCACTTGAACCATTTTTGATTTCCTTAAATCAGTATTGTAAGATGTGGCTAGTTATTTACAGTGTGCTGTATTACACATGTATTTTCTTCTAGAATATACACCTTTACCTATAAAGCATGAAGTGTGTTCAGTAGCAAACTTCAAGATAAATAAACAGCAATTAATAATATTATGTACAGTCACAGCAGCTTCGTAAAAGACTGCCGCTGAGTTACAGTAACTACACGTAATTCAGCATTTACATCAAAGTGCTGACTGGTGCCGGTCACTCTCTGTGGCGTGCCACCCCTCTGGCTGGCCTCACCAGCTGCGGCGCCAGCACTGCTGTGGAGGCCGTGGCTGGCTGGCTGGCTGGGGAGCTGGCTGCTGGCTGCTGGCTGCGGCCCCGCCTCTGCAGGTCTCCTGTGGAGGTGGGCTGGTGGTCGGGCTGGCGGCTCCCCGCCCAGCCAGTGGCCACGTGGGGCCCGCGGCGGCAGCTCGCCACAGCACTGCCCGGCCGACACGTGCGCCGCTGCCCCGTCTCGCGCACGCTGCTGCAGACTCCCGAGTAAGCACTGGCTCATGGCACGTTTATGTGCAGTACACGGGTGGGGATTGGTACGCAGTGAGGCAGAGAGAACAATTTATTCTGTATTTTCTTTACTTACATATGTACGTTTTATACTCATTGTGTAGAGCAATGTTTTCCCAGACGTTGCTTCATATGAGACTAAAAAATTCAGCTTGTATAGTATTCTGTCGAGCAAGTGCCTCAACATATGTATTAGTAGACATACCACCCCTGCATTCTACTTCACGGAACTCGATAGTAATAGGCTCTCCTGGTACAGCGAGAATAAATGCATTAATACACTGCTCCTCTTACATTCAGATACCAGCACCTCAGTCTGTCTGTAGCAGTCGCTAAGGTGCAGTATAAATCATCCAAATTCTCCACACTCGAATGTTTTATTTAAATGCGCATATCCCCTGAAGTTGATCCAGTCATAGCTTCCCTGTAGATATGCACTGTTGAAACACTCCTCCCATACATTTTAAAGTCAGTTGGTGATTGTAATGCACCGCACTCTGTTGTCATCTACTTCTTTGTATACTCCCTCATGCTGCACAGATAGTCCTGTGATGCCAAAAACACGTCGAAAGTTTTCTATTTCTGGACCTACACTGACGCTTTTAGATAGACTAACAGTCACAGTATATGTGTTGGTGATAAGCAGTACACTTCTGCAACTTAACTGAGACTTGCCGACTTGAGGAACTTCTGATCTCTGTGTGAAATAGTTGAAAGACTGCAGGTCTGATAAATCTTGAAGATACTCTGTGGCTTGTTGCTGCATTCCAGTTGGAGTTCATTGGCCTGGTGTAAAAATACATACGTATTGCCGAGTATCTTTGGTTTTTCGGCCCATCCCTGCTGACTGCACTTTGTGACGTTCTTTTCACTACTTTATACAGACCTGAAATGATCTTTATTGGGCGAGAACAGTGTCGGGGAGGGGAATGTAGGGGGATTGGAGTGGGGAGGGAAGGGTGAGTGGATGGGAAGGCGATATACGGATATGTGTCTGCTGTAATATGACACCGGAAGAAAAGTACTGACAGATCCTGAGGCAGTGATTTCGCTCGCAGTCCACTGTGGTCCTGTGATACTGTGCCTCACTGCAGTCTCTTAGCGGATGAACGCAGAAAAGGTTTCTAGATATGGGAGTGGAACGCAAATTTCATAATAGCAGAACCCGTTACGTTGCACTCGACAGCGAGTGCTCATGAGAGACAAAGGTATCGCCAGGAGTGCGGCAGAACATAATCTGACAGACAGGATGAGCTGATGATGCTGTGGTGTACAGGAACGTATAAGTGTTGAGTGACTGTAGGAGGGTACAAGATGACTTAAGCAAAATTTCTAGTTGGTAAGATGAATTATAGTTAGATCTAAGTGTAGAAATATTCGAATACAGAATTAGCAGCGCGCTGCTTGACATTCACGTCGATGAAATATCTAGGTGTGACGTTGCAAAGCAATGTGAAATGAAATGAGCGTGTAAGGGTGCAGCGGAGAAGGTGAATGCTCGACTTCGAGTAGGAGAATTTTAGGAAAGAACGGTTCATTTGTAGAAGACATAATATAGGACACTAGTAGAATCTGTTCTTGAGCACTGTTTGAGTGTTTTGGATCCGCACAAGGTCTTATAAAGGAAAGACGTCGAAGCAATTTAACTGTGCAGCCAGAGTTGTTACCTCCAGGATCGAACAACATGCTAGTATTATGCAGGTGGTTTGTGAACGAAAACAGGAACCCCTGTAGCGAACACGATATTACTTCTAGGAAAATTATAGAGGAAATTTAGAGAACCGACATTAGAAGCTGACTGCAGAACGATTTCACTGACGTCAACGTCCATTTCGCTTAAGGAGCACTAACAGAGAAATTAGGGTGTCTGTGGAGTCATGGTGAAGAAGTGGGATCTAGAGAAGATAAGATCCAACAAAGAACAAATGCTGTCACTTGAGTTTCTAAACACATTAAGAAACAAAAGAACCACCTGATAACGTCAACGAGTACTGGCATATGCTGAAAGAAGAAATCATTAAAGCAGGACAGGAAAACATAAGATATGTAGAACGGAAAAGGGGAAAGAAACGTTAGGTCACACAAGAAATGATTTCGTATGTGGAGGAGAGAAAAAAATTTAAAAACAAGAACACTGAAGATGCAAGAATGATGGACCGAAGGTTAAATAATGCACTGCAAAGAGAAACAGAGCAGGCTAGGAAAAAATGGCTAAGAGGAATGTAATGCAATCGAAGAACTGGACAGGAAGGGAAGATACGACTTACTGTAGAACAGAGTAAAGACTATGATATGGGATTAAAAAAGAACAGGAAGTGCTAGTATGGAAAGTTTGAGTAAAGACGAAGAGGTAGTGAACAAAGATCGTGACGATGTCCTCCAGCGATGGAAAGAATATCTAAGAGAGCTATATGACACAGATCGCAAACCAGAAACTGTGGAACTTGAATTACTCAACAGTGTAAATGATGACCAGAAAGGATGGCCCAACCATCATAATGGAAGAAGTAATGTCTGGCATAACTGCAATGAAAAATGGTAAAGCAGTAGGTACAGATGCCGGGAGAAATATTAAAATGCTTGAAACAAGATGAAATAAGGGAAATATTGAGGTTATGAATAAAATATGTGACAGTGGTGAATGGCCTGAGGACTTTCTGACAAAACTGATGTTTCCATTACCGAAAAAGCAAGGAATCAAGAAATGCAGTGAGCACGGGACAATCAGCCTCATTTCACATGCAGCCAAAATGATGTTAAGAATATTTAATAAGAGACTTTAAAAATTAATGGAGGAGAATCTTGGCGAGGAGCAGTTTGGCTTTAGACGGAATACGGACACCAGAGATGCAGTGGGGCTCCTGCGACTCTTGGGAGAAAGGTTTATTGAAAAAGGAGGAGACCTCTAAATGTGCTTCACCGATCTAGAAAAGGCATTTGACAATGTGGTTTGGGACAAGTTGGCGACTGTAATGAGAGAAAAGAGAGTGGACTGGAAAACCAAAAGACTCATTATATCTTAATCAAAAAGCCTCAGTTAAAGTGAGAGGAGAAAGTACAAACTGGATCGGACTAGGAAAAGGAGTAAGACAAGGATGCTGTCTATCACCTAACGTTTTCAATCTCTACTTGGAAAATATGATTGCCCAATGCACATTAGATGACAAAGGAGTAGAAATTGAAGAAGAGTAGGGTGTTTGAGGTTTGCTGATGACATGGTCCTTCTAGCCACAGGGGAAAGAGAATTACAGGATTTAGTGGACACCATTGACGCCATTATGGAATGAAAATTAACACAAAGAAAATAAAAGTATTGGCACTAGGAGAAAATAAAGAAATAAAAATTGTGCTGAATGGAGAAATATTAGAACAGGTGCTAAATTTTAAGTATCTTGGAAGAAGGATAGACACCGACTGGAAGTGCACCACAGAAATGAAAACAAGGATAGCAATGGTAAAAGAGGCATTTTATAAGAAAAGGAGAGATTTCTGCAGCAGTGTGGACAGAGAACTGAGGAAAAGATAACATTTTTTGTATGGAGTGTTCTTCTGTATGGCCTGAAACATGGGTTTTGAGGAATAAAGACCGAGAAGGGCTAGAGGCCTCTGAGATGTGGACATGGCGGAGTATGGAAAGAATAAGTTGGATGGACAGAGTAATAAATGAAGAGGTATTGAGATGAGGGGGAGAGAAAAGACAGTTGCTAGATGTAATAAAGAGAAGAAAAAGAAATTGGATTGGGCATATATTAATAAAGAATGACGGACTGATAAAAACAGTTGTAGAAGTTTATGTAGAAGGGAAAAGGAAGCGAGGAAGGAGGACACTTCATATACTGGATGACGTAATAGACGGTACAACATACAGCAGCCGTAAGAAGGAGGCAATGGATCGCAGAAAATGGAGAGGCAAAGGACCTGCTAATATAGCAGATGATTGATGATGATGATGGAGGCATAAAGAGAGTCGCTTTTCCATCGCTGTATTTACGAGCGTAACAGGGAAGAAATGACTAGTGATGGTGCAAGGAAACTTCCACCATGCACCATATTGCGACTTACGGAGTATGTGTGGAGTTGTAGATGTACATCTGCATCTACACCATTACTCCGCGTGACACCCGGCGGTGTGTGGCGGAGGGTTCTTCTAGCATCACTAAGTGACAGTCTCTTTAGTGGGCTTGTCGCTTTGTCTAGGTGTTCTGCAAACAAAACACAGTCTTCCCTACAAGATTTTCGATTTGATCGTTCCTATTTAAGTTGGCCCTAATTGTAATACTTTGGCATTTAGCTGAAACGGCAACCTTTCGACTTGTGTGACTCATCGAGTAAAAGAAATTTAACGGGTTCCTTCTAGTTCTCCTGTGGATGACATAACACTTTTCATTATTTAGAATCAACTGCCACTTTACGCATCGCACCGGTACAATCTCTAAATTATTTTCGTATTGCTTTGATCTTCTGATGACTTTACTAGATGGTAAAAGAGAGCATCATCTGCAAACAATGGCTGCTCAGATTGCCTCCTAAATCGTTTTTATAGATTAGGAACAGCAGAACGCCTTTCGTGAGGAAGGGCAGATACCACTTACGTTTTACTCGATGACTTTCGTGAACTCTCACCAGGCAAACAGAAATACGGCGGTCATCCGGATGAGAGGCGTCACGCCACGCTTCCCGTGGTTTGGCCGTCCTGCGGCAGACTTCCGCTGCGCCCGCCGTCATATTGAGCGCGCGCTCCCTGCGACGCGCACTGCTTCTGTTTGCTCCCCAGTGTCGACAGCGGACAATGCAGCCGGCGGGCGTACTTGCCACAGTGGCGGCTCTGCTTGCAGCAAACGGGACCTACTCGGTGCTAGAGTGCGTCTGCAGGCACATGGCCAAACTCTCGGGTCTCAGTGACGGTGAATTTGTGGTATGGCGCCACTACTGTCTCCAAACCAGTAAGTGCTTTTTCGTGCTGTACGGATTCATAAGACGTTATGCACAGTCCACTTATCAAACACTCACAGGCGGCTTGGCTTACATATGCTGTTATTAAAAATTATACGTTTTCTGCCTGACAGTGAAGGACTACGTTTATTATGAGGACGCTCAGCTAGGTATCCACTCTTAAGGAATACGTATAGAAATGACATTGGTGTAACAGGGTGACGTGAACTGATGGAAAGTGATGGCGTGCAACCGAATGCGAAAGAGCCTGTCGTGGAGCTTATCGTAAAACTGGCTGTCCTTTAAGGCGTTGCTGCAGGTAGTGTTATAATATGTTTCATACGCACAGAAAAGACAGACATCTGGAGGTACTATTCATCTGGTGGTTCCAGGTGGTACGAACTGCTATGTCACACACTTTCCAGGAGCGGTAGCTCGTTCTTTAGGAGTATGATTTGTATGCGCAGCCTAGGAATCAATAAAAAACACCTATTTTGACGAGCTATTGGCCATAAGCAATGATCATACAATAGCTGTAGTTCTCTTACGTCTGTTCTCCCACTCTTGTTTCCTGTGACGTAAATATTCCCTACGACTCTTGCCAAAATTACACACACGAGAAAGAATCAAAGGACGCAGAGCAATAAATAGCGTTCCAGCCAATTTACCATCTGGTTAATCAGTCGGCATAACTGTATACGAATGCGAATTGATAATAGATGATCTTCATTGATCTGTCTTGGTACCTCTAATTTCCAGGGTCCCTTTCATGTACGTTTCCTCTTCAAATGCCGATTGGCTGCAGTTGAAAACAAATTCCTTACTCAACGACGGGGCAAATTTGCTTATCTCATCTACAAATATTTCGGTCGATCCTGTAGTTTACTGTGCATCGTCAAGTTGACGCTTTCTTCGAAATTTCATTATCTCACGTCTCACACTGCTGTAGCACTGTTTGACGTCATGCAAGCATCCACTGCTTCTTTTGAAATCTCTGTAATGTATGTCGAGCGTCCTTGAAACGCGCAAGTGTGCCTTGTCCTCCGTTGAATGTCTGTAGTTTTCCTTACACACTAACGGTCATATTTCTGCAGGCTTGTTCAAAATATGTTCGTAATTGTTCTTTTCCTATGCTGTCTGCGATTTTCCAAGTACGTGATTATGTTTAGCATCCGCTCCTTGGACAACGACTGTCCTTCACTACGTTTGACTGGAAACGGGAGCTGCGGCCCTCTGTCCGACAACGACGATGAACTACAGCACGCCTGTTTCAGTACAACTTTCTAGTGCCGTGCACGTATCGCCATCACTGCACTCCTCTTGTACATTGTTCGCACGACACCACGCATTCCACTGACTCATGCGTCACTTCTTTCACACTCAGCGAAATTTCTTGAGTTCCTTTCTGATCAAATCTCGACTTTGGCTACTGTTTCTGAAGATATAACGCAATGTTTGCTTTGTTTATCGGCGCCATTGCTCTGCTTTGTATTAACAGCACTAGCACTGTAGCACTGTCGTGAGTTACTCGTCAACTAAGCAGTTCAGCTACGCTCCGTAGGCTCGTGTTGTCGACAGCATCTGACAGCTCCAGTCCCGCCCCCTGTTGGCATCATCAGCCAGTGTTGTGTTAGCATCGTGGGCAACATGTGGGCCGCCGAACGCTGTCACATCTGACACGCAAGTGCATGTCCAGCTTGTGTCTTTACCCGTAGCTTACAGCAAACACGGAAAATAAAATGGGTTATTGGTAGGAGTTGACCAGGAAATCCAAATGCTACTTTTACAAACATTTACATTAAAAGAGCTGCAGGATGCCTTACTTCGGCTTTTTCACCTTTGCTTTACCTCGAGCTGAGGCAGCGGGTTTTGTACTTCATAGTTCCCTTCGTAGCTATAAGGTGTGTCATCCAGAGCGATGTACGCCCGCAATCTCATTCCTCTACAGTAATTTTTATTTTGTGCTGAGATTTTCTTTTCCGCCAGTGTATTTCTAGCGATCTTTGCCCTCGCTCCTCTCTGCTGAAGGAACGATCATCAAAACTTCCGCACGGAGGTTCAGAAGAGAAAGTGTACCTTATCAGTCCCCGGGTAATGCTTTCAGACATACACTTGCTATATGAACAAGTTAAAATATCACACAATAAAAACTAAAGATGCAGAACAAATGATCACATACGAGGCAGAATAGAAGGACGATTGTTCCATTACATTCAACCAGCTGTTTTCTGAGGCTTATAGAGTTTCCAAACTTATAGAGATTCCAGGCTGTGGCTGGAGTGTGTTCCCACGGCCGGAGAACGCGATCGGCCCGCGGCGCGAGTCGCCCAGTGCGGGGGTGGGGGCCGTGGCCCGCTGCGTGGGAGGCCGGCCTGCCTGCAGCCAGACACACAGGTCGGGGAGTACGTGGAGGAGGCGCGCCAGTCGGCCGTAAACACACTTTCGCTTAATCACAATAGGAGTAGTTTCCTTTCGTTACAGAAATTGTCAGGGAAAGTCCCTCGTCATTGGCCGTAACTGTAGCCTTATTCCAGTACGGGAAGCTTCAGGTATCGCTACACAGTTGGCGGGGACAGGCTCTCGCGAGAATACGTCGCAGGTTACGGAGAGCGCCAAGTGAGTCAGTCGGCCCTCAGACACGACGAGCCGGAGGTCTCCATGTTGGGTCAGCAGCGTGGACTTCCCTCTGTACGAGTCAATTACGTTCATTGATATCAGGTATGCATTACTCGAACATTCGCAGTGGTTAATTACAATAGACATACAGCAATGGCATCCCGATTTTTCGGTTAACAGTAGCAGCTGCCCACAGTCCCATCAGAAGCGACTGTTTGTATGTTTACAGCCCGGTAGCCACACCGACAGCGAGAGACGTCATCAGAATTAGCAGTCTCAGTGGGCAGGTACGGAACTTTCAGAATGTTTACCGGCGAGGTCAGCTCACCGCCGAGATAGCCTCAGCTGGACTCCCTTAGCGAAGCGGATCTGACGAGTGTAGCTGCGCGGGCTAACCGTCTGTTCCTTCACAGAGACATTACGCTTTCTTCTTTCCTTTTGCTTCATTTTGCAGTCTAGCTCACTGCAGGTTTTATCACGCATTTGCTCAAAAAGACGTGAGCCTCGTGAGGGAATGAGCAGGCAGAATGTCTTTTGTGTGTCCAGAGATTCTGCCGTAACCTTTCTGGCGGGTGAGAACAGATCAGCGCTTTTTAGTGCAAAGCCACTCTCTGCCACTCAGTGCCTTCATTGCTGCTTTATTTGCGGCGAGGAACCGTATGTCAACCGCACTTGCATATCGGTCGACAATTTCAGTTCGATTATTTCAAAAATGATCTCAACATTTGATGAGTACTTAGCTATTACATTTGTACATTTGTTTTCTCCCTGCTCCGTAAGCGCTGAACGTTCCCACACAAGTACAAAGGGACAGAAGTGCAACTACTGCCTCGGAAGTGTACAGAACAACGAATGGCAGCGCCTCTGCTGCTTACCTAACGAGATACCGTGGGTAAACACGGCTACAGCTAAGAGGAAAATACAGCTCAGAGGCGGATCCCAGAGATTAAAGCGAGAGGAGAGTGGTATGCCGATTACATCATTGGGGATTCGATCTATTCTGGCTGCAGTTATTTGACTGTGACGCAGTACTTGGCGGGTAGACTGTGATGAGACAGGCTAAGTGTGCGGCGCTCCAGGAGATGAGAGTACAGAATGTCTGGGGTCGTCATTCACGGCCCAGCCTGGACTGGAGATCTGAAGTCACCACGAAAGGCTCCCACCGGCTGCCGCTCCAGTCTGGAGCGCCCTGCCGCCTGCAGCCCAGCTGCCTCTCGGCCAGCCTGGAGTGTCCTCTCCAGCCCCGCACTGCCAGCTCTGACACCAACGTAAGACTGTATCTGCTCTGGCGTTCTGCAAAGGTTTATGAGCACGGGTCCATATGTCTTATTCCCAATCTCGCCAATCAAACCAGTTAACGATAAGTGTGATTTCGACTTAAATATTACTGTCTGCGCCTAGCCAGGTACATCGCACGCTCCTGTGGTAGCGGTGCTAACTCTGTCAAGCTGGGGCAGAACAGCATGCCTGACATGCGACATTAAATTACTTTGTTGAAAGGATGTCGAAAATATCGCAAGCGAGGTGTCTCAAGGACTCAGAAATGTAACAGATGCGACCAGTGTCACCAATCACGTATTGTATAGCGAGTGGCTCCCCGTGAGACGGGCGAGAGTGCAACGTGGCATTCCCTGCTCTGCTCAGGGCCTGGATGCACGGATCATCCACAGCGATGCTGCAGTCAGAATTTCGGCTCATACGGAATGACGGCACAGTGTCCAGTGTTGTACTGTCGGCGCAGCTCTTCCCGCTTCCTCGTCAAGGGGAGCCGCAGCAGTGGCCGCCGTGCTGACAGTCAGCTGACTTGTTGACCTTTTGCTTGTAGAAGTGTGCAGCACACCTCACGCCGTGTCGATTATCGTTCGCTGCAGCTCTCTTAGTGTTTCACTTTCAGTAGCTGCTAGTAGTGATGTGCATACGAGTAGCCCGTGGAAGCTCGTGAGTCACGAGTGCAGACCTCGAGGTGACTGAAGAACGGTTTGCAGTTTGGTCACCGGCGTTAAAGTGCGGCAGCCTCGAGCAGCCGCCCCCCGCGTGGTCAGCTTTGCAGCGCCTGGCAGACCGCCTCAGGGACTCCGGACTGTGGCCGCCGCCAGCAGCTGGAGCGGCGGAGGGAGGGGGGTGCGCCGGCGCCCTGGCGCAGCTCCGCCGCCTCACGTGGGACGAATCCTTCGAACTCATCGAGGAGCTCGACTGCCGGATCGCTGACGACTGTATCGACTCCTGCTCTGTACCGGGGTATGTAGACCACTCGACGCCATTACTACTGACCGTACAACTAATTCTTTCTTTAAATTTATTCTCAATGCTGTCACCTACTTTTCCTATTTTGCGATACTAACTATCTGTCAATAAGGGCACATTTATGAGACCCAAAGACGAAGCGCGCTATTACCTTCTGCCGCCGCCTCTTCTGTTGACACTTTCCACCGAGCAGTCAATGGAATGTGCCTCGTGGCATACGTCTCTCTCCGCTCTCTGTCTCCGCATGTCGCTACAGCAGACAGTAAATGATCTGATGATGACAGTCAAAGACTGAAAGCGGTAACTAACAATAAAAGCTTTTCATCGAGACTGCTTGCGTTACTAAAATTGAATTTATATTCCTATTTCCCAACCGTATTATCAAAAATCAATAAAAGTACAGCGTCGTTTGAGATGACAACAGCTGTAGCTCGATATCGTTGTTAGTTGTAAATTAGTTCAAAAGTGAACAATAAACACTGCAAGTGGCTAAATTAATTACTTTTCGAAAGAAGCAATTATAGAGTCGACACCCTGCACCATCACGCTACAGTAATACTCCACAACATTTGCTGTACATACGTAATTAAAATCTCTAACATGGCAGCAGTCAGCAACAGTAAAATTATGGAAGCCATACGAATCGTACAGCCAACCAGTGGTACGTCAGATGTTTATTTACACTTTTACCTTGCTTTACTGTTCATTAAGCCATGTGGCTATACCTTAGCATTTATATGGGTCATTTTAGTGTTGACTGAGCTTTATGACCTGTTTTCTCTTTTCACAGAATAAATTTACACACGTTACTACTTCTTCCTAGGAAGAAAGTTTTATATCTGTTTAAACCTAGGTAAGGATTCGAATAAACTAGCTGGTGCATGACTCCCATTCTTTCCATACATCATTAAGTTATAGTAAGACAGTCACATTCAAGCCAACTTTTGCTTCAAAGATCATGAAATGGCATTAGGGTATTACCGCCTCTAGCCTCGAAGACTTCGTCAACTCGGCGGGGAAGAGAGTTCCGGAAGTTTCTTCAGATATGTAGCATCTGCCCGAGGCCTCCCACTGACGCATCAGATCCCGCAGAGCTACCAGTGTGTGGGGACGTCGGCTGCCACGTCTCAGCTGCTGCTCCAGACAGTACCGTACAACGCCTGCAGCTCTGAGACCGGTTTGTCTAGTGTTCGCCTCGAGGTGCTGTAGGGCGCCTGAGTGTTCGTGAAACCGGGAGTGTGTGCACGCAGCCCTGGGAACACGACTGTGTGTCTCATCTTCTACAACGCAAGTGTCCAGAGAATAGGGCGACACTTCGTCACCGAGAATATTGAAATAAACGTGCTGGTTCAGGTTCACATTGACCGTAGTGACTGAATCCAAGTCGCGGTGATAGAAACACCCCTATGACACCATGGAACCACCAGTGGCTTGAACTGCATCCTCTATAGGCCGTCAGTCCCATCGCCACCTACATAGTTTCAGAAGAGGCGAAATCGCGCGACTCGTGTGACGCACCTCCATCCAGCCACCGTCCATCTCTGTGTGGTTTGGCCCATTCGAGACGCGCAGCTGTGTGTGTCTGTGTGAGCGACGGCCGCTGACTCCAAATGTCGAGTCTGTGCAGCCGCCTTCCGAACGATTGCTAGGCAGCTGATTCAGATGGAGCTGCTTTGCCAGGCATTGGCAATTTCCGTCTGGTTTGAAAGCGATCGCCAGTCACTTGGAGTGACACTCGTCAACAGCCCTGTCGGCTGGGATCTTTTTACGCCACTGCCTCACATCACTACGAGTGGTTCACCATTCTTTGCAGATACTTGGACAGTCCACATTGATAGACCAACAGATCGTGTAACTTTACTGACCGCCCTCATCCCACGCGAGCGACTGGCATGTACACACCGGATTGTCACCTCACCGTCACCACTGACGTCAACGGTGGAGCGTCACGTGACCACCTGGTCCCTCCGCTGCAGCACGGCATCCAGCCCTCCAAAGCGACCTCTGTGCTCAATTAAGTGGAGGCATAGCATTTCGTCTGATGAGATTAGTTCATGCTTTCCAGAAGCTCTGCGTTTTGTACACTTTTAGCCAACACTTAATTCGTCTATGATAAGCATCAGGTGGGAAATAACTTTGTAGTTGGCGATTCATGGACACATTGTTCGTTTTTAATTTCACTCATAAATGGTGTACCATAATCGGTGGATTACATTCTTTCTACAAAAGACATATCGTTTTACGATCGCCACCCAAGTGTTGTTATTGCTGTTAGAGGCATATGTGTACTGTTCACTGAACATACACAAATTTCCAATCTTAGTTCCTCATTTGCATATAATGCCATTTTAATATCGCAAAGGAAAACGTTCCTGATGTTCTGCAACTACTATTTACATAATCACGGATTAGGATTCATGTTCTTATGCTGAGGTATGATGGGTTGTGATTAAATTCGTAACACAACATTGGGAAAATGTTTCCATTGTGATATTATTTTCGTGCTCTGTCGATCATCGAACGATAATTCATTTACTTAGTTTCATTTTCTGTCAAATATGGTTATGTCTCCGTCATACACACATGAAAAAAGTTTTGCATCACCCCAGTTCCCAGAACTCCTGAAGACAGACGTTGATTGTGGATATTGTATCACAGTTACAGTCCCTTTGACTGTTCAGAGATGTCACTAAACCCGCCCAAAGACGTAAACAACCGTGCATGAGCAGCGCTTACTAGACGGAAGGGATCCGACAGTTCCAGTCGTTCCACCAGGAAGGAGGTACACGGCTGGTGTTGTCTGTAGTTCAACCGTGCCTAGACGGTCAATACCGCGGTTCGGTCGCGTCCGCATTGTTACTTTGTGCCAGGAAGGGCTCTGAACAGGAGAAGTGTCCAGGCCTCTTGGAGTGAACCAAAGCGATGTTGTTCGGACATGAAGGAGATACAGAGAGACAGGAACTGCAAACCACATGCCTCGCTCAGGCGGCCCAAGGGCTGCTACTACTTCAGTGGATAACCACTACCTACGGATTATGGCTCGGAGAAACCCTTACAGCAACGCCACTATGTTGAATAACGCTTTTCGTGCAGCCACAGGACCTCCTGTTACAACTGAAACTGTGCGCAATCGGCTGCATAATGCGCAACTTCACTCCCGACGTCCGTGGCGAAGTCCATCTGTGGACCCACGACACCGTGCAGCGCGGTACGTGACCCACCAACCAATCTGAGGGATCTACGCCGATTCGCCGTTGAGGAGTGAGACAATCTGGACCAACAGTGCCTTGAAGAACTTGTGGATAGCACGCCACGACGAATACAGGCATGTATCAATACCAAAGGACGTGCTGCTGGGTATTAGAGGTACCAGTGTGTACAGCATCTGGACCATCACCTCTGAAGGTCTCGCTGTATGGTGGAACAACGTGAAACGTGTGGTTTTCTTGACCAATAAAAAGGGTGGAAATGATGTTTATATTGATATCTATTCCAATTTTCTGTACAGGTTCCGGAACTCTCGGAACCGAGGTGATGCAATCTATTTTTTGATGTGTGTATTAAGTAGTGAAATACATCTCAACATATCCATATCTTACTAAGCGAGCTAATAAGATTGCTGAAACGTTGACCTGTCACATTCAAAAGGGTAATTAGATTAGGGAGGAACTCTCTAAAGCAGTAGATGAATTGTCCTATTCAGGGAGCAACATAATTATTTGCAGCCGAAGTAGACAGGATATAAAATACAGACTGGCTAGGGCCTGGAAAACATTTCTGGAAAAGAGTAATTTTCTTGCTGTTTAACATAAATTTGACGTTTAGGCTGTCATTTCTTAAAGTACTTGTCACGAGTGTAGTCTTGTATGGAAGTGAAACATGGATGGTAAGCAGCAGACACAAGAAGAGAATATGAGGTACTGAGATGTAGTGCTAGAGCAAACTGCTGAAGAATAGGTGTTTAGATTAAACCATTATGAGAAGATACTGAATCGAATTAGAGACAGTAAAAAATATGCCACAAGTTGACTGAAAGAAGGGATCAGTTGACAGAACACCTCCTGGGACGTCAGCGAATCGTCCGTTTGGTAATGGAGAAGTAGTGTGGGGAGAAAAACCTGTAGAGGGACACCGAGTGGTGAGTACAGCAAACAGGTTCAGACGAATGCAGGCTGCAGTAGTGGAGGGGCTCGCACAGGATACTGTAGCATGGAGGGCGGCATCAAACCGGTCTCCGAACTAACAATGACAGCGACAAATAACTACGACAATTGTAATGATAACAGATAACGTTATTTCTCACTAATCTGAAACCTGAATCTTGCTGACAGGTGGGAACTGCGTGTCAGGCTGGCACTCAAACCCAGTCCTCCTCCTTCTGTGGACACTTCTCACACCAACTGTAGTACCGAGATATAAACAACAATGTGGGCATTGTCGGTCTGCCTTGATGCAAAATATTTTTGTTGTTCATTTATTTATTTATTCATTGCCCATGTTAGTTTCAGAGACAAATATCGCCTTCAATGTAAAACATGCAGAAAATAGCACAGTTATAAAACGGTGTAAAACGTTATTACATGTTTACTGTTTGTTTTTTAAATATTGTGTTATGTGGGTACTTTCATAATAGCTTATTTATTATACATTACACCGTGGTTTTAAGATTCTTGTTGGTGTTTGGGGCATATTTTCTGTGTTTTTCTCTTGCCGTTTTTCTCAACATAAATCATGTCATTTGCGAGCGACTATTAGTAAACAAATACGAAAACGTGAACTTACATATGTCAGACTTATGCAGTTGGGATTACGGTAGTGTTGTGGATACAGTTTTGGTGTGTACTAGGTTGTTACGTAGTTTCTCGTGTACTCATGTTCGCTGGACGGCTTGCAGCTAGTTCTATACACAGAAAATCATAACCGTCGCACTTCTTCCATAATGCATAACGTTACGCCAACTTGCCGCTGGCGTGTCTCTTGAAAAATGTATCACACGTTGCAAGAAGGTTATGAAAATTTAAGCACGAGTTCTGACGACTTCCGTTCCTCATTTATGTGTCTCTGTCTGATGGGCGAGTGGTTCTTTTGCAAGTGTGTGCTTTCTGTTGTGTGTCGTGCGTCAGTTCTCTGAGAGCAGTGAAGATTGTGTCGTTGAAAAGTGTTGTTTCTTCGTTTATTACGTTTTTCCCTTTCACTATTGCTTTTTGTATGTAATAATTTTCTTCTGTTGTTGTTGGTATGAAGAGAAAAACTTCTGGGATAGAATAAAATGACCAACCTAAGTGATTATCCAACACAAAGATATCAAAGGAACCCAGAGACATTAATACAAAACATCACACACATCCTCACACAGAACCAGACAAAAAGAATGATACAAAGGAATCCTGGAGCTCCACTCTTAACAGGCCTCCCAAAGGTCCACAAACTTCTCATTCTAGTCAGGCCAGCGGTGGACTTCAGAGAGACACATGTGCACATTCCTAGAGAAAACATACACATACACAAACAACAGAAGCTTCAAAACGCCAGAAGACATAATAGAGAAAATTAAGAACATCCCCCCAACAGCAAAACTTGTATCTTCTGACATTACATCCATGTACACACATATACTCACAGAAGAAACTATAAACACTATAGAACAACAGCTAAAGTACAAGAAATTCCCACAAAGACAAATAAATGAAATCTCATCCATTCTTAGTCTAATCACTGAACAAAACTACTTCACTTTCAGCAATAACTTCTGTTTGCAAAAAGAGGGGCTAACCATGGGATCTCCACTCAGTGGGAAATTAGTAGGCATATTCTTGGATCGTATAGAGAACACAATATTCAACAACTTTTTAAAACAAGATGAGTACAAAATAATTGACTGGTACCAATACGAGGATGACACAATTAACTTACAGATGAAACACAATACAGTTGAAGAGCTACACAGTAACATCAACACAGTATTACCTCAGTCCCACTTCACAAAGGAAAGAGAAAAAAAAAAAAGAATCTAAATTTCTTGAATCTTACAGTTACAAGAAACAAGCACCAACATTATTTTTCCATCTTCAGAAAACCCACATCCACAACCACTGCTACCCATATCTCATCCAACCACCATACATTCAGTAAATATGCCAGCTTTGCACCCATGCTCCACAGGATAAACAGAACACGTCTTAAACTGAAGAGTACACACAGGAACTAAATATAATCAAACACAGCCGGCCGGAGTAGCCGAACGGTGCTAGGCGCTACAGTCTGGAAGCACGCGACCACTACGGTCGCAGGTTCGAATACTGCATCGGGCATGGATGTGTGTGATGTCCTTAGGTTAGTTAGGTTTACGTAGTTCTAAGTTCTAGGGGACTGATGACCACAGCAGTTAAGTCCCATAGTGCTCAGAGCCATTTGAACCATTTACAATCAAACAAATTGCTGTTGAAAATGACTACAAAACCGATATCATAAACAAGCTCAACAGCAAGGTAAATATGAAACATAAAAATAGTGGCCACCCACTCAAAAGAACAAGCAAAGAATCTGAAAACCCACAGGCCAAACACACAGACAACACAGCAGATCACATCACTCCAGGAAACGGAAACATATGGTACACACTGACATACAGTAATAAAACATCACATAGAACTGGAAACATCTTGAAAAAGCAAGGGATCCCAATAACATTCTAAACAAACAACATAGTTCATAAAAGGCTAAGACCAGACAAAAGAATCTCAGAAAAATTCAGCATGCTAGAATATACCAGCTCACATGTAACTGCTATCAGGGCTAACCCATAGGAGAAACAATCAAAAATATCCGAACGAAGTACACAGAGTCCTAAAAAGTGACAGCACACATTCCACTTTCGCAAGACACCCAATGAACAAAAATTGTACCTCTACTAATATCGAAAGTGATCTACACATAACAGAATGCACACACACGCAAAAAGACACAAACGAACAACAGAAGTAGTCAGAAATTTCGCTACAATTTTCATAGCGTCCTTGTAACATGCGACACATTTCTCGCGACACATGCTAATGGCAAGATGGCGTAATGTTTTGTATTATGAACGAAGTGCGAAACTTACGTTTTTCTGTGTGTAAAATTAGCTGAAAGCCTTGCAGCAAACGTAAGTACACGCGAAACTATGTAACAACTGAGTACCATCAAAACTGTATCCACAACACTACGGCAATCCCAACTGTGTAACGGTGACATACATAAGTTAATGTTTTTGTATTTGTTTAGTAATAGCCGCTCATACAGTTGCAGATGACATAACCTATGCCGCGAAAAACGGCAACAGAGGCACACAGAAAATATGCCCCAAACACCAACAACAATCTTAAAAACATGCCGTACTGTATAATAAATAATGTGTTATGAAAGTACTCACGGAAAACAGTATTTATAAAACAAACAGTACACATATAATAATGTTTTACAGTGTTTTATAACTCTGCTATTCCCTGCACGTTTTAGATATAAAGACCCCATGACCCATTAATGAAACTAGACTGACGAATAAATAACTAAACAACAAAATCGTTTTGCATCCAGAAGGACTCACAGTTCCCATTTTTGTATGCAAAAACCATCTGAATGAGTTCCAAATAAAATTATTCTATGGAGACATGACTCACGACATGTACTCACAGCTTCAGTTTTGACATTTTCTTTTCTCCGGCACCTCGTTCTCGGAATGATAAGATGTCAGCCACGGCATTTTGGTATGCATGTTCCTGTCTTGGAAGACGCGTATGAAGAGCTGGAAAGAAGACAGGACGACAAGCAACTCTTACGGACAGCTAAAGCAAGAGATAAGGCGACCAAGGATATAACATCAGTGAGGCCGATAAAGGATAAATCAGGTGTAGTATTATACGACCTTGAGAAAATCCTGAATAGGTGGTGGGT
The DNA here is from genome assembly GCF_021461385.2 of Schistocerca piceifrons. Lineage (NCBI taxonomy): Eukaryota > Metazoa > Arthropoda > Insecta > Orthoptera > Acrididae > Schistocerca > Schistocerca piceifrons. The sequence continues at coordinate 2,361,136 of NW_025728455.1, read as the reverse complement.
GTACTTTCAAAGGCTATTGAATAAGGAAAATGTATGAGAGAAGTATGAGTATGGAGATATAAATGAAAGGGTGACCCAAAGTATAAGTAGGAAAGAAGTGCAACATGCGATGAAGAAAATGAAAAACGGGAGGCCCTAGGAGCTGACCAAATCCCAATAGAAGCATAGAGAAGTCTGGAAGAACAGGGTACTGACATTCTCTGGGATCTAATGCAGAAGATCTGGAAAGGAGAAAGAACGCCGCATGTGTGGAGAAGCAGTATGCTTCTATATAAGGGCAATTATAGAGGGATAAAAGTGATGTCCCACACAATGAAGATCTTGGAAAGGATATTTGAAAACAGGGTGCGTCTAGAAACCGACGTATGTAAAGAACAGTTTGGATTTATGCCGGGAAGAGGAAAAACCAACAAAGGATGCGAAAAATCTATATATTAATCTGCAAGGAGAACAGCTGATGATCAAGAAATTTAAATACCTAGGCTCATACATAAAAAGTAATGGAGGACTGGAGGTCGAAATACAGCAGAGGATAAATAGTTATGGATGAACTGGAGGAAACTGAGCTGAGTACTGTGTGATAAGAAGGTTAGCTGCAGTTTAACAAGTCTGTGGTGAGGCCTGCGATGCTGTATAGTGCAAAAACTTGGCCAATTACAAAAGTCCAAGAGAAAAAGATGGAAGTGGCTGAAATGAGTATGATAAGGTGGATGAGTGGGGTGACACGACAGGATAGACTAAGGAAAGTGTAAACCAGAGGAACAGTGAAAGTGGAGCCCATAGGGAAGAAGATCGAAGAAAGTAGTTTGAGATGGTATTTACACGTGCAGAGAACAGGGGAGTACTACGCGTGGAGAAGAGTTGGACCTAGAAATCGAAAAATCAAGGAGAAGAGGAAGACCGAAACTGAGGTGGAAAGACAAGGTAGCAGGAGACCTACGGGAGAAAAGATAGAGAAGAAGCACTGGATAGAAATTTATGGAAGAGAAGGATCTGGCAAAACAACGCCGACCCCACATGACGCGGGAAAAGGCTGATATGACGATTATGAGGATGACAATGATGTTCCTGTCATTTGTTTGGAATGATTTGGGCAAACAGTAGCAAGTGTAAGTCACAATAGACGGATCAGGTGTCCTTGTTTGACAAACGGTTTACGAGCTTTTCAAATCGCTGTTTATAACACTCTGACCTTGTATACAGGATGATACTGGCTGTGTAATTCCCACCAGATGTTCTGATTATGTTACTTCGTAATCTTCCTAAATTACTTCAGGCAAATTCCCAGATGATTCCTTCCATGACCTCACGGCCAACTGTCTGCTCATCCTCGTTAAACTAGACTTATGGGTGTCCACATGCCTCTATATACATGTTTTCAGTTGTCAACCTGCTCACGGGCAGGCGTGTCGCGGGGGAGCTGCTGGGCTCCTGCTGCACATGTCGGACGTTAATGATCTGGCAGACGTAGTTAACAGTCACTGCACAGACGGTGTAGTTGTCTGCAACAAAGTGAACATGGTCAGGGAAGGAGGGGACATGTTGCTCGCGACGACAACGCACAGGAGGTCGCGCAGTCAGGATTTATAAGTGGGCATCCGGGGCTGCCGTCGAATGACAGTACAGGAAAATAGCTAAAATAAAGAGAATATATTTCAGTGCACACTGTGCAAGGGGCGCGCCTAGAGACGGAAGTTACCAGGTTTAGGCCATTCTAGGAGGCCAAACTACTAATTGAAGATGGCAACGGAAGGGGAGGCGATTCACATTAACTGATGTTGGTGGCCGTTCATGGAACGTCTGCCAAGTCTGTTCTGCTCGAGGTCTGGATCACGAGAGAGGGAAGCAACAGTGTTCTGCATTGCAGAGTGCTCCAGTGTCCACACACGTGACCTGTATCCCACACACGCTACTGGGCAAAACCGATGGCGTGAATCCACCAGCAGTCTCAGCACAGGGCTCAAGGCGCCTCTTGTCGGCGGCTTCAACTGGACAGAACTGCCACAGGCAGGCAACTTCTGTCACGTAGGCACAGCGTAAGTTGCTCTGGGAGAAAACTTGTAAGGATTTCATTGGGCCTTTGAAGTAAATTCTTTAAACCATTTCACTGAAATATTCCTTTACTGGCTATCAGCACGTCCAAAAGTACTACCTCAAAGCAAAAGCACCGCATGTACCTAATCACATCTGGATAAGATTTTAACCTTCGAGCTGGAGAGTGTCATTTATCACAAATTTCTTTCTATATGCATTGTTAACTGTCTTACGCATTTTCGAGAACTACTTGAAACTTTTCACGTGTAAGCGCTGTTCTCCCATGCCTTTTGCTAAAGAAAGCTGCGGTCTGAGCTGCAACTTAAGGTAGTAGAGGTGCTTTTTCTTTTTCTCTCGTCCACATGTAACACGCCGTCCTCTTTCCTTGGTGGCAGGCTACCCAATTGTTTCAACCCACGGATCTTTGATTTTCTGTAGGAAAGTTGCTACGTTGACAGGAAGTGAAGCAACCTTATCTGTTTTGACTAGCTGAAACCTCTCAAGGGAAAATGCTAAGTCTTTCAACGAAAATGCTCTTTTTCTGGATTTACCTCATTTGCGTCGAAAATGATTTGAGCTCTTATTCCAGCTATATCGATTACAGAATAGGATACGACCAGTAGCCATCTTTTGGTGACCCATGCTATGGAATACGCTCTTCCCAGTTGATCGACTATGTAGACCCCTCCATTTGTCACATTGTAATAACTGCCTTATTGCAACAAGTTTATCGGTTGCTCTCCCTTCTTGTCTTGAGCTTTTGTCGTCAAAGTGGATGCAACGTAAAAGGAACAGCAGTCTTCTATAGCTCATCACATCTCCCGTAATCTCCATACTTCTGCCATCTGGTTTCCGCAGTACGACAACATTAGTGTGGCTGGCTTGCGTAATCCCAGAGAGGTAAAGCAATCCCAGTAATGCCGTTATTTCTTCTTCTGTAGTGTTTTTAGCACCCCTTTCTCTTGAATACTGTACACTTTCTTTCTTAGACTGAGTACAGAAGAGTGTGTACTTAATATTTTGTCAATCGTTTCCAGGCTAAGTACTGTCCATTTCACTTATGACCTTTCTGGATACACTTTCTGACCCAGGAAATATTTCTAGAATATTCTTTCTTTTTGTCTTTATGACTACATTAGCGCATAATTGATTCCATTTTCATTTTTCTCCTTCCTAATAAAAATATAAACAGCGGAGAGCGACTGTTCGCGGTCATCGTCTGAATTGTGTTCCCGTTCGGGATCCGAACCTCGGTCACGTCGTGTGGCAGACTGTTCCTCTTCTTCCTCAGCGTCATCGCCAATTTCCTTGCCTGATTCGGTGTCGAACCCTGGATCCTCGTCGAGTGGCCACGCAGCCTCCTCGTTGTCGGCCAGCTTTGTTGTGGGCTGTACAGCGTGGCAGGGCCCGCTTGTGGACGAAAAGTAACGAGATGAGAGTGAAAGGAACGCCACTTACACGACTGGGCGCGTTGTGTACCTTGTATTCTAAGACGGCACACGCGTTGTTTATTATACGTTTCAGCTGCTCACTTGGACGTGTGACAACACAACTTACCACTGAGCTAGCAGAAGCTATAATGGCAATTTTATAACAGCAATGCAATTTTTTTATTTATTATGCAGAGAACTGGACAAGACAATGCCATCTGCGGTTGGCGCGTTTTACGCATAGTCGCGCTCAATCGAGAGTTAAACTGCAGTGAAGACCGAAAACTTCCTTTACTTGTTTGTAAACGTAATACTGTGCACTTAAAAAATAAGCAGATAATAGTTATCCTACACCTGCCATACCAGTGAGTAATATTTGGAATCAGTCGGTTTACAGAAACACGTAGATGTACGAAACACAGAAACCTGTACTAGCATTCGCAATTATTCCCTTAAAGCCTACCTGTAAATAAAAGTTATTTGAAAACGTCCTGCCTTAGACAAAACACAGTTTCTTCTTTTTCACCCATCCATGTTTCGGCGAAGCTTTACCGTCATGAGAGGTTCCCTTCATTTTTCTGCCGAACAAAGAATATATTCAAACTTCCTGGCAGATTAAAACTGTGTGCCGGACCGAGACTCGAACTCGGGACTTCCGCCTTTTGCGGGCAAGCGCTCTACCAACTGAGCTACCCAAGCACGACTCACGCCGCGTCCTCACAGCTTTCAGTCCGCCAGTACCGCGTTGAGTCGTGTTTGGGTAGCTCAGTTGGTAGAGCGCTTGCTCGCGAAAGGCGAAGGTCCCGAGTTCGAGTCTCGGTCCGGCACACAGTTTTAATCTGCCAGGAAGTTTCGTATCAGCGCACGCTCCGCTGTAAAGTGAAAATTTCGCTCTAGAAACATCCCCCTGGCTGTGGGTAATCCATGTCTCCGCAATATCGTTTTTTCCAGGAGTGCTAGTTTCTGCAAGGTTCGCAGGAGAGCTTCTGTAAAGTTTGGAAGGTAGGAGACGAGGTATTGGCGGAATTACAGCTGTGAGGACGGGGCGTGAGTCGTGCTTGGGTAGCTCAATTCGCGTGGCCAGCAGTCTGGCTTTAGCTGTCGCCGCGGTCGCACGCTCCTCGAGTTTGCTCCGTGAACGTTCAGTGTTTACGCCAGTGTTTTCGTGTTTCGTGACTGTTTATCGGCTTTTTGCACGTGAATTAAGTGTTATAAATTGAGCTATTGGTCTTCGTTCATGTCGTCTTTCTACTTATTGCTGTTGGGATTTCGGCGTTGTCCGAAATTTCTTCGCTGCAGAACACCATGGCAAACTCCGTGAGAAAAAACACTGTGATTTTCACCTTCGACAAGTACACCCGTCGAGTACAGCCCTCTGCACTTGAAATACACGACTAGATTACCGAGGAATTTGGGCTTCATCCTGAATCTGCTCATACCATGCAGCTAGACTCTGATGAATACTGCATTTTTGTAAAGTTTAACGATTCCGTGAGTGTAGACCGCTTTCTGGAAAAATTTGGTTATGAAACGGAATTTATACACCGTGATATACTAAAAGTACTGTAAAACTCAGTAATTCCGAGTCTGTAATTAGAAATGTTAGGGTTTTGAATATTCCCATAGAAGTAGACAACTCGAAAATTAAAGATGTCTATTCAAAGTGTGGGGTTGTCAGGCAAATAGTCAACGAAAGGTGGGCTTCGAATTTCAAGCTGCAGTGCTTTAACGGCATTCGCTCCGTGGAGATGGAAGTGAAGGCAAACATTCCCTCCCACATCGTTGTTGACGGACACAAGGCGCATGTTATTTACTCAGGGCAAACCCCTACATGTCATGTACTGTATGTAACGAGTCTGGTCACCTCCGTCAGGACTGCCCTTGCCGTGTTTTTGTGCTAACAAATAACCTTACGCAACGCCGGAAATTAACACTCAACGATTTGTTGCCAGCCAGTAATACAACAGAGGCGGCGGCTGTCGTGGATCCTGTTACTACCTCTGAAAATGTTGCACTTAATGTTAATGACTTTCCGTCTTTAAAACCTGCATTAACTGCTGAAATCCCGTCCCGTGACAGCGAGACTCCCACTAAAAAGCGTCCTCTAGAGGACACTGAAAAAAATGTTGATGAGGACTCTTCCTGTGAAACACCCGTTGCCAGGAAGCCGAAGCCAAGTCCTGTTGGAAGTGGTAAAAGGAGATGAAATGCAGGTCGATTTGGCTCCCACTTCCGCACAAGGAATTATACCGCCACGAACAGATAGTGACGCAGCTGGTAGTGACCTTTCACGGAAATGTGACCCTGAGCCTGAGGTCACAGCTGCAATAACCGCATCGAGTGCACAGCCCATACAGTGCGAACAGTACGAGGAAGTACCAAGTAAACAACCTGCTGGCTCCGAAGCGCAACACCGCGCCGAAGGAGGAAATAAACCAGCATCACCGCCTCGCCAGCAAGACAACGCAAACGACAACACCCCGGAGCCAAATATTGACGACTCGCAAGCCACCGCCGTTGCGCAAGACGGCCACCGTCGGAGGCTGCGACCGAAACAAGGTCTTGTTGTCACGCGTCATCAAGCGAAAACCACACCAGAGAAGAAAGACATCAAGAAAAAGAATATTAAATATGAAGTCATCAGGGCCAACAGTGACGAGGAGAAAGAGAAAGACCACAGTGACTTATAGCAATGCATTGTCAGGATTTCAGGATAATTTTCTTTTCAAGCACTTTCTTTAAAAGCAGTAAAAATTTTTCTATGAAGTTAGTGCATGTAATGGGCACACAGCTTGTAAAGATCGTGACTTGTGGAGAAGCACGTTGCTGCTATAATCATACCGATCCTCATCCCAAATAGCTTCTTCTGGTATGTCTGTGATGCAAGTTTATAGCACTACTACTATTAACATTAATAAAATACAGTCACCCTTCAAATTGGCAGAATCATAAGAATTCTTGTACCAGTCTGGGACAGATATCGCGTTGCTACAAGAAGTTGCGATGACGACATTTCGGATCCCAGGCTTTTTTGGAATGGTTAGTGTTTCTACGGAAGCCAATATCGGTACAGCCATTCTTATAAGGGAAGGCATTCCGGTGACTGAAATCGAACGACTAGAATCAAGAAGAGCCGTAGGCATAAAAATTTTCGATATGACTGTGCTGAACCTTTACGCCCCATCAGGAAATTCCCATAAATTGGATGGTGCGATGTTTTTTCAAGATGAACTAATTTATTTATTGAGGAAAAATCCGTGTTCTCTTATATTAGGTGGACATATTAACTGTGTTTTAAACCAGAAAGATCAAAAACCCAATTTCAACTACTCGCCACAGTTAAAAAAGTTAGTAAGTGATCTACAACTCAAAGATGTATAGGAACTTCAGCACGCGACATCAGTCGACTCCACGTATATAACCAGCCACTCCCGCAGCAGACTAGATAGAATCTACGTGCCGCCAAATTTGCAAAATTTTTTATTAAACGTTGAAACTGTTCCCGTGTATTTTAGCGATCACAGTACACTTTTAACTTGCTTTAATTCAAGTGTACAGCCAACCCGTCGATTCAGAGGGCAATGGAATTTGAGTATGTCTGTTTTAACTGACGAAGAACTGGAACAGAAAATAAGAGTAACGTGGACTATGTGCCTCCGCACAGCAGACAAGCACCCAACAGTCACTGACTAGGAGGGCTAAACCAAGGTTGCTGAAAGTTGTCGTGCAGTATAGTGTAGCGAGGCGCAGGGAGTTGAGGAATACAATGGAGTTTTATTATAAAGTTTTAAGAGACTTTTATCAAGAGGCAAATGATGACGTAATTCGTCTGAATGATGTCAAAAAACAAAAGCCAAGTTATTAAGCATTAAACAGCAACAGATGGAGGGACTAAAAATTAAATAGAAAGCCACATCAGTAGCAGCTGGTGAAACTGCTTCTCTGTATCACTTGGTGCGGCATGCTGAAAACAGACGTCAAACTTTTATTGATGAAGTCCAGACGCACACTGGTACAAGATTCACATACCAGAAAGAAATACTGGACCAAGTCCACAGGTACTATGACAACTTATATGCCCCTACCACAGTGGACGATGCAGCTCTCGAGGACTTTCTCACTATTTTAGGTCCACAGTTGTCGGGAACAGAAAACGCTGACATCCTGTCACCTATTACTAAAGATGAAGTGCATGAGGCAGTGCGTAACTCACCTCTCAAAAAATCTCCGGGACTTGGTGGCCTCCCTGTGGATTTTTATGCCCGCTACTGGTCTGTAATTGGGGACAAGATCACTTCCATGGCGAACGTGGTCCTGACCGGAAAAGCGGTCCCTGCAGAGTTTAAGGAAAGTAAAATAGTACTGATTCCTAAGAGTAAAGGCAAAACCAACTTAAACAATTTTCGGCCTCTTTCGCTACTAAATTCTAATTACAAAATAATTTCGCGTATTATCTACAAAAGATTCCCTGCCTTTTCCAACAAAATATTGAGTCATCATTAATCTTGTTCTCCAACCAGAACGATATTCGAAAGTCTATCTGCATACAGAGACGTCATTGCAATTACATCAGTGGCAAGTATAAAATGTGCTTTAATCTTTATAGATTTCAACAAAGCTTTTGACCGCGTTAGTCATAGATACCTCTTTGCGACGTTGTCAAGAATGGCTTTCCACCCTCAGATTGTCAACATGCTAAGAAATATTGCAACAGGTATAAATGCGAAAATAGCAATCAATGGCCAAACATCTAAACCCATACAGATAAGGCGAGGGGTTCCACAGGGCAGTCCCTTATCTATGTTTTTATTTTCCGTACCTTTAGAGCCCTTTCTCCGCAGTGTCCACGCAAGACTAACAGGCATAACATTGAGTGGTGAGAAAACCGTCATACGAGCTTATGCTGATGACGTGGGTGTTGTAATAAGGAATAAGGAGGAGACAGTTACACTGGAAAGAGAAATCCAAAAGTATTGTCTAGCGTCGGGAACGACAACCAATGAAAACAAAAGTAAAATATTGAATCTGCGGGGCCTAGATCACCTCCGACTGTCATGGGCAAAACAAGACAACAAACACAAAACTTTGGGAATAACCTTAATGGCATGTCCGATGAGGATGGCTGCTTTTAACTGGACGGAAGCTAGGAGGAAAGTTCATGGTGCTGTAATGGAGAACATCCATCGAACTGTGGACCAGGTGCGAAAAGTCAGATTCATGAACTCCTGCATTTTGTCTAAAACGTATTTCACTGCACAGGTATTTCCAATCCCCAAACTAGTATCGAAAACTTGGGTCGGACAACGAGATAGAATTCCGCGTTTACATGGAGTGTGAATAAGCAAAAATCAGCACGTATTGCAACCACAAGAAGCACTACGGCAACATGCTGGAGATCATTTTTGAAAGAATGGGTGTCGGTTAAATATGTGGAACCACTACAACACCTTGGACGAGAACGAACAGAAGAAAATTAAAAGTCAGTTGTGTTATTATTATTTACTATTACCTTGCTTCCGAATCTTCTATGTTACACGAAGAGTTTTCTCAAAACATTTTGTTCAGAATTACTCGTGTTCGACTTCCAAAGTATTTGTGTGATTCAAGAAGAATTGTTAAGTTTTTATAAGTGTTCAGTTCCTACTCAGAGAAGAGGTTCCTTTGTGTTTCTTACATCGGAGAATGGGAATTTTGCGTTAAGATTTCTGCACACTTAGTGCTATGACCCAACTGGGGACTTGAGAAAAGGGGTGGGAGGAGGGGTTTGGGCCTCGACGCACCGGCAGTGCCGTGAAGAGACCCCACCGCTAGTGCGACGTGTACCACGCCCTGTGACCTTCTTAAAAAAAAAAAAAAAAAAAAAAAAAAAAAAAAAAAAAAAAAAAAAAAAAAAAAAAAAGTAGTTAGCGCGCGGGAATAGGACACGGAAGCTCATGGGTTCGCGCATGGGTGGATGAGAAAAATTTTTTTTCCCTCTTCATAAAAAAAGAAAATAAAAAAGAGTTGGTAGAGCACTTGCCCGCAAAAGGAAAAAGTCTTGAGTTCGAGTCTCGGTGCGGCACACAGTTTTAATCTGCCAGGAAGTTTCATATCAGCGCACACTCCGCTGTAGAGAGAAAATTTCATACTATAAAGAATATATTGTTACACTGGGAAACGTATAATTTTAGAATTGTACATTTGCATTCAAAACGCTCTCAGAAAGATGTATGCGTTAATGGCACAAGCTGTTGCTGATGTCCGTGTCTGCCATTTCCAGTTTGGCTGGTATCTCGGTATTGCAGATGACGTCCATGTGTTACTATGGTTTACATGTCTGTTATAACGTTCTGAGCAAAAATAACACATTCCCAAAAATATGCGTATCCCAATGCGATAGTTTACTCTGCAAAAGAATAAAGGAGACCCGCTGGTGATAATGTAATATGGCCGAAATACGTATCGGTAAAAAGAGAAGAAACCGTGTTTGTTCAAGGTTGAATCTTTTCAAATTTTTGTTCTTAAATCAAAGACGAGATAAAAAAAAGTGAGATTTCATGTCGAGAAATCACCTCAAGATGAATACCTACTCACAACATTCCAAGAAGCTGTATGAAGCGAAGAACCTGAGGATACAAGACGGACGCCTGGCTGTCGCTCTCGTAGGGCCGGCAAAGACGAGGTCACACTAATTACAGGGCGCACAGGAGCGAAGTGGGCGGGGAGACGGTCCGGTGTGTGCTACTGCAGGAAAAACCCTCTACCACGCACTTCGCAGGGGTTTGTGGAGTATGGAAGTGGAAGTTGATTTAGATATTACCAGCATGTTATTTTTACAGCCTTTGACTGGGAGATGACTGAATATTTACTTTCGCACAGGAAAAAATAAATTTCACGAGCTAGGTGACTGACGCAAAAGCGGTAGTGCATGATATAGAAAAATATACTGTCCCAAATAATATATGATCTCAACCACATGCACTCTTATTTATTCTGTAATTACTGCTTCCATTTCCTTACAGTTTGCATCCTTCAGCTTTACCTTTAGTTGCCCACATTAAAAATGGTGTTACAAGCAATTTGAGTGACTGAGGCGCAGGAGTTTGACCTTTTTTCGACGTACAAGACTTTATTATTTAAACGTTTGCAAATCCCGTTAACGTTAGTAACGTCTTCACACTACGACATTCAGTAAACAGATAACCGAAGATTTCCGCAGCTCGCCTGGCATTGTCCTAGTTGCATACCAGCGTAATTTGATGTTATTTTCAGATATGTACATACTACTCACACAGCTGATACAATCAGCTGGTCTAATGACATTTCTCAGTATATTGCAGTGTTCTCTGTAATTATCTCTAGTTGATGGCTCTTGATACTGCTGTATTCCTCGGCAATATTATGCTTTTAATATGTGTTATTCTGATGCGTTGTGTTTTACACGCTTGCTGTTTGTCACTTTTAAAAATGGACATATTTTTCCTGCAAAATATGGAACGAACATATGTGAAGTATTAAATCTTACATCCAACCTGTGGCCACCGGTGACGCCTCAGGAGTTGACTGAATGACTTCGCCGCAGCTGGGTAGAGGCTCATAATGACGGCCGGCCGCGCCGTGCCACAAGTCACGCGTGCAGCGTGTCTGGCCCACGGGCCCGGCCTGCCTGCCGCTCGGCTCCGCTCGGTCCTTCTCGGAGGCGCCCGGAAGAGCGCGGCGCTTCGTCCGGCGTCGCGGTGCGGCGTCTTCCGGCCGGCACAAGTCTCTCGAGTCCGGCAGACTCGCGCTGTCAGCGCTGTCTACCCTTCGCTGTGTGATCTCGGTACGATGGAGGTTCACTGGGCCAGTGGCTGTTTGCACGAAGGAGGCAGTCGAGCGGTCTACCGTCGCGATTCTTTAAAATGAGTGGCAGTGACAGAAGAGAGCGAAGAGGTTTCTCAATTCATATACGATACAGGTAGTGCATATCTACTGTGAAACGACATTAGATGTACATGTACACGGATGCTCTGCAGATCACACCTAAGTGCCTGGCGGAGGGTTCATCGAATGACCTTCACAACGATTCTCGATTATTCCAATATCGAACAGTGCGAGGAAAAAACGAATGCCTATACCTTTCCCTGATAGCTCCCGTTTCCTTTATTTTATCACGACGATCGTTTCTCCCTAAGTATGTCTGCGTTAGCAAAATATTTTCGCATTCAAAGGAGAAAGTTGGTGACTGAAATTTCGTGAGATGATTCTGTCACAATGAAAAACGCCTTTTTGATGTCCACCCCAAATTCTGTATCATGTCAGTAACACTGTTTCCCCTATTTCGGGGTAATACAGAACGTACAGCTCTTCTTTGAACTTTCTCAACGTACTCCGTTAACCCTATCTGGCGAGGATCCCACACTGTGCAGCGGTACTCCAAAAGAGGGCATACAAGCATCTGTTTAGTAGATCTTACATTTTCTAAATATTCTGCTAATGAATCGCAGTCTTTGGGTTGCCTCCCCCTCAACATTATGTGTTCTTTCCAATTTAAGTCGCGTCTGCCCATTCTGATTTAGGTTTTCCGTGATTTCCCTAAATCGCTCCAGGCAAATGCTGGGATGGTTCCTTTGAAAGGGCACGACCGACTTCCTGCCCCATCCTTCCCTAATCCAATGATACTGATGACCTCGCTGTTTGGTCTCTTTCCCCCAAACAACCCAACCCAACCGCAACCCCCAATCTAAGTGGCTCGTAATTATAATTCCTAGGGTTTTAGTTGAATCTGCGGGCTTTAGATTTAGTGATTTATCGTGTAACCGAAGTTTAACAGATTCCTTTTAGCACTCATATGGAGGACTTCATTATCTAGGATCAATTGCCACTTTCCAAAATATACAGATATATTTTTTAAATCGTTTTACATTTTTTGATCTCAGATTGTTCCTCAGATTGTTACGAAATCATTTATATAGATAAGGAACAGCAGAGGGCCTATAACACTACGTTGGGGAACGCCAGAAATCACTTCTGTTTCACTCGATGACTGTCAGTTATAAGGAACTGTGACCTCTCTGACAGGATACCACGAACCCAATTAGCTAACTTAGATGATATTCCATAAGCACCCAATTTCAGTACAAGCCGCTTGTGTGGTACAGTGTCAAAGGCCTTTTCGAAATCCTTGTCGATAGCACTCAACACTTCACGCTTCACAAGAATGATGTTTTCTGAATCCGCCTTTACTGTGTGTCAATAGACCGTTTTCTTCGAGGTAATTCATAGTCCTCACACGCAATATATGTTCCAAAATCCTACTGGATATCTACGTTAATAATATGGACCTGTAATTTACTGGATTACTCCTTCCACCGTTCTTGAATATTGGTGTAACCTGTCCAGGTTTCCAATCTTTTCATACGGATCTTTCGTCCAGCGGACGGTTGTATAAGGTTGTTATGTATGGAGCTGTTGCATCAGCATACTCTGAAGGAAACGTAATTGGTATACAGTACGGACCGGAAGACTTGCTGTTATTAAGTGATTTAAGTTGCCTCACAAATCAGAGGATATCTGCCTCTAGGTTACTCACGTGGAGAAGTGTTCTTGATTCGGATTCTGGAATATGCAGAAAGAGTTTAAAGATTTGATTGACAATGAAACAGGATAAAATCACGAATGTCGACAGACAAGATTCCTTGTTTTGTACATCAAAAAGCACTTTGTGCTAAATTTGCAGGCCTTTGGCACATGGCGAAATTGGAAGAAAGCATAGTATAATTGCTGAAGTCACACGCATCTTCCGTTTTCAGCTGCAACGGTTTTCAGTGAAACTGAACGATTCCTATGGAGACTTCATATCGTACTGCAAAGTACGTATGTTATATCGAGACACATACCTGGAACGACTTAAAACTTGCTACAGTTTAATTTTTTGACAAAAAAAGCAATGCAGGAACGAAAATGAAAACATGTGTAATCTAGTGCAGATTTCACATTTTAACTGGACTTGACTGTACACTGCCCACAGTAATGCACTGCAAGGTAACTTTTTCCTCATTTGATGGGGATGCATTTAAAAAGAAAATCGCGTTTCTGGAACGGACACATTCTGACAAAGACAGTGAAGTTCCCTAAGATCACTCGTGTTAAAGGAAATACGGAGTTTGAAGAATACGTTGTGGCCTAGAAAGAATTACAAGGGTAGTTTTATGAAGTTTTTGAGATTTTTAAAAGTTTGTTTGCATTAGCGCTTCATTGCGTATTAATACAGGTTACGTAACATCAGTGCTCTTGTGCCAAGTTATCCTCTCCCTTTGTGTAAATTTTTCTGTCAAAACATGTCTAGCAAATGTGATGTTTGCTGTAGGAATCTGAAGGCGGGGGTGTGAAGACTGTGTAGGTTATGGTTTATTGGGGCGAATGTAGCGGCGAGGAAACTGGGTAGATAAGACGCTCTCCATGGCAACGTACGTTATGTAGAAAGGACAGAAAAGTCGCCGAAAAGGAGGTAAAAATTTGTGCCATTGAGGCTGAATTACAAAATGAGGACTTGGAATTATGTAGGCTAAGGGAAGAAACAGGGACAGGAAAGGTAGAAGCAAAAAGAGAAACTTGAAAAAACTTCGAAATTCAGTTAGTAAATCAGTTTGGCTTGCTATCTGAAGTAATGGAGGAAGGGCCTCATCCAGATGTAGTTGAATGTATTTTGAAGCAGAATATTAGCCTCAAGAAAAAAAGACACGTAGGGATCAAATCAGAATAGGAAAAGAAGAATATTGCTTCTAGTTAACAGTCAAGGCCAGGAGCTTCAGGAGGAGTTAGGTGCAGCGTACCAGCTCACAAGTTTTGTGAAAACAAATGCTAGGAGATCAGGTAATTACAGTTGGGGCAGCAGGAAACAGCCTGCGGTATGAATCCAAGCTGTACTATTGCGAGAGACTTGGATGAAATAGGAACATGAACTGGCCACACAAATGTGGTGTCTGTGGAGGTCTTTCAGCGCCGTGTTCGGTCCTGCGTAAACACTGCTGCAAGGCGTGTTAACACTCTGGTTTGCTATCTGAAGTAGTGGAGGAACGGGATGTTCCAGATACCCCCAAAACCTCACACACGCGACGTTCCTGTTGACACTACTGGTAGGTGAGGATACACTACGCATGGCCTGCACCTAAATAGGAAGGGGAAAGATAAGTCAGCTGTGGTTAATGGCACCAGGCAGACACGTTTTTTATGTCAAGGTCAAAGTCAAAACAGGCAACACTCAAGAAAAATAGAATAACAGAAGCTTCATGTACAGTAAATAAGGATGAAGCTAAGGGTAGTATCAACTTACCAGTTTCTCATTCTGGAAACATCCCCCAGGCTGTGGCTAAGCCATGTCTCCGCAATATCCTTTCGTTCAGGAGTGCTAGTTCTGCAAGATTCGCAGCAGAGCTTCTGTAAAGTTTGGAAGGTAGGAGACGAGGTACTGGCAGAAGTAAAGCTGTGAGTACCGGACGTGAGTCGTGCTTCGGTAGCTCAGTTGGTAGAGCACTTGCCCGCGTAACGCAAAGGTCCCGAGTTCGAGTCTCGGTCGGGCACACAGTTTTAATCTGCCAGGAAGTTTCAGTATCAACTTACTTCATCAGAATATCAGGGGAATAAAAATAAAGTAGATGATCTGTTAACATCTACATCTACATTTATACTCCGCAAGCCACCCAACGGTGTGTGGCGGAGGGCACTTTACGTGCCACTGTCATTACCTCCCTTTCCTGTTCCAGTCGCGCATGGTTCGCGGCAAGAACGACTGCCGGAAAGCCTCCGTGCGCGCTCGAATCTCTCTAATTTTACATTCGTGATCTCCTCGGGAGGTATAAGTAGGGGGAAGCAATATATTCGATACCTCATCCAGAAACGCACCCTCTCGAAACCTGGCGAGCAAGCTACACCGCGATGCAGAGCGCCTCTCTTGCAGAGTCTGCCACTTGAGTTTGCTAAACATCTCCGTAACGCTATCACGCTTACCAAATAACCCTGTGACGAAACGCGTCGCTCTTCTTTGGATCTTCTCTATCTCCTCCGTCAACCCGATCTGGTACGGATTCCACACTGTTGAGCAATACTCGAGTATAGTTCGAACGAGTGTTTTGTAAGCCACCTCCTTTGTTCATGGACTACATTTTCTAAGGACTCTCCCAATGAATCTCAACCTGGTACCCGCCTTACCAACAATTAACTTTATATGATCATTCCACTTCAAATCGTTCCGCACGCATACTCCCAGATATTTTACAGAAGTAACTGCTACCAGTGTTTGTTCCGCTATCATATAATCCTACAATAAAGGATCCTTCTTTCTATGTATTCGCAATACATTACATTTGTCTATGTTAAGGGTCAGTTGCCACTCCCAGCACCAAGTGCCTATCCGCTGCAGATCTTCCTGCATCGCCGGCCGAAGTGGCCGTGCGGTTAAAGGCGCTGCAGTCTGGAACCGCAAGACCGCTACGGTCGCAGGTTCGAATCCTGCCTCGGGCATGGATGTTTGTGATGTCCTTAGGTTAGTTAGGTTTAACTAGTTCTAAGTTCTAGGGGACTAATGACCTCAGCAGTTGAGTCCCATAGTGCTCAGAGCCA
Organism: Schistocerca piceifrons; assembly: GCF_021461385.2. NCBI lineage: Eukaryota > Metazoa > Arthropoda > Insecta > Orthoptera > Acrididae > Schistocerca > Schistocerca piceifrons. The sequence goes on along the minus strand of NW_025728455.1, from coordinate 2,345,093 downwards.
TTTGAACCATCTTCCTGCATTTCGCTACAATTTTCTAATGCTGCAACTTCTCTGTATACTACAGCATCATCCACGACAAGCCGCATGGAACTTCCTACACTATCTACTAGGTCATTTATATATATTGTGAAAAGCAGTTGTCCCATAACACTCCCCTGTGGCACGCCAGAGGTTACTTTAACGTCTGTAGACGTCTCTCCATTGATAACAACATGCTGTGTTCTGTTTGCTAAAAATTCTTCAATCCAGCCACACAGCTGGTCTGATATTCCGTAGGCTCTTACTTTGTTTATCAGGCGACAGTGGGGAACTGTATCGAACGCCTTCCGGAAGTCAAGGAAAACAGCATCTACCTGGGAGCCTGTATCTAATATTTTCTGGATCTCACGAACAAATAAAGCGAGTTGGGTCTCACACGATCGCTGTTTCCGGAATCCATGTTGATTCCTACAGATTACATTCTGGGTTTCCAAAAACGACACGATACGCGAGCAAAAAACATGTTTTAAAATTCTACATTAGATCGACGTCAGAGATATAGGTCTATAGTTTTGCGCATCTGCTCGACGACCCTTCTTGAAGACTGGGACTACCTGTGCTCTTTTCCAATCATTTGGAACCTTCCGTTCCTCTAGAGACTTGCGGTACACGGCTGTTAGAAGGGGGGCAAGTTCTTTCGCGTACTCTGTGTAGAATCGAATTGGTATCCCGTCAGACCCAGTGGACTTTCCTCTGTTGAGTGATTTCAGTTGCTTTTCTATTCCTTGAACACTTATTTCGATGTCAGCCATTTTTTTCGTTCGTGCGAGGATTTAGAGAAGGAACTGCAGTGCGGTCTTCCTCTGTGAAACAGCTTTGGAAAAAGGAGTTTAGTATTTCAGCTTTACTCGTGTCATCCTCTGTTTCAATGCCATCATCATCCCGGAGTGTCTGGATATGCTGTTTCGAGCCACTTACTGATTTAACGTAAGACCAGAACTTCCTAGGATTTTCTGTCAAGTCGGTACATAGAATTTTACTTTCGAATTCACTGAGCGCTTCACGCATAGCCCTCCTTACGCTAACTTTGACATCGTTTAGGTTCTGTTTGTCTGAGAGGTTTTCACTGCGTTTAAACTTGGAGTGAATCTCTCTTTGTAGATGACCTCACAAATAACAGTGGGATTGATATACTTTGTCTGAACGCCATGTAACTGTGGTGATGGATAGTGTCAGGATAAATTAGTATAATTTAGCATCTTACACTTCCAGATATAGCATGGATAAAGGAGGGGTTGCCGTTTACAAAAAAAAAAGGATGTAAGTACAAAACTGTAGAAGTACGCAAATTCTGTATTGATCAGCACTTTGAAGTTTGTGCATGTAAACTAGAGATAGATAATGTAGTGTTGATGTTAGCAACAGTGTACAGGTCCCCATTAGGAGATTGGGAGCTAGTAAAAAAGTTTGACTACCTATTACGCTGTCTGTCAGCCAAAAACAGGAAGTTGTTAATCTGTGATGATTTCTATGTAACCTTTCTAACCAGTTCAGATGGGAAAAGTGTAAGTGTTATTAATTGCATATAACATAGAATCAGTTAGCAATTTCCCTACACATATAGCTCAAGGCAGTAGCGCTCTAATAGATAATGTATTTGTACAGCAAGAGGGTGTAAAACTAACACATGCTTTCACATTGATAAATGGATTATCAGCCCATGATGTACAATTGATTAAATTAGAAAACACAGCAAGGTGTACAGTTCAGAAACCATGAAATAGAACTGTACGGTTGCTCAACCCAGTGTTTATTGAGCACTTCAGAGAAAATTTAAGAAATGTTAATTGGGGAGATGTGTATAACGAGCCAAATGCACTTGTGCCCGGGCGTGGCCCGTGAGCTGATGTCTTGGCCACCCCATTTCTACACTCCTCGTTTCTTTCGTAATTCCTACAAACACTAACACATGTACTCGTACTGATAAATAATTAAAATACAACCTACTGGTCAATTTTGATTAATGGGTATTAGGCCACGTTCCATAGCGTATTTCTGTGCCAAAGACTTCGTCTCCTAAATGTGGAGGCACCACCAGAGGCAATAAACAATGACACAACACTTAACTTGTGGAGAGAGACGTATCCGAGATTTCAATTCTGATGTATTCTAGAGCTTCCAGCAGATAAGGGCAACGCTACAATGCTCATGAAATAATGAACCTACTGCGGAAAAACTTGCGTTGTATTACAACCACGAAGGTACAGTGAGATTAAAAGCAATCTCTCAAGATCAGTACTTCGGGTAACGCATCAGCTAGTAAAAGCCTCTTCGATTTCTCTCACCAACTAGAAATGTCTTACTACATCAGAACTGGTCCCATCAAGATTGTATGGTATACCAAAAATTCACAAACCTGTCATTCCATTAAGACCAGTTGTTAGCGCTATGGACTGTTCGACAAGCGTGACTGCCAAATACCTGGACAGTCTTCTACAGACCTCTGTAGCAAAAAACGACGTATAAAAGGTTCAGTTCATTATACAAAAAATAGAATCCTTCATGTCCATCAGATATTAGCCCATTTAGACGTTCTATTACTGCTTACTATAGTTGCTCTTAATAAAACGATCTCACATATGGAATTTACACTCTTAGACAAAAAAAAGGAACACTCCGTGAAGGAAATATCCGGAAGGTACAGAAAGTAGTAGTTGTGCTGTACATGAGCACACAAACAAGTGAATGACTTATTCAAGAGGGAAGCTTAACAAGTTAAGTAAGTAAATAATGCGTCCTTATGTAAGCAATTTTTCATCTTGATATTTATTGACAGAGTTGTTGGATGTCTCCCTGAGGAACATCATGCCATATTTTGTCCAAATGCTGCGGTAGATCGTCAAAATCCCGACCTGGTAGGACGTCCCTGCCTATATCGCTCCAATTATTCTCAATTGGGAAGAAGTCTGGTCACCTTGCTGGCCAAGGTAGGGTTTGGAAAGTCTAAAAACAAATAGTAAAAACTCTCCCCATATGCAAGAGGGCATTATTTTGGAAAAAAAGTTAGCCAAGTATGGCTTACCTTGAAGGCAGCAAAACGGGGTGTAGAACAGCATAGACGAACTGCTGTGCTGTAAGGGTACCACAGATTAAAACCAAAGAAATCCTGCTGTGAAAAAAAATGACACACCACACCATCACTCGAGGTTGTCAGACCATATGGCGGACGACAGTAAGATTGGTATACCATGACCATCTGGGGCATCTCCAGATGCGACTTCGGCCAGGAATCTCATTGACTGGAAGAGTCTTCTATGATGAGCCTCGCTTCTAATTGAGCCCCAATGTCCAGCAAAGATGTGTCTGGAAACGCCTTGGAGACTTGGGGGAGGGGGGGGGGGGTTCCAACCTGACTGTCGCCCGCCATGAAGCCCAACAACCGAGAGTGATGGTCTGGGGTGCCGTTCACTTTCATAGCAGGACCACTTTAGTAGTCACCCACACAGCAGAGCGGTACATCGACGATATTCGATGTTCCACGTCCAGCTTTGTTGTCCTTCATGGCAAGCCATACTGACATTACATATCAGCAAGGTAATGCCCGCCCACACACACAACGAGTGTTTCTATTGCTCGCCAAAAATCCCTTGACTAGGAAGGGCGCCAAACCTCTCCCCAACTGACAACGTTTGGGGCACACCGGGCAGGGCACTCGAACCATCTCGGGGTTTTCATGACTTAAGCTGCCAGCTGGACATGATTTCGGACGATGTCCCTCAGGAGGACATTCAACAGCTCTGCCAGTAAATGCGAAGCCGAGTAACTGAGGCGGACCAAAGTGTTACTGACTTCGCTCAGTTTGTGAGGCTCTCGAATAAATCATCCAGTTTTCTGAAACTGTATTCACTACAGGAAACACACTCAGCACAGTTACAACGGAGCTCTATATGTAAAACTGGAAGGAATAGCTCATCAGCCCAACAAGAAAAATTACTATCGTTGGTTTTGTTATATTGATGACACTCATACTTCGTTATATAGCCTCATGGACAAAAAGAACGCGGACTTTCTAAACTTTCCGAATGATATTAGTTATAATATAAAATCCAGTATAGAAAAAGAGAAAGAAGAAATATTTTAAAATGTACGGCTACTTAGAAAATCCACAGATGTTAGGCACAGAAGGTCTGCAAAAACCTCACTCATACATGTGGATACATTCACAAAAATTCCAGTCATTGTCACAAACTGAAAAGAGCGGTAATGAGAACATTGGTGGGCTTGGCTTAAATAATGTGTCACCAGAGGAGTTGGAGGAACGCTCCGACCATTTAAACACTACTTTCAGAATAAATGATTAACCTGAGAAAGAGATAAATAGGGCAATAAGTCCATAAAGGTATGGAGCTTCTCACGAAGAAGAAACAAAGATTTACTCCCATTCGTAAAAGCAGTCATGGTTCACATGATCAGAGTACGAGGAATACATAGTATTGATGCAGTGTTTATACCAATTATGAAGGAGCGTGAATGTTTCGAACACTATAAAGAATGTACGGCCAGCACTTGCCACAGGAGGAATATATAAATTGTCTTGCACACACAGTGAACCACACATGTGTAGTACAAACAGAATAGCAGTTGTCATCTGCGAAATAGCAATAAATCGGCAGTTGCAGAATATCCACTCGGACCAGGGAAACTAAAAATTCGTCTCTGCAATACAGAACCAATATTACTGTGCTTGAATTTACAGAGAGGGCATTCAAATACCAAAGCACGAGAGCAACTTTAACGGAAAGAAGAATGAGAGAAATTAGACGAGCTGCTGGCCCCAGTGCTGAATACAGAAACCAGCGCCAAGTGTTCCCCGGCAGAAGCTCGACAACACACGCACTCGTGACTCTGCGCTCTTAAGCAGCCGTCTGATGACGTCACAGGGATCCGGACAAACAGTTCAGCTTGTAGAGTTTATAAAAGTTTCAAACTGCTGCCAGAGCCTTTTTAGCCTCTGAAGATGTCTCCAGCATTTGGAGACGGAACGTTAGAGACCTTTCCATTTTTTTTTTTTTTTTTGAGCCATCTGTCTTCTCATTCGTTTGATGTGGTCCACGACAAATTCCTCTCCTATGCCAACCTCTTCACCTCAGAACAGCACTTGCGATCTACGTCCTCAATTATTTGCTGGATGTATTCTCCAATTTCGTACCATGGAAGTCATTCCCTGATGTCTTAGCAGATGTCCTATCATCGTGTCTCTTCCACATATTCCTTTCCTCTTCCATTCTGCGCAGAACCTCCTCATTCCTTACTTTGTAAGTTGACCTAATTTTCAGCATTCGTCTGTAGTACATCATCTCAAATGCGTTGATTCTCTCCTTTTGCGGTTTTCCCACAATCCATGTTTCACTACCATTCTAGGTTCTGCTCCAAACGTACATTCTCAGAACATTCTTCCTAAAATTAAGGCCTATCTTTGATACTAATGGACTTCTCTTCGTCAGGAATGCCTTTTTTGCTGGTGCAAATCTGCTTTCGATGTCCTCCTTGCTCCATCTGTCATTGGTTATTTTGCTGCCTAGGTAGTAGAATTCCTTAATTTGATATACTTTGTGACAATTAATCCTGATGTTATGTTTATCTCTGTTCTCATTCCTCCTACTTCCAATTCCTTTCGTCTGTCTTCGATTTATTCTCAACCCATATTTTGTACTCATTAGACTGTCCATTCCATTCAGCCGATCATGTAATTCTTCTTCACTTTCACTTTCAGGATAGCAATGTCATCAGCGAATCGTATCATTCATGCCCTTTCACCTTCAATTTTAATTCCACTCCTGAACCTTTCTTGTATTTCCATCATTGCTTCATCGATGTACATATTGAAAATACTGGCGAAACACTACATCCCTGCCTACATCCTTTTTAATCCGAGCACTTCATTCTTGGTCATCCACTCTTATTATTTCCCTCTTGGCTTTTGTACATATTGTGTATTACCTGTCTCTTTCTACAGCTTACCCCTGTTTGTCTCAGAATTTCTAACACTTTGCGCCATTTTACATTGCTCAACATCTTGTCCAGGTCGACAAATCCTATAAACGTAACTTTATTGTTCTTTAGTCTTGCTTCTATCACGGACAGCAACGTCGGAATTGCCTCTCTGTTGCATCTACCTTTCCTAAGGCCAAATTGATAGTCATCTAACTCATCCTCAATTTTCTTTTCCATTCTCCAATATGTTATTCTTGTCAGCAATTTGGATGCATGAGATGTTAAGCAGACTGTTCGATAATTGTCGCACTTGTCAGTTCTTGCAGTCTTAGGAATTGTGTGGATGATATTTTTTCGAAAGCTAGATGGTATGTCGGCGGACTCATATATTTTTCACACCAACATGAATAGTCGCTTTGTCGCCAGTTCCCCCCAAAGGTTTTAGACATCCTGATGGAAAGTTATCTACCCCTTCTGCCTTATTTGATCTTAAGTCCTCCAAAGCTCTTTTAAATTCTATTACTTCCAAATCGACTCTTCTTTCTTCTTCTATCACAGCAGACAAATCTTCCCTCCTCATGGAGGCCTTCAATGTACTCATTCCATATATCCACTTCCTCCTCCTTTTTCGACGGTGAAATTCCCACTGCACTCTTAATACTATCACCCTTTGCTAACAATTTCACTCAAGGTTGCTTTGACTTTCTTATGCGTTGACTCAGTCCTTCCAACAATCATTTCTTCTTCGATTTCTTCACATTTTTCAGGCAGCTATTTCGTCTTGGCTTTCCTACACATCCTGTCTATTTCATCCCTCAGTGACTAGCCTTTCTGTATTCCTGAATTTCCCTGAACATTTTTGAACTTCCTTCTTTCATCATGGGTAATAAAAGAAATACTTCAGTTATTTGTTTTAATTCCCATGGTTTCTTTGCAGTTACTTTCTTTGTATCTATATTTTTCTTTCCAACTTCTATTATTGTCCTTTTCAGAGATATCCATTCCTCTTGAAGTGGACTGCCTACTGGATTATTCCTTGTTGCTGTATCCATAGCCTTGCAGATCTTCAAGAGTATCTCGTCATTCCTTAGTACTTCTGTATCTGACACATTTGCGTATCGATTCTTTCTGACTTATCTCTTAACCTTCAACGTACTGTTTATCATTACTACATTGTGATATGAGTCTATATCTGCTCCTGCGTATGCCTTACAATCCACTATATCATTTCAGAATCTCCTTCGGACCATGATGTAATCTAACTGTTGTTCCCCATATCACCCAGCCTTTTCCAATTATACATCCTTCTCTTGTGATTAAGAGTATTCGCTATTACTAGCCGAAGTTTATTACAGGACTGAGTTAGTCTTTCTTCTCTCTCATTCCCTGTCCCAACCCCATATTCTCCAGTAACCATTTCTTCCACGTTTTCTCCTACAACTGCATTCCAGTCTCCCACGAGTAATGGAGTTTCATCTCCCTTTACTTACTGTATTACCCTTTCAATACCTTCATATACTTTTTCTGTCATCTTAAGGTTCCGACGTCGGCATGTACTATCTGAACTATCGTTGTGGGTATTGGTTTGCTGTCGATTGTGATAAGCTTAACTGTATCACTGAACTGTTCACTGTAACACACTCTCTGCTCTACCTTCCTAAAGAATCCTGCTTCCGTTATACTGTTTTCTGCTACTGTTGGTATTACCATAATAGCAGCCCAAACTACGACAGTCCCGCCCCACAGCAGAACCCATGGATAGAGACCTGCACCGGGCCTGGTCCCCTACACAGCCTTGTACGACGATCCCCAGTCGACGTTCTAAATCTGTACTCGCCGGTGAACATAAGCCCACTCCACTGATCCAGGTTCCGTTTCACGTGTCCCCTTAGGCAATTTCTTCGCACTCCAAGGTCCCAGGTAGTTGTTTATTGTTGTTCGTAGTGGTCGCCTAGTGACCACATTCATCGTGTGAAACTGGCTACTTACTGACTGTGTCGACGAGCCTCCGAGTTGACACCAAACTGAGGGAGTACTTTTACAGATAGAGGCTCCAGCAAAACACAAGTGGAACTGAGACCACAGAGTTCTACCTCCATGATACAGAGGCACACAGGCAGTCATATGAGCCCCTGGATAGGACCAAAATTTCCTGCAGCTACTTCCTTAATTACCTTAGTGTCTCCCTCTTCCTGTCACTGTCATTTATGCAGCACTGCGCGGACCGGTGAAAGTCGTTTGGTTCTATTCTAAATGAACTGCACTACATTCCTGCAAAAAACTGGGGAGCAAATGTAGACAAACAATACAACACTGCAATTTCTGTTGGTTATTGGGCTGTTGTATATTGTGCTAAAGCGTTAAGGAGCCATGTTGACTATTAATGACATTGCTACAACAGCTCCCACTTAGGGGTTGCATGTTCTGTCCAATTTTGTCCCTGGTAATCTCACAATCAAGGATGCCAATGTGCTAATTCCTAAGACAGAGTGCTATAAGAATTCAGTGCAACTGAGTAAGGTAGCGCAGTATGGTCTTTCTTGTCAAGAAAGATCAAGATTCAACCACATCCAAACGGCACAGGAGAGACTTGGCAACGTCTTGAAAACGTGGTATTACAGTGGAAGTGCTGCTCGTGACTATGGCGCCAAGGAGCAGACGGTGAGCCATGTTGTGGGGGAGCGGCCACTCCATGCCTTTGAAGGCGGTCTGCCGTGCTTGTCCAATCATAGTTCTGGCTGCATGTTTGTATGTGAATTCTTGTATTTCATCAGAAATTATCAGTTCACCAGAATATGTTAGCAGACTCGCATACCAGCCGTAATGTACGCAACAATTCCTGTCTGACACCTCGATTCGTCTCTAATGGGCTGTCGACCTCTATCAATGGGAAACGTAAAATCTGGAGAGGGGAAAGTTCAGTTTAGTTTTGACTATTCTAGTCTACAAAATACAGTCAAGTTTCAGAATATCATCTGTCACATAAGCTGACTCCATTTTATTTTGAAAGGTTGAACAACATGGAATGGAACGTGACAACGCTGCAAGCGGATGATCTGAGGCATCATATCCTGTCCCAGTCCGTGCATGCTGTTCGGCGCATCACAAGAGCCATGGTCAGCAGGGTGAAGTGTGAGTGGTGGCGTTATTTTCAGTTTGAGTGGAGGAATATACCTGGTGAGTATATTATTTAGAAGTTCGTTATTGTTAAATAAAGTGTAATGTGCTCATAGGTATTCTATAAAAACTCTCGTCGATGCTTATGGACACATGATGATGGAGTTGCACCACATTTGAAAAATCAGTCCTAATAACAGTGCATAGAAATAGAAACATCAGAAGTAAATAATAATCACACTGGAGAAAAGAAACTGTTCTCTAATCACAACCGATTGCATCTAACAAGAGAAGATGACCAACCTGGTCTCACATACAAAACGCTCACTTGCAAGGTGTGAGCCCCAGCTGTCTATGTCGCGCGGAGATTTGGACGATTGTACGCAGTTAAGACCTTCTGAACACATAGCTTTTCAACGCTCGTGTACCACTTGTTTCTGGCACGCTCCACTGCGTTCGTCCATTGTCGGGGGCTCGAACTACTGTACGGTACGGTGAGTAAGAGGTTCGCGTTTATAGTGCCGGTGAACCGACAAGCGACAGTGTTTCACCTCCAGGAGCAGTATACAGTGACGGTCAAACTGCCACGTTTAAACGTCAAAGCTCGCGACGGTTGTGACCGGTAAGCGTCTTTATATGTGGCTATTCGACTAACTCTTACACGAGGCAAAAGAAACTCTATGAGCGGTTCTTTGTGCTACTATTTGTACCTTGCGATTCAGTTGCGGCAGTCATAGAGAAGACCCGTTAAATGGAGAGAAGAGTAGTTGATTGACGTTAGACTATTCTTTATGAGAGGATGGTGGTGACAATCATGACGATACCCTTTCACCACGATCATTGTCGTCAAACAACTTCATTGGCACAACGCGACGGAGACGTAAAATCACCAACTGACTGTTTAGGAAGCTTGCTTTGAAGAAGTAATATTGTCAGATTTCACCTTGCCTCTGTCCGTAACAGAGACCTGTGTGTGTGTGTGTGCATGTGTTTTATGAAAAACTGCTGCAGAATATGTCCTAAAATATTGCTAAACAGTGTTGACCATATATGCGCATGGCATTGAAATATTATCTGCTCATATTGCTTACCCGTTTTTCATGTTAAATAACGTGTGTTCTACTTGAAGAACAAAGTTTCGAAACACATGGGGCAGACGTGACCGGCTCCACACACGTCTTCCCACACTTGCGACGTGAAGCGGGTCTGAGGGCTCTGGACGTCACACCGTTGCACAGTGCTCTGCACTCGTGCATCAGGCAGCTGCAGCGGGGCGGAGCCAGTGGCAGGCAACCTGCACCTACAGAACTCTAAAAACTCTGCATTCAAGACGTCTAAAATGAGTATTATCTTAAGTATGGCCATTTATTTTAAGAGAGGGCGGGTGTTTGGCATCTAGGGTTGAGATCTCGCAAGTGTACGTTTTTCTCCTTACAAAAGAAGGTCGAGTTAGTTATGTTTACGTGGAAGGTTACAAGTAATAAACATGAAGGTTGAGGACAGATTTCATTCGATGTCAGATAAAGAGAGATCATGCTGACACAGGAGTAGAGCACACCGCCTCTAGCCTCGACAAGGGCCTGAGTTGGCCGACAAAGAGAGTCCACGAGTCTCTCCAGTTGTGTCGTGTTCAGCTGACGTCACTCAACAGGTCCCGTAGAGCCGCCAGACCGCAGCGACGTTGAGACCGCCGCTGCCCACACGCTGGTCGCAGACATTTGCTGTGAGGCTGAGACCGGATGGCTTAGCGGGCATGTCGGGATGCGGCAGGACGGCTGAGTGTTCGGCCGTCCAGCCAGGAGCGTGTCCACGTGGCCCTGTGAACACGGCTGCTGTCTTGGGAGCATCCCCAGGGTACTCAGCATGAAGGTAGCGCACAGTTCCCGATTAAAAAATCACTATGCGATGTGATGCGATCTAGACTGCTCGCTCACTAAACTTCAGCACAGATCTCTGACACGTGACGTTTTAAGACTCCCGTTCATTGTCGTTGCGATAAAAGTGACAATGCAGGAAGGTACTGTAACTTTTACGAAATTTTTAGACCTTTAATGCCATACGCTACAGAGCGTACGGGGATCCACTACACGATGCCAACCCCAGCAGAACAGACACTAAGAGTCGCAAGAAACGACAGAGCCCGTGTCCTTAGAAATAGTGTAAAGTGCGTTATAAAAAGTAGCGGAATTTGGCACATTGTGTACATTTATTTACTTCTTTATGCGTTTATTCCACCTGATAAAATTAAGGTATTCGTGCACTCTCTTATATATAACCTGACATTTCAATGAGTCAACATTACGACATGCGAGGTACACGGGCAGCACACGGTAGTGATAACTATACTACTTCTGATAATAACAACAACAACAATGGAGACACATATGAACACACGTTTCTCTTGATGGGACATGCACAACTGTTGATACACATCCCAGTGATAAAATCAACTGCTGATGTACAATTTTGCAACTGTAGCATGTTATGCTTTATATCAGAATACACATACTACAAAAATTGTAGCTCTGCATCTTTAAGTTGACTTAGATGTAAAACAGTGTAACTGTTTCAAACTGTGGATGCATTACTTTTACATGTTTGTTCGCCTTTCTTTTAACAAATTACATGATAAAAATATCAAAACTTCACGTACTGCAGTTACATAACATTATTGCTTCAGTACAAACAGTCATGATTGCACACGACGTTTCACGTTGAAGCGGAGTGGAAGAGAGGGGAGTCCCTTTCTCTCTCCCTCTGTCGCTCTTTGTTTTAACTCGCAACCGTCGGTAGCTACAGAAAACTCTCGCTTCCCCACGGGAGGTATGCTTCGAAAAGGATCGAGGCACAGGAAAGTTCCATCTGAGGTTACGTCCTGGCGAGACTCTTCTTAATACTCGTACATCTGTATTAATCCGAAGAATTGTCCGATTATCTATGTCTAGTAGTCGAAATCTATCGTTTTCTAAATCCTGCTCTTCGATTGTGTGGCACACCTAGGCCCAGACATAAGCTCAGATGTCAGCTGAATTGCGATCAAGGGTGGATTGAAGTTTAAGAGAATGGTCTGGCAGGATAAATGCGGGAAGCAGTGGGACACTGAAGTGGAGGGCATTCATGAAATGCCTCTGAATTTCTCTTGGGCTGTAGATACTACGTTGATGAATACCACACAGGCAGTTAATCTGAACAGGAATGGACATCTATCAGAAGGGCATCACAGAAGTTGGACAAACAAAGAACTGGCAACCAATGCTGTACAATCGCAATAAAGTCATGAGATGTTCAATTGAATCTTTTACGAGTATTAGAACATGTTACGCGTTTCGGGATTACACCCATTTTCAGACATATGTTACAAACAAGTACAAAACATAAGCAAACAGCATACTCAACACGTCTCAACGTTACAGAAAATGAGATGTGCTCATATGAGTTACATACCGCAAACTTCAACTTCTTCTTACCCAACCATGCGTACATCCTTGACAATTCAAAGAAAGTGTCGAATAATATATGACTGCGGCTCGAGCAGTCTTGAAGCAGAGCGTATACTGACGCTAAACAAGTCAACCAGCAGCGAAGTGCCCTCGGTAGGGGGTACTGTATGGTCATGTGCTCCATGTGTTTGCATGTAATTTAAGGATAATATACTCATCATATAAATCTAACAGGGTGTAATTACGACTAGCAGTCGGAATAGTACTTCTGTACACGTTAACACTAAAAGTTTTTTTTAATTTTTTTTTAAAACTCCAAATTTTTTTACATTGCCATACTATGCCTATAGCCAGTAGTGGCACTAAACACAACTCAAACCATATGTCAATATAAAATAAATAATAGGGAGAGGGGGGGGGGGAGTTTCTTGGTGAATAAACGTTTCAACCTCTCTAATCTCTAAAAGAATACCACCAAATTAAATATAACCAACATTATCCATCATAAACTAAATCCCTGTGATCAGCTCGCGCACACAAACGTCTTAGGCGCCATCTGTTATAGCCAACGGCAACCACATCGGCGGAAGACATCCGCCTATCGAGTTACAGCCAAGTGATACTCATGGGCCATGATTGCCCAAACAGAAGCCAGCAAACAGCAACTTACACCCCTCTACCACATGGAAAAAGTTTAATGGTGAGAGGAAGAGCATTTTCATAAAATCCCAAAAGATACGTGGGCTATACCTCATACATTCCTTATATAAACTAGTGGCACGACAATTGCCCCAGTCCTACCTATGCTATCCGGATACCGGAGAGCTATAGATTTTTAAAAATCAAATACAAAACATTAAAAGTGTTAAAACTTTAGTCTAAAATCAATAAAATAAACCATGGTGTCACCAAAGAGCACCCAAAGGGCACGGTGGTGAAAAAATCTGTAAATGCCAACCTATATGCCCATCTAACGTTCCCTGTATGACGTTAAACTAGCCAACCACTCGGCAAAAAACCTAGCTTATCATAACGGTACGTGGACAGAACACCACCAGCTCCTATAAAATACACAATCATACTTCTAATGAGGGGATAATAGATACCAAGTTCAAAACAGTATCCGTTCAAACAAGCCAGAAAACAAGTTGTTCCCACCGGAAGCCTGTTTATTAAATACTGGGTGTGCAGCGTGCTGTATACGCGCGTAGATCTCCAGATCTTCAAAGTTATCTAAAATCTTCCCTTTAGGTTATAAATGCTGAATTCTTAGGCTATCTTCTATCAGGGCCCGCTTTTGGCCAGTCTCCCTCATATGACACCCCAGCCCACTATTATTACTATAGTTATGCTCTCTAAACCTTGTGGCAAAATTCCTACCCGTCTGACCAATGTATGTCCCAGCACATCCCCCACACTTAAATTGGTATATACCGGATTGCTGAAACTTATCTGTTTTCCCTTCGTCCTTATGTAGTAATATTCCTCCCAACTTCTTCCTTGTATGGAAGCCTACGCGAACGCCAGCCTCCCTGAATGCTCTAGTTATTTTTTGACAACATGGTCCAACATATTCCATTGACACAATATTACTATTTAATTTTTGGCGGCCTGACTGCCGCGTCTTGTTAACAATTTTAGCTCCAAACTCTCGTATGAATTTTTCCTAGTACCCGTTAGCCCGTCGTAATTACACCCTGTTAGATTTATATTCTGAGTATATTATTATTGAATAATATGTGAATGCAGCGCCCCGACACTTTCTTTGCGTTGTCAAGACTGTACGCCTGGTAGGGTAGGAAGGAGTTCAAGTTTGAGGTATGTAACTCATATGACCAGATCTCATTTTATGTAACGTTGAAACGTGTTGAGTGTGCTGTTCACTTATGTTTTGTACTTGTTTGTAACATATGTCTGAAGATGGGTGTAATCCCGAAACGCGTAACATGTTCTAATAAAAGATTCAATTGAACATCTCATGACTTTATTGCGATTGTACAGCATTGGTGGCAAAATTTTTAACATAAAAATTATCGCAGGCCTCAGACGGGATTTTATGTTCTATATATCAAACAAAGATAGATGTAAGGAGCTAACGGAAAAGAAACCTTGGCAAACAGAAAAAACACTGCAACTGATCGGTAAATGTAGAAGGTGCAAAAACGTTCAGAGGAACACAGGAATACAGCAGTATAAGTCACTTGGGGACGAAGTAACTAGGGGTAGATGTGAAACCAAAGCGAAATGGCTTTTGGAAAAATGTGAAGAGAAAGAATAACACATGGGCGTCTGAAAGATTTATTCATTGTACACATTACTCAAAAGAACATTTGACGTAATCTTTAAGAGTGCATCGGGAATTCCACTGTCAAATGCAGAGGAGAGTGCAGGTAGGTGGAGAGAGTAAACTGAAGGCATCTACGAGGGGAGAGACCCGTCTGATGACTTGACAGAAGAAGAAATGAGAATCACAGTGGAAGACACTGGAGATCCCACATAAGAGTCAGAGCTTAACACAGCTTTGGAAGGCAGAAGCGATAGGTAACATACCTTCGGAGTTTCCGAAAGCATTGGCGAAAGTGTCAACCAAGAACTACTGAAGTTGTCGTCTAGAATATACGAGAATGGCGCTATACCATTAGATACAACCCTGAAGATATATGCAGATACTTGCGAGGCCTATCGCACAATCAGCTTAACACCTCATGTATGGAATTTGTCGACAGGAATAATATATACAGAGGAATGGAAAGGATAGTAGAGGATACGATAGATGACGATCATTTTGACTGTCAGAAGGCTATTAGCACGTCTGACATTGTAACTGATGAGGGAAGCAAAACTTGGAAAATAAAATGGACACATTCATAGGGCCTGTAGACCTAGAAAAAGCATCCGGAAATGTAAAAGTCTGCAAAATGTTCGAAATATTGAGAAAAATAAGAGTAAGTTGCAAAGAAAGACGGGTAATACGTACAAGAACCAAGAGGGAACAATAAGGTTGCATGACCAAGAACAAAATGCAGTCCCATCGTCCTACCAACGTATTTGGAATGTTCCATTCTTCACCGATTCTGATGAGAAACTCATCATTTCTTTTCTTATCAGTCAATCTAATTTTCGACATTCTTCTCGAGCACCACATATCAAACGCTTCAGTTCTCTTCTGTCGCGGTTTTCCCACTGTCCATGATTCACTTTCATAGAATACTGTGCTCCAAACTTACACTATGAGTTACTCGTATTCCAACTAAAACCGACATTTAATTGGATAGATAAAAAAAACTACTCACCAAGCGGCAGCAGAGCACACACATAAAAGACTGTTGTGATTGACAAGCTTTCTGGCCAGTGGCTCCTTCTTTAGGTAGGAGGGTTGAAAGGGAAGGAAGAAGGGTGAAGGAAAAGGACTGGAGAGGTCTAGGAAAAGAGGTAGATTTTGGAAAAGTCACCCAGAACCGCAGGTAAGGGGAGACTTACCGTACGAGATGAGAAGGGAAGACTAATTGTTGGGGACTGCATCGGACGAGATTTGAAAACCTAAGAGCTTAAAGGTAGAAGACGTGGTGATATGTACGACAGAGATTACTGCTAAGACATTTATCACAAGTTATAAAGAGTGAGAAGCTAAGTGCATTGTACATAACAGAGGTGGGATGGGGCGGTGTAAAATAGATGGGAAAGACAATGAAAGATGCAGGAAACTGAAACGGAGTGAAGCAAAGAGCAATTAAAGTGATAAAAAGCTGGGTGGCGAGAACCAAGGACATGTTGTAGAGGTAGTTCCCACCTACGGAGTTCTGGGAAACTGGTGTCTGGGGGAAGAATCCAGATGGTGAAACAGGCGCTGGTGTCACGAATGTCATGCTGTAGAGCACGCTCTGTCACAGGATATTGTGAGTTGGCAGTGTATACCCTCACCCTATACCCATTCATGCTAACTGATAATCTGATGGTAGTAATGCCTATGTAGAAGGCTGAACAGTGTTATAATAGCTGGGATATGACTTGTGTCGTTTCGCAGCTGGCTCTCCCTTTGATAGAATATGTTTTCCTAGTTACAGGGCTATTATATGTGGTGATAGCAGGACACACTCTTATTAACTTGTGATCACTGTTTTAGCAGTAATCTCTGTCTTGCATGTTACCCTGTGTTCTTTAAGCTCTCAGGTTTCCAAATCCTGTCCGATGCAGTCCCCAACAATCAGTCTTTCATTCTCATCTTGTACGGTAAGACTACCTGACCCGCTGTTCTGGGTGACTTTCCCAAAATCTACCCCTTTTCCTAGACTTCTTCAGTCCTTTTCCTTCACCCTTCTTCTTTCCCCTTCAACCCTTCTGTCTGAAGAAGGTGCCACTGGTTCCAAAAGCTTGCCAATCACAACAGTCTTTCATGTGTGTTCTGCCGCTGCTTCGTGAGTAGATTCTTTTATCTATCCTATTAAATAATTTTATCGATAATTGTTTGTTTTCGTTGTTACAAAACTGACATTTGATGTTGGTTGACTTCGTTTGGCCAGGAACATCCTCTTTGGATGTTCTTCTCTGCTTTTCATGTTCTCTTTAACTTGGCCATTATGAGTTACTTTATTCTCAAGGTAGCAGAATCTTTCAGTTGGTCTAGATCCTCGGCTACAGTTCTGACCTTAAGTTCAACACTGATCCCATTTCTGCTAGACTACATTCATTTAGTCTTTCTTCGGTTTAGTCTTAATTCATAGAATGTACACATCTGATTATTCATTCTATTCAACACTTCCTACAGTTACCTCTCCCTTCCACTGAGAACTGCAATGACATCAGCTATTCCTGTCATTGATAGCCTTTCAACACGAATTTTAATTCCATTTCTGAACCCCTCGTTTATGTCTGTCATTGCTTCTTCGATGTACAAATCGAATGGTAGGGGCGATTACATGTATGTCTTTCGCCTTTCCTAATCTGAGCAGTTATTGGTCTTCCTATTTTTTCCTCTTGTTTGATCCTACAGACGCTTCTAGATTTTCCTTAAGTCTCGCTTTAATCATCAATCGCCAACCCAGAAGTCCTTCTCTGATGCCTTTACCTTTCCTAAAACCAAATTGATCGTAATCTAACACTTCCTCAATCTTCTTTTTCCTCTTATACACATATTCTTGTCAGCAACTTGAGTGTGAGAGCTCTTTAGGTAATTGTGCGGATGTCCTCGCACTTATGTGCCCTTGCGACATATAGAACTATGTGAATGATATTTTCCAGAGATACTGATTGTTTATCTCGAGAACCAATTTGAATAATAATTTGGCTTCCAAATTTCTCAAGAATTTTCGAAATTCCGAAGAACTCTTCCATATGCCTTCCACATGATTTGATCATGAGTCTTCCTAACCCCTGTTTGTTTCTGTGGGCTGGAGAGGTAGGCAGCTCGACGGCCGCTGCTTCCCGTGACGTCTCACGAGGCCACCTGAGGACAGAGCAGCGTCGACCTGACCGCCACAGGCAAAAGCGACTCCCGCCGCTGAACACCACAGAACGCCCTGCACTGTGCTGCTTGTGGTGTGGTGTCAGTGGTAGCCACAGATCTCAACCCAGGCTATACCGGTCTGTCTGTGATGGCTGGTGAACTTCTCCCAACCCGTGGCTATACATTCTGCAGTCGTTGCCCTACAGCCAGATGCCAGTGTAATGTGTCGGTACGATGCTCTCAAGTCCCTCATGCCGAAGATTCGTTTTTTTTACAAAGTCGTAAAGATGCACGTTCCTTGGACTTTCTCTTTTGCGATTTGCCGCTGAATAATTCCAGTAGCATTAGGAACGCAATAAACATCGTGTACATACATGATTCTCCATCTTTAGCAATGTCTTTTCTGTACTGAAAATAAGCTCGCATAAGGACGAAATGCGAAAAATAATGCAGTATTTTTCTTAAAGACCTCGTATCTGCTATTAACTATAACATTATTTGTTTCCACGACTACAGTTTCGATCCTATGCCCTTTATACAGGTATACAGCAATAACCGAAAAGTGAAGGGCAGATGGCATGTATAGAACGCCACTATCATCCCATACATGAGGCAGTTATATTGCAACCAATGCTAAAAACTGTACGTCACTTGCATTTGGCCACTGGAGGTGTCAAAATTTACGAATCTTCTGACGTGTGCATATCTCACTGTTGTCTCTGTATGTTGAGTCTCCTAACTCAGAGTGCACATCAATTTAGATGAGTGTAAGGATCATAGTTATGGCATAAGGTAAATTTATTGTTACTGATGTTAACATCACTAACATGAATCCCCTCAAATCACTGTTCATGTTGTTTATATGACAACTGAGGCGGTTGGTGGGGAACATATTCACAAATCATTTCTTCTTTGTTCTTAGCAGTGATTATACATCCCACAGTAAACGTTTTATATCAGAGTATCTTAACATCGTGTTTACATTCGTTAACGGAATTTGCCATTCTGTTTACGATACAATCATTTGATGTAAAGAAATAAAATAAGACATTTCTTTATTATGATAGGGCGTAATAGTACATATGGTATCCATCGTATTCACAACAACTTTCGTACATGAATTGATCTACTGGACAAATAAAAAGAAAAAGGAGTACAAAAATGAGATAAAAACATGTGATGGGATACTTGTCACAAATTACAGAACATTATGTGTATCATCATGTAATTGTAAAATGTACTGTTAACATGTAAGGTACTGTACCAGTACAAATGTAGTCATACATTACCATGCTCCTTAGAACGTTTAGGCCGAGAATGGCTTTTTCAGCTACACTTACAAAACACTTTATTCATTTTTTTACTGAATTATTAAAATACACTCCTGGAAATTGAAATAAGAACACCGTGAATTCATTGTCCCAGGAAGGGGAAACTTTATTGACACATTCCTGGGGTCAGATACATCACATGATCACACTGACAGAACCACAGGCACATAGACACAGGCAACAGAGCATGCACAATGTCGGCACTAGTACAGTGTATATCCACCTTTCGCAGCAATGCAGGCTGCTGTTGTCCCATGGAGACGATCGTAGAGATGCTGGATGTAGTCCTGTGGAACGGCTTGCCATGCCATTTCCACCTGGCGCCTCAGTTGGACCAGCGTTCGTGCTGGACGTGCAGACCGCGTGAGACGACGCTTCATCCAGTCCCAAACATGCTCAATGGGGACAGATCCGGAGATCTTGCTGGCCAGGGTAGTTGACTTACACCTTCTAGAGCACGTTGGGTGGCACGGGATACATGCGGACGTGCATTGTCCTGTTGGAACAGCAAGTTCCCTTGCCGGTCTAGGAATGGTAGAACTATGGGTTCGATGACGGTTTGGATGTACCGTGCACTATTCAGTGTCCCCTCGACGATCACCAGTGGTGTACGGCCAGTGTAGGAGATCGCTCCCCACACCATGATGCCGGGTGTTGGCCCTGTGTTCCTCGGTCGTATGCAGTCCTGATTGTGGCGCTCACCTGCACGGCGCCAAGCACGCATACGACCATCATTGGCACCAAGGCAGAAGCGACTCTCATCGCTGAAGACGAAACGTCTCCATTCGTCCCTCCATTCACACCTGTCGCGACACCACTGGAGGCGGGCTGCACGATGTTGGGGCGTGAGCGGAAGACGGCCTAACGGTGTGCGGGACCGTAGCCCAGCTTCATGGAGACGGTTGCGAATGGTCCTCGCCGATACCCCAGGAGCAACAGTGTCCCTAATTTTCTGGGAAGTGGCGGTGCGGTCCCCTACGGCACTGCGTAGGATCCTACGGTCTTGGCGTGCATCCGTGCGTCGCTGTGGTCCGGTCCCAGGTCGACGGGCACGTGCACCTTCCGCCGACCACTGGCGACAACATCGATGTGCTGTGGAGACCTCACGCCCCACGTGTTGAGCAATTCGGCGGTACGTCCACCCGGCCTCCCGCATGCCCACTATACGCCCTCGCTCAAAGTCCGTCAACTGCACATACGGTTCACGTCCACGCTGTCGCGGCATGCTACCAGTGTTAAAGACTGCGATGGAGCTCCGTATGCCACGGCAAACTGGCTGACACTGACGGCGGCGGTGCACAAATGCTGCGCAGCTAGCGCCATTCGACGGCTAACACCGCGGTTCCTGGTGTGTCCGCTGTGCCGTGCGTGTGATCATTGCTTGTACAGCCCTCTCGCAGTGTCCGGAGCAAGTATGGTGGGTCTGACACACCGGTGTCAATGTGTTCTTTTTTCCATTTCCAGGAGTGTATATTACTTATGTTAAAATAAATACACCCTAATTACAAAAAAGTGAATGAGTGGACATAATTCTTCCTCATTTCCATAAAAATCATACAACTCACGGGAAACGTCGTAAAGACTACTCATATTGTAAAACCAGCATATACACGATCCTGTGCAAATCGTTAAGTCCTATGCTTGTCAGCAAGTCAAAGTCAAATAGCCAAACTATACATCCTCATTAATGTTACTTTCTATTATTAGCACATAAAACAGACTCGAATTTATCTCAAGATCTCTTATTTCTTAAATCTGTCTTATTGCTGGGCAAGCCGTGTGGATGATTTTTGAAATAGTTGTATATTTGCACTTCTTCAGGTATTTTGATACTTCTACCATTAGGTTAATCTTTATTACTGGATCTACGTTAGGTGATGGTACTCCTCTCTGTTTGCTTGATGTGCTCTTTAAATTTGTCGCTGGAATATGAGCTTTGTAACGTCCGGTCAAGGTGTCCATGCTGTAACTCATACGATTACTGACATTGTATATTGATCTACTTTCAAAAGGTAAATGCTACCTGCATACACTTTGTGGGGGCAGAAAGTGAAAGCTGTGCTTCTACAGAAGTCTGATCCACTGGCTTGTTCACCAGTCCGTCGTCTCCCGTCTTGTGCAGAGCTGCAGGCCCAGGCGGCTGTTTTCCGGGAACGCTTCTCCAGCTACTTGCGGGACTTCGCGCAGCTGCTCTCACACGGTGCGGCGCACTTCTCACAGCTGTTGGTTCCCCTCGCATTCAAAAGTATGGTAAGTGGAGTTTTTTCCTCCTCTTATAACGTACAGGGGGTGAGAAAATGACACACACCATCTGGCCAGTTCTTGGAGACTGTTTCCCAGTTTACCTTCTTCACACTGTAGCTATCTTTGGCTCTCCAGTTCTAATACTAACCATCTGGAAGAATTCTGAACCAACCTCTACTTCTGTGAGCCTTTTGGGGCTATGATACAGGGAGGCTAAGCTCGGAATGGTTAGAGATAGGGAAGAAAACCGTCTATATCTTTCTTTTCTCGTATTTGCTAGCTACTTCTCTTACAGATTCAGATAACTTTGTATACAGTCCTGCTTTACAAGCTGAAGCATGTTAGCTTCATATTTAGTCGAGAGTGGTCTAGAGTCTCAGGGTGGCATTTCAAGTTTCCATCAGCATCTTCTCTTCCTAAGAATCTCTACTCCATATTGACGGCCTATAAAATTACTTCTGCTCAACATGGAGGTTCGTCAACTTCAAATCTCCTTATTAACCTGTATACGTACCACATAATTCATACATTTCGAGACAACTGCTCAAACTCTTCCCACCTTAACATTCACGTGACCATTTCCCAGGACTCCATGACCAGACGATAGCGCAGCTGACACTTGTGGCCCGACGCCATTGGCGGCCCCCTGTGCTCACCACTGCCAGCCAGCACTGTCCGTGTGACACGGCAATGCCCCAGCCGCCGCAGCCACAGAGGACGCGCGTCAATAACGAAACCCTGCAGCTGGGGTCCACCAGGTAGCGCGTGTTGCGTCTGCGAGTGGCTTTGTTAAAGGCACTGTGCTACTACAGTCACAACCAGAACATTTTATGAATATGTCAAGGCCAAAGAAAACGTCTGTCAGACTAACCTGAAACCGGATGCTGCTTTCTTAGAGCATTCATCTCAGTCGTTATCCTTTCTGCACATGTCTCGTGGCCTAACTCGAACCATTATCGAGTCTGAATTCTCTGTCTATGATTTATGAACACTACCACCAGTGATGTTCCCACTACCGAGAGTAAAAGCTATGTGCTCTTAACACATACACTGGACTCGCATTCGGGAGGACGACGGTTCAATCCCGTGTCCGGCCATTCTGATTTAGGGCACGGCCGACTTCCTTCCCCATCCTTCTCTAATCCGATGAGACCGATGACCTCGCTGTCTGGTCTCCTTCCCCAAACAACCCAACCTTAACACATAGAATGGCCACTGTGCATTATGACTGTTTGGATTCTGACAGTAGTATACATGGAAAGCAAAAGCACGCAGTATGATCTGTGTCTTTGTGTAACTTTTTGTGGCGTATGTAGCAACGTGCCAGTCCCTAAAATATCGTGTGAGCCTCATTTTGGATCCTTTGAGAAGAGAATTAGGCGATACCTTAGTGAACTGAAAAGGTTCTGAGTAGATTAAATCTTTTTCGTATAAATATTACGGATGTTTGCTGGATGGTAATTTCAAAGATTGATAGTTGCAGGTTCCGTATTCAAGAATGGTTTCTGCCTACATCGTATCATGTCCTGTCATTGCATCTTGTTTTCGTTACCATCATCCATGCATTTCACTGTAGCAAAGGCAATTTACCTGATACGTATCCAATATTTTGTAGAGTTACTACCTCATAGCTTGCGAGAACATTTAAAGTACGACTTCTTTATTACATTTGCGGTGCAGTTACGCTTCGTTGATGATACACTGCACCTGCTTAGGAAAAGTGTAATTGCGAAAAGTTATTCAGTGAAACCAATGTTGTACAGATAGATTCCATTTAAAGACACACTTTGCTTTCTCATTGAAACTTAAGTCTTCAGACAGCTGCAGTAGTCTTGAGGTATTCGTATTCGAGATAATTCCTCTCGTGGTTCTTCACTACAGCCCTGCAGAGTAGTACGGCAAAGCGTGCTGTGGCCCAGGTAACGAGGCAGCTCACGATTTTGACCCTGTGCCCCTGGTAACTGGGCTCTCACATAATACTGTGTACAAATATGTATGTATGTATGTTCAGAATAGTTCAAATGGCTCTGAGCACTATGGGACTTAAATTGTGAGGTCATCAGTCCCCTAGAACGTGGAACTATTTAAACCTAACTAACCTAAAGACATCACACACATCCATGCCCGAGGCAGTATTCGAACATGCGACCATAGCAGTCACGCGGTTCCAGATTGTATCGCCTAAAACTGGTCGGCCATGTATGTATGTAAATTTAAAAAATATTGTATTCGAAAAGGATTTCTTTTTTCTCTGGCACCTCCCATCAATATAAAACTGATAGTCTTAAAGAGGTATTTTATTAAAAAAATATGAAGAAGAAGAACAACTGCATTGCGAAAACAACTGAAAGTTTTTTAATTTCGATTTTTTCTCGTATTTGTGATATACCTAACAGTTTTGTTATTTCGTAATTGATTCATATTTGTTACAATATACACATTCTTTTGTGAATAAGGTAATTTTTTAATTTCCAATATCTATGAAACACTTATTAGTAACAGAGAGAGAGAGAGAGAGAGAGAGAGAGAGAGACAGAAGTTTTCATTGTGAACATACTTTTAATTTCCAATATCTATTAAACACTTGTTAGTACCACAGAGAGAGAGAGAGAGAAGTTTTGAGTGTGTCCATACTTAGAACAGCAACAGCAATGGCAGCACAAAAACAACACACACACACATACACACACACACACACACACACACGCACCATAAACATATAAAATACTTTCTTTACACGGATGCATATTGTACATGTTCCACACGAAATATATACTCTGTCTCTCTCTCTCTCTCTCTCTCTCTCTCTCAGACACACACACACACACACACACACACACACACACATGGACGCACACAGTGTGCAATGAAATATTCATAATCTCAAACATGCAGTCAGAACTGTGTCAAACAGTTCATCAAACTATTCCACACACACCCAGTCAAGTGGAACACCTTTTTATCTTTTTACTAACAAATAAGCCCATCCAGACACATCAGTAAATAGTCTGGGTGCAGCAGATTTCCACACCTATGCCCCCCGATGAACCACTTGTGATCGCGATAGCACACCCCTGCTTCCAGCTGGAATTGCAGTATATACCTCAGTATATAACCTCGATCGAAAGGTCTCCTGATAAGCATTTGTGGCGCAGCGCCAATGCCGGAGAGGAGGCACCTGTTGAGGTCCCTGAACGTGAAAGTCTTTCAGGCTGTGCAAATCACCGTGTCTGTCATGCAGACTTGTGGGATAGTCCAGCTCTACCTCTAGAACATATCCCTCACCAGCGTCAGCAGCCACATATTTGATCTCTTTCCTCAGTCTGGTGATTTCACCTTTGGACATCCATGAGAGCCCTTGAAAAGGTACACTTTGTTGCATGGTTTGCCTGTAGAGACAGTTTACATCCAGGTAAAGGATGAAACTGAAATCGTCAGACAACCTGTACTCTCCCTCGAACATTTGCAGGTTATTTGCCTTGGCGTACCTGCTCACACATCGGCAAAGTCACTAGTGAATCTCATGTTCCAGGAAGACAACCATCTCAACGTTGGTCAAGAATTCGATGCTGGCTTGTGTCTTTCTTAACATGGCATCCCAAGAAATCTCAGCCATATGCTACAGAACTTCTCGAAGATGTTGCCGGTCAGATGTACATTCGTGTTCATCATTTTACATGTTCTGATAAATCAGAGATGCCGAAGTCCTGCTGTTCATTCACCAAGTGCCCGTTCTTTCCATTCATTATGGAAATGCCTCTTAGTTTACTAGAGAATCCAGATATTCGTATGGAAAGACCCCTTCTCCGTCACAAGTTGAAACTCTTGAAACTCTACATCATCGAGATATGTGGCTCCCTTTGCTAAGAATATCTCCAGGACGCGTTGGTTCAGCAAATTTCTAAAGAGACGTGAGCATGAAGCGTTGTGAATCCAGGAAGTGGTGTGATCCTCTTTGAAGCGACATATATTTGTGAACGGTGTCAGCAATGACACTGATGTCATCATCCTACTACCCAGACTCGTCAAAGTGCTGAACTAGAAAGTGGGCATCATGCTCACTGAAATTGTGGAAAAGATGGCTGTGTGCTGTGGCAGTTGGTACTTACAGTTACATGGGTTGTCAGCTGCACTCTGGGACTTCCCCGTTACGTGGCCACAGTCTCTACAGGGAGCTTCCTCACCTCTGTCCAGTCACAGTCCCCAGGTATAACGATCAGCTGCCTGCTTGTACAGTGCATCATTTCCTTCACGTTGGTCATGAGGACGTTTTCACTATAAATGTTATAAACATCCCGGACAAGACTTTCAAGCTCAGTGAGCAGCCATCTCGCCCTTTCCCCTTGACATAAGATTTTAATTTTAGTGCACAGAACTTGATGGGTAGCCACATATCGTATGCATCATTTTGTGACAGTGATATGGGAGGCGGAGGCACCACGTTCACATTGTACCACAGGAGCTAGGAGGCGCTCTAAATCGACGTAAACGACGAAGGGACAGAAGTGTTGGTGAGAGGCATTCTTAAACTTCGAGAACCGTTTATCCTTGATAAGCATTTCCACACCTATTGTTTCCTGGCTCTAGCAGTCAATCAGGTGTCTTTCAAGATACATGATCTTGGTAAACGACTTGAGACATCTACAGCAAAAATATCTTGCACCTTTTTTGTTTTCATTTCAGAGGAACGTAGGTGGAACATGCATTTGATCCACCTAATTTACACTTGACTTCTTTGTCGATGTGCCACACAGTGTGTTAATGTTTGCCTTCTTCTTATGGCTTTCCTACATCCGGCCATAAACCAGAAATTAGAACGTCAGGGGACATCTGGTGTTTGTTGTATTCCCTGTATTTTTCGGGTAATTTCTATCGCTAGCGAGAAGCAACTATGGAAATCAATTTAAACTCTCATCATGATTCTGGGCATTAGGACATGCTTTTTTTTAGCAATATATACTTCTGAAGAGAGATGTAACTGGACCCCACAATAAGTTGATCAAAATCTTATGAATATAAATCAAGGTAGTATATACAGCTGAGTGTCTTACAGGACTCCCTTTCCTGCACCTCAGAAAAGTGACTCAGTATGACGGCTCTGGTATCGACTCACCCCATGATGTCACGACAGCTCTCCCCCTAACTTGGACAATGCTCTTCCCCTCAACGACACGTCGAACTCCTAATAACTCTGCACACGAGAAGGAGAAAGAGACGCAGTTGATAAGTATCTAAGGAAGGAGAAATAAAAATCCGTATTCGTATAATAATAATAATAAATTCTGAGTACTTACAGGTAAAACTGTTGTTGTGTTCATTACTGGAACATACTTCCAACAACTCATCATCAGTGGGCATGTTTGTCATTAAGGGCATATCCAGCAAGGGAACTAGAAGAGGTGTATGACGTCGGTAGGGGAATATGTCTAAGAGATTATGAAGAAACCCAAACGAAAACACAGGTGCAAAAGCACTAATAGCTGGTAGTAGTGTCAAAACGATATTCGCATTGAGCACATCTACAAACAAGAGAATCTCGAAAATAACAACAAAAACTTAAATACTGTAGAATAGGCGATATCTACCTCTGAACAATGGAAGTCGTTCGCTAGACATCGTCATTATCATTATCAGCTGCTGGGTTCAGATCCCACAGCGAGTAACGCCTGCTCGCACCTAGAAAAGAAGAGGTAGAACCCATAACAATCACTTACACTACTGGCGATTAAAATTGCTACACCAAGAAGAAATTCAGATCATAAACGGGTATTCATTGGACAAATATATTATTCTAGAACTGACATGTGATTACGTTTTCACGCAATTTGGGTTCAGAGATCCTGAGAAATGAGTACCCAGAACAATCACCTCTGGCCGTAATAACGGCGTTGATACGCCTGGGCATTGAGTCAAACAGAGCTTTGATGGCGTGTACAGGTACAGCTGCCCATGCAGCCTCAACGCGATACCACAGTTCATCGAGAGTAGTGACTGGCGTATTGTGACGAGCCAGTTGCTCGGCCACCGTTGACCAGACGTTTTCAATTGGTGACAGATCTAGAGAATGTGCTGGCCAGGGCAGCAGTAGAATAATTTCTGTATCCAGAAAGGCCCGCACAGGACCTGCAACATGCGGTCGTGCATTATCCTGATGAAATGTAGTGTTTCGCAGGGATCGAGCCACGGGTCGTAACACATCTGAAATGTAGCGTCCACAGTTCAAAGTGCCGTCAATGCGAACAAGAGGTGACCGAGACGTGTAACCAATGGCACCCCATACGATCACTCCGGGTGTTACGCCAGTATGGCGATGACGAATACACGCTTCCAATGTGCGTTCACCGCGATGTCGCCAAACACGGATGCGACCATCATGATGCTGTAAACAGAACCTGGAGTCATCCGAAAAAGTGACGTTTTGCCATTCGTGCACCCAGGTTCGTCTTTGACTACACCATAGCAGGCGCTCCTGTGTATGATGCAGCGTCAAGGGTAACCGCAGCCACGGTGTCCGAGCTGATAGTCCATGCTGCTGCAAACGTCATCAAACTGTTCGTGCAGATGATTGTTGTCTTGCAAATGTCCCCATCTGGACATGGCTGCACGATCCATTACAGCCATGCGGATAAGATGCCTGTCATCTCGACTGCTAGTGATACGAGGCCGTCGGGATACAGCACGGCGTTCCGTATTACCTTCCAGAACCCACCGATTCCATATTCTGCTAACAGTCATTGGATCTCGACCAAAGCGAGCAGCAATGTCGCGATACGACAAACCGCAATCGCGATAGGCAACAATCGGACCGTTATCAAAGTCGGAAACGTGATGGTGCGCATTTCTCCTCCTTACACGAGGCATCACAACAACGTTTCACCAGGCAACGCCGGTCAACTGCTGTTTGTGTATGAGACATCGGTTGGAAACTTTGCTCATGTCAGCACGTTGTAGGTGTCGCCACTGGGGCCAACCTTGTGTGAATGCTGCGAAAAGCTAATCATTTGCGTATCACAGCATCTTCTTCCTGTCGGTTAAATTTCGCGTCTGTAACACATCGTCTTCGTGGTGTAGCAATTTTAATGGCCAGTAGTGTATAAACAAAAACACTATAGAAAATATGTATACTTGCTTTCATCCTCAGCCAAGGTGACCATGATGAATGACGTCACACCGTCGTCGGTAAACAGTGACAACAGTGCGGCGTCATCATTGTTATCCAACGTGCGTGGCGATGACTGCAGTCACCATGGTCGTCACGCATACCGCACGAGCGCTTGACTCCGATATCAGGGCTGGCTGGCAGTCGGAGAGGGAGAAAGACTCGGGTCGCCCTCCGCAGGGCTGTTTACAAACCCCTTCAGCCACGCAGCGTGCGCTGATCAGCAATTCAAGTCGCAATCCATCACGCTTCTCCTCTCCCCACTAACATTACTTACACATAGCGCATTGCGACAGTGCCCAGCGTGTTGGTACACATTTGAACACGCCTCTCTCAACTTGCTACTACTCTCACTACTTACCAAGCGTGGACGCAAGGCAGCACGAACGGGTTTATTTCTCGTAAGAAGAAGAACTTCCACATATTAAACGAGTGGGATTGTGCTGTGACAGAAACGCACGAAATGGAATATGCTGGCTGCAAGTAGCTGCTGATCGGCTACTTTTGAGCGACACATTGCAGAAACTTGGGAAATCATCTCGACAGTTCTCCAAAAAGAGTGTAGACGTCACCTGGTAAATAAACACAGCTGACAAAAGAACTGTAAAAAATGAGCTCGGGAGTATCTAAACAAGTACAAAAGTTTTATTAAGAAAATAATATTTGCACATATCTGCAACACAAGTAAATCCGTTTTTCTCTCCACCACCGTACTCTTGCCTAAGGTGTCTGACTGACATACACTTGAATGATTCCAAATTCAGGATGGCAGTGTTCTTGAAAATATCCCACATTCACACCACCACCTCACCACCTTTGACGTGCATGACGCTCTCTCTGTGATCACAGTTTCGGAGTGACGTCAGCATATCCTCACAGGTCATTCCTGTATCGTGGCGGCTACTGCGATAGTGGAATCGAGTCAATCACGCTACTGTCTTCCAAGACATGTCACACTTTATTGTTCTGAGCAGCTGGGCAGAAGTGACAACTGTGTAGAAACCTGTCGAAACACATGAAGCGGCCGCACTCGTCGTGGAGGCGTCGCCCGTGAGCAACAATGTTGTACCAGGAGACAGGCAGCTTGGACCCTGGCAAGCAGGTCTTCAGCTGTATCTACAGGTGTTTCGTACATAACCTCAGAGAATGAGGTCTAGGGTTGTAAGATCCAGCGATCGCAATGGCCATCAGAGGGGACCCCCCCTTTCCAGTCCTACAATGAGTGTATTCTTCTGGTGCTTGGTGCTTGCAAACATTAACATTAAAGTGGAATGATCTTGGATAATGCCCTAAAATACCTTGACTGAGAATCTTTGCTGTTGGCCTCCGAGATGGGTGGCGTGGGTGTTGTCCTCATTCTGGATCTGCCTGTTTGGCTTTTGAAAACAACATCACGGATGAATGAGGCCTCATCCACAAACAATACAAACTGTATGAAGTTGGACAGTACAGCGCTGTGAAAGACACTGGATTGACACAAGCAGACATAGGGCTCAAAATCCGTTCGTTGCAGTGCTTGCACATTTCATCTTTGATTACTCATTGTGCGCTGTACACAGCAACACACCTCGCCATGAACACGACACAAGCTATCTGATGCGATGGACAGCTGACAGCAGGGTCAGTGGTGTGCTTGCGGCACAGGTTAATGCGCCACTGCGGTGCTTGAGTGCTACGAGCCGAGTTGTGCACAGTAGGTCCGTTTGGTGGTCAGGTGTCCACACTGTTTATCAGCTGCTACTGTTCGAGTGCACACCGGACACCCGAGACCTTTGCCAGAGTGTGAAGAACTGCAGGCATCATTGCAATACATGCATTGATTCAGACTGACAGTCGTTGCTTTGAAGAATTAGTATGAGCTACATTGTTGTTAGGTGGTGTATGCTGTGTATGTCCTTAACACAATAAATATGCACTTTCGAGTATTGGTTCCCTATCTCAATATAATCTATTGTGGAACCACTGTCACCTGTTTCAGTGTGACCCAAAAGGATTGGGGACCCCACGTACAGAGAACGAGAGCAGTTCTGTCCCACTTCCCTCAGACACTCCCGACGGCACCCATGTCTGTGGTGAGCACTCACCTTCCAGAACAACATACTGGGTGATGCTAGGGTAGATACAAGAAAGGAAAACAGAATGGGAAAGTGCGAGCGGAACTCACGCACTAAGGGTTCTGTACAAACTCCCCATCCTGGGAATCGAGATTCCCAACAATTTTTGCCTGTTATCGACACTTTGTAGCTTTACTGGCAAGATACTGGTCCCAGAAATACCAAGATCGATTCAGAAATTCTACGTTATTTCCTCAGCCCACCCCAAACAAACAAGAACAAGCAAGCATAGGACTTTAGTTTATATATGTAGGGAGAGAAGATTTAATAACACATTTCCGTTTACGTACTAAATCATGAATACAACATACATTTTATGTTTGCATGCAGTAATGTTCGTATGTTATACTTTCAACAGGTCATGAATACAATGTATGTCCAAATCGAAAACGACATTTTTATGTGATATAATTACAAGTTAACAAGTTTCAGATTTTTTGCTTTACTTGTACCGGAAAACTTAGTTGTTGCCAAATCTCACGATTCCAAGTCAATGGAGAGCACCCTATAGGTTTCGATGACTGAGTTTTCGATTATCGAAACACGAGACATAAACGGCCGTATCTGTTGACTGGAGTCAGTTATAAGCTTACAGATTTTACGCCGCCAAGGGTCCGTATACCTTTGTATGTGACATAATTTGAACATGATACCCACAACGTATCCAGAGAAAAAGATTCCCAACAGATGGACAGACAAATAGACAGACTGTTAAAAAATAATACGAAAAGTATTTTCTAGAGTTATATAGTTACCAATTATGGATTTTAAGATTTTTTCCTTTATTTGCACTGTGAAATCTGGCTTCTTTCAAAATGTCATGATTCTAAATCAACAGGGAGCACCGTATTGATTTTATGAGTGATGTTTCGAGTATCAAAATATATAATTTAAATGGCCGTATCTTTATTGCATTGACTTAGAAGCTTACGATTTTTACAACGCCAAAGTAACATAGACCTTAATATGTGACACAAATGTGAGCTTCGTACCCGAAAATGGTCCAGAAAAAATGATCTTAACACTCGGACAGTCAATACATTCCTTCAAATCTGCAATATTCGAGATACAGACGACATCGTGTTAGACGACGAGCTACAAACGCAAATTTTCGGCAAAAGCGATCAGCCAGACGACAGACAAACGCTACAAAATTTTGAGTCAAACTGACATTTCGTGTGTGCACAATTAACTCAGACAATGTTTCAGATATGGAGCGGCTGATGTCTATCGTTGCGATTGTAGACGGTCAAAACAAGTGTTCAGGATTCTCACAGCGTAGGTAACGAGTAGGATTTTGACGTATTTGTCAACACTGTGGCCATTCTATTTTCGAAAATCGTTCAAAAGTTTGAATAGAATCTCGTCAGAGTTCCAGCCACGCCATGTGGCTTTACACGTAGGGACTCGACGCTGCTGGCAGCTCCAGAACATTTCAGTTGGATACATCGTCACGGGAGTATACATTCATACATTCAGACGTCTGTAATGTCAACTACCAAGAAATATCTGCACCTCTCTTATCGGATGTCACAGTTTGAGAAATGTATTTATTTAATAAAACCCCACTAGGCATTTGCTGTGCATTAATGTTTTTATGCCTGTACAAAACTGAATGTACTACACTCATGCGCTGGCAGTAATTTCAGTGTCATGTAATAGTGCTACATGTAACTGTATACTAAGACAGGCTGCTGCTTGTGGATGTTACGAAAGTAATTTGAACTATTTTCTGTGTGTCTCAGGGTAACCACGCAAGTGATCAGCAACTCCACGGTTGGATTAAGGACATGGAACGTGTGAAAGAAATGCTGCGCACGAAATTAACCGGATGGGTACAGGACTTGCAATTCTCCAGCAAACAGGCGGAGCACTACGAGGTGGAAGAAGACAAGGACGGGCCAGGGAACTTGACAATCAGGTATAGACCAGTGTACACTCAAATGTCTGTCGTACTCTCTATGGTTTTTTGGAGTTTATCTCACTTTTATCCATTAAAGTATTCATTAAAGTTATAGAGAACACAGGGATCATTTAATTCAGAATGGAGTAAAGAACTAGCACTAATAGACAGTAGTGAAGGACATGGTTACAGAAACTCGTGATTTACAAAGTTTTTTGACTCCGCTAAGCCTTCGATTTTTTGATTCGTATTGTGTCTTAAAATGTGCCACGTATTACGTAACAGACCAGCGGAGAAAACTGACACAAAAAACGATGCTACTGCATTTACTAGAGAAAGCATTGATGGTTACAGACACTTCCGAAGTTTTCATAATTTGTGGAAACAATGATGTGGAACCTGACACGAAAAGTGAGCGTGTCCTCGTCTTATTCGGGACAAAAAAAAAAAAAAAAAAAAAAAAAACACTTGGGGAGAAATTACGGTAATACCGTGTAGTAGCGACTCTAGTCCAGATACTGGCATGCAGTCGGTGAGGAAAAGAGGCCTCAAGTCATGTTCATCTCAATAGATGGAGGAATAATTTAAGCAGCGATGAGGGAAGGAAGCGGATAGCCATCGTTCTTATATTTTGTCCTGTGGTTGGTGTGTTTAAATCAGTGCGTAGCATAGAGCGTAAATACTGGAGGTTGTGAGCGGGAGGAAAGCGGAATAGTGTCTCGAGTGTTTGACATATGGGGCCGTGGAATGGAGTGTTGTAGGAGATACGTTGGCACTATGGAGGGTGACCAGGTGGCTTCCTGTGTGGGAATGGGCAAGCTCCCAGCAGGCAGCCCAGGTCTTGTAGCGGTGTTGTTGGACTCTTTTAGGTGGCTTATTGTGAGGTAGCTATGGAGGTGGAAAACATGGATTAGAATGGACAATTAGACTCAGTCGTGATAGCTATCAATAGGATGAAAGACTTCTGCAGTTATATCTGAAGATGTCGGTAGGGGAGCTACTTTGGGATGAGTGTGTCTGGGAAATGGAGTAGGTCTTTTGAAACGAAGGTGATCATCCGACATCTACAGTTAAGTTCATCATGGGAACTGATGTGGGTAAACAGCTGTGGAGAGGCAGTGGTCAGTGTGAGGAACGAAATTATATGCTATAGGATTTCTCGGACAGAGACAGGCAGTAGGACAGATCACGGTCAGGGTGGTAAAATACACACTCAGGATAAAGTATTATGCAGGATGATTGAACATGATTTGCAGCCACCTGGAGCTGTTTTTGAGGAACGGTATTGTTACTCCACAATGTTTATTGTGTGGGGATTTTTGGTTTGCTACTCCACATCTGTCATCAGAACTGTGAGTGGGTTACTGGTTGACTGTGTACGGACACATGCAGATAGTGTGACGGGATAAAACTATCGATATTGTGTCAGGCAGTGGGAATGAAGATAACAGTGGTTGGGAAGGTGAACTGAAAATCGGAGATGGGTAGATTTCAAGACAGGGGTGCACTACACAAAGGAAGCAGCTAATCGGATAGCAGAGTACTTGTGGAGTACACGTGGGGGGTTTCAGGGTAGCCAGTAGTTTGAGGTACTCTCATGAACACTCGCCAGTTGGTACACATTTAGGGAAATCAGATAGCTTTCAGAGTAAAGTCAGTTCGACTCTGAAACTTTTATCAGTCAACTTTCGAAGTATTTGTAACATAGTTCCCAAATTTGCTCTCCTCCATGAACGCTCTCAGCCTCAAATTATTCTTGAATTGAGAGCTGGCTAAGACCCTAAGTAAAAAAACTCTGAGATATTTAGCGAGTCTTGGAATGTTTATCGGAAAGACATATTCGACGCCGTAGGAGGGGAAGTGTTTATTGCAGTTGACAAAAAATATTCTCTTTACTGAGGTTGAATTTGAGTGCAATAGTGAAGTTACGTGGTCGCACATAACAGGACTAGGTGAAACCATATCAGTTGTTGGATGTTTTTACCACCCACCCGACTCCGCTGGGACAGATGTGGAGCCATTCAAAGAATCAGCATTGCATAAATATCCAGATCACGCGACACTAGCTGGCGGTGACCTTAACCTACCGAGTATAGACTGGGACGTCTATATATTCACTGCAGGTCGTGCAGACAGACAGTCTTGTGAAGGACTTTGGAACACGTTTTCCGAAAACTGTGTTGAGCAGCTAGTTCGTCAGCCAGCACAAACAGGCACGACCTTATCGATGGCGTCAGCATAGAGATGGGGATTAGTGGTCATGATGTCATCATAGCGACTATGGTTACGAAAGTCAGTAAATCAGTCGCGAACGCTAGGAGAGTTGATATGCAGTTGTCAGCGTCTCACTTAGACAATAAAATACAATCATTTAATTCCAGAATTATGGCCATAGAGGAATTATGGCTAAACTTTAAAGAGACTGTAAATCGTGATCCGGAAAAGTATGCGCCTACTAAGTGGATCAAAGACGGAAAAGACTCATCGTGCTTTAATAACAAAATTCGGAAAATGCTGAGGAACGAAATGCTGTTACATTCTCGGTTCAAAAGAGAACGCGCAAATGAGGACAGCAAGATTTGTAGAGATTCGTGCGTCTGTGAAAAGATCTGTGCGCGAACCATACAACAGCTACCACCGGAGAACCGGAAAAAGTTTTGGTCCTCTGCAAAATCGTTAAGCGGATATAACGCTTCCATTACAGTCACACGTTGACCAGTCTGCTTTGGCGCTAGAATATTCCAAAAGGAAGGCCGAAGTTAAAAATTCCTCGTTTAAGGAATCGTTCACGCAGGAGAATGGTACAAACGTGCCGTCTTTTGACCATCGCATAGTAATGAGTACCGCTGGCGTAGAGAAACAGCTGAAACAGCTGAAAATAAATAAGTGGCAATGCCTAGGTGGAATGCCAGTTTGGTTTTACAAAGAGTAGTGTATGGCATTGGCCCCTTACTTAGCTTGCATTTACCGCGAATTTTGCGATCAGCGCTAAGAACCAAGCGAATGGAAAAAAGTGCAAGTGAAGAAAGGTAAAAGAACGGACCCAGAAAATTGCAGACTAATATCCCTAACACCTGTTTCCTGCAAAATCCTTGAACATATTCTCAGTTCGAACATAATCAACTTTCTTTAGACTAAGGAGCTTATGTGCACAAATCAACACGGTTTTGGTAAGCATCGCTTCTGTGAAACTCACCTTTTCCTTTTCTCGCATGATGCACTGAGAGCTATGGATGAAGGGCAACAGGCAGATTCCATATTTCTAGATTTCTCGAAAGCATTTGACACGGTGTCCCATTGTGGGGTGCTAACGCAAGAACGAGCATATGGAATAAGTTCAGGGACTGCAGGTTGACACACGGTGACGTCGACAAAATTTCTAGTTGGTGTGATGAATGGCAGGTGGCTCTTGCTGTAGAAGAAAGCGGATGAGTAGCAAAAACGAACCCGTAATATCCGGATACGGCACTCCAAGTGTCCTGCTTACGACAGTCACTTCGTTGAAATATCTGGGCGTAATGTTGCGAAGCGAGATGAAATGGAATAAGCATGGGAGGATTCTGGTAGGGAAGGGGAACGGTCGACTTCAGTTTATTGGGAGAGTTTTGTGAAAGTGTGGTTCGTGTGTGAGGGAGACCCCGTTTAGGACGCCAGAGCGACTTCTTGTTCAGCATTGCTCGAGTGTTCGGGATCTGCACCAGGTCGGATTGAAAGAAGGCATCGAAACAATTCAGGGGGAGCAGGTAGATTTCTTACCGGAGTTTCGATCAGCATGCAAGTGTTACGTATATGCTTCGGGAGCTCTGGAGGGAATTGCTGCAGTGAAGAAGACACTAAAAAAAAAAAGGCTCTGAGCACTATGGGACTTAACATCTTAGGTCATCAGTCCCCTAGAACTTAGAACTACTTAAACCTAACTAACCTAAGGACATCACACACATTCATGCCCGAGGCAGGATTCGAACCCGCGACCGTAGCGGTCCCACGGTTCCGGACTGCAGCGCCTAGAACCGTACGACCACCGCGGCCAACGAAGACACTCATTTGGAAGAAAACAACTGAGGAAGTGCAGAGAACCGGCACTTGAACCTGGCTGCAGAACGATCCTAATGACGCCAGCATACATTTCTGGTAGGGACCACGAAGACAAAATACGAGGAATTACGGCTCCTAAGGAGGCACATAGACAGGCGTCTGTCCCTCGCTCTGTCAGCGAGCGGAACAGGAAAGGAAACGACTAGTTGTGGAACAGGGTACCCTCCGCCACGCACCGCAAGGTAGCTTGCGGATTATGTATGTAGATGTAGATACAAAGGACGATAGTTGAGAGGAATTATTGGTTTCATGTTCGTAAATTTAGTGAAAACACTTTTGGCTTGGTTTCTTTTTGAATTGTGATGTTTTATCTATTCTATTTCATTTGTTTGGTCTTGTGACTGCATGCATGAGGGTTGTGGTGTAATAGGTGGCCCCAGTTGTGTGTAGGTAAGGACATTGACAGGAGTTTATGACGGCGGTGACGAATGTGGATGTGGTTGGAACTTCTGGCTCCGGCAGTGGTGCGGGCGTTGGGGCGGGCCGCGGTTTGGGGCTGGCGACGGTGTTGGCGACAGAGCCAGCGGCAGAGGCTGCTGGAGAGGGAGTCGACGGTGGCGCAGGTGGCGGCGACGGTGGTGGAGCATTTGACGCAGGCAGTGGCGAAGGGGATGCCGGACTACGGCTCTCTGTGAGTGGTGAAGCAATGAAGACGACGACGAAGGGTGGGAGATGATCAGCGAAGAACCACTGGCAGAGTCCAGCTGAGAGCTGAGGTGCTGGCGAAGTATAGTGGGGCGTGTCAGTAAAACGGAGGATATACTTCGTACTGGAAATTTTGGGAGGGCATTTTGAGGTTTACATGAGTAAAGCGAGTCAGAGAATATACTCCAGCCGAGAATGTGCTCATCGCGAGTAAAAGGGTGAGGGATGTTGCTCAAAACAAAGAACGTTCTCCGATTTCGTGTTAACAAAACTAGAGGAGCTTCTCACAACCGGAAAATATTGAAGCGAGATCTGTAGCACTCTTCGGGCTGAGGGGCCACAGCGGCAGTGGTGCAGCTTAGGTAGCGCCCTCCTAGTCCAGGCAGCGCACCATTTCGTGTCTCTTCTGTAGTTCACGTATCGCCATTTACAGTCGGTCATTTCTAAATTCCGTCAATCCACCTCGTTACTGGACTCGCATGGTACGTTCAGAAATGGCTCCAGCACTACAGGCCAAAGCCGCCTATAGCACACAGACCCCTCCCTGCCTCTGCACGCAAATTGTCGACGATTGACTTCCGTGGCAGCGGTCTGCCCCGCTTGTCGACACTTCAGCTCCATGTGGCGAGTATTTATTTCGACCTCTGCTGATTTGCCACTTTGTGTTGCAACGCACTTGCTCCTAAACTGAATATGATATCATTATAGCCGTGTAGTACATTCCCAACTGTCCAGAAGTTTCGAGATTTTCTTTAGAGCTTGTTTCACTGGATATTGTTTGTTCACTTCCTCGCTTCATTTAAATCCGTTCTTTCGTTGCCTTATGGAATGAACGGCTCCATTATGTTAAAAACAGCCCTTTCCCGAAATTCTTCCACAACCAAATCTCCGTATAATGTTTATTCAGATCATAGTCAGTGTGCACGTACATCCTCCATCTGGGGCGTAGAAATGATGATTTTCATCATGGCACGGGTTCTGAGTCCCAGCTTGTCAGTGGAGTAGGTGTGGTACTGTACCTCCAAGCAGAACAGCGTGCTGGTGTACGTGGCGTGGAAATGATTTGCGAGCCTTAGCACCATGGCACCACATGTCTTATGGGAGGGGCAGCTTTCCGGTCAAACTGGGGACCCAGACATCACACGGAACTCATTATGATGCAGCTTCATGCTTTAATTGGCTACGTCGTTGTCAAGTAACAGTGATAACCAAGGACCATACTACAAGGAGTACAGGGAGTACGGATTGTTCTGCATTGTATGGAAACTTTCCATCATTGATGGGCTATAGGGAATGTAGTCGTAGATTGATCAGGAAAACATTGTCTCATACCCGATTCTGAGGGCTCCATTCTCATCATAATATGTACCTGAGACATATGCATCGAATCGATGTACCGAACACTGACCTTAGGACAGAGTTTTACGGCCAACAATTTCTATATGATAATTTTCACTGCCAAACGAGAGACCCGCACCAACCAATGACGAAGCGAGACGGAGCGAATGCTTCAGAGCCAAGTAAACAAGCATTTTTATGCAATAGTAAAGCGTCATTTTGTCAAGTTTTACGTCAGCAGACATGTACTTCTGCACGTCAAGCATAGCAGTGTGAGATGGTGGGATGCACACTGCTGGATGTAAGCAGAAACATCATAAAAATGCCACAACTGATAAGGGTATAATGAGTAAAACGAAAGACCTATTGTGAAATAAAAACCCATGTTTGGTATTTGCAAAGACGGATTTGAAATAGTGTAAGTCATCGTATCGCGCTGTCCTTAGCCGTTGGATTGGCTGAAAGGGACTGAGTAAGTGGACCTGCTTGACGGTACACTCACGTTTGTCCATAGAGCTCTTCTTCCTGTGGGAGTTCCGCTTTCAGCTGTCATACAGTCTTTACGGAAAATTATCGCAGATGTCACTTCACCTAAAGCATATAGGAAACTCCCTGGCAGGTCAGAGCCGTGTGTCGGATTCCCGACGTTTCAAGTGACTGCACTCTCCACTGCAGAGTGAGCATTCGCCCAGGAAGCAACTCCCGAGGCCTCTGGTCACTGCAGTGCCCATCCTTCCGGGAGCGCTGGTCCCGCCGGCCGTGCAGGGGAGCTTCTGTGACGGCTGGAAGGCAGCGGCTGAGCTACTGGCGGAAGTAAGGCTGCGACGGCGGCTCTCGGTTCCTGCCTGCCCAGCTCCATGTCTATTTTCGCCATTGACTATAAAAATTGTTTTACAATTGCAGTTTCGGCCTTATGAGCCATTTTCAAGTGGTAATGAGGACGATTTTGCTTCAGCTGATGACAGACATGTGTACATGTCAGCGTCTGAAATGATCTATAACAAATTCGAACAAGTCATTCATATCCTTAACATAAATATCACATGTTCACTCTCTTGCAATGCATACGAAATTCTTCTTTAAAGAAAAGAGGTATTCTGCAGGAAGCGCTGCAGTTCTGCTGTTTGATGTGCCTGAAACCTGTTAAAACGATATAGCAGCACAGAACGGAGTGGACGATCTGCAAGAAATAGTTACAATCGGTACCTCACTCAAGTGCTCTGAAATCTAAAGATGAAATCTCGATGCGCTAAAATGCTAAGAAGACCAATGGATTTGCGATTGTTTGCTGTGTTACTATGCATCCTTTAAAGAATTAAAAAGTTCCAGGTTTGTGTCCCAGTCTCGAACACAGTACTGATCTGTCAGGAAGTTTCTAATCCACTGCTGAGTGGAAATCCGTTCTGAATACTTGTACGTTCTTGCATAAACTATACATGCTAGGTTTTTAACTTTTAACCTGGCAGCTTGTGTGCTACAGGCGGCCGCTGTTGAGTGAACGCCTGCTGCGCTATCAGCCGTGGAGCCTCTCCTTTGACGACGACTTCAGTGCGCTGTGCAAGGAGCGGCAGCCAGAGGCGTCGCAAATGTTCAGCCTCGCTGACGAACTGTACGCCTTCCATCGTTTCTACTGGTACCATGCAGCTGACTACATCGATTCATCCTACGGAAAGATTGTAGGTAAGTTTAATACTGGACCCCGGCCACTTCACGGTTATGCGCTGACAACTGTTCAGTTGTTCGAGGAATGAGATTCAAATATCCTTCTGAACATGTAGTTTTAGATCTTGCGTGATTTTGCATGCCACGCAAGATAATCTCTGGTGCTCTTTCCAAAGTCAGTGTTCAGATTCCTCGGCAACTCTCCGTCTGGATCTATGACAAGCTAACTACTTCATTTCGATGTATTATTGACTTCTTCGTTATGGAAGGACTAAAAAAAGACTACGTACACAAAATTTTGGAGCGTTTAGAGAAGATTAAAAAAAACAAAGTTTATGTGACACATAGGTCATAGGTGTACCCTCCACCTGCTCGTGGCCCGTGAAGGTTTCGGCGCCAGCGATGTACTGAGGCTGTGTGATGTTTTGGAGACGTTACTCAGGTGCCAGCTGGCTGCTAATGATAGTGCAACACACTCGAAACAAGTGGGTGTCTCACAAATAATGTTTGCAGCCTCAGGCTAACAGGCAACCACCTCACCTGGGGAGTCTGCCAGTGTCTGGTACACTCAACAACTCGTCTCCCTCCCGTAGGAGGCACGCAGCACCTCTAAAACAGGGCCCATCCCACAGCACTTTGAACACCGTCTCTGAACGCCAGTGCAGATAAGACCTTCATACATGTGCGACACGTGCCTCATATAAAAAAAGTGTTCCTTCTTATCTTCTATAAACGCTCTAAACTTCTGTATACGTAGTTTTTTTTTCAGACCTAGTCTAAGGCTTGTTTTAAAAATGGCGAATGGTTTCTGCAACTTAACGGCTTCAGACAAGCTAATGTTTAGTCAATACTGTAACGTGTAGT
Organism: Schistocerca piceifrons; assembly: GCF_021461385.2. Taxonomy (NCBI): domain Eukaryota; kingdom Metazoa; phylum Arthropoda; class Insecta; order Orthoptera; family Acrididae; genus Schistocerca; species Schistocerca piceifrons. The sequence continues at coordinate 2,303,765 of NW_025728455.1, read as the reverse complement.
GTTCTACATTTCTCATCTATGATCCTGGCATTATACTGTTCGTATTTACTAATTTTCTTTGACGAATAATATTTCGATTTGTAACTGAACAGTTAATTGTACGAAATACACAGTTAATATTATACTTAGAAATGTTGATACTATGAACTGTAGTAGGACTGAGGAAACACAGCTATCGCACCTGTCTGCTAAACAACTCTATTTGTTTGAATCACTATATTTTTTAAATTTATTATTTTATTCTCGTTGCTGGACTTTATCTCTTACTCGATCATCTATCTATCGTGCACCAGGCATGAAACGAGTTGTAATCGTTTAATTCTCTCTTTGTACCTGCCTGATAACTACTTGTTCGGTAGGGAGTAACTCCATTTAAATGAGAGGAAGGGGGGACAGTGGGCTTGTGCTCTCTCAGCGGAAAAATTATTTATGCCTGTCGTTGTCACTCTTGACCGCTTCAGGCAATCGAACTTGCAGGGTTTTAATTGGTAGTAAACCGACTAATTAAAAAACTAAGGTGGTCGAAAAGGGTTACAACACATAAAGAAGTAAGTTATCATAAGAATATGCGTATATTAGAACCAGGGACTGTAATACTGCGAAGAACGGCCTTTACAAAATTTCGGCTGCAGCCGATAATTTACTGCAGACACTCATAAGAATAATAGTGGCACATAAACGGAAATACGCATTGTTAGCAAGTTACTAAACAAGCAGATTCTTACCCCATCTGTTTCTAGACTCAGCTGCACTCGGCAGCAAGTCTATAAGTATGACTGAAATTGTTATGGACACCGAGAACAAACGTGTGAGCTGTAGTTGACGTTTCAATTCCTCGCGATTTGCGACAAGATATTACAGAATGAGCAGCGACAAGAGCTTACAGAGTTGTGGACAACTAGCCGTTTGTCTGGAAGCTAACTTTAAGCCCGACATTGAAGATATCTTCAGGGGAAAGTTGTCATGATAATCCCGAGAGATCGGAGAGATCGTGGCAGTTCGGTCGAGATAGGGAGGGGGGGAGGGGGGGGGGGGGAGGGAGGGAAAGTAGAAACTGGTGCGAATCTCTTCTGAGCACGTGGCGATGTTGGAGACGGCTTGCGACATCCAGCAGGCTGCTACAACGGCCCTGTCTGAAGGAGTTGCCCTCGCCACTATTAAAACCGTGGTCCTTTACTTTCGGCTGTTTTACCCATCACTGTCCAGCAGAACTAGATGCTTGCCCACAACAGACCAACGTATCAGGAACTGAGTCCTGATTTGCTGTCGCTGCCATTGTGTAAAATCAACTAAATCGCAAATCCGAGGCTACAGATGTCAACAATACTTCCTGTGTGAGGACTATCTGACCCAGTATCGCAGAACCACCTGGCCTATCCCAATTACAAACAAGACCAGTCCAAGTTGCAAATTTTTATTTTTTATTCATTGGATGACTTGTTTCGGACCGAGACCCATTTTCAAATCACCATAACATAGTCGAAAATGGCATTTCCGAAGATGTCAATAACGTGCAACGAATATTTACAGCGCATACAGATAACTCATCGAATGAACAAAAACTTGGAACGGTTTTTCGTTCACTGATTACCAGAAGTTGCTGACCCAAACTACTGCATCATACTGGAAGTTCGTAAAAACACCCATGTTAACTGTGTCCAAACGTACAATCCTTGCACAACTGCATCATCTACACAGCCTCAACTCGAATGATCTAATAAATATAAAGTAAACGCATTATTCACTACACTAAACTTACATTCCCCATCGCAACAACTCCATGCGCTGCAATCTCACCATCAAAGATATTGAGTACAGACCCACAGTTTTCCACACCATCAGTCGAACTCACCTTCATCATCCCAACAGTTTCTTGTCTCGCATCCCTAACATGAAAGACATCCAGTTTAGAACCACTGTTTTCCACAACATTCACTCTCTTTCAACGTCCACATATCGTCGAACATATGACGATAACAGCCCCATTACCTTCCATTTTAACATCCAAGTCACCTATTCCAAAAAGCAATCCCACTTTTTCTTCAGCCACATCAAAACATCAGCTTAAAACATATACTTGTTTCGCCACATAAAACGCCAAGACAAAGCAGCAGCACAGCATTCCATCCATACGTCAGTTCCATCAACTCCAACGAGATCTGCATCACTCACATGTTATCTCAATGCTACCACTATACCTTAACGAAAATTGTTACATGCACATAATACAGTACCAGTCACTCTACACTCTACAAAGCACAGATAATTGCTACAACATACAATCAGATGGTATTGCCAATGGGTGCTTCTGAGACATCCTGAGACCAGCGCCTCATTCTACAGACCAAAATCCTTGGGATTGGTGACACACATGAACAAAAACAGTGCCACGTTTTCCATAAACTCAACAATTTATTTAAAAGGATTCATTCTCCTCTCGTGCATAACAACCACACGTTGCCAAACAACCTCAAAAAGCCAAACTCAGTGCCTCATGTCTTCAAGATATCCTCACTGTACCTAATGACTGCTCGACAATTCGGTACATACAATGTCGCACAAATACGACCATCCCTTCTCTTGCTCCCAGTTTAAAATAACTGTCCATAACGCCACAAAACGAATTAAATGTAGCATTTACAACACAAGACTATAAACGACATGTTCCATAAAATGCTGATGAGAGGCAGCTCATGACTCCATTACTTTCAACCATCTTTAAACAAACAAAAAAAAAAAAAAAAAACTCTTATTTCCTACTAGCTCTAGTCAAGTTGTGTGATGTCATACTGTATGCAAGTTTATATCCCACGGCTCACATATGATTTAAGGGTAGTGTCTTTGTATACTAATCAAAACGTCATGGGACCCAGGTTCAAACCTCACTACTGCTTAAATTTAGAATAAAAATCATCAGTAATGATGGATGGGCGGATACAGCTTCAAGGTACTCTTTCCCCTGCTCCTAAAACCCTGAAAAGTCAGCAGTGCTCAAAGGCATGAGAATGCAGAAGGTAATCGGAACCACTGGTGTCTGTCCACAGGACATGTGGCCTATAATTGAAAAGTGGTATGATGACTCCTCCATCGGCGAAACGTTCCGCACTAGTCGCCCATTCTGATCTCTGGGAGCAAACTGCCAAGGGCCAGGTGTCCCAATGAATAATGTTCGCTGTATAGTTCCTTGTCTGACACATCACGCTTCTTTTGTCACTGTAAATATTACTCAGCAGCATATCTTCATCTGCCTCGATAACTTCACCTCTTGGTGTAACCTCTACTACCTCAAAATCAATTATGTTGAAAACCCAAGGAATTATTACAATAAATACCACCAATCATTTCTCTCTCCCTAACTTCCACCATGGCACACATAAACATGACTGTGTGGTGGTACTCTCTTCAAAAGTAAGCTGGTTCGAATCCAGGTGATGGAAGAAATTTGCATTGCTGGTATTTCCCCAGTAATGGGAGGAGGAATTGAAGCATAAAGTTTCTCATCACCAGACCTCGTGTCAGTGTTCTACATTACATTACCTCTCCTCAGTGTATCATGATACACTGATGACGCTTGTGACACTGTTGAAGGTGACACATGTGGTGTCGACGATAATCGCCTGCAGCAAATCGTCAATCGACCACCGCAGAGATGCTGTACACGTAAGCAGCATCGCCACCGCCTATGAGAAAGAAGTAGTAAGCCACTCCTCCTGTAGCTTCGAGGCGCCACACACGACAAGTATTTCCAGCTCTGCCAGTGCCTGGTACGAGTTCTGCCAGAGTCCAGCCTGACTTCTGTTCTGTCCACGAGGGTATCAACAGTTCCATGACGACTGCAGAGAAGCGACGAATTTCTGCCTTCAGAGTGCAGTGTCGGCGTAACGTCACTCAGTCAAGCCTAGGCCAAGCATGCACGTACAGAGAGTCGAGGGCCAACAACAGACACATATTTGGCACAGTTGTAGTAAACGTTCAGTGCTCATCATCTGCAGACTTGCACTGTAATGCCGCTCAGTGTTTTCAGCAGCTCCTGTGTATTTGAACCCCAATTAATACCACACGTGCTCCCGCAGTCACAGCCGCGAGGAGTTAAAAATAAGTTTATCGCTTTCCAAACAACAAGGCGTTCTTTTCATTGACTGTTTCATTTATGTACTTGTAAATTTATTAAAACCATGACACAACAACATGTGTGTCGGAAGTGGATGTTAAGCTCTTAACGCATCCATTATAGTCATGTACACTCAACAGATAACTTCGAGTCACAGTTCTCTCACAATGCAAGGACAGTGCCCAATTACGTGGAGGAAGATAAGCGCTTGCAGTAAGGCGGTGGACTTGCTGCTCCATTCCTCTCTGCTGACATGGGCAGAGGACTCTCACTTTCTTATATCTTGGAATAATCACGGAACCCCAGCCTACAACAAACTCAAATTAAAAAAACAGCAAACTCTACAATGTGGGGATTCCATCATCCAGCCATCCTCTGTACTTGGAAAAAACCCACTGAACGAGGCGATGCTGTGGTAAGCTGGTGACTACAAACTTGATTTTCGACCAAATTTAGTTTCTCTGCGATGTCCCTACTCAGCGTAGGGTGAATGACACGACGGTTCCTATGGATGGACGCAGCTGTCCTGCTTCCCCGTTCTTCCCAATTCTGGGTTATGCTCTAATAGCTGTTTCACCAACAGGACGTTAACCCCTGATCTTGTTTCTTCCTTCGTCTTTCCAAAAACCTTAATTTCCCCAGTGTTACTTTCGCCAATATAGCTTGGATCTCAGCACTCTCAAAAATTTACCATTCCTTACAGTCTTAGAACACCTTGCACTCTGTATCATATTTTTGCTGTCTCAGACGCAACCTCTACCAGCTGATTACATTGCCCTCTCTTCTGAGGTTCCTCAGACTTTGTCACAAATTGCAAACGTTCCATAAACGTGGGAAACAAAAACAATTTTTCTCGCCTATCCTCTGGATACCTAGGCTTCTGGTGCGCCTATACCAACATGTCATACCCATCCTCCACTTGCCCGCCCCTTCTGTATCCTATTCGAGTGGAACTTCAGCTGGCTGGTTCTTCCTGTTCCAGAATAGTATGTAGACACTTACTCCTCCAACCAGCTATAATCCTAGCGTCTACGCCTCTTCAATATGTAGATGATCCCGCTTCCAGCCTCCTGACCACTGTCATCCCTCCCTCACACCTCTCTCTACCCACATCAACTTGTCAATCATACTTCCCAGCCCACTCCAACACCTTGAATACATATACCCTTTCTGGCCGGCACCTGCATCATACTGTATTACCCTCGTAGTAGTTATTGGGAACTGACTCCCAGTGACTTGCCAGAAGCAAGAGCCTTATCTTCCCCATAGCACCATCATCAACTTCAATGTACATGTGTTTATGTAGAGACGCTATGGCTTTTATTTTTTTGAAACCTATCATTTTATTCATTCTCCCCAAAAAGCAGCAAAGTTTCCGAACCTTGCGCACCACACGATAATGTGGTGGGAGTGGAATGAATAACAAAGAAAATGCAGTGTTTACGACAAAGTCGTGCATTCGGCTTTTCACAGACTGTGCCTGTGTATAAGAATCTTTCAGAACTTATTCGTCTTACTGGGTATACATTTGCGCTCAACACGCCAATGAGGTATACATTGGATGACGTGTAGCATATCAGTATCACTCTCCTTTGATTTGTACTCTGAACAGGAATAGTGCTCGAGGACAACGACCATCAGGACTTCTCAGAATGCAGTAGGTAAAGCAGTCATCAAGCTGAAGCCTGGTTTGGTCACCACAGTGCTGTCCTACTGCAGGTTGTCGTCACTCGCCGTCTTCCTACTTCTGAGCTACCTTACCCAGTTAATAATTGTGGGACACAGTTAATTATTGGGTCTCTGAACAGTTCTACAGTTCCGACATTTTCGATTTCCATAAATCAATGTCAGAGGTGAAAGAAGAGATAAGTGACAGAAGGAATCTCGGGAGCAATGCCTGAATCCCAAATCTCTGGAGTTGTAATCCCACATTCATCCACTCAGCAGCTGAGGCATATATGTCCCAATTGCATTTATTGCTGCATCATTATCATTACACAAGGTACGAATGAGACAAAGTAATTACATTTTTTGCGTGTTTTTGAATGTATGCAAACAGAGTATTAACAGTAACTCGTTCATTGTGGTAAAGGAACTCCCAAAATCGTCAGTTAATGTATTTTGTTGTGCTTTTTCTCGACAATCTCGTGCTAACGAAACAAACTGGTGACAAATATGCTCCATCACTTTTTTTTACGCTGCGTGATGGGGTCACTAAGTTCACGGAGGAAAGTGAAATATCACAAAGACGAGAATTCAGCCTGCATCCTATTTCTTTGTACAGGACGCCTATGGAGTTATGTCAAAAGAGTATATTCTATATGGACGTAGTTAGATATAAAAAAAAATACGTATCCAACGGATCAGTGTATGGACGATCACACCTTCCTCAGATATCTATGTGTCTCGCTGTCCCCCTTGCTTTATTGCGGATCGTTCTAGTAATTCTGCTTAGAAAGACTTCTTCAACACTTGTGTCAATTTTCCATTAATCTTTCAACGTTGAGCCACAAGCGGCTTTATTATTCTTCATATTCAGTTATTTGCGTGGTAAGATCAAAAGTTTGTCATGACGATTTCAAAAGGTTGTTGAGGTGGTAATGTTGGGATTTCGTGGTAACCACTTTAATGTGGCTTTAAATGCTGCAGAACCAAATAATCCGAGAATAAGTTGTTCATTAAGAAACCCACACATCTGAACAACAAAACGAGACTCAAGCTCCTTCCTTCTACAACCACACAAGATCCGTGACTGCCTTGTCATGGAGCTGAGATACTGAAAACTTCTGTTGTACAGAGAAATGGAAGTTTCCATTCATGTAAGCTTCAAAAGAATGTGGTCCTAACAGGTATTCTGATCACACAATGGCCCACATAAGGTGAGGTATGTTCCTTTCCAACTCTTGGTAATATGGGTACTTTCCTTAGACAAGAAAACAATTTTTTCCTGATCAAACAGTGGTATATGGCACATTTATACGTAAACAACACTCTTGAGCGAGACATGGCAGAAGTCACCACAACAAAGTACGGTAGGTTACAAATCGTTGCTCCACACCATTGTCAGATAATTCAGTAACAAGCATGGGCCTAAATCCTTTCGTATTCATATTTTTTCAGTGTGGTCGTGCATTGTTGAAGAAGATGCTTGAAGTCCAACTACTCTTTTGCAAATGATTTTCATTGGAGACTGCTCATCTGATTAAGAGTGGGTGACACACGTTTCCTGTCACTTTTTATTGCTTCCAATACGTGGCCTGTCTTTGAGACAGCCTGAAAATACAGGACATTTATCTCAATCAGGCATGGCTACTTTACGAGGGGGACTGAGGCAAATGGTCTCATCATGCGTTACATAGTTTTTCCTATCTGCGGACGTTCATGAACCCACGAATCCTCCACTAATCCCTCCTTTACAAGATGGATTCGGAACTCAAAGACTGCAGTGCTGAAACAAAAATATAATTCTGATAACGTTGTTTTTTTCCATGCAGGACTATCAATAAAACCTATTTACTTCCTTATTTTTACTATGTCAAGAGCGATACAGGGACTTCTTGGGCACCCTGTAGATGAAACAGACGTGCATAGTAACAATGATACCTGTCTTTGTTAATACTCTTACTTTGTGTTGACATGCCGCCTTACATAGTTCTGGGTAACTGAACCAGGGTAATGTGGGTAAACGACGCCCAGGCTCGTCACCCAGAGAAGACTTTGGATTCAGCTGCCTGCAGTGTACGGCCACCACCCACTTGCTGTCGTTTTCTTGCAGACGAGGAGTGGCAGCTGGAGGACAGAAGCCACGATACGCTCTCCGTGGACACTGACTGCGTGCAGCTGTTGGTGAACGCCCTGGACCACCCCACGTGTCCGCTGGAAGACCTGCCACTGGAAGCCGTGAAGCAGCGCGAGCGGTGCCGCGAGCAGCTGTGGGACGACGTGGTGCAGAGGTGGCCCCACATACCCGTCACCAGCTACCTGGCCTACACGCAGAGGGCAAACGTCAACCTCTGTCTGCTGGCCTGGATGGCTGTCAACTCGTACGGCATTTGTCAGGACGTCCCGTTCAGTATGATACAGTGCGTGCACGATGCTCGCTGCTATTTCGATAGTCCTGATGATCAATCATGTCTGCAGTCGAACGCTACAGAAGCAATCTGCTCTGTTTCCAGAGCTATTCTGTTGCTAAAGTGTCATGACTTTTCCTCCATTAAGACTTCCCATAATTGTACGTACACTACGTTGGGATCTCTATGGGTCTATAGTAGGACTAGTATACTGGATCAAAAGCTAACAGAACAAACACTGAACTACAAAAACAGTTTAACCAACGCCACGTTGAAATACAAGGATTTTAAAATCGACAGCTTGAAGCCTTTAGAAATCTCATTTATACTGATAAATATCATTTTCCGTTTTTCGACTGCCGGAGTATACATGTACCTTCCCCAGTTACGCAACTTGCCTGGAAAGATACTCTTGTCCTTTCAGATCACGTGCATAGTCCAGATCCTGTGTTCTGAGGTCGTGTATCGTATGGCAGGCGTCCCTGACTTACCAACAGCAGTGCTGATAGACAGCGCCCTCACACTTCTCAGCTGTTTCTGGCTGAACTCGTTCTGCTACCACATGTACGCTTGTGTTCGCCATCTCAGGCTTCCTAACCAGCTACTACCTGCTGAAGTAAGCCAGTTATTCCGTCGTGAGGTGCTGTGTGTGCTTATACCGTGGAGTATAGTATGTGTGGCAGCTGTTGCTTTGGAAAAGACGAGTAAATATTACCTGATCTACAGTCGTATGGTAGTCCTTGCAGGGATTTCAGTGTCTGTGGCATTCAATTTGGTTTGTCTCGGACTGCTTGGATACATGTACCTACGTAATCGGTGCTCCATGCGGCGACTCGAAATTGTTGATAACAAGAAATTTGCCTCAAAGAAGGAATGTCTTTTTATGTCAGTTAAAGCCATTATATTAAGTGGAACAGGAATTATTACTAGAATTGGGTTCCACCAGGCTCAGGGAATAGCGCAGTTAGTGTACTATATGCATCTAGTTACGATGGTGCAAGGACCAGTGCTCTTCGTCTGTTTCGTTTGCAATGGAACGACGCTCCCCGTACTGAAGAACAGGATACTTCTTTGGTGGAACCCAACCAACATCCCTGCAGGTCTAGAGCTATGTTCAGCAGCCGAGAGGAATCTGGCCAGGAGAAACAATGAACAGTCTCCCTTTTCAGAATCCTCGCTGTAGGCTCCTTCAGTATTTTTCGCAAATAGCTGCCTCCACACTACACTGCATTAAACCCAGCAATAAAAATGGACTCTACCTGGTATGACAATATCAAATGTCATTAAATCTGATATCGTACAGCCAGTACTTCTCTTTCCTAACGTCTCCTTCATTTATAACTGTGTGCTTATTTGTGAGTGGTAGCCTCTGTCTACCTATTCTAATGCACTGAGACTACTTACTAAAATTGTTGGGAAATGCTTTGTGCATACAACAGGCTGCGTCAATCACACGGCATGTTATATACAAGTAAAACGCAGCACGTTGTCGGAGGAATTCCCGTTCGTCAGTGTCATCTACCGTGGCGATGGTGCATTTCTGGACACATGTTCGTATGACGTCTTTTCTCCGTTTTCCGTCGAGGATCTGTCTTTGCAGTTTGTCGATTTTATTAATGTATAATGTATGATATTAGTATATATCATATTATGTCTGAAACAAAGAAATTTTCCATATGTGTGTGAAAGATGTACTTTTACATGATTTGTAATTCAAGTACCATGACAAGAGACATTCAGATACTTATAAAATCAAAAGAGAGGGGCGAATGACTGAAGTGGTGTGTGCATGAAAGTGTAAATGGGTTTGTTGAGCTTATTAGTGGTTCGATTACATAGAGTGGCTCAAACAGGTATGGTAATAAAGTAACAGATGACTTGTGTGAAATGTGGCTTGAAGTGAACGCAAAGTGTCGAATGGCAGAGTTATGAGATCAGCATTATTGGGTTTGTGAGACAAGATGGTGATTTGTTAAGCTAGAGGTTTGTAAGGGTACTATGGCAGATGTTAAAAGTTAATGTTCCATGTGCCACTCTTGGGCAAGGAAGAACATTACTTAAAGGCGTATTTACAGAAACAGTACTGTGGAAGGATAAACTTGTGCCAGTACTGTGAGTCCTGGAAAACATGTGCCATAGTAGCTTCACTAGAAGCACACAGTACGCCGAAATTGTTTTGATTCATAATCAATAGACGATCTCCCATTTGTTCAAATAAAACCTGAGTGGGCAAAGTAAAGGAGTGTCTGTGTCAATTTAGTATCCAGCCCAACCGAAAATCCTGTGATAAATGGTACTACGTGGAGTGATTGTCGTGAATTTTGCATTTACCAGCCACCCGCAGTGTTAACCGCGATTTCCGTGCTGGACGCAGTAGAACCAGAGGCCGCAGCGCCACGAGGGAGGCAGGTGCCGGGTGCAGCCCGGCTGGCCGCAGGGGGGCGCCGGCAGCTCAACACATTCTGTAGAACCGTTTGACGAAGATTTGCAGGCCGTGCGCCTCGATTCTGTCAGCGCAGCGCCAAGCCAACCCTGGCCCGCTCTGCGTGACGTCACGAGAGCGCGCCGCGGCCTTCTCTTTAGGTGGTGGCGGCCAGAGCCGACACGGGGCCTACCCACACAAGCGTCCTGCACCACCGGGACACGCGTAAAGTCAGCCCGACACAGTGGTCGCCAGCCGAGCCTCGACCCGCTGGAAAGTATCGAACCTCATCGCTCGAAAGCCAGTAGTTAACGGCCCTCATGCTACCTACTTACCCCCAGGCAAGATCCCGAGTTCCGACTGCAGTACTGGGAACATTCACAGCCGAGCCCAGGAAATTACTTTCGACTGGCTGTACGAAATACACAGTTCAAACTCAACAGAAAGACGGTCACTCAATTTGGATAACAAACTGAGATTATCGCTATCCAATTACCCCAGCCAAGTCAGTCATTTGAGTCGGAGGACCACTACCACTTAGTTAACATAACCGAGTTTTCCCTGAGCTACAATTCGCCGTAAACGCCCACACTAATTACTATTTCAACATTCGCAGATAACGACAGGAAAGCTCTTAAGCGGTAATAGATGCGCGCAAACGAGAAGGCGTTTTGAAACTCGAGAACACTGTGCGTCGCGACACAGAACTCCGCTCCAGAGCGCCCGCGACCCGCCACGTCGGCCACACGGGCGCCGACGGCCAGCTTTCGATTCCCCGAGCTCCGAGCCTCTCCACGAAATCCTTCTACACGTGGGCCTTTCAGCCAATCAGGAGCAGCAGAGGACTGCAAGCCCCACCACTGGCCACTCCCTGCTGCTGCTTACAGCCGCTGCTGTCACGTTCTGGTCTTCAAAAAGGCGAACCAGCGAGCAGATATGGGTGGTCAGGGAATCAGCTGTTACAACCCTTTGACTCGTGGGGTATCAAGCATTAACTTCTGCAACCGATATACCTATTAAGGGCTTTCCTCTGATATATCTGGGGACAAGCATTCTCGCAGCCGAAACTGCTTGAACTGTTGTTACATGTACGTAGTTGTTCGACAGCACACGTGTTACTCAGACGATGTCTCCTGCAAAGTGCATCATGCGTAACTCGCGCCACTGCCGTCAAATGCAGCATTGTCAGAGCGACTCAGACTTGGGATCCGCAGTCTGCACAACCGCCACACTTGAGACAGGGACGACCAACTCGCATCTGCCGAGGCTAAAGGCACAGGACTCAACGCTGACTGCGAGCGCTCTCAAGCAGAGCGGGGGGGACTATGGATCGTCCTGTTTCCGATATGCAACAACAGTTTTCAGCGCACCAGACTGAAGCAGGCAACTCTGTCTCCACCAGATCTCCAGAAACGCAACGCTACGCGAACTAGCCGAAAACCCGGACAAGAAACCCGAAGTAAACAGGCAAAGCCGCCACAAACACGATACTCCAATTACAAAAACTTTACACTCATCCAAATACATCTCACGAAGAACAAGGTTTACAACTGGTTGGATGCAGATTGAATTAAAGCACATCTAACACAACTTATGGCACTTTAGCAAACCCTGCAATAAACTATAAACCTTGAAGGTGGCAAAGAAACCGCCAAATCGTTGTAACCTGCACTAAAACAGTTTCCTGGGCAACCAAGTCGTTCACAAAAAAATCCGAAAAAATTTGCCAACATCACAACACACCCATAAGATATCGAAACCCGAGAGAACAGTTTGAGTTACTTACCGATCTGAAGCAACAGTAACAGAAATCACACCGCACGCCAAACAGTAAGCAAAAGAGAAACCACACAGACTCACGCTCGCCTTTGTGATAACCAATTTTGACCGTGATACAACAAACGAAAAAACTGAAGGGGACCTAAAGGTACCGGGAAACTAAATCAAAATTCCCCGCTATTGCTTCCAGTCATCTATAGTTACAAAGAACCAACTAACAAGCTACTTGTTCACCATTTCAGAATGCACTGTGTACCTCACAGGGTTGGACTATTTAAACACTATCTCCTCAATAACAGCTACGTCCATATTGCAACACTTTCCAATAAGCCACGAAGAGCTGCGATATAAAGAGAAATGTGAAGAACGGAGTCGAGCACATCGAATTTTTAATGGCAAAATAGACCCGAAACAAGAAGCACCAAAATGCAGGAGCTGCAACACTGATAACGTTAATAGTGATGAGAGTTGCAAAGAAAGACCAAAACAGCCTGTCTCAGCAGACAAAACTGAATACATTAAGCGCATTGATGAAACTATCACGGTCTTCATCCAAGAATGTCACGAAAACAATCAAACGGAAAACATACTCTGAGTCTTCACTACAGCCCTTCCCAACATGATATTTGAAAGAAGGGAAACAATAACAGCAGTTTCTAAAAACCTCCTACTACGTTCTTTGGCGAACACGGATCCACGTCTATATCGCCATATTGATAGACAAGGAGGCCAATGCCCAACCTGGCCTGAGACACCAGGAAACAAGAATTAACCTTCACATTCAAGCCTAAGAAAGATATTGCCACTATCTGCATTGTCAACACACTGGGTTTCTGCTCTAAAAACAAACTCCCTAAAGGCATAGTAAGAGAAAAAGAAGTTGGCATTATAGTCGCAGCACGTACCTCATGAGCAGGTAGAGAAATCAATCTAGAGAACTGTATCTGTCACGCAAACCAGACCGTAGTAGAAGCTGAGATAGATGCTTCATAGTCTTTCATATAAAACACCACAACGATGTATCCTGCCGAGGAACCGCCAACTGATCTCGTTAATTATATACCCTCATTGTGCCCAGCTAAAGGAACAGGAGACTCAGTGTTAGGTCTGCGATATTTGCTGAAAAATTGAACAAGAAAGATATTAAACTTGTTGTAGCCATTTTGAATCACGCTAGACTCAGAAATGACTCGCCGCCTTTTATCAATCACTATGGCACTTCTATCTTAGGACATATACTACGTACAACATAGCTACCCAGATTCTGAAGCTACACTGAATTTGGCGACTGCATAGCTAACGAATACCTATCATTTATTATGCTGTGAATCACAAAAACTAGGAAAAAACTTAAAACGATCATAAACTCACGAAATCGGATAGTCGAAAAAATCAGATTGATACGTTTTAACACAAAACCTAACCAATCAACTATTCAGACCACTCCTTAAGACTCCTGACGCACATAAGAAACAAAATTAAACAGTAGGGAAATTCTGTAGACCATACGGCACTAACCAAATGGATATGCTACGATTGGCTTCAACGTTTTCAGTGACCTAATAAGAAGAGAAACCCACCAAATGATGCGCGAGGTAATCACAAGAATTAGGTCCCACAATAGAAGTAGTTTTTGGAAAAAAGTTCCAACAGGTCATAGCACACCATTTGCGAACAACCATCCTTAATAGCAGATGAGAATGTCATTGATTACTGACGACCTCAAAAAAGTTCCTCAAAGTGCTACAAAAACATTCACGGTCATCCGTGGTATCCAAAATTCGATGAAACCGACGAGGAAATAATATTCGAAAATCCGAATGCAACCGCTTAACATCCACTACTTTATAAGATTGACGAATATGAAATGGAAAGAAAGCAGCTCAGAGACTGGAGGCACTGGAAGATAACAAAATAAATCACTCCTTTCACAAGACACCTGCCTCAAACACATCAGACGTTTCTTCATCGCGGCCATGAAACTGAAAATAGTCTCTCTAAAATAGAAGCAAGCTAAAATCAAGATGATTTCCCAACCCGAAAGACCAAAAAACAACACCAAATCACAGGTTACCGTGCTCTCAGTGACAGGGAAAGCTTTCGAGACAGACCAAAGTTATTCAAGGAATAGAGCAACATAATGGCACAAGAACAAGCCGGGTTCAGCGGCAACCACAGCACAGGCGACCCGGTCCCAGGACTGAGCAGCAGAGCGACGCAGGCTGAACGCAACACGGCAGGCGCGACGCCGGCACGCTTTCTCGTGGACGGCGAACGCGCCTTGCATTGGTTGTGGCATGCTGGGCTGCTCTTTGAAACGCTACTTTTGAACTTCGCATGCCAAAGTGTGCAGCTTACTAAAAATGTTGCTGGAAACAGGTAAGTACAAGCGCTGCTTGGTGATCACCATTGGACAAGTATTAAGCCAGCTGCAGAGACGCCACGTGGGACAGTCACGTCTCCACTGCTACACACCAACAACACGGCTGACATCTCTAAAGGTCGAGGATCGAAAGAAGAGCCCTGTACACAGATGACACTGCGTACTGTTGTCAGGGCCAGACATGCGGCAGAATTAACGAGCAGGTCAGCCCCTTCACAAACATGCAGGAATCATCGCTAAGCAAGTCGAGTAGATTAAAATACAGTGGATCCACGAAATCTATCCTTCAGCACCAACCTGTGATCTTCAACTACCCCTACTTTAAATAAATATGTATTCCTCACGTCAACACAGAGAGATGTTGTTCCGCCCCTCAGTGTGAAGACTGGTTTTAAAAATAGCTCTCCATTCTAGTGTATAACTTGCAGGCCTCTTCAAGTACATACTGCAGCCCACATCCATCCCAATCTCCTTACTGTATCCACCACCTGGTCTTACTCTACGATTTTCACCCACACTTCACTTCAAAACTAAATTGGTTACCTGTCGACGTCTCGGAACGTGTCCTACCAACCGCCCCTCCATTTGGTCAGGTTGCGCCTCGCATGTTCCCACGTTTCTCGGGAATCCAAACTTATCTTCCTTGAGGTCGGCGTCTACCAGTTTTTTCATTCTTCTGTAAAGAATTTGTGTTAGTATTTTACAACGACGAATTATTAAACCGATAGTTCAGTAATTTTCACACCTACCAGCAACTGCTTTCTTTGGAATTGATAACATTACATTCTTCGACTATCTCATACGCCTGGCACAACAGGTGGGAGAGCTCCGCCGTGGCCGGCTCTCCCGAGGCTGCCTGTAATCCTGCCACAAGACTGTTTAGTCCCTGGGCCTCGTTTCGACTTAGATATCTCAGAACACTGTCAAATTTGATCTCGCACAGTTACATCTCCCACCTCATTTACATCCATGACCACTTCCTTATCTGTAATATTACCTTCAGTATGATGTATATCTGACACAACTACATTAGCTGAAAACAAAACCTATGTAATGTCATGACAGTAGATATTCTAAATATGTTGTGGCTATGCTATTGACTATACAAAGACATAGATCACTACACCATTCAGACAGCAGTTTCTCCTACATAACATGGCACTTACCTCCGACTTACACGGTTATGTTACAAATCCTTCGTATCATACTAGAGATTAGTTCCTAAGCATTTGTCTTAAGATGAACAGCGTCACTACATCATTAAGCGCATTTCCGATCAAAGAGTAACACGTTTGCTAGGGCACATTGCTGCTTGTACTAAACTTAAACATTTTCATTTTCACCTCTCCCCTGTCAACAGTGACTGTAATTGGGATCAGCAACTCAGAAACAGACATTCTTCAACAAAGTCAGTCTGAAGTACTCGACGAATGATCTTGACATTAACCCCGTGTTATTAAGACCTGACTTATCAGGTGCTGCAGATAAGTGATCTTATGTATTTCTGAAACATTAAAACTTAATTACGAAGCCTTTTAATTTTCTTGATCGCAAAAACACATTGCTTTACCATTCATTACACGTTTTGGTTGCCAGTCAACTATTGTTAGCTTGTAAAAGAAACAATAAACAGGGAATTGCGCCCGCATCTCGTGGTCGTGCGGTAGCGTTCTCGCTTCCCACGCCCAGGTTCCCGGGTTCGATTCCCGGCGGGGTCAGGGATTTTCTCTGACTCGTGATGGCTGGGTGTTGTGTGATGTCCTTAGGTTAGTTAGGTTTAAGTAGTTCTAAGTGCTAGGGGACTGATGACCATAGATGTTAAGTCCCATACTGCTCAGAGCCATTTGAACCATTTTGAAACAGGGAATTGCCTTAGATTTAACCAAATTTGACAAAGTTACGTAGTATTGCGTGGTGATATGCCAATCATGGTAAATACAATGTGGTTATGAATTCTGTAGGCTTGAACGCCATCATCTAATAGCATATCTTGGAACTGTGTAAGTAATTGGAAAGTACCTATCGGGTGAATGTGACTATTAAACTGTTTTCAGATATTAAAGAAATAAGCAAATAGAAATAATGAAAATGTACCATGCTGACTAATGAACCACATTTTCCATAGACAATTGGTTACACCAACGAAGTTACAGAGTTCAGCTCTCAACATATAGTAACAATCGAAACACACTCTTTCGTTAAGAATAAATGCGCTAGCCCAGCTTAAGAAGCAAAAGTAATTTAAGAAAGAGACACTCTCTCTAGTTACTTATATCGAAAATGAGTATGAGCAGAAATTAGTAAGTGTAGCTGCCTTTTTGGCCCTATCAGCTGTTCTCGACACTGCTTGGTGAGAAGCACTTCTTTAGAAATTCACGATTGTGTCGTAAATTTAAGGACTTACTTAACAACATGCTAAACAATAGAGCATTTCATATCCATTCTCACAATGACAGATGAAGTGTACTTAAGCCAAATGATAGTTTACTTCAAATGTCTGTTCTGAGTCCACTACCTCTTTGGTCTGTACATGCACAGCTTACCAAAAGTCTTCAAAAAAATTGATTTATATTGATGACATTTGCTTGGTGGCCCAGAGCCTCAACGTTTATGATGCTGAAACCTCTTTATTCACTGATATGGAAGTCTTAGATGTATACATCAAGAAATAGTGGCTCCACCTAAATCTACAGAAAATAATTGTATCTACATCACATCTATGCAGAAGACAGTCAGAATGCACACCAGAAGACAGATTCAGAGACCAAGTCTCGTTGTACTGCATTACACCATAATACATAGGAACAGCGCTAGATAGAACTCTTGACTTACAAGTAGCACCTGAACTCAAAACGAGAAACAACAGTCTTAAAAATTTGGTGGTATCTTATGGGGAGCTAATGCACGTGTTTTGAGATCCATAGCTCTAACCCTATCATAGGTGCTCTGTTGCTGAAGATTACTGTTCGACCAGGATCAATAGTGCTCATACTAAGAAGATAGATGTCCAACTGAATCAGGTATTATGGAATGTATTCAGAGTACAATCGCTCTAAGACTTCCTGTTCTCAGCATCATCCCACCCCCAGCTCTAAGAAACCAGCTCTCCTAAAGGTCTGGAAGAACATTCTGAAGAAATCCTCAGCCGGCCAGTCATTGAGATGCTCTACAGGCAGAACATCAACACTTGAAATCAAGGAAACCCTCATCATGCACAGCAGAAAACCTCGTTGTGTTCTCTTTGATTGTCAACCATTTATGGAAAATTCAGTGGAATCCGTCACCAATAGTCAACAAGCATCTAGTCAAGGACCCATTCATGCAGACAGGATTCGATATCCCTAGACATCAGTAGAGGATCTTGAAATGGATTAGCAGTGGAGAAGGCTGATGTGCTTATCTTAAGCATGGGGTGAGTGCTCTTTTTACAGACAATTCAATGTCGCTTTCTAAATATTCCAGTTTTAATGGCCTCAGTATTATCATAACAGAAACAGGGTCACATGTTGCAACATACTTGAGGCAGCTGCACGTCCTGCCCGCTGCTGTGACGTCACATGATCAAATCGTCCTAATTCCAGAGATCTCTTTACCCTCACATGTGCTGATTCGATTATTTACATGCTTAATCATCAGGATATGTAATTACCCAGGGGCTGTCTTCTGGATCCTGAGGTGTATGTCATAATTTCATCAAATAATTACATATGATTTATCAGTTATGCTTCTCCCATGGTCTTGGTCTCTGTATCCTGAAGCGAACTGGACTGTGGATACTGAAATAGTACTTACCGACGAGAGTCGCGGCACAGTGTCATTTTCACTATGTCTTCACTGCTTAGAAAGTGTGTTAACTGCCCTGTCGTCGTGCTATATAATTTTTGCATGTTATTGCATTAAGTCTTGGGATTTCGAGGTCATCTATACTGCAGAGAGGTATATAAACCATACAGCTCTATGATATTATCAGTTCGTTTCAGAATGCTACTATTTATCAGTACATACATGTTAGCTTATGGTTCAAAACATGTAAATGTAGGATTAGCATGAGATCGTGAGTGTGAAGTTATGGTAGAAACTGAGGATGTCCGTCGTAATGTAAAACACAATTTACAGATACGAGTTGGGGCGAGCATTGTTTGCCGATGAATCAAACTGAGAGGTTGATGACAACAGACTACGACCCTTTTCAACTTCCTCTTCACATGAACATCTGTAGCAATAAGGCAACCATCATCGACCTGTATAAAAGTGTCGTGAAGTTGTATTGGTTATGCAGTGCACTACGGATTGCAACAGACAAATACGGTGGCAAATATATGTGAAAGCGTTACTAAACGATGTTGTATGTTATGTAAGTGAATGTTGCATACAAGATGATTTAGAACAATATGTAAACATATGTATGCTTGCAGCACCAAGGGCTGCTACTATAATCCTATAAATATTGAAACTGTAGAGCCTGGTTTACAGACAGAGAACGGAGATACGTCGTTGCTCCTGTTGGATTGAACACAATGGAAGCAGAATTTATAGCATAAAAAAACCAGTTATTTAAAGAATAATACAGAGATATAAGACAGAGCGAATATTAAGAAATGAGTCAACAATTGTTTTTCTTATTTTGTGAATGTAAAAAAGTTAATAAACGAAGTTATTTAAAATGTGTATTTGTCTTTCATTGAAAGAGCACCAGTGCAAAACAAATATTATGCAAGATATTTACAGATATGATAAACACGTCATACTATTCTGCAAACCCTCAATCATACATACAGCAAATATATTCACTCATTGAGTGAATAGGGGCAGTATGGTACAGTGTGAAAAAATTTCGACGATATAAACACACATTTAAAACAGCTTAAGAAGGGTTCAAGTTACTTGCAAATACCCACATACTTAAAACAGAGATATGAGCAACTGAAGACGGTATTGACTTTGTAAGAGGAGGTCCAATAGTACTACCTTCAGGCTTTCTGTTAGGACAATGCCTAGCATTTGATGCTAAAAAGGTTTGCAAATCTGCCTGTAGATACACACATCAAAATGTATTACATCACATCGGTTCCGAGAGATCCAGAACCTGTACAGAAACCTGGAATAGAATCAAGATAAACATCATTTCCGCCCTTTTTATTGGTCATGAAAACGACACATTGCATATTGTTCCACCATACAGCGAGACCTTCAGAGGTGGTGGTCTAGATTGCTGTGCACAACGGTATCTCTAATACGCAGTAGCACGTCCTCTTGCAATGATGCATGCCTGTATTAATCGTGGCATGCTATCCACAAATTCATCAAGGCGCTGTTGGTCCAGATTGTCCCACTCCTCAACAGTGAATCGGCGTAGATCCCTCAGAGTGGTTGGTGTGTCACGTCGCACATTAACAGCCCTTTTCAATCTGTCCCAGCCATGTTCGATAGGGCTTATGTCTGGAGAACATGCTGGCCGTGAGATACAGGAGGATTCCAGTTACATTACGTTATAGTCAAGCAGAGGTTCCGAAATCAGGTTTTGGATTGTAATGCATACCCAGGAGCAGTTATAGACTCAGCTCACAATTTAATAGTGGTGAAGAGTAGACTGAGTTTGAAACATTAGTCAGGAAGAAACGATACGGAAAAAAGTGGAATACGTAAGTACTAAGTAATGGAGAGGCAAGCTTAAATGTCTCCGAAGCTACTGATACTGCAATATAGCGCATTATCCAGTTCAGTAGAATAAGAAGGACACTTCTATAAAGGGTGATCAGAGAGAAACGGTCCAGTGAACTAAGTTCTAAAATGCATACCTTATGAGCTATGAGCACTTTTTCACGTTCGATACTGTGGAACGAGCACTAAATAGTTTACCTCTCACTCTTTTTGACGTGTCAGTCCTTTTGTATTTCGTTCTTTGTACCTTACGAATATGTCTATAGTAGTGGAAAAGGCCAGTTACTCGTGTGCTGATAGCAAAGTTTAAGCATCCTCCACTCGACCGTCATTTCAGCATCGTCAGAGTTCTGAGGTGCAGCGATCATGGTTCATTAAGTTACTTCCTCAGTTTGCACACATACCTGCAAATCCATCGCTATCCTCCGGTGGAAATGATGAAAGTAACTGTGACTGTTCACATGTATGAGCTACGCGTGGGCATTATCGAGGCATTTCGAGCCATGGAACAGAGAATAATTTTAGGAACTGGAAAATATATTTTAGAAAATGCTACTTATTCCAGATATGGGCACAGAAGCTCAGGACGACTCGCGAGAAATATGCACAGACAGTCCAGTTACGCTGGATTCCCTGAAAAATTACAGCAATCTTAGATAAATAAGGGCATAAATGAGAACTGCGCAAGGGGGAGTGGCACCTCATCTTGTGCAGTCCTGCGAATGAATGAGGATACAAGCCGGCCAAAGAGCGAGCCCGAGAAACTGCAACAGGAAACTAAAGCGAAAATTTTGCCTCAGTGAGGAAATGACAGATGCAGCGCGAAAGAGAAGTGAGAAACGGTGGTCTGAAACCATGAAAGAGACTATGGCAAAAAAAATCTTTTTCAGCTGTTCAACATCGCCATTCTCCCATTTACCACTGTCGCCTAGTCTTACAGCTGTGTCGGCTGTGCAGGGGAGATTAAAGGCTCTCTCCAGCTTGCTGAGACAGTTGAGTCTGGTGGGCGTGGCGGAGGGGCGCGCGCCCGGAAACCGAGGGGTCACTCGACGAACTCTCCTCGGGTTATCAGCCGAGTGGCGGCGTCGTCTCGTCGCAACACTCTCTTATGCTATGGCTAGCAACTCGCGATCGCGTAAAAGCAGTGGAATTTGGGGTTTCTTCGCCGATTTAGGTGATGGGAAATCAAAGTGCAGCTGTCGTTCTAAGTGTGTTTCATATAAAGGAGGAAATACGTTTAATCTAGCGCGTCATGTTCGAGTGCTGCATCCGACAGTGTCATTGTCAGTCAGGCGCTTAGCGCCCCCTGCTCCTGAATCTTCCGATATTTCTTGCACAAATAACGCGGACAATCCGGAACCAACACCAGCAATTGTCAGAAGCGAACAGCAGTCGGTGCCAGAAAATAACAGTATCACTTCATTATCAGACAGCAGGCATCAATAACACAGGACATTACCTACGTATTTTTCGAAACCTCTTTCGAACAGAAGAAATCAAGAGATAGATTTCACACTTCTGGAGATTGTTGTAAAGGATTATTTACCCTTCAACATAGTGGAAAGCAAACATTTCCAAAGTTTTGTAGGCAAACTAAATGGAGCTTACAGAATGCCAGCTCGGAAGACCATTTCCAGTACACTACTACAACAACAGCACACCATTGTAAGAGTCAAAATAAATTCTGCGGTAGCGGTTGTGCTGACAATGGATGGGTGGACCTCAACCACAAATGAGAGTTATTTGTTGGTGACAGCACACTACGTTAAAGACCTGGAGCTGGCATCTACCCTCCTACAGTCCTTTAAATACGACGAAAGGCACACGTCAGGAAAACTCTCCGAAGAACTGCGACATGTCACAAGGGAATGGGGCATTCCAGAAAAAGTCGTGTGTGTTCTTAGCGACAATGCTGCTAATATTGTGGCAGCTATAAGACTCACAGCCTGGAAACACATCCCCTGCTTTGCGCACACACTCAATTTAATTGCTCAGAATGGGCTTCCACACATTCAACCCATTCTGAATAAAGTAAAAAAAAATTGTTCAATTTTTTAAAAGAATTTCATAGGCCTGCACGAAACTGAAAATGATGCAGGAATTTTAAACATAAAACGTGTTATGCTATAGTTGCCCTCTTTTATGCTACCTTTTTGTATTTTATATCTGAAGAAGTCTCGTCAATGATCTGAAACTAGTAATCAGTACAGGAGTTTTAGCGATCTTGAAATGCGACTTTTATCCACACATTATAACATAACAGATCGCCCATCATCCCTTTTGAAAATGGGAAATAATAACGAAAAAAAACTTTAACTTTTGTGCCCAAGGGCATATTTTGCACTGGGTTGACGCCACCTGCGACCGCAATTCTAATTCGGTCTAAATTTCTTTTGGCAACCCACAACGCAAGTTTGATGGCGCATTGTTGAATGTCTAGTTGCTTAGTTTCATTTTCATGGTTGATTTATAGACTAACCATTATTATTAGCAGTTTGTCACAGTTGAGCAAACGTGTTTCTTTTGAGGAAGATTTTCTACAATGAGTCATAGAGACCTGAACGAGGCGGAAATTTTCGCTTAACATCTAATAGACGAACAAGTATCAGAGTTAAGGGATTTCGAGTCGAATTATATAGACATTGAAGAGAATAAAAATAAAGAAGATACGGGGAGGGGTGGGGGCAATGAAGAAACAATGCACACGACAACACTCCCAATATGCTACGAGTTCTGGTAGAGTGTATCCAGAAGCAGCTCCAAGAATACGTAAAAGTGGTTCTGCGAACTTGGCCCATAAACCTCAGAGAAGAAGTCCAGCTGGGAAAGAAGTATCTGAATCAATCAAAAAAATTTTCGCTCCTGAAATGGTTAGGAAAGTAACTGACGATACAATTGTGTCATGTGAATGCAAAAAATGGATCTCTTGTTAGCGATTCTGAACTACACGCTGTACAGTAACACATACTACAATATACTGCCCTATTTAACGTACTCTGTTATATTAGTTTGCTTTTAGCATCTAAGGTGTACGTACTCACTTTGCATTTGACGATGTATTCGTTGTGACGCCTGATTTGAAACCAACAATCTGCAGAAATCGAATGTTTGAAAATAAGAGTTACCTCCCCAAATAAGCGACAAAAAAAACTAACATTGGATCTTACATCCGATACAATTGCCCGAAAATGGAATAAAAATACGTAGTTTTTATGGGTAAGTCGCAAGAAGAGACGTCGTAAGGGACTTAATAAATACAGCGTTCATATAGGGTTTAGATGGGACCATTAGATTCCTGTGTTATAGCCTAAATGCAGCATTGATGTAAGGTTTAGATAGAACCATTAGATTTCGATGTTGTAGCCAATAAGTCGTTAAAAGTGATGTCGCTACGAACGGTCTCGACTGAATGTATCCACAGGACGTGTGGCATGTAATTGAAAAAGTGGCGTGCCAACGCGTCTCCTCGAGGCTTTCAGGCTTGCAGCGAAATGGCCACGACGAGAAAAACTGAGGAATTGCAGCCAATATAAGAGGCCCTGCCGACGATCGCCCCAACCACGCGACATTCGCGAGCGGAACAGGAGTAGGCGGGTGACAGTGTGAGGAGAATAGGTTCTGGGTTCGAACCCCAGTCCAACACAAAGCTTCACGTCACGGCATTTCAAATAAGTTACATGTGAAGAAGCAATATTTAACATCTTTCGTAGTTCCTTAACAAGGACAACAGATGCTGGGTAGGAATCCGCGTCCGTTAAAAATGTTTACGTTATGTAATTTATAGTTGATATTTGCTAACTGATACTGTCTAAAATCGAGGTATATCACTCTCTGTACACCTAGTCAGGAATGACTGTTAGTTTCCGTCTGTCACGAAATCTTTGCTTAGTCTACATGACCTGGGTTTGAATCAATATGCAGAACGAGACGGTTCGTCGTGTCATTTGAAGTCCATAGATATTCTCAACTAGCTGCTCGTGAATAACTTAAATTTTTAATGCCATTTTGCGTTAAATAATAAGTACGGTATGTTACTTTCATGAAAAAATCATGAATATGACGAACTTACTACGTGCATTACCTATCTGACGTAACAATGAGAGTGGTAACATTTGAGGTATGTCATTTATTGTAATAAATGTGAGCTTACAAGCGTTAAGGACAGTTTATATGTGATAGGGGGTTCCCTGATATTTGTAGTGTCGTGGTATTACTTTGCATCTTGAGTTACTGTGATACGGAGCAGTGTTTCCTAGTGGTGACTTGTTGGAACCATTTTCAACGGTCAAACGACTGTACTGAGAGGCTATTAGAGGACCTGCTAAACAGCTGCGTTATGCGGGTTGCATGCGATTCAGGCAAAATGCAATTCGATTCGTTCGGATACTTTTGAGCATGACTGTACGTACATAAGTTGTGTACCAGAAAGGAGTATTGAGGGTCCGATACAAGTAGGCTATTCTCACCATTTACGTACGTAATCGTTCATTGTTTACGGAAAGATTCTGGACAGTAGCGTACACAGTGTAAGTACTGGCATCAGAGGCGGTACCTTCAGTGTCGGCGCTGTGTGGTCAGGAAGGGGCAAAGTGCGAGCACGTTCTGTGAAAGAAATATTAGGCGCTGCTGTGACTAATAGTAATGGCGCAGAAGTATTTTGTTTGTAAACATTGTAGGGGGTGTTCTTGGAGGCAGATTATCTGTGAAAATATTCCTACGTTATTCAAAGAATTCGTAAATACAATATTGTCAACCTATCTGACTTAAAATTGAACTAACTTTTGGCATAACATAAAACCAGCAAGCGGATCGAAACCATGAGTTGAGTCGCTCAGTGACCATACTGTTACAGAAACGGAAGACGACAGACAGAAGGCGAAATACAGAGCTGCCATGAATCATTCACTCGTTTCCAGAATTATAAATTTTCCTAAATATTACATGTAGAAATATGATTGGTGTATGAATATAACAGCAAACTCGGCGAGTTTAAACTGTGCTGACCACCTCACATTAACAATGCAGCGCCTTGCCAAAATGCCGACAAAGCGAGATAACACTTTTCTCGTGTTGTAATATGCGGGATATTTGACCAAATATGGCAGCTGCAACCGTGTAGGGGGGTGAACGAGATTTCTGTACGCGGTCCAAAGAAGTCAACAGCAGGCGCAAGCCGCGAACTCTAAATACCGCAGCAAAGTGTGTGGAACACCGTGCGTCGGCGGTCACACATCGAACCGCGACGTCTGCATTTCTCACAACTATTAAAAGCAGAAGGTTGCAGCCGGCGCCTTCAGATTTGCGCCACAATGCACGGACCGGTTGAGGATGGACATTTCGTCCCCATTCTCATATTCAGTAACGAAGCAACCTTGCATTTATCCGAAAATGTTTATGTCCGCAATGTGAGAGTGTGGCGTACCGAGGATCGTCGTAGTTCCTTCACAGAATAAAAACGGCCCATTCAGCTTTTGTCTGTGACACTGGACAGAAAACATTAACCATATGCGAATCTGGTTCGTGCGCCGCAATTTCATGAGGATTTTCAGTAGCCCACACTCACATTGCGGAGATTAAGCTTTTCAGGTAAATTCTAGGTTGTTCCGTCGCTGAAGATCAGCATGGAGGTTCATCCTCCAGTGATCCCTCCGTTGTGGCGGGAATCTGAAGGCGCCGGCCGCAACCTTCCGGGCTGCAGACGGTACGGTTCGAAGTGTAACAGCCGACGCACGGTCTTCCACACACCTTGCTGCGGTATTCAGAGTTCGCGGCTTGTCGCTGCTGTTGACTTCTTTGTACAAAAATCTCGCTCACCCTCCTCCACGGCCGCAGCTGCAACATTTGGTCAAATATCCCGCACATTCCAACACACGAAAACTCTTCTCTCGCTTTGTCGGCATTTTCGCAAGGCGCTGCATTGTTAATATGAGGAGGTCGGCACAGTCTAAACTCGCTGAGGCGGATAATATTTCGGAATATGTAGAGTTCTGGAAACCAGTGAATAATTTATTGGTAGCCCTGTATTTCGCCTCCTGTGTCGTCTTCCATTGCTGTGACGGTATGGTCACTGAGCGACTCAACTCATGATTTCGATCCCATTGTTGTTTTCATGTGACGCTAAAAGTTCTCTTAATTAATAGTCGGAAAGGTTGACAATGTTGTATTTACAAATTCTTTTAATAATATAGATAATATTTGCACACAAAACCTGCCTCCAAGGATTCTCCTGATAATGTTAGGAATCAAAGTACTTCTGTGCATTTCCAATTAATCACCGCAGCGCCTAATATTTCATTCACAGAATGTACTAGCACTTCTGTACGAACTAAACACACAGTGCCAAAACTATGTAGTGACTTCAATGCTACTACCTACACTGCGTACATCACCATCTGCCATCTTGCCGTAAGCCATCAACGGTGACGTACGTAAATGGTGAGTATATGCCTGCTTGTATCCGACTTTCATTACTCCTTTCCAGTACACTATTCATTAAGTACGAACATGCAACCCAACGCAGTTTCGCACCTGACTGACGTACTCATAGACCAAGACACAGGTATCGTTAATAGCTAACGTGTGTTTAATTCTGTAATTAAATCTAGAACTTCTTTCCGTGCAGCCTCAAGAATGAAAAATTAAGGGACTTATGGGCTAAGGTCATCAGTCCCTAAGCTTACACACTACTTAACCTAAATTATCCTAAGGACAAACACACACACCCATGCCTGAGGGAGCACTCGAACCTCCGCCGGGACCAGCCGCACAGTCCATGACTGCAGCGCCCAAGACCGCTCGGCTAATCCCGCGCGGCTCTGCATGTGAAAACTTAGTCGATAACTTCACATCTCCAGAGAAAAACCGATCGTGAAGGTTTGATATTTTGCACAGAAACGAATATTCTTTTAAATGGCGGTTGACGCAAGTTGCATGGGGGCTTAATTAAATATGATTGAAAATACTTTTAGTTTTTTGTTTTTAGTAGCTGTATGTCCGATTACGCTGTGTCTCGTAAACGGTTGGCCCTGACTAGAATTATTACGCAATCTGACTGCAACAAACAATGAAAGAAAATTTTCGTAAACACAGTTAATTAATTAAGTCCCCAGCAACTATAAAACCTACAAAACCAATAAGCACAAGAGTAACTGTTCTGTATGTGGGAGTGTGACTCAACGCACATCTGGCACGGTTCTTCTTCAACAAGACAAGAATTTTAAATACCAATTATACTGACGTGATAAAAGAAAATTAGAAAAACTATAATTACGCAAGAAAACCAGAATTACACTCTAATACAAGAACACACGCCAGATGCTTTGTTGACTGAACCTGTAATGACGCATTATTTTAAACATGGACTTAATGAAAAAACACGCAATATTTTACCTTCATATATATTGACGAAAAGCACTCTGATCGTTACAGTATTTCCATTAGAATAACATCTGCTATCTCTCCCATCAAATAACTGCATAAAACATGGAACAACACTCTCCACTATCACATCTCACTCCGACTTCACGACAAGCAGTGCCCACTAGCACATCTCCCCACGCACTGTCTTCTACGAGCTCTCCCCACGCACTGACTACTACGAGCTCTTAACAAGCACTGACTTCTACGAGTTCTCAACAAGCACTGACTACTACGAGTTCTCAACAAGCACTGACTGCCACGAGTTCTTAACAGGCACTGACTGCCAAGAGTTCTCTCCTAGCACTGACTGCCACGAGTTCTTAACAGGCACTGTGGAGGCGGCTTAATAGTACTCTTTGGCGCAATCTCTGGCGCCGTGGCTCAGTGTAGCCACCTTTCATATGCCCCTCCTCCACAGGCCAGAATTTGATGGTATTTTTGCCAGCATTGGTGGTGAAGATACCAACAAATTCGTCCAGAAAAGTACAGACAAAAATAAAAGATAATATTAATACCTAAATATCACATAACTAGTTAAAATTTTGGCTTTGCACTGACCTTTCAATAATCTAATATATAAAATACAGTAGGCAATACAAATTCTTTTCATACATGTGGCTTTCATAATAGTTTACACAATACACAAAAAAATCAGTTTATACAAATGTTCACATAAAATGCTTTCAATGATTAGTTTATACAAAAAAAAAGACACCAACAGGTGACATCATTTCAGTAGAAGCAGTTCCATCTGTGGCACCCAGTAAAGTTGACGAGGTACACACAGCAACAAGTCACATTAGTTCAGTAGAAGCAGTCCATCAGTTGCACCCTGCAATGTTGAGCAGGTGCAGACACCAACAAGTGACATCATTTCAGCAGAAGCAGTCCATCAGTTGCACCCAGCAATGTTGAGAGCAGGTGCAGACACCGACAAGTGACATCATTTCAGTAGAGGCAGTCCATCAGTTGCACCCAGCAATGTTGAGCAGGTGCAAACACCAACAAGTGACATCATTTCAGCAGAAACAGTCCATCAGTTGCACCCAGCAATGTTGAGAGCAGGTGCAGACACCAACAAGTGACTTCATTTCAGCAGAAACAGTCCATCAGTTGCACCCAGCAGTGTTGAGAGCAGGTGCAGACACCAACAAGTGACTTCATTTCAGCAGAAACAGTCCATCAGTTGCACCCAGCTATGTTGAGAGCAGGTGCAGACACCAACAAGTGACATCATTTCAGCAGAAACAGTCCATCAGTTGCACCCAGCAATGTTGAGCAGGTGCAGACACCAACAAGTGACATCATTTCAGCAGAAGCAGTCCATCAGTTGCACCCAGCAATGTTGAGAGCAGGTGCAGACACCGACAAGTGACATCATTTCAGTAGAGGCAGTCCATCAGTTGCACCCAGCAATGTTGAGCAGGTGCAAACACCAACAAGTGACATCATTTCAGCAGAAACAGTCCATCAGTTGCACCCAGCAATGTTGAGAGCAGGTGCAGACACCAACAAGTGACTTCATTTCAGCAGAAACAGTCCATCAGTTGCACCCAGCAGTGTTGAGAGCAGGTGCAGACACCAACAAGTGACTTCATTTCAGCAGAAACAGTCCATCAGTTGCACCCAGCTATGTTGAGAGCAGGTGCAGACACCAACAAGTGACATCATTTCAGCAGAAACAGTCCATCAGTTGCACCCAGCAATGTTGAGCAGGTGCAGACACCAACAAGTGACATCATTTCAGCAGAACCAGTCCATCAGTTGCACCCAGCAATGTTGAGAGCAGGTGCAGACACCGACAAGTGACATCATTTCAGTAGAGGCAGTCCATCAGTTGC
This sequence comes from Schistocerca piceifrons, assembly GCF_021461385.2. Taxonomy (NCBI): domain Eukaryota; kingdom Metazoa; phylum Arthropoda; class Insecta; order Orthoptera; family Acrididae; genus Schistocerca; species Schistocerca piceifrons. The sequence goes on along the minus strand of NW_025728455.1, from coordinate 2,274,079 downwards.
ACCCAGCAATGTTGAGCAGGTGCAAACACCAACAAGTGACATCATTTCAGCAGAAACAGTCCATCAGTTGCACCCAGCAATGTTGAGAGCAGGTGCAGACACCAACAAGTGACTTCATTTCAGCAGAAACAGTCCATCAGTTGCACCCAGCAGTGTTGAGAGCAGGTGCAGACACCAACAAGTGACTTCATTTCAGCAGAAACAGTCCATCAGTTGCACCCAGCTATGTTGAGAGCAGGTGCAGACACCAACAAGTGACATCATTTCAGCAGAAACAGTCCATCAGTTGCACCCAGCAATGTTGAGCAGGTGCAGACACCAACAAGTGACATCATTTCAGTAGAAGCAGTCCATCAGTTGCACCCAGCAATGTTGAGCAGGTGCAGACACCAACAAGTGACATCATTTCAGTAGAAGCAGTCCATCAGTTGCACCCAGCAATGTTGAGCAGGTGCAGACACCAACAAGTAACATCATTTCAGTAGAAGCAGTCCATCAGTTGCACCCAGCAATGTTGAGCAGGTGCAGACAGCAACAAGTGACTTCATTTCAGTAGAGGCAGTCCATCAGTTGCACCCAGCAATGTTGAGCAGGTGCAAACACCAACAAGTGACATCATTTCAGCAGAAACAGTCCATCAGTTGCACCCAGCAATGTTGAGAGCAGGTGCAGACACCAACAAGTGACTTCATTTCAGCAGAAACAGTCCATCAGTTGCACCCAGCAATGTTGAGAGCAGGTGCAGACACCAACAAGTGACATCATTTCAGCAGAAACAGTCCATCAGTTGCACCCATCAATGTTGAGCAGGTGCAGACAGCAGTCCATGATATTCATTATCACCGATCACTCAGTTCAAGCATGAACAATAGTTTGAATGCACATACTAATCACACTGTTCATCAGCAAAAATTAAACATGTCCTAGTGACACCAAAGAAAAAGTACAAGTAACAGTCCATAATATTCACTATCACTGATAACACAGTTCAACAGCTGAAATTAATCATTCCTAAGTGTCACACATTACGTTGAAAAAAGTGCAGGTAACAGTCCATAATATTCACCTTCACTAATCTGACAGTTCAGGCATGAACAATAGTTTGAATGCACATACAAATGCTTTTACAATGCTCTTACACTAAACATACAAATTCTAATAAACACAAATATGACATCAGATAATTGTCATATTAACTGTCACAAATACTCAAATATCAGTAAACCTATAATATTTATGGGTGTCAGTACAAGCCACTACAAACAAATAAAATAATATTTACGAGATAGGTCGGTAGGATTAGGAAAGGAAAACACACTCACTCATCTTTCATTCACATTAAGTACTACTGTGTAATTGAATAGTGTTAACTGTGTAAATGCAATTCTGTCAAAATTTGATGTTCATCATGTGTATCAAGTAGTAGTGGCAGCAATGTATAACAGTCAATAATAGTTAAGTCAACGTCATAGTCATCATGTCAAGACCAATGTTTGCCAAGCCAGATCAAATGTACTGTTGTTGAACAACTGTCAGTGAGCCAAGATATGCAAATACTTCCTCTCTTCAAAAAAAAGTATATACTGCTTAGTGATTTAACAAAGTGTGTGTATAGACTATCTTCCTTCTACTTTAGTGTTCTAGTCTGCTATCTTCATCCTCCTTGTTCCATAAGACCAACAAAAAAAAATATGCTCCTCACTTACTTTACCTCTTATACACCAAAACTCCAATAATCATCAGCATCACATAATCTCAATACTTCACTAATACTTCTTACGTCGATACATATAACTCTTATCATCAATATCATTTACCTTACCTCTTGTCCACAAAAACTCCAATAATCATCAACTTCATATAATCTCTATACCTCAATAATACCTCTTTAATACGTCGATAAATATGAACCTTATTGCCAATATCACCTCACTTCCAACACAACTCTTACCTCTAGTCAGTCTCCTCGAACAAGTACAGATAAAATCCTAATGCAAACCTCATCATCCCATACAATCCGAAGACACATTGTCAACACACAACCTCTGTGTAATCCATCTGAGCCCAATCTTCTACTCATTATGAATTATAAACAAAGAAATGCATACATGACCTCTAACAGACTTAGTTCGAATAACTCTCAGTAATTAAGTACGATTACGGAGTGTGAATAATCATAATATTTCACAGTGTGTACACCACTTCAAGAATTATGGCAGAAGCAAACATGTGGAGTATTTTTGTGTCAAGTGTCACTTGCTATTTCAATTGCTCACGAAAAATGCAGTGTAATAACTGTTAATGGTCTAAACCTAGTATTGGTATGTCATGTCGTTAGCTTCCTTCCTATTAGCATAAATTTATGCAGCTTCCATAAAACCTCCAGCTCATGTGACCTCAACGAAGTTCTTTGTACCAATGTCGTTCGTCGAATAATAGCAGTTCATTTTCTTATCTTAAAAATATAAGGCACTGAGCGTAAGCGAAACAAGCAATAGCGAGTAAATATACCAGTAGAGAACAGAATGTCAACAAGTGTATGCAGCACAATTCTTACAACGAGGCTCTGCCAAGCGAACAATCTATAATTAATACAATAGTGTGACCTAAACTCTATGTTTATACACAGTGTATCAGCATTTCTATACACCAAATTAAAGAGTAGTTATGACAACAAACAGAAATGTATAAATATGCAATCCATACGCACAGCAGCAAACAGGTCATTAGCATCATATCAGCATAAGCAAATAAATGTTCATATGTAATCTTAATAAGTAAACATGAAGGCGCAAGCAGATAAATTACAAAGTATAACTTACATACATATCAGAACAACTAATCAGGTGACAATTATAATTTAAATAAATAAGCACAGCAGGCACATAATTAAAAAAAAATATGACATCGGTGAAAAAAAGCAGTGCAGCCAAGCGATGCATAATATACACAAGTTACAACCCAGTTCATTAATAATCATTGTCAAAATCAGTTAACGTACGCAATCACGTCGCTTCACAAGTAAATTCATAGAACATGAAATTAGCACAAAGTATGAATCACGTAATCGCGAGCAGCAAATTACGTCTAAAGTACGTACCTAAGTGGAAATATGTTACCTGAAAAATGAACTCAATTAATAGTTACCCTTTTTAGTTTATTAGTTTCTTCATCGAAATTACATTCTTCCTGAAAATTTCTCGATAGCAAGTCCTCTTAACGTCGGAGACACACAGAGTTTACCTGAAGTTCTTAAATATTTTATAGAACCGTATCCTGAAAAATACTGAATGTTAATAACATAATTCATCAAGTCACTATAGCTTTATACTGAATTTAGTCGGAAAAATTAAACTGTGTATTTGTTTACGGCTGTCAGTGCATTCGCACTGAGCGCTCGATCAGCTGTAGGCGCGTGACGTAGGAAGCAATTGTTCGCGGTCCACGACTGCCTTGTGCGGCGCGCAGACTTGACTGTTGCTTTGAGTATGTGCCGCCGCCAAAACACAGCGCGGTATCCTTGTACTCTCCGCATGTTTACATCTAGCTGTTAGTTCTCTAAAGTATGTCATTCCATAAAAATTTTTCAAAAGTATATCGTTCCACAAAAATTTTGAAAACTACGAAACTCACGTTTTGTGGTAGGAACAGCATAATTACGAACAGCGTTTAATTTTTCTGGATCAGGAAGAATACCTTCTATAGAAATAATGTGACCGAGAAATTTCACCTATGAACGACCAAATTCAGATTTTTCCAAGTTCACAGTAATGCCAACTCGTGCAAAAATACGTAATAATGAATCCAAAATTTTGTTGTGTTCACTCCAAGAACATTTAGCAATAAGAATATCGGCAACATATGAAGTAATATTGGTACGAAGATAAACAGGTAAAATTTCATTTAAGCTACCAATGAATGCTGCTGAAGGTACAGTAACTCCACATGGTAATTTCCGAAACCACTTTTGGGTAAATTAGTTAAATCCGGTTATTATTTACTTACTCTCTAGATAGATTGATAGTCGAAGAGTTGGTTTGACAGATGCAAAGAATAGTAAAAGAGTAGGCAGCGGTACAGAAAACTAAAAGGGAAATAGCACCACTACAGCTCGGGGCCCTATGCTCGCTACGGCACATATTCACTTAGAGTAGTGAATCCCCTGAGGACTTTAATAGCCGCACATAATTTCCAGTTTGTGTCTTAGTGGCACATCTGGCGGAAGTGCGTACGTAAATTGATCTAGCCATGAACATGGATGTATGTCATTCTTAGAATTGCGGAAGATCTTAAATTTCCGAACAGTCAAAATGTGTTTATAGTCAAAGTTTTCGCCTCGTGGCGACAAAGACCTACCGCGTCTGTGCCAGTCCCAATGTTGACTATTGTCAAGTTCGCGCGCCTGGCGCTCTCTTGTTGCATCCCGTAAATGAAACAAATTATTTTCTTCAAACCCCTCTGCTACCTGTGATTCTAAATTTCTTCTGCTATCTTTTCCTACAATTTCGCCTTCGATCTGTTTGACTTGCTTTCGTAATGCCTCAACTTCCCTTTTAACGCGTTCATTAAATTTTCCCTGATTTTCACCATGTTTATTTATGCTCTGGTACTCTTCGGTTTCTGCGAATGGTAATGGAGCTGTATCATCCGAATCTCTGTCCCCATGTAAACTAAGATTTGTCAATTTATCTGAAATCTCCTCAACTCTTTCCGACAAGTCACCTATTTGTTCTTTCTGTTTATTTACGTCTTCCGTAAGTGTCGTGACTCGGGTTTCAGTATTGACACATTTAGTAGTTAACTGTTCATATTGTTGTGTTAGGTTATTTAATCTGTCATTTGGCACGGATTCTTCGATTCTCTCAAATATTTCTTCCTTATCTTTTGCACGTTGTAAATTTAACTCTGAAAATTTCTGTACTATCACGCGATCTCTTTCTTCCTGTTCTCTATCCTGTTCCCTTTGTCTGATTTCTACTGCAATTAATCTATTATTGTGAGCATTCAAAATTGGTTGTACTTCTTCTCTGATTTCTTTCTTTAATTCATCTTTCATATTTTTGAAACATGTCCCTATTCGTGAATCTATCCGTGTTTCCAAAGTTCCCATCTCTGTTTTAAATTCTGATCCTAACCGAGTTTCCATTGTTCCCATCCGTGTTTCCATTGTTCCCATCCGTGTTTCTAAACGTGTTGCCACTGTTTTTAATTCAGATCCCAAATTTAATATTGCACCCATCAACTGCTCCATATTTAATGGTTCAAAATTCTTTTCGCCCCGAACATTTCCCGCAAAACTAACTTCCTTCTGCATAGTCATAAAGCTATCTGTGTTCGATACTATTTCAGAATCTTCTATCGTTAATCTCGTATTCTGTAAATTATCTGATTGCGAAAAATTTTGAAATGGTTCCGGACTATTTTCCCGACTTATTACATTGTTTTCCACTTCATTATCCATCATACTGTTTTCCTCTGTTGGCGAGTTCGCCATGTTAACAATTTCGTCATTCTCACTATCCATCATTTTTGCCTTTTTCATCGATCGCGTAATCATTTGCGAAACATAAAAAAAATTCGTCACTGTTCGAAAATCACACACAATGACTCCTTATCTCCAACAATACCATTTACATGCAATGTCTCCCTCAAACACGATCAATCGAACAATTGAAATAATTGCACTAAATTGTCAAACGCGTAAACAAGACAACAAATCAAATTCTGAGAAAAAAATACCATTAGAAGAATGACAATTACCGAATCTACACATTCAATACAGACTACAATTACTGAACTACAAATTACTACAACAATACTACAGTCTACTATTTTCACAATCAGAAGATTCCAAGGGACGATCCGAAGCAGCTGTCGCCACGTGCATGGGGGCTTAATTAAATATTATTGAAAATACTTTTAGTTTTTTGTTTTTAGTAGCTGTATGTCCGATTACGCTGTGTCTCGTAAACGGTTGGCCCTGACTAGAATTATTACGCAATCTGACTGCAACAAACAATGAAAGAAAATTTTCGTAAACACAGTTAATTAATTAAGTCCCCAGCAACTATAAAACCTACAAAACCAATAAGCACAAGAGTAACTGTTCTGTATGTGGGAGTGTGACTCAACGCACATCTGGCACGGTTCTTCTTCAACAAGACAAGAATTTTAAATACCAATTATATTGACGTGATAAAAGAAAATTAGAAAAACTATAATTACGCAAGAAAACCAGAATTACACTCTAATACAAGAACACACGCCAGATGCTTTGTTGACTGAACCTGTAATGACGCATTATTTTAAACATGGAATTAATGAAAAAACACGCAATATTTTACCTTCATATATATTGACGAAAAGCACTCTGATCGTTACAGTATTTCCATTAGAATAACATCTGCTATCTCTCCCATCAAATAACTGCATAAAACATGGAACAACACTCTCCACTATCACATCTCACTCCGACTTCACGACAAGCAGTGCCCACTAGCACATCTCCCCACGCACTGTCTTCTACGAGCTCTCCCCACGCACTGACTACTACGAGTTCTCAATAAGCACTGACTGCCACGAGTTCTTAACAGGCACTGTGGAGGCGGCTTAATAGTACTCTTTGGCGCAATCTCTGGCGCAGTGGCTCAGTGTAGCCACCTTTCAAAGTACTGATCAGCTTTTGAAAGCCACCTAACAACTTGTTTTTGAAAATCGGCAACCGGCAATGGTTTTGTGTAAATAAACTTTCCATATCATATTCGTAGTTGACTGCTCTAATTAAGTTGTAATCTTTATAATTTTACTACAGCCTAGTTTCTCATGCTGTTTGTTTTCGAGAATGCAGCGATAGATAACAGGCACTACATAGTGTGTCTCAAATCAACATGAATATTATTCAAAAGGCCATTAGCAATTGGTACGCGTTGCCACTGCATTGGAAAGCACGTTTCCTCATAACATTAGCAGTAAAAAGTTCAACTCGATTATCCATTATACCATTCAGAAGACACACTAGATGATACCGATAACTCGAGTCATAAGTATGCACGATAATATTCTTCAGATCCATTTGTTCCTTTTTAGGCCACTCGGCCAATGGGTTAACAAAAATTTGAAAGCGCACGAAAGACTAGAACTTAATAGTGCGGCGCAGCAAAACAGAGCAAACGAAACAAAACCGTGGACGGGACAGCACGGCCTGTATTCGCCTGGGACGTGTCGACTGCCCGCGCCCACGTGTCAACAGGCGTACGAGGCTGGCTGCACCGATGCCTCTTTGTGCGAAGGCTGCGTCCGTCTTGTGCACACGCAAATTTACACAGGTGTAAACGTACGTTTGTTTACACTAGCTACGAACTGTGCCCAATGCTGAAAAATACTGAACCTGCCCTTCCAACTGTATTAGGATCCATGACGACATCAAAACGGATATAAGACACTCGTCGAAATGTAACGTGCATAAAATATCTGACACAGCAAGAATTATCGTTACTGTAACACTCCATTTCTTTGGCTCCGCTAACTGATGACGGTACTGTAACCTGTCAACCCAGCCTAGACCTCGGGCTATGCAACACATCACTTTTCCACCTATATCAGAAAAAATGCGTAATATAGCAGCCATGAAAACATCACCGCGTTCTGTTGTATCCGTAAGTATATATGACGTCACAGAATACATCATTACGCCACGGGGCAATGTCGACGCCCCCTATCGGTAGCTGCGACCTGCTCCAGTTTAGACAGTCGCCTGTACTGGGAAGACGGGTATTTGCAGAACCTAAGGAGTGTTGATGCTTCAAAAAGGTGAAACAAGACGGAAGTCAGACAACTGCAAACTTTTTTTAACTGGCTAACTACTAAATGGTTTATGACCAAATGGGCCACAAATGCGACAGCGAAATTTTCGCGAATCGCTTTTTCCTTCAGCAGAGGCATGGAAGTACCGGGTGGTCGTAAGTAAAATGCAGCCACTCACCGAAGTTCACTGTGGTCTGTAATTACCGTATGGCAACGAAACTTGGCAGGTATGCTAAGGCGTTAATTCGAAACCAGTTTGCGCCGGAGGAAATCAGTTCCGATTTTAGTTACCAGGTGCGATTCTGTCGTTGTGCAACGTCTCGCCGAAGTCTTCGGTTCTCATACTGAACAAGTAGTGCAGCTGGCGGTTAATTAGCCGGCCGCAGTGGCCGTGCGGTTCTAGGCGCTACAGTCTGGAACCGAGCGACCACTACGGCCACAGGTTCGAATCCTGCCTCGGGCATGGATGTGTGTGATGTCCTTAGGTTAGTTAGGTTTAATTCTAAGTTCTAGGCGACTGATGACCTCAGAAGTTAAGTCGCATAGTGCTCAGAGCCATTTGAACCATTTGAACCTGGCGGTTAATAGCAAGACCTACCTTCTGCCTTTGTCACTTGTTTGACCCTTCCTGCCCACGTTCCGTTGCCAATCCATTACATATGGAAACATTCCTATACGTCTTTCTTCCGTTGATAGAGCCATTTGGTGGCCAAAATCGAAAATAATTCCTTTCCAGGTTCCGCAAGGGGGCTTTAGTATACCAAGTTTCGCTACCATACAATAGTTACAGTCCACACTGGACCCCTGTGAGTGGCTCAACTTCAGATTATGAGCACCCAGTGGTATAGTGCCGTTACTGCCAGCCCAAGTATCGTGTGAGACACCACACTGTCAAAGATTCTGCTGGTGGACAGAACACGTGAAGAATTAAAAGCACCCAGAAACATTTTACACATTCGTAAGTCACCAGCGATCTTACTCCGTTATTATGGGCAATCGATGTGTGCCTCAGAGAGCGAATTCCACACATTCTCGATTAAATGGCGGCCTTTTTCTGAAACTGTTCTGGGTGCGGCCACTCTTCATCCGTCAACGTCACATTTCCCGACAATTCAGCCAACTGATCTCGCTACCCACGAGACGTTTTGGACAGGTCTTCATTACGGTGCTCCAACTGCGTTGCATGTTTTGTGATAGCCGAGTATAAAAACGGAAACCACCACACACACACACACACACACACACTACAGTGTCACGAAAGTGAGAGCCATTTGGAGCTCAGATTTCGGGTTACGCATTATTCATAAAATTCGTGGAACTTTTATTTAATCATCCCGTCCCTCACGTGTGAAGACAGTCACTTTTATGTGACATCACGCGTCCTGTGCTGCGATTGGATGCGGGGAGCAAACTGGACAGTTGCTGTGCTGATCTACCTGTTTGCGAAGTTAAAGTTAGCAATTTCATAGTTTTGGTACTCAAATTTGCGTTTTATGACGATATGTAGTCTAAATGATACACGACATTTCAGAAGTCTTCAAGATTTTCAGTACTTTATCATGCTAAAATGTCGGTAAATCTGACGTCAGTGGCTACCGATAATTCCCAAACAGTGACTTACCATCAGTAAAGAGTAAGGCTTCTGTAGCAGTATCTGCCTAAACAAAATAATATTTGCTATAGGTTTCAGTCAAATATAATTAGCAAATGCCTCCACAAATGTAATTCCGACGTGATTCAGTGCTCTGACGGAAACTAATAGCAAATCTACCTCGATCCTCGCGAATATTGCACTGGAAATGGCACAAATTAAATCTAGATGCTGCCGTCGTTATAGGCCGCATATAAAAATTTACACTGCACTTTAATTGTGTCATTTGAACGTCAGATAAAGAAGTTGGCAAGTGACATTCAATCACCATCATTCATTCTTTGGTCACGTTAAGATACGACTAATGCGCAAGCACGATTGCGACAACTTTTCTGCACAACAAGCCGCAGAGAACATGACGCGTCTCAAAGACCTCTCATGCGTTGCTTTGTCTCTTATGAGGCAAATAATAACACGTGACAGCCAGACAAAGCACTGCAGAGTTGGGTTCAAATGGCTCTGAGCACTATGGGATTTTACTTCTGTGGTCATCAGTCCGCTAGAACTTAGAACTACTTAAACCTAGCTAACCTAAGGACATCACACACATCCATGCCCGCCGGCCGCTTGTGGCCGAGCGGTTCTGGCGCTACAGTCTGGATCGCGCGACCGCTACGGTCGCAGGTTCGAATCCTGCCTCGGGCATGGATGTGTGTGTTGTCCTTAGGTTAGTTAGGTTTAAGTAGTTCTAAGTTCTAGGGGACTTATGACCTCAGCAGTTAGAGTCCCATAGTGCTCAGAGCCATTTTGAACATCCATGCCCGAGGGAGGATTCGAACCTGCGACCGCAGCGGTCGCGCGGTTTCAGACTGTAGCACCTAGAACCGCTCGGTCACTCCGGCTGGCGCTGCAGACTTGTACAGAGCAAAAAAATTGTGGTGTGTGATCGCTTCTCTTTGATCAGCAAATCACAAACGAAAGGTGACGTCACAGAACGATAAAAAAGAATAAGGAAGTTTTATTTCATGAAACGCAAACATTACGATAAATTTTCAAGAATTCGCCAACAAGCAACCAAATCTTCGCCTCAGTCTAACGTAGGTTGGGGAAAGCAACAGATCGCTCGTGCATCACAACCTAAATTCCAGAAAACTGTAAAAATACTGAAATAAACACAAGTGCTGCGTTTCATCGTCAGAAACATGTCGGCATGACGTCACGAGTTCTGATTCGCGAGTGGAGTACAGGATTCGGAATGCCTACGCACTAAACAACTTCGGACGTCTGATTACTTTGCAGACGAGTTAACGTCTGTAATACCTGACGTTAAGTATGTAACCGAGAAAAAGTTTAGGAACGCTTTGAAGTTATTCTTAACGTGTGTTCGAAGTCGCCAAGTGCTCAAAACTGGGTGAATAACGTTCGCGTATTTCAGCGCCGTGCGACACGCCTTGAGTTTACAACTGTGATACTTTTCTTACTGTGTGAAAGCCGTAACGGCAGGTTATACCTTTGAATGAGTACCTTACAACATTTTAGATGTTCAAATTCGGCCAAATTAAGCGAAATGTTGAAAAATAAACTTCTGTCAGCACTGCAAGGCGCAACAGAGGCAACCTGCTGTCACTCTCGGCTGGCGGTCCAGAATTACAGACAGCCGCGGCTGCTGGAATCAGTGGCAACAGACGCCGTGTCGCACTGAAACTCACTCAGCCCGAAGTGCTGACTGTTTGGTGGTTTTCGCATACTTGCGTCCTCTACGAACATTGGTTATTTCGTTGCAGTGACGTAGCCAGGAACGCGTGGTTTTCGTTTTCAACAACTGTGGTACGAGAAATCTGCAGGAATCGACACTGATACATCGAAACACGGCCCGACTGCATGTGGCACTATTTTCTGTTCGTTGCACGTTATTCTCGCTCAAGGTATCAGCGATTAAACGACTGTAACAAGGCGATAAATAATAAATTATTAAACACTCGACGCGCTAATTTAACACATTATTCGCCATCCCTAATGTACGTATCGATCCGAATTGTTAAAGAGAATGTATTAAACACGAGCAGTTCCGCCGTGAGTTACGCGACAAACCACACAAAAGCGAGTATTATAGGTTCAAATCTACGTGGGAAATAGTAAATGTTCGAGAACAGCTGACACAGTTTTGTGAAGAAGTGAAGTACCATTTTTCTCAAAACGACATTGAAACTGCTTGCAATAATTACCATTTATTGCGATTATAAATGCATTATAAGTAGAAATTTAGTACACTACAAAATTAACTTCGAGCACAAACCGAAATCATTATATCTGCTTGACAACTGCTTCTGCTCTGTGTCTAAGGTGTGTGTGTGTGTGTGTGTGTGTGTGTGTGTGTGTTTGACGGTAGTTGAGTGTAATCAGTGCGTGTAAAAAAAGAATTAGTTGTAGAAGAGACTAATGTAAAAGACTACCGTAAGAATGGTCAGTAAGTTGTCATATTTTTCTTTGTTAACGGGCATTATGAGTGTAAACTAACACGTTCGATGTTACAGTGAGAGACCGCATCGATAATCAATTGAACAAGCAAAAAATTAAGCTCCACCTGCGAATAACTCCAGGGAATCCGACCGATAACATCGAAAACTACCGATATGTCGACAGGTAACCATCATTGTCATTTTTGAGCCCTGTCCAGTAAGTGCCTTGAAAATGACAGAGGTTTACAATACGGTGGGAGAAGCTTAACTTCTTCATGGGCGATTCATTTGTAGTTTGCATAATTGAAAGGATACAAGTCGTAATCAGAAAGGCTAGGAATTTCTCATTATTATGTATGCAACTGATCTGTTGACAAACACATTTTTAAGCCATGAGTCTTTAAAACTAAGAAATATTACTTTGTTCCAAAGTCTACTTTGTAATACCATCTTCACTTGTGTGTGAGTCTGTTTCCGAACAATCTGGTATTAAATTTATGATGATAGGTTCAAGTCTTATATCAATCATCGTTTCCCTGTAAATTTCTTCTTCCTAGCATGCCACACAGACTATGCCCACAGTACAGGTGGGATGTTGTCTGTTGCCTCGTTGCTTATTGCCTCATGTACAAGCGATTCACTGTATCGTACCTTGAATGTTTTGTTTCTTTTTCTTCCACATAGTCTTAACACCCTTTGCCCAAATTAATTCCATGTGGCTACAATGACAGTGACACGTGAGTAAACGCAAAATGCTGTGACCGCATTCATGTGCAAGGAAGTCGTGTGTGAACGTTCTGTCACGTGACTGGTATAGTATAAATTAACGAGCTGCAGAAGATCGACACGAGTCTAGATTATACGATGCTTACTATTTTCATTTTTAAGCTGGGGAAAAATATCCACATTTCAGGTGTTTGTACTTGATGTTTTTTTCTATAACAGTTTAACTATAATTGGCAATGACCGACTTCGAAGCGAGCTATGACAAGAATTGTGAATCACATCACGAGGCTGGCAGCGTTCATCCAGAATGGTAATCACTGCTGTTTTACTTGCACGTAAATACAAGTTTATTCTCAGAAATAAAACGAGAAGAGTAATAGTAATGCATAGTAATTGTCCGAAAACCTATCCCTATGAGAAATTTAAAACCGCCAGTACCATCAATAATTTTCCAGCACATCTTCTTGGAATCATTATAATTGACCCATGTTTCATCAAGGTAATACACTGCTGACCTACCTGCTTCTCTTGTATCGTGAATCTTTATATGGGATGTAGTTCGTGCTGCACCTATATCATTTGTATGAACTAAAAACTCTCTTCTTAACGTATCTGGAACCAATGTCTTTGAAAATTCTTTACCTTGACGAAGCGCTTACCATTGAAGCCTGCGTAATTGTAACACGTTTTTGTTATGTCAGGCATTCATCATTCACACGGATCTCTTTAAAACAACATTGTTAAAACTATCCATTTGTGGTACAGGTTCTTTGCGATTTCGATGCTTTCCGGCGACACGAAACCAACTGTTTCTACAGTTCCGACAGTCTTGACACTTCCCTTTACAATTCGCTTTAACAGTTCTTTGCCGACTCCACGTGGTTCTGGGGGCCATTGTTGTGCTTTCAAATATCAACCGTAGGAGACGCGCTTTTAAATTCACGTTTGAAATAGTTATAAATGTAAATAATCCGCCTCGCCTGCTTGTGATGCACTTCACGTTTATTGCCGTCATATGACTTTTTTTTTTTTTAATCGCTCTTAAACATTTACGAGGTACACATTCACAGCTGTACTGCTGCAAGAAAATAAAGGAAAGAAAAAAATTGATGGTTGGATGGACAGTTCGGTTGTGGCGAAGTGCGGCAACAGTGCTGCACGTAGGAGCGAGATTCTCGCTCACTGCTGTAACTCGCTGCTAGCCGCTCGGAAAGAGCATGAATATTAGTGGCCGCCAGTGGCTAGTGGAGGGGATGAGGAGAACAGCTGAAAATTGGGCCGCCTTCTTACATGACACAGACAATAGGACTCTTCTGATTCGTCCAGACCGATGCTTCGACGTAGATATTGAAATTTCCTGCTACTATTAAAGTTTTGGAGCCAGTGCAGATACGGTTCTGGAGGAAGTACTTAGGTACTTTCAGTTTACTCAGAATCGGTAACATATTTGTAGTATATGAAGCTACGATGTCTTCTGGTCAGAAGAAACTGATAGCACCTCTTTGTTTCGACAGATTATACTTCACCGTAGCTGCACGTACCACCACCGTGCGACACAGAGTATGTTACTCTTGTGCCGTAGGTTTATAGAGAGACCAGAAAAAAAAGAAACGTGATATCAATACATTTAACGAAGTCATTCATTACCGTGTATGTTACTCACCTCTAGGTGTGTGCACTGCTCTATTTGGGAGCTGAGGAAGCGTCGATAGCAGACTCTTGTCAACGGCTGAATCTGGAGGTCGTCCGTACTAGCGATACGATGAAGCGATTTCTCCACTCGGGGCAAATCTGTCTTTTAGTGTCATTGCTTAGGGGACAGACTGAAACGGCATAGCGTTGTCTCCCTTAATCCGCAGAAAACACGATAAGAAATGTTACGTTCTTTCGATTAAATTACTGCTAAGAAAAGCCTTGGGATTATCGTCGTAATCGCAGTTCTTTCTACTTCACCGCGCTGTAATTCGTCACGGTCACGTAAACGGACAATTAAAATGGCCCGGTGTTTACAATAAATAGCTGTGAAAACAGCTGTAGGCCGGAAAATTCCGTTACAGCTGGGAACGGTGTTTCTCGCGACGGCTTTCTTGTGCCAGGTCCGTGCTCTTGTCGAGATGAACTTTAGTAGCAGTTCGGGATTAATTCAGATAGGTCCATCGCCTTTTTTCTTCGTCTCCGCATCACTATCGCCGTGCTGCCAGACAAGGTGTCGACGTCTGCGACGCTGTTCCCCAAAGTCGGGAAGCAGATGATTCGACGAACTGCTCTGCAGAACAGCCACTGTACAGGTTGAAATCATGTTTGCGAAATCTGATCTGTGCGGCCTCTATGATGACAGAAAAAGTAAAGCCCTTTCCTTATAGAAAGGAATCTGTCTATTCCTCGATATTTCGTTTTAACAGTGCTCCAAATAGTTTTCCGTACAACGCCTAGCGAAATATTACGCTCAGATTAGGCAAGTATCAAACGAGGGAAAATGTTAGAAATATGGCGGGCTTCCCAGAATCAACTGTTCCCTTCGCTTCAGTGGTGTTACATATATTCAGATCTCGGGAGGGCGTCTATCGCTGACAGTATGGTGACGTCATAACATCGACACTCGCGACTCACTCATTACGAGCGATCCTGCCCTGACAAACGCGCCAACCCAGTAATCGAGTGACCCTACTAAAGAAGCATTTTTTTTCCATTTTTGGTCTAGTTTACGCCTAACACACCTTGAAAACGCAAACGGCGGACATCTTTCCGCCTGCTTTTAGCTCTCCTGGCTACAGCTACCAACTATATAATTATTAATCGCTCTGTCTCCTGATTCAGCAAAAGGATCGCCTGAACCGTGTGGACGACATGTTTACATCGCTGCGACATCTTCTTTCCCGATTCGGTGCTGTGGTCTCCTGCACTTTCCGGTCGTATATAAAAACAGGCCCGTACTTGGCTTGTTGACAATGTGGAAACACGTAAAGTTATCATTTTTGTAACCTCTTGTCAAGTATGCCGTCCATTCTCCATCGTGTTTGAATAGTCTATACCACAAAGCCGCAAAACAAATTGCTGCGCAACTTATATCTGCACTTAATTCACAACCGTGCATTAGTAAGCTTAACTTTGGACGCTCAATATAGCACCTTGCAACACTTTAACGGACGTGGATAGTACTTTTGAGCATCCCATTACGTGCAATCTCCTCCTTCCCCTCTTCCTTATATTTTCACTGGCGTACGTAAGAAATCCATACCCACCAATAATTGTTAATGTCTCCTCTCCATATTAGGAAAGCACCAATAAGTTCGCTGTACCAAGGACAGTTGCATTGCAGAGACGATACTCGTAAAAATCATGAATCTCGTAATAAGGACTAGCAAAACCTGTCAAGGTTTAATATGTAAACATAAGTAGAGAAAAACGGTTTCCGAAATTTTCGCCTTATGGATGTAGTGTCCGGTGTAAACGTCGTATCTGTCGTACCGTTCACCTTGACAGCTCAGTAAATAGGCTACGTGGAAAATCGCAGCAAATATTGAATTCTGGTCGACGTCTGCGTGGTAACTTAGGTCATTGCCCATATGTTTTAGGTACATATAGAGATACAAAAAGAAATTAATATCACCGTATTGAACAGTCTCTCGTTCATCACTACTGAATCACAGACGATATTAAAAAATACCGTCTTTACGCATGGTGATAGGATCGATGTGAGCGAATCAGTTAAAAGTTTTGTTTCGTTTTCAATGCTTTGGCAATCGACCAGCGGTGCACAGTCTTTGCTATCAATAATACCGATTCCGTAGTGTCTCATGTGTTGCCCCATAACAGCGTGACTGACACTCATGTCACGGCGTTTACACATTTACTACTTTACTAGAGGACTTTCTGTATTATACATCTATTTTCTTAGCGCCTTTGTCAAATGTATGATACTTATTGTGTGCTGAATTTTAAAGTTACTGATCGCTACCAACGCAACTTTGCCTTTGTTAGCACTCTCCACCAAAGGTTAGGTGTACTTGATTCCTGAGCATTTGACCAACATTCTGTCACGCATTGTCTGGCATACACAGGGTGCGGAACCACAATTTGACCAAAAGCCAAAGCATCAAGTGACGGAATGTGGAGGTCGCAGTTGAGTATTTAAGGCGCTATGCCAGCGTGAACCGTGGTCAGTTGGAACATTTGCTCCACATAATTTTGTTAATTAACTGGTGGCTTATTTTTCGTTCCTTTCGGCCCTTTTAAGGCGTATTGAAAAATGAACCATGGACATGTTATTTCTTCATTTCTGAAACAATGCTGTCTAGTGTGCGTCAGCTAAATCTGATACAGGTAAAAGTGATATTTTAAATTTACCTTTTTCTCATTGTGACGATTGGTTAGTCCAAATATTGTGTTTGCAGGTACGTATACATTTTCTGTAAATTACCAGTCATTTGAGTGAAGACATTCGTATGTCAGATTTCAATTACGTTCCTGCAGCCCAGAAAATATGCAGCCACGACCCTTAGTGGCCATACACAAAATACTATGTCTCATGCTATCTTTCCCCCTGCACTTTTTCCGCGCCCAGTATAACGGCGCTGGATAACAAACCTGTCTCAACCAGCCCTGTTCAAATAATTCACTTTTTACGCACGCTACACACAGCTCACTGAATGACTCCCAGCCCATTCGTCCGCCTATATTCCGCCACCACACTGGAAAGCCAGCGCGCGAGCCTCAAAATCATGAACGCAGCATCAGATTCTCATAGTGACACTGTACTGATTGTGAGCAACCTTATAAACTGAATACTTAGTAAACGGCGAGCCGAATTACTTACTGCATTATGTGCATGAATGCTGCAATTTTCTCGGCAACAACGATAAACAAGCACGAAAGAGAAAGATTTAGCTACAGATGTCTGCCATCATAGGGTTGTCGTGACAGCTAAGTCATTAATGAAATCTTGCGAGGTGCCGAGTGGAGAAGAGTTTGTACCTCTTTAATTGTGACGAATTTTGTATGAGAACGAGAGATGCCCTCGACCCCCTCCTTATCTACCAGCTAATTAATTATGCGCACAATGGTAATGGAGGAAAATGATGGTGGCCCCTGCTAGTTAGTTAAATAAGGAGTGCACACTCACAATAATTTAATAAGAATAGTAATCTACTCAGAAAAAAAGAGAACTTTATCATATTAAACAACAGGAAATGGGATTCTGCATATCTCTACGACAAGATATACGGATTAAATATGAGAATGAGATTTATTATACATCAGAACATAAATTCACATGATAACTGACACAGACACTTCGTTAAAGAATAGGGTTACTGAAATATTATGAGAATAAGAGTTGGCTCGAGAACAAGAGGCTCCTACTGTCTGTGATGCAATAGACTGACGATAATGACTGTAGGTCCTAATGAATCAAATATTTATCTCCCGACTATACAGCAGTATCGCAATTAGCAGTGAGAGGGGATCACATGGAAAAACAAACAAGGTTTACTCACGTGTCACTGTCATTGTAGCCACATGGAATTAATTTGGGCAAAGGGTGTTAAGACTATGTGGAAGAAAAAGAAACAAAACATTCAAGGTACGATACAGTGAATCGCTTGCACATGAGGCAATAAGCAACGAGAGAACAGACAACATCCCACCTGTACTGTGGGCATAGTCTGTGTGGCATGCTAGGAAGAAGAAATTTACAGGGAAACGATGATTGATATAAGACTTGAACCTATCATCATAAATTTAATACCAGATTGTTCAGAAACAGACTCAAACACAAGTGAAGATGGTATTTCAATGTAGACTTTGGAACAAAGTAATATTTCTTAGTTTTAAAGACTCATGGCTTAAAAATGTGTTTGTCAACAGATCAGTTGCATACATAATAATGAGAAATTCCTAGCCTTTCTGATTACGACTTGTATCCTTTCAATTATGCAAACTACAAATGAATCGCCCATGAAGAAGTTAAGCTTCTCCCACCGTATTGTAAACCTCTGTCATTTTCAAGGCACTTACTGGACAGGGCTCAAAAATGACAATGATGGTTACCTGTCGACATATCGGTAGTTTTCGATGTTATCGGTCGGATTCCCTGGAGTTATTCGCAGGTGGAGCTTAATTTTTTGCTTGTTCAATTGATTATCGATGCGGTCTCTCACTGTAACATCGAACGTGTTAGTTTACACTCATAATGCCCGTTAACAAAGAAAAATATGACAACTTACTGACCATTCTTACGGTAGTCTTTTACATTAGTCTCTTCTACAACTAATTCTTTTTTTACACGCACTGATTACACTCAACTACCGTCAAACACACACACACACACACACACACACACACACACACACCTTAGACACAGAGCAGAAGCAGTTGTCAAGCAGATATAATGATTTCGGTTTGTGCTCGAAGTTAATTTTGTAGTGTACTAAATTTCTACTTATAATGCATTTATAATCGCAATAAATGGTAATTATTGCAAGCAGTTTCAATGTCGTTTTGAGAAAAATGGTACTTCACTTCTTCACAAAACTGTGTCAGCTGTTCTCGAACATTTACTATTTCCCTCGTAGATTTGAACCTATAATACGATGTACCATAGGCAAACGAGCCTGAATGTTGTCCCTAGCAATGCAGTTCGGCCACGTGGACTTTGTTTGCCCGCTCTCTGCTGCTGGCACGTGCGCAGTTCTCACCCCCCCCCCCCCCCCTCTTCCTATCCCCTCCGCGTCTGTATGCGGAAGCGCCGCCCTAGATGACGAGGGCTTTAGTGTGCGTTATTCATGGAAATCTTCAGAGTACAACACACGCCTTGTTATGTAAAAGTCAGTGTATCAATGACAAATTAAAAATTCCAGTAGTACACCGTATTCAAGTACAGCAACTGTGTTTCCCGTAATTGGGTCACGGTTTTCAAAGGTTATGCGCATGTACGATTCGCGCCAGTTTCTACTACAGTTTTCTAGTAAGGACTATTTAAACACGACGGAGAGTGCACAGCACATTTGGTAGAAGCAGATATTAATGATAAATTTATTCCCTGTCGTCATAAAGGCATCTTTGATGCTGATGTGATACGTGGCTGGAGTGTGTAAGACGCCGCAGAACTACTTTGCAGAGAGGGATGCAACTACAACGTTGAGACTTTGGCAACAGAAGTTGCGCGTTTCGATTGTCGAGACAGAAATCAAACCACTGGAAATTTGTGCGTTTGGCACTTGTAGCCCACACTGTTCCAAATGAGCTGTTAGTTATACGCCATTTATATGTTAAAACAGAATAGCACAAACTACGCAAAACACTTTCCAAAATCCATGGGTTGGATGAAAGTAGGGATGTAGGCTATGTCGGTCGTCAGATCGAAAGCTCTACGAATGGCGAAAATTTTTGACACGACAGAACGTTTCTCTCTAATCCACTATTATGAATTTACTCTTCAAGTAACGTCATCTCGATATTGTGTCAGCATCTGTACTGGGTTAATCAGAAGCCATAGCGTTTCATTCCGTATAAAAACAGGACACTACGGATGTTTCTTCTTAAAGCATAGTGACACGCAGTCCTGAGGAAGGAAGGGGGCCAGAAAAATGTGTGCTTCCCGTGAAACAGACATTTAGTCTTCCGTGGAAGCGGCCAGCTAAATGAGTCACAGTCCAACAAGAACAGGAATTCTCAAATTACTGCAATTCTGTCGTTTGTGTAAATAAAGAATTGTCAGGACAGTGTTTGAAACGTTTACTGTCGCTCTACCTGGCCAAACGTAACAAGGATAGTTGTCGCATTAACATTGCGATTGTTGGAGAAAGTAGGTTAATTGACTTACTACATGTGTGACACTAATACAACGAGATCAGTTTTGAAATCAATAATTGATTCCAGGTGTAGATAATGTAACTGTCTAATCCATTTGGTTTCGAATGTCAACACGGCAAGGATAGATGCACCCGGCGTGTATATGTGTACCTCTGTGGTCGAACGCGTGAAACTTGGTGTGAGTCCACATGCGCCAACGAGCGGCCTATAACGCAATCAGGCGCCGTAAAATAAAGCTTTGGTGATCTTCGTTCTCTCGATCGGCGCCGCCCTGCGACACGACAAAATAACACCACCGAAACAATCTTTTCCCTGTTCATCGCCTTTTCAGAGAAATTAATTGTTGACTCGAATGTGGCCCTCCTCCTCTCATGTGGAGTGTGTAAAGACCCTCGACGAATCGTTTTTTATCTGTTACCGTTTAACGAATGCAATTTGTATAAACAGAAGGTCAACAGTTGGATACATTGCCACGAACTAAAACAAGTTCTCACACTGAGTTTGGATTTCGCATCGATAAAAAACAGATGATGCTGTCAACTTCATTATTACTTGTTCACAAACAGTGGCTGGTGACATATCCGCTAATACTATGTACGTGATTAGGAATTCGCCTTGACTCTAGAGGAATTTTGCTAGGCAGTTACACGTCTTCAAAACCATGGACTGTAAATACGTTCCACCCCTTACTGCTATTCCTATTCCTCACTCCGCATGTCATCCAGTTGAGTATAATAAACGTATCACATGTGTTAATTTGTTTGGATAAAAACGTTTAGACGGTATTTTTTGACGATTTCTACACGTTTTCCGGAAGATCTTCTCACACAATCGCCTCCTTCTCGGGACTGTAGAATAACATCAGCTGCAGGCAGCTGAGACAGAAGGCCATCCATGAACGTGTCAAGTGCGAAACAGGAACTGTGCGGATGCGTTAAGATGGTGAAACTGGCCAGCGGCTGTCAGTGTGATTCATATGTGGGAGTGGACACGCGTCTCGCAGCTTGAGGGATACGCGAGGTTGTGGTGTGGGTACATTTTAAAAACGTAGTCCCTGCGTCAAATATAGATTCACCCTCATTTCGATGATAAACTCATGCATGCAAATTTCTTTGTCGTTCTCGTTTACTTCATATAACAGCCACTACTCGCGGGAGAGTTACAAGTGGCAACAATCCGCGATGCTAACAGCAACAATCACTCGCTGAGGCAGTGAGAAAGAAAGTTCTGTCGGTTGCAGTAGACGAAAAATTAACGAGAAAATAAATTCGATTTATCTATGTTTAATATTCCCCACTTCTGTTTCCGACAAAAATATTTACAGTACTGTTATCAACGCAAAACCGGAGAATACAGACATTTCTATATCATCATAATGCTTTACGTTTTCTGTTATCAGAGAGGCCACACAGATCAGATTTCGGAACAGTAATTTCAATCGAGACAGCGGCGTTTCTCCAGAACAGTTCGTCGAATCATTTACGTCCCTACGTGGGGAAACAGCGTCGCAGACATCGACATGTTCCCTGGCAGCACGACGACAGTGATACGGTCCCGAATAATAAAGGCGATGGACCTGTTTTAAATAATTTCTAACTGCTATTAAAGTTTTAACTCGGTAAGAACACGGACGGCGTCTGACGCAAGAATTCCGTCGCGAGCAACTCCGTTCCCAGCTGTAACGGAATTTTCTGCCCACAGCAGGTTTCGCGGGTTTATTATAAACGCCGTGTCGTTTTAATCGTCCGTTTATATGATACTGACGAACTACCGAGCGGCGAACTGGAAAGAATTGCGATTACGGTGATGAGGTGAAGGCTTTTCTTAGTTGTAGTTTAATCGGGAGAGCGTAAAATTTCTTATCGCGTTTTCTGTGGGTTGAGGGAGACAACCCAATGATCTTTCAGTCTATTCCCGTAAGCGATGAAAGTAAAAAACAGAAAATTTACCCATAGTTGATCAACTCGCTTCATCGCCTAGTTAGTAAGGGCGACCTCATTTCATGGCGTCTCTGGTTTGGTACCGGAGTTTCAACTGTGGGCAAAAGTTTGCTACCCTTACTAACTAGAGACGCATCCTTACTTCCCAAATAAAGCATTGCATATACAGAGAGCTGAATAACATACACAGAAATCAATGGAAGGAACTTATTTATAATGAGTTCATCTTTTTTTTTTCTTTGTAGTCTCAGTATATACCTGCACCACAAGACTAACATAGCGTGTGTGACGTTGTAGTCCACGTGGAGGAATGATTAAGTATACTCTGTCGGAACAGAGAGCCTATAAGTTTCTTAAGAAGAGAAGACAACGTAGCATCATTTGTTAGCAATCTTGATTAGACGGAAAGCTGCTACATATTGCCCCCGGAACCGTATGCATATAAACTCCAAAACAGAAACTCCAATTTTTGATACTTACTTCGAAGCATCGGTCTGATCGAAACAAACCAAGTATGCGTCATTCACAGAAATGTTCTGAGCACCTGAGTCGCTTTCCTACGTAAACTCAGTATATTAAAGACAAGATTGTAATAGCACACACTAGTTTTACCTTAGCAATTGTGTTTGCCCTAGTTGGGACATGGTTTTCAGTGATTAGGTACATGAACGATGCGTGCCAGTTTGCAGTACAGTTTTCTATTATGGACTTTCCGGACACGTCGGAGAGCGGACACCATACTTCGTACGAACACCTAGTAATGATAAATTTCTTCTGTATTGTGCATTTGGCACTTCTGATCACCGTTTTCATAACGATCGATTAGATGTACGTCATTTATATGTTTTGAGAGTATATTAAAACAGTAGCAACGCAAAAATTGCAGGATTTAAATGGTAAAACTTAATAGTAGGACAAATCTTTTGCAATACTAAGTGTATCATCGTGAGTAAGAAGACTGTAAGACCAAGCTCTGTCGATGGTAGGGGCTGTATACGTGGTGCTGCAGAGTTGGCTGTAATAAACAGGACGAGTGTGTCCATGTTATGACGTCACGGCTGTGTATCACGGGACGTGGCCGGCCGCGATCAGTACAGAATATGTGTACATTTTCTGAAGTAGGTGTCTACATCTGCACATTATGCGTTTCCCGGGATGGATGGACGGCAGTGAATTATCGGCAGTGCTTAAATATGCAAGTGGTTGCAGACTGACATGTGGAAGAAAAGTCGTTATAGTTTGGCCAGTCACGGAGCAATGAGGAATGCTTGAACACCCTGTTTCAAAAGAAACAATTTTAGCCCAAATGACTGTACATACCTGTTTAAAATCGCTGCATGCGTTTAAGGTATGGATGCATGTTGGTCGTCAGATCTAAAAGACATTCTTGACCGCTCGTCGTTTCGACTGTTCAAGCGTGTCACATAAGTGGCCGTAACTTTTCCCTGGCTTCAGCCACAAGCACAAAACTTTTGCACTGCCATCTCGCCATCGACGCTAGAATGTGACATAGTTTTCAACCTGATACGCCAAAGTCTTCCTCTGATTGTAGTTTATTCGTACTTGAAAAGAAAGATACGCAGCTAGAAATTCTTGCAAAAACTGGCAACAGCTGCTTGTTTTTCTTTGTGAGTTGTGTTTTATCGGCACGTCCGCCATTGTTCAATGAGAAACACCGAACGACACAGCGTATGTTTGTATAGTCGTGGTGTACTTCAAGAAAGGGAACTCTTCTTTCATCGTTTTAGAGGAATCACATTTTCTTCTCCTCGTATTAAGGGACGAGAGTTAGTTTTACACACGGCAGCCAACAGACAATGGGGCGCGCTAAAGCGAGCTCGCCGAAATCTGTGTTGCATCTGCCGCCTGCCTCTCACTGTTGTCTGTAACAGTCCGGAGACATCGCGTCGGTGGCATCTGCACGGTTCAGCCCTTTGGAGGTTCGAGTCCTCCGTAGGGCATGGGAGTGTGTGTTGTCCTTAGTGTAAGTTAGTTTAAGTTGGATTAAGTAGTGTGCAATCCTAGGGACCGATGACGTCAGAAGTTTGTTCCCATAGGGACCCAACACTACCACCTCGGTTGCATCTACTACAAATCGGTCCTACGACAGTGAATGGCTAATGCGTAACTACGAATATAATCTTGTTCACACCTCTCCTGGTCCCGTGAAGAAAATACAGCGTCTTGGTTCCATTGTTGCGATCACCAGAAGTGGTTTTGGTAAATCGGTTTACGAAATCGGATTTTGGGAGGAAGGGGGGGGGGGGTTGTTACCAGCTGCATAGCATGGAACGAGCTGAACGACTGTGGCGTAGGTGGACGCAGTCGGTCCGGCAGTGCCGACACGGACGTAGACGCCTCGCTCTCGCTGCTGCAGCCGTTCCCTCGCACGCCGCGGGCCGAGCTAGCAACGCCGCCCCGTGACATGAGCGAGTTGTTTAGGGGGAGGGGGGGGAGAGAGAAATGGGGCAGCCGCGCTGGCTGCCCCCCTCCAAGGTGGCAGCCACAAGCAAGGGTGCTACCACGCCTCCTGACTGCTCGCAAGTCGAGCAACCAAAGAAGAAGAGGAAGGTGCGGCTACCATTTCCAAGAGTGGACGATGTGCAGGAAATCCTCAAGTACACTGCCGCGTCACTGAAAAGCGGGTCGTACCCCCAGTCACACCTCCCATACCCCTACACCACACCCGGCCAGCCTAAGCCACCCCTCCCCCATCAACAGCTCGACTTACGGGCATATAGATGGCGTACTATATTAGCGGAAGCAGCCACGGACCAAGAGTTAGCCATCATTAACTCTTACCCAATATTCACGCCCTCCCAATGGGACAACCTGGTCGATGTCATTGAATCGTGGGTGTGGGAAGAGTCCCGGTCGGGTAGGAGAGAGAAGAAGATTCCCAATGACATATTTGTTAGGAAAAAAATGAAATCAAAGAGCCAAGTTCAGAAATGATGACACACTAGGCAACCACCAGCTGTAGCGGAGACTCCTACTATAACCACCGCCCAGTCACTTAGGCCGTTCGTTTTCCCTTTCTCTCACTGTTCCTCTCACTATCCTTTAATCTTTCTTTTATCTATATGGAAAAAAAAAAATAACCCACCAGCACAAAAGCCAAGTAACAAAAACACCCACCATGTCATCCCACATTTTCACCCCATCATTTAAGAAGGTGAAGCGCACAAAGCGCTAGTATTTCGCCCCCCCGCAGAGGGTTCAGCCCTCGGTCTGGTGCGTCTGCGTGTGCGTCTGTGCGGCCCAGCTGTGGCGGAGCGGCCAGGTGTGTGGCGGCGCGCGGCGCAGTCCCGCCTCTCGGCGAGAACACCAGAGACAGGCGAGGCGGGCAGCCGGCCTCCACTGGGTTACTTGGAAGCTGCGGCTGTCGTTTTGCTCGCCTTTGTGTGGCTTGTCGCGTAACTCACGGCGGAACTGCTCGTGTTTAATAAATTCTCTTCAACAATTAGGATCGATGCGAACATTAGGGATGGCGAATTGTGTGTTAACTTAGCGCGTCGAGTGTTTAATAATTTATTATTTATCGCCTTGTTACAGTCGTTTAATCGCTGATACCTTGAGCGAGAATAACGTGCAACGAACAGAAAATAGTGCCACATTCAGTCGGTCCGTGTTTCGATGTATCAGTGTCGATTCCTGCAGATTTCTCGTACCACAGTTGTTGAAAACAGAAAACCACGCGATCCTGGCTACGTCACTGCGACGAAATAACCATTGTTCGTAGAGGACGCAAGTATGCGAAAACCATGAAACAGTCAGCACTTCGGGCTGAGTGAGTTTCAGTGCGACACGGCGTCTGTGGCCACTGATTCCAGCAGCCGTGGCTGTCTGTAATTCTGGACCGCCAGCCGAGAGTGACAGCAGGTTGCCTCTGTTGCGCCTTGCAGGGCTGACAGCAGTTTATTTCTCAATATTTCGCTTAATTTGGCCGAATTTGAACATCTAAAATGTTGTAAGGTACTCATTCAAAGGTATAACCTGCCGTTACGGCTTTCACACAGTAAGAAAAGTATCACAGTTGTAAACTCAAGGCGTGTCGCGAGGTAACGTAACGCACGGCGCTGAAATACGCGAACGTTATTCACCCAGTTTTGAGCACTTGGCGACTTCGAACACACGTTAAGAATAATTTCAAAGCGTTCCTAAACTTTATCTCGCTTAAATGCTTAACGTCAGGTATTACAGACGTTAACTCGTCTGCAAAGTAATCAGACATTCGAAGTTGTTTAGTGCGTAGGCATTCCGAATCCTGTACTGCACTCGCGAATCAGAACTCGTGGCGTCATGCCGACATGTTTCTGACGATGAAACGCAGCACTTGTGTTTATTTCAGTATTTTTACAGTTTTCTGGAATTTAGGTTGTGATGCACGAGCGATCTGTTGCTTTCCCCAACCTACGTTAGACTGAGGCGAAGATTTGGTTGCTTGTTGGCGAATTCTTGAAAATTTATCGTAGTGTTTGCGTTTCATGAAATAAAACATCCTTATTCTTTTTTATCGTTCTGTGACGTCACCTTTCGTTTGTGATTTGCTGATCAAAGAGAAGCGATCACACACCACAATTTTTTTGCTCTGTACAAGTCTGCAGCGCCGGCCGGAGTGGCCGAGCGGTTCTAGGTGCTACAGTCTGAAACCACGCGACCGCTGCGGTCGCAGGTTCGAATCCTCCCTCGGGCATGGATGTTTGTGATGTCCTTAGGTTAGTTAGATTTAACTAGTTCTAAGTTCTAGGGGACTAATGACCTCAGCAGTTGAGTCCCATAGTGCTCAGAGCCATTTGAACCATTTTTGAACCCAACTCTGCAGTGCTTTGTCTGGCTGTCACGTGTTATTATTTGCCTCATAAGAGACAAAGCAACGCATGAGAGGTCTTTGAGACGCGTCATGTTCTCTGCGGCTTGTTGTGCAGAAAAGTTGTCGCAATCGTGCTTGCGCATTAGTAGTATCTTAACGTGACCAAAGAATGAATGATGGTGAATGACTGTCACTTTCCAACTTCTTTATCTGACGTTCAAATGACACAATTAAAGTGCAGTGTAAATTTTTATATGCGGCCTATAACGACGGCAGAATCTAGATTTAATTTGTGCCATTTCCAGTGCAATATTTGCGAGAATCGAGGTAGATTTGCTATTAGTTTCCGTCAGAGCCCTGAATCACGTCGGAATTACATTTGTGGAGGCAGTTGCTAATTATATTTGACTGAAACCTATAGCAAATATTATTTCGTTTAGGCAGATACTGCTACAGAAGCCTTACCCTTTACTGATGGTAAGTCACTGTTTGGGAATTATCGGTAGCCACTGACGTCAGATTTACCGACATTTTAGCATGATAAAGTACTGAAAATCTTGAAGACTTCTGAAATGTCTTGTGTCATTTAGACTACATATCGTCATAAAACGCAAATTTGAGTACCAAAACTATGAAATTGCTAACTTTAACTTCGCAAATAGGTAGATCAGTACGGCAACTGTCCAGTTTGCTCCCCGCATCCAATCACAGCACAGGACGCGTGATGTCACATGAAAGTGACTGTCTTCACACGTGAGGGACGGGATGAGTAAATAAAAGTTCCGCGAATTTTATGAATAATGCGTAACCCGAAATCTGAGCTCCAAATGGCTCTCACTTTCGTGACACTGTAGTGTGTGTGAGTGTGTGGTTTCCGTTTTTATACTCGGCTATCACAAAATATGCAACACAATTGGAGCACCGTAATGAAGACCTGTCCAAAACGTCTCGTGGGTAGCGAGATCAGTTGGCTGAATTGTCGGGAAATGTGACGTTGACGAATGAAGAGTGGCCGCAGCCAGAACAGTTTCAGAAAAAGGCCGCCATTTAATCGAGAATGTGTGGAATTCGCTCTCTGAGGCACACATCGATTGCCCATAAAAACGGATTATGATCGCTGGTGACTTACGAATGTGTACAATGTTTCTGGGTGCTTTTAATTCTTCACGTGTTCTGTCCACCAACAGAATCTCACACGATACTTGGGCTGGCAGTAACGGTACTGTTCCACTGGGTGCTCATAATCTGAAGTTGAGCCACTCACAGGGGTCCAGTCTGGACTGCAACTATTGTATGGCAGCGAAACTTGGTATACTAAAGCCCCCTTGCGGAACCGATTTACACTGGAAAGAAATTATTTCGGATTTTGGCCACCAAATGGCTCTATCAACGGAAGAAAGACGTATAGAAATGTTTCCATATGTAATGGATTGGCAACGGAACGTGGGCAGGAAGGGTCAAACAAGTGAGAAGGGCAGAATGTTGATCTTGTTAGTTGAACAATTTGTTCAGTATGAGAACCGAAGACTTCGGCGAGACGTTGCACAACGACAGATTCGCACCTGGTAACTAAAATCGGAACTGATTTCCTCCGGCGCAAACTGGTTCCGCATTAACGCCTCAGCATACCTGCCAAGTTTCGTTGCCATACGGTAATTACAGACCACAATGGACCTCGGTGAGTGGCTACATTCTACTTACGACCACCCTGTAGTTCTATGCCTCTGTTGAAGAAAAAAGCGATTCGCGAAGATTTCGCTGTCGCACTTCTGACCCATTTGGTCATAAACCATTTAGTAGTTAGCCAGTTAAAAAAAGTCTGCAGTTGTCTGACTTCCGTCTTGTTTCACCTTTTTGAAGCATCAACACTCCTTAGATTCTGCAAATACCCGTCTTCCCAGTACAGGCAACTGGAGCGGGTCGCAGCTACCGATAGGGGGCGTCGACATTGCCCCGTGGCGTAATGATGTACCCTGTGACGTCATATATACTTATGGATACAACAGAACGCGGTGATGTTTACATGGCTGCTATATTACGTATTTTTTCTGATATAGGTTGTGGTGGAAAACTGACGTGTTGCATAGCCCGAGGTCTAGCCTGGGTTGACAGGTTACAGTACGGTTGTCAGCGGAGCCAAAGAAATGGAGTGTTACAGTAACGATAATTCTTGCTGTGTCAGATATTTTAGGCACGTTACATTTCGACGAGTGTCTTATGTCCATTTTGATGTTGTCATGGATCCTAATACAATTGGAACGGCAGGTTCAGTATTTTTCAGCATTGGTCACAGTTCGTAGCTAGTGTAAACGTACGTTTACACCTGTGTAAATTTGTGTGTGCACAAGACGGACGCAGCCTCTGCACAAAGAGGCATCGGTGCAGCCAGCCTCGTACGCCTGTTGACACGTGGGCGCGGGCAGTCAACACGTCCCAGGCGAATACAGGCCGCGCTGTTCCGTCCACGGTTTTGTTTCGTTTGCTCCGTTTTGCTGCGTCGCAATATTAAGTTCCAGTCTTTCGTGCGGTTTCAAATTTTTGTTAACCCATTGGCCGAGTGGCCTAAAAAGGAACAAATGGATCTGAAGAATATTATCGTGCATACTTATGACGCGAGTTATCGGTAACATCTAGTGTGTCTTCTGAATGATATAATGGATAATCGAGTTGAACTTTTTACCGCTAATGTTATGAGGAAACGTGCTTTCCAATGCAGTGACAACGCGTACCAATTGCTAATGGCCTTTTGAATAATATTAATGTTGATTTGAGACACACTATGTAGTGCCTGCTATCTATCGCTGCATTCTCGAAAGCAAACAGCATGAGAAACTAGGCTGTAGTAAAATTATAAAGATTACAACTTAATTAGAGCAGTCAACCACGAATATGATATCCAAAGATTATTTACACAAAACCATTACCGGTTTCCGATTTTCAAAAACAAGATGTTAGGTGGCTTTCAAAAGCATTACTTGCGATAACCACCATTTAAAAGAATATTCGTTTCTGTGCAAAATATCAAACCTTTACGATCGGTTTTTCTCTGTAGATCCGAAATTATCGACTAAATTTTCCCATGCAAATGACGTCGGAGCTTTGTGTTTGGGCACTACATTACTAGATGGAACGCAACAGTGAACCCATCTACAGATTCAGTATGCCTTAAATGAATAATAAACAGGAGGCAGGATCGTTCGTGAGTGGTAACGAAAATGATGCACAATATATGTACAAGTCAGCGATGTAGTAGAGATCCACCTGCCCTGTAAAGAACGTTAGATCAGTTACTCTGGCACTTCGTATCTTGTAATCGGTATTTGAGGTAAGGAAAGCAGCCACTCGTCACTGATTCTGTAAGTAAACTGTCAGTAAGTCGTGAATTAAAAGTTAGTGAATAGCGGCACTGACAGCTCACCATACGCGTTAGAAAACACTATGATATATAAGTTTCTCAGCATTGTTTTGCAGGAAGAATAAAGCCATTGGCGTATTAATTTTTCACTCTTGAGGCTGCACAGTAAGAAGTTCTAGATTTAATTGCGGAATTCAAACACACGTTAGCTATTAACGGTACCTGTGTCTTGGTCTGTGAGTAAGTCAGTCAGGTGCGAAACTGCTTTGGGTTGCATGTTCGTACTTAATGAATAGTGTACTGCAAAGGAGTAATAAAAGTCGGATACAAGCAGACATATACTCACCATTTACGTACGTCACCGTTGATTGCTTACGGCAAGATGGCAGATGGTAATGTACGCAGTATAGGTAGTAGCACTGAAGTCACTACATTTTGGCAAGGCGCTGCATTGTTAATGTGAGGTGGTCAGCACAGTTTAAACTCGTTGAGTTTGCTATTATATTCATACACCAATCATATTTCTACATGTAATATTTCCGAAAATTTAGAATTCTGGAAACGAAAGATGATTCATGGCAGCTCTGAATTTCGCTTTCTGATTGTCGTCTTCCGTTTCTGTAACAGTATGGTCACTGAGCGACTCAACTCATGGTTTCGATCCGCTTGTTGGTTTTATGTTATGCCCAAAGTTAGTTCAATTTTTAGTCAGATCGGTTGACAATATTTTATTTACGAATTCTTTGAACAACGTAGGAATATTTTTACAGATAATCTGCCTCCAAGAACACCCCCGACAGTGTTTACAAACAAAATACTTCTGTGCCCTTACTATTAGTCACAGCAGCGCCTAATATTTCTTTCACAGAATGTGCTGGCATTTTGCCCCTTCCTGACCTCACAGCGCCGACACTGAAGGTACCGCCTCTGATGCCAGTACTTACACTGTGTACGTTACTGTCCGGAATCTTTCCGTAAGCAATGAACGATTACGTACGTAAATGGTGAGAATAGCCTACTTGTATCGGACCCTCAATACTCCTTTCTGGTACACAACTTAGGTACGTACTGTCATGCTCAAAAGTATCCGAACGAACTGAATTGCATTTCGCCGGATTCGCATGCAACCCGCATAACGCAGCTGTTTAGCAGGTCCTCTAATAGCCTCTCATACAGTCGTTTGACTGTTGAAAATGGTTCCAACAAGTCACCACTAGGAAACAGTGCTCTGTATCGCAGTAACTCAAGATGTAAAGTAATACCACGATACTAAAAATATCAGGCAACCCCTTATCACATATAAACTGTCCTTAACGCTTGTAAGCTCACATTTATTACAATAAATGACATACCTCAACTGTTACCACTCTCATTGTTACGTCGGATAGGTAATGCACGTAGTAAGTCCGTCATATTCATGATTTTTTCTTGAAAGTAACATACCGTACTCTTTATTTAACGCAAAATGCCATTAAAAATGTAAGTTATTCACGAGCAGCTAGTTGAGAATATCTAGGAACTTCAAATGACACGACGAACCGTCTCGTTCTGCATATGGGTGCAAAGATTTCGTGACTGACGGAAACTAACAGTCATTCCTGACTAGGCATACAGACAGTGGTATACCTCGATTTTAGACAGTATCAGTTAGCAAATATCAACTATAAATTACATAACGTAAACATTTTTAACGGACGCGGATTCCTACCCAGCATCTATTGTCCTTGTTAACTAACTACGAGAGATGTTGAATATTGCTTCTTCACATGTAACTTATTTGGAATGCCGTGACGTGAAGCTTTGTGTTGGACTGGCGTTCGAACCCAGAACCTATTCTCAACAACATTTCTCCTCACACTGTCACCCGCGTACTCCTGTTCCGCTCGCGAATGTCGCGTGGCTGGGGCCATCGTCGGCAGGGCCTCTTATATTGGCTGCAATTCCTCATTTTTTCTCGTCGTGGCCATTTCGCTGCAAGCCTGAAAGCCTCGAGGAGACGCGTTGGCACACCACTTTTTCAATTACACGCCACACGTCCTGTGGATACATTCAGTCGAGACCGTTCGTAGCGACATCACTTCTAACGACTTATTGGCTATAACATCGAAATCTAATGGTTCTATCTAAACCTTACATCAATGCTGTATTTAGGCTATAACACAGGAATCTAATGGTCCCATCTAAACCCTATATGAACGCTGTATTTATAAAGTCCCTTAGGACGTCTCTTTTTGCGACTTACCGAATAAAACTACGTATTTTCTGTTCCATTTTCGGACAAATGTATCGGCTGTAAGATCCAATGTTAGTTTTTTTTTTTTTTTGTTGCTTATTTGGGGAGGTAACACTTATTTTGAAACATTCGATTTTTGCAGATTGTTGGTTTCAAATCAGGCGTCACAACGAATACATTGTCAAATGCAAAGTGAGTACGTACATCGTAGATGCTAAAAGCAAACTAATGTAACAGATTACGTTAAGTAGGGCAGTATATTGTAGTATATGTTACGGTACAGCGTATAGTTCAGGATCGCTAACAAGAGATCCATTTTTTGCATTCACATGATACAATTGTATCGTCAGTTATTTTCCTAACCATTTCAGGAGTGAAAATTTTTTTGATTGATTCAGATACTTCTTTCCCAGCTGTACTTCTTCGCTGAGGTTTATGGGCCAAGTTCGCTGAACCACTTTTACGTATTCTTGGAGCTGCTTCTGGATGCACTCTACCAGAACTCTTAGCATATTGGGAGTGTTGTCGTGTGCATTGTTTCTTCATTGCCTCCACCCCTCCCCATTTCTTCTTTATTTTTATTCTCTTCAATGTCTATATAATTCGACTCGAAATCTCTTAACTCTGATACTTGTTCGTCTATTAGATGTTAAGCGAAAATTTCCGCCTCGTTCAGGTCTCTATGACTCATTGTAGAAAATCTTCCTCAAAAGAAACACGTTTGCTCAACTGTGACAAACTGCTAATAATAATGGTTAGTCTATAAATCAACCATGAAAATGAAACTACGCAACTAGACATTCAACAATGCGCCATCAAACTTGCATTCTCTGTTGCCAAAAGAAATTTAGACCGAATTAGAATTACGGTCGCAGGTGGCGCCAACCCAGTGCAAAATATGCCCTTGGGCCCAAAAGTTAAAGTTCTTTTTCGTTATTATTTCCCATTTTCAAAAGGAATGATGGGCTATCTGTTATGTTAAAATGTGTGTATAAAAGTCGTATTTCAAGATCGCTAAAACTCCTCTACTGATTATTAGTTTCAGATCATTGACGAGACTTCTTCAGAACTAAAATACAAAAAGGTAGCATAAAAGAGGGCAACTTTAGCATAATACGTTTTATGTTTAAAATTCCATTCACACACACAAGTAGTAATATTTATTGGTACGTATCAGCCACCAGGCATTACACAGCGCCATAATCTGTTGAGCTGAATCGCTCTTGTTGCCATGCACACACTGAAAAATTTTATATACAGTGACAAAAATAATGACATGAAGTGCACTTGGTAAGTGGCGTACAGCTTTAACCTCAGCTGGTGCTTGATTTGTAAAAAACAGGTTCCGATACTGTGGTGACCTTCCAGGGTGGCAGCGGGAGGGGGGGGGGGGGGGTCTGGTGTGTGTTTCTGGTTTCTGCAATTGACCTCTTAAGACGATATTTTAACGCTTTTCTGCGCATTTCAAAAGTGACAGTACAACATCTTTACTACTAAAAAGATAATGTTATATCATACCACATCTCAAAATTTGCAGTATCGATCGTTTTTTTTATCCAAAACCGAGACACCAGTGGGGAGTACATATGCGTACCGTCACAAATCAAGCACTGAACTTGCCGACAGTAGGTCGTACTGGATACGCAGTGTGCAACGTCAGCCATACAGCTCCACTGCTCATAATGCCACTATTGTGTGGGAATGCACAGACTCTGACAGAGGTAACTATCACTCAGTCCGCGTGCGGATGTAGATATGGCCCGTCACTCGCAACGCTGCAAGAAACAGGGAGCGGCTGTACTACGGCCGTCAGGGAACTGGCCGCGTATGTAATGTATGTATGTCTGTATCTTTTTACTACACGAAAGCGCCGATTACCAGATGGCGCCGCTAGCCATGGAGTGTGTAAGCTCGATTCTCAAAAATCTGCTAACACTTTTGACATCAGTTTATGGAGAGGTGGAGTACAAGCGAATTTCACAATTCTATATATTTACTCATTTTGATGTGTAAAAGAATCCTTTAGTGATTTCAAAATGTAGGAGAACATAGGATGGTACTTTATCGACGTCATTTTCGTCGCATCAGTTCACCTTGCTACCAGGTGATGGAATGGAAACAAAAGCAAAGTGAGGATTTGCTCAGAATAGTCTTCTTACGTAAAAACTGACACTTAAGCGTCAGAAAACGAAGTAGGGCAAAAGTTCTACAAATAGTAGACAGCAGAGTTTGACTATATAAAATTACCTGTTAAGGGCAAGGGTTGGTCAAAGTAAAAACGGCCGAAGTCATAGTTGTAGAAGTGTGTCTGCACTCTGGCAACCCGTTAAAAGTGTCAGTGAACTAAAACCGACGTGACACAGTACAGAACCGTTTCACATAGAGATGAGAGTACGGCGTAGGTAAACATTCCACGTCTAGATGTGTTTTGACCAGTGTCGTTAGATGGGGCCGGGTTGCTCATCCGGTAAGAAGTTAGGGTCAAGGTTCAAGGTTGAAGTCTCATGTAGGACACGAAAGTCTGACCGGTTGACGGCTGGGTAGGTAGATCGCCATAGCGAAACAGTTGACTGCCAGCTAGTGATGGGGAGCTTGTGAATGAGTCGTTCAAATGAACGCTTCACTCCAGTGAAGTGTGAACTATACACTCAATTTCAGTGAACTGGTACTTCAAACTATTCACAGACAGCACACTCCACACTTTTTTCTAGTTCACTAACTCTGTTCCCCTCTCCCTCACCCACGTCACTCATTCTCCCTTCACTTCAGTCCTCCCTCTACTGCCTGTCGACGAATCGCGCGGTGTTTGTGGGGAACGATAGGTTTAGGAGGGTTTGGGGAGGTGAGGGGCGAGGGGAAGGCAGCGTCAGCTGCTTCCTGCAGTGCTGACAACATTACCCGTGACTATTTGTGCAGTTATACTTCGCGTCTACGGGTAGCCTACCGTTGGCAGCGCTTGCAGACAAATGAATATTAAAGACACAAACGAAGAGGCTGGCTATGTGAGCACGCACAGCCAACATGAAAGTAAAATGCTTACCTTCTGAGTCTGGAACTGAAGCATCAGTCGAATCCACGCTTGAAAGATAATCGTTCATGTTGGATTGTTTATCTCGTACACATTATTGAAATAATTACACTAAATGTGTACAACTGCATATGCGTTTCTAGGGCTGGGCTGACAGCAGTGAGTTCCCGCTATGGCTTATTATACATGTGCTTGCAGACCGTCACAAACACACGTGAAACGAAGGTCGATACAGTTAGCTGATTGACGTAACACTGGGAGGTGTCTGGACACTCTCTTTCAAATGGAGGAATCTCAAGCCATATGGCAGCACAAGCTACGCAGCAAACAGTTTCCAAAATCCTTGGGTTGGATGAAAGTAGGGATGTAGGCTACGTCGGTCGTCAGATCGAAAACTCTACGAATGGCGAAAATTTTTGACACGACAGAACGTTTCTCTCTAACCCACTATTATGAATTTGCTCTTCAAGTGACGTCATCTCGATACTGTCTCGGTATCTGTACTGGATTAATCAGAAGCCATAGCGTTTCATTCCGTATAAAAACAGGACACTACGGATGTTTCTTTTTAAAGCATAATGACACGCAGTCCTGAGGAAAGGGCCTGAAAAATGTGCTTCCCGTGA
The DNA here is from genome assembly GCF_021461385.2 of Schistocerca piceifrons. Lineage (NCBI taxonomy): Eukaryota > Metazoa > Arthropoda > Insecta > Orthoptera > Acrididae > Schistocerca > Schistocerca piceifrons. The sequence continues at coordinate 2,237,693 of NW_025728455.1, read as the reverse complement.
AACTGACATTTAGTCTTCTGTGGAAGCGGCCACCTAAATGAGCCACAGTCCAAGAAGAAAAGGAATTCTCAAATTACTGCAATTCTGTCGTTTGTGTAAATAAAGAATTGTCAGGACAGAGTTTGAAACGTTTGTTGTCGCTCTACCTGGCCAAACGTAACAAGGATAGTTGTCGCATTAACATTGCGACTGTTGGAGAAAGTAGGCTAACTGACTTACTAGATGTGTGACACTAACACAACAAGATCATTTTTGAAATCAGTAATTGATTCCAGGTGTAGATAATGTAACTGTCTAATCCATTTGGTTCCGAACCTCACAGCAAGGATAGATGCACCCGCTGTGTATATGTGTACCTCTGTGGCCGAACGCGTGAAACTTGGTGTGAGTCCACAGTTTCACATGCGCCAACGAGCGGCCTATAACGCAATCACGCGCCGTAAAATAAAGCTTTGGTGATCTTCGTTCTCCCGATCGGCGCCGCCCTGCGACACGACAAAATAACACCACTGAAACAAGCTTTTTCCTGTTCATCGCCTTTTCAGAGAGATTAATTGTTGGCTCGAATGTGGCCCTCCTCCTCTCATGTGGAGTGTGTAAAGACCCTCGACGAATCGTTTTTTATCTGCTACCGTTTAACGAATGCAATTTGTACAAACAGAAGACGAACAGCTGGATACATTGCCACGAACTAAAACAAGTTCTCACACTGAGTTTAGATTTCGCATCGATAAAAAACAGATGATGCTGTCAACTTCATTATTACTTGTTCTCAAACTGTGCCTGGTGACATATCCGCTAATACTATGTACGTGATTGGGAGTTCGTCTTGACTTTGCTAGGCAGTTACACGTCTTCAAAACCATGGACTGTAAATACGTTCCACCCCTTGCTGCTATTCCTATTCCTCACTACGCAAGTCATCCAGGTGAGTATAATAAACGTATCACATGCGTTAATTGGTTTGGATAAAAACGTTTAGACGGTATTTTTTGACGATTTCTACACGTTTTCCGGAAGATCTTCTCACACAATCGCCTCCTTCTCGGGACTGTAGAATAACATCAGCTGGAGGCAGCTGAGACGAAGGCCGTCCATGAATGTGTCGAGTGCGAAACAGGAAGTGTGCGGATGCGTTAAGATGGTGAAACTGACCAGCGGCTGTCTGTGTGACTCATATGTAGTAGTGGACACGCGTCTCGCAGCTTGAGGAATACGCGAGGTTGTGGTGTGGGTACATTTTAAACATGTAGTCTCTGCGTCAAATATAGATTCGCTCTTATTAAGACGATTAACGCATGCATGCAAATTTCTCTGTCGCTCTCGTTTACTTCATATAACAGCCATTACTCGTGGGAGAGTTACAAGTGGCAACAATCCGCGATGCTAGTAGCAACAATCAGTCGCTGAGGCAGTGACAAAGCTCTGTCAACGAAAAAATAAATTCGACTTATCTGTGTATAATGTTTCGCACTTTCGTTTCAGACAAAAATATTTGCAGTACTGTTATCAACGCAAAACCGGGGGTACAGACTTTTTTAAATCATAATATTGCTTAACGTTTTCTGTTATCAGGGAGGCCACACAGATCATATTTCGCAACAGTAATTTCAATCGAGACATCGGCGTTCCTCCAGACCAATTCGTCGAATCATTTACGTCCTTACGTGAGGAAACAGCGTCGCAGCCACCGACATGTTCCCTGGCAGCACGACGGCGGCCATACGTTGCCGAGGAAAAGGGCGATGGACCTTTTAAAATAATGTCGACCTGCTACTAAAGTTTTAACTCGACAACAGCATGGACGGCGTCTGACGGAAGAATGCCGTCGCGAGCAACTCCGTTCCCAGTTGTAACGGAATTTTCTGGCCACAGCAGGTGTCGGGGCAGTTTATTGTAAACGCCGTGCCGTTTTAATCGTCCGTTTATAAGAACTGAGGAACTACCGAGCGGCGAACTGGAAGGAATTGCGATTACGGTGATGAGGTGAAGGCTTTTCTTAGTTGTAGTTTAATCGGGAGAGCGTAAAATTTCTTATCGTGTTTTCTGTGGGTTGAGGGAGACAACACAATGCTCTTTCTGTCTATTCCCGCAAGCGATGAAACTAAAAAACAGAAAATTTACCCCGAGTTGATCAACTCGCTTCATCGCCTCGTTAGTAAGGGCGACGTCATTTCATGGCGTCTGTGGTTTGCGACCGGAGTTTCAGCTGTGGGCAAAAGTTTGCTACCGTTACTAACTAGAGACGCATCCTTACTTCCCAAATAAAGCATTACATACACAGAGAACTGAATAACATACACAGAAATCAATGGAAGGAACTCATTTATAATGACTTCATCTTTTTTTTTCTTTCTAGTCTCAGTATATACCTGCACCACAAGACTAACATAGCGTGTGTGACGTTGTAGTCCACGTGGAGGAACGGTTAAATATACTCTGTCGGAACACAGAGCCTATAAGTTTCTTAAGAAGAGAAGACAACGTAGCATCATTTGTTAGCAACCTTGATTAGACGGAAAGCTGCTACATATTGCCTCCGGAACCGTATGCATACAAACTCCAAAACAGAAACTGCAATTTTTGATACTTACTTCGAAGCATCGGTCTGATCGAAAAAAAACAAGTATGTGTCATTCACAGAAATGGTTTGAGCACCAGAATCGCTTTCCTATGTAAACTCAGTATATTAAAGACAAGATTCTAATAGCACACACTAGTTTTACCTTAGCAATTGTGTTTACCCTAGTTGGGATATGGTTTTCAGTGATTAGGTACATGAACGATGCGTGCCAGTTTGTAGTACAGTTTTCTATTATGGACTTTCCGGACACGTCGGAGAGCCGACACCATACTTCGTACGAACACCTATTAATGATAAATTTCTTCTGTATTGCCATCAAGGCAACTTTCATACCGATTTGATACGTGGCTGGAATGTGTAAGAAATCGCTGAGGAGGAAACAAACTGCAACAAAAACCCTTTGACAACAAAGGTTGTACGATTCGATTGTCGATGCAGAAAATAAAGTGATGGAAATTTGTGCATTTGGCACTTCTGATCACCGTTTTCATAACGATCGATTAGATGTACGCCATTTATATGTTTTCAGAGTATATTAAAACAGTAGCAACGAAAAATTACTGGATTTAAATGGTAAAACTTAATAGTAGGACAAATCTTTTGCAATACTAAGTGTATCATCGTGAGTAAGAAGACTGTAAGGCCGAGCTCTGTCGATGGTAGGGGCTGTATGCGTGGTGCTGCAGAGTTGGCTGTAATAAACAGGACGAGTGTGTCCATGTTATGACGTCACGGCTGTGTATCATGGAATGTGGCCGGCCGCGATCAGTACAGAATATGTGTACATTTTCTAAAGTAGGTGTCTACATCTGCACATTATGCGTTTCCCGGGATGGATGGACGGCAGTGAATTATCGGCAGTGCTTAAATATGCAAGTGGTTGCAGACTGACACGTGGCAGAAAAGTCGTTATAGTTTGCTCAGTCACGGAGCAATGAGGAATGCTTGAACACCCTGTTTCAAAAGAAACAATTTTAGCCCAAATGACTGTACATACCTGTTTAAAATCGTTGCATGCGTTTAAGGTATGGATGCATGTTGGTCGTCAGATCTAAAAGACATTCTCGACCGCTCGTCGTTTCGACTGTTCAAGCGTGTCACATAAGTGGCCGTAACTTTTCCCTGGCTTCAGCCACAAGCACAAAACTTTTGCACTGCCATCTCGCCATCGACGCTAGAATGTGACATAATTTTCAACCTGATACGCCAAAGTCTTCCTCTGTTTGTAGTTTATTCGTACTTGAAAAGAAAGTTACCCTGCTAGAAATTCTTGCAAAAACTGGCAACAGCTGCTTGTTTTTGTTTGAGTTGTGTTTTATCGACACGTCCGCCATTGTTCAATGAGAAACACCGAACGACACAGTGTATGTTTGTATAGTCGTGGTGTACTTCAAGAAAGGGAACTCTTCTTTCATCGTTTTAGAGGAATCACATTTTCTTCTCCTCGTATTAAGGGACGAGAGTTAGTTTTACACACGGCAGCCAACAGACAATGGGGCGCGCTAAAGCGAGCTCGCCGAAATCTGTGTTGCATCTGCCGCCTGCCTCTCACTGTTGTCTGTAACAGTCCGGAGACATCGCGTCGGTGGCATCTGCACGGTTCAGCCCTTTGGAGGTTCGAGTCCTCCGTAGGGCATGGGAGTGTGTGTTGTCCTTAGTGTAAGTTAGTTTAAGTTGGATTAAGTAGTGTGCAATCCTAGGGACCGATGACGTCAGAAGTTTGTTCCCATAGGGACCCAACACTACCACCTCTGTTGCATCTACTACAAATCGGTCCTAAGACAGTGAATGGCAAATGCGTAACTATGAATACAATCTTGTTCACACCTCTCCTGGTCCCGTGACGAAAATACAGCGTCTTGGTTCCATTGTTGCGATCACCAGAAGTGGTTTTGGGAAATCGGTTTACGAAATCCGATTTTGGGAGCCAAATGCAGGAGGAGGAGGAGGGGGTTGTTACCAGCTTCATAGGACGGAACGAGATGAACGTACTGTGGCGTAGGTGGACGCAGTCAGTCCGGCAGTGCCGACACGGACGTAGACGCCTCGCTCTCGCTGCTGCAGCCGTTCCCTCGCATGCCGCGGGCGAGCTAGCAACGCCGCCCCGTGACATCAGTGGGTTGTTTGGGGGGGAGGGGGGGAGAGAAATTGGGCAGCCGCGCTGGCTGCCCCCCTCCAAGGTGGCAGCCACAAGCAAGGGTGCTACTGCGCCTCCTGACTGCTCGCAAGTCGAGCAACCAAAGAAGAAGAGGAAGGTGCGGCTACCATTTCCAAGAGTGGACGATGTGCAGGAAATCCTCAAGTACACTGCCGCTTCACTGACAAGCGGGTCGTACCCCCAGTCACACCTCCCATACCCCTACACCCCACCCGGCCAGCCTAAGCCTCCCCTCCCCCATCAACAGCTCGACCTACGGGCATATAGATGGCGTACTATATTAGCGGAAGCAGCCACGGACCAAGAGTTAGCCATCATTAACTCTTACCCAATATTCACGCCCTCCCAATGGGACAACCTGGTCGACGTCATTGAATCGTGGGTGTGGGAAGAGGCCCGGTCGGGTAGGAGAGAGAAGAAGATTCCCGATGACGTATTTGTTAGGAAAAAAATGAAATCAATGAGCCAAGTTCAGAAATGATCACACACTAGGCAACCACCAGCTGTAGCGGAGACTCCTACTATAGCTACCGGCCAGTCACTTAGGCCGTTCGTTTTCCCTTTCTCTCACTGTTCCTCTCACTATCCTTTAATCTTTCTTTTATCTATATGGAAAAAAATAGCCCACCAGCACAAAAGCCAAGTAACAAAAACACCCACCATGTCATCCCACATTTTCACCCCATCATTTAAGGAGGTGAAGCGCACAAAGCGCTAGTACTTCGCCCCCCGCAGAGGGTTCAGCCCTCGGTCTTGTGCGTCTGCGTGTGCGTCTGTGCGGCCCAGCTGTGGCGGAGCGGCCAGGTGTGTGGCGGCGCGCGGCGCAGTCCCGCCTCTCGGCGAGAACACCAGAGACAGGCGAGGCGGGCAGCCGGCCTCCACTGGGTTACTTGGAAGCTGCGGCTGTCGTTTTGCTCGCCTTTGTGTGGCTTGTCGCGTAACTCACGGCGGAACTGCTCGTGTTTAATAAATTCTCTTCAACAATTAGGATCGATACGAACATTAGGGATGGCGAATTGTGTGTTAAATTAGCACGTCGAGTGTTTAATAATTTATTATTTATCGCCTTGTTACAGTCGTTTAATCGCTGATACCTTGAGCGAGAATAACGTGCAACGAACAGAAAATAGTGCCATATTCAGTCGGGCGGTGTTTCGATGTACCATTGTCGATTCCTGCAGATTTCCCGTACCACAGTTGTTGGAAACAAAAACCACGCGTTCCTGGCTACGTCACTGCAACGAAATAACCAATGTTCGTAGAGGACGCAAGTATGCGAAAACCATGAAACAGTCAGCACTTCGGGCTGAGTGAGTTTCAGTGCGACACGGCGTCTGTTGCCACTGATTCCAGCAGCCGTGGTTGTCTGCAATTCTGGACCGCCACCCGAGAGTGACAGCAGGTTGCCTCTGTTGCGCCTTGCAGGGCTGACAGCAGTTTATTTCTCAATATTTCGCTTAATTTGGCCGAATTTGAACATCTAAAATGTTGTAAGGTACTCATTCAAAGGTATAACCTGCCGTTACGGCTTTCACACAGTAAGAAAAGTATCACAGTTGTAAACTCAAGGCGTGGAGCGAGGTAACGTAACGCACGGCGCTGAAGTACGCGAACGTTATTCACCCAGTATTTCAGCACTTGGCGACTTCGAACACACGTTAAGAATAATTTCAAAGCGTTCCTAAACTTTTTCTCGCTTACATGCTTAACGTCAGGTATTACAGACGTTAACTCGTCTGCAAAGTAATCAGACGTCCGAAGTTGTTTAGTGCGTAGGCATTCCGAATCCTGTACTGCACTCGCGAATCAGAACTCGTGGCGTCATGCCGACGTGTTTCTGACGATGAAACGCAGCACTTGTGTTTATTTCAGTATTTTTACAGTTTTCTGGAATTTAGGTTGTGATGCACGAGCGATCTGTTGCTTTCCCCAACCTACGTTAGACCGAGGCGAAGATTTTGTTGCTTGTTGGCGAATTCTTGAAAATTTATCGTAATGTTTGTGTTTCATGAAATAAAACTTCCTTATTATTTTTTATCGGTCTGTGACGTCACCTTTCGTTTGTGATTTGCTGATCAAAGAGAAGCGATCACACACCACAATTTTTTTGCTCTGTACAAGTCTGCAGCGCCGGCCGGAGTGGCCGAGCGGTTCTAGGTGCTACAGTCTGAAACCGCGCGACCGCTGCGGTCGCAGGTTCGAATCCTCCCTCGGGCATGGATGTTCAAAATGGCTCTGAGCACTATGGGACTCAACTGCTGAGGTCATAAGTCCCCTAGAACTTAGAACTACTTAAACCTAACTAACCTAAGGACAACACACACATCCATGCCCGAGGCAGGATTCCACCCTGCGACCGTAGCGGTCGCGCGGTTCCAGACTGTAGCGCCAGAACCGCTCGGCCAGCAGCGGCCGGCGGGCATGGATGTGTGTGATGTCCTTAGGTTAGCTAGGTTTAAGTAGTTCTAAGTTCTAGGGGACTGATGACCACAGAAGTAATATCCCATAGTGCTCAGAGCCATTTGAACCCAACTCGCCGGCCGAAGTGGCCGTGCGGTTAAAGGCGCTGCAGTCTGGAACCGCAACACCGCTACGGTCGCAGGTTCGAATCCTGCCTCGGGCATGGATGTTTTTGATGTCGTTAGGTTAGTTAGGTTTAACTAGTTCTAAGTTCTAGGGGACTGATGACCTCAGCAGTTGAGTCCCATAGTGCTCAGAGCCATTTGAACCATTTTTGAACCCAACTCTGCAGTGCTTTGTCTGGCTGTCACGTGTTATTATTTGCCTCATAAGAGACAAAGCAACGCATGAGAGGTCTTTGAGACGCGTCTGTTCTCTGCGGCTTGTGTGCAGAAAAGTTGTCGCAGTCGTGCTTGCGCATTAGTCGTAACTTACGTGACCAAAGAATGAATGATGGTGAATGACTGTCACTTTCCAACTTCTTTATCTGACGTTCAAATGACACAATTAAAGTGCAGTGTAAATTTTTATATGCGGCCTATAACGACGGCAGAATCTAGATTTAATTTGTGCCATTTCCAGTGCAATATTTGCGAGAATCGAGGTAGATTTGCTATTAGTTTCCGTCAGAGCACTGAATCACGTCGGTATTACATTTGTGGAAGCATTTGCTAATTATATTTGACTGAAACCTATAGCAAATATTATTTCGTTTAGGCAGATACTGCTACAGAAGCCTTACTCTTTACTGATGGTAAGTCACTGTTTGGGAATTATCGGTAGCCACTGACGTCAGATTTACCGACATTTTAGCATGATAAAGTACTGAAAATCTTGAAGACTTCTGAAATGTCTTGTGTCATTTAGACTACATATCGTCATAAAACGCAAATTTGAGTACCAAAACTATGAAATTGCTAACTTTAACTTCGCAAACAGGTAGATCAGCACAGCGACTGTCCAGTTTGCTCCCCGCATCCAATCGCAGCACAGGACGCGTGATGTCACATAAAAGTGACTGTCTTCACACGTGAGGGACGGGATGATTAAATAAAAGTTCCGCGAATTTTATGAATAATGCGTAACCCGAAATCTGAGCTCCAATGGCTCTCACTTTCGTGACACTGTAGTGTGTGTGTGTGTGTGGTGGTTTCCGTTTTTATACTCGGCTATCACAAAATATGCAACACAATTGGAGCACCGTAATGAAGACCTGTCCAAAACGTCTCGTGTGTAGCGAGATCAGTTGGCTGAATTGTCGGGAAATGTGACGTTGACGGATGAAGAGTGGCCGCAGCCAGAACAGTTTCAGAAAAAGGCCGCCATTTAATCGAGAATGTGTGGAATTCGCTCTCTGAGGCACACATCGATTGCCCATAAAAACGGATTATGATCGCTGGTGACTTACGAATGTGTACAATGTTTCTGGGTGCTTTTAATTCTTCACGTGTTCTGTCCACCAGCAGAATCTTTGACAGTGTGGTGTCTCACATGATACTTGGGCTGGCAGTAACGGTACTGTTCCACTGGGTGCTCATAATCTGAAGTTGAGCCACTCACAGGGGTCCAGTGTGGACTGCAACTATTGTATGGCAGCGAAACTTGGTATACTAAAGCCCCCTTGCGGAACCGATTTACACTGGAAAGAAATTATTTCCGATTTTGGCCACCAAATGGCTCTATCAACGGGAGAAAGACGTATAGAAATGTTTCCATATGTAATGGATTGGCAACGGAACGTGGGCAGGAAGGGTCAAACAAGTGAGAAAGGCCGAATGTTGATCTTGTTAGTTGAACAATTTGTTCAGTATGAGAACCGAAGACTTCGGCGAGACGTTGCACAACGACAGATTCGCACCTGGTAACTAAAATCGGAACTGATTTCCTCCGGCGCAAACTGGTTCCGCATTAACGCCTCAGCATACCTGCCAAGTTTCGTTGCCATACGGTAATTACAGACCACAGTGGACCTCGGAGAGTGGCTGCATTTTACTTACGACTACCCGGTACTTCTATGGCTCTGCTGAAGAAAAAGGCGATTCGCGAAGATTTCGCTGTCGCATTTCTGACCCATTTGGTCATAAACCATTTAGTAGTTAGCCAGTTAAAAAAAGTTTGCAGTTGTCTCACTTCCGTCTTGTTTCACCTTTTTGAAGCGTCAACACTCGTTAGGTTCTGCAAATACCCGTCTTCCCAGTACAGGCGACTGTCTAAATTGGAGCAGGTCGCAGCTACAAATAGGGGGCGTCAACATTGCCCCGTGGCGTAATGATGTACTCTGTGACGTCGTATATACTTACGGATACAACAGAACGCGGTGATGTTTACATGACTGCTATATTACGTATTTTTTCTAATAAAGGTTGTGGTGGAAAAGTGATGTGTTCCATAGCCCGAGGTCTAGGCTGCGTTGACAGGTTACAGTACGGTTCAGTTAGCGGAGCCAAAGAAATGGAGTGTTACAGTAACGATAATTATTGCTGTGTCAGATATTTTATGCACGTTAGATTTCGATGAGTGTCTTATGTCCGTTTTGATGTCGTCATGGATCGAAACACAGTTGGAACGGCAGGTTCAGTATTTTTCAGCATTGGGCACAGTTCGTAGCTAGCGTAAACGTACGTTTTACACCTGTGTAAACTTGCGTGTGCACAAGACGGACGCAGCCTTCGCACAAAGAGGCATCGGTGCAGCCAGCCTCGTACGCCTGTTGACACGCGGGCGCGGGCAGTCAACACGTCCCAGGCGAATACAGGCCGTGCTGTCCCGTCCACGGTTTTGTTTCGTTTGCTCCGTTTTGCTGCGTCGCACTATTAAGTTCCAGTCTTTCGTGCACTTTCAAATTTTTGTTAACCCATTGGCCGAGTGGCCTAAAAAGGAAGAAACGGATCTGAAGAATATTATCGTGCATACTTATGGCGCGAGTTATCGGTAACATCTAGTGTGTCTTCTGAATGGTATAATCGATAACCGAGTTGAACTTTTTAGTGCTAATGTTATGAGGAAACGTGCTTTCCAATGCAGTGGTAACGCGTATCGTTTACTAATGGCCTTTTGAATAATATTCATATTGATTTGAGACACACTATATCGTGCCTGCTATCTATCGCTGCATTCTCGAAAACAGCATGAGAAACTAGGCTGTAGTAAAATTATAAAGGTTACAACTTTATTAGAGCAGTCAACGACGAATATGATAAGCAACGTTTATTTACACGAAACCATTGCCGGTTGCCGATTTTTTTGTTAGGTGGCTTTCAAAAGCTGATCAGTACTTGCTTTAACCGCCATTTAAAAGAATATTCGTTTCTGTGCAAAATATCAAACCTTCACGATCGGTTTTTGTCTGGAGATGTGAAATTATTGACTAAATTTTCCCATGCAAATGACGTCGGAGCTTTGTGTTCGGACACTACATTACTAGATGAAAGGCAACAGTGAACCCAGCTACAGATTCAGTATGCCTTAAATGAAAAATAAACAGGACGCAGGATCATTCGTGAGTGGTAACGAAAATGATGTACATTATCGGTACAAGCCAGTGATACAGCACAGGCCCATCTGCCCTTTAAAGAACGTTAGGTCAGTTACTGTGGCACTTCGTATCTTGTAATCGCTATTTCAGGTAAGGAAAGCAGCCACTCGTCACTGATTCTATAAGTAAATTGTCAGCAAGACGTGAATTAAAAGTTAATGAATAGCAGCACTGATAGCTCACCATACCTGTTAGAAAACACTATCATACATACATTTCTCATCATTGTTTTACGGGAAGAATAAAGCCATTGGGGTATTAATTTTTCATTCTTGAGACTGCACAGAAAGAAGGTCTAGACTTAATTACGGAATTCAAACGCACGATACCTATTAACGATACATGTGTCTTGGTCTATGAGTTCGTCAGTCAGGTGCGAAATTGCGTTGGGTTGCATGATCGCACTTAATGAATAGTGTACTGGAAAGGATTAATAAAACTCGGGTACAAGTAGGCATATACTCACCATTTACGTACCTCATCGTCGACTGCTTACGGCAAGATGGCAGATACTAATGTACGCAGTGTAAATAGTAGCATTGAAGTCACTACATAGTTTTGGCAGTATGTGATTAGTTAGTACAGAAGTGTTAGTACATTCTGTGAATGAAGTATTAGGCGCTGCGGTGATTAATTGGAGATGCACAGAAGTACTTTGATTCTTAACATTATCAGGAAAATCCTTAGAGGCAGGTTTTGTGTGCAAATATTATCTATATTATTAAAAGAATTTGTAAATACAACATTGTCAACCTTTCCGACTAATAATTAAGAGAACTTTTAGCGTCACACGAAAACAACAACAGGATCGAAATCATGAGTTGAGTCGCTCAGTGACCATACCGTCACAGCAACGCAAGACGACACAGCAGTCGAACTACAGGGCTACCAATGAATCTTTCACTGGTTTCCAGAATTCTACATTTTCCGAAATATTTTTCGCCTCAGCGAGTTTAGACTGTGCCAAACAGCTGATCTTACGAATGCAGCGCCTTGTGAAAATGCCGACAAGGCGAGAGAAGAGTTTTCGTGTGTTGGAATGTGCGGGATGTTTGACCAAATGTGGCAGCTGCGGCCGTGGAGGAGGGTGAGCGAGATTTTTGTACAAAGAAGTCAACAGCAGCGACAAGCCGCGAACTCTTAAATACCGCAGCAAGGTGTGTAGAAGACCGTGCGTCGGCTGTTACACTTCCAACCGTGCCGTCTGCAGCCCGTACAACAATTAAGAGCAGAAGGTTGCGGCCGGCGCCTTCAGATTCCCGCCACAACGGAGGTATCACTGGAGGATGAACCTCCATGCTGATCTTCAGCGACGGAACAACCTAGAATTTACCTGAAAAACTTAATCTCCGCAATGTGAGTGTGAGCTACTGAAAATCCTAATGAAATTGCGGCGCACGAACCAGATTCTCCGATGGTTAATGTTTTCTGTCCAGTGTCACAGACAAAGCTTGAATGGGCCGTTGTTACTCTGTGAAGGAACTAGGACGATCCTCAGTACGCCACACTCTCACATGGCGGGGACAAACATTTTCAGATAAATGCAACGTTGCTTCTTTGCTGAGTATGAGCATGGGGACGAAATGTCCATCCTCAACCGGTCCGTGCATTGTGGCGCAAATCTGAAGGAGCCGGGCGCAACCTTCTGCTTTTAATAGTTGTGAGAAATGCAGACGTCGCGGTTCGATGTGTGACCGCCGACGCACGGTGTTCCACACACTTTGCTCCGGTATCTTAGAGTTCGCGGCTTGCGCCTGCTGTTGACTTCTGTGGACCGCGTACAGAAATCTCGTTCATCCCCCTACACGGTTGCAGCTGCCACATTTGGTCAAATAATCCGCATATTACAACACGAGAAAAGTGTTATCTCGCTTTGTCGGCATTTTGGCAAGGCGCTGCATTGTTAATGTGAGGTGGTCAGCACAGTTTAAACTCGCTGAGTTTGCTGTTATATTCGTGCTCCAATCATATTTGTACAAGCAATATTTCCGAAAATTTAGAATTCTGGAAACGAGTGAATGATTCATGGCAGCTCTGTATTTCGCCTTCTGTCTGTCATCTTCCGTTTCTGTAACAGTATGGTCACTGAGCGACTCAACTCATGGTTTCGATCCGCTTGCTGGTTTTATGTTATGCCCAAAGTTAGTTCAATTTTTAGTCAGATCGGTTGACAATATTGTAGTTACGAATTCTTTTAGTAACGTAGGAATATTTTTACAGATAATCTGCCTCCAACAACACCCCCGACAATGTTTACAAACAAAATACTTCTGTGCCCTTACTATTAATGACTGCAGCGCCTAATATTTCTTTCACAGAACGTGCTGGCACTTTGCCCCTTCCTCACCACACAGCGCCGACACTGAAGGTACCGCCTCTGATGCCAGTACTTACACTGTGTACGCTACTGTCCAGAATCTTTCCGTAAGCAATGAACGATTACGTACGTAAATGGTGAGAATAGCCTACTTGTATCGGACCCACAATACTCCTTTCTGGTACACGACTTATGTACGTACAGTCATGCTCAAAAGTATCCGAACGAATCGAATTGTATTTTGCCTGAATCGCATGCAACCCACATAACGCAGCTGTTTAGTAGGTCCTCTAATCGCCCCTCAGTACAGTCGTTTGACTATTTAAAATGGTTCCAACAAGTCATCACTAGGAAACACTGCTCTGTATCGCAGTAACTCAAGATGTAAAGTAATACCACGACACTACAAATATCAGGGAACCCCTTATCACATATAAACTGTCCTTAACGCTTGTAAGCTCACATTTATTACAATAAATGACATACCTCAAATGTTACCCCTCTCATTGTTACGTCGGATAGGTAATGCACGTAGTAAGTTCGTCATATTCATGATTTCTTTCTTGAAAGTAACATACCGTACTTATTATTTAACGCAAAATGCCATTAAAAATTTAAGTTGTTCACGAGCAGCTAGTTGAGAATATCTATGGACTTCAAATGACACGACGAACCGTCTCGTTCTGCATATGGATTCAAACCCAGGTCATGTAGACTAAGCAAAGATTTCGTGACTGACGGAAACCTACAGTCATTCCTGACTAGGCATACAGAGAGTGATATGCCTCGATTTTAGACAGTATCAGTTAGCAAATATCAACTATAAATTACATAACGTAAACATTTTTAACGGACGCGGATTCCTACCCAGCATCTGTTGTCCTTGTTAAGGAACTACGAGAGATGTTAAATATTGCTTCTTCACATGTAACTTATTTGAAATGCCGTGACGTGAAGCTTTGTGTTGGACTGGGGTTCGAACCCAGAACCTATTCTCCTCACACTGTCACCCGCGTACTCCTGTTCCGCTCGCGAATGTCGCGTGGCTGGGGCCATCGTCGGCAGGGCCTCTTATATTGGCTGCAATTCCTCATTTTTTCTCGTCGTGGCCATTTCGCTGCAAGCCTGAAAGCCTCGAGGAGACGCGTTGGCACACCACTTTTTCAATTACACGCCACACGTCCTGTGGATACATTCAGTCGAGACCGTTCGTAGCGACATCACTTTTAACTACTTATTGGCTATAACATCGAAATCTAATGGTTCTATCTAAACCGTACATGAATGCTGCATTTAGGCTATAACACAGGAATCTAATGGTCCCATCTAAACCCTATATGAACGCTGTATTTATAAAGTCCCTTAGGACGTCTCTTTTTGCGACTTACCGAATAAAACTACGTATTTTTGTTCCATTTTCGGACAAATGTATCGGCTGTAAGATCCAATGTTAGTTTTTTTTGTCGCTTATTTGGGGAGGTAACTCTTATTTTCAAACATTCAGATTGTTGGTTTCAAATCAGGCGTCACAACATTCAGATTGTTGGTTTCAAATCAGGCGTCACAACGAATACATCGTCAAATGCAAAGTGAGTACGTATACCTTAGATGCTAAAAGCAAACTAATATAACAGAGTACGTTAAGTAGGGCAGTATATTGTAGTATGTGTTACTGTACAGCGTGTAGTTCAGAATCGCTAACAAGAGATCCATTTTTTGCATTCACATGACACAATTGTATCGTCAGTTACTTTCCTAACCATTTCAGGAGCGAAAATTTTTTTGATTGATTCAGATACTTCTTTCCCAGCTGGACTTCTTCACTGAGGTTTATGGGCCAAGTTCGCAGAACCACTTTTACGTATTCTTGGAGCTGCTTCTGGATACACTCTACCAGAACTCGTAGCATATTGGGAGTGTTGTCGTGTGCATTGTTTCTTCATTGCCCCCACCCCTCCCCGTATCTTCTTTATTTTTATTCTCTTCAATGTCTATATAATTCGACTCGAAATCCCTTAACTCTGATACTTGTTCGTCTATTAGATGTTAAGCGAAAATTTCCGCCTCGTTCAGGTCTCTATGACTCATTGTAGAAAATCTTCCTCAAAAGAAACACGTTTGCTCAACTGTGACAAACTGCTAATAATAATGGTTAGTCTATAAATCAACCATGAAAATGAAACTAAGCAACTAGACATTCAACAATGCGCCATCAAACTTGCATTCTGGGTTGCCAAAATAAATTTAGACCGAATTAGAATTGCGGTCGCAGGTGGCGTCAACCCAGTGCAAAATATGGCCTTGGGCACAAAAGTTAAAGTTTTTTTTCGTTATTATTTCCCATTTTCAAAAGGTATGATGGGCGATCTGTTATGTTAAAATGTGTGGATAAAAGTCGTATTTCAAGATCGCTAAAGCTCCTCTACTGATTACTAGTTTCAGATCATTGGCCAGACTTCTTCAGATCTAAAATACAAAAAGGTAGCATAAAAGAGGGCAACTATAGCATAACACGTTTTATGTTTAAAATTCCTGCATCATTTTCAGTTTCGTGCAGGCCTATGAAATTCTTTTAAAAAATTGAACAATTTTTTTTTTACTTTATTCAGAATGGGTTGAATGTGCAGAAGCCCATTCTGAACAATTAAATTGAGTGTGTGCGCAAAGCAGGGGATGTGTTTCCAGGCTGTGAGTCTTATAGCTGCCACAATATTAGCAGCATTGTCGCTAACAACACACACGACTTTTTCTGGAATGCCCCATTCCCTTGTGACATGTCGCAGTTCTTCGGAGAGTTTTCCTGACGTGTGCCTTTCGTCGTATTTAAAGCACTCTAGGAGGGTAGATGCCAGCTCCAGGTCTTTAACGTAGTGTGCTGTCACCAACAAATAACTCTCATTTGTGGTTGAGGTCCACCCATCCATTGTCAGCACAACCGCTACCGCAGAATTTATTTTGACTCTTACAATTTCTTTCATCATGGTGTACTGTTGTTGTAGTAGTGTATTGGAAATTGTCCTCCGAGCTGGCATTCTGTACGCACCATTTAGTTTGCCTACAAAACTTTGGAAATGTTTGCTTTCCACTATGTTGAAGGGCAAATAATCCTTTACAACCATCTCCTGAAGTGTGAAATCTGTCTCTTGATTTCTTCTGTTCGAAAGAGGTTTCGAAAAATACGTCGGTAATGTCCTGTGTTATTGATGCCTGCTGTCTGATAATGAAGTGATACTGTTATTTTCTGGCACCGACTGCTGTTCGCTTCTGACAATTGCTGGTGTTGGTTCCGGATTGTCCGCGTTATTTGTGCAAGAAATATCGGAAGATTCAGGAGCAGGCGGCGCTAAGCGCCTGACTGACAATGACACTGTCGGATGCAGCACTCGAACATGACGCGCTAGATTAAACGTATTTCCTCCTTTATATGAAACACACTTAGAACGACAGCTGCACTTTGATTACCCATCACCTAAATCGGCGAAGAAACCCCAAGTTCCACTGCTTTTACGCGATCGCGAGTTGCTAGCCATAGTAGAAGAGACGACGCCGCCACTCGGCTGATAACCCGAGGAGAATTCGTCGAGTGACCCCTCGGTTTCCGGGCGCGCGCCCCTCCGCCAGGCCCACCAGACTCAACAAGCTGGAGAGAGCCTTTAATCTCCCCTGCACAGCCGACACAGCTGTAAGACTAGGTGACAGTGGTAAATGGGAGAATGGCGATGTTGAACAGCTGAAAAATTTTTTTTTGCCATAGTCTCTTTCATGGTTTCACACCACTCTTTCTCACTTCTCTTTCGCGCTGCATCTGTCACTTCCTCACTGACGCAAAATTTCCGCTCTAGTTTCCTGTTGCACTTTCTCGGGCCCGCTCTTTGGCCGGCTTGTGTCCTAATTCATTCACAGGACTGCAGACTTTTACTTCTGATCATTCCAAGATGAGGTGCCACTCCCCCTTGCGCAGTACTCATTTATGCCCTTATTTATCTAAGATTGCTGTAATTTTTCAGGGAATCCAGCGTAACTGGACTGTCTGTGCATATTTCTCGCGAGTCGTCCTGAGCTTCTGTGCCTATATCTGGAACAAGCAGCATTTTATAAAATATATTTTCCAGTTCCTAAAATTATTCTCTGTTCCATGGCTCGAAATGCCTCGATAATGCCCACACGTAGCTCATACATGTGAACAGTCACAGTTACTTTCATCATTTCCACCGGCGGATAGCGATGGATTTGCAGGTATGTGTGCAAACTGAGGAAGTAACTTAATGAACCATGATCGCTGCACCTCAGAACTCTGACGATGCTGAAATGACGGTCGAGTGGAGGATGCTTAAACTTTGCTATCAGCACACGAGTAACTGGCCTTTTCCACTACTATAGACATATTCGTAAGGTACAAAGAACGAAATACAAAAGGACTGACACGTCAAAAAGAGTGAGAGGTAAACTATTTAGTGCTCGTTCCACAGTATCGAACGTGAAAAAGTGCTCATAGCTCATAAGGTATGCATTTTAGAACTTCGTTTACTGGACCCTTTCTCTCTGATCGCCCTTTATAGAAGTGTCCTTCTTATTCTACTGAACTGGATAATGCGCTGTATTGCAGTATCAGTAGCTTCGGAGACATTTAAGCTTGCCTCTCCATTACTTAGTACTTACGTATTCCACTTTTTTCCGTATCGTTTCTTCCTGACTAATGTTTCAAACTTCAGTCTACTCTTCACCACTATTAAATTGTGAGCTGAGTCTATAACTACTCCCTGGGTATGCGTTACAATCCAATACCTGATTTCGGAACCTCTGCCTGACTATAACGTAATGTAACTGGAATCCTCCTGTACCTCACGGCCAGCATGTTCTCCAGACATAAGCCCTATCGAACATGGCTGGGACAGATTGAAAAGGGCTGTTAATGTGCGACGTGTCACACCAACCACTCTGAGGGATCTACGCCGAATCTCTGTTGAGGAGTGGGACAATCTGGACCAACAGTGCCTTGATGAACTTGTGGATAGTGTGCCACGATGAAAACAGGCATGCATCATTGCAAGAGGACGTGCTACTGCGTATTTGAGATACCGTTGTGTACAGCAATGTAGACCACCACCTCTGAAGGTCTCGCTGTATGGTGGAACAATATGCAGTGTGTGGTTTTCATGACCAATAAAAAGGGCGGAAATGATGTTTATCTTGATTCTATTCCAGGTTTCTGTACAGGTTCTGGATCTCTCGGAACCGATGTGATGTAATACATTTTGATGTGTGTTTCTACAGGCAGATAGGATTTGCAAACCTTTTTAGCATCAAATGCTAAGCATTGTCCTAACAGAAAGCCTGAAGGTAGTACTATTGGACCTCCACTTAGAAAGTCAATACCGTCTTCAGTTGCTCATATCTCTGTTTTAAGTATGTGGGTATTTGCAAGTAACTTGAACCCTTCTTAAGCTGTTTTAAATGTGTGTTTATATCGTCGAAATGTTTTCACACTATACCATACTGCCCCTATTCACTCAATGAGTGAATATATTTGCTGTATGTATGATTGAGGGTTTGCAGAATAGTATGACGTGTTTATCATATCTGTAAATATCTTGCATAATATTTGTTTTGCACTGGTGCTCTTTCAATGAAAGACAAATACACATTTTAAATAACTTCGTTTATTAACTTTTTTACATTCACAAAATAAGAAAAACAATTGTTGACTCATTTCTTAATATTCGCTCTGTCTTATATCTCTGTATTATTCTTTAAATAACTGGTTTTTTATGCTATAAGTTCTGCTTCCATTGTGTTCAATCCAACAGGAGCGACGTCGTATCTCCGTTCTCTGTCTGTAAACCAGGCTCTACAGTTTCAATATTTATAGGATTATAGTAGCAGCCCTTGGTGCTGCAAGCATACATATGTTTACATATTGTTCTAAATCATCTTGTATGCAACATTCACTTACATAACATACAACATCGTTTAGTAACGCTTTCACATATACTTGCCACCGTATTTGTCTGTTGCAATCCGTAGTGCACTGCATAACCAATACAACTTCACGACACTTTTGTACAGGTCGATGATGGTTGCCTTATTGCTACAGATGTTCATGTGAAGAGGAAGTTGAAAAGGATCGTAGTCTGTTGTCATCAACTTCTCAGTGTGCTTCATCGGCAAACAATGCTCGCCCTAACTCATATCTGTAAATTGTGTTTTACATTACGACGGACATCCTCAGTTTCTACTATAACTTCACATTCACGATCTCATGCTAATCCTACATTTATATGTTTTGAACCATAAGCTAACATGTATGTACTGATAAATAGTAGCATTCTGAAACGAACTGATAATATCATAGAGCTGTATGGTTTATATACCTCTCTGCAGTATAGATGACCTCGAAATCCCAAGACTTAATGCAATAACATGCAAAAATTATATAGCACGACGACAGGGCAGTTAACACACTTTCTAAGCAGTGAAGACATAGTGAAAATGACACTGTGCCGCGACTCTCGTCGGTAAGTACTATTTCAGTATCCACAGTCCAGTTCACTTCAGGATACAGAGACCAAGACCATGGGAGAAGCATAACTGATAAATCATATGTAATTATTTGATGAAATTATGACATACACCTCAGGATCCAGAAGACAGCCCCTGGGTAATTACATATCCTGATGATTAAGCATGTAAATAATCGAATCAGCACATGTGAGGGTAAAGAGATCTCTGGAATTAGGACGATTTGATCATGTGACGTCACAGCAGCGGGCAGGACGTGCAGCTGCCTCAAGTATGTTGCAACATGTGACCCTGTTTCTGTTATCATAATACTGAGGCCATTAAAACTGGAATATTTAGAAAGCGACATTGAATTGTCTGTAAAAAGAGCACTCACCCCATGCTTGAGATAAGCACATCAGCCGTCTCCACTGCTAATCCATTTCAAGATCCTCTACTGATGTCTAGGGATATCGAATCCTGTCTGCATGAATGGGTCCTTGACTAGATGCTTGTTGACTATTGGTGACGGATTCCACTGAATTTTCCATAAATGGTTGACAATCAAAGAGAACACAACGAGGTTTTCTGCTGTGCATGATGAGGGTTTCCCTGATTTCAAGTGTTGGATGTTCTGCCTGTAGAGCATCTCGATGACTGGCCAGCTGCGGATTTCTTCAGAATGTTCTTCCAGACCTTTAGGAGAGCTGGTTTCTTAGAGCTGGGGGTGGGATGATGCTGAGAACAGGAAGTCTTAGAGCGATTGTACTCTGAATACATTCCATAATACCTGATTCAGTTGGACATCTATCTTCTTAGTATGAGCACTATTGATCCTGGTAGAACAGTAATCTTCAGCAACAGAGCACCTATGATAGGGTTAGAGCTATGGATCTCAAAACACGTGCATTAGCTCCCCATAAGATACCACCAAATTTTTAAGACTGTTGTTTCTCGTTTTGAGTTCAGGTGCTACTTGTAAGTCAAGAGTTCTATCTAGCGCTGTTCCTATGTATTATGGTGTAATGCAGTACAACGAGACTTGGTCTCTGAGTCTGTCTTCTGGTGTGCACTCTGACTGTCTTCTGCATAGATGTGATGTAGATACAATTATTTTCTGTAGATTTAGGTGGAGCCACTATTTCTTGATGTATACATCTAAGACTTCCATATCAGTGAATAAAGAGGTTTCAGCATCATAAACGTTGAGGCTCTGGGCCACCAAGCAAATGTCATCAGTATAAATCAATTTTTTTGAAGACTTTTGGTAAGCTGTGCATGTACAGACCAAAGAGGTAGTGGACTCAGAACAGACATTTGAAGTAAACTATCATTTGGCTTAAGTACACTTCATCTGTCATTGTGAGAATGGATATGAAATGCTCTATTGTTTAGCATGTTGTTAAGTAAGTCCTTAAATTTACGACACAATCGTGAATTTCTAAAGAAGTGCTTCTCACCAAGCAGTGTCGAGAACAGCTGATAGGGCCAAAAAGGCAGCTACACTTACTACTTTCTGCTCATACTCATTTTCGATATAAGTAACTAGAGAGAGTGTCTCTTTCTTAAATTACTTTTGCTTCTTAAGCTGGGCTAGCGCATTTATTCTTAACGAAAGAGTGTGTTTCGATTGTTACTATATGTTGAGAGCTGAACTCTGTAACTTCGTTGGTGTAACCAATAGTCTATGGAAAATGTGGTTCATTAGTCAGCATGGTACGTTTTCATTATTTCTATTTGCTTATTTCTTTAATATCTGAAAACAGTTTAATAGTCACATTCACCCGATAGGTACTTTCCAATTACTTACACAGTTCCAAGATATGCTGTTAGATGATGGCGTTCAAGCCTACAGAATTCATAACCACATTGTATTTACCATGATTGGCATATCACCACGCAATACTACGTAACTTTGTCAAATTTGGTTAAATCTAAGGCAATTCCCTGTTTCAAAATGGTTCAAATGGATCTGAGCACTATGGGACTTAACATCTATGGTCATCAGTCCCCTAGCACTTAGAACTACTTAAACCTAACTAACTTAAGGACATCACACAACACCCAGCCATCACGAGTCAGAGAAAATCCCTGACCCCGCCGGGAATCGAACCCGGGAACCTGGGCGTGGGAAGCGAGAACGCTACCGCACGACCACGAGATGCGGGCGCAATTCCCTGTTTATTGTTTCTTTTACAAGCTAACAATAGTTGACTGGCAACCAAAACGTGTAATGAATGGTAAAGCAATGTGTTTTTGCGATCAAGAAAATTAAAAGGTTTCGTAATTAAGTTTTAATGTTTTAGAAATACATAAGATCACTTATCTGCAGCACCTGATAAGTCAGGTCTTAATAACACGTGATTAATGTCAAGATCATTCGTCGACTACTTCAGACTGACTTTGTTAAAGAATGTCTGTTTCTGAGTTGCTGATCCCAATTACAGTCACTGTTGACAGGGGAGAGGTGAAAATGAAAATATTTAAGTTTAGTACAAGCAGCAATGTGCCCTAGCAAACGTGTTACTCTTTGAACGGAAATGCGCTTAATGATGTAGTGACGATGTTCATCTTAAGACAAATGCTTAGGAACTAATCTCTAGTATGATACGAAGGATTTGTAAGATAACTTTGTAAGTCGGAGGTAAGTGCCATGTTATGTAGGAGAAACTGCTGTCTGAATGGTGTAGTGATATATGTCTTTGTATAGTCAATAGCATAGCCACAACATATTTAGAATATCTACTGTCATGACATCACATAGGTTTTGTTTTTTGCTAATGTAGTTATGTCAGTTATATCTCACTGAAGGTAATATTACAGATAGGGAAGTGGTCATGGATGTAAATGAGGTGGGAGATGTAACTGTGCGAGATCAAATTTGACAGTGTTCTGAAAATTCTAAGTCGAAACGAGGCCCAGGGAGTAAACAGTCTTCTGGCAGGATTACAGGCAGCCTCGGGAGAGCCGGCCACGGCGGAGCTCTCCCACCTGTTGTGCCCGGCGTATGAGACAGGCGAAGAGTGTAATGTTATCAATTCCAAAGAAAGCAGTTGCTGGTAGGTGTGAAAATTACTCGTCGTTGTAAAATACTAACACAAATTCTTTACAGAAGAATGAAAAAACTGGTAGACGCCGACCTCAGGGAAGATAAGTTTGGATTCCCGAGAAACGTGGGAACATGCGAGGCGCAACCTGACCAAATGGAGGGGCGGTTGGTAGGACACGTTCCGAGACGTCGACAGGTAACCAATTTAGTTTTGAAGTGAAGTGTGGGTGAAAATCGTAGAGTAAGACCAGGTGGTGGATACAGTAAGGAGATTGGGATGGATGTGGGCTGCAGTATGTACTTGAAGAGGCCTGCAAGTTATACAGTAGAATGGAGAGCTATTTTTAAAACCAGTCTTCACACTGAGGGGCGGAACAACATCTCTCTGTTATAACAGCTTATTTTCCAGTTGGTGTATTTCTTCATTGTTTATAACTGACTGTCAGAGTACCTCTGAAGATGACGTGAGGAATACATATTTATTTAAAGTAGGGGTAGTTGAAGATGACAGGTTGGTGCTGAATAATAGATTTCGTGGATCCACTGTATTTTAATCTACTCAACTTGCTTAGCGATGATTCCTGCTTGTTTGTGAAGGGGCTGACCTGCTCGTTAATTCTGCCGCATGTCGGGCCGCGACAACAGTACGCAGTGTCGTCTGTGTACAGGGCTGTTGTTTGGATCCTCGACCTTTAGCGATGTCAGTCGTGTTGTTGGTGTGTAGCAGTGGAGACGTGACTGTCCCACGTGGCGTCGCTGCAGCTGGCTTAATACCTGTCCAATGGTGATCACCAAGCAGCGCTTGTACTTACCTATTTCCAGCAACATTTTTAGTAAGCTGCACACTTTGGCATGCGAAGTTCAAAAGTAACGTTTCAAAGAGCAGCCCAGCATGCCACAACCAATGGAAGGCGCGTTCGCCGTGCACGAGAAAGCTTGCTGGCGTTGTGCCTGCCGTGTTGCGTTCAGCCTGCGTCGCTCTGCTGCTCAGTCCTGGGACCGGGTCGCCTGTGCTGTGGTTGCCGCTGAACCCGGCTTGTTCTTGTGCCATTATGTTGCTCTATTCCTTGAATATTTTTAGTCTGTCTCGAAAGCTTTCCCTGTCACTGAGAGCACGGTAACCTGTGATTTGGTGTTGTTTTTTGGTCTTTCGGGTTGGGAAATCATCTTGATTTTAGCTTGCTTCTATTTTAGAGAGACTATTTTCAGTTTCATGGCCGCGATGAAGAAACGTCTGATGTGTTTGAGGCAGGTGTCTTGTGAAAGGAGTGATTTATTTTGTTATCTTCCAGTGCTTCCAGTCTCTGAGCTGCTTTCTTTCCATTTCATATTTGTCAATCTTATAAAGTAGTGGATGTTAAGCAGTTGCATTCGGATTTTCGAATGTTATTTCCTCGTCGGTTTCATCGAATTTTGGATACCACGGATGACCGTGAATGTTTTTGTAGCACTTTGAGGAACTTTTTTGAGGTCGTCAGTAATCAATGACATTCTCATCTGCTATTAAGGATGGTTGTTCGCAAATGGTGTGCTATGACCTGTTGGAACTTTTTTCCAAAAACTACTTTTTATTGTGGGACCTAATTCTTGTGATTACCTCGCGCATCATTTGGTGGGTTTCTCTTCTTATTAGGTCATTGAAAACGTTCAAATGGTTCAAATGGCTCTGAGCACTATGGGACTCAACTGCTGAGGTCATTAGTCCCCTAGAACTTAGAACTAGTTAAACCTAACTAACCTAAGGACATCACAAACATCCATGCCCGAGGCAGGATTCGAACCTGCGACCGTAGCGGTCTTGCGGTTCCAGACTGCAGCGCCTTTAACCGCACGGCCACTTCGGCCGGCTTGAAAACGTTGAAGCCAATCGTAGCATATCCATTTGGTTAGTGCCGTATGGTCTACAGAATTTCCCTACTGTTTAATTTTGTTTCTTATGTACGTCAGGAGTCTTAAGGAGTGGTTTGAATAGTTGATTGGTTAGGTTTTGTGTTAAAACGTATCAATCTGATTTTTTCGACTATCCAATTTCGTGAGTTTATCATCGTTTTAAGTTTTTTCCTAGTTTTTGTGATTCACAGCATAATAAATGATAGGTATTCGTTAGCTATGCAGTCGCCAAATTCAGTGTAGCTTCAGAATCTGGGTAGCTATGTTGTACGTAGTATATGTCCTAAGATAGAAGTGCCATAGTGATTGATAAAAGGCGGCGAGTCATTTCTGAGTCTAACGTGATTCAAAATGGCTACGACAAGTTTAATATCTTTCTTGTTCAATTTTTCAGCAAATATCGCAGATCTAACACTGAGTCTCCTGTTCCTTTAGCTGGGCACAATGAGGGTATATAATTAACGAGATCAGTTGGCGGTTCCTCGGCAGGATACATCCTTGTGGTGTTTTATATGAAAGACTCTGAAGCATCTATCTCAGCTTCTACTACGGTCTGGTTTCCGTGACAGATACAGTTATCTAGATTGATTTCTCTACCTGCTCATGAGGTATGTGCTGCGACTATAATACCAACTTCTTTTTCTCTTACTATGCCTTTAGGGAGTTTGTTTTTAGAGCAGAAACCCAGTGTGTTGACAATGCAGATATTGGCAACATCTTTCTTAGGCTTGAATGTGAAGGTTAATTCTTGTTTCCTAGGTTGGGCATAGGCCTCCTTGTCTATCAATATGGCGATATAGACGTGGATCCGTGTTCGCCAAAGAACGTAGTAGGAGCTTTTTAGAAGCTGCTGTTATTATTTCCCTTCTTACAAATATCAGGTTGTGAAGGGCTGTAGTGAAGACTCAGAGTATGTTTTCCGTTTGATTGTTTTCGTGACATTCTTGGACGAAGACCGTGATAGTTTCATCAATGCGCTTAATGTATTCAGTTTTGTCTGCTGAGACAGGCTGTTTTGGTCTTTCTTTGCAACTCTCATCACTATTAACGTTATCAGCGTTGCAGCTCCTGTATTTTGGTGCTTCTTGTTTCGGGTCTATTTTGCCATTAAAAATTCGATGCGCTCGACTCTGTTCTTCACATTTCTCTTTATATCGCAGCTTTTCGTGGCTTATTGGAAAGTGTTGCAATACGGACGTAGCTGTTGTTGAGGAGGTAGTGTTTAAATAGTCCAACCTTGTGAGGTACACAGTGCATTCTGATATGGTGGACAAGTAGCTTGTTA
Source organism: Schistocerca piceifrons (assembly GCF_021461385.2). Lineage (NCBI taxonomy): Eukaryota > Metazoa > Arthropoda > Insecta > Orthoptera > Acrididae > Schistocerca > Schistocerca piceifrons. Next base: position 2,211,917 of record NW_025728455.1, on the reverse strand, counting down.
GTTGGTTCTTTGTAACTATAGATGACTGGAAGGAATAGCGGGGAATTTTCATTTAGTTTCCCGGTACCTTTAGGTCCCCTTCAGTTTTTTCGTTTGTTGTATCACGGTCAAAATTGGTTATCACAAAGGCGAGCGTGAGTCTGTGTAGTTTCTCTTTTGCTTAGTGTTCGGCGTGCGATGTGATTTCTGTTACTGTTGCTTCAGATCGGTAAGTAACTCAAACTGTTCTGACGGGTTTCGATATCTTATGGGTGTGTTGTGATGTTGGCAAATTTTTTCGGATTTTTTTGTGAACGACTTGGTGGCCCAGGCAACTGTTTTAGTGGAGGTTACAACGATTTGGCGGTTTCTTTGCCACCTTCTTAGTTTATAGTTTATTGTAGGGTTTGCTAAAGTGCCATAAGTTGTGTTAGATGTGCTTTAATTCAATCTGCATCCAACCAGTTGTAAACATTGTTCTTCGTGAGATGTATTTGGATGAGTGTAAACTTTTTGTAATTGGCGGCTTTGCCTGTTTACTTCGGGTTTCTTGTCCGGGTTTTCGGCTAGTTCGCGTAGCGTTGCGTTTCTGGAGATCTGGTGGAGACAGAGTTCCCTGCTTCAGTCTGGTGCGGTGAAAACTGTTGTTGCATATCGGAAACAGGGCGATCCATAGTCCCCCCCGCTCTGCTTGAGAGCGCTCGCAGTCAGCGTTGAGTCCTGTGCCTTTAGCCTCGGCAGATGCGAGTTGGTCGTCCCTGTCTCAAGTGTGGCGGTTGTGCAGACTGCCGATCCCAAGTTTGAGTCGCTCTGACAATGCTGCATTTGACGGCAGTGGCGCGAGTTCCGCATGATGCACTTTGCAGGGGACATCGTCTGAGTAACACGTGTGCTGTCGAACAACTACGTACATGTAACAACAGTTCAAGCAGTTTCGGCTGCGAGAATGCTTGTCTCCAGATATATCAGAGGAAAGCCCTTAGTAGGTATATCGGTTGCAGACGTTAATGCTTGATACCCCACGAGTCAAAGGGTTGTAACAGCTGATTCCCTGACCACCCATATCTGCTCGCTGGTTCGCCTTTTTGAAGACCAGAACGTGACAGCAGCGGCTGTAAGCAGCAGCAGGGAGTGGCCAGTGGTGGGGCTTGCAGTCCTCTGCTGCTCCTGATTGGCTGAAAGGCCCACGTGTAGAAGGATTTCGTGGAGAGGCTCGGAGCTCGGGGAATCGAAAGCTGGCCGTCGGCGCCCGTGTGGCCGACGTGGCGGGTCGCGGGCTCTCTGGAGCGGAGTTCTGTGTCGCGACGCACAGTGTTCTCGAGTTTCCAAACGCGTTCTCGTTTGCGCGCATCTATTACCGCTTAAGAACTTTCCTGTCGTTATCTGCGAATGTTGAAATAGTAATTAGTGTGGGCGTTTACGGCGAATTGTAGCTCAGGGAAAACTCGGTGATGTTAATTAAGTGGTAGTGGTCCTCCGACTCAAATGACTGACTTGGCTGGGGTAATTGGATAGCGATAATCTCAGTTTGTTATCCAAATTGAGTGACCGTCTTTCTGTTGAGTTTGAACTGTGTATTTCGTACAGCCAGTCGAAAGTAATTTCCTGGGCTCGGCTGTGAATGTTCCCAGTACTGCGGTCGGAACTCGGGATCTTGCCTGGGGGTAAGTAGGTAGCACGAGGGCCGTTACCTACTGGCTTTCGAGCGATGAGGTTTGATATTTTCCAGCGGGTCGAGGCTCGGCTGGCGACCACTGTGTCGGACCGACTTTACGCGTGTCCCGGTGGTGCAGGACGCTTGTGTGGGTGGGCCGCTAAGCGCCCCCAGTGCGCCCCGTGTCGGCTCTGGCCGCCACCACCTAAAGAGAAGGCCGCGGCGCGCTCTCGTTACGTCACGCAGAGCGGGCCAGGGTTGGCTTGGCGCTGCGCTGACAGAATCGAGGCGCACGGCCTGCAAATCTCCGTCAAACGGTTCTACAGAATGTGTTGAGCTGCCGGCGCCCCCCTGCGGCCAGCCGGGCTGCACCCGGCACCTGCCTCCCTCTGGTTCCACTGCGTCCAAACGGAAATCGCGGTTAACACTGCGGGTGCCTGCTAAGTGCGAAATTCACGAAGATCACTCCAGGTAGTACTATTTATCACAGGATTTTCAGTTGGGCTGGATACTAAATTCACACAGACACTCCTTTACTTTGCCCACTCAGGTTTTATTTGAACAAATGGGAGATCGTCTATTGATTACGAATCACAACAATTTCGGCGTACTGTGCGCTTCTAGTGAAGCTACTATGGCACATGTTTTCCAGGACTCACAGTACTGGCACAAGTTTATCCTTCCACAGTACTGTTTCTGTAAATACGCCTTTAAGTAATGTTCTTCCTTGCCCAAGAGTGGCACATGGAACATTAACTTTTAACATCTGCCATACTACCCTTACAAACCTCTAGCTTAACAAATCACCGTCTTGTCTCACAAACCCAATAATGCTAATCTCATATAACTCTGCCATTCGACATTTTGCGTTCACTTCAAGCCACATTTCGCACAACAAGTCATGTGTTACTTTCTTACTATACCTGTTTGAGCCACTCTATGTAATCAAACCACTAATAAGCTCAAGAAACCCATTTACACTTTCATGCACACACCACTTCAGTCATTCGCCCCTCTCTTTTGATTTTATAAGTATCTGAATGTCTCTTGTCATGGTACTTGAATTACAAATCATGTAAAAGTACATCTTTCACACACATATGGAAAATTTCTCTGTTTCAGACATAATATGATATATACTAATATCATACATTATACATTAATAAAATCGACAAACTGCAAAGAGAGATCCTCGACGGAAAACGGAGAAAAAACGTCATACGAACATATGTCCAGAAATGCATCATCGCCACGGTAGATGACACTGACGAAGGGAATTCCTCCGACAACGTGCTGCGTTTTCCTTGTATATAACAGGCCGTGTGATTAACGCAGCCTATTGTATACACGAAGCATTTCCCAACAATTTTAGTGAGTAGTCTCAGTGCATTAGAATAGGTAGACAGAGGCTACCACTCACAAATAAGCACACAGTTATAAATGAAGGAGACGTTATGGACAGAGAAGTACTGGCTGTACGATATCAGATTTAATGACATTTAATATTGTCATACCAGGTAGAGTCCATTTTATTGCTGGGTTTAATGCAGTGTAGTGTGGAGACAGTTATTTGCGAAAAATACTGAAGGAGGCTACAGCGAGGATTCTGAAAAGGGAGACTGTTCATTGTTTCTCCTGGCCAGATTCCTCTCGGCTGCCGAACACAGCTCTAGAGCTGCAGGGATGTTGGTTGGGTTCCACCAAAGAAGTATCCTGTTCTTCAGTATGGGGAGCGTCGTTCCATTGCAAACGAAACAGACGAAGAGCACTGGTCCTTGCACCATCGTAGCTAGATGCATATAGTACACTAACTGCGCTATTCCCTGAGCCTGGTGGAACCCAATTCTAATAATAATTCCTGTTCCACTTAATATAATGGCCTTAACTGACATAAAAAGACATTCCTTCTTTGAGGCAAATTTCTTGTTATCAACAATTTCGAGTTGCCGCATGGAGCACCGATTACGCAGGTACATGTATCCAAGCAGTCCGAGACAAACCAAATTGAATGTCACAGACACTGAAATCCCTGCAAGGACTACTATGCGACTGTGGATCAGGTAATATTTACTCGTCTTTTCCAAAGCAACAGCTGCCACACATACTATACTCCACGGTATAAGCACACACAGCACCTCACGACGGAATAACTGGCTTACTTCAGCAGGTAGTAGCTGGTTAGGAAGCCTGAGATGGCGAACACAAGAATACATCTGGTAGCAGAATGAGTTCAGCCAGAAACAGCTGAGAAGTGTGAGGGCGCTGTCTATCAGCACTGCTGTTGGTAAGTCAGGGACGCCTGCCATACGATACACGACCTCAGAACACAGGATCTGGACTATGCACGTGATCTGAAACGACAAGAGTATCTTTCCAGGCAAGTTGCGTAACTGGGGAAGGTACATGTATACTCCGGCAGTCGAAAAACGGAAAATGATATTTATCAGTATAAATGAGATTTCTAAATGCTTCAAGCTGTCGATTTTGAAATCCTTGTACTTCAAGGTGGCGTTGTTTAAACTGTTTTTGTAGTTCAGTGTTTCTTCTGTTAGCTTTTGATACAGTACACTGCTTCTACTACGGAATAATCCAAGTCCGAAACTACTTGACGTACAATTATGGGAAGTCCTGATGGAGGAAAAGTTGCGACACTTTAGCAACAGAATAGCTCTGGAAACAGAGCAGATGGCGTCTGTAGCGTTCGATTGCAGACATGATTGATCATCAGGACTATCGAAATAGCAGCGAGCATCGTGCACGGACCGTATCGTACTAAACGGGACGTCCTGACAAATGCCGTACGAGTTGACAGCCATCCAGGCCAGCAGACAGAGGTTGACGTTTATCCTCTGCGTGTAGGCCAGGTAGCTGGTGACGGGTACGTGGGGCGACCTCTGCACCACGTCGTCCCACAGCTGCTCGCGGCAACGCTCGCGCTGCTTCACGGCTTCCAGTGGCAGGTCTTCCAGCGGACACGTGGGGTGGTCCAGGGCGTTCACCAACAGCTGCACGCAGTCAGTGTCCACGGAGAGCGTATCGTGGCTTCTGTCCTCCAGCTGCCACTCCTCGTCTGCAAGAAAACGACAGCAAGTAGGTGGTGGCCGTACACTGCAGGCAGCTGAATCCAAAGTCTTCTCTGGATCATTAGCCTGGGCGTTGTTTACCCACATTATCCAGGTTCAGTTACCCAGAGCTATGTAAGGCGGCATGTCAACACAAAGTAAGAGTATTAAAAAAGACGTCTATTTCATCTACAGGGTGTCCAAGAAGTCCCTGTATCGCTCTTGACATAGTAAAAATGAGGAAGTAAATAGGTTTTATTGATAGTCCTGCACTGAAGATGACAAAAAACAATGTTATCAGAATTATATTTTTGTTCCAGCACTGCAGTCTTTGAGTTCCGAATCCATCTTGTAAAGGAGAGATTAGTGGAGGATTCGTCGGTGCATGAATATCCGCAGATAGGAAAAACTATGTAATACATGATGAGACCATTTGCCTCAGTCCCCCTCGTAAAGTAGCCATGCCTGATTGAGATAAATGTCCTGTATTTTGTTCGATTCCCGGCGGGGTCAGGGATTTTCTCTGCCTCGTGATGGCTGGGTGTTGTGTGCTGTCCTTAGGTTAGTTAGGTTTAAGTAGTTCTAAGTTCTAGGGGACTGATGACCATAGATGTTAAGTCCCATAGTGCTCAGAGCCATTTGAACCATTTTGTCCTGTATTTTCAGGCTGTCTCAAAGACAGGCCACGTATTGGAAGCAATAAAAAGTGACAGGAAACGTGTGTCACCCACTCTTAATCAGATGAGCAGTCTCCAATGAAAATCATTTGCAAGAGAGCAGTTCGACTTCAAGCATCTTGTTCAACAATGCACGACCATATTGAAAAAATATGAATACGAAAGGATTTAGGCCCATGTTTGTTACTGAATTATCTGACATTAGTGTGGAGCAACGATTTGTAACCTACCGTACTTCCTTGTGGCGACTTCTGCCATGTCTCGCTCAAGAGTGTTGTTTATGTATAAATGTGCCATATACCACTATTTGATCAGGAAAAAATTGTTTTCTTGTCTAAGGAAATTACCCATTACCAGCAAGAGTTGGAAAGGAACCTACCTCACCTTATGTGGGATATTGTGTGATCAGAATACCTGTTAGGACCACATTCTTTTGAAGCTTACATGAATGGGAATTTCATATTTCTCAGTACAACAGAAGTTTTCAGTATCTCAGCTCCATGACAAGGCAGTCACGGATCTTGTGTGGTTGTAGAAGGAAGGAGCTTGAGTCTCGTTTTGTTGGTCAGATTTGTGGGTTTCTTAATGAACAACTTATTCTCGGATTGTATTTGGTTCTGCAGCATTTAAAGCCACATTAAGATCGTTACCACGAAATCCCAACATTACCACCTCAACAACCTTTTGAAATCGTCATGACAAACTTTTGATCTTACCACGCAAATAACAGAATATGAAGAATAATAAAGCCTCATGTGGCTCAACGTTGAAAGATTAATGGAAAATTGACACAAGTGTTGAGGAAGTCTTTCAAAGCAGAATTACTAGAACGATCCGCAATAAAGCAAGGGGGACAGCGAGACACATAGATATCTGAGGAAGGTGTGATCGTCCATACACTGATCCGTTGGATACGTATTTTTTTAAATATCTAACTACGTCCATATAGAATATACTCTTTTGACATAACTCCATAGGCGTCCTGTACAAAGAAATAGGATGCAGGCTGAATTCTCGTCTGTGTGATATTTCACTTTCCTCCGTGAACTTAGTGACCCCATCACGCAGCGTAAAAAAAAGTGATGGAGCATATTTGTCACCAGTTTGTTTCGTTAGCACGAGATTGTCGAGAAAAAGGACAACAAAATACAGTAACTGACGACTTAGGAAGTACCTTTACCACAATGAACGATTTACTGTTAATAGTCTGTTTGCATACATTCAAAAACACGCAAAAATGTAATTACTTTGTCTCATTCGTAACTTGTGTAGTGATAATAATGTAGCAATAAATGCAATTGGGACATATATGCCTCAGCTGCTGAGTGGATGAATGTGGGATTGCAACTCCAGAGATTTGGGATTCAGGCATTGCTCCCGAGATTCCTTCTCTCACTTATCTTTTCTTTCACCTCTGACACTGATTTATGGGAAACGAAAATGATGGAACTGTAGAATTGTTCGGAGACCCAATAATTAACTGTGTCCCACAATTATTAACTGGGTAAGTTAGTTCAAAAGTAGGAAGACGGCGAGTGACCACAACCTGCAGTAGGACAATGGCTCGCGAAGCACTGTGGTGACCAAACCAGGCCTCAGCTTGATGACGGCTTTACCTACTGCATTCTGAGAAGTCCTGATGGTCGTTTTCCTCGAGCACTATTCCTGTTCAGAGTACAAATCAAAGGAGAGTTATATATGCTACACGTCATCCAATGTATACCTCATTGGAGTGTTGAGCGCAAATGTATACCCAGTAAGACGAATAAGTTCTGAAAGATTCTTATACACAGGCACATCCTGTGGAAGGCCGAATGCACGACTTTGACGTAAACACTCCATTTTCATTGTTATTCATTCCATTCCCACCACATTATCGTGTGGTGCGCAAGGTTCGGACACTTTGCTGCTTTTTGGGGAGAATGAATAAAATGATAGGTTTCAAAAAAATAAAAGCCATAGCGTCTCTACATAAACACATGTACATTGAAGTTGATGATGGTGCTATGGTGAAGATAAGGCTCGTGCTTCTGGCAAGTCACTGGCAGTCAGTTCCCAATATCTACTACGAGGGTAATACAGTATGATGCAGGTGCCGGCCAGAGAGGGTGTATGTATTCAAGGTGTTGGAGTGGGCTGGGAAGTATGATTGACAAGTTGATGTGGGTAGAGAGAGGTGTGAGGGAGGGATGACAGTGGTCAGGAGGCTGGAAGCGGGATCATCTACATATTGAAGAGGCGTAGACGCTAGGATTATAGCTGGTTGGAGGAGTAAGTGTCTACATACTATTCTGGAACAGGAAGAACCAGCCAGCTGAAGTTCCGCTCGAATAGGATACAGAAGGGTGGCAAGTGGAGGGCGCACCAGAAGCCTAGGTATCCAGAGGATAGGCGAGAAAAATTGCTTTTGTTTCACACGTTTATGGAACGTTTGCAATTTGTGACAAAGTTTGAGGAATCTCAGAAGAGAGGGCAATCTAATCAGCTGGTAGAGGTTGCGTCTGAGACTGCAAATATGATACTGAGTGCAAGGTGTTCTAAGACTGTAAGGAATGTTAAATTTTTGAGAGTGCTGAGATCCAAGCTATATTGGCGAAAGTAACACTGGGGCCACTAAGGCTTTTGGAAAGACGAAGGAAGAGACAAGATCAGGGGTTAACGTCCTGTTGGTGAAACAGCTATTAGAGCATAACCCAGAATTGGGAAGAACGGGGAAGCAGGACAGCTGCGTCCATCCATAGGGACCCTCGTGTCATTCACCTTACGCTGTGTAGGGACATCACAGAGAAACTAAATTTGGTCGAAAATCAAGTTTGGAGCCACCAGCTTACCACAGCATCGCCTCGTTCAGTTGGTTTTTTCCAAGTACAGAGGATGGCTGGATGATGGAATCCCCACATTGTCGAGTTTGCTGTTTTCTTAATTTGAGTTTGTTGTAGGCTGTGGTTCCGTGATTATTCCAAGATATAAGAAAGTGAGAGTCCTCTGCCCATGTCAGCAGAGAGAAATGGAGCAACAGATCCGCGGCCTTACTGCGAGCGCTTAGCTTCCTCCACGTAATTGGGCACTGTCCTTGCATTGTGAGAGAACTGTGACTCGGAGTTATCTATTGAATGTACATGACTGTAATGGATGCGTTAGGAACTTAACATCCACATCCGACACACATGTTGTTGTGTCTTGCTTTTAATAAATTTACAAGTACATAAATGAAACAGTCAAAAGAACGCCTTTTTGTTTGGAAAGCGATAAACTTATTTTTAGCTCCTCGCAGCTGTGACTGCAGGAGCACGTGTGGTATTAATTGGGGTTCAGATACACAGGAGCTGCTGAAAACACTGAGCGGCATTACAGTACAAGTGTGCAGATGATGAACACTGAACGTTTACTACAGTTGTGCCAAATATGTGTCTGTTGTGTGCCATCGACTCTCTGTATGTGCTTGCTTGGCCTAGGCTTCACTGAGTGACGTTACGCCGACACTGCACTCTGAAGGCAGAAATTCGTCGCTTCTCTGCAGTCGTCATGGAACTGTTGATACCCTCGTAGACAGAACAGAGGCTGGACTCTGGCAGAACTCGTACCAGGCAGTGGCAGAGCTGGAAATACTTGTCGTGTGTGGCGCCTCGAAGCTACAGGAGGCGTGGCTTACTGCTTCTTTCTCATAGGCGGTGGCGATGCTGCTTACGTGTACAGCATCTCTGCGGTGGTCGATTGTCGATTTGCTGCAGGCGAGTATCGTCGACACCACATGTGTCACCTTCAACAGTGTCACAGGCATCAGTGTATCATGATACACTGAGGAGAGGTAATGTAATGTAGAACACTGACACGAGGTCTGGTGATGAGAAACTTTATGCTTCAATTCCCCCTCCCATTACTGGGGAAATACCAGCAATGCAAATTTCTTCCATTACCTGGATTCGAACCAGCTTACCTTTGAAGAGAGTACCACCACACAGTCATGTTTATGTGTGCCATGGTGGAAGTTAGGGAGAGAGAAATGATTGGTGGTATTTATTGTAATAAGTCCTTGGGTTTTTAACAAAAGTGTTTTTGATGTAGCAGAGGCTACACCAAGAGGTGAAGTTATCGAGGCAGATGGAGATATGCTGTTGAGTAAGATTTACAGTGACAAAAGAAGCATGGTGTGCCAGGCAAGGAGCTATACAGTAAACATAATTCATTGGGACACCTGGCACTTGCCAGTGATCTGAATGTGCGACTATTGCGGAATATTTCGCCAGTGGAGGAGTCATCATACCACTTTTCAATTATAGGCCACATGTCCTGTGGACAGACACCAGTGGTTCCCATTACCTTCTGCATTCTCATGCCTTTGAGCATTGCAGACTCTTCAGGGTTTTAGGAGCAGGGGAAAAAAGTGGCTTGAAGCTCTATCCTCCCATCCATCATTACTGACGATTTTTGTTCTAAATTTAAGCAGTAGCGAGGTTCGAACCTGGGTTCCATCACGTTTTGATTAGTATACAAAGACACTACCCTTAAATCGTAGGGGAGCCGTCGGATGTAAACTTGCGTACAGTATGATATCACACAACTTGACTAGAGCTAGTAGGAAATAACAGTTTTGCTTCTCTCTCTCTCTCTCTCTCTCTCTCTCTCTCTCTCTCTCTTTTTGTTTTTTTTTTGTTTTTTTTTTTTTTTTTTTAAGGAGGTCGAAAGTAATGGAGTCATGAGCAGCCTCTCATAAGAATTTCCTGAAATTGTAAGACGTCGTGGTCTCCTTCATTGCTTCCATATTCCGCCCCCACAATCATATTCTGCACATCAAGGCGCTTCATTCGAGCCCAAACTCGATAAGATAAAGTCAGTATTGTAAGAATTCATGTAAACGATATGCAAATAACTAATAAATCGCAAGTGCGCACCGTGGTTGAAATACTCGAGGCTGGCGTACACACATACGTTCCAGACTCGACGGTCACAGGAGCTTTTAGCTCGAGAGAGGCAACTGCACCCCAGGAGGCCGGTCCCAAGCTATCTACGTCGGCCAGTGACCGCCTGTAGAGCAGACAGCGTTAGCCCTAGTGAAAGGACGACCCCGTGTTCGGCTTAAAAGCAAATTCCGCTACATTGTGTGGGAGCGGCCAGCCTACGCATTCTTTACACATAGCACGCAGTTTCAGAGATTTTCACAGGGAGACAGCAAACGCCAAACACCGATACTACAGATTTCCGGATTGGTCACCTTAAACAAAACGTCATTCTCCCGTTTTAGAAGAGCAATGCTGACTGGCAGAGGATATTTCTGACGCCTTGAGCTGAAGGAGTAATGGAAGAGATCGAAAGATATACCCCTTCACGTCTGGCGTGCAGAGGGGCCGTTCCGTTGTCGCTCTTGGAGCGAGAACACATAACGAGAGCATGCGCGCTCGTACGTGTGCTCAAAGAGCGAGGAACAAGTCTCTCCTCAGTACTTCACAGGGAGAGCACCTCTGTCGAGAGCGAATCGAAGTGCAACTGTGTATTGAGTCCTTGCGATTAAGCGTTGTTCACTGTGTTGGCCGCCACACTTATTGTGCGGTGTGAACGGACTGAGTAATAGTTAAACGCCTGCGAGCGAATTTTTGAGTGGCATCGCGGTGGACTGGTTATCTGACCTGTGTACCACGCCAATAGTTAGACTGGGGGCGAATAGGAGTCCTGGACTTCATCAAGGCGTAGGGAGAGTTTGATTGGTGAAGGTCAATCCAGATAGAACGAGAGTTGTCTTATTTGTCGGCAGCGAGCGGCGCAGACAGCAGTCATCGCAGCTACAGCTCTTGCGACCCCCACATTTCCTCCACAACAGTACCCTTCACTGCATATCACACGTGACAGCCTCGACTGTACCTAGCAACATTCTAACCGATAATTATTCAAGTTGAGTAGGTGCGGCTCTCAGCCATTCTGCCAAGTCAATAACAATCTTAAACTTTGTATAGAAATTTCATTACCGAATCCTATCCTTAAGAGGTAACTTCACATTCTGAAAAGAACCCACAAATAACGTGTTCAATTCATAACTAAAAGTGCTATTGTGATTTCTCAGAATTTTTGCAAAATAAATAATAATTTTCGTTACTTTCATGTTTATCTTACACTAACTAGCACTACTCCAGTACCCAAGTATCCCACTAGTTACGTAACACATTTTGTGAATTTTTGTGTCATTTCCTTACAGTGGACGACTCCGGAAGGTATTTATTGCTGAAAGTTTTTCAGGAATTTCTCTTTAGAACTTTAGGAGTGTCCGTCTGACTTCTGTAGTAGTGTGGGGGTGGAAATTGCATCTTGCAGGGGCCAAAGGGTAAAGGGTACATCTCAGATTAATCTGTTGCGCAGAATGACAGAAAAGCACCAACCCACACGCTCACAAAATGTGTGGCTTTATAGTCTTGTGTTGTAAATGCTATATTTAATTCGTTTTGTGGCGCTATAGACAGGTATTTTAAACTGGGACCAAGAGATATGGTGGTCGTATTTGTGTGACATTGTATGTCCCGAATTGTCGAGCAGTCATTAGATACAGTGAGTATATCTTTAAGATATGAAGCACTGAGTCTGGCTTGTTGAGGTTGTTTGGTAATGTGTGGTTGTTATGGATGAGAGGAGAATGAATCCTTTTTCAATAGATTGTTCAGTTTATGGAAAATGTGGCAGTGTTTTTGTTCATGTGTATCACCAATCCCAGGGTTTCTGATCTACAGAATGAGGTGCTGGTATCAGGATATCTCACAAGCACCCATTGGCAGTACCATCTGATTGTATGTTGTAGCAATTATCTGTGCTTTGTAGAGTGTATAGTGACTGGGACTGTGTTAAGTGACTGTAACAATTTTCATTAAAGTATAGTTGTAGCATTGAGATAACACGTGAGTGATGATCTCGTTGGAGCTGAGGGAACAGACATATGGATGGAATGCTAAGCTGCTACTTTGTCTTCATGTTTTATGTGGCGAAACAAGGTTAGGTATAGGTTTTAAGTTGATGTTTTGGTGTGGCTGAAGATAAAGTTGGATTGCTTTTTGGAATAGGTGACTTGGATGTTAAAATGGAAGGTGGCTGTGGCTGTTATCGTCATCTGTTGGACGATATGTGGACGTTGAAAGAGAGTGAACGTTGTGGAAAACAGTGGTTCTAAACTGGATGTCTTTCATGTTAGGGATGCGACACAAAAAACTGTTGGGATGATGACGGTGAGGTCGACTGACGGTGTAGAAAACTGTGGATCTGAACTCAATATATTTGATGGTGAGGATTCAATGCATGTAGTTGTTGGGATGCGGAATGTAAGTTTAGTATCGTGAATAATGCGTTTTCTTAATACTTATGAGATCATTCGAGTTGAGGCTGTGTAAATGATGCAGTTGTGCAAGGATTTTACATTTGGGCACAGTTAAAATGGATGGTTTTACGAACTTCCAGTATGATGCAGTAGTTTGGGTCAGCAACTCCTGGTAATCAGTGAACGAAAAAACGTTCCAAGTTTTTTTTCATTCGATGAGTTACTTGTATGCCCTGTAAATGTTCATTGCACGTTTTTGAGATATTCGGAAATGCCATTTTCGACTATGTTATGGTGATTTGAAAATGGGTCTCGGTCCGAAACAAATCATCGAATGAATAAGAAATAAAAATTTGCAACTTGGACTGGTTTTTCGTCCTACTGATGGGTGGTCTCGTTTGTAACTGGGATAGGTCAGGTGGTTCTGCGATACTGGGTCACATAGTCGTCACACAGGAAGTATTTGTGAGATCTGTAGGCTTGGATTTGCGATTTAGGTGATTTTACACAATGGCAGCGACAACAGATCAGGGCTCAGTTCTTGAAACGTTGGTCTGTTGTGGGCAAGCATCTAGTTCTGCCGGACAGTGATGCGTTAAGAAGCCGGCAGAGAAGCGCCACGGTTTTAATAGTGGCGATGGCAACTCTTTCAGACAGGGGCGTTGTAGCAGCCTGCTGGATGGTGCGAACCATTTAGAACATCGCCACGTGCTCAGAAGAGATTCGCACGACTTTCTTCTTTCCCTCCCCCCCCCCTTCCCCCCCATCTCGACCGAACTGCCACGACCTCTCCGATCTCTCTGGATTTTGACGTCAACTTTCCCCTGAAGATAAAATGGCTATGAGCACGATGGGGCTTAACATCTGAGGTCATCAGTCCTCTAGAAGTTAGAACTACTTAAACCTAACTAACCTAAGGACATCACACACATCCATTCCCCAGGCAGGATTCGAACCTACGACCGTAGCGGTCACACGGTTCCAGACTGAAGCGCCTAGAACCGTACGGCCACACCGTCGGGCTTAAAGTTAGCTTCCAGACAAACAGCTAGTGGTCCACAACTCTGTAAGGTCTTGTCGCTGCTCATTCTTTAATATCTTGTTGCCACTCGTGAGGAATTGAAACATCAACTACAGCTCACACGTTTGTTCTCGGTGTCCATAACAGTTTCAGTCATGATTATAGACATGCTGCAGAGTGCAGCTCAGTCTAGCAACAGATGGGGTAAAAGTCTGCTTGTTTAGTAACTTGCTAACAATGCGTATTTCCTTTTATGTGCCAGTATTATTCTTGTGAGTGTCTGCAGTAAATTATCGGCGACAGCCGAAATTTTGGAAAGGCCTTTTTTCTCAGTATTACAGTTCCTGGTTCTAATATACGGATATTCTTATGATAACTTACTTCCTTATCTGTTGTAACCCTTTTCGACCACCTTAGTTTCTTAATCTGTCGGCTTACTACCAATGAAAACCCTGCAAGTTCGATTGCCTGAAGCGGTCAAGAGTGACAACGGCTGGCATAAATAATTTTTCCGCTGAGAGAGCACAAGCCCACTGTCCTCCTTTCCTCTCATCTAAATGGAGTTACTCCCTGCCGAACAAGAAGCTATCAGGCAGTTACAAAGAGAGAAATGAACGATTACAACTCGTTTCATGTCTGGTGCAAGATAGATAGATGATCGAGTAAGAGATAAAGTCCAGCAACGAGAATAAAATAATAAATTAAAAAAAATATAGTGATTCGGAGAAATAAAGTTGTTTAGCAGACAGGTGTGATAGCTGTGTTTCCTCAGTCCTACTACAGTTCATAGTATTAATACTTCTAAGGATAATATTAGCAGTGTACCTCATACAATTAACTGTTCAGTTACAAATCGAAATATTATTCGTCAAAGAAAATTAGTAAATACGAACAGTATAATGCCAGGATCATAGATGAGAAATGTAGAACACTACACGTTACAGTATTGACTAAACATTAGCTTGTCTGTAGCCGTTATGTTGCAGAGACCATTCGCCATTTTTAAAACAAGCCTTAGACTAGGTCTGAAAAAAAACTACGTATACAGAAGTTTAGAGCGTTTATAGAAGATAAAAAGGAACACTTTTTTATGTGAGGCACGTGTCGCACATGTATGAAGGTCTTATCTGCACTGGCGTTCAGAGACGGAGTTCAAAGTGCTGTGGGATGGGCACCGTTTTAGAGGTGCTGCGGGCCTCCTACAGGAGGGAGATGAGTTGTTCAGTGTACCAGACACTGGCAGACTCCCCAGGTGAGGTGGTCGCCTTTTAGGCTGAGGCTGCAAACATTATTTGTGAGACACCCACTTGTTTCGAGTGTGTTGCACTATCATTAGCAGCCAGCTGGCACTTGAGTAACGTCTCCAGAACATCACACAGCCTCTGTACATCGCCGGCATCGAAACCTTCACGGGCCACGAGCAGCTGGGGGTACACCTTTGACCTTTGTGTCACATAAACTTGTCATAGATCCAGACGGAGAGTTGCCGAGGAATCTAAACACTGACTTTGGAAAGAGCACCAGAGATTACGTTGCGTGGCGTGCAAAATCACGCAAGAGCTAAAACTACATATTCAGAAGGGTATTTGAATCTCATTCCTCGAACAACTTGAACACTTGTCAGCGCATAACCATGAAGTGGCCGGGTCCCAGTATTAAACTTACCTACAATCTTGAAACGATTTCCGTAGGATGAATCGATGTACTCAGCTGTAGTGTACCAGTAGACACGATGGAAGGCGTACAGTTCGTCAGCGAGGCTGAACATTTGCGACGCCTCTGGCTGCCGCTCCTTGCACAGCGCACTGAAGTCGTCGTCAAAGGAGGGGTTCCACGGCTGATAGTGCAGCAGGCGTTCACTCAACAGCGGCCGCCTGTAGCACACAAAGTGCGAGGTTAAAAGTTAAAAACCTAGCATGTATAGTTTATGCAAGAACGTACAAGTATCCAAAAATGTGTGTGAAATTTTATGGGACTTAACTGCTAAGGCCATCAGTCCCTAAGCTTGCACACTACTTAACCTAAATTATCCTAAGGACAAACACACACACCCATGGCCGAGGGAGGACTCGAACCTCCGCCGGGACCAGCCGCGCACCCCATGACTGCAGCGCCTGAGACCGCTCGGCTAATCCCGCGCGGCTAAAAGTATCCAGAACGGATTTCCACTCAGCAGTGCATAAGATACTTCCTGGTAGATGAGTACTGTGTGCCAGACTGGGACACAAACCTGGAACTTTTTCATTCTTTAAAGGATGCATAGTAACACAGCAAACAATCGCAAATCCATTGGTCTTCTTAGCATTTTAGCGCATCGAGATTTCATCTTTAGATTTCGGAGCACTTCAGTGAGACACCGATTATATTTCTTGCAGATCATCCAGTCCGTTCTGTGCTGCTATATCGTTTTAACTGGTTTCAGGCACATCAAACAGCAGAACTGCAGCGCTTCCTGCAGAATACCTCTTTTCTTTAAAGAAGAACTTCGTATGCATTGCAAGAGAGTGAACATGTGATATTTATGTTAAGGATATGAATGACTTGTTCGAATTTGTTATAGATGATTTTAGACGCTGACATGTACACATGTCTGTCATGAGCTGAAGCACACATTACCACTTGAAAATGGCTCAAAAGGCCGAAACTGCAATAGTAAAACAAATAATTTTTAAAGTCAATGGCGAATATGACGTCCTTAAAAAAATAGACTTAGAGCTGGGCAGGCAGGAACCGAGAACCGCCGTCACAGCCTTACTTCCGCCAGTAGCTCAGCCGCTGCCTTCCAGCCGTCACAGAAGCTCCCCTGCACGGCTGGCTGGACCAGCGCTCCCGGAAGGATGGGGACTGCAGTGACCAGAGGCCTCGGGAGTTGCTTCCTGGGCGAATCCTCACTCTGCAGTGGAGAGTGCAGTCACTTGAAACGTCGCGGATCCGACACACGGCTCTGACCTGCCAGGGAGTTTCCTACCTGCTTTAGGTGATGTGGCATCTGTGATAATTTTCCGTAAAGACTGTATGACAGCTGAAAGCAGAACTCCCACAGGAAGAAGAGCTCTATGGACAATCGTGAGTGTACCGTCAAGCTGGTCCACTTATTCAGTCCCTTTCACCTAATCCAACTTCTAAGGACAGCGCGATACGATGACTTAAACTATTTCAAATCCGTCTTTGCAAATACCAAACAGGTGTTTTTATTTCTCAATACGTGTTTTGCTTTACTCATTATACCCTTATCAGTTGTGGCATTTTTATAATGTTTCCGCTTACATCCGGCAGTGCGCAGCCCACCATCTCACACTTGTATGCTTGACGTGCAGAAGTACATGTCTGCTGACGTAAAACTTGACAAAATGACGCTTCAGTATTGCATACAAATGTTTGTTTACTTGGCTCTGAAGCATTCGCTCCGTCTCGTTTCGTGAGTGGTTGGTGCGGGTCTCTCGTTTGGCAGTGGAAATTATCATACAGAAATTGTTGGCCGTAAAACTCTGTCCTAAGGTCAGTGTTCCGTACATCGATTCGATGCATCTGTGTCAGGTACATCTTATCATGAGAATGGAGCCGTCAGAATCTGGTATGAGACAATTTTTTGCTGATTAATCTACGACTGCATTCCCTATAGCCCATCGACGATGGAAAGTTTCCATACTGACAGATACAATGCAGAACAATCCGTACTCCCTCTACTCCTTGTAGTATGGTCCTTGGTTATCACTGTTACTTGAAAACGACGTTGTCAATTAAAACATGAAGCTGCATCATAATGAGTTCCGTGTCATGTCTGGGTCCCCAGTTTGACTGGAAAGCAGTCCCTCCCATAAGACATGTGGTGCCATGGTGCTAAGACTCGCAAATCATTTCCACGCTACGTACACCAGCACGCTGTTCTGCTTGGAGGTACAGTACCACACCTACTCCACTGACAAGCTGGGACTCAGAATCCGTGCCGTGATGAAAATCATCATTTCTACGCCCCAGATGCAGGATGTACGTGCACACTGACTATGATCTGAATAAACATTATACGGAAATTTGGTTGGGGAAGAATTTCGGGAAAGGGCTGTTTTTAACGTAATGGAGCCGTTCATTCCATAAGGCAACGAAAGAACGGATTTAAATGCAGCAAGGAGGTGAACAAACAATATCCACTGAAACAAGCTCTAAAGAAAATCTCGAAACTTCTGGACAGCTATAATGATACAAAACTGACTGCCATATTCAGTTTAGGAGCAAGTGCGTTGCAACACAAAGTGGCAAATCAACAGAGGACGCAATACATACTCGCCACATGGAGCTGGAGTGTCGACAAGCGGGGCAGACCGCTGCCACGGAAGGCAATCGTCGTCAATTAGGGTGCAGAGGCAGGGTCAGTGTGACATAGGCGGCTTTGGCCTGTAGTGCTGGAGCCATTACTGAAGGTATCATGCGAGTCCAGTAATGAAGTGGATTGGCGGAATTTAGAAATGACCGACTGTAAATGGCGATACGTGAACTACAGAAGAGACACGAAATGGTGCGCTGCGTGAACTACGAGGGCGGTACCGAATATCCACCACAGCCGCTGGAGGCCTGTGACCCCCTCTGGCATCTCCGGTTTTCGACTTTGTACAGACATCCAACAGAAGGTAAACACGCTGGGTCGTATGAATAAACAAGACGACGTTCTCTGGAGAAGATTCTCCGAGCAAAAGGACATTCTCTGGGAAAGCTCTTAGGAGGAAAACATTCTAAGCCATATTCTCTGGCGAGAGTCTTCCTTTTTCTCACTACCTCTGCTCCCTGCTGAGTTCTCGGTGTGTGTGGTCTGCCGTGTCCGGCACAGAAAGCACTCGCAGTGTCACGTGTCATTCAGCTCGCTCAAACGGGCGACATGTCTGGAACCGGCACCAGTGTCTTCAGGCAGAGTTGCACTACGTTTCATTTTGTTTATTTTATGTGCGGCAACAAATTATTAAGACAATTACGTACAGCTTACGAAAATGCATTTTCTTGAGATGTTACCGAATTTACAACATGCGGAAAAGTTTTCAGTTATAGAAGTTGGGCGAACATTATGCGGACGAAATCTTAAGATTACATGACTCTTTATCTACTCCAAGCCGGAACTCTGTCAGAGTTCTCTAACACGAGATAATTTTGGTTAAATACGGCCCACAACTGTCTGCGCGCTTGGCAAGCACGTAAGCGCCCCACCATGCGTTCGTTACGAGTAACAGGTAGCTAGGTTTGCGATAAACCAGTTATTAATTTTTCTGGTAACCCTACTTATTTCTAACATCACACTATATAAGACTTATGCTGTGAGAACGCATGATGATGAACGTCTGTAAAAGTCAGCGACACGGTTGTTTGGTGTAGGCCTACAGCTAAATGTTCTCGTACGTCAGTCTGAAAACTTGGGTCTACTAAATAGCACTAAAAATGTTTCAATTTTCACTTCTTTTGAGAGGTCGTCCGCAGATGATGTTCTTATTGTCAAAGCGATATAAACTTCTACAGCTCCTCAATTCAGCACTTCGTTGGGCTATATATTTCTTTTTTTGCCTCCCAAAAAATATGAATTCTGCCATCATTGCCAAAATGTAGGTAAAACTTAGCAGAACTTACTCAGCCCGAAGAATGCTAAAGAGATCGTTTCAATATTTTCCGGTTGTGAGAAGCTCCTCTAGTTTTGTTCACACGAAATCGGAGAACGTTCTTTGTTTTGAGCAACATCCCTCACCCTTTTACTCGCGATGAGCACATTCTCGGCTGGAGTATATTCTCTGACTCGCTTTACTCATGTTAACCTCAAAATGTCCTCCCAAAATTTCCAGTACGAAGTATATCCTCCGCTTTACTGACACGCCCCACTACACTTCGCCAGCACCTCAGCTCTCACATGGACTCTGCTAGTGGTTCTTCGCCGATCATCTCCCACCCTTCGTCGTCGTCTTCATTGCTTCACCACTCACAGAGAGCCGTAGTCCGGCAGCTCCTTCGCCACTGCCTCCGTCAAATGCTCCACCACCGTCGCCGCCACCTGCGCCACCGTCGACTCCCTCTCCAGCAGCCTCTGCCGCTGGCTCTGTCGCCAACACCGTCGCCAGCCCCACACCGCGGCCCGCCCCATCGCCCCCACCACTGCCGGAGCCAGAAGTTCCAACCACATCCACATTCGTCACCGCCGTCATAAACTCCTGTCAATGTCCTTACCTACACACAACTGGGGCCACCTATTACACCACAACCCTCATGCATGCAGTCATAAGACCAAACAAATGAAATAGAATAGATAAAACCTCACGATTCCAAATGAAACCAAGCCAAAAATGATTTCACTGAATTTACGGACATGAAACCAATAATTCCTCTCAACTATCGTCCTTTGTATCTACACCTACATACATAATCCGCAAGCCACCGTGCGGTGCGTGGCGGAGGGTACCCTGTTCCACGACTAGTCGTTTTCTTTCCTGTTCCGCCCGCTGACAGAGCGAGGGACAGACGCCTGTCTATATGCTTCCTTAGGAGCCGTAATTCCTCGTATCTTGTCTTCCGTGGTCCCTACCAGAAATGTATGCTGGCGTCATTAGGATCGTTCTGCAGCCAGCTTCAAGTGCCGGTTCTCTGCACTTCCTCAGTTGTTTTCTTCGAAATGAGTGTCTTCGCTGGCCGCGGTGGCCGTACGGTTCTAGGCGCTGCAGTCCGGAACCGTGGGACCGCTATGGTCGCAAGTTCGAATCCTGCCTCGGGCATGAATGTGTGTGATGTCCTTAGGTTAGTTAGGTTTAAGTAGTTCTAAGTTCTAGGGGACTGATGACCTAAGATGTTAAGTCCCATAGTGCTCAGAGCCATTTTCTTTTTAGTGTCTTCTTCACTGCAGCAATTCCCTCCAGAGCTCCCGAAGCATATACGTAACACTTGCATACTGATCGAAACTCCGGTAAGAAATCTACCTGCTCCCCCTGAATTGTTTCGATGCCTTCTTTCAATCCGACCTGGTGCAGATCCCAAACACTCGAGCAATACTGAACAAGAAGTCGCTCTGGCGTCCTAAACGGGGTCTCCCTCACACACGAACCACACTTTCACAAAACTCTCCCAATAAACCGAAGTCCACCGTTCCCCTTCCCTACCAGAATCCTCCCATGCTTATTCCATTTCATCTCGCTTCTCAACATTACGCCCAGATATTTCAACGAAGTGACTGTCGTAAGCAGGACACTTGCAATGCCGTATCCGGATATTACGAGTTCGTTTTTGCTACTCATCCACTGTCTTCTACAGCAAGAGCCACCTGCCATTCATCACACCAACTAGAAATTTTGTCGACGTCACCTTGTGTCAACCTGCAGTCCCTGAACTTATTCCATATGCTCGTTCTTGCGTTAGCACCCAACAATGGGACACCGTGTCAAATGCTTTCGAGAAATCTAGAAATATGGAATCTGCCTGTTGCCCTTCATCCATAGCTCTCAGTGCATCATGCGAGAAAAGGAAAAGGTGAGTTTCACAGAAGCGATGCTTACCAAAACCGTGTTGATTTGTGCACATAAGCTCCTTAGTCTAAAGAAAGTTGATTATGTTCGAACTGAGAATATGTTCAAGGATTCTGCAGGAAACAGGTGTTAGGGATATTAGTCTGCAATTTTCTGGGTCCGTTGTTTTACCTTTCTTTACTTGCACTTTTTTCCATTCGCTTGGTTCTTAGCGCTGATCGCAAGATTCGCGGTAAATGCAAGCTAAGTAAGGGGCCAATGCCGTACACTACTCTTTGTAAAACCAAACTGGCATTCCACCTAGGCATTGCCACTTATTTATTTTCAGCTGTTTCAGCTGTTTCTCTACGCCAGCGGTACTCATTACTATGCGATGGTCAAAAGACGGCACGTTTGTACCATTCTCCTGCGTGAACGATTCCTTAAACGAGGAATTTTTAACTTCGGCCTTCCTTTTGGAATATTCTAGCGCCAAAGCAGACTGGTCAACGTGTGACTGTAATGGAAGCGTTAGATCCGCTTAACGATTTTGCAGAGGACGAAAACTTTTTCCGGTTCTCCGGTGGTAGCTGTTGTATGCTTCGCGCACAGATCTTTTCACAGACGCACGAATCTCTACAAATCTTGCTGTCCTCATTTGCGCGTTCTCTTTTGAACCGAGAATGTAACAGCATTTCGTTCCTCAACATTTTCCGAATTTTGTTATTAAAGCACGATGAGTCTTTTCCGCCTTTGATCCACTTAGTAGGCGCATACTATTCCGGGTCACGATTTACAGTCTCTTTAAACTTTAGCCATAATTCCTCTATGGCCATAATTCTGGAATTAAATGATTGTATTTTATTGTCTAAGTGAGACGCTGACAACTGCATATCAACTCTCCTAGCGTTCTCGACTGATTTACTGACTTTCGTAACCATAGTCGCTATGATGACATCATGATCACTAATCCCCATCTCTATGCTGACGCCATCGATAAGGTCCTGCCTGTTTGTGCTGGCTGACGAACTAGCTGCTCAACAAAGTTTTCGGAAAACGTGTTCAAAAGTCCTTCACAAGACTGTCTGTCTGCACGACCTGCAGTGAATATATAGACGTCCCAGTCTATACTCGGTAGGTTAAGGTCACCGCCAGCTAGTGTCGCGTGATCTGCATATTTATGCAATGCTGATTCTTTGCATGGCTCCACATCTGTCCCAGCGGAGTCAGGTGCGTGGTAAAAACATCCAACAACTGATATGGTTTCACCTAGTCCTGTTATGTGCGACCACGTAACTTCACTATTGCACTCAAATTCAACCTCAGTAAAGAGAATATTTTTTGTCAACTGCAATAAACACTTCCCCTCCTACGGCGTCGAATATGTCTTTCCGATAAACATTCCAAGACTCGCTAAATATCTCAGAGTTTTTTTACTTTGGGTCTTAGCCAGCTCTCAATTCAAGAATAATTTGAGGCTGAGAACGTTCATGGAGGAGAGCAAATTTGGGAACTGTGGTGTCACCGCCAGACGCCACACTTGCTAGGTGGTAGATTAAATCGGCCGCGGTCCATTTAGTACATGTCGGACCCGCGTGTCGCCACTGTGTAATCGCAGACCTAGCGCCACCACAAGGCAGGTCTCGTGATACGAACAAGCACTCGCCCCAGTTGTACGGACGACCTAGCTAGCGACTAGATGTACGAAGCCTTTCTCTCTCATTAGCCGAGAGACAGAATAGCCTTCAGCTAAGTTAATGGCTACGAACTAGCAAGGCGCCATTAGCCTTACAGTGATTGTAATTAAAGTCTCCTGTGTATCGTCAAGAGCGATGTACCACAATGATTGATTAAAGATAAGTATTAATCCAGCTACGTACTTTTCTTCATAGCATTAATTACGTAGCCTGTTCCAGTACTTCACGCCCATCTGCATTAGTCTAGCGTGCATTTTCAGCCATCTCGATCTACAAGGTGTTGGCCCAGCTGCCAACACATCACATGGCGATGAGTCTACAAAGGATCTTGTGTTTTACTTTGCCCTAATTTATGTGTGTCATGGCTTCACCACATTCTCCAGATGTACTGTCCGAATTTTATCGCTTGCAGAATCAGCAGACGCAGGCGTTATTGGATGCCCTTGGACAGCTCGTACAGGGTCAACGTGCCATTCAAACCGATGCGGCCGCCGCCGCTTCACCGGTACCGCAGCCACAACCTGCCGTTGCACCACCATTTCGAAGTTTTGATGAAACCCACGAGACTTGGCGGGAATGGTCCCGCCAGTTTGCCTTCCACCTCGCCGCCTACAGAATTCAAGGTAATGAGCGGCAGCCGTTTTTGCTTTCTTGTGTCGGTGTGTCCACCTACCGTGTGATAGTGAAATTGTTTCCCCGACACAACGTAGCAACTCTGTCTTACGAGGAAATTTTGTCTGCTTTAGATGCCTATTTCAAAGAAACAGTTAATGTGGTTGCAAAACGGTATACGTTCTTTCGTACAAAACGTACGGCCGGTCAAACTAATAGGGAGTGGGTAGCAACATTGCAAGGACTTACTAGGGAGTGTTCTTTTGACTGTGGCTGTGGTCTTTCTTATTCAGATACAATGGTACGTGATGCAATTGCACAGAACGTTTCTGATGTTCGCATACGGGAGCAAATATTGAAACTAGTTAATCCCTCCCTTCAACAAGTGATCGACATATTAGATAGACAAGACACACTTGACTGTGCTCAGGAATCTTTTGAAACTTCGCCAGCAGTGTGTAACATTAACCGGCCCGCCGGGCGAGCTGCGCGGCCCGGTCAACTGCCCTCGCGCACACAAACGCAGCTGCCGCCGCGTTATAAACCAGGTGTGCCGCGCCAGCCCATAAATGCAGTGAAATCGTGCCCGCGGTGTGCTACTAGACATTCGCGTGAACATTGCCCGTCACGCCAAGCTTTTTGCTTTTTCTGCAATAGGAAAGGACATGTTCAAAGTGTTTGCCAGAAAAAGCTCCGATCAGACAATCACAATCATTCCAGGCCCTTTGCTTTGCGCCGGAATCGAACCAAGGACACTCAGGATCGTGGACCTTCGCCCATGGACATTCATGTAGTTAATTCCGATTCGTCCAGTGCCACTTTCTCTAACAGTGACTGTGTTCGTCCCACACAAACTGTGCGTCGACGTCGCCGGAAATCACGTCAATTAGCAAGTGATTCTGTACCAGTGTCTATTCCTATTGCACAAAACAGTCGCTCTTGTCGTCAGCAGGACAATAAACTTTTTGTGGACTTAGACTTTGAAGGCAAAGTGATACCATTCCAGCTCGATACCGGAGCTGCAGTTTCATTGCTCAATCACGACACGTACAAACAACTGGGCGCACCTCCGTTGTGTGCCGCAAATGTTAAGCTCACTACATATTCCGGACAGACACTTCCTGTGTTAGGACAGTGCACTCTTCTTGCAACATACAAGGGACAAACAAAACTTGTGTCGTTTTACGTTCTTCGTTCTTCTTCTGCAGTGAACTTGTTTGGCTTAGATTTATTTCAGTTGTTTAACATGTCTATTGTAAATCAGATCCTATCAGTCAATCAGACTGTGCCTTCAGACAGTGTTTCTCGCTTATGTGACGAATTTGCAGACATTTTTACACCGGGCTTAGGTTGCGCTAAAAACTATGAAGCATATTTGGAACTGAAGGTCAACGCGCAACCGAAATTTTTCAGAGCGTGCAATGTTCCCCACGCATTGCGTGATGAGGTCGCAAGAACATTAAACGATCTAGAATCACAGGGTGTAATTGAACGTGTGCAAGCTTCTCTCTGGGCCTCACCGTTAGTAATTTTGTCAAAACCTTCCGGCAACTTGAGACTTTGCGTGGACTTCAAGGCCACAGTGAATCCACAACTAGTGACTGCTACTTTTCCTTTGCCCCGCCCGGAAGATCTTTTTGCTGAACTGTGCCCGGGAAAATATTTTTCGAAGTTGGATCTAGCCGATGCGTACTTGCAAATACCTGTGGACGACGAATCCCAGCGCGTATTGGTGGTTAACACGCATCTTGGATTGTACAGGTTCAAAAGACTGCCATTCGGGTGTGCATCCGCCCCTGCATTGTTTCAGCAGTATTTACAAACTATTTGTGCGTCGGTCCCTACTGCAGCAAACTATCTGGACGATATAGTGATCTCCGGACTGACAGAAGAAGATCATCTTGCGAACCTACGAACGTTATTTCAGGTCTTGCGACACAATGGTCTTCGCTTGAGGAAGGACAAATGTGTGTTTTTTGCTCGTGACTTACCATACCTGGGCCATGTCATCAATGCCCAAGGCATACATCCGAGTCCAGAGCACCTCCGTGCCATACAAGATTTACCTTCTCCTCGCAATGTGAAACAGCTACAGAGTGTGTTGGGTAAAATTAACTATTATCACAAATATATGCGCAATGCCTCTTCCATTTCAGCTCCGCTTCATCGCTTATGCCGTAAAGGTGTTCCGTTCGTCTGGACGACGGAATGCGAACGCGCCTTTGGCCAGTTGAAATCGGCGTTGCTTTCTAATACTTGCCTCACGCCTTTCGATCCCCAGAAAACCCTTTTGTTGATGGTAGATGCATCGGATTTCGGGATCGGTGCTGTGCTTGCGCACAAAGTTGGCTCCCATGATCGCCCTATTGCCTTTGCGTCCAAATTGCTCTCGTCTGCGCAAAGAAATTACTCGCAGATAGAGAAAGAAGCTTTGGCTCTCGTGTTTGGTGTTACTAAGTTCCATGATTTCTTGTATGGTCGTCACTTCACCATCATCACAGACCACAAACCTTTGACATCGCTTTTTCATCCGAACAAGCCTGTACCTCCGCGTACAGCGCAGAAATTCATTCGCTGGTCTATTTTCCTCTCGCAGTACCGCTACGATATCTTGTATCGGTCCACTGCTAAGCACGGAAACGCCGATTTTTTGCTCACAAGGAGAGACTTTTTGTTCGACGTGGTGTTTTGTTGTTGCGTTCTGATAATGATCAGTCAAGAGTCGTGGTCCCACGTTCGTTACAGTCCTCTGTCTTACGGCTTCTTCACCAAGGACATTGGGGTATAGTGCGAACGAAACAACTAGCTCGTCAGCACTGCACTTGGTTCGGAATCGATGCTGCGATTACGAATATGTGTTCTTCTTGCATGGCGTGTGCCGAACAACAATCCGCACCGCCGCGGAAAGTCTTTGCATGGCCGAAAGCCACTTCCCCTTGGCAACGCTTGCACATTGATTTTGCTGGTACATTCTGGAATGCTCGATGGTTGGTTCTGGTCGACTCCTTCAGTAATTTTCCATTTGTTGTCCGGATGTCTTCCACGACGTCCTCCGCCACCATCCAATCCTTGTCTGCTATCTTTTGTATTGAAGGTCTTCCACAGACTATTGTTTCCGACAATGACCCACAATTC
Organism: Schistocerca piceifrons; assembly: GCF_021461385.2. Taxonomy (NCBI): domain Eukaryota; kingdom Metazoa; phylum Arthropoda; class Insecta; order Orthoptera; family Acrididae; genus Schistocerca; species Schistocerca piceifrons. The sequence continues at coordinate 2,185,329 of NW_025728455.1, read as the reverse complement.
ATGTCCGCAGAATTTCAGTCATTCTGCCAGGCCAATGGTATTCAACATCTGACATCCGCGCCGTTTTCGCCTCAGTCCAACGGTGCCGCTGAACGATTGGTCCGGACTTTCAAGTCACAGATGTTGAAATTGAAAGAGTCGCATTCTCGGGAGGACGCATTGTTGCTCTTTTTGTCTTCGTATCGCTCTCAGCCCCGAGATGGTCGCTCGCCGGCTGAGTTGCTCCATGGTCGTCCTCATCGCACCTTGATGTCTTTGCTGCATCCGCCGCATCAGGTTCCTGTGCAGCGGCAGACTCCTGCTTTTGCTCCAGGCGACGTTGTATTTTATCGCAACTATCGCGGTTCACGGCGTTGGCTCGCAGGGCGCATTCTTCGCTGCCTCGGCCGCGCGATGTATTTGGTTTTGGGGGCCTCTGGTGAGGTGCGTCGGCATCTCAATCAGCTGCGCCTCTGTCGTCGCACGGGTTCTGCCGCTCCCCGTCTGCTTTCAGCAACGGTGCCGTCCGGTCAGCGCCCTGGGGACCCATCTACTGGCTCGCCTCATCCCCAGGTGTTACCGACAATGCCTTCCATTTTGCCCCATGGCGGCGCGCCGCCGCAGCAGCCGCCGCCGCCGCCGCCGCCGCAGCCGCCGGTACTCCCGCCGGCGCCGCCCGCATTCGACGCTTCGCTGCAGCCACCATGCGCCTCCCAGGGTCACGCGCCGCCGATCGCTTCCCGTGACCAGCTGTCCTCCGCCATGGAACTCCCGCCCGCTCCGGACCACATGACGTCATCGTGCGTCGGCTACCCCGACGCAATGGAGGTCGACCCTTCGGCCCCTCCTGTTTCTTTACGGGCGCATACACCGCATGTTGACGTGCACCCTGGACTAGGTTTTCAGGCGTTTCCTAGCTCCCCTCGGACCGAATGGCCGGGTGCGGGTGGCACAGTCTCGCCTGTTGTTAGGCTCCCCACCTCATCGCATACGTCAACATGGGGTCCTCCCCACGGCGGGCGGAAGCCTTATCTCACGACCGTTCGCCGATTTGCGGGGGAGGAATGTGGTGTCACCGCCAGACACCACACTTGCTAGGTGGTAGATTAAATCGGCCGCGGTCCATTTAGTACATGTCGGACCCGCGTGTCGCCACTGTCAGTGATCGCAGACCTAGCGCCACCACCAGGCAGGTCTCGAGATACGGACTAGACTCGCCCCCAGTTGTACGGACGACCTAGCTAGCGACTAGATGTATGAAGCCTTTCTCTCTCATTAGCCGAGAGACAGAATAGCCTTCAGCTAAGTTAATGGCTACGAACTAGCAAGGCGCCATTAGCCTTACAGTGATTGTAATTAAAGTCTCCTGTGTATCGTCAAGAGCGATGTACCACAATGATTGATTAAAGATAAGTATTAATCCAGCTACGTACTTTTCTTCATAGCATTAATTACGTAGCCTGTTCCAGTACTTCACGCCCGTCTGCGTTAGTCTAGCGTGCATTTTCAGCCATCTCGATCTACAAGGTGTTGGCCCAGCTGCCGACACATCAGGAACTATGTTACAAATACTTCGAAAGTTGACTGATAAAAGTTTCAGAGTCGAACTGACTTTACTCTGAAAGCTATCTGATTTCCCTAAATGTGTACCAACTGGCGAGTGTTCATGAGAGTACCTCAAACTACTGGCTACCCTGAAACCCCCCATGTGCACTCCACAAGTACTCTGCTATCCGATCAGCTGCTTCCTTTGTGTAGTGCACCCCTGTCTTGAAATCTACCCATCTCCGATTTTCAGTTCACCTTCCCAACCACTGTTACCTTCATTCCCACTGCCTGACACAATATCGATGGTTTTATCCCGTCACACTATCTGCATGTCTCTGTACACAGTGAACCGGTAACCCACTCACAATCCTGATGACAGATGTGGAGTAGCAAACCAAAAATCCCCACACAAGAAACATTGTGAAGTAACAATACCGTTCCTCAAAAACAGCTCCAGTTGGCTACAAATCATGTTCAATCATCCTGCATAATACTTTATCCTGAGTGTGTATTTTACCACCCCGGCCGTGATCTGTCCTACTGCCTGTCTCCGTCCGAGAAATCCTATAGCACATAATTTCGTTCCTCACACTGACCACTGCCTCTCCACAGCTGTTTACCCACATCAATTCCCATGATGAACTTAACTGTAGATGTCAGATGATCACCTTCATTTCAAAAGACCTAGTCCATTTCCCAGACACACTCATCGTAAAGTAGCTCCCCTACCGACGTCTTCAGATATAACTGCAAAAGTCTTTCATCTAATTGATAGCAATCACGACTGAGTCTAATTGTCCATCCTAATCCATGTTCTCCATCTCCATAGCTACCTCACAATAAGCCACCTAAAAGAATCCAACAACAAAGCCACAAGACCTGGGGTGCCTGCTGGGAGCTTGCCCATTCCCACACAGGAAGCCACCTGGTCACCCTCCATAGTGCCAACATATCTCCTACAACACTCCATTCCACGGCCCCATATGTCAACCACTCGAGAGACTATTCCGCTTTCCTCCCGCTCGCAACCTCCAGTATTTACGCTCTATGCTACGGACTGATTTAAACACACCAACCACAGGACAAAATATAAGAACGATGGCTATCCGCTTCCTTCCCTCATCGCTGCTTAAATTATTCCTCCATCTATTGAGATGAACATGACTTGTGGCCTTTTTTCCTCACCGACTGGATGCCAGTATCTGGACTAGAGTCGCTACTACATGGTATTACCGTAATTTCTCCCGAAGTGGTTTTTTGTTTTCCTTTTTTTTGTCCCGAATTAGACGAGGACACACTCACTTTTCGTGTCAGGTTCCACATCATTGTTTCCACAAATTATGAAAACTTCGGAAGTATCTGTAACCATCAATACTTTCTCTAGTAAATGCAGTAACATCGTTTATTGTGTCAGTTTTTTCCGCTGGTCTGTTACGTAATACGTGGCACATTTTATGACACAATACGAATCAAAAAATCGAAGACTAAAAGAAGTCAAAAACCTTTGTAAATCACGAGTATCTTTAACCATGTCCTTCACTACAGTCTCTTAGTGCTAGTTCTTTACTCCATTTTCAATTAAATGACCCCTGTGTTTTCTATAACTTTAATGAATACTTCCATGGATGAAAGTGAGATAAACTCCAATAAACCATAGTGAATACGACAGACATTTGAGTGTACACTGGCTTATACCTGAGTATCAAGTCCCCTGGCTCGTCCTTGTCTTCTTCCACCTCGTAGTGCTCCACCTGTTTGCTGGCTAATTGCAAGTCCTGTAACCATCCGGTTAATTTCGTGCGCAGCATTTCTTTCACACGTTCCATGTCCTTAATCCAACCGTGGAGTTGCTGATCACTCGTGTGGTTACCGTGAGACACACAGAAAATAGTTCAAATTACTTTCATAACATCCACAAGCAGCAGCCTGTCTTAATATACAGTTACATGTAGCACTATTACATGACACTGAAATTACTGCCAGCGCATGAGTGTAGTACATTCAGTTTTGTACAGGCATAAAAACATTAATGCACAGCAGATGCCTGGTGGGGTTTTATTAAATAAATACATTTCTCAAACTGTGACATCAGATAAGACAGGTGCAGATATTTCTTGGTAGTTGACATTACAGACGTCTGAATGTATGAGTGTATACTCCCGTGACGATGTATCCAACTGAAATGTTCTGGAGCTGCCAGCAGCGTCGAGTTCCTACGTGTAAAGCCACATGGCGTGGCTGGAGCTCTGACGAGATTCTATTCAAACTTTTGAACGATTTTCGAAAATAGAATGGCCAGACTGTTGACAAATCCGTCAAAATCCTACTCGTTACCAACGCTGTGAGAAACCTGAACACATGTTATGACCTTCTACAAACGCAACGATAGACATCAGCCGCTCCATATCTGAAACATTATCTGAGGTAATTGTGCACACACGAAATGTCAGTTTGACTCAAAATGTTGTAGCGTTTGTCTGTTGCCTGGCTGATCGCTTTTGCCGAAAATTTGCGTTTGTAGCTCGTCGTCTAACACGATGTCGTCTGTATCTGAACACGTCTCGAATATTGCAGATTTTAAGGAATGTATTGACTGTCCGAGTGTTAAGATCATTTTTTCTGGACCATTTTCGGGTACGAAGCTCACATTTGTGTCACATATTAAGGTCTATGTTACTTTGGCGTTGTAAAAATCGTAAGCTTCTAAGTCAATGCAATAAAGATACGGCCATTTAAATTATATATTTTGATACTCGAAACATCACTCATAAAATCAATATGGTGCTCCCTGTTGATTTAGAATCATGACATTTTGAAAGAAGCCAGATTTCACAGTGCAAATAAATGAAAAAAATCTTAAAATCCATAATTGGTAACTATATAACTCTAGAAAATACTTTTCGTATTATTTTTTAACAGTCTGTCTATTTGTCTGTCCATCTGTTGGGAATCTTTTTCTCTGGATACGTTGTGGGTATCATGTTCAAATTATGTCACATACAAAGGTATACGGACCCTTGGCGGCGTAAAATCTGTAAGCTTATAACTGACTCCAGTCAACAGATACGGCCGTTTATGTCTCGTGTTTTGATAATCGAAAAGTCAGTCATCGAAACCTATAGGGTGCTCTCCATTGACTTGGAATCGTGAGATTTGGCAACAACTAAGTTTTCCGGTACAAGTAAAGCAAAAAATCTGAAACTTGTTAACTTGTAATTATATCACATAAAAATGTCGTTTTCGATTTGGACATACATTGTATTCATGACCTGTTGAAAGTATAACATACGAACATTACTGCATCCAAACATAAAATGTATGTTGTATTCATGATTTAGTACGTAAACGGAAATGTGTTATTAAATCTTCTCTCCCTACATACATAAACTAAAGTCCTATGCTTGCTTGTTCTTGTTTGTTTGGGGTGGGCTGAGGAAATAACGTAGAATTTCTGAATCGATCTTGGTATTTCTGGGACCAGTATCTTGCCAGTAAAGCTACAAAGTGTCGATAACAGGCAAAAATTGTTGGGAATCTCGATTCCCAGGATGGGGAGTTTGTACAGAACCCTTAGTGCGTGAGTTCCGCTCGCACTTTTCCATTCTGTTTTCCTTTCTTCTATCTACCCTAGCATCACCCAGTATGTTGTTCTGGAAGGTGAGTGCTCACCACAGACATGGGTGCCGTCGGGAGTGTCTGAGGGAAGTGGGACAGAACTGCTCTCGTTCTCTGTACGTGGGGTCCCCAATCCTTTTGGGTCACACTGAAACAGGTGACAGTGGTTCCACAATAGATTATATTGAGATAGGGAACCAACACTCGAAAGTGCATATTTATTGTGTTAAGGACATACACAGCATACACCACCGAACAACAATGTAGCTCATAGCAATTCTTCAAAGCAACGACTGTCAGTCTGAATGAATGCATGTATTGCAGTGATGCCTGCAGCTCTTCACACTCTGGGAAAGATCTCGGGTGTCCGTTGTGCACTCGAACAGTAGCAGCTGATAAACAGTGTAGACACCTGACCACCAAACGGACCTACTGTGCACAACTCGGCTCGTAGCACTCAAGCACCGCAGTGGCGCATTAACCTGTGCCGCAAGCACACCACTGACCCTGCTGTCAGCTGTCCATTGCATCAGATAGCTTGTGTCGTGTTCATGGTGAGGTGTGTTGCTGTGTACAGCGCACAATGAGTAATCAAAGATGAAATGTGCAAGCACTGCAACGAACGGATTTTGAGCCCTATGTCTGCTTGTGTCAATCCAGTGTCTTTCACAGCGCTGTACTGTCCAACTTCATACAGTTTGTATTGTTTGTGGATGAGGCCTCATTCATCGGTGATGTTGTTTTCAAAAGCCAAACAGGCAGATCTAGAATGAGGACAACACCCACGCCACCCATATCGGAGGCCAACAGCAAAGATTCTCAGTCAAGGTATTTTAGGGCATTATCCAAGATCATTCCACTTTAATGTTAATGTTTGCAAGCACCAAGCACCAGAAGAATACACTCATTGTAGGACTGGAAAGGGGGGGTCCCCTCTGATGGCCATTGCGATCTTACAACCCTGGACTTCATTATCTGAGGTTATGCCAAGATGTAGGTGTACGAAACACCTGTAGATACAGCTGAAGACCTGCTTGCCAGGGTCCAAGCTGCCCGCCTCCTGGTACAACATTGTTGCTCACGGGCGAGGCCTCCACGACGAGTGCGGCCGCTTCATGTTTAAAGATGATTAAAGGTGTGGCTGTTGTCACACGCATCGACTCAGTCTGTGTTTCGGCAAGTTTCTACACAGTTGTCACTTCTGCCCAGCTGCTCAGAACAATAAAGTGTGACATGTCTTGGAAGACAGTAGCGTGATTGACTCGATTCCACTATCGCAGTAGCCGCCACGATACAGGAATGACCTGTGAGGATATGCTGACGTCACTCCGAAACTGTGATCACAGAGAGAGCGTCATGCACGTCAAAGGTGGTGAGGTGGTGGTGTGAATGTGGGATATTTTCAAGAACACTGCCATCCTGAATTTGGAATCATTCAAGTGTATGTCAGTCAGACACCTTAGGCAAGAGTACGGTGGTGGAGAGAAAAACGGATTTACTTGTGTTGCAGATATGTGCAAATATTATTTTCTTAATAAAACTTTTGTACTTGTTTAGATACTCCCGAGCTCATTTTTTACAGTTCTTTTGTCAGCTGTGTTTATTTACCAGCTGACGTCTACACTCTTTTTGGAGAACTGTCGAGATGATTTCCCAAGTTTCTGCAATGTGTCGCTCAAAAGTAGCCGATCAGCAGCTACTTGCAGCCAGCATATTCCATTTCGTGCGTTTCTGTCACAGCACAATCCCACTCGTTTAATATGTGGAAGTTCTTCTTCTTACGAGAAATAAACCCGTTTGTGCTGCCTTGCGTCCACGCTTGGTAAGTAGTGAGAGTAGTAGCAAGTTGAGAGAGGCGTGTTCAAATGTGTACCAACACGCTGGGCACTGTCGCAATGTGCTATGTGTGAGTAATGTTAGTGGGGAGAGAAGAAGCGTGATGGATTGCCACTTGAATTGCTGATCAGCGCACGCTGCGTGGCTGAAGGGGTTTGTAAACAGCCCTGCGGAGGGCGACCCGAGTCTTGCTCTCTCTCCGACTGCCAGCCAGCCCTGATATCGGAGTCAAGCGCTCGTGCGGTATGCGTGACGACCATGGTGACTGCAGTCATCGCCACGCACGTTGGATAACAATGATGACGCCGCACTGTTGTCACTGTTTACCGACGACGGTGTGACGTCATTCATCATGGTCACCTTGGCTGAGGATGAAAGCAAGTATACATATTTTCTATAGTGTTTTTGTTTATACACTACTGGCCATTAAAATTGCTACACCACGAAGACGATGTGTTACAGACGCGAAATTTAACCGACAGGAAGAAGATGCTGTGATACGCAAATGATTAGCTTTTGAGAGCATTCACACAAGGTTGGCCCCAGTGGCGACACCTACAACGTGCTGACATGAGCAAAGTTTCCAACCGATGTCTCATACACAAACAGCAGTTGACCGGCGTTGCCTGGTGAAACGTTGTTGTGATGCCTCGTGTAAGGAGGAGAAATGCGCACCATCACGTTTCCGACTTTGATAACGGTCCGATTGTTGCCTATCGCGATTGCGGTTTGTCGTATCGCGACATTGCTGCTCGCTTTGGTCGAGATCCAATGACTGTTAGCAGAATATGGAATCGGTGGGTTCTGGAAGGTAATACGGAACGCCGTGCTGTATCCCGACGGCCTCGTATCACTAGCAGTCGAGATGACAGGCATCTTATCCGCATGGCTGTAATGGATCGTGCAGCCATGTCCAGATGGGGACATTTGCAAGACAACAATCATCTGCACGAACAGTTTGATGACGTTTGCAGCAGCATGGACTATCAGCTCGGACACCGTGGCTGCGGTTACCCTTGACGCTGCATCATACACAGGAGCGCCTGCTATGGTGTAGTCAAAGACGAACCTGGGTGCACGAATGGCAAAACGTCACTTTTTCGGATGACTCCAGGTTCTGTTTACAGCATCATGATGGTCGCATCCGTGTTTGGCGACATCGCGGTGAACGCACATTGGAAGCGTGTATTCGTCATCGCCATACTGGCGTAACACCCGGAGTGATCGTATGGGGTGCCATTGGTTACACGTCTCGGTCACCTCTTGTTCGCATTGACGGCACTTTGAACTGTGGACGCTACATTTCAGATGTGTTACGACCCGTGGCTCGATCCCTGCGAAACACTACATTTCATCAGGATAATGCACGACCGCATGTTGCAGGTCCTGTGCGGGCCTTTCTGGATACAGAAATTATTCTACTGCTGCCCTGGCCAGCACATTCTCTAGATCTGTCACCAATTGAAAACGTCTGGTCAACGGTGGCCGAGCAACTGGCTCGTCACAATACGCCAGTCACTACTCTCGATGAACTGTGGTATCGCGTTGAGGCTGCATGGGCAGCTGTACCTGTACACGCCATCAAAGCTCTGTTTGACTCAATGCCCAGCCGTATCAACGCCGTTATTACGGCCAGAGGTGATTGTTCTGGGTACTCATTTCTCAGGATCTCTGAACCCAAATTGCGTGAAAACGTAATCACATGTCAGTTCTAGAATAATATATTTGTCCAATGAATACCCGTTTATGATCTGAATTTCTTCTTGGTGTAGCAATTTTAATCGCCAGTAGTGTAAGTGATTGTTATGGGTTCTACCTCTTCTTTTCTAGGTGCGAGCAGGCGTTACTCGCGGTGGGATCTGAACCCAGCAGCTGATAATGATGATGACGATGTCTAGGGAACGACTTCGATTGTTCAGAGGTAGATATCGCCTATTCTACAGTATTTAATTTTTTGTTGTTATTTTTGAGATTCTCTTGTTTGTAGATGTGCTCAATGCGAATATCGTTTTGACACTACTACCAGCTACTAGTGCTTTTGCACCTGTGTTTTCGTTTGGGTTTCTTCATAATATCTTAGACATATTCCCCTACCGACGTCATACACCTCTTCTAGTTCCCTTGCTGGATATGCCCTTAATGACAAACATGCCCACTGATGATGAGTTGTTGGAAGTATGTTCCAGTAATGAACACAACAACAGTTTTACCTGTAAGTACTCAGAATTTATTATTATTATTATACGAATACGGATTTTTATTTCTCCTTCCTTAGATACTTATCAACTGCGTCTCTTTCTCCTTCTCGTGTGCAGAGTTATTAGGAGTTCGACGTGTCGTTGAGGGGAAGAGCATTGTCCAAGTTAGGGGGATAGCTGTCGTGACATCATGGGATGAGTCGATACCACAGCGGTCATACTGAGTCACTTTTCTGAGGTGCAGGAAAGGGAGTCCTGTAAGACACTCAGCTGTATATACTACCTTGATTTATATTCATAAGATTTTGATCAACTTATTGTGGGGTCCAGTTACATCTCTCTTCAGAAGTATATATTGCTAAAAAAAAGCATGTCCTAATGCCCAGAATCATGATGAGAGTTTAAATTGATTTCCATAGTTGCTTCTCGCTAGCGATAGAAATTACCCGAAAAATACAGGGAATACAACAAACACCAGATGTCCCCTGACGTTCTAATTTCTGGTTTATGGCCGGATGTAGGAAAGCCATAAGAAGAAGGCAAACATTAACACACTGTGTGGCACATCGACAAAGAAGTCAAGTGTAAATTAGGTGGATCAAATGCATGTTCCACCTACGTTCCTCTGAAATGAAAACAAAAAAGGTGCAAGATATTTTTGCTGTAGATGTCTCAAGTCGTTTACCAAGATCATGTATCTTGAAAGACACCTGATTGACTGCTAGAGCCAGGAAACAATAGGTGTGGAAATGCTTATCAAGGATAAACGGTTCTCGAAGTTTAAGAATGCCTCTCACCAACACTTCTGTCCCTTCGTCGTTTACGTCGATTTAGAGCGCCTCCTAGCTCCTGTGGTACAATGTGAACGTGGTGCCTCCGCCTCCCATATCACTGTCACAAAATGATGCATACGATATGTGGCTACCCATCAAGTTCTGTGCACTAAAATTAAAATCTTATGTCAAGGGGAAAGGGCGAGATGGCTGCTCACTGAGCTTGAAAGTCTTATCCGGGATGTTTATAACATTTATAGTGAAAACGTCCTCATGACCAACGTGAAGGAAATGATGCACTGTACAAGCAGGCAGCTGATCGTTATACCTGGGGACTGTGACTGGACAGAGGTGAGGAAGCTCCCTGTAGAGACTGTGGCCACGTAACGGGGAAGTCCCAGAGTGCAGCTGACAACCCATGTAACTGTAAGTACCAACTGCCACAGCACACAGCCATCTTTTCCACAATTTCAGTGAGCATGATGCCCACTTTCTAGTTCAGCACTTTGACGAGTCTGGGTAGTAGGATGATGAGATCAGTGTCATTGCTGACACCGTTCACAAATATATGCCGCTTCAAAGAGGATCACACCACTTCCTGGATTCACAACGCTTCATGCTCACGTCTCTTTAGAAATTTGCTGAACCAACGCGTCCTGGAGATATTCTTAGCAAAGGGAGCCACATATCTCGATGATGTAGAGTTTCAAGAGTTTCAACTTGTGACGGAGAAGGGGTCTTTCCATACGAATATCTGGATTCTCTAGTAAACTAAGAGGCATTTCCATAATGAATGGAAAGAACGGGCACTTGGTGAATGAACAGCAGGACTTCGGCATCTCTGATTTATCAGAACATGTAAAATGATGAACGCCAATGTATATTTGACCACCAACATCTTCGAGAAGTTCTGTAGCATATGGCTGAGATTTCTTGGGATGCCATGTTAAGAAAGACACAAGCCAGCATCGAATTCTTGACCAACGTTGAGATGGTTGTCTTCCTGGAACATGAGATTCACTAGTGACTTTGCCGATGTGTGAGCAGGTACGCCAAGGCAAATAACCTGCAAATGTTCGAGGGAGAGTACAGGTTGTCTGACGATTTCAGTTTCATCCTTTACCTGGATGTAAACTGTCTCTACAGGCAAACCATGCAACAAAGTGTACCTTTTCAAGGGCTCTCATGGATGTCCAAAGGTGAAATCACCAGACTGAGGAAAGAGATCAAATATGTGGCTGCTGACGCTGGTGAGGGATATGTCCTAGAGGTAGAGCTGGACTATCCCACAAGTCTGCATGACAGACACGGTGATTTGCACAGCCTGAAAGACTTTCACGTTCAGGGACCTCAACAGGTGCCTCCTCTCCGGCATTGGCGCTGCGCCACAAATGCTTATCAGGAGACCTTTCGATCGAGGTTATATACTGAGGTATATACTGCAATTCCAGCTGGAAGCAGGGGTGTCCTATCGCGATCACAAGTGGTTCATCGGGGGGCATAGGTGTGGAAATCTGCTGCACCCAGACTATTTACTGATGTGTCTGGATGGGCTTATTTGTTAGTAAAAAGATAAAAAGGTGTTCCACTTGACTGGGTGTGTGTGGAATAGTTTGATGAACTGTTTGACACAGTTCTGACTGCATGTTTGAGATTATGAATATTTCATTGCACACTGTGTGCGTCCATGTGTGTGTGTGTGTGTGTGTGTGTGTGTGTCTGAGAGAGAGAGAGAGAGAGAGAGAGAGAGAGAGAGAGACAGAGTATATATTTCGTGTGGAACATGTACAATATGCATCCGTGTAAAGAAAGTATTTTATATGTTTATGGTGCGTGTGTGTGTGTGTGTGTGTGTGTGTGTGTGTGTGTGTGTGTGTTGTTTTTGTGCTGCCATTGCTGTTGCTGTTCTAAGTATGTACACACTCAAAACTTCTCTCTCTCTCTCTCTGTGGTACTAACAAGTGTTTAATAGATATTGGAAATTAAAAGTATGTTCACAATGAAAACTTCTGTCTCTCTCTCTCTCTCTCTCTCTCTCTCTCTCTCTCTCTGTTACTAATAAGTGTTTCATAGATATTGGAAATTAAAAAATTACCTTATTCACAAAAGAATGTGTATATTGTAACAAATATGAATCAATTACGAAATAACAAAACTGTTAGGTATATCACAAATACGAGAAAAAATCGAAATTAAAAAACTTTCAGTTGTTTTCGCAATGCAGTTGTTCTTCTTCTTCATATTTTTTTAATAAAATACCTCTTTAAGACTATCAGTTTTATATTGATGGGAGGTGCCAGAGAAAAAAGAAATCCTTTTCGAATACAATATTTTTTAAATTTACCTACATACATGGCCGACCAGTTTTAGGCGATACAATCTGGAACCGCGCGACTGCTACGGTCGCATGTTCGAATACTGCCTCGGGCATGGATGTGTGTGATGTCTTTAGGTTAGTTAGGTTTAAATAGTTCCACGTTCTAGGGGACTGATGACCTCACAATTTAAGTCCCATAGTGCTCAGAGCCATTTCAACTATTCTGAACATACATACATACATATTTGTACACAGTATTATGTGAGAGCCCAGTTACCAGGGGCACAGGGTCAAAATCGTGAGCTGCCTCGTTACCTGGGCCACAGCACGCTTTGCCGTACTACTCTGCAGGGCTGTAGTGAAGAACCACGAGAGGAATTATCTCGAATACGAATACCTCAAGACTACTGCAGCTGTCTGAAGACTTAAGTTTCAATGAGAAAGCAAAGTGTGTCTTTAAATGGAATCTATCTGTACAACATTGGTTTCACTGAATAACTTTTCGCAATTACACTTTTCCTAAGCAGGTGCAGTGTATCATCAACGAAGCGTAACTGCACCGCAAATGTAATAAAGAAGTCGTACTTTAAATGTTCTCGCAAGCTGTGAGGTACTAACTCTACAAAATATTGGATACGTATCAGGTAAATTGCCTTTGCTACAGTGAAATGCATGGATGATGGTAACGAAAACAAGATGCAATGACAGGACATGATACGATGTAGGCAGAAACCATTCTTGAATACGGAACCTGCAACTATCAATCTTTGAAATTACCATCCAGCAAACATCCGTAATATTTATACGAAAAAGATTTAATCTACTCAGAACCTTTTCAGTTCACTAAGGTATCGCCTAATTCTCTTCTCAAAGGATCCAAAATGAGGCTCACACGATATTTTAGGGACTGGCACGTTGCTACATACGCCACAAAAAGTTACACAAAGACACAGATCATACTGCGTCCTTTTACTTGCCATGTATACTACTGTCGGAATGCAAACAGTCATAATGCACAGTGGCCATTCTATGTGTTAAGGCTGGGTTGTTTGGGGAAGGAGACCAGACAGCGAGGTCATCGGTCTCATCGGATTAGAGAAGGATGGGGAAGGAAGTCGGCCGTGCCCTAAATCAGAATGGCCGGACACGGGATTGAACCGTCGTCCTCCCGAATGCGAGTCCAGTGTATGTGTTAAGACCACATAGCTGTTATTCTCGGTAGTGGGAAAATCACTGGTGGTAGTGTTCATAAATCATAGACAGAGAATTCAGACTCGATAATGGTTCGAGTTAGGCCACGAGACATGTGCAGAAAGGATAACGACTGAGATGAATGCTCTAAGAAAGCAGCATCCGGTTTCAGGTTAGTCTGACAGACGTTTTCTTTGGCCTTGACATATTCATAAAATGTTCTGGTTGTGACTGTAGTAGCACAGTGCCTTTAACAAAGCCACTCGCAGACGCAACACGCGCTACCTGGTGGACCCCAGCTGCAGGGTTTCGTTATTGACGCGCGTCCTCTGTGGCTGCGGCGGCTGGGGCATTGCCGTGTCACACGGACAGTGCTGGCTGGCAGTGGTGAGCACAGGGGGTCACCAATGGCGTCGGGCCACAAGTGTCAGCTGCGCTATCGTCTGGTCATGGAGTCCTGGGAAATGGTCACGTGAATGTTAAGGTGGGAAGAGTTTGAGCAGTTGTCTCGAAATGTATGAATTATGTGGTACGTATACAGGTTAATAAGGAGATTTGAAGTTGACGAACCTCCATGTTGAGCAGAAGTAATTTTATAGGCCTTCAATATGGAGTAGAGATTCTTAGGAAGAGAAGATGCTGATGGAAACTTGAAATGCCACACTGAGACTCTAGACCACTCTCGACTAAATATGAAGCTAACATGCTTCAGCTTGTAAAGCAGGACTGTATACAAAGTTATCTGAATCTGTAAGAGAAGTAGCTAGCAAATACGAGAAAAGAAAGATATAGACGGTTTTCTTCCCTATCTCTAACCATTCCGAGCTTAGCCTCCCTGTATCATAGCCCCAAAAGGCTCACAGAAGTAGAGGTTGGTTCAGAATTCTTCCAGATGGTTAGTATTAGAACTCGAGAACGAAAGATAGCTACAGTGTGAAGAAGGTAAACTGGGAAACAGTCTCCAAGAACTGGCCAGATGGTGTGTGTCATTTTCTCACCCCCTGTACGTTATAAGAGGAGGAAAAAACTCCACTTACCATACTTTTGAATGCGAGGGGAACCAACAGCTGTGAGAAGTGCGCCGCACCGTGTGAGAGCAGCTGCGCGAAGTCCCGCAAGTAGCTGGAGAAGCGTTCCCGGAAAACAGCCGCCTGGGCCTGCAGCTCTGCACAAGACGGGAGACGACGGACTGGTGAACAAGCCAGTGGATCAGACTTCTGTAGAAGCACAGCTTTCACTTTCTGCCCCCACAAAGTGTATGCAGGTAGCATTTACCTTTTGAAAGTAGATCAATATACAATGTCAGCAATCGTATGAGTTACAGCATGGACACCTTGACCGGACGTTACAAAGCTCATATTCCAGCGACAAATTTAAAGAGCACATCAAGCAAACAGAGAGGAGTACCATCACCTAACGTAGATCCAGTAATAAAAATTAACCTAATGGTAGAAGTATCAAAATACCTGAAGAAGTGCAAATATACAACTATTTCAAAAATCATCCACACGGCTTGCCCAGCAGTAAGACAGATTTAAGAAATAAGAGATCTTGAGATAAATTCGAGTCTGTTTTATGTGCTAATAATAGAAAGTAACATTAATGAGGATGTATAGTTTGGCTATTTGACTTTGACTTGCTGACAAGCATAGGACGTAACGATTTGCACAGGATCGTGTATATGCTGGTTTTACAATATGAGTAGTCTTTACGACGTTTCCCGTGAGTTGTATGATTTTTATGGAAATGAGGAAGAATTATGTCCACTCATTCACTTTTTTGTAATTAGGGTGTATTTATTTTAACATAAGTAATATACACTCCTGGAAATGGAAAACAGAACACATTGACACCGGTGTGTCAGACCCACCATACTTGCTCCGGACACTGCGAGAGGGCTGTACAAGCAATGATCACACGCACGGCACAGCGGACACACCAGGAACCGCGGTGTTAGCCGTCGAATGGCGCTAGCTGCGCAGCATTTGTGCACCGCCGCCGTCAGTGTCAGCCAGTTTGCCGTGGCATACGGAGCTCCATCGCAGTCTTTAACACTGGTAGCATGCCGCGACAGCGTGGACGTGAACCGTATGTGCAGTTGACGGACTTTGAGCGAGGGCGTATAGTGGGCATGCGGGAGGCCGGGTGGACGTACCGCCGAATTGCTCAACACGTGGGGCGTGAGGTCTCCACAGTACATCGATGTTGTCGCCAGTGGTCGGCGGAAGGTGCACGTGCCCGTCGACCTGGGACCGGACCGCAGCGACGCACGGATGCACGCCAAGACCGTAGGATCCTACGCAGTGCCGTAGGGGACCGCACCGCCACTTCCCAGCAAATTAGGGACACTGTTGCTCCTGGGGTATCGGCGAGGACCATTCGCAACCGTCTCCATGAAGCTGGGCTACGGTCCCGCACACCGTTAGGCCGTCTTTCGCTCACGCCCCAACATCGTGCAGCCCGCCTCCAGTGGTGTCGCGACAGGTGTGAATGGAGGGACGAATGGAGACGTTTCGTCTTCAGCGATGAGAGTCGCTTCTGCCTTGGTGCCAATGATGGTCGTATGCGTGCTTGGCGCCGTGCAGGTGAGCGCCACAATCAGGACTGCATACGACCGAGGCACACAGGGCCAACACCCGGCATCATGGTGTGGGGAGCGATCTCCTACACTGGCCGTACACCACTGGTGATCGTCGAGGGGACACTGAATAGTGCACGGTACATCCAAACCGTCATCGAACCCATAGTTCTACCATTCCTAGACCGGCAAGGGAACTTGCTGTTCCAACAGGACAATGCACGTCCGCATGTATCCCGTGCCACCCAACGTGCTCTAGAAGGTGTAAGTCAACTACCCTGGCCAGCAAGATCTCCGGATCTGTCCCCCATTGAGCATGTTTGGGACTGGATGAAGCGTCGTCTCACGCGGTCTGCACGTCCAGCACGAACGCTGGTCCAACTGAGGCGCCAGGTGGAAATGGCATGGCAAGCCGTTCCACAGGACTACATCCAGCATCTCTACGATCGTCTCCATGGGACAACAGCAGCCTGCATTGCTGCGAAAGGTGGATATACACTGTACTAGTGCCGACATTGTGCATGCTCTGTTGCCTGTGTCTATGTGCCTGTGGTTCTGTCAGTGTGATCATGTGATGTATCTGACCCCAGGAATGTGTCAATAAAGTTTCCCCTTCCTGGGACAATGAATTCACGGTGTTCTTATTTCAATTTCCAGGAGTGTATTTTAATAATTCAGTAAAAAAATGAATAAAGTGTTTTGTAAGTGTAGCTGAAAAAGCCATTCTCGGCCTAAACGTTCTAAGGAGCATGGTAATGTATGACTACATTTGTACTGGTACAGTACCTTACATGTTAACAGTACATTTTACAATTACATGATGATACACATAATGTTCTGTAATTTGTGACAAGTATCCCATCACATGTTTTTATCTCATTTTTGTACTCCTTTTTCTTTTTATTTGTCCAGTAGATCAATTCATGTACGAAAGTTGTTGTGAATACGATGGATACCATATGTACTATTACGCCCTATCATAATAAAGAAATGTCTTATTTTATTTCTTTACATCAAATGATTGTATCGTAAACAGAATGGCAAATTCCGTTAACGAATGTAAACACGATGTTAAGATACTCTGATATAAAACGTTTACTATGGGATGTATAATCACTGCTAAGAACAAAGAAGAAATGATTTGTGAATATGTTCCCCACCAACCGCCTCAGTTGTCATATAAACAACATGAACAGTGGTTTGAGGGGATTCATGCTAGTGAAGTTAACATCAGTAACAATAAATTTACCTTATGCCATAACTATGATCCTTACACTCATCTAAATTGATGTGCACTCTGAGTTAGGAGACTCAACATACAGAGACAACAGTGAGATATGCACACGTCAGAAGATTCGTAAATTTTGACACCTCCAGTGGCCAAATGCAAGTGACGTACAGTTTTTAGCATTGGTTGCAATATAACTGCCTCATGTATGGGATGATAGTGGCGTTCTATACATGCCATCTGCCCTTCACTTTTCGGTTATTGCTGTATACATGTATAAAGGGCATAGGATCGAAACTGTAGTCGTGGAAACAAATAATGTTATAGTTAATAGCAGATACGAGGTCTTTAAGAAAAATACTGCATTATTTTTCGCATTTCGTCCTTATGAGAGCTTATTTTCAGTACAGAAAAGACATTGCTAAAGATGGAGAATCATGTATGTACACGATGTTTATTGCGTTCCTAATGCTACTGGAATTATTCAGCGGCAAATCGCAAAAGAGAAAGTCCAAGGAACGTGCATCTTTACGACTTTGTAAAAAAAACGAATCTTCGGCATGAGGGACTTGAGAGCATCGTACCGACACATTACACTGGCATCTGGCTGTAGGGCAACGACTGCAGAATGTATAGCCACGGGTTGGGGTGGAGACAACAGAGTGCTGAGAAGTTCACCAGCCATCACAGACAGACCGATGTAACCCGGGTTGAGATCTGTGGCTACCACTGACACCACACCACAAGCAGCATAGCATAGGGCGTTCTGTGGTGTTCAGCGGCGGGAGTCGCTTTTGCCTGTGGCGGTCAGGTCGACGCTGCTCTGTCCTCAGGTGGCCTCGTGAGACGTCACGGGAAGCAGCGGCCGTCGAGCTGCCTACCTCTCCAGCCCACAGAAACAAACAGGGGTTAGGAAGACTCATGATCAAATCATGTGGAAGGCATATGGAAGAGTTCTTCGGAATTTCGAAAATTCTTGAGAAATTTGGAAGCCAAATTATTATTCAAATTGGTTCTCGAGATAAACAATCAGTATCTCTGGAAAATATCATTCACATAGTTCTGTATGTCGCAAGGGCACATAAGTGCGAGGACATCCGCACAATTACCTAAAGAGCTCTCACACTCAAGTTGCTGACAAGAATATGTGTATAAGAGGAAAAAGAAGATTGAGGAAGTGTTAGATTACGATCAATTTGGTTTTAGGAAAGGTAAAGGCATCAGAGAAGGACTTCTGGGTTGGCGATTGATGATTAAAGCGAGACTTAAGGAAAATCTAGAAGCGTCTGTAGAATCAAACAAGAGGAAAAAATAGGAAGACCAATAACTGCTCAGATTAGGAAAGGCGAAAGACATACATGTAATCGCCCCTACCATTCGATTTGTACATCGAAGAAGCAATGACAGACATAAACGAGGGGTTCAGAAATGGAATTAAAATTCGTGTTGAAAGGCTATCAATGACAGGAATAGCTGATGTCATTGCAGTTCTCAGTGGAAGGGAGAGGTAACTGTAGGAAGTGTTGAATAGAATGAACAATCAGATGTGTACACTCTATGAATTAAGACTAAACCGAAGAAAGACTAAATGAATGAAGTCTAGCAGAAATGGGATCAGTGTTGAACTTAAGGTCAGAACTGTAGCCGAGGATCTAGACCAACTGAAAGATTCTGCTACCTTGAGAATAAAGTAACTCATAATGGCCCAGTTAAAGAGAACATGAAAAGCAGAGAAGAACATCCAAAGAGGATGTTCCTGGCCAAACGAAGTCAACCAACATCAAATGTCAGTTTTGTAACAACGAAAACAAACAATTATCGATAAAATTATTTAATAGGATAGATAAAAGAATCTACTCACGAAGCAGCGGCAGAACACACATGAAAGACTGTTGTGATTGGCAAGCTTTTGGAACCAGTGGCACCTTCTTCAGACAGAAGGGTTGAAGGGGAAAGAAGAAGGGTGAAGGAAAAGGACTGAAGAAGTCTAGGAAAAGGGGTAGATTTTGGGAAAGTCACCCAGAACAGCGGGTCAGGTAGTCTTACCGTACAAGATGAGAATGAAAGACTGATTGTTGGGGACTGCATCGGACAGGATTTGGAAACCTGAGAGCTTAAAGAACACAGGGTAACATGCAAGACAGAGATTACTGCTAAAACAGTGATCACAAGTTAATAAGAGTGTGTCCTGCTATCACCACATATAATAGCCCTGTAACTAGGAAAACATATTCTATCAAAGGGAGAGCCAGCTGCGAAACGACACAAGTCATATCCCAGCTATTATAACACTGTTCAGCCTTCTACATAGGCATTACTACCATCAGATTATCAGTTAGCATGAATGGGTATAGGGTGAGGGTATACACTGCCAACTCACAATATCCTGTGGCAGAGCGTGCTCTACAGCATGACATTCGTGACACCAGCGCCTGTTTCACCATCTGGATTCTTCCCCCAGACACCAGTTTCCCAGAACTCCGTAGGTGGGAACTACCTCTACAACATGTCCTTGGTTCTCGCCACCCAGCTTTTTATCACTTTAATTGCTCTTTGCTTCACTCCGTTTCAGTTTCCTGCATCTTTCATTGTCTTTCCCATCTATTTTACACCGCCCCATCCCACCTCTGTTATGTACAATGCACTTAGCTTCTCACTCTTTATAACTTGTGATAAATGTCTTAGCAGTAATCTCTGTCGTACATATCACCACGTCTTCTACCTTTAAGCTCTTAGGTTTTCAAATCTCGTCCGATGCAGTCCCCAACAATTAGTCTTCCCTTCTCATCTCGTACGGTAAGTCTCCCCTTACCTGCGGTTCTGGGTGACTTTTCCAAAATCTACCTCTTTTCCTAGACCTCTCCAGTCCTTTTCCTTCACCCTTCTTCCTTCCCTTTCAACCCTCCTACCTAAAGAAGGAGCCACTGGCCAGAAAGCTTGTCAATCACAACAGTCTTTTATGTGTGTGCTCTGCTGCCGCTTGGTGAGTAGTTTTTTTATCTATCCAATTAAATGTCGGTTTTAGTTGCGATACGAGTAACTCATAGTGTAAGTTTGGAGCACAGTATTCTATGAAAGTGAATCATGGACAGTGGGAAAACCGCGACAGAAGAGAACTGAAGCGTTTGATATGTGGTGCTCGAGAAGAATGTCGAAAATTAGATTGACTGATAAGAAAAGAAATGATGAGTTTCTCATCAGAATCGGTGAAGAATGGAACATTCCAAATACGTTGGTAGGACGATGGGACTGCATTTTGTTCTTGGTCATGCAACCTTATTGTTCCCTCTTGGTTCTTGTACGTATTACCCGTCTTTCTTTGCAACTTACTCTTATTTTTCTCAATATTTCGAACATTTTGCAGACTTTTACATTTCCGGATGCTTTTTTTAGGTCTACAGGGCCTATGAATGTGTCCATTTTATTTTCCAAGTTTTGCTTCCCTCATCAGTTACAATGTCAGACGTGCTAATAGCCTTCTGACAGTCAAAATGATCGTCATCTATCGTATCCTCTACTATCCTTTCCATTCCTCTGTATATATTATTCCTGTCGACAAATTCCATACATGAGGTGTTAAGCTGATTGTGCGATAGGCCTCGCAAGTATGTGCTTATATCTTCAGGGTTGTATCTAACGGTATAGCGCCATTCTCGTATATTCTAGACGACAACTTCAGTAGTTCTTGGTTGACACTTTCGCCAATGATTTCGGAAACTCCGAAGGTATGTTACCTATCGCTTCTGCCTTCCAAAGCTGTGTTAAGCTCTGACTCTTATGTGGGATCTCCAGTGTCTTCCACTGTGATTCTCATTTCTTCTTCTGTCAAGTCATCAGACGGGTCTCTCCCCTCGTAGATGCCTTCAGTTTACTCTCTCCACCTACCTGCACTCTCCTCTGCATTTGACAGTGGAATTCCCGATGCACTCTTAAAGATTACGTCAAATGTTCTTTTGAGTAATGTGTACAATGAATAAATCTTTCAGACGCCCATGTGTTATTCTTTCTCTTCACATTTTTCCAAAAGCCATTTCGCTTTGGTTTCACATCTACCCCTAGTTACTTCGTCCCCAAGTGACTTATACTGCTGTATTCCTGTGTTCCTCTGAACGTTTTTGCACCTTCTACATTTACCGATCAGTTGCAGTGTTTTTTCTGTTTGCCAAGGTTTCTTTTCCGTTAGCTCCTTACATCTATCTTTGTTTGATATATAGAACATAAAATCCCGTCTGAGGCCTGCGATAATTTTTATGTTAAAAATTTTGCCACCAATGCTGTACAATCGCAATAAAGTCATGAGATGTTCAATTGAATCTTTTATTAGAACATGTTACGCGTTTCGGGATTACACCCATCTTCAGACATATGTTACAAACAAGTACAAAACATAAGTGAACAGCACACTCAACACGTTTCAACGTTACATAAAATGAGATCTGGTCATATGAGTTACATACCTCAAACTTGAACTCCTTCCTACCCTACCAGGCGTACAGTCTTGACAACGCAAAGAAAGTGTCGGGGCGCTGCATTCACATATTATTCAATAATAATATACTCAGAATATAAATCTAACAGGGTGTAATTACGACGGGCTAACGGGTACTAGGAAAAATTCATACGAGAGTTTGGAGCTAAAATTGTTAACAAGACGCGGCAGTCAGGCCGCCAAAAATTAAATAGTAATATTGTGTCAATGGAATATGTTGGACCATGTTGTCAAAAAATAACTAGAGCATTCAGGGAGGCTGGCGTTCGCGTAGGCTTCCATACAAGGAAGAAGTTGGGAGGAATATTACTACATAAGGACGAAGGGAAAACAGATAAGTTTCAGCAATCCGGTATATACCAATTTAAGTGTGGGGGATGTGCTGGGACATACATTGGTCAGACGGGTAGGAATTTTGCCACAAGGTTTAGAGAGCATAACTATAGTAATAATAGTGGGCTGGGGTGTCATATGAGGGAGACTGGCCAAAAGCGGGCCCTGATAGAAGATAGCCTAAGAATTCAGCATTTATAACCTAAAGGGAAGATTTTAGATAACTTTGAAGATCTGGAGATCTACGCGCGTATACAGCACGCTGCACACCCAGTATTTAATAAACAGGCTTCCGGTGGGAACAACTTGTTTTCTGGCTTGTTTGAACGGATACTGTTTTGAACTTGGTATCTATTATCCCCTCATTAGAAGTATGATTGTGTATTTTATAGGAGCTGGTGGTGTTCTGTCCACGTACCGTTATGATAAGCTAGGTTTTTTGCCGAGTGGTTGGCTAGTTTAACGTCATACAGGGAACGTTAGATGGGCATATAGGTTGGCATTTACAGATTTTTTCACCACCGTGCCCTTTGGGTGCTCTTTGGTGACACCATGGTTTATTTTATTGATTTTAGACTAAAGTTTTAACACTTTTAATGTTTTGTATTTGTTTTTTAAAAATCTATAGCTCTCCGGTATCCGGATAGCATAGGTAGGACTGGGGCAATTGTCGTGCCACTAGTTTATATAAGGAATGTATGAGGTATAGCCCACGTATCTTTTGGGATTTTATGAAAATGCTCTTCCTCTCACCATTAAACTTTTTCCATGTGGTAGAGGGGTGTAAGTTGCTGTTTGCTGGCTTCTGTTTGGGCAATCATGGCCCATGAGTATCACTTGGCTGTAACTCGATAGGCGGATGTCTTCCGCCGATGTGGTTGCCGTTGGCTATAACAGATGGCGCCTAAGACGTTTGTGTGCGCGAGCTGATCACAGGGATTTAGTTTATGATGGATAATGTTGGTTATATTTAATTTGGTGGTATTCTTTTAGAGATTAGAGAGGTTGAAACGTTTATTCACCAAGAAACTCCCCCCCCCCTCTCCCTATTATTTATTTTATATTGACATATGGTTTGAGTTGTGTTTAGTGCCACTACTGGCTATAGGCATAGTATGGCAATGTAAAAAAATTTGGAGTTTTAAAAAAAAATTAAAAAAACTTTTAGTGTTAACGTGTACAGAAGTACTATTCCGACTGCTAGTCGTAATTACACCCTGTTAGATTTATATGATGAGTATATTATCCTTAAATTACATGCAAACACATGGAGCACATGACCATACAGTACCCCCTACCGAGGGCACTTCGCTGCTGGTTGACTTGTTTAGCGTCAGTATACGCTCTGCTTCAAGACTGCTCGTGCCGCAGTCATATATTATTCGACACTTTCTTTGAATTGTCAAGGATGTACGCATGGTTGGGTAAGAAGAAGTTGAAGTTTGAGGTATGTAACTCATATGAGCACATCTCATTTTCTGTAACGTTGAGACGTGTTGAGTATGCTGTTTGCTTATGTTTTGTACTTGTTTGTAACATATGTCTGAAAATGGGTGTAATCCCGAAACGCGTAGCGTGTTCTAATACTCGTAAAAGATTCAATTGAACATCTCATGACTTTATTGCGATTGTACAGCATTGGTTGCCAGTTCTTTGTTTGTCCAACTTCTGTGATGCCCTTCTGATAGATGTCCATTCCTCTTCAGATTAACTGCCTGTGTGGTATTCATCAACGTAGTATCTACAGCCCAAGAGAAATTCAGAGGCATTTCATGAATGCCCTCCACTTCAGTGTCCCACTGCTTCCCGCATTTATTCTTCCAGACAATTCTCTTAAACTCCTATCCACTCTTCATCGCAATTCAATTGAGATCTGAGCTTATGTCTGGCCCTACGCGTGCCACACAATTTACGAGCAGGATTTACAAAACGATAGATTTCGACTTCTAGACGTAGATAATCGGACAATTCTTCCCATAAATACAGAAGTACGAGTATTAACAAGAGCCTCACCACGACGTTACCTCACATGGAACTTTCCTGTGCCTCCATCCTTTTCGAAGCATACCTCCCGTGGGGAAGCGAGAGTTTTCTGTAGCTACCGACGGTTGCGAGTTAAAGCAAAGAGCGACAGAGGGAGAGAGAAAGGGACTCCCCTCTCTTCCACTCCGCTTCAGCGTGAAACGTTGTGTGCAATCATGACTGTTTGTACTGAAGCAATAATGTTATGTAACTGCAGTACGTGAAGTTTTGATATTTTTATCATGTAATTTGTTAAAAGAAAGGCGAACAAACATGTAAAAGTAATGCATCCACAGTTTGAAACAGTTACACTGTTTTACATCTACGTCAACTTAAAGATGCAGAGCTACAATTTTTGTAGTATGTGTATTCTGATATAAAGCATAACATGCTACAGTTGCAAAATTGTACATCAGCAGTTGATTTTATCACTGGGATGTGTATCAACAGTTGTGCATGTCCCATCAAGAGAAACGTGTGTTCATATGTGTCTCCATTGTTGTTGTTGTTATTAGCAGAAGTAGTATAATTATCACTACCGTGTGCTGCCCGTGTACTTCGCATCTCGTAATGTTGACTCATTGAAATGTCAGGTTATATATAAGAGAGTGCACGAATACCTTAATTTTATCAGGTGGAATAAACGCATAAAGAAGTAAATAAATGTACACAATGTGCCAAATTCCGCTACTTTTTATAACGCACTTTACACTATTTCTAAGGACACGGGCTCTTTCGTTTCTTGCGACTCTTAGTGTCTGTTCTGCTGGGGTTGGCATCGTGTAGTGGATCCCTGTACGCTCTGTAGCGTATGGCATTAAAGGTCTAAAAATTTCGTAAAAGTTACAGTACCTTCCTGCATTGTCACTTTTATCGCAACGACAATGAACGGGAGTCTTAAAACGTCACGTGTCAGAGATCTGTGCTGAAGTTTAGTGAGCGAGCAGTCTAGATCGCATCACATCGCATAGTGATTTTTTAATCAGGACCTGTGCTCTACCTTCATGCTGAGTGCCCTGGGGACGCTCCCAAGACGGCAGCCGTGTTCACAGGGCCACGTGGACACGCTCCTGGCTGGAAGACCGAACACTCAGCCGTCCTGCCGCATCCCGACATGCCCGCTAAGCCATCCGGTCTCAGCTTCACAGCAGATGTCTGGCTCCAGTGTGTGGACAGCGGCGGTCTCAACGTCGCTGCGGTCTGGCGGCTCTACGGGACCTGTTGAGTGACGTCAGCAGGACACGACACAACTGGAGAGGCTCATGGACTCTCTTTGTCGGCCAACTCAGGCCCTTGTCGAGGCTAGAGGCAGTGTGCTCTACTCCTGTGTCAGCATGATCTCTCCTTATCTGACATCGAATGAAATCTGTTCTCAACCTTCATGTTTATTACTTGTAACCTTCCACACAAACATAACTAACTGGACCTTGTTTTGTAAGGAGAAAAGCATACACTTGCAAGATCTCAACCCTAGATACCAAACACCCGCCCTCTCTTAAAATAAATGGCCATACTTAAGATATAACTCATTTTAGACGTCTTGAATGCAGAGTTTTTACAGTTCTGTAGGTGCAGGTTGCCTGCCACTGGCTGCGCCCCACTGCAGCTGCCTGATGCACGAGTGCAGAGCACTGTGCAGCGGGGTGACGTCCAGAGCCCTCATACCCGCTTCATGTCGCAAGTGTGGGAAGACGTGCGTGGAGGCGGTCACGTCTGCCCCATGTGTTTCGAAACTTTGTTCTTCAAGTAGAACACACGTTATTTAACATGAAAAACGGGTAAGCAATATGAGCAGATAGTATTTCAATGCCATGCGCATATATGGTCAACACTGTTTAGCAATATTTTAGGACATATTCTGCAGCAGTTTTTTGTAAAACACACACACACACACACACACACACACACACACATACACAGATCTCCGTTACGGACAGAGGCAAGGTGAAATCTGACAATATTACTTCTTCCAAGCAAGCTTCCTAAACAGTCAGTTGGTGATTTGACGTCTCCGTCGCGTTGTGCCAATGAAGTTGTTTGACGAAAATGATCGTGGTGAAAGGGTATCGTCATCATTGTCACCACCATCCTCTCATAAAGAATAGTCTAACGTGAATCAACTATTCTTCTCTCCATTTAACGGGTCTTCTGTATGACTGCCGCAACTAAATCGCAAGGTACAAATAGTAGCACAAAGAAACGCTCATAGAGTTTCTTTTGCCTCGTGTAAGAGTTAGTCGAATAGCCACATATAACGACGCTTACCGGTCACAACTGTCGCGAGCTTTGACGTTTAAACGTGGCAATTTGACCGTCACTGTATACTGCTCCTGGACGTGCCACACTGTCGCTTGTCGGTTCATCGGCACTATAAACGCGAACCTCTTACTCACCGTACCGTACAGTAGTTCGAGCTCCGACGATGGGCGAACGCAGCGGAGCGTGCCAGAAACAAGTGGTACACGAGCGTTGAAAAGCTATGTGTTGAGAAGGTCTTAACTGCGTACAATCGTCCAAATCTCCGCGCGACATAGACAGCTGGGGCTCACACCTTGCAAGTGAGCGTTTTGTATGTGAGACCAGGTTGGTCATCTTCTCTTGTTAGATGCAATCGGTTGTGATTAGAGAACAGTTTCTTTTCTCCAGTGTGATTATTATTTACTTCTGATGTTTTTATTTCTATGCACTGTTATTAGGACTGATTTTTCAAATGTGGTGCAACTCCATCATCATGTGTCCATAAGCATCGACGAGAGTTTTTATAGAATACCTAAATGAGCACATTACACTTTATTTAACAATAACGAACTTCTAAATAATATACTCACCAGGTATATTCCTCCACTCAAACTGAAAATAATGCCACCACTCACACTTCACCCTCATGACCACGGCTCTTGTGATGCGCCGAACAGCATGCACGGACTGGGACAGGATATGATGCCTCAGATCATCCGCTTGCAGCGTTGTCATGTTCCATTCCATGTTGTTCAACCTTTCAAAATAAAATGGAGTCAGCTTATGTGACAGATGGTATTCTGAAACTTGACTGTATTTTGTAGACTAGAATAGTCAAAACTAAACTGAACTTTCCCCTCTCCAGATTGTACGTTTCCCATTGATAGAGGTCGACAGCCCATTATAGACGAATCGAGGTGTCAGGCAGGAATTGTTGCGTACATTACGGCTGGTATGCGAGTCTGCTAACATATTCTGGTGAACTGATAATTTCTGATGAAATACAAGAATTCACATACAAGCATGCAGCCAGAACTATGATTGGACAAGCACGGCAGACCGCCTTCAAAGGCATGTAGTGGCCGCTCCCCCACAACATGGCTCACCGTCTGCTCCTGGGCGCCATAGTCACGAGCAGCACTTCCACTATAATACCACGTTTTCAGGACGTTGCCAAGTCTCTCCTGTGCCGTTTGGATGTGGTTGAATCTTGATCTTTCTTGACAAGAAAGACCATACTGCGCTACCTTACTCAGTTGGACTGAATTCTTATAGCACTCTGTCTTAGGAATTAGCACATTGGCATCCTTGATTGTGAGATTACCAGGGACAAAATTGGACAGAACATGCAACCCCTAAGTGGGAGCTGTTGTAGCAATGTCATTAAGAGTCAACATGGCTCCTTAACGCTTTAGCACAATATACAACAGCCCAATAACCAACAGAAACTGCAGTGTTGTTTTGTTTGTCTACATTTGCTCCCCAGTTTTTTGCAGGAATGTAGTGCAGTTGATTTAGAATAGAACCAAACGACTTTCACCGGTCCGCGCAGTGCTGCATAAATGACAGTGACAGGAAGAGGGGGACACTAAGGTAATTAAGGAAGTAGCTGCAGGAAATTTTGGTCCTATCCAGGGGCTCATATGACTGCCTGTGTGCCTCTGTATCATGGAGGTAGAACTCTGTGGTCTCAGTTCCACTTGTGTTTTGCTGGAGCCTCTATCTGTAAAAGTACTCCCTCAGTTTGGTGTCAACTCGGAGGCTCGTCGACACAGTCAGTAAGTAGCCAGTTTCACACGATGAATGTGGTCACTAGGCGACCACTACGAACAACAATAAACAACTACCTGGGACCTTGGAGTGCGAAGAAATTGCCTAAGGGGACACGTGAAACGGAACCTGGATCAGTGGAGTGGGCTTATGTTCACCGGCGAGTACAGATTTAGAACGTCGACTGGGGATCGTCGTACAAGGCTGTGTAGGGGACCAGGCCCGGTGCAGGTCTCTATCCATGGGTTCTGCTGTGGGGCGGGACTGTCGTAGTTTGGGCTGCTATTATGGTAATACCAACAGTAGCAGAAAACAGTATAACGGAAGCAGGATTCTTTAGGAAGGTAGAGCAGAGAGTGTGTTACAGTGAACAGTTCAGTGATACAGTTAAGCTTATCACAATCGACAGCAAACCAATACCCACAACGATAGTTCAGATAGTACATGCCGACGTCGGAAACTTAAGATGACAGAAAAAGTATATGAAGGTATTGAAAGGGTAATACAGTAAGTAAAGGGAGATGAAACTCCATTACTCGTGGGAGACTGGAATGCAGTTGTAGGAGAAAACGTGGAAGAAATGGTTACTGGAGAATATGGGGTTGGGACAGGGAATGAGAGAGAAGAAAGACTAACTCAGTCCTGTAATAAACTTCGGCTAGTAATAGCGAATACTCTTAATCACAAGAGAAGGATGTATAATTGGAAAAGGCTGGGTGATATGGGGAACAACAGTTAGATTACATCATGGTCCGAAGGAGATTCTGAAATGATATAGTGGATTGTAAGGCATACGCAGGAGCAGATATAGACTCATATCACAATGTAGTAATGATAAACAGTACGTTGAAGGTTAAGAGATAAGTCAGAAAGAATCGATACGCAAATGTGTCAGATACAGAAGTACTAAGGAATGACGAGATACTCTTGAAGATCTGCAAGGCTATGGATACAGCAACAAGGAATAATCCAGTAGGCAGTCCACTTCAAGAGGAATGGATATCTCTGAAAAGGACAATAATAGAAGTTGGAAAGAAAAATATAGATACAAAGAAAGTAACTGCAAAGAAACCATGGGAATTAAAACAAATAACTGAAGTATTTCTTTTATTACCCATGATGAAAGAAGGAAGTTCAAAAATGTTCAGGGAAATTCAGGAATACAGAAAGGCTAGTCACTGAGGGATGAAATAGACAGGATGTGTAGGAAAGCCAAGACGAAATAGCTGCCTGAAAAATGTGAAGAAATCGAAAAAGAAATGATTGTTGGAAGGACTGAGTCAACGCATAAGAAAGTCAAAGCAACCTTGAGTGAAATTGTTAGCAAAGGGTGGTAGTATTAAGAGTGCAGTGGGAATTTCACCGTCAAAAAAGGAGGAGGAAGTGGATATATGGAATGAGTACATTGAAGGCCTCCATGAGGAGGGAAGATTTGTCTGATGTGATAGAAGAAGAAAGAAGAGTCGATTTGGAAGAGATAGGAGATCCAGTAATAGAATTTAAAAGAGCTTGGAGGACTTAAGATCAAATAAGGCAGAAGGGGTAGATAACTTTCCATCAGGATGTCTAAAACCATTGGGGGGAACTGGCGACAAAGCGACTATTCATGTTGGTGTGTAAAATATATGAGTCCGCCGACATACCATCTAGCTTTCGAAAAAATATCATCCACACAATTCCTAAGACTGCAAGAACTGAAAAGTGCGACAATTATCGAACAGTCTGCTTAACATCTCATGCATCCAAATTGCTGACAAGAATAACATATTGGAGAATGGAAAAGAAAATTGAGGATGAGTTAGATGACTATCAATTTGGCCTTAGGAAAGGTAGATGCAACAGAGAGGCAATTCCGACGTTGCTGTCCGTGATAGAAGCAAGACTAAAGAACAATAAAGTTACGTTTATAGGATTTGTCGACTTGGACAAGATGTTGAGCAATGTAAAATGGCGCAAAGTGTTAGAAATTCTGAGACAAATAGGGGTAAGCTGTAGAAAGAGACAGGTAATACACAATATGTACAAAAGCCAAGAGGAAAATAATAAGAGTGGATGACCAAGAATGAAGTGCTCGGATTAAAAAGGATGTAGGCAGGGATGTAGTGTTTCGCCCGTATTTTCAATATGTACATCGATGAAGCAATGATGGAAATACAAGAAAGGTTCAGGAGTGGGATTAAAATTGAAGGTGAAAGGGCATGAATGATACGATTCGCTGATGACATTACTATCCTGAAAGTGAAAGTGAAGAAGAATTACATGATGGGCTGAATGGAATGGACAGTCTAATGAGTACAAAATATGGGTTGAGAATAAATCGAAGAAAGACGAAAGGAATTGGAAGTAGGAGAAATGAGAACAGAGATAAACATAACATCAGGATTAATTGTCACGAAGTATATCAAATTAAGGAATTCTACTACCTAGGCAGCAAAATAACCAATGACAGATGGAGCAAGGAGGACATCGAAAGCAGATTTGCACCGGCAAAAAAGGCATTCCTGACGAAGAAGATAGGCCTTAATTTTAGGAAGAATGTTCTGAGAATGTATGTTTGGAGCAGAACCTAGAATGGTAGCGAAACATGGATTGTAGGAAAACCGGAAAATGAGAGAATCAACGCATTTGAGATGATGTACTACAGACGAATGCTGAAAATTAGGTCAACTTACAAAGTAAGGAATGAGGAGGTTCTGCGCAAAATGGAAGAGGAAAGGAATATGTGGAAGGGACACGATGATAGGACATCTGCTAAGACATCAGGGAATGACTTCCATGGTACGAAATTGGAGAATACATCCAGCAAATAATTGAGGACGTAGGTCGCAAGTGCTGCTCTGAGGTGAAGAGGTTGGCATAGGAGAGGAATTTGTCGTGGACCACATCAAACGAATGAGAAGACAGATGGCTCAAAAAAAAAAAAAAAAAAATGGAAAGGTCTCTAACGTTCCGTCTCCAAATGCTGGAGACATCTTCAGAGGCTATAAAGGCTCAGGCAGCAGTTTGAAACTTCTACAAACTCTACAAGCTGAACTGTTTGTCCGGATCCCTGTGACGTCATCAGACGGCTGCTTAAGAGCGCAGAGTCACGAGTGCGTGCGTTGTCGAGCTTCTGCCGGGGAACACTTGGCGCTGGTTTCTGTATTCAGCACTGGGGCCAGCAGCTCGTCTAATTTCTCTCATTCTTCTTTCCGTTAAAGTTGCTTTCGTGCTTTGGAATTTGAATGTCCTCTCTGTAAATTCAAGCACAGTAATATTGGTTCTGTATTGCAGAGACGAATTTTTAGTTTCCCTGGTCCGAGTGGATATTCTGCAACTGCCGATTTATTGCTATTTCGCAGATGACAACTGCTATTCTGTTTGTACTACACATGTGTGGTTCACTGTGTGTGCAAGACAATTTATATATTCCTCCTGTGGCAAGTGCTGGCCGTACATTCTTTACAGTGTTCGAAACATTCACGCTCCTTCATAATTGGTATAAACACTGCATCAATACTATGTATTCCTCGTACTCTGATCATGTGAACCATGACTGCTTTTACGAATGGGAGTAAATCTTTGTTTCTTCTTCATGAGAAGCTCCATACCTTTATGGACTTATTGCCCTATTTATCTCTTTCTCAGATTAATCATTTATTCTGAAAGTAGTGTTTAAATGGTCGGAGCGTTCCTCCAACTACTCTGGTGACATATCATTTAAGCCAAGCCCACCAATGTTCTCATTACTGCTCTTTTCAGTTTGTGACAATGACTGGAATTTTTGTGAATGTATCCACATGTGTGAGTGTGGTTTTTGCAGACCTTCTGTGCCTAACATCTGTGGATTTTCTAAGTAGCCGTACATTTTAAAATATTTCAGCTTCTTTCTCTTTTTCTATACTGGATTTTGTATTATAACTAATATCATTCGGAAAGTTTCGAAATTCTGAGTTCTTTTTGTCCATGAGGCTATATAACGAAGTATGAGTATCATCAATATAACACAACCAACGATAGTGATTTTTCTTGCTGGGCTGATGAGCTGTTCCTTCCAGTTTTACATATAGAACTCCGTTGTAACTGTGCTGAGTGTGTTTCCTGTAATGTTGTAATGAATACAGTTTCAGAAAACTGGATGATTTATTCCAGAGTCTCACAAACTGAGCGAAGTCAGTAACGCTTTGGTCCGCCTCTGATATTCGGCTTCGCATCTACTGGCAGAGCTGTTGAATGTCCTCCTGAGGGACATCGTTCGAAATCATGTCCAGCTGGCAGGTTAAGTCATGAAAACCCCGAGATGGTTGGAGTGCCCTGCCCAGTATGCCCCAAACGTTGTCAGTTGGGGAGAGGTTTGGTGCCCTTCCTAGTCAAGGTATGTTTGGCAAGCAATAGAAACACTCGTCGTGTGTGTGGGCGGGCATTACCTTGCTGATTTGTAATGTCAGTATGGCTTGCCATGAAGGGCAACAAAACTGGACGTGGAATATCGTCGACGTATCGCTCTGCTGTGTGGGTGACTACTAAAGTGGTCCTGCTATGAAAGTGAACGGCACCCCAGACCATCACTCTCGGTTGTTGGGACTTATGGTGGGCGACAGTCAGGTTGATACCCCCCAGTCTCCAAGGCATCTCCAGACACATCTTTGCTGGACACTGGGGCTCAATTAGAAGCGAGGCTCATCATAGAAGACTGTTCCAGTCAATGAGATTCCTGGCCGAAGTCGCATCTGGAGATGCCCCAGATGGTAGTGGTATACCAATCTTACAGTCGTCCGCCATATGGTCTGACAACCTCGAGTGATGGTGTGGGGTATCATTTTTTTTCACAGCAGGATTTCTTTGGTTTTAATCTGTGGTACCCTTACAGCACAGCAGTTCGTCTATGCTGTTCTACACCCCGTTTTGCTGCCTTCAAGGTAAGCCATTCTTGGCTAACTTTTTTTTCCAAAATAATGCCGTCTCGCATATGGGGAGAGTTTTTACTATTTGTTTTTAGACTTGCCAAACCCTACCTTGGCCAGCAACGTTGCCAGACTTCTTCCCAATTGAGAATAATTGGAGCGATATAGGCAGGGACGTCCTACCAGGTCGGGATTTTGACGATCTACCGTAGCATTTGGACAAAATATGGCATGATGTTCCTCAGGGACACATCCAACAACTCTGTCAATCAATGTCAAGATGAAAAATTGCTTACATAAGGACGCATTATTGACTTACTTAACTTGTTAAGCTTCCGTCTTGACTAAGTCATCCACTTGTTTGTCTGCTCATGTACAGCACAACTACTACTTGCTGTATCTTTCGGATATTTCCGTCACGTAGTGTTCCTTGTTTTGTCTAAGAGTGTAAATTCCATATGTGACATCGTTTTATTAAGAGCAACTATAGTAAGCAGTAATAGAACGTCTAAATGGGCTAATATCTGATGGACATGAAGGTTTCTATTTTTTGTATAATGAACTGAACCTTTTATACGTCTTTTTTTGCTACAGAGGTCTGTAGAAGACTGGCCAGGTATTTGGCAGTCACGCTTGTCGAACAGTCCATAGCGCTAACAACTGGTCTTAATGGAATGACGGGTTTGTGAATTTTTGGTATACCACACAATCTTGATGGGACCAGTTCTGATTTAGTAAGACATTTCTAGTTGGTGAGAGCAATCGAAGAGGCTTTTACTAGCTGATGCGTTACCCTAAGTACTGATCTTGAGAGATTGCTTTTAATCTCACTGTACCTTCGTGGTTGTAATACAACGCAAGATTTCTGCAGTAGGTTCATTATTTCATGAGCATTGTAGCGTTGCCCTTATCTGCTGGAAGCTCTAGAATACATCAAAATTGAAATCTCGGATAGGTCTCTTTCCACAAGTTAGTGTTGTGTCATTGTTTATTGCCTCTGGTGGTGCCTCCACATTTAGGAGACGATGTCTTAGGCACAGAAATATGCCATGGACAGTGGCCGAATACCCATTAAGCAAAATTCACCAGTAGGTTGTATTTAAATTAGTTACCAGTACGAGTACAGGTGTTAGTGTTTGCAGGAATTACAAAAGAAACGAGGAGTGTAGAAATGGGGTGGCCAAGACATTGGCTCACGGGCCATGCCCAGGAACAAGTGCATTTGGCTCATTATATACATCTCCCCAATTAAGATTTATTAAATTTTCTCTGAAGTGTCCAATAAACACGGGGTTGAGCAACCTTACAGTTTTATTTCATGGTTTCTGAACTGTACACCTTGCTGTGTTTTCTAATTTAATCAATTGTACATCATTGGCTGATAATCCACTTATCAATGGGAAAGCATGTGTTAGTTTTACACCCTCTTGCTGTACAAATACATTATCTATTAGAGCGCTACTGCCTTGAGCTATACGTGTAGGGAAATTGATAGCTGATTCTATGTTATATGCAATTAATAACACTTACACTTTTCCCATCTGAACTGGTTAGAAAGGTTACTTAGAAGTCATCACAGATTAACAACTTCCTGTTTTTGTCTGACAGACAGCGTAATAGGTCATCTTCATATGCTAACAGATCATCTACTTTATTTTTTATTAATCTGATATTCTGATGAGGTAAGTTGATACTACCCTTAGCTTCATCCCTATTTACTGTACATGAAGCTTCTGTTATTCTATTTTTCTTGAGTGTTATCTGTTTGGACTTTGATCTTGACATAAGAAACCTGTCTACCTGGGGCCATTAACCACAGGGGCCACCCTCGTGTGACTGAGGCTCCCCCTTATAGTGTCTGCTAATAGAGAAGCTGACTTATCTTTCCCCTTCCTATTTAGGTGCAGGCCATGCGTAGTGTATCCTCACCTACCAGTAGTATCAACAGGAACATCGCGTGTGTGAGGTTTTGGCGGTATCTGGAACTTCCCGCTCAATGGAACTTCCCGCTCCTCCACTACTTCAGATAGCAAGCCAAACTGATTTACTAACTGAATTTCGAAGTTTTTTCAACAGTTTATCTTTTTTCTTCTACCTTTCCCGTCCCTGTTTATTCTCTTAGCCTACATAATTCCAAGTCCTCATTATCTAATCCAGCCTCAAGGGCACAAATTTTTGCCTCCTTTTCAGCGACTTTTCTGTCCTTTCTACATAACGTACGTTGCCATGAGAGCGTCTTATCTTCCCAGTTTCCTCGCCGCTGCATTCGCCCCAATAAGCCATAACATACACAGTCTTCACATCCCCGCCTTCAGATTTCTACAGCAAACATTGCATTTGCTAGACATGTTTTGCCAGAAAAATTTACACAAAGGAAGAGGATAACTTGGCACAAGAGCACTGATGTTACGTAACCTGTATTAATACGCAATGAAGCGCTAATGTAAACAAACTTTTAAAAATCTCAAAAATTTTATAAAACTGCCCTTGTAATTCTTTCTAGGCCACAACGTATTCTTCAAACTCCGTATTTCCTTTAACACCGGTGATCTTAGGGAACTTCACTGTCTTTGTCAGAATGTGTCCGTTCCAGAAACGCGATTTTCTTTTTAAATCCATCCCCATCAAATGAGGAAAAAGTTACCTTGCAGTGCATTACTGTGGGCATTGTGCAGTCAAGTCCAGTTAAAATGTGAAATCTGCACTAGATTGCACATGTTTTAATTTTCGTTCCTGCATTCCTTTATTAAACGCTAGCAAGTTTTAAGTCGTTCCAGGTATGTCTCTCGACATAACCTACGTACTTTGCAGTACGATATGAAGTCTCTATAGGAATCGTTCAGTTTCACTGAAAACCGTTGCAGCTGAAAACGGAAGATGCGTGTGACTTCAGCAATTATACTATGCTTTCTTCCAATTTCGCCATGTGCCAAAGGCCTGCAAATTTAGCACAAAGTGCTTTTTGTTGTACAAAACAAGGAATCTCGTCTGTCGACATTCGTGATTTAATCCTGTTTCATTGTCAATCAAATCTTTAAACTCTTTCTGCATATTCCAGAATCCGAATCAAGAACAGTTCTCCACATGAGTAACCTAGAGGCAGATATCCTCCGATTTGTGAGGTAACTTAAATCACTTGATAACAGCAAGTCTTCCGGTCCGTACTGCATACCAATTACGTTTCCTTCAGAGTATGCTGATGCAACAGCTCCATACATAACAACCTTATACAACCGTCCGCTGGACGAAAGATCCGTATGAAAAGATTGGAAAGCTGCACAGGTTACACCAATATTCAAGAACGGTGGTACGAGTAATCCAGTAAATTACAGGTCCATATTATTAACTTCGATATCCAGTAGGATTTTGGAACATATATTGCGTGTGAGGACTATTAATTACCTCGAAGAAAACGGTCTATTGACACACAGTAAAGACGGATTCAGAAAACATCATTCTTGTGAAGCGCGAACTGTTGAGTGCTGTCGACAAGGATTTCGAAAAGGCCTTTGACACTGTACCACACAAGCGGCTTGTACTGAAATTGGGTGCTTATGGAATATCATCTAAGCTAACTGGGTTCATGGTATCCTGTCAGAGAGGTCACGGTTCCTTATAACTGACAGTCATCGAGTGAAACAGAAGTGATTTCTGGCGTTCCCCAACGTAGTGTTATAGGCCCACTGCTGTTCCTTATCTATATAAATGATTTCGTAACAATCTGAGGAACAATCTGAGATCAATAAATGCAAAACGATTTAGAAAATATATCTGTATATTTTGGAAAGTGGCAATTGATCCTAGATAATGTAGTCCTCCATATGAGTGCTAAAAGGAATCTGTTAAACTTCGGTTACACGATAAATCACTAAATCTAAAGCCCGCAGATTCAACTAAAACCATAAGAATTTTAATTACGAGCCACTTAGATTGGCGGTTGGGTTTGGGTTGGGTTGTTTGGGGGAAAGAGACCAAACAGCGAGGTCATCGGTATCATTGGATTAGGGAAGGATGGGGCATGAAGTCGGCCGCGCCCTTTCAAAGGAACCATCCCAGCATTTGCCTGGAGCGATTTAGGGAAATCACGGGAAACCTAAATCAGAATGGACAGACGCGACTTAAATTGGGAAGAACACGTAATGCTGAGGGGGAGGCAACCCAAAGACTGCGATTCATTAGCAGAATATTTAGAAAATGTAAGATATACTAAAGAGATGCTTGTATGCCCTCTTTTGGAGTACCGCTGCACAGTGTGGGATCCTCACCAGATAGGGTTAATGGAGTACATTGAGAAAGTTCAAAGAGGAGCTGCACGTTCTGTATTACCCCGAAATAGGGGAAATAGTTTTACTGACATGATACAGAATTTGGGGTGGACATCAAAAAGGCGTTTTTCATTGCGGCAGAATCATCTCACGAAATTTCAGTCACCAACTTTCTCCTTCGAATGCGAAAATATTTTGCTAACGCAGACATACTTAGGGAGAAACGATCGTCGTGATAAAATAAAGGAAACGGGAGCTATCAGGGAAAGGTATAGACATTCGTTTTTTTCTCGCACTGTTCGATATTGGAATAATCGAGAATTGTTGTGAAGGTCATTCGATGAACCCTCCGCCAGGCACTTAAGTGTGATCTGCAGAGCATCCATGTATATGTACATCTAATGTCGTTTCACAGTGGATATGCACTACCTGTATCGTATATGAATTGAGAAACCTCTTCGCTCTCTTCTGTCACTGCCACTCATTTTAAAGAATCGCGACGGTAGACCGCTCGACTGACTCCTTCGTGCAAACAGCCACTGGCCCAGTGAACCTCCATCGTACCGAGATCACACAGCGAAGGGTAGACAGCGCAGACAGCGCGAGTCTGCCGGACTCGAGAGACTCCTGCCGGCCGGAAGACGCCGCACCGCGACGCCGGGTGAAGCGCGGCGCTCTTCCGGGCGCCTCCGACAAGGACCGAGCGGAGCCGAGCGGCAGGCAGGCCGGGCCCGCGCCGCCCGTGGGCCAGACACGCTGCACGCGTGACTTGTGGCACGGCGCGGCCGGCCGTCATTATGAGCCCCTACCCAGCTGCGGCGAAGTCATTCAGTCAACTCCTGAGACGTCACCGATGGCCACGGGCTGGATGTAAGATGTAATACTTCACATAAGTTCGTTTCATATATTCCAGGAAAAAGATGTCCATTTTTAAAAGTGACAAACAGCAACCGTGTAAAACACAACGCATCAGAATAACACATATTAAAAGCATAATATTACCAAGGAATACAGCAGTATCAAGAGTCATCAACTAGAGATAATTACAGAGAACACTGCAATATTTTGAGAAATGTCATGAGACCAGCTGATAGTATCAGCTGTGTGAGTAGTATGTACATATCTGAGAATAACATCAAATTACGCTGGTATATAACGAGGACAATGCCAGGCGAACAGCGGAAATCTTCGGTTATCTGTTTACTGAATGTCGTAGTGTGAAGACGTTACTAACGTTAACAGGGTATGCAAACGTTTAAACAATAAAGTCTTGTACGTCGAAGAAAGTTCAAACTCCTGCGCCTCACTCACTCAAATTGCTTGTAACACCATTTTTAATGTGGGCAACTAAAGGTAAAGCTGAAGGATGCAAACTGTAAGGAAATGGAAGCAGTAATTACAGAATAAATAAGGGTGCATGTGGTTGAGATCATATATTATTTGGGACAATATATTTTTCTATATCACCCACTACCGCTTTTGCGTCAGTCACCTAGTTCGTGAAATTTATTTTTTCCTGTGCGAAAGTAAATATTCAGTCATAACGCTGTAAAAATAACATGTTGGTAATATCTAAATCAACTTCCACTTCCATACTCTACAAACCCCTGCGAAGTGCGTGGTAGAGGGTTTTTCCTGCAGTAGCACACACCGGACCGTCTCCCCGGCCACTTCGCTCCTGTGCGCCCTGTAATTAGCGTGACCTCGTCTTTGCCGGCCCTACGAGAGCGACAGCCAGGCGTCCGTCTTGTATCCTCAGGTTCTTCGCTTCATACAGCTTCTTGTAATGTTGTGAGTAGGTATTCATCTTGAGGTGATTTCTCTACATGAAATCTCAGTTTTTTTTATCTCGTCTTTGATTTAAGAACAAAAATTTGAAAAGATTCAACCTTGAACAAACACGGTTTCTTCTCTTTTTGCCCACACGTATTTCAGCCATATTTCATTATCACCAGCGGGTTTCCTTTATTCATCTGCAGAGTAAAGAGTATAATATCGCATTGGGATACGCATATTTTTGGGAATGTGTTATTTTTGCTCAGAATGTCATAACAGACATGTAAACCATAGTAGCACATGCCGTTGTTCATGTCGCTGCACGTCATCTGCAATACCGAGATACCAGCCAAACTGGAAATAGCAGACACGGACATCAGCAACAGCATGTGCCATTAACGCATACATCTTTCTGAGAACGTTTCGAATGCAAATGTACAATTCTAAAATTATACGTTTCCCCGTGTAACAATATAATCTTTCTAGAATCAAAAATTTCACCCTACAGCGGAGTGTGCGCTGATATGAAACTTCCTGGCACATTAAAACTCGAACTCGCGACCTTTCCCTTTCGCGGGCAAGTGCTCTACCAACTGAGCTACCAAAGGACGACTCGCACCCCGTCCTCACAGCTTTAATTCCGCCAGTACCTCGTCTCCTACCTTCCCAACTTCACAGAAGCTCTCCTGCGAACCTTGCAGAACTAGCACTCCTGGAAGAAAGAATATTGCTGAGACATGGCTTACCCACAGCCTGGGGGATGTTTCTAGAATGAAATTTTCACTCTACAGCCGAGTGTGCACTGATATGAAACTTCCTGGCAGAGTAAAACTGTGTGCCGGACCGAGACTCGAACTCGGGAGTTTTGCCTTTTGCGGGCAAGTGCTCTATCAACTTTTTTTCTTTTTTTTATGAAGAGGAAAAGAAAATTTTTCGCATCCGCCCACGCGCGAACCCATGACCTTCCGTATCCTATTCCCGCGCGCAAACTTCTTTTTTTTTTTTTTAGGAAGGTCACAGGTCGTGGTACACGCCGCACTAGCAGTGGGGTCTCTTTACGGCACTGCCGGTGCGTCGAGGCCCAAACCCCTCCCACCCTTTTTTTCATGTCCCCAGTTGGGTCATAGCACTAAGTGTGCAGAAATCTTAACACAAAATTCCCATTCTCCGATGTAAGAAAGACAAAGAAACCTCTTCTCTGAGTAGGAACTGAACACTTATAAAAACTTAACAATTCTCCTTGAATCACACAAATACTTTGGAAGTCGAACACGAGTAATTCTGAACAAAATGTTTTGAGAAAACTCTTCGTGTAACATTGAAGTTTCGGAAGCAAGGTAATAGTAAATAATAATAAGAACACAACTGACTTTTAATTTTCTTCTGTTCGTTCTCGTGCAAGGTGTTGTAGTGGTTCCACATATTTAACCGACACCCATTCCTTCAAAAATGATCTCCAGCATGTTGCCGTAGTGCTTCTTGTGGTTGCGATACGTGCTGATTTCTGCGTATTCACACTTCATGTAAACGCGGAATTCTATCTCGTTGTCCGACCCAAGTTTGTTGATGACATAACTAACATATTTTCCCGGTAAGCAGCTAATGGCGTTGGTTTTTAATTTCGGAAAGTATGTCATGTCTGGTCTCAGGAGGAGCGATTGCGTTATATATTCGGCCGAGGATCTGGCGACAAAGGCGATTTGTTGCCTGACCCAATTCCAGTTATTCACACTGCCGCCACAGGTGAATCTGTGGATGAGTGTATCCGCCAGATTGCGTTTTCCACAAAGGTGTGTCTGGTTTAAACAGATCCTATATAGTCTCTCGTTGGTGCTGATGACATTGTTAACTGTTTTGTACCATGCGGAAATAGCGTCTGCAGATAGCCCGGCATAGTTGATGTTCCGCCATACAGCTTTCCAGTCACAATTAGGGAATTTCTTTTCAATTTTGTTTCTGCCCTCATTTAACTTCCTTTCAAGTATGACGTCGCGCGCTGTGACACATGTGTTGCTTCTGATTTCGTCACTAAGGTAACTTGCTTCGAGGAAAAAGTTCCTCACATACTGCAGACGGGCATTAATCATTCGCACATCAATCGGTGCTTGCAGGCTATGGGGTGTCACAGCCTGAAAGAGCTTTGCGGTTATACATTGTGGAAGTACTCTGAGAATATGGAAAGCCCGTTTGAGGAACAGAGCAGACGCTTTATTTCGAATGTCCACTAAACCGAGGCCCCCGTTTCTGACATCCAGTATAACGGTAGTCGCACCAAACCTGAATATGTCTCCTCGCCATAGATAATTGGTAACAGTGGACATGATCCTGTTCGCTACTAGTTTGGGGATTGGAAATACCTGTGCAGTGAAATACGCTTTAGACAAAATGCAGGAGTTCATGAATCTGACTTTTCGAACCTGGTCCACAGTTCGATGGATGTTCTCCATTACAGCACCATGAACTTTCCTCGTAGCTTCCGTCCAGTTAAAAGCAGCCATCCTCATCGGACATGCCATTAGGGTTATTCCCAAGGTTTTGTGTTTGTTGTCTTGTTTTGCCCATGCCAGTCGGAGGTGATCTAGGCCCCGCAGATTCAATATTTTACTTTTGTTTTCATTGGTTGTCGCTCCTGACGCTAGACAATACTTTTGGATATCTCTTTCCAGTGTAACTGTCTCCTCCTTATTCCTTATTACAACACCCACGTCATCAGCATAAACTCGTATGACGGTTTTCTCACCACTCAATGTTATGCCTGTTAATCTTGCGTGGACACTGCGGAGAAAGGGCTCTAAAGGTACGGAAAATAAAAACATAGATAAGGGACTGCCCTGTGGAACCCCTCGCCTTATCTGTATGGGTTTAGATGTTTGGCCATTGATTGCTATTTTCGCTTTTATACCTGTTGCAATATTTCTTAGCATGTTGACAATCTGAGGGTGGAAAGCCATTCTTGACAGCGTCGCAAAGAGGTATCTGTGACTAACGCGGTCAAAAGATTTGTTGAAATCTATAAAGATTGAAGCACATTTTATACTTGCCACTGACGTAATTGCAGTGACGTCTCTGTATGCAGATAGACTTTCGAATATCGTTCTGGTTGGAGAACAAGATTAATGATGACTCAATATTTTATTGAAAAAGGCACGGAGTCTTTTGTTGATAATACGCGAAATTATTTTGTAATCAGAATTTAGTAGCGAAAGAGGCCGATAATTGTTTAAGTTGGTTTTGCCTTTACTCTTAGGAATCAGTACTATTTTACTTTCCTTAAACTCTGCAGGGACCGCTTTTCCGGTCAGGACCACATTCGCCATGGAAGTGATCTTGTCCCCAATTACAGACCAGTAGCGGGCATAAAAATCCACAGGGAGGCCACCAAGTCCCGGAGATTTTTTGAGAGGTGAGTTACGCACTGCCTCATGCACTTCATCTTTAGTAATAGGTGACAGGATGTCAGCGTTTTCTGTTCCCGACAACTGTGGACCTAAAATAGTGAGAAAGTCCACTGTGGTAGGGGCATATAAGTTGTCATAGTACCTGTGGACTTGGTCTAGTATTTCTTTCTGGCATGTGAGCCTTGTACCAGTGTGCGTCTGGACTTCATCAATAAAAGTTTGACGTCTGTTTTCAGCATGCCGCACCAAGTGATACAGAGAAGCAGTTTCACCAGCTGCTACTGATATGGCTTTCTATTTAATTTTCAGTCCCTCCATCTGTTGCTGTTCAATGCTTAATAACTTGGCTTTTGTTTTTTGATATCATTCAGACGAATTACGTCATCATTTGCCTCTTGATAAAAGTCTCTTAAAACTTTATAATAAAACTCCATTGTATTCCTCAACTCCCTGCGCCTCGCTACACTATACTGCACGACAACTTTCAGCAACCTTGGTTTAGCCCTCCTAGTCCACCAGTCAGTGACTGTTGGGTGCTTGTCTGCTGTGCGGAGGCACATAGTCCACGCTACTCTTATTTTCTGTTCCAGTTCTTCGGCAGTTAAAACAGAGATATTCAAATTCCATTGACCTCTGAGTTGACGGGTTGGCTGTACACTTAAATTAAAGCAAGTTAAAAGTGTACTGTGATCGCTAAAATCCACGGGAACAGTTTCAACGTTTAATAAAAATCACTTACTAACTTTTTTAACTGTGGCGAGTAGTTGAAATTGGGTTGTTGATCTTTCTGGTTTAAAACATAGTTAATATGTCCACCTAATATAAAAGAACACGGATTTTTTCCTCAATAAATAAATTAGTTCATCTTAAAAAGCATCGCACCATCCAATTTATGGGAATTTCCTGATGGGGCGTAAAGGTTAAGCACGGTCATATCGAAAATTTTTATGCCTACGGCTCTTCCTGATTCTAGTCGTTCGATTTCAGTCACCGGAATGCCTTCCCTTATAAGAACGGCTGTACCGATATGGCTTCCGTAGAAACATTAACAAGTCCAAAAAAGCCTGGGATCCGAAATGCCGTCATCGCAACTTCTTGCAGCAACGCGATATCTGTCCCAGACTGGTACAACAATTCTTCTGATCCTGCCAATTTGAAGGGTGACTGTGTTTTATTAATGTTAATAGTAGTAGTGCTATAAACTTGCATCACAGACATACCAGAAGAAGCTATTTGGTATGAGTATCGGTATGATTATAGCAGCAACGACCTTCTCTCCAAGTCACGATCCTTACAAGCTGTGTGCCCATTACATGCACTAACTTCATGGAAAAAATTTTACTGCTTTTAAACAAAGTGCTTGAAAAGAAAATTATCCTGAAATCCTGACAATGCATTGCTATAAGTCACTGTGGTCTTTCTCTTTCTCCTCGTCAGTGGTGGCCCTGATGACTTCATATTTAATATTCTTTTTCTTGACGTCTTTCTTCTCTGGTGCGGCTTTCGCTCGATGACGCGTGACAGCAAGACCTTGTTTCGGTCGCAGCCTCCGACGGTGGCCGTCTTGCGCAACGGCTGTGGCTTGCGAGTCGTCAATATTTGGCTCCGGGGTGTTGTCAGTT
Organism: Schistocerca piceifrons; assembly: GCF_021461385.2. Classification (NCBI taxonomy): domain Eukaryota; kingdom Metazoa; phylum Arthropoda; class Insecta; order Orthoptera; family Acrididae; genus Schistocerca; species Schistocerca piceifrons. The sequence continues at coordinate 2,141,270 of NW_025728455.1, read as the reverse complement.
GCGTTGTCTTGCTGGCGAGGCGGTGATGCTTGTTTATTTCCTCCTTCGGCGCGGTGTTGCGCTTCGGAGCCAGCAGGTTGTTTACTTGGTACTTCCTCGTACTGTTCGCACTGTATGGGCTGTGCACTCGATGCGGTTATTGCAGCTGTGACCTCAGGCTCAGGGTCACATTTCCGTGAAAGGTCACTACCAGCTGCGTCACTATCTGTTCGTGGCGGTATAATTCCTTGTGCGGAAGTGGGAGCCAAATCGACCTGCATTTCATCTCCTTTTACCACTTCCAACAGGACTTGGCTTCGGCTTCCTGGCAACGGGTGTTTCACAGGAAGAGTCCTCATCAACATTTTTTTTCAGTGTCATCTAGAGGACGCTTTTTAGTGGGAGTCTCGCTGTCACGGGACGGAATTTCAGCAGTTAATGCAGGTTTTAAGGACGGAAAGTCATTAACATTAAGTGCAACATTTTCAGAGGTAGTAACAGGATCCACGACAGCCGTCGCCTCTGTTGTATTACTGGCTGGCAACAAATCGTTGAGTGTTAATTTCCGGCGTTGCGTAAGGCTATTTGTTAGCACAAATACACGGCGAGGGCAGTCCTGACGGAGGTGACCTGACTCGTTACATACATGACATGTAGGGGTTTGCCCTGAGTAAATAACATGCGCCTTGTGCCCGTCAACAACGATGTGGGAGGCAATGTTTGCCTTCACTTCCATCTCCACGGAGCGAATGCCGTTAAAGCACTGCAGCTTTAAATGCGAAGCCCACCTTTCGTTGACTATTTGCCTGACAACCCCACACTTTGAAAGGACATCTTTAATTTTCGAGTTGTCTACTTCTATGGGAATATTCAAAACACTAACATTTCTAATTACAGACTCGGAATTCCTGAGTTTTACAGTACTTTTAGTATATCACGGTGTATAAATTCCGTTTCATAACCAAATTTTTCCAGAAAGCGGTCTACACACACGGAATCGTTAAACTTTACAAAAATGCAGTATTCATCAGAGTCTAGCTGCATGGTATGAACCGATTCAAGATGAAGCCCAAATACCTCGGTAATCTAGTCGTGTATTTCAAGTGCAGAGGGCTGTACTCGACGGGTGTACTTGTCGAAGGTGAAAATCACGGTGTTTTTTCTCACGGAGTTTGCCATGGTGTTCTGCAGCGAAGAAATTTCGGACAACGCCGAAATCCCAACAGCACTACGTAGAAAGACGACATGAACGAAGACCAACAGCTCAATTTATAACACTTAATTCACGTGCAAAATGCCGATAAACAGTCACGAAACACGAAAACACTGGCGTAAACACTGAACGTTCACGGAGCAAACTTGAGGAGCGTGCGACCGCGGCGACAGCTAAAGCCAGACTGCTGGCCACGCGAACTGAGCTACCCAAGCACGACTCACGCCCCGTCCTCACAGCTTTCATTCCTAAGTACCTCGTCTCCTACCTTCCAAACTTTACAGAAACTCTCCTGCGAACATTGCAGAAACTAGCACTCCTGGAAAAAAGGATATTGCGGAGACATGGATTACCCACAGCCAGGGGGATGTAATTTTCACTTTACAGCGGAGCGTGCGCTGATACGAAAGTTCCTGGCAGATTAAAACTGTGTGCCGGACCGAGACTCGAACTCGGGACCTTCGCCTTTCGCCAGCAAGCGCTCTACCAACTGAGCTACCCAAGCAGGACTCAACGAGGTACTGGCGGATTGAAAGCTGTGAGGACGGGGCGTGAGTCGTGCTTGGGTAGCTGAGTTGATAGAGCGCTTGTCCGCGAAAGGCGAAGGTCCCGAGTTCGAGTCTCGGTCCGGCACACATTTTTAATCTGCCAGGAAGTTTGAATATATTCTTTGTTCGACAGAAAAATGAAGGGAACCTGTCATGACGGTAAAGCTTCGCCGAAACATGTATGGGTGAAAATGAAGAAACTGTGTTTTGTTGAAGGCAGGACGTTTTCAGATAACTTTTATTTACAGGTAGACTTTAAGGAAATATTTGCGACTACCAGTACAGGTTTCTGTATTTCGTACATCTACGTGTTTCTGTAAACCGACTGATTCCAAATATTACTCATTGGTATGGCAGGTGTAGGATAACTATTATCTGCTTATTTTTTAAGAGCAGAGTTTTACGTTTACAAACAAGTAAAGGAAGTTTTCAATCTTCAGTGCAGTTTAACTCTCGATTGAGCGCGACTATGCATAAAACGCGCCAACCGCAGATGGCATTGTCTTGTCCAATTCTCTGCATAATAAATAAAAAAATTGCATTGCTGTTATAAAATTGCCGGCCGTACCTATACCTTCATTATAGCTTCAGCTAGCTCAGTGGTAAGTTGTGTTGTCACACGTCCAAGTGAGCAGCAGAAACGTAAAATAAACAACGCGAGTGCCGTCTTGGAATACAAGGTACACAACGCGCCCAGTCGTGTGAGTGGCGTTCCTTGGAGTCTCACCTCGTTACCTTTCGTCCACAAGCGCGCCCTGCCACCCTGTACAGGCCACAACAAAGCTGGCCGACAACGAGGAGCCGGCGTGGCCACTCGACGAGGATCCAGGGTTCGACACCGAATCAGGCAAGGAAATTGGCGATGACGCTGAGGAAGAAGAGGAACAGTTTGCCACACGACGTGACCGAGGTTCGGATCCCGAACGGGAACACAATTCAGACGATGACCGCGAACAGTCGCTCTCCACTGTTTATATTTTTATTAGGAAAGAGAAAAATGAAAATGGAATCAATTATGCGCTAATGTAGTCATAAAGACAAAAAGAAAGAATATTCTAAAAATATTTCCTGGGTCAGAAAGTGTATCCAGAAAGGTCATAAGTGAAATGGACAGTACTTAGCCTGGAAATGATTGACAAAATGTTAAGTACACACTCTTCTGTACTCAGTGTAAGGAAGAAAGTGTACTGTATTCAAGAGAAAGGGGTGCTAAAAACGCTACAGAAGAAGAAATAATGGCATTACTGGGATTGCTTCACCTCTCTGGGATTACGCAAGCCAGCCACACTAATGTTGTCGAACTGTGGAAAGCAGATGGCAGAAGTATGGAGATTACGGGAGATGTGATGAGCTATAGAAGACTGCTGTTCCTTTTACGTTGCATCCGCTTTGACGACAAAAGCTCAAGACAAGAAGGGAGAGCAACTGATAAACTTGTTGCAGTAAGGCAGTTGTTACAATGTCACAAATGGAGGGGTCTGCGTAGTCGATCAACTGGGAAGAGCGTATTCCATAGCATGGGTCACAAGAAGATGGCCACTGGTCGTATCCTATTCTGTAATCGATATAGCTGGAATAAGAGCTCAAATCATTTTCGACGCAAATGAGGTAAATCCAGAAAAGGAGCATTTCCTTGAAAGAATTAGCATTTTCCCTTGCGAGGCTTCAGCTAGTCAAAACAGATAATGTTGCTTCACTTCCTGTCAACGTAGCAACTTTCCTAGAGAAATTCAAAGATCCGTGGGTTGAAACAATTGGGAGCCTGCCACCAAGAAAAGAGGACGGGGTGTGACATGTGGACGAGAGAAAAAGAAAAAGCACCTCTACTACCTTAAGTTGCAGCTCAGACCGCAGCTTTCTTTAGCAAAAGGCATGGGAGAATAGCGCTTACACGTGAAAAGTTTCAAGTAGTTCTCGAAAATGCGTAAGACAGTTAACAGTGCATATAGAAAGAAATTTGTGATAAATGACACTGTCCAGCTCGAAGGTTAAGATCTTATCCAGATGTGATTAGGTACATGCGGTGCTTTTGCTTTGAGATAGTACTTTCGGACGTGCTGATAGCCAGTAACGGAATATTTCAGTGAAATGGTTTAAAGAATTTACTTCAAAGGCCCAATGAAATCTTTACAAGTTTTGTCCCAGGGCAACTTACGCTGTGCCTACGTGACAGAAGTTGCCTGCCTGTGGCAGTTCTGTCCAGTTGAAGCCGCCGACAAGAGACGCCTTGAGCCCTGTGCTGAGACTGCTGGTGGATTCACGCCATCGGTTTCACCCAGTAGCGTGTGTGGGATACAGGTCACGTGTGTGGACACTGGAGCACTCTGCAATGCAGAACACGGTTGCTTCCCTCTCTCGTGATCCAGACCTCGAGCAGAACAGACGTCTTTCTTGGGAGACGTTCCACGACCCACAGAACACAATATTTAAAAAACAAACAGTAAACATGTAATAACGTTTTACACCGTTTTATAGCTGTGCTATTTTCTGCATGTTTTACATTGACGGCGATATTTGTCTCTGAAACTAACATGGGCAATGAATAAATAAATAAACGAACAACAAAAATCTTTTGCATCAAGGCGGACCGACAATGTCCACATTGTTGTTCATACCTCGGTACTACAGTTGGTGTGAGAAGTGTCCGCAAAAGGAGGAGGACTGGGTTTGAGTGCCGGCCTGACAGACAGTTTCCATCTGTCAGCAAGATTCAGGTTTCAGATTAGTGAGAAATAACGTTATTTCTGTCATCATTACAATTGTCGTAGTTATTTGTCGCTGTCATTGTTAGTTCGAAGACCGGTCTGATGCCGCCCTCCATGCTACAGTATCCTGTGCGAGCCCCTCCACTACTGCAGCCTGCATTCATCTGAACCTGTTTGCTGTACTCATCACTCGGTGTCCCTCTACAAGTTTTTCTCCCCACACTACTTCTCCATTACCAAACGGACGATTCGCTGACGTCCCAGGAGGTGTTCTGTCAACCGATCCCTCCTTTCAGTCAAGTTGTGGCATATATTTTACTGTCTCTAATTCGATTCAGTATCTTCTCATTAATTAAACCATCTAAACAACTATTCTTCAGCTGTTTGCTCTAGCACTACATCTCAGTACCTCATATTCTCTTCTTGTGTCAGCTGCTTACCATCCATGTTTCATTTCCATGCAAGACTACACTCGTGACAAGTACCTTAAGAAATGAAAGCCTAAAGGTCAAATTTATGTTAAACAGCAAAACAATTTTTTCCAGAGATGTTTTCCAAGCCCTAGCCAGTCTGTATTTTATGTCCTGTCTACTTCGGCTGTAAACAATTATGTAGCTGCCTGAATAGGACAACTCATCTACAGCTTTAGAGTCTTCCTTCCTAATCTAATTACCCTTTTGAATGTGACAGGTCAACGTTTCAGCAATCTTATTAGCTCGCTTAGTAAGGTATGGATATGTTGAGATGTATTTCACTACTTAATACACACATCAAAAAATAGATTGCATCACCTCGGTTCCGAGAGTTCCGGAACCTGTACAGAAAATTGGAATAGATATCAATATAAACATCATTTCCGCCCTTTTTATTGGTCAAGAAAACCACACGTTGGACGTTGTTCCACCATACAGCGAGACCTTCAGAGGTGATGGTCCAGATGCTGTACACACTGGTACCTCTGATACCCAGCGGCACGTCCTTTGGCATTGATACATGCCTGTATTCGTCGTGGCGTGCTATCCACAAGTTCTTCAAGGCACTGTTGGTCCAGATTGTCTCACTCCTCAACGGCGAATCGGCGTAGATCCCTCAGATTGGTTGGTGAGTCACGTACCGCGCTGCACGGTGTCGTGGTTCCAAAAGATGGACTTCGCCACGGACGTCGGGAGTGAAGTTGCGCATTATGCAGCCGATTGCGCACAGTTTCAGTTGTAACAGGAGGTCCTGTGGCTGCACGAAAAGCGTTATTCAACATAGTGGCGTTGCTGTAAGGGTTTCTCCGAGCCATAATCCGTAGGTAGTGGTTATCCACTGAAGTAGTAGTAGCCCTTGGGCCGCCTGAGCGAGGCATGTGGTTTGCAGTTCCTGTCTCTCTGTATCTCCTTCATGTCCGAACAACATCGCTTTGGTTCACTTCAAGAGGCCTGGACACTTCTCCTGTTCAGAGCCCTTCCTGGCACAAAGTAACAATGCGGACGCAATCGAACCGCGGTATTGACCGTCTAGGCACGGTTGAACTACAGACAACACCAGCCGTGTACCTCCTTCCTGGTGAAACGACTGCAACTGTCGGACCCCTTCCGTCTAATAAGCGCTGCTCATGCACGGTTTTTTACGTCTTTGGGCGGATTTAGTGACATCTCTGAACAGTCGAAGGGACTGTAACTGTGATACAATATCCACAATCAACGTCTATCTTCAGCAGTTCTGGGAACTGGGGTGATGCAAAACTTTTTCCATGTGTGTATGACGGAGACATAACCATATTTGACAAAAAAATGAAACTAAGTAAATGAATTATCGTTCGATGATCGACAGAGCATGAAAATAATATCACAACGGATTTTCCCAATGTTAAGCAGATGTTACGAATTTAATCACAACCCATCATATCTCAGCATAAGAACATGAATCCTAGTCCGTGATTATGTAAATAGTAGTTGCAGAACATCAGGAACGTTTTCCTTTATGATATTAAAATGTCATTATGTGCAAATGAGGAACTAAGATTTGAAATTGGTGTATGTCCAGTGAACAGTACACATATGCCTCTAACAGCAATAACAACACTTGGGTGGCGATCGTAAAACGATATGTCTTTTGTAGAAAGGAAGTAATCCATCGATTATGGTACACCATTTATGAGTGAAATTAAAAACGAACAAAGTGTGCTTGAAGTCGCCAACTACAAAGTTATTTGCCACCTGATGCTTATCATAGACGAATTAAGTGTTGGCTAAAAGTGTACAAAACGCACAGCTTCTGGAAAGCATGAACTAATGTCATCAGACGAAATGCTATGCCTCCACTTAATTGAGCACAGAGGTCGCTTTGGAGGGCTGGATGTCGTGCTGTAGGGGAGGAACCAGGCGGTCACGTGACGCTCCACCGTTGACGTCAGTGGTGACGGTGAGGTGACAATCCGGTGTGTACGTGCCAGTCGCTCGCGTGGGATCAGGGCGGTCACCTGCGTCGAGAAGTGGCAGAAAGGAATTTTTGCGTTTCGACATGTCCACGACCACACCACTAGTAAAGTTACACGATCTGTTGGTCTATCAATGTGGACTGTCCAAGTATCTGCAACGAATGGTGAACCACTCGTAGTGGTGTGAGGCAGTGGCGTAAAAAGATTCTAGCTGACAGGGCTGTTGACGAGTGTCACTCCAAGTGACTGGCGATCGCTTTCAAACGAGACGCAAATTGCCGATGCCTGGCAAAGCAGCTCCATCTGAACCAGCTGCCTAGCAATCGTTCCGAAGGCGGCTGCACAGACTCGACATTTGGAGTCAGCGGCCGTCGCTCACACAGACACACACAGCTGCGTGTCTTGCGTGGGCCAAACCACACAGAGAAGGACAGTGGCTGGGTGGAGGTGCGTCACGCGAGTCGCGCGATTTTGCCTCTTCTGAAATTATGGAGGTGGCGATGGGACCGACGGCCTATAGAGGATGCAGTTCAAGCCACTGGTGGTTCCATGGTGTCATAGGGGTGTTGCTGTCGCCGTGACTTGGATTCAGTCACCAAGGTTAATGTGAACCTGAAGCAGCACGTTTATTTCAACATTGTCGGTGACGAAGTGTTGCCCCATTCTCTGGACACTTGCGTTGTAGAAGATGACACACACAGTCGTGTTCCCAGGGCTGCGTGCGTACACTCCCGGTTTCACGAACACTCAGGCGCCCTACAGCACCTCGAGGCGACCACTAGACAACCCGGTCTACGAGCCGCAGACGTTGTACGGTACTGTCTGGAACAGCGGCTGAGACGTGGCAGCCGACATCCCCACACACTGGTAGCTCTGCGGGATCTGATGCAGCAGTGGGAGGCCTCGGGCAGATGCTGCGTATCTGAAGAAACTTTCGGAACTCTCTTCCCCGCCGAGTTGACGAAGTCTTCGAGGCTAGAGGCGGTAATACCGTGATGCCATTTCATGATCCTTGAAGCAAAACTTGGCTTGACTGTGACTGTCTTACTATAACTTAATGATGTATGGAAAGAATGGGAATCATGCACCAGCTAGTTGTACTTGACAAGTTTATTCGAATCCTTACCTACGTTTAAACGGATATAAGCCTTTCTTCCTTGGAAGAAGTAGTAACGTGTGTAAACTTATTGTGTGAAAAGAGAAAACAGGTCATAAAGCTCAGTCAACACTAAAATGACCCATATAAATGCTAACGTATAGCCAGATGGCTTAATGAACAGTAAAGCAAGGTAAAACTGTGAATAAACATCTGACGTGCCACTGGTTGGCTGTACGATTCCTATGGCTTCCATAATTTTACTGTTGCTGACTGTTGCCATATTAGAGATTTTAATTACGTATATACAGCAAATGTTGTGGAGTATTACTGTAATCCGGTGGTGCAGGGTTTTGGCTCTATAATTGCTTGTTTCGAAAAGTAATTAATTTAGCCACTTGCAGTGTTTATTGTTCACTTTTGAACTAATTTACAACTAACAACGCTATCGAGCTACAGTTGTTGTCATCTCAAACGACGCTGTACTTTTAATGATTTTTGATAATACGGTTGGGAAATAGGAATATAAATTCAATTTTAGTAAGGCAAGCAGTCTGGGTGAAAAGCTTTTATTGTTAGTTGCCGCTTTCAGTCTTTGACTGTCATCATCAGATGATTTACTGTCTGCTGTAGCGATATGCGGAGACAGCGAGCGGAGAGAGACGTATGCCACGAGGCACATTGCATTGACTGCTCAGTGGAAAGTGTCAACAGAAGAGGCGGCGGCAGAAGGTATTAGCGCGCTTCCTCTTTGGGTGTCACTAACGTGCCCTTATTGACAGATAGTTAGTATCGCAAAATAGGAAAAGTAGGTGACAGTATTGAGAATAAATTTAAGGAGAGGAGAAAGAATTAGTTGTACAGTTAGTAGTAATGGCATCGAGTGGTCTACATACCTCGGTACACAGCGGGAGTCGATACAGTCGTCAGCGATCCGGCAGTCGAGCTCCTTGAAGAGTTCCACGGCTTCGTCCAACTTGAGGCGGCGGAGCTGCGCCAGGGCGTCGGCGCACCCCCCTCCCTCCACCGCTCCACCTGCTGGCGGCGGCGGCAGTTCGGAGTCCCTGAGGCGGTCTGCCAGGCGCTGCACAGCTGACCACGAGGGGGGCGGCTGCTCCAGCCTGTCGCACGTTGCGAACCCCGGTGACCAATCTGCAAAACGCTCTTCAGTCACTCACGAGCTTCCATGGGCTACTCATATGCACATTAGTACTAGCAGCTACTGAGAGTGAAACACTAAGAGAGCTGCAGCCAACGATAATCGACACGGCGTGAGGTGTGCTGCACAATTTTACAAGGAAAAAGGCCACCAAGTCAGCTGACTGTCAGCACGGCGGCCAGTGCTGCGGATCCCCTTGACGAGGAAGCGGGAAGAGCTGCGCCGACAGTACAACACTGGACACTGTGCCGTCATTCCGTATGAGCCGAAGTTCTGACTGCCGCATCGGTGTGGACGGTCCGTGCATCGAAGCCCTGAGCAGAGCGGAGAATGCCACGTTGCACTCTCGCCCATCTCACGGGGAGCCACTCGGTATACAATACGTAATTGGTTACACTGTTCTCAGCTGTTGCATTTCTGAGTCCTTGAGGCAGCTCGCTTGCGATACTTTCGACATCCTTTCAACAAAATAATTTAATGTCGCATGTCAGCCATGCTGTTCTGCCCCAGCTTGACAGAGTTAGCACCGCTACCACAGGAACGTGCGATGTACCTGGCTAGGCGCAGACAGTAATATTTAAGTGAAAATCACACTTATCGTTAACTGGTTTGATTGGCGAGATTGGGGATAAGACTTATGGACCCGTGCTCATAGATCTTTGCAGAACGCCAGAGCAGATACAGTCTCACGTTGGTGTCAGAGCTGGCAGTGCGGGGCTGGAGAGGAGACTCCAGGCTGGCCGAGAGGCAGCTGGGCTGCAGGCGACAGGGCGCTCCAGACTGGAGCGGCAGCCGGTGGGAGCCTTTCCTGGTGACTTCAGATCTCCAGTCCAGACCGGGGCATGAATGACGACCCCAGGCATTCTGTACTCTCATCCCCTGGAGCGCCGCACACTTAGCCTGTCTCATCACAGTCTATATGCCAAGTACTGCGTCACAGTCAACTAACTGCAGCCTGAAAAGCTGGAATTCCCAATGATGTAATCGGCATACCACTCTCCTCTCGCTTTAATCTCTGGGATCCGCCTCTGAGCTGTATTTTCCTCTTAGCTGTAGCCGTGTTTACCCGAGGTATCTCGTTAGGTAAGTAGCAGAGGCGCTGCCATTCGTTGTTCTGTCCGCTTCCGAGGCAGTAGTTGCACTTCTGTCCCTTTGTACTTGTGTGCGAACGTTCAGCGCTTACGGAGCAGGGAGAAAACAAATGTAATAGCTAAGTACTCATTAAATGTTGAGATCATTTTAGAAATAATCGAACTTAAATTGTCGACCGATATGCAACTGCGGTTGACATACGGTTCCTCGCCGCAGATAAAGCAGCAATGAAGGCACTCAGCAGCGCTGATCTGTTCTCACCTGCCAGAAAGGTTACGGCAGAATATCTGGACACACAAAAGATATTCTGCCCGCTCATTCCCTCACGAGGGACTCAAGTCATTTTGAGCAAATGTGTGACAAAACCCGCAGTGAGTTAGACTGCAAAATGAAGCAAAAGGAAAGAAGAAAGCGTAATGTCTCTGTGAAGGAACAGACGGTTAGCCCGCGTAGCTACACTCGTCAGATCCGCTTCGCTAAGGCAGCCCATCTGAGGCTACCTCGGCGGTGAGCTGACCTCGCCGGTAAACATTCTGAAAGTTCCGTACCTGCCCTGATGACGTCACTCGCTGTCGGTGTGGCTACCGGGCTGTAAACATACAAACAGTCGCTTCTGATGGGACTGTGGGCAGCTGCTACTGTTAACCAAAAAATCGGGATGCCATTGCGGTATGCCAATTGTAATTAACCACTGCGAACGTTCGAGTAATGCACACCTGATATCAATGAACGTAATTGACTCGTACAGAGGGAAGTTTACGCTCCTGACCGAACACGGAGACCTCCGCCTCGTCGTGTCTGAGGGCCGACTGACTCACTTGGCGCTCTCCGTAACCTGCGACGTACAATTGTATGACTCGGTGTTTCTCGTATATTCTCGCGAGAGCCTGTCCCCGCCAACTGTGTAGCGATACCTGAAGCTTCCCGTACTGGAATAAGGCTACAGTTACGGCCAATACCTCAGGGACTTTCCCTGACAATCACTGTAACGAAAGGAAACTACTCCTATTGTGATTAAGCGAAAGTGTGTTTACGGCCGACTGGCGCGCCTCCTCCATGTACTCCCCGACCTGCGTGTCTGGCTGCAGGCAGGCCGGCCTCCCACGCAGCGGGCCACGGCCCCCACCCCCGCACTGGACGACTCGCGCCGCGGGCCGCTCGCGTTCTCCGGCCGTGGGAACACTCTCCGCCACAGCCTGGAACCTCTAAAGTCTGGAAACTCTACAAGCCCCAGAAAAGAGCTGGTTGTGCAAATTGCAAATGTGTGCAACTAAACAATCGCCCTTCGATTCTGCCTCGTATGAGGTCGTTTTATCTGCATTTTCAGTTTTTATCGTATGATAAATTTTAAGTTGTTCAGATAGCATGCGTATGTCTGAAAGCATTACGCGGGGACTACTAAGGTTCATTTTGTCCTCTGAACCTCCGCGAGTAAGTTTATGGGCGTTCCTTGAGCAGAGAGGGCCGCTAGGAAAGCTCGCCAGCAATACACCGGCGGAAAAAAATTGCAGCACAAAAAATATAATTACTGTAGAGTAATGAAATTGCGAGAGTACATCTCCCTAGGTGACACAGCTTAAAGCTTAGAAGAGAACTGTGAAGTACAAAAGCCGCTGCCTCAGCTCGAAGTAAAGCAAAGGTGAAAAAGCTGCATCTCTTTTAATGTAAATGTTTGTAAAAGTAACATTTGGATTTCCTGGTCAACTCCTACGAATAACCCATTTTATTTTCCGTGTATGCTGTAAGCTAAGGGTAAAGACACAAGCTGGACATGCACTTGCATGTCAGATGTGACAGCGTTCGGCGCCCCACATATTGCCCACGATGCTAACACAACACTGGCTGATGATGCCAACAGGTGGCGGGACTGGAGCTATCAAATGCTGTCGACAGCACGAGGCTACGGAGCGTAGCTGAAGTGCTTAGTTGACGAGTAACTCACGACAGTGCTACAGTGCTAGTGGTGTTCTTACAAAACAGAGCAATGGCAACGATAAACAAAGCAAACATTGCGTTATATCTTCAGAAACTGTAGCCAAAGTCGAGATTTGATCAGAAAGGAACTCAAGAAATTTCGCTGAGTCTGAAAGAAGTGGCGCATGAGTCAGTGGAATGCGTGGTGTCGTGCGAACAATGTACAAGAGGAGTGCAGTGATGGCGATACGTGCACGGCACTGGAAAGTTGTACTGAAGCAGGTGTGCTGTAGTTCATCGTCGTTGTCGGACAGAGGGCCGCAGCTCCCGTTTCCAGTCAAACGTAGTGAAGGACAGTCGTTCTCCAAGGAGCGGATACTAAACATAATTATGTACTTGGAAAATCGCAGACAGCATAGCAAAAGAACAATTACGAACATATTTTGAACAAGTGTGCAGAAATATGACCGTTAGTGTGTAAGGAAAACTACAGACATTCAACGGAGGACAAGGCTCGCTTGTGCGTTTCAAGGATGCTCGACATACATTACAGAGATTTCAAAAGAAACAGTGGATGCTTGCATGACGTCAAACAGTGCTACAGAAGTGTGAGACGTGAGATAATGAAATTTCGAAGAAGGCGTCAACTTGACGATGCACAGCAAACTACAGGATCGACCGAAATATTTGTAGATGAGATAAGCAAATTTGTCCCGTCGTTGAGCAAGGAATTTGTTTTCAACTGCAGCCAATCGGCATTTGAAGAGGAAACGTACATGAAAGGGACCCTGGAAAATAGAGGTACCAAGAGAGATCAATCAAGATCATCTATTATCAATTCGCATTCGTATACAGTTAAGCCGACTGATTAACCAGACGGTAAAATGGCTGGAACGCTATTTATTGCTCTGCGTCTTTTGATTCTTTCTCGTGTGTGTAATTTTGGCAGGGGCCGTAGGGAATTATTGTTTACAATATACATAAATGACTTAGTTGACAACATCGGTAGCTCCGTGAGGCTATTTGCAGATGACACGGTTGTCTACAAGAAAGTACCAACATCAGAAGACTCGTACGTACTCCAGGAGGACCTGCAGAGGATTAATGCATGGTGCGACAGCTGGCAGCTTTCCATAAACGTAGATAAATGTAATATAATGCGCATACATAGGTACATAGGGGCAGAAATCCTTTCCAGTACGATTATGCCATAGGTGGAAAATCATTGGAAGCGGTAACGACCGTAAAATACTTAGGAGTTACTATCCGGAGCGATCTGAAGTGGAATGATCACATAAAACAAATAGTGGGAAAAGCAGGCGCCAGGTTGAGATTCATAGGAAGAATTCTAAGAAAATGTGACTCATCGACGAAAGAAGTAGCTTACAAAACGCTTGTTCGTCCGATTCTTGAGTATTGCTCATCAGTATGGGACCCTTACCAGGTTGGATTAATAGAAGAGATAGACATGATCCAGCGAAAAGCAGCGCGATTCGTCATGGGGACATTTAGTCAGCGCGAGAGCGTTACGGAGATGCTGAACAAGCTCCAGTGGCGGACACTTCAAGAAAGGCGTTACGCAATACGGAGAGGTTTATTATCGAAATTACGAGAGAGCACATTCCGAGAAGAGATGGGCAACATATTACTACCGCCCACATATATCTCGCGTAATGATCACAACGAAAAGATCCGAGAAATTAGAGCAAATACGGAGACTTACAAGCAGTCGTTCTTCCCACGCACAATTCGTGAATGGAACAGGGAAGGGGGGATCAGATAGTGGTACAATAAGTACCCTCCGCCACACACCGTAAGGTGGCTCGCGGAGTATAGATGTAGATGTAGATGTAGATTTACGTCACAGAAAACAAGAGTGGGAGAACAGACGTAAGAGAACTACAGCTATTGTATGATCACTGCTTTTGGCCAATAGCTCGTCAAAATAGGTGTTTTTTCTTGATTACTAGGCTGCGCATACAAATCATACTCCTAAAGAACAAGCTACCGCTTCTGGAAAGTGTGTGACATAGGAGTTCGTACCACCTGGAACCACCAGATGAATAGTACCTCCAGATGTCTGTCTTTTCTGTGCGTATGAAACATTTTATAACACTACCTGCAGCAACGCCTTAAAGGACAGCCAGTTTTACGATAAGCTCCACGACAGGCTGTTTCGCATTCGGTTGCACGCCATCACTTTCCTTCAGTTCTCGTCACCCTGTTACACCAATGTCATTTCTATACGTATTCGTTAAGAGTGGATACCTAGCTGAGCGTCCTCATAATAAACCTAGTCCTTCACGGTCAGGCAGAAAACGTATAATTTTTAATAACAGCATATGTAAGCTAAGCCGCCTGTGAGTGTTTGATAAGTGGACTGTGCATAACGTCTTATGAATCCGTACAGCACGAAAGAGCACTTACCGGAACGGCCACAGTACCTCAACGATATCGCAAATTCACCGCTACTGAGCGGCCAGCGTTTGTCCGTGTGCCTGCAGACGCAGTCCAGCACCCAGGAGGTCCCGTCTGCTGTAAGCAGAGCTGCCACTGTGGCAATTACGGCCGCCGGCTGCATTGTCCGCTGTCGACACTGGGGAGCAAACAGAAGCAGTGCGCGCCGCAGGGAGCGCGCGCTCAATATGACGGCGGGCGCAGCGGAAGTCTGCCGCAGGACGGCCAAACCACGGGAAGCGTGGCGTGGCGCCTCTCCTCCGGATGACCGCCGTATTCCTGTTTGCCTGGTGAGAGTTCGCGAAAGTTGTCGAGTAAAACAAACGTGGTATCTGCCCTTCCTCACGAAAGCCGTTCTGCTGTTCCTAATGTATAAAAACGATTTAGGAGGCAATCTGAGCAGCCATTGTTTGCAGGTGATGCTCTCTTTTACCATCTAGTAAAGTCATCAGAAGATCAAAGCAATACGAAAATAATTTAGAGATTGTACCGGTGCGATGCGTAAAGTGGCAGTTGATTCTAAATAATGAAAAGTGTTATGTCATCCACAGGAGAACTAGAAGGAACCCGTTAAATTTCTTTTACTCGATGAGTCACACAAATCGAAAGGGTGCCGTTTCAGCTAAATGCCAAGGTATTACAATTAGGGCCAACTTAAATAGGAACGATCAAATAGAAAATCTTGTAGGGAAGACTGTGTTTTGTTTGAAGAACACCTAGACAAAGCGACAAGCCCACTAAAGAGACTGTCACTTAGTGATGCTAGAAGAACCCTCCGCCACACACCGCCGGGTGTCACGCGGAGTACTGGTGTAGATGCAGATGTACATCTACAACTCCACACATACTCCGTAAGTCGCAATATGGTGCATGGTGGAAGTTGCCTAGCGCCATCATTAGTCATTTTCTTTCCTGTTACGCTCGTAAATACAGAGAGGGAAAAGCGACTCTCTTTATGCCTCCATCATCATCAATTTTCTGCTACATTAGCAGGTCCTTTGCCTCTCCATTTTCTGCGATCCATTGCCTCCTTCTTACGGCTGCGGTATGTTGTACCGTCCATTATGTCATCCAGTATCTGAAATCTCCTCCTTCCTCGCTTCCTTTTCCCTTCTACATAACCTTCTACAACTGTTTTTATCAGTCCGTCATTCTTTATTAATATATGCCCAATCCAATTTCTTTTTCTTCTCTTTATTGCATCTAGCAACTGTCTTTTGTCTCCCACTCATTTCAATACCTCTTCATTTATTACTCTGTCCATCCAACTTATTCTTTCCATACTCCGCCATGTCCACATTTCAGAAGCCTCCAGCCTTTCTCGGTCTTTATTCCTCAAAACCCATGTTTCAGGCCATACAGAAGAACACTCCATACAAAAAATTTTATCTTTTCCTCAGTTCTCTGTCCACACTGCTGCAGAGATCTCTCCTTTTCTTATAAAATGCCTCTTTTACCATTGCTATCCTTGTTTTCATTTCTGTGGTGCACTTCCAGTCGGTGTCTATCCTTCTTCCAAGATACTTAAAATTTAGCACCTGTTCTAATATTTCTCCATTCAGCATAACTTTTATTTCTTTATTTTCTCCTAGTGCCCATACTTTTGTTTCCTTTGTGTTAATTTTCATTCCATAATGGCGTCAATGGTGTCCACTAAATCCTGTAATTGTTTTTCCCCTGTGGCTAGAAGAACCATGTCATCAGCAAACCTCAAACACCCTACTCTTCTTCAATTTCTACTCCTTTGTCATCTAATGTGCATTGGGCAATCATATTTTCCAAGTAGAGATTGAAAACGTTAGGTGATAGACAGCGTCCTTGTCTTACTCCTTTTCCTAGTCCGATCCAGTTTGTACTTTCTCCTCTCATTTTAAGTGAGGTTTTTTGATTAAGATATAATGAGTCGTCTGGTTTTACAGTCCACTCTCTTTTCTCTCATTACAGTCGCCAGCTTGTCCCAAGCCACATTGTCAAATGCCTTTTCTAGATCGGTGAAGCACATTTAGAGGTCTCTTCCTTTTTCAATAAACCTTTCTCCCAAGAGTCGTATTCCGTCTAAAGCCAAACTGCTCCTCGCCAAGATTCTCCTCCATTAATTTTTAAAGTCTCTTATTAACTATTCTTAACATCATTTTGGCTGCATGTGAAATGAGGCTGATTGTCCCGTGCTCACTGCATTTCTTGATTCCTTGTTTTTTTCGGTAATGGAATCATTTGTTTTGTCAGAAAGTCCTCAGGCCATTCACCACTGTCACATATTTTATTCATAACCTCAATGTTTCCCCTATTTCATCTTGTTTCTAGCATTTTAATATTTCTCTCCGTATCTGTACCTACTGCTTTACCATTTTTCATTGCAGTTATGCCAGACATTACTTCTTCCATTATGATGGTTGGGCCTTCCTTTCTGGTCATCATTTACACTGCTGAGTAATTCAAGTTCCACAGTTTCTGGTTTGCGATCTGTGTCATATAGCTCTTTTAGATATTCTTCCCATCGCTGGAGGACATCGTCACGATCTTTGTACCCTACCTCTTCGTCTTTACTCAAAATTTCCATAGTAGCACTTCCTGCTCTGTTTTTATCCCATGTCATAGTCTTTACTCTGTTGTACAGTAAGTCGTATCTTCCCTTCCTGTCCAGTTCTTCGATTGCATTACATTCCTCTTAGCCATTTTTTCCTAGCCTGCTCTGTTTCTCTTTGCAGTTCATTATTTAACCTTCGGTACATCTTTCTTGCATCTTCAGTGTTCTTGTTTTTAAATTTTCTTCTCTCCTCCACATTAGAAATCATTTCTTGTGTGACCTATCGTTTCTTTTCCCTTTTCCCTTTTACATATCCTATATTTTGCTGTTCTGCTTTAATGATTTCTTCTTTCAGCATATGCCAGTACTCGTTGACATTATCAGGTGGTTCTTTGTCTCTTAATGTGTTTAGAAACTCAAGTGACAGCATTTCTGTAATTCGCTCTTTGTTGGATCTTATCTTCTCTAGATCCAACTTCTTCACCATGACTCCACAGACACCCAAATTTCTCTGTTAGTGCTCCTTAAGCGAAATGGACGTTGACGTCAGTGAAATCGTTCTGCAGTCAGCTTCTAATGTCGGTTCTCTAAATTTCCTCTATAATTTTCCTAGAAATAATATCGTGTTCGCTACAGGGGTTCCTATTTTCGTTCACAAACCACCTCCATAACACTAGCATGTTGTTCGATCCTGGAGGTAACAACTCTGGCTGCACAGTTAAATTGCTTCGACGTCTTTCCTTAATAAGACCTTGCGCGGATCCAAAACACTCAAACAGTGCTCAAGAACGGATTGTACTAGTGTCCTATATTCTGTCTTCTACAAATGAACCGTTCTTTCCTAAAATTCTCCTACTCGAAGTCGAGCATTCACCTTCTCCGCTGCACCCTTACATGCTCATTTCATTTCACATTCCTTTGCAACGTCACACCTAGATATTTCATCGACGTGAATGTCAAGCAGCGCGCTGCTAAATCTGTATTCAAATATTTCTACATTTAGATCTAACTATAATTCATCTTACCAACTAGAAATTTTGCTTAAGTCATCTTGTACCCTCCTACAGTCACTCAACACTTAGACGTTCCTGTACACCACAGCATCATCAGCTCATCCTGTCTGTCAGATTATGTTCTGCCGCACTCATGGCGATACCTTTGTCTCTCATGAACACTCGCTGTCGAGTGGAAAGTAAGGGGTTCTGCTATTATGAAATTTGCGTTCCACTCCCATATCTAGAAATCTTTTCTGCGTTCATCCGTTAAGAGACTGCACGAGCGAAATCGCTGCCTCAGGATCTGTCAGTACTTTTCTTCCGGTGTCATATTACAGCACACACATATCCGTATGTCGCCTTCCCATCCACTCACCCTTCCCTCCCCACTCCAATCCCCCTACATTCCCCTCCCCGACACTGTTCTCGCCCAATAAAGATCATTTCTGGTCTTTATAGTGAAAAGAACGTCACAAAGTGCAGTCAGCAGGGATGGGCCGAAAAACCAAACATACTCGACAACACCTATGTATTTTTACACCAGGCCAATGAACTCCAGCTGGAATGCAGCAACAAGCCACAGAGTATCTTCCAGATTTATCAGACCTGCAGTCTTTCAACTATTTCACACAGAGATCAGAAGTTCCTCAAGTCGGCAAGTCTCAGTTAAGTTGCAGAAGTGTACTGTTTTTCACCAACACATATACTCTGACTGTTAGTCTATCTAAAAGCGTCAGTGTAGGTCCAGAAATGGAAAAGTTTCGACGTGTTTTTGGCATCACAGGACTATCTGTGCAGCATGAGGGAGTATACAAAGAAGTAGATGACAACAGAGTGTGGTGCATTACAATCACCAACTGACTTTAAAATGTATGGGAGGAGGGTTTCAACAGTGCATATGTACAGGGAAGCTATGACTGAATCAACTTCAGGGGATATGCGCATTTAAATAAAACATTCGAGTGTGGGGAATTTGGATGATTTATACTGCATCTTAGCGACTGCTACAGACAGACTGAGGTGCTGGTATCTGAATGTAAGAGGAGCAGTGTATAAATGCGTGTATTCTCGCTGTACCAGTCGGACTTTACAATGGACATGAATGGATGCAGATGATGAAACAGGATGCTTATGTACGTGTCACCTATCAGAATTGTATATAGACATACCAGGAGTCCCATGTCACTGCAACTGAAAACGCTCCACACCATTCCTGAGCCTCCAGCCTCTCGAACGGTCGGTCCCCTGCTGACATGTATTCATGAGGTTGTCTCCATACCCTTAAATAGTCTTGTTTGAGGCACACCTCAATGTCCTAACGGATTATCAGAAAAAATTACATAACTTTTGGCGCCAGAGGTAACTCCATGTTAATGTCTCGTTTGTAATCTGTGTCTAGAAATAGGCCATGGAAAATCGCGGAGGTAATTATAATTAAGTAAGTCCGATAGATCTAGCTGGTTGCTGGCTGTTCTGTTAAAAGCCTTTGAAAAGCTGGTTGGCGCCAAGCTGCCGACTCACCGGCTTCTGAGCGGTACAAACTACTGGCAGCTCGCTTTCCGTGGAGGAAAGGCCACTAAGAATGCCGCAAATGCAGTACAACAACTTGTCTGTGCAGCCGCGTGAAAACACGTAGTGGGTGCCTCGGTGGCTGACGGCAGCTGACGGTAGCGGCCGGCGCTGTCCTCTCAGGCAGTGGGGGCTGAGCGCTCACTGCCGAGGTAGCCGCCACGGCTGCGGCATCGTGCTAAGCGTCCTGGAAAACAGGCGCGAGTGACTGCAGCAAAGGCTGCATTTTCTTCCTTTTCCGAGCCTGCATTTGCACAGCCAGGGTCCGCCGTCTGATAACTTTCTGCGGACCTCAGTGCTCCCTCCACTCAGTGCACTCGGCCCCCGCCTCACCGCGGCGTCTGGCTGCGCAGCTGACGTCACGGGCAGCGTTACCCGTGCACTGCCGCGTGGAGGTCTTTTGTCATTTTTTGTATAAGATACAGTTGTAATCACTTCTCGAAATTATAATACATCAAATTTACAAATATAAAATTATAAAATTTTTAACTTTTGAGAAGAGAAAAAAAGCAAAGTGGGAATGATTGGTAGTTGTGGCCTCAACAACGCTGCTGAGGAACGCGGTCTCAGATCGTGTCCTCGAGCCCGACCTCCCTGGGCGGCGCCTCCCATTATTAGTTTATCACATGAGATATTTCACAAAATGTCACGAGACCAGTCATCTGTGGCATAGCTGTTCTAATGTCTAAATGTAGTCCAAGGAAGGACAGAAAAGACGATAGAAAGAAGCACAGAATGTGGCGAGGTATCCAGAATTACTTACCCTCCAAGGTCAGCTTGATGGTATTACTTGCAGTAATAAACATCCACCAGTTTACCCATTGCTAACAAACCACATTGGAGAACGTAGTTCATGTTTTCCATTTCAATTGATCACACAGCACTAAGCAAACTTTCCACAGCCAACAACTCCCACTTGTTCCACAGGGTGTAAACAAACCAAAGAGTGTGGCTAAGGCAAATGTTCACAGATTTACCGTTTGGACGAAGCTTATCTTTGGTCAACAGTAGCATTCTAGAAAATTGCTAAAAAGAAAGAGTGTGTCAAAAAGGACTTTGTAGCTTTGGAATGATACAGAAATATATTGAAATATCTTACAGAGTCGGTTGATGTGTTATTTAGTAGCAAAGAAGCTAAAGTTTCACATAAAAGTGTCATTTCGTTTCGATGTTACTACCATCTATGATGCGGGACACATCCCACTGGTAGTCAACTTCCCCTTCCCACATTGCGGCAAATCGGGCGAAACTTCAGCAACGGCAGTGTAGATTAAATTTTCCAGGTCGGCCGAATTGTTTGCTACTGGAGGAACATACGCAAGGTCTTTAATGAAACCACAGGACAGTTATTGCAGAGTTCGTTTCATGGTACCAGGACACACAGCGCGCACGCTCCATACCAGTGAAAGCAGCCATCTTAACTGTGCACAACGCTGGCGCTCCTGCTGGTGGAATGGGGCACTGATGGACTGAAGTACATGCAGGTTGTTTGCTGCATAATCATACACCTACCGATTCTATAAGTTATCTCAATACATCTCTATATCATTCTAAAGTTGCAAATTCCTTTTTCATTCGCCCTGTACATCTCTATTTGGATTACATTCATTATAATTAAAGTCACCTATTGGATTACCTGGCACAGAGAGAGTCTTGTAGAAGACTCTCTATAGCTTTAAATGATGAAGTGTTCTGATTCGAAAACTTTATTTGCCGAAATCGCAATTGATCCTACAGTGATGACTAGTTTCGGCAAATTTGAACTGCCATTTTTTTAATATTCTTCCTTAATACTTATTAATTATAACCTAGACGCCTGAGCTTGTAACCCCTCACCCTATATGAGTTGCAAACCATTGTCGCCACATCAGTAGTAGAGCTATAACAAGCCTACAGGGCTTCCACGGACATTTCTGTGTGAAGTTATCTATTATAACTACAAGTTACTCGTGATTTAATGTCTATGACGAGCGTGGACTAGAGGTGGAAGATCGACGCTGATGATCTCATAGTATAGGATTATTGTCTGCAAATGTTGCCGCTCATGGTTGCTAATACACTGCCAGAAAAAAAATGGTGCTTTTGGAGGTTAATAGGTCACTCAAGATTTATTGTTGCAACACTGCATATGGAGTACATGAAGTGGTAACACATACAGACGATTAGCACACTAGCACACACGGTTGGACGAACCAGGCATCGACCCAACCTGAGACATCCATATTAGCAAGTGGCGTAGCCAATACGGGCGGCAACACAGGCGCTGACTCTGTCATCGAGTCAATAGTATGGGTGGCGAATACAGCCCTGGGATACGTGATGTCACGTCGTTGTGTAAGAGTCCTCGCTTGACACGCCGCACCTGTCACTTGTCGTCCCATCATATCCCACACCTGCTGGACGAGAGGAGTCCAGAGATCGTACCAGCCAGGGAAGTTGCCACACGTCTTGCAGGGCACACTGAGCTCGATGAGCAGTATGTGGGCGAGCATTATCCTCTTGGAACAACACACCATCTTCCTATTACAAGAAAAGCAAAAGAGCAGGTTTAACAACATTCTGCATGTCCTCTCCAGGAACGGCACAGTAAGGCCATTATGTTTCGGAAGAGTACACTCTTTGAGGTAGCACTCACCAGCTCTTCGTCATATGCACAAACCACCGTCACTTGGATGCAGGCAGTATCTGCTGCCGTCGCTGAAGACCAGGGCGCGCCATTCCTTCTTCCAGCTGAAAGAAGCCCTGGCGGCACCAGTCGAAGCTGTGGTGTGGGTGGGAGAGGAGTTAGAAGTGTGGGTGCCCATAGTGTCATTGCTAATAGGTGGTTCGCAACAGTTTGTGTTGAGGTGTCTGGTCTCACGAGCTCTGTTACCTGTGCTGCGGTAGCTGTACGCCCTGTCGCCGCTGCCCCTGGAATAAGACGATTCTGGCGGGCGTCAGGGCTGCGTGGGCGTGCAGGAGCTCGTCTGCGAGTGCGAGAGTGATCACGTGACCACTGACAGCATCACAGAGTGGCGCAGCACGTGCAGCTTATGCGGCAGTTCTGTAAAAGGACGACAATTTGACCCCTTCCAGATGTACGAATATATGAAATGGTTATGAATATGATCAGGGATAAATTGAGTTTTGTGAAAAGAATATAAGTTTTTTGGTTGCTTGATATTACGAAACATCCTGGTCTGGTAAAAAAGCAAGAGATTGTCAACAGACAGTCAGGCAGAAATTATCTAGCTGACTAGTTAGATTCATGGCTGACTCTAGAGGAAACATTTGGACTCCATAACGAAAATGTCTGACCCTGATTTGTCGTATGAACATTGTAATGAAAATATTGGTTTTGATTTCTGGAAGAGCATTAGTTTGACTTTTCCGTCTTTCATAGGTACTGAATTCGGTGTTCAGTAACTTTCATCAAGTGAACAGCGTCGATACAATATTGCAATGTTTAAAAGACGCGGCGGAACGGCATTTAAGTATGACTGATACCAACTTCCAGAAGGAAAGAAATGATAGCTGTTCAGATGTTTAGTCTCAATAGTGGGTTTATAGGTGAATGCAGTGTTACTTTCACCTCATATCCCTACTGTATTAGTGAAGGAGCTGAGCTGTCCCACTGCCAGCTGCTGCGGTCTCCCAGTGGCAGAGCGGTCGGCGCCGGGGCGTCGCTCCGCCCCCGCACGGCGGCAGCAGAGGCCGGCGCTGCAGCTGGTGAGGCGCTGCGGCCGCCCCCGCCTGCCTCAGTCAGCACAGCACTGCAGCCGGAGCAGTCCCGCGTCGAACGGCGGCCTCTAGAGCTCTGTACACTGGCGTCAGTGTTGGGTTATTCGCGTGTGCAAACCGGAGTGACGCGAATAACACAGGCGGTGGACGCCGAAATGCTACATCCGCGTTGACGATTTGTTCACCTGATTGTTCCGTAAACTTGTGTCTCTGATCCTATTAGTGAACGTAATAGATAACTACGGTCGCTAGAAGTGTTCTTTCATAGCGTGATACACAGAATATGCTGGAGTATAGCGAACACGGCTGCTTGTTAAATCACTGACCCTGTATCAGCTGAAACAAAGAATAGCCGGTGCCCACTGTGATTTCTTGACAAGCCCAGTGGTTGTAGGCTGTTCAGTTACAGACACGTTTGCTGGATGTTCGAGTACGATGTGGATGACTGATTTGATCATTTCTGACACAACTTTCACTGCTCCAAGTTATTCGTTCTTTTGAGAATAAAAGTTGTTCTACAATGTGTTGAGCATTTTTTGCTTATAACACAGCTTCATTATATTTACTGTTAAATGGTAGACGTCTATTAGTGCGTTTTTGACCCTGCCGGTTGCAAGCCCCGTCAATGCGATCGCGCGACATGTGTGGGTGAGACGTTTACACTGGCGGGTTTTATGCCAGATGTGAAGACACACTTCCGTTGTGGAAACTATTAAAAGCATACCGCATTGAAGTCCGGCAAAATTTTGACTTTCACTAAAACATCGCCGATCTTGGTGATACTGCGCTTTTTTTAAAGTGATTTCTCTCGTTTCTTCTTCAACAGTGGCTGTTTTGTGTGCAAAGGGAGAATAGAGCCGTGTCTCACTAACATGTTTGGTGTAAATCTCTCCATTAGTGGGAAGCTACTATCGCAGGATCGCGATTTCTCGCCTCCAAGTCGTATTTGCGTAAGTGGAGCTTTGCGGATGTGCGCCAGGAATACTCCACGCTTTTACGTGTGTGTGTGTGTGTGTGTGTGTGTGTGTGTGTGGGAAGTGCGTCATGTCCTCGCTGTGACAGCACGCAGTTAGCGGTCAGCGGGCAGCTAACATCCCGTTTGCGGTCTGAGCCGCTTCCAGTTTCCGCCAGCCCGGCTGTGGGCGTCACAGCAACACAGGGCGAGGGAGGCCAGCGAGCGACATGGGCCGAGTCCACACAGTAGGGGGCCCGGCGTACGGACAAACCCAAACTCACTGCAGTGGTGACACGTTACTGCAGGCGACTCTTGCCGGTAGGTCTATAAGCAGTACAGAAAACGAAAAATAAAATTCAGAATTTCCATCGTTGTGCAGGAACAGTGAGTCTGAAGGTGCTGCACACCTTTGAATCGGCACCTTCCAAAATGTTGAATCCGTCGTCGTTGCCATGCCGCCACTGCGCTCTCTGCCATCTAGACCTAAACTATGGCCGGCCGGTGTGGCCGACCGGTTCTAGGCGCTTCAGTCTGGAACCGCGCGACTGCTACGGTTGCAGGTTCGAATCCTCCCTCGCGCTTGGATGTGTGTGATGTCCTTAGGTTAGTTAGGTTAAGTAGTTCTAAGTTCTAAGGGACTGATGACCTCATATGTTAAGTCCCATAGTGCTCAGAGCCATTTTGAACCTAAATGTATGGCCTGACACCCTTTGTCTCTTACATGACGCGAGCCTCACTATGGCTTCATGCCAAATACCTACAAAGAATTAAAAATAAATTTCGTCCGTTCCGAATAGCTACACCCATTGGTAACCGCTTCATTAAGTTTTAAAGATATAAATAACTAATTTATAAATTTTATATAAGAGTATAAGGAGAAGATTAAATCGATTAAGTAGACATATAGATATCAGAGTAGCAAATTTTACCTGGTGATTATCAGTGCAACAGAGAATACAGAGAATCTATTGTACCCTCATGTCGTTTATGTACCAAGTAAAATATTCGACAATGTACACTAAATTACTCCAATGCCTCCTCCACCTACACTGTTTGGCGGAAAGACCGTCGCCGCCGTGGGGAGGCGTGCGTGCCTCAGTGATGCACACAGCCGTACTGCAGATCCAACAACGTGGAAGGGGCGTCTAAGCAGGAGCCAGACCAACATATGTTTCCCGTAGAGGGGCAGCAGCCTATACAGAATAATGCTGAAGGTAAGATGGGTAAATTCAGTTCTTAACGAAAAATTACATAATCGAATGGATGACACATATAGAAGGAATCAACTCACAGCAAACGTCTTCAAGTATCAAGGAACCGTTAATCAAGCAATGGAACAATGTGTGCGGTAGTACAGAAAAAGCAAAGAACCTAACAGTGAATGGTTGGAGGTATCAGGAATTCTTTACGTCATTAGCTACAATTGAAAACATTACTTACAGTTATTAGCATCCATAGCTTTGCTGCTGATTCACAGGGCAATTTACTGTGCAAAGAGTATTACTAAAATAATGGTCAAAGTTTTGCTTCGGGATAGAGATTTTCTTCGGTCAGTCCCCTACTATTCTACCTGTGTTCTTCAGAAGTACAGTGCAATGTTCTTTCGGACATGCATACATATATGCACGCTTGCATGTCCGAAGAAACTTTGCACCGTATTTCTGAACAACACAGGCACTGCAGCATCGCATTTACCCGCCGATACCGGGCAAGCGACTGTTAGTTAACATGTCTCCGAATCAAATGGCTCTGAGCACTATGGGACTTAACTTCTAAGGTCATTAGTCCCCGAGAACTTAGAACTACTTAAACCTAACTAACCTAAGGACATCACACACATCCATGCCCGAGGCAGGATTCGAACCTGCGACCGTAGCGATCTCGCGGTTCCAGACTGTAGCGCCTAGAACCGCTCGGCCACCCCGGCCGGCAACATGTCTCCCCTGTACGGGAATATACACAACGTATGTACGAGTGCAGGGGTAGCAGACACGTGGTTGACGACATATAGAAATCAGGGTCTGGTCTTGAAGAAATGCAAGTGAATTTACGCTAACGCGTATGAATTTATGCGCCATCTCGCCACATAAGTCTTCTAATGTCAATTAAGTAGGTGGTAGAACACTTGCATTTTTTCCTGGGTTTGTTGGAGAGCTAAAGTTTTCATTTTCTTCAATTCTTTCCCTGAGCGACCAGCTCGTACTTCCTGTTCGACTTTCTGCTGAACGTGAATGTGGCGTTCCACGTTCGTTCGTAAAACTAAAGGCAGGTACACACTCTCAGATGAGAAGAGCAGACAGTAGAGCGCTGTATCATCTGCAGTTCGATAGAAACAAAACACAGTGACAAAGAAAGAAAGAAAGAATTATTTACCCATTGCGTGATAATGTAATGACTACTGGAGCGATGAAAATTAATACATTCCGCGAGCGCCACTACTGCCAGCTAAATAAAAGATTCAAACTACGGAAGGCACTAACTGCTGATAGGGATAGTTAGCAAATGAAAGATTTTAATAGAGAACAAACAATGTAATTACCTTAATAGTAATAATATATATAGCAGTTCATGAAAAATTTCAAAACTCCGCCATCTCTCTCCCCACATCCACCACTGCTATCGGCTCACCTCCAACTGCGCAACGCTACGCGCTGTTAACATCCAGCTGCCCCTCTACAATGGCAGACAACAATGCAAACTAGTCACAGACTGCACACAGCACAGCCAGTGATTTTCTTACAGAGCGCTACGTGGCATTACCAATATAAAAATCTAAACAGCCTACTTACATAGCCCCCATGCTCCCCACAAAAAATTTTACAAATTGTTTTGGGCAGTGGCCAATAATGATTTGATAAAATTTTTCATAATTACAATAACAAAGAAATCAAATGCACACACTTATTGATACAATGTTGGTCAAAAGCTAAAATTTTCTCACAGTCCATAAAGACAGTCCAGATTGTTCATCACAGTAAAATTGCAGTGTTTTTCTCAAAGTCTGAGCAGTAAAAGACAATGCACACGGAAGTAGTTTTCCATACAGTCTTGAAGAAGTAGTGTTGTCCTTCCAACGGAAAGACAGTGCTGACTCTTGACATGCTGACAGGTAATGGGCCACAACAGAGCAAACCCACAGCAGAGTCATTCGACGTTTTGAGGAATATTGGTAGGTAGGTCATCACAGAGCAGACCCACTGTAGTCCTGGTAGAGAGTATGGTATTGGTGGGCCACCAGAGGTGCAGACCCACTGCAGTCCTTGTAGAAATAATGGTACTGGTGAGTCAGCAAAGGTGTAGACCCACTGTAGTCCTTGTAGAAATAATGGTAATGGTGGGTCATCAAAGATGCAGACCCACTGTAGTCCATGTAGAGACAGCCAGCAGCCATCTGTTGCGACTTTGCAGGTGCACATTCACCATCAAAGAGTCTTGCGGAGAATATAGCAAGTCCATAAACCACCACTTGCACACTCACAAAGTTTTTGGAATTGTCCTTAGAACCAGCAATGCTGTTATCCAGTCCCTTGCTGAATTAGTAACACACGTGCAAACACTAACAGTCCCAACTTCTCACATATTGTGCATTACTATGACCAACAGAAATGTGTGCAGTGAAATGAATGCTTACAAGTTACTTAATTTGATGAGCTGGTGTCAATTACAATTTTATAACATAAGAATACAATAACAAAGGTACAAAATACATCATTAAAGAACATAACAATACAGATAACATTTGTAGTACAGGCTTTACAAAAGAATAGAAATAAACATATACATCAGTGTTACAGGAATTATGACATGAGTACATACATAAAAGATCAGAATAACTTTCGAAACATCAACTTCACACATGAGCATTAAAACAAAACAGAATAAATAATGTATAAGCATATTTACAAGGTAAATAACATATTATTAAAGCCAATTATATTTGAGAGAACAGTATTCCTCATCATAGTGAATGTAGCTTAATATTAGAAGAAGAAAAACTTCTATGAAACTACACAGAGACAGGAAGAAAACAAATACACAAGTGTACACAAACACATAGTGGGATAACACAAAAGGAAAGGACAGGGTTCGTTTTCAGTGTAACATTCGGTACTGCAGTCCAACCCAAAACTTCATTCCATAGATCTTTCGTCTTATTTCAACCTTTGCTTCCACCAAAAAAATCCTATCCAAGATGCTTTCTGTATTTTTCTCGCATAACCTCTCAGTGCATTTCTTCAAATTCATCGCAACTCATTCTCTTATATAGTCTACCCCTTCTTAAGCTAACTTAAATCTACTGAGCTCAGATGCTAAACTAAGGGACAAGGCAATGCAGCAGCACAAAACAATTAACACAAACAGCAATGACAAAAAATTCAAATTGGCAGCAGCAGTAAATCTAAATTAACAGAGAAAATGCAACATTACAACTAATATGCGCCAATGTGCAGCACCAAGAAAAATAAATCAGTAGTAACACTAGCTTAACAGAGTAATACAAAGTGATATTCAGTAATACTATGCCTGGCAAACAGCAGTAACTTATACCTAAACATGACATAGCTCAAGCAGAAAAAATATTACAGTAAAAATGGCCATGTTTAATACCTATATCACATCTTAACACTAGAGTGATGTATCACAAAAACTTACTCTACCAAAAAAATTACCAAGTAGTTGAAAAGAAAATTCCGTATGCAATTCCTGTGAAGGGAAACGTCTTTTTATACTCCTTCGTTTTTTTGAATAGATCATAAAATTATTTACTGGATCTGTAGGCATAAAATATTTATATTAGTACATATATAAAATTTTATTTTAACCAATGCTGCAGTGCAGCTAGAAACTTGATATTAAACAAAATGTGTAAATAAATACATAAAGCAAGACATATGGCATTTTTCTCAACTAGCAAGACAATAGCCGTGAAATGTTTCTCATCGTTTCATTACGCATTTCAGTAAATATCATAAATTACGAGCTCCACAGTATGCTTTCAACAAGGAAATGTCAACAGCGAGGATAATGGCCTCCCCTTTCTTTTTTTCTACCTGTGCCTCTGATGAGGCACTCACTAATGACTTGTTCTCCCAGCGTCTGACACAGCTGGGTGCCCACGACGCATTACGTGCAGGTGGTCACTTAACTTTCTTACGGAAATATTTACAACAGCAGTATCCGCTACAGTGACAGTCTCATATAAAAATATTTCACAGGTCAAGAATTTGCGTTACAAATATCTAGAAACAAAATCCTATTGATATAACAGTGTCCAAAAAATTATCGTCGGCATTGTGATACATTCACACATTTACATACATTTCATAACTCTTAAAGTACGATTCTTGGTTTCCAACAACCTTATTCACAAACCAGAGTCCCTAACCACTACTCATTATTCCTTACCTTATTACACATATACATATTCATATTCATCAACATGTCTTCAATATTTCATCATAATAACTACATAGCATAATCAGATTCCTCATATAACATCAGCTTATTGATCATAAACATACCTCAACAGCATAATACACATCGTCGTCGTAAAAATAACATCATAAAAGATCAATCACATCTCAAAATCATCATAGCTCCCTCCAATAACTTCAAAACCTAAAAAAAATTCTCTGCTCATTTCAATAGTGTCATCTACTTCAAACATACTTTAAAAGCGTGACCATACCAAATATATCATTCAAAGCTCTCATAATATCACAATGGGTCTGAAAAAATATGAACAGTTCACAAAGTACAGACAAAATGCAATTTCGTAAGTGTGAAGTTATCCAACGGTGTAATTACGTAAACATGTGTCACTGATGTAGTAAAAAAAGTTTGTCTTTCTCAGTTAAATGATCAGATAGCTATGTAATTTATATGTTAGAGGAATATGGTACCGATGTGTAAAGTTGTATAAGCAAATACCATATTAGCTAGGGCTCCTTGTGCTTGCCAAACACATGATACACAAAGTAAGCATGTACCCCCCTGAGGATCAATGTAATTATACCCTCAGGTGTTACAGATTACAAGAATGGAATGAAATGTATTACGGAAAACCTTTGTATCATTGTACTTCAAATATCTTTAAAAATAAATGACTTAAGTACAAAATTAATCACTCAAATGCGTGTCCTGTAGCGCTAAATGTGCGTCTTGCTGTAAGATAATCTCTGTGGAAGTGTCGTAGTTATCGTCCTCCGAAAGCTAAGTTCTGCAGAAGTCAATGTACTTACCTCATGATAAACAAAAGTGAAATGCTTTGCGTATAGATATCTTAGTTATTACACCTATTGTTGTGATGATGAAAGTACTGTGCTGTAACGTATTGTTGTTCTACGAAAGAGGCTGTCTCATTGTAGCTATACCACAAAAGTTACTACTAAAACATGTTTTACTTTCCAGAATAATACAGAAAAACTGTGCAGATATGAAACAGAAACACCGCAAACAGATTCTAAGTCTGACAAAGCATACTAGCAATGTAAAGTGAAAAGTTATATGGCAAAGACAAAGTTAAGGTGTAAACCTTTACTCTTCCTAGTACGCAGAGGTTCAACTTGAACGGAATTATCATGCGGTATACGTCGGTGAGGAATGCCAAAAATTTTCCCAAGGTTAGCGTCTATGTTATTTTTCTCTGAGCCAGCCGGCGGACGCGGCTGCCTGTGGTGCGAGTCATTGTCTGTTCCTTTGTTGGCGCACGTCGTTATTGGTATTGGGACACCTAGCTTCTTCAAATTCACGTTGTCGAAAGTGCCCAGCTCTGTTTGAGTCCCGCCAGTTCTGATTCAATTCAGGTCTGTCGTTACGATTATCTCGTCTGTCATCACGTCGGTAGATTTCATAATTTCTTTCTTGTCGGTTAAGTGGTGGAGAATTTCTTCCTGAATCATAACTGCGTGCTGAACTGTTGCGTCTGAAGTTATTCTGTCCCCCTTGATAATAATTGTTTTGGTTCCCATATTGTCTGTTTCTAAGGTAATCTCTGTCATATTCATTACTATGGAAGTGTGATCTTTCTCTGTAGTTATTACTACTCTGCCAGTGGTTGTCATATGGGTGGTGTCTGTTTTGGTCACGATTTGTGTTGTAAGAATAGGCTTGTCGTGTCCAGTTATTGTTTCTATCGTCACAGAATTGTGACGGATGTGACCTGTAATCGTTGTGTTCCTGGTTTCGCGTTCCGCGATTTCCACGATTGTCAGTGTCAATTTCCAGTTCTTGTAACAGTCACTGAAAAGCTTCAATGTCGTCTTTGCAACGTCGTGCTAAAATAATATGTCGTAAATGTTCAGGTAATTTGATTAAGCAAATGCGTATGAGTTCTGAGGGGCTGTGTGGGTTTGACAGGTACTGATTCTTTTGCAACATGTCTTCAAAATATTTCACAAGACTGGAAAATTCAGATTGTTCGAAATGTTTCATCATTATGATGCTATGTTTTACTCGGTCTTGTGTAGCTTGAGACCAATATGCTGAGAGGAAGGCATGATAAAATTCTCCTTCACTATGACAATCGTGAATGACCGATCGCATTCTTACAGCTGGTTCATTCTCTAAATAGCCACACATCAATTCTAATCTGTGCTCTAACGACCAGTTGGGAGGAAAACAATGAGAGATTTGATGGAGCCACGCTTGTGGATGAATGTCGTTGGCAGAATTCTTAAACGTTTTGAATTTACATGTAGTAATGAACAGCTTATAGTCAAAATCATCGTGTCGGCAAGTCGCATATCGGTCATTGGTTCGTCGTGTCGGCGGTTCCATCTAAAAATTCGGTGTACCTTGCCAATTTCTTTCATAATTTCCGAAGTGCCCTGAGTTATTATTTTGTGGCTGTTCTGTATTTCTATGTTCCTCTTCCCGTATTGGAGCGCGAGTGGCCTCTGAAATACGTAATTCTTGTATTACCTGTGTCAGCTGATCTTGTACTTCCCGGATTTCTCTTTGGTGTTGCGTATTAATTTGATCCTGATTTTGTTTGAATTTCCTAATCTGTTCGCACTCTTCTGTGTCAGTGATGGCTACAGGTCTTGTGTCATTCAGATCATCATCTACCTTTGCAGATAAGTTAGTGAACTGATCCGAAAGTTCGGCTACTTTCTCTGATAGTGTACTTATTTCCTCAGTGTGCTTTTCTGAACCAAGTTTCAGAGTGTCCATTTGTGTTGAAATCGTATCTACTGGGTCCTTTAAGTTTTCTTGAGTTTTTGCAAGTTGCGTAACCGAATCGGTAGATGCAACTGAGTCAATTTTAGCTTGCAAGGTGTCGTGATTTTCATGAACAATAGTTTGGAGTTCTTTCATGGCTGCTTCGTGATTCTGTAATGCATTTTCATGCCGCGAAAAAATAGGTTGAAAATGCTCAAAAATTTGTGTTTTTACATCATTACAGACTTTTTGACGTTCCGATTCAATGTTATGTAACTCAGTAGTTAAATCTTCACGTGTTTGTCCAAGCTTATGTTCCACTGAGTCTAACTTTTGAAGCTTTTGTTCCATTGTGTCTAACTGTTGAAGATTTTGTTCCATTGTGTCTAACTGTTGCTGTGTTTGTCTCTGATTTTGTTCCATTGTGTCTAACTGTTGCTGTGTTTGTCTCTGATTTTGTTCCATTGTGTCTAACTTTTGAAGATTTTGTCCCATTTGTTTCTGATTTTGTTCCATTTGTTGCATCAATTGCAATAATAATGTATTAGTGTCTGGAATCTGTTTCTCTATGCTTTTTGGCAGTGCATTTTCACCGGCAACATGCACATTTTGACAAGCAGAAAAAGTGTCTTGACTCATTTGAGAAAACGGTGAGGACCCAAAACCTAAGTCTACAGTATTTGCAATATTGTGTTCTGTCATTTCGGATTCCTGAGGCGAGCTGTTTCCGACCGATCGATCGATAATGCTTCCCTGTTCACTACCTGTTTCACTGTCTATACCATTATTTCACGCCTGCTCCATTTCCCTATGCACAGTTACCAAATTACTACTTTGAATATTAGTTAATTCATTACATGGTGGCGTTAACACACTGCTTTCGTCTTCACTGTCATTTCTCAGTTTACTTTGGAACCGAGTGTTACGTTTTTCACACGCCATTATTGTCACAATATTTCACACAACAACACACAAAAACACAATTTGAAGAGCAAAAATAGGAGAACACATTAACATAGCACTGAAAATAATATCTAGTTAATTGCAAGCATAGCTGCGAAATACTTGGTGCAAATCTACATGCATGCCACAACTGTTTTACTGTACAACAATGAAAGACTGTAACTACAAAGGAGATTTTCTTTACAATTACGTGCTAGCAATAAACAAAATCTACACTAATTACAGAAACTACAAGAAAAAATCAGAAGATTCCAGTTAGGTATCCTGGCAGGGTCGCCATATGAAACGTCCCCTTAGAAAAAATTATACATGCCTGTGCTAACCTAACACACAATATTTTTAGCGCAACGCCGGCGGACGCGGCTGCCTGCGGTGCGAGTCATTGTCTGTTCCTTTGTTGGCGCGCGTCGTTATTGGTATTGGGACACCTAGCTTCTTCAAATTCACGTTGTCGAAAGTGCCCTGCTCTGTTTGAGTCCCGCCAGTTCTGATTCAATTTAGGTCTGTCGTTACGATTATCTTGTCTGTCATCACGTCGGTAGATTTCATAATTTCTTTCTTGTCGGTTAAGTGGTGGAGAATTTCTTCTTGAATCATAACTGCGTGCTGAACTGTTGCGTCTGAAGTTATTTTGTCCCCCTTGATAATAATTGTTTTGGTTCCCATATTGTCTGTTTCTAAGGTAATCTCTGTCATATTCATTACTATGGAAGTGTGATCTTTCTCTGTAGTTATTACTGCTCTGCCAGTGGTTGTCATATGGGTGGTGTCTGTTTTGGTCACGATTTGTGTTGTAATAATAGGATTGTCATGTCCAGTTATTGTTTCTATCGTCACAGAATTGTGACGGATGTGACCTGTAATTGTTGTGTTCCTGTTTTCGCGTTCCGCGATTTCCACGATTGTCAGTGTCAATTTCCAGTTCTTGTAACAGTCCCTGAATAGCTTCAATGTCGTCTTTGCAACTTCGTGCTAAAATAATATGTCGTAAATGTTCAGGTAATTTGATTAAGCAAATGCGTATGAGTTCTGAGGGGCTGTGTGGGTTTGACAGGTACTGATTCTTTTGCAACATGTCTTCAAAATATTTCACAAGACTGGAAAATTCAGATTGTTCGAAATGTTTCATCATTATGATGCTATGTTTTACTCGGTCTTGTGTAGCTTGAGACCAATATGCTGAGAGGAAGGCATGATAAAATTCTCCTTCACTATGACAATCGTGAATGACCGATCGCATTCTTACAGCTGGTTCATTCTCTAAATAGCCACACATCAATTCTAATCTGTGCTCTAACGACCAGTTGGGAGGAAAACAATGAGAGATTTGATGGAGCCACGCTTGTGGATGAATGTCGTTGGCAGAATTCTTAAACGTTTTGAATTTACATGTAGTAATGAACAGCTTATAGTCAAAATCATCGTGTCGGCAAGTCGCATATCGGTCATTGGTTCGTCGTGTCGGCGGTTCCATCTAAAAATTCGGTGTACCTTGCCAATTTCTTTCATAATTTCCGAAGTGCCCTGAGTTATTATTTTGTGGCTGTTCTGTATTTCTATGTTCCTCTTCCCGTATTGGAGCGCGAGTGGCCTCTGAAATACGTAATTCTTGTATTACCTGTGTCAGCTGATCTTGTACTTCCCGAATTTCTCTTTGGTGTTGCGTATTAATTTGATCCTGATTTTGTTTGAATTTCCTAATCTGTTCGCACTCTTCTGTGTCAGTGATGGCTACAGGTCTTGTGTCATTCAGATCATCATCTACCTTTGCAGATAAGTTAGTGAACTGATCCGAAAGTTCGGCTACTTTCTCTGATAGTGTACTTATTTCCTCAGTGTGTTTTTCTGAACCAAGTTTCAGAGTGTCCATTTGTGTTGAAATCGTATCTACTGGGTCCTTTAAGTTTTCTTGAGTTTTTGCAAGTTGCGTAACCGAATCGGTAGATGCAACTGAGTCAATTTTAGCTTGCAAGGTGTCGTGATTTTCATGAACAATAGTTTGGAGTTCTTTCATGGCTGCTTCGTGATTCTGTAATGCATTTTCATGCCGCGAAAAAATAGGTTGAAAATGCTCACAAATTTGTGTTTTTACATCATTACAGACTTTTTGACGTTCCGATTCAATGTTATGTAACTCAGTAGTTAAATCTTCACATGTTTGTCCAAGCTTATGTTCCACTGAGTCTAACTTTTGAAGCTTTTGTTCCATTGTGTCTAACTGTTGAAGATTTTGTTCCATTGTGTCTAACTGTTGCTGTGTTTGTCTCTGATTTTGTTCCATTGTGTCTAACTTTTGAAGATTTTGTCCCATTTGTTTCTGATTTTGTTCCATTTGTTGCATCAATTGCAATAATAATGTATTAGTGTCTGGAATCTGTTTCTCTATGCTTTTTGGCAGTGCATTTTCACCGGCAACATGCACATTTTGACAAGCAGAAAATGTGTCTTGACTCATTTGAGAAAACGGTGAGGACCCAAAACCTAAGTCTACAGTATTTGCAAGATTGTGTTCTGTCATTTCGGATTCCTGAGGCGAGCTGTTGCCGACCGATCGATCGATAATGCTTCCCTGTTCACTACCTGTTTCACTGTCTACACCATTATTTCACGCTTGCTCCATTTCCCTATGCACAGTTACCAAATTACTACTCTGAATATTAGTTAATTCATTACATGGTGGCGTTAACACACTGCTTTCGTCTTCACTGTCATTTCTCAGTTTACTTTGGAACCTAGTGTTACGTTTTTCACACGCCATTATTGTCACAATATTTCACACAACAACACACAAAAACACAATTTGAAGAGCAAAAATAGGAGAACACATTAACATAGCACTGAAAATAATATCTAGTTAATTGCAAGCGTAGCTGCGAAATACTTGGTGCAAATCTACATGCATGCCACAACTGTTTTACTGTACAACAATGAAAGACTGTAACTACAAAGGAGATTTTCTCTACAATTACATGCTAGCAATAAACAAAATCTACACTAATTACAGAAACTACAAGAAAAAATCAGAAGATTCCAGTTAGGTATCCTGGCAGGGTCGCCATATGAAACGTCCCCTTGGAAAAAATTATACGTGCCTGTGCTTAATCTAACACACAATATTTTTAGCGCAACGCAATCTGACTTCCAATAATCCCTACAGAAGAATGGTCCTGACTAACATTAACCTATACCTTTCACAAATCACTTACCTCACAAAAATCTTCGCTGCTCAAGCTACTGCAATACAGCGAGCGCCACTACTGCCAGCTAAATAAAAGATTCAAACTATGGAAGGCACTAACTACTGATAGGGATAGTTAGCAAATGAAAGATTTTAATAGAGAACAAACATTGTAATTACCTTAATAGTAATAATATATATAGCAGTTCATGGCAAATTTCAAAACTCCGCCATCTCTCTTCCACATCCACCACTGCTGGCGGCTCACCTCCAACTGCACAACGCTACGCGCTGTTAACATCCAGCTGCCCCTCTACAATGGCAGACAACAATGCAAACTAGCCACAGACTGCACACAGCACAGCCAGTGATTTTCATACAGAGCGCTACGTGGCATTACCAATACAAAAATCTAAACAGCCTACTTATACAGTTGGCCACAAAGGATATTTATAAAGTGATCCATTAACCTGTAACACAGGATATGCGGAACATCTGCGCTAGAGCAGCTGTGTGATTGAGGAAGTTAGTCAGTAAAAGCTGTCCTGCTGAAAGAACACATCCCAGTAAAGTTGTCCAAAAGGCAGCAGACCAGGCTTGTTGTATCTAGCAAATTCTCGACCAAACACCACTGGT
Organism: Schistocerca piceifrons; assembly: GCF_021461385.2. NCBI lineage: Eukaryota > Metazoa > Arthropoda > Insecta > Orthoptera > Acrididae > Schistocerca > Schistocerca piceifrons. The sequence goes on along the minus strand of NW_025728455.1, from coordinate 2,103,976 downwards.
TATCTTGGCTTATGATTCTGTCCAGCATGAAACGCCGATATATCAGCCTGTCTGCGGCAGGTGAGCTGAGGAACACCCTGCAGAGGAGATCCCTGTAACACAATAACTGAGTAGATGGGTGTCGTTCTGAGCAAAGGTTAAATCAGCTGGTTTTGTAGGAACAGGTCTGGTGTATACTGCTGTCATCAGGGTGCCGTGAACAGGCCTCAGGGGCCACTTTCGGCCACAACAGAACACGACATGCAACCTGGATTAGCTCTTAGATGTCACAACCAGGTTGGCTGAGTTACTTCAGCGCGACTGGGGCTATGAGTGAGGCGCATTGTCGTGCTGGTAGATACCAGTGTTGCAGGGTGAGTGCAGGCTAACGCTTCTTATGTTCTCCACAGTTCAGCGTCTCCTTAACAGGCTTCGTTTCACCCAACGTTTCCGCACAGCATGATATATTAATCAGGTCTTGCATGTCTTCAGGGTGGGACATGATGAGCATTACGTCGGCTGTATCACTGCAACAGAGTATGGAAGGTGAGGTAATGCTGATAATGTACGAACGGCAGCAGAGCAGACTGGATGCTCCTGCTAACTTCCGTTTTACCTCCACAACCACCACACGTGATCTGCTGTAAACTCATATTATTCACTCTTACCTTTAAAGTTATCTTTCACATCAGACTCCATAACGTTTCCACGTAAAACCTGCTTTATAGCTATGCAACTACAATTTTATTTATGTATATACAGGCACTGATTACGTCTGTGGGCTCTGAATAATAATAGAATAGAGACAATTATGATATATTTTGCATTTGTAAAGGATTAAGTAGTGGATTTCCGAAATAATATCTGTGTCGGCGAGTTCTGAAACCGCCACAGAAAAGAATTAACGAAGAAAAACTCAAAGATTTCATGACAATCAGCCATTTTATAAGTAGTAGTGTAAGAATAATATTGTCGTTGTCGTCTTCTTGGTGTCACATAGAGAGGAGGAATCGGTGACGCTATGTTTAACACGTAGGTAGCTTTCATTTGTCAAGATTGTAAGCAGGACGCTATTGGTCGGTGAGTAAAAAGAATGGTGTGTAAACTTGTTATTCGAGTTTTAAATATAGTTGTTTAATGAGAATTCGTATGGTACTATTAGAAAGCTTGCCTGGTGTTTTACACATCTATTTGCGACACTTTCAGCTTTTTAAGTCGTGTCCGCGGTGCAGAGCTGCGACACGGCGGAGCGAGCCGCCGCCGCAGCAGATTCAGATCTGATAATAAGGGCAATCATACGGCAATAAGCGGTCAGATGAAAAGTGCATTTAAAATTATTTCTCACAGCAGTTCGAGATCGGAGTACAAAGCAGCAGATTTTACGTTGTGTTTCACAGGCGGATGCGGGCTGCTAATATTGTAAACTTTAACAGTATCAAAGTTAAAATACTTTCATGTTTGAAAAGGAAACCTTGCTAAGCAAAAATTATGGGCTCGTAAAAGTTATAGAGAAATCATTTTCCGGTTAATAATGATAGTCTTGCGCTCTAGTGTTAGCCATGGCACTGATTAATAATTAATGTTGACGAAAAATCCACTGCAAGGTTTGAGGTTCTTTAAGCATTCCGTACGGTAACTTCATTATTTTTGATAACAGAAATAATTTCGGAACATTTTTACAATAACTGTAGCAGTGGTGGATATGTTGTGCAGTCTACTGAGTTACAGTAACAAAACTGTTCATTTAATAAGAAGCCAGTTCTAGTATAATAACAATTAATCTCATTTGTTCGCAACATACAATTAACCAAAAAAAAACCTGTGTAGAGAAAAAATAACAGGAGCGCGAAAACTCGCGCAACGAATTTTGTCAATAATATCCCACGAACTAGCAAAAGTATGGCAACTAACAAATCTGGATCTGTGGTGGGGGGAGACACCTTCAGAACTGGGACCTGGGGGGAGGAAATCGACATAAAACTGCAGTCTCCGTATGTCCATCTCTCAGTCACTCGACATGAATTTCCAACTGTTGCATCTCACATCATCCTCAAGCCGCGAGTTAACGTCATTCCATTCCAGTCTGGGCATCATACGTGAAATGCAAGCAAACCCTGTAATATACAGGCAGGGGCAAATTAAAATAGCAAGGACGAATGGATACGATTGGACGTGAATGTGTGCACATAACCGTAACAACACGCTGTGACGTATATGCCGGCCACGTGATCCAGACCAGATAAGAGCGCAGTGCGAGTGGAGCAGTGCAAAGGAGGCGACGGTGCTCACAGAGGAGCAGCGGGTGTCCATTGTGGAAAGTAACGTCACAAAAAGGCACTGGAATGGTGTGATCAGTTGTTTGTCGAGAAGTTTAATGGTCTCAAAGTGCCAGCAAGAAACACCACGCAACTGGCCTCAGACAGTATCTGTTTTGAACAAGTCAAAAAACATTCCGAAACATGGCCGGACACCAGAAAATGTGAATGGAGCTCACCAGAAAATGCTATAATGTCCTATCAAATCAATCCGACGCCTGTTGCAAAAAACTGGAATGACACGTCGATCATGCTGACAAATATAGCTGGGCCTGCACATGCATCCCTACTGAGTGTCTGTTGTTCGCGCATTAAAACCAGCAGAGTTCCCTTAGTGCCTCCAGTTTTGTGATTGGCTTCTTTATGTCTGACGAAGTCTGGTTTGTCAACTCACAGAATCACTGATTCTGTGCAGCGGAGAATCCACATAATTTCCACAAAACAGAGCTGTATTATCACAACGATTGGGTTAGGTGTGCAGTGTCTGCACACCACGTTATTGGCCCCATCTGCTTTCATCAGAGTCTGACTTCGGGGCGCTACATTGCCAACATTTTGAAATCATTTCTGGCAGCACTAACGGAGGAGGTAAACACCTATAGTTAGTTTCAACAGGATGGAGCAGCTGCCCATACAGGCAGTCAAATCTAGGAGTCGTGTGTGTCAGAGTTGTTAGCGAAGATCAGTCTGGTCACGACCGCAGCTGGCCAGCCATTTCACCTGATCTGTCACTGTGCAATCATTTTGTGTGGGGAGCTCTCATGTCTAGGGTGTGTCGCAACAACCCTCATAGTCTTCAAGGACTGCAGCAGAGCATTTGGGATGAGACTTCAATAATCCCAGCAGTCCAGCTTCGACCCACGTTCAGCAGCTGGCTGACCGGGACCCACAAGTGCCAAGAGGTGGACGGTGGCCACTCGCGACATCTGCTACAGACAGGTGAGTATTGTATTTCCTTCACCCTGCTGTGTTACTTCGTACCCTGGAACTCTGTCCTCTGGGCCACTTTTATTTGTCCCACCATATAAACTGGCGAGCTATATTGAAGGCTAAATTCATCATCAAGTCTCATCATAACCACATTTATCCTCAGATCATTAGTTTGTAGCTCGAGCATGAGATAGCTAGCAATTAAGGAGATGCAAAATTGCTCTGGGCCACAAACTCCGCTACAGCATGGAACTAAGTTTCTGATGATGACGTTCCTATGTCATATGTTCTCGACATTCATTCCGTGTTAAATCTGAACAAAAAGTTCAATTTCACAAGAAATAACTCCATCGTCGTTATCAAAAACAACAGATGACCACTGTGCTACCAGACAAGGGGTCGGTGGCGGCCCCACCCTGTACATTCCCGAGCTATCTCGAATGCTGTTTTCTCAAGTTGTGATGTAAATAATTTGGTGAATTACTTTATAGTCTCCTAGGGGTAAGATAATGACCGTCACTCCCGTAAAAGCTAATGTCCTACATTCTGATGTCTACAGCCACTTACACAGCAGAAAATGTAAGACATGAATGGGGTGTCGCATTTTTTATTGAACAAAACATCCATGTCCGTCTTCCGAGAATTACCTACTCCTTTCTCTTCATTTGTATTAAATATATTTCAGTTTTCTAACATTGTTTAATTTTTTCGAGTGTTTTTCTGTGGTTTGTTAAACAGTTCCATCATACGCAGTGCCGAAAACTCGTCACGGCGTAACCAGCGTCTGACAGGCATACGCAGACGTAAAAAGCACCTGCCGTAGAAAAATGCCGTGTCGCTGCACGCCTCACGCGGTTATACAAGTCTGTGACGTCACGACATCAGTACTTGTGACACTGTTATTACGAGCTAGTCTGACCCAGCACACCCAGTCTGGAGAGGTCGGCCGTACATTCCTTTCACTACATTAATGCACTGTAAGTGTCCAGAACTATGAAGGGCAAATTCTACATTTGTTTTTGCCTCCTCAGCGGTATTGTGTTGCGTGGTTCTCGTATTTGTCTGTCTTCTCTGTAGAAGCAGTGGAGACAACTCAGTGCAGTCGCAGAGTGGCGCTGAGGCGGCCTGCGGCAGGGCACACACTTTCCACTCGTCGCCGCTGATTCTGCATAAAGCCTCGATGCAGCTGACATCAGTACCCCATTCCCACCCGCTTCCTTTCTTCCCCTTCCACCTCGATTTACATATAAAAATACATATTCCTCACACACTGTCAGTCGAACAACGACGAATACAATACTGAAATTTTTTTGTTTTAGTCTTCAGTAGCAGTTTATTTATTTTGCTACTGGTTACGTTTACTACACAAGTAGATGTAACGCGTCGAATACAAAAATCTGACACAGTTTTTCGGAAGTGAGGGTCAAGAAGGCGTGCCTGAGGATGGTAGTGTGGACCGCAACTGGTAGCTGGGAAACAAAATAAACAAACTGCGGCTATAGACTAAAACCAACATTTTCAAAACAAAAATAAGCGCTCATTTTCACCTTCTTGTATCAGTCCACCTCAACATTATTTCACCTCGGTGTGAGGGCGGTTTGGTCGACCTGTTATAAGTAGTCTCGTAATCGGTTTGATGGTTTATGCTTAACGGACCTGAAAGCATCGACGTACAGTGAGTTTTCCTTAGTCACTAATGTATTTGATTACTGTAACAGACTTGTCCGAGTCGGCTACACCAGCCTCTCGCGCAATTTGGTCCACCCTCCTACGTACTGCGCACTCGGCTGAGGTTCGGGCACCTTTTCTTGTTTTTTCTTTTTTTTTTGCTTTATTGTGATTTCATTCCCCTGCCCCATATGGGCAGGGGAGGGCTGTCAGCAGCACAATCCGCCGTTCTTCAGCCGAGCGACATGACAACTAAAACAAGAAGAAAATGGTACATACATAAGGCGACAAAAAAGTGGAACATAAAACAGAGTAAAGGGAGAAAATGGAGGTAAAATTAGACTGACACGGAGACGTTCATGGGGGACAGTTAAAAAAGCCACCAGGAAGTTAAAAAACATAGTTGGCGATGCTTAAAACACAGAGAAGACACTAAATGGACATGCACTGGTTAAAAGTCGGCCACAGTATTAAAAAAAACTCCAGAACAACACACTTAAAGCCCACTTGTAGCATACACGACGAAGAATAAAACTGCCAGGTGGGACCTGCCGAGGGAAAGGTCAGAGAGGACGGTGGAGGAGGGAGAGCAAGGGGCAGCAGGGGAAGCGGCGGGATGAAGAGAGTAGGGGCATCAGCGGGTACATGAAGAGGCAGGAGATATGTGGGGTGGGAGATGAAGAAGGAAGACAGGGCAGGAGGGAGTGCAGAGACACTGAAAGGGGACATAAGAGAGGGAGGGGAAGTAAGAGGGGGAAGCCGCTCAGGAGGAGGGAGGGGGAGGAGAGGGAGCCCTGAGGAGGAGGCAGGAAGATGGTGTTAGATTTGGTAGGAAGGGTAGATGTCAGGGTGAAGCTGATCATCCAGGAGGGGTAGACGGTGGAAGTTGAGATGGAGGGTGTGGAGATGGAGAGAGGGTGGGACACAATGGTAAAGGCGTGGCAACTGGTTAGGGGAAGGGGATGAGGTCGTAGAGGATGCTCGTCGGGGATGGAAGGCAGATGTGGAAGGCGAGGCGTAGCGCATGGCGTTCGAGGATTTGGAGGACTTTATAGAACTGGGGAGGGGTGGAAATCCAAGCTACACTGGCATAACAGAGGATGGGGTGGATCAAGAATTTGTAGGTGTGAAGGATGGTGGAAGTATGCAGACCCCACGTCCTGCCGGACAGGAGTTTCTGGAGGCAGAGGCGGTTGTGAGCTTTGTTTTGGATGATAAGGAGATGAGGAGTCCAGGTGAGGTGGCGGTCAAGTGTGAGGCCAAGGTATTTGAGGGTAGGAGTCAGGTGGATAGGACAGCCATAAATCATGGAGGCAGAAGGAGCGGGTGGTGCGGCCTATGATGATCGCCTGGGTTTTGGAGGGATTGATACGGAAGAACCACTGGTTGCACCAAGTGGTGAATTGGTCAAGGTGGGTTTGGAGGGTACGTTGGGACCGTTGAAGGGTAGGATAAAGGGCTAGGAAGGCGGTGTCATCAGCAAACTAGAGAAGATGAACAGGTAGGGGAGGTTTGGGCATATCAGCAGTGTACAGGAGATAGAGGAGAGGGGAAAGGACAGAACCTTTGGGCACACCGGCAGAGGGATAGAAAGTATGGGTGTTGGAATTGTGGATAGTCACATAGGAGGGACGATGGGAGAGGAAGGAAGCAACGAGACGGACGAAGATGGTGGGGGAGCATAGGTCTGGAGTTCAAAGAGGAGCCCAGGATGCCAGACACGGTCATAGGCGTTCTGGAGATCAAGGGAAACAAAGACAGCAGAGCAATGGGAGTTAATTTGGAGGAAAAGAAGATTGGTAAGGTTAAGGACCTGGTCGTCGGCAGAGAAGGAAGGCCGGAAACCACATTGGGTAAGGAGGTGGTGCTGGTTAAGGTGGTGGTGAATACGGTGAGAGAGGATGGCCTCGAAGACCTTACTGAACACGGAGGTGAGGCAGATGGGACGATAGGAAGAGGTATCAGAGGGAAGTTTGTTAGGTTTAGGGAACAGCAGGACACGGGAAGTCTTCCAGAGATCGGGGTAAAATCCAGTGGAGAGGAGGACATTGTACAGGGTAGCAAGGACAGACAGGAAGGAAGGGGGGGATTCCTTGAGGTGACGCCATCATGACCAGGGGCGGTGTTGCATTTGGAGTGGAGGACGATATGTCTTGTGCAGTGATGGGACTGTTGATGTCTGAGGGGTATAACTGATCCAAGTACTGGAAGCTAGGGGCGAGTGGGGGGACAGACGTGTCAGTACAGTCAAGGATGGTGGGGAGGAGGAAGTAATCAAAATGGGGAAGACCTCAGATAGGTGGGAAACAAAATGGTTAGCCTTACTGAGGTTGTCAGGAAAGCGTCGATCATCATTGAGGATGGGGTAATGGAGGGGGGGATGGCTACCAGTAAGGCAGTGGAAGGCTGACCAGTACTTGGAGGAGTTGACAGCGAGGGTGAAGTTGAGACGTGTGCATGTCTGGCGCCAGTTTTTTGCTGTAAGGAGTTTCCAGATGTGTCGCTGTAATTGCCGGTGGCAGGTGAGAGTATCCCAGTCACGGGTGCAGAGGAAGGAGTGGTAGAGCCTGTGGGATTCAAGCAGAAGAAGGACTGCCTCTGGAGGAAGCGTTGGGCGATGAGGGTGGATGAGTTTGGTAGGGACATGAACCTCCACAGCGTCAGTTATGGTCTTCTGAAGGAAAGAAGAGGCATGTGTGATGTCATCAGGGTGGTGAAAGGTGAGGGGGTGGCTTTCGACCTGTAAGGCAATGGATTCCCGGTAGGCATCCCAATTGGCACGGTGGTAGTCATGGTTAGACTTTGGAGGGGCAGCTGTGTGGGTGGCTGCAGGGGCGGGATAGGTAGAGGAGATGGTGAGAAGGACATGGAGATGGTCACTACCAATGGGATTGAGGACATCAATGGCAATGCGACCAAGGAGGTTGGGGGAAGCGAGGTTAACATCGGGGGTGGAGCTACTTTCAGGACGGGTGTGCTGTGGGAGAGAAACAAGGTCTCCATGGAGGGTGGCCAGGAACTGATGCCACCGCCAAAGGGTGGCAGGGTCACAGCTGTGGATGTTGAGGTCAGCGACGATCACATAGGTGCAGAAGGTACGGTCAACATGGGAAATGAAGTCAAAGGGGAGAGGAGCTGCGGGGCGGATATAGATAGGGGCACAGGTGATGGTCAGGGAGGGAAAAAATTGGCTGAGGAGAAAGTGTTCAGTCGGGTCATCGAGGATGGGTTGTGGCGGGACAGGGAAATGCTTAAGGTGGCCTATAGTGACCCCGCCTTTGGCTAGGAGTAGGGTATTGTCAGTGCAGTGAAGGTAATAGGGGGAGGTGCAGACAACATGGTGGGGTGGAGGAAGGTTTCATTAAGGACGAAGGAGTCAACCTGGTACTGGGAGAGAGTATTCATGAAGAGGTATTTGTTTGCAGGGAGGGAGTGAATGTTGAGGTAGAGGAGATGATACTGTTGACACGCCAGGGGGTGGTGGGAAGGATGCGGGAAGGGGAGAGAGGGGCTTAAACGAGGGTGTCGAGGTGGGTGAAGGTAAAGTGGGCCTGGTTGTGGGAGTAGGTGGCGTAGGTGTTTAAGTGGAAAACAGAGCGGATGGCAAGGGAAATCTGCTGGAGTGTGTGGGGGTACTGGAAGGGGTGGATGTTCTGCAGGACAATGGTGAGGAACCGGATGTTGTCTTCTGCTGTAGGGGGAGGGCAGAGGGAATTGTTAGGGTGGGTGGGTGGGCGAATGGGGACAGTGAGTTTATGGTTCATGGGAGGGGGTTTGGCTTTGCATTTGGAGGAATAGGTGGGGTGAGGTTCATTGCAGGTGTTGCAGGAAGGGGGGAGGAGAGGTTGGGACACTGTTTAAGGAAGTGGGAGGTTTTACAATGGGGGCAGGTGGGTGGGTTCTTGCAGTTTTGGTTGAGGTGGTCGTTGTACTGGAGACAGCTTTGGCTGCAGTAGGATTGAGGATGGGAACAGGACGGGTCAACAGGGTGCCAGCAGTTGAAAATCAGGGCTCCCTTTGTGAGGAGGTGGTCGATGGAGGAGGCGGACTCGGTAAACATACACATGAGGAAAGTAGGGCCAGAGGAGTTGTAAATATGGCGGGCTGAGCCGACTTCCAGGGTGGGGTGGCGTTCTGTTCTGCCAAAACCTCAGCCTCCGTGACCAAAAGGCTGAGTTTTGTGATGACGGCAGTGAGGGTCGGCGGTTGACGAGGCGGTTGGGGCTGATGAGAGGGATGTAAGGAAGGAGGTGTGGGATGCATGGGGCCCAAAGGTGATGTGGGGAAGACGCTGGACAGATCAGTATGGAAAGAGGGAGAGGGAGACTTGATGAGAACAGAGTCTCTGCGAGGGACAAGTTAGGTGATGGGTGCACTGGGGATGTACTTCCGGATTTCAAAGGTGAGGGTGCGAGCATCCAGGAATTTTGGATCAGGGTTGGCTAGGACGAAGGTATACAGGGAGGGGGCTGGAGAGGAGGGAGGTGGGATGGTATCCATGGCGGGGTCAGAGGGAGGTGGGGTGGGCAGTGGCTTTTTGGATGATGGAGTAGAGGAGAGGTCGCCACTGGGTCGTTTGGAAGATTTTTTTGCAGGAGTTGCCTGGGAGGAGGGATGAGGGACTGGATGGATGGGGAGGTGGTGGGAAGCAGGGCCTTCCTTTGAGGCAGTAGCACTGGGAGAGAGGGTAGGGCACTCTGTGGGGGCGATTGTGGCACGACGGGCGGTGACTCAGGCAGGGGAAGCAGTGGTAGTTGCATGGGAAAGTCGTCTGGGCGGGCGACAGGAAGGTGGGCGGGAGCAGTGCCAGGGGCAGGGGCAGTGGCAGGAGCAGGAGCAGGTGCAGGGGCAGGGGTAGGAGCAGGAGTGACATACAGGTGGGGATACAGTCATGAGGCGGAGATAGATGGGGAGGTGACTGTGAGTAGGGGAGGTGAATGAGACGGGTCAATCCTAGACGAAGAGCTCCATGATGTTGCAGTGTGGGCAGGCGAAGGGGAGGTGTAGACGATGGTGGTAGTTGGGGTGTCCATGATTGCAGGCAGTCCCGACAGGCGACAGGAGACGCAGAAGTACAAAAGGAACTAAAACGGGAGGTGGCGACGAGCACTGGGTGGCGGCGAGCATAGTGGCGGCGGCGGCAGCAGCAGCAGCAGTAGCAGCGAGCACCGAAAGAGGGCGACCAGGCGGCGGCGGCGGCGACCGGACGTCGGGTAGCAGTGACAGCGTGCAGACGGGCAACATCACGACAGGCACGGTTGGGGATCTTCCACGTCGAAGATACACCCTAAGTGTAGCCCAGGCAGTGTGAGTCCTCGCTCTGGAAGTGAGGGAATCCAACCCTCGAATCCGTCTGAGCACCTGTGCTCCAGGCTTTATACCAGAGCAGCGGGCGCCGATAGGCTGCCGTGTGGGGTGTGGCCAGCGCACAGCGCCAAGCTGGCGGCAGCAGCGCTCGCATATATCAGGAGCGCCGCCAGGCCGCTGTCATCTAGGCACGTGTGTTCTAACAGCCTTCCGAACTCGACGTGTCTCGATGCCAGTGTTTGGAACTTTACTTGCTAATTAATACACATGAGGGAAAAGTCACACTTGATATGTCGAAGTATGCTATGATTCTGTTTACCATTCGCAATAAACGTAATTTAAATTCTACGTGGCTAATTTTCGTTGCTGATACACTCCCTGGACTTACCTAAAAAGAACACCAGACATGTGGCTATTTGCTAGTTTCACATTAGAAACTACAAGGAGGAAGGACACTCCTTGACCTCGCTACCTACCCGCTTTCACAGGTAGCGTTTTGTGCACATGTGAGTAAGTGTAGCGTATGATTTTCTCAGAAGCGCTCTCTATCAGAAATGTTGCTCCAACGCGTTGATAGAAACAGGAGCCACAATTCAATTTTTTGCAGCTATGGCATTTAATTTCTGGTAAGTGTTTTGAAACATGTTGTTAGTGACTGTGAAACATCCAAATGTTCAAATGTGTGTGAAATCTTATGGGACTTAACTGCTAAGGTCATCAGTCCCTAACCTTACACACTACTTAACCTAAATTATCCTAAGGACAAACACACACACCCATGCCCGAGGGAGGACTCGAACCTCCGCCGGTCCATGACTGTAGCGCCTAGACCGCTCGGCTAATCCCGCGCAGCTGTGAAACATCCCCTTAGAAAATTATGTATTACTGTGGTGATAAACCTCTTACGTTATTTGATTTTCATACAGCTGAGCAAAACTGAACGTACTCAGACATTTATCTCTTTACTTATTCTTATCATCACTATACTGACACACAATTTTTTTAAGCGCAACGCAATCTGACTTTCAATAAGCCCCACAAAAGTCCGCCCCTAGTAGCTGAGTGGTCAGCTCGACAGACTGTCAATCCTAAGGTCCCGGGTTCGATTCCCTACTGGGTCGGAGATTTTCTCCGCTCACGGACTGGGTGTTGTGTTGTCCTAATCATCGTCATTTCATCCCCATCGACGCGCAAGTCGCCTAAGCGACGTCAAATCGAAAGACTAGCACCAGGCGAGTGGTCTAGCCGACGGGAGGCACTCGTCACACGACATTTTTTTTTATTCCTACAAAAGAATGGCCCTGAATAACAGTAACCTATACTTTTCATGAATCACTTAACTCACAAAAATCTTCGTTATTCAAACTACTGCAATAGAGAGTGCGCCAATACTGCCAGCTGAATAAAACATTCTAACTACTGATGGCACTAACTACTGATAGGCATAGGTAGCAAATGAAAGATTTTGATAGAGAACAAACAATGTATATACCTTTTAATGTTGAAAAGTCATCATATATATATATATATATATATATATATATATATATATATATATATATATATATATATATATATATCAGTTCATGATATGCAGTATTAGAAATTTACTCTTTCTGATGGATAGACGTCCAGATTGTCTGCTCTCAAAATTCTTCCATCTCTCTCCCCACATACACCATTACTGGCGGCTCACCTCCAACTGCGCAACGATACGTGGAGTTCACACCCAACTGCTCAACACTACAATAGCAAATATACCAACAATGCAAACCAGCCACAAACTGCACACAGCACAGTCAGTGATTTTCATACCGAGCGCTATGTGGCGTTACCAACATAGAAACCTAAACAGCCTACATACAACTGTAACTCGTGACATAATAACAGTCGTAAAAATATCCAGAGACGAGTAGCACGGATTGTCAATGACAATAATTTTCACATCTGACATGAAATTCCCCTGTCAGAGAACTCAGGTCCATCCCAATCAGTTCCCAAGTGTACATTTCGTAGGGAGCTGTGTGCAGTGCAGGTCCGGAGTTGAATACCTCTAAGAGTGTCACAGCTGACATCGGCACATAATGCTGCACGCCTCCAGTGGGCCAAACAGCACAGGAACCGGACAGTAGGTGACTGGGTGTGCGTGTGGTGTTGGCTGAAGGGTCGCCATTTCCCCAAACAAAGCGAGGCGTCGAGGGTACCGGTGGTCCAGTGAGCTGTGTAGAGGAAGTTACCATCAATATAAACAAGGTAGCTTACTTCAACGTATTCATGATGTGTGTGCTAGGGACAATCACGTTTTCCCACAAGAGATTGTACATATCCACAAGACACATTCCTGGTTTCGCAGCCATTGACGCACCCTATCACCTCTCGAATGGGCCACTAAGGAACCAGGTCCTAGACAGCGGCGCTGTTGATTACTACTTTTCATCTGCTATAGTCCAGTCGTTACCTGTAATGTCTGGACTATACCAGATGAAACTTAGCAATCAACAGCACCACTGTTTTGGTACTTTGAGGGATCTGACCATCAACAATGGGCTCTTACTGGATATGACACATCTGAAGGAACTCGTGGATCTTCTTCGTAGACGAACTAAGGCTATTATCTAGGCTAGAGTCGGTGTTAAAGTGTTACGGTCATGTCCTCCAGGAACGACGGATTTTTTGTTCGTGGTGCTTAAAATTGGCGGGCTGTCGTAGTTTGCGCTAGTTTCAACATATGGATTGTGTAGCCTTTAATGGCATTAGCTTAGCTCCACGGAGAACATAGGGAGACGGTTTTTCTGATAACTAAAATGGTGTCCCTTTATTCCGAGATCTTCATTGAAATCTGACCATCATTATTTATTAGTGGTCAATGGCGATTGAACGGTTCTGATTTATTTGATCGGACTATGATGAAGCTTCCGCGCTATTGCTTCACACCAGGCGATAGTTCAGTACAGATAGTAAAATACTCACATATCTTGAAGCTTTAAACACAGCAGTGTTACGTATGTGGTTTCATAGTTTATAGCTTTTGACAATACTGACTGTAACAACATCTTTTCAATTATCTACAGTTCACACATAAACAAGAAACAATACTGACGTTTCAAGAGTCGACTGAGATGAAGACAATGAAGCAGAGATGTAGCCTACCCCCATGCTATTCAGTCTGTAGATCCAGAGAAACGTAAAGGAGTAGGAAGAGGAGATTAGTGAGGAAATGAAAGTTCAACGACCAGAAGTAAAATCTTGATGGTTTGTATATGACACTGTAATTCCGCCAGAGACGCCAAAAGTCATGGGGCAGCAGTTGAACGGTGTAGAGCGGTGTACTGCAAGGAAGCAAGAGAGAGGATGTTGTTGTGGGTACCCAGTCTCCTCTTTCTACAACGCAAATGCACACACGGTATTAAAAGAGTTATTTATTTACATGAGATGGAAACATTTACGTAACTTGAATGCTGTTGTCGTCTTCATTCGTTTGATGCAGCTCTCCATGCTACTCTATCCTGTGCAAGGTCCTTCATCTCCCAGTACCAACTGCAACCTACATCCTCCTCAATCTGTTTAGTGTATTTATCTCTTGGGCTCACTCTGCGATTTTTACCCTCCACGCTGCCCTGCAATACTAAATTGCTGATCCCTTGATACCCTAAAATATGCCCTACCAACCGATCCCTTCCTCTAGTCAAGTTGTGTCACAACTTCCTCTTCTCTCCAATTCTATTCAGTACTTCCTCAGTATTTGTGTGACTTACCCATCTAATCTTCAGCATTTTTCCGTAGCACCACATTTCGAAATCTCCTATTCCCTTCATGTCTAAACTATTTATCGTCCACGTTTCACTTCCATACATGGCTAAACTCCATACAAATACTTTCAGAAACGCCGTCCTGACACTTAAATCTATACTCGATGTTAACAAATTTTTCTTCTTCAGAAACGCTTTCCTTGCCATTACCACTCTACATTTTATATCCTCTCTACTTCGACCATCATCAGTTATTTTGCTCCCCAAATAGCGAATCTCATTTACTACTTTAAGCGTCTCATTTCCTAATCTGATTCCCGCAACATCACCCGATTTAATTCGACTATATTCCATTTTCCTCGTTTTGCTTTTGTTGATTTCTATCTTATATCCCCCTTTCAAGACACTGTCAATTCCGTTCAACTGCTGTTCCAAGTCCTTCACTGTCTCTGACGGAATTAAAATGTCATCGGATAACCGCAAAGTTTTTATTTCTTCTCTGTACATTTTAATTCCTACTACGAATTTTTCTTTTGTTTCCTTTACTGCTAGCTCAATATACAGATTGAATAACATTGGTGATAAGCTACAACCTTGTCTCACTCTCTTCCCAACCACTGCTTCCCTTCCATGCCCCTCCACTCTTATAACTGCCATCTGGTTTCTGTACAAATTGTAAATAGCCTTTCGCTACCTGTATTTTACCACTGCCACCTTCAGAATTTGAAAGATAATATTCCAGTCAACATTGTCAAAAGCTTTCTCTAAGTCTGCAAATGCTAGAAACGTAATTTTGCCTTTCCTTAATCTATTTTCTAAGATATGTCATAGGGTCAGTATTGCCTCACGTGTTCCAACATTTCTTCGGAATCCAAACTGATCTTCTCCGAAGTCGGCTTCTACCAGTCTTTCCATTCGTCTGTACAGAATTCGTGTTAGTATTTTACAGCCGTGGCTTATTAAACTGATATTTCGGTAATTTTCACATCTGTCAACACCTGATTTCTTTGGGATTGGAATTATTATATTCTTCTTGAAGTCTGAGGGTATTTCGCCTGTCTCATACATCTTGCTCACTAGATGGTAGAGTTTTGTTAGGCCTGGCTCTCCCAAGGCTGTCAGTAATTCTAATGGAATGTTGTCTACTCCCAGGGCCTTGTTTCGACTTAGGTGTTTCAGTGCTCTGTCAAACTCTTCACGCAGTATCATATCTCCTATTTCATCTTCATCTCCATTCTCTTCCATTTCTATAATACTGTCCTCAAAAACATCGCACTTGCATAGATCCTCTATATACGCCTTCCACCTTTCTGCTTACACTTCTTTGCTTAGAACTGGGTTTCCATCTGCGCTCTTACTATTCATGCAAGTGGTTTTCTTTGCTCCAAAGGTCTCTTTAATTTTCCTGTAGGCAGTATCTATCTTACCCCTAGTGATAAGCGCCTCTACATCCTTACATTTGTCCTCTAGCCATCCCTGATCAGCCATTTTGCACTACCTGTCGATCTCATTTTTGAGATGTTTGTATTCCTTTTTACCTGCTTCATTTACTGCATTTTTATATTTTCTCCTTTCATCAATTCAATATCTCTTCTGTTACTTAAGGATTTCTATTAGCCCTCGTCGTTTTACCTACTTGATCCACTGCTACCGTCACTATTTCGTCTCTCAAAGCTACACATTCTTCTTCTACTGTATTTTTCCCCCATGCTTGTCAAACGTTCCCTAATGCCCTCCCTGAAGCTCTCTACAACCTCTGGTTCTTTCAGCTTATCCAGGTCCCATCTCCTAAATTTCCCACCTTTTTGCTGTTTCTTCAGTTTTAATCTACAGTTCATATCCAATAGATTGTGGTCAGAGTCAACATCTGCCCCTGGAAGTGTCTTACAATTTAAAACCTGGTTCCTGAATCTCTGTCTTACCATTATATAATCTATCTGAGACCTTGCAGTATTTCCAGGCTTCATCTATGTATACAACCTTCTTTTATGATTCTTGAACCAAGTGTTAGCTATGACTAAGTCATGCTCTGTGCAAAATTTTACCAGGCGGCTTCCTCTTTTGTTCCTTACTCCCATTCCATATTCACCTACTACGTTTCCTTCTCTTCCTCTCGCTATTATCGAGTTCCAGTCACCCATGACTATTAAATTTTCTTCCCCCTTCATTATCTGAAAAATTTATTTTATCTCATCATACATTTCATCAAACCTCTTCGTCATCTGCAGAGCTAGATGGCATATAAACTTGTACTACTGTGGTAGGCATGGACTTTGTATCTATCTTGGCCACACTCCGGTCCATAGAACGCCAGTTTTCTTTCTCCTGATAACAACATCCTCCTGAGTAACACCACCTGGAGATCCAAATGGGGGACTATTTTACCTCTGGAATATTTTACCCAACAGAACTCCATCATCATTTAACCATAAAGTAGAGCTGCATGCCCTCAGGAAAAATGACAGCTGTAGTTTCCCCTTGCTTTCAGCTGTTCAAAGTACCAGCACAGCAAGGCCATTTTTGTTAGTGTTGCAAGGCCAGATCAGTCAGTCATCCAGACTGTCCATTATAATTATCCAGGCTGTTACGCCGTGGTCGGTTGATGATTTCTGTGTCAATTCCCAACGTTTCGTCTCCGACTGCGGGAGGCATCTTGAAGGGCGTCCGTAGCTCGATGGAAGGTCCAACACACCCACTGGCTCGCTACTGACTGCCGCTAAATTCCGTGTCCGCGCGCTTCTGCACCGCGGCCTGACGTCACGTGTTTTGAAAACGTCTGTGTAATGGGCTGTTGTCCGTTGCCGTCGATCGCCGTTGCCATCACCCAGTAGTGGACCTGTGGTACACATCTTCTTTAACACCGGCATCCATATACCGTTTAATTTCACGCCCTCCTCCTTTCGATTGAAATTATTAGGGTGTTTAGCGATTTCGATTGCCTCCCTGCAGAGCCTTTCGTAATATCCGCTTATGGCTAACAGCACAACATCGCCAGCAGCGCCTCTCCTGGGCTCGTGACCGTATCGGTGGGGCCGCAGATGACTGAAAGACCGTGACCTGGTTAGAAGAGTCCTGATTCAGTCGGTAAGAGCTGATACTACCGTTAAAGACCCCACTAAGCCCTGGATCCAGTTTGTGAACAAGGCACTTCACAAGCTGGTGATGGCTCCATAATAGTGTGGAATGTCTTTAGGTAGAATGGTCTGGGTCCTCTGGTCCAACTCAACCGATGATTTACTGGAAATGGTTATGTTTGGCTACCTGGACACCACTTGCAGCCAGTCATGGACTTCATGTTCCCAAATATCGACATAATTTGTATGGACGACAATGCACCATGTCACCAGGTCACAACTGTTCCGATTGGTTTGAAGAACGTTCTGTGCAAATCGAGAGAATGCTCTTGCCACCCATGGTACACATATGGAACATAATAGGGATGTCAGTTAATACACAAAATCCTGCACTGGCAACACTTTTGCAATTATGGAGGCTGTAAGAGGCAGCATAGCTCAGTACTTCTGGAGGGGACTTCCAATGACTTGCTGAGGCCGTGCCACATAAAGTTGCTGTACTACACTGGGCAAAAGGAGGTCCCACACGGTATAATGAGGTATCCCACCTCATTGTGTATCTCGCGTTGGTAGAATGAGGATAAGATGAGAGAGGTTAGTCTGCGTATAGTGGCTTACGGACAGTCATTTTTAAGCGAATGGGATATGGATGGAAATAAATAGTACAGACACGATTTTCCCTACGCCATGCACTGCGTTACTCAGTAATTATTACGTGTAGATGTAGGGAATGTCGCCCAGCGGAAAGTAAATCAGCTAAACACTTGGTTTCCACCTACCATTAGTAACAGTAATACACTGACGTGACAAAAGTCATGGGGCACCTCCTAATATCGTGCCGGACCTCCTCTTGCCTGGCGTAGTCCGACAAATCGACGTGGCGGGACTCAACAGGACGTAGGAAGCCCCTGCAGAACTACTGAGCCATGGTGTCTCTGTAACCGCCCGTAACGGTGGAAGTGTTCCCAGCACAGGATTTTGTGCACGAAGTGATGTCGTCCCATAAATGTTGGGCGGGACGCCTGTCGGGCTGTGAAGGTGGCCAATTCATCCGCTCTAACTGTCCAGATTGTTCTTCAAATCCGTAGCGAACAATTGTGTCCTGGTGACATGACGCATTGCTGTTTGGGAAGGTAAAGTCCATGAATGGCTGCAAATGTTCACCAAATACCCGAGCATAACCATCTTTAGCCAAAGATTGATTCAGCTGGGCCAGAGGACCCAGTCTGTTCCATGGAAGACAGTCCACTCCAAGATGGGGCCACCATTTCTATTGGCGGACGGCCGAATTGCCACTCAGCTGCTCTGTTTCCGTGTTCTTCTGTATACGCTAATACTTTCAGTTTATAGCCCACATCATATGAATACCTTTTATTTTTTCCATTAAGAAACTATCTGAACACCTGGCTGAAAATGATTCACAAGTTCGTGGCACCCTCCATCGGTAATGCTGGAATTCAATATGGTGTTAGCCCTTACTTAGCCTTGATGACACTTCTCGGAGGCATACGTTCAATCAGGCGCTGGAACGTTTCTTGGACAATGGCAGCCCATTCTTCACGGAGTGCTGCACTGAGGAGAGGTACCGATGTTGGTCGGTGAGGCCTGGCACGAAGTCGGGCTCCAAAACATCCCAAAGGTGTTAGGTCAGGAATCTGTGCTGGCCTGTCCGTTACAGAGATGATTTTTTAGTCCAACCACTCCGCCAAAGGCCGTGCATTATGAACAGGTGCTCGATCGTGTTGAAAGATCACCATCCCCGAATTGCTCTTCAACACTGGGAAGCAAGAACGTCCTTAAAAGATTAATGTAGGCCTGTGCTATGATAGTACCAGGCAAAAGAAGAAGACGTGCAAGCCCCATTCATGAAAAACACGACCGCACCATAACACTACTGCCTCCGAATTTTACTGTTGGCACTACACACGCCGGCCTATGACATTCACCGGGCATACGCCATACCCACACCCTACCATCGGATCGCCACATTATGTGCCGTGATACGTCACTCCATACAGCGTGTTTCCACTGTTCAATCATCCAATGTTTACTTGACAGGATTCGTGGCAGAACAGTCTTCTCTTGATTGTAGTAAATCAGCTGGAGGACGTAGTCGAGAGTTGTTTCCCTGATTCTAAAATTTCAGATGCTACTCAACTGCGTTGAACTGAATGTTTCCAGATCGTAAACAATGCGATAGGAGAGAGCCATAACAACGCAGAACGAATTTCCAAGAAAACTGAGACACACTGAATTCAGTGTTCTCGCTGATGAGTCAACAGACGTAGAATATGTTAAAACCTCGTGTGTTCTGGTTTGATATTTTGATAAGGACACAAATAAAACTGACAGTAAATTTCGGAACCTTTGTGAAATTTTAAAACATGGAGAATATAATAAGGTGCAACAAGTAAAAATCTTTATAATAATATAATGCTTCGATTTTCTGAGTACAATGTTTCTCAAAACAATCTTATAAGATTTACTTGTGCTGATTGCAATTATATGATGCGATCAAGCTTAACTGAACAATGTCCTGGACCAATTATACTCAAATGCATATTTCATATTTTCACATATGTGTCAGTGAAGCTGGTAAATGACTTTCCAAACCTGGCTAGGAATATTCATAACCATTTTAAAGCTAGTGTTAAGTGTCAGGATGTGCTACACACAGGTCTCCGTACAGTTTAAACGCACTTGCCTTTTAAAGACATGTTTATCCTTTAGTGGGAAGCCAATGACGCAGGAACGCATATTTGCATAACGAGATCGTTGCGGATGTGCACCAGGAATACTCCAGCTTCTTACGTGCGTGTGTGTGGGAAGAGCAGGCAAGAGTGCTGGCGTCATATCCCCGCTGTGACCGCAGGCGGCTAGCGGTTTACGGTCAGCTGAAATCCTGTCTGTGCTCCAAACTGAGTCCCGGTTGCGACAGCGCGGCTGTGGGCGTTATAATGCAGGGCGTGGGAGGCCAGCGACACGGACCGGGACCGTACAGTTTGGGGCCCACCGTACGGGCCAACCCAAAATCACTACAGCGGTGACACATGACTGCAGCTAACACTTACCAGTACATTGATAAGCATTACAGAGAATGTAAAATTAACTTCAGAATTTCCATCGCTATGCAAGAGTGGCGAATCGAAAGCCGCTGCACACTTTAGAATCAGCACCTCCCAAAACGTTGAATCCGTCGTCCTTGCCATGACGGCACTGCGTTCCCTGCCCGCTAGACTTCTGGCCCTGACACCAACTCATTTCTTTTCCAGGGGTTATGTGAAATACCTATGTCTAAAACCATTCCACAACACAAATCGCTCATTTCTGATGCGACAATTCATCCACAGACGCATCTAAATCTATGATACGAAATGTTCTCGCTTAAATACTGTCTGTGTCGACAAGGGTTTCACACAAAATACCTATAAAGAATCTAAAATAAATTTGCTCCGTACGGAATATCTACAGCCACCGGTAATCGCTTCATTGTGTTTTATCTGTATACCTAGAAATACAAATACGTAATTTATAAATTTTATATAAGAATATGAAGAAAGACTCAGAAGACTAAAAGGATTCAGTAGACGTCTAGACAATCTTACCCGGCGATTATCAGTGCAAGGGACAATATAGAGAGCCTGTGACATCCTCATGTCATTTACAAACCAAGGAAAATATTGGACAGCGTAGGCTACAATACTCCAGTCCCACCTCCACCTCCACTGTTTAGCAGCAAGGCTATGCAGGAGTAGGGTGGCCAGCGTGCCTCAGTGATGCAGACAGCCGTACTGCAGGTGCAACAACGTGGAAGGGGCGTCTATACAGCGGCCAGACCAACATGTGGTTCCCGAAGGGGAGGGCAGCCTGTTCTTTAGTTAGAGGGGACCAGTCCAGATGAGTGTCAGAAGGTCTGGCCCAGCAACATTAGCCCCCACACCATCCATACGTTGGTGTTATGGGCGGATGACGACAAGCAGGAAATACAAGTGTCATGCTCCCATCGTAGCAGAATCTGAAATGTGATACAGAATAATTCTGAAGATAAGATGGTGAAATAGAATATATAATGAAGAGGTACAGGATCGAACTGATAGGAAACAATAGAGCCACTGTCTGACTAATAGAAGGAATCGATTGACAGGATACATCCTCAGATATCAAGGAATCGTTAAGTAGGTAACCGAAGGATGTGTGAGGTAGTGCAAAAAAATCGGAAAAGCAAGAAATGAATGGTTGGAGGTATCAGAAATTCCTTACGTCACTAGGTACACCTGAAAGCATTACATACAGATATTAGCATCCATACGTTACACGCTGGTGCGCAAGTCAATTTGCGACACATTGTTCATAATTTCCAGTTCTGCTAATGACAAAGAACTATACAGACTTTCCCTCAGACCACAACTCAAACATGTCCTACGGACGTAAACAAACTAAAGAGTGTGACTAAAATATTGGTCAACATTTTTGCTTCGCACGAGAGCTTTTCGTGGGCCAGTACTATACTGCTCCACCTGTGTTCTTCACAAGTACACTGTAATGTCATTTCGGACATGCATGCAAATACGGACGCATGCTCGTCCGACGAAACATTCCATCGTATTTATGAACAACACAGGAACTGCAGTATTGCATTTATCCGCCAATACCGGGCAATCGATTGTCAATTAACATGTCTCACCTGTTGGGGAATATATTTAGTCTCAGTACGAGTGCAAGGGGTTGCAGACATATGGAAATCATGGTCTGGTCTTGAAGAAAGGCACCTTAATTTACGCTAGTGGACAAGATTTTACGCGCCATATCGTTACATAACTATTTGAATGTCAATTAAATAGTTGGTAGGACACTGGAATTTATTCCTGTGTTTCTTTGTGACTGAAGCTTTACATTTTTTCATTTCTTTCCCTGTGCGACCAGCTCGTACTTCCTGTTCCACTTTCTCCTGAACGTGAATGTGGCGTTCCACGTTCGCTTCAAAAACTAAACGCAAGCACACACTCTCAGATGAGAACAGCAAACAGTAAAGTGGTGTACCATCTGCAATTCGATAGAAACACAACACAGTGACAAAGAAAGAAATAAAGATCTATTTACCCATTGTGTGATAATGCAATGACTACTGTAGCGATGAAAATTAATACATCGCGCTGGGTGAGAGCAGTAACAGGCGGTAGTGTTCTGTCTATACCACTGGTACAGGTACCAGTCCATCACCCTGTAAATACACACACTCACACACACAGACGTAGTCAAAAGGTTAAGAGCTGCAAAGACGACAAATTTGCTCTTATTGAGTTAGTGGATAAGTTGCAGAACATAGTGGGTAGAGGAGAAGTTCCAAGTGAAGCCACTCTTATTGACAACAAGAGGTATTGTTTATGGAAACGTTAGGATCCGCCGGATTCAGACATCCATTCCCTCCAATGTGTTGACCGCCCCACCTCAGCCATGTGCACCAGACACACCTTGAATCTAGCCATTCCAAGACCCAGGCAATAGTATAAGACAAACATCCACTTTTCATCAACTACTGACTGATGGAACCATCAAATTACTAACTCACTAAAATACACAGGGGTATACCTCGGCTGTAAAGAAACGTGAAAACTACACGTAAAAATCATACAAGAAAAGCGTACAACAGAAGAATACTTTTGTAGCTACTTACTGACCAAACATGAGAATTGCATCCTTCAACTGCACTCCACACCTCCAAACCTGGGAATTGACTTGTCTCATTTTCCAGAGCTGGTATTTTCTATGAACGCCCCCTGTGAACATCAAATGAATGACTACTGTCGAATAATGTTCAGAGAAATTTGTTACCAAAGCATTCGTCTGCCTCATTCTATAGAGTTGCGTAATTAGTCACTCAGAAATTCGTGAACAGTTCCAATGCAACACATTGACCAGAGAAATCTGATTTGCAAATACGACGTCATAAGGTACAGATTCTTCTATGATATTTCTGCAGCCGTTTTCCAAGGGTAGTTCTGCATCGAGCACCAGGTGGGAGGGTCACCAGTTTACTGCCTCACCACAGAATGTGGATACCTGGACAGCTTTCCCTCAGCGTTTTCGTGTCCTCGTGTGTAACAACAGTTTACTTTGGTCTCTTAGAGTGATGTGAGGCGTATACGATGTGAATGCTAGACCACTCAATATCCTTCACAGAGTTACAGTAGGATCCGTTCAGTGGAGATGGTAGTAAAGAACAATACTCCTTCCCATCTACAGTTTTGTGAGAACCGCATTCATACAACATATAATGAGGAAGTAGCGACGTTCTTTCTTATCACCTAAAGTGGCCACCTCTGATCTAATTGCTGGTGGAGGATATTTGTGTTGAAGTCCTCCTTGGAACAGTGTCGAAATTGGTGTTAGCTGATCTCGTTTCTACTGCCCACGAGATTGTTGCCGCGTCTTGGCCAGGTGGAATGGAGCAACAGATGAATGCACATCTACCTGCTCCTGACTTTTCAGTTTGAACTTCGTTGCAGGGTCGTGAAACTGTTGTTAGCAGACTGGCTGTGTCCGCAGTGCAACACAAGAGATGCCGTATACAGGACAGAGAGCAGTTGGGTACATCTACTCCTCACACAGCGCTCCCTGAAGTGAGTCTGTTGGTTGTTATATACTGTAGTGCTGACTCCTGCTCTACTGGTGGGATCGATGGTGCGAAAAAGGAAGCTGAGATAGCTGGTGTGTGTCCTAGCATCTTCCATAAACATACAGGAGTGGGAAACTCGTTGGGATTTCTGGTGTAATGATTAACAAAAGAAAAACTGAGATGCCTCTAAATTTGTCTGTTCCATTTAAGTCACCCTTTCCGATGACCTCTTAACGACCTTCTCCTGTTACTGCCAGTAAGCCGATTGGTGGCCAGGATGTCCTACCTCTTTGTCCAGATGTGATGCCTGATTCCTCTCATGCGTGCCGATCAGAATCGCCTCTGGTTCTAACTGTTTTTCATATAATCTGGCTAACGTTCAAGAACAACCTATGTAGCTGACTGCAGTCGCTCTATTGCCTCATAGTCGCTATAAGCAACGCATCTATCCTGAGCGGGTGGCAACTCGTAATAGGAAGATAATGGGTCCTGGCTCGGAACTAGCTATCAAGTGAATAAAAAAGTGAAATATCCCCCATTGTCTGGTTTTTCGTTGAACTGATATTTTGTTTCAGTCAGTATGTTGCTATAAACGTCCTTAATTTAAGTCTTTTTGTCAGGGTACTACAGGAAGCCGAAGAATACCTCGCATCTAATGACTTAACTAGCGTCATAAACTTAGTATTATCAACCAAAGGAAATGAAAGGTAAGAGTTGTATCGCGTGGATGGACGTGTACGGGTATAGAGGAAACCTCATGAATCGAAGGACACTGCATGTCAGCAGGGGACTGTTCATGCCGGTGGAGGCGCTGTAATGGTGTTGGGTGTGTGCCGTTTTTGGCTGATATGGGACACCTGATACGTCTAGATTCGACTCTGACGGGTGACACGTACATTAGAATCCTGTCTGATCACCTCATTCATGTCCATTGTGCATTCCGACGGATTTGGACAACTCCAGCAGGACAATGCGACACCCTACACGTCCACAATTGCTACAGAGTGGCTCCAGGAACACTCTTCTCAGTTTAAACACCTCCACTGGCCCCAAACTCTCAGACACGAACATTATTGAGCATTTGTGGTGTGCCTTGCAACGTGCTGTTCAGAAGAGATCTCCAGCCCCTCGTACTCTTATTTATGGACAGCCCTGCAGGATTCATGGTGTTATTTCCCCCAGAACTAATTCAGACATTAGTCGCGTTGCGGCACTTCTGCGAGCTCGCCAGAGCCCTACATGATATTAGGCCGGTGTAGCAGTTTCTTTGGCTCTTCAGCGTATAATGTAACAATTCAGAAATGTAATAGGGATGATAAAGAAGTACATGAGGTTTCAATGTATCGATATGCTGATTTTGAACGACAGGGAGGACCTGAACTTGAAAAGGGATGTTCAAGCAGTATACGCCGACATAATATGAAGAAACGATCACCATAATAAAATAAGGGAAACCAGAGCTCGCACGGAAGTATATAGGTGCTCGTTTCTTCCATGCCCTGTACAAGATTGGAATAACAGACAATTGTGAATGGGGTTCGATGAACCCTCTGACAGGCACTTAAATGTTGTTTGCAGTCTACCCATGCAGATGCAGATCTAGACTTCTGCTGCAGAAGCTGGAGTCCTGGTCAAGACGACTTGACCGCGGGTATGGAGCAAAATCAGAAGGACTGAGCACACGCAGAAGTAACAGCGGTGGTTGTGGAATTCAAACGGGAGTGTTCAGAGGGACGAAGTTGTTTCCGTGAAATTCCATTCGGTAAATTTACAGAAACGGAATTCGAGGCACGGTGTGCTACATTTATGTTGAAACTATTGCATGTCTCAAGCAGGACCATCGACGACGAAGTAAGAGAGATTAATGTGCGTACAATGGTACCTAATCAGTCACATACAGCCGGTAAATATGGCAAAGAAATATCATTGTTGCCAATTGTCATTGACCATGCTTTATTATTCATTGATTGTTTTCTTAATGGTTCCCCTAAAACGTGAGAGTGAAAAGTGAGCTTGTATGTCACTTTCAGAGGAACTGATGAACCTCAGAACAACTTGTGCCACTTATCACAGAATGGGACTGAAACGGCGGTGTTCTTGTGGAACATCGTCTCCTACTCACCCAGCAGAGGCAGGACAACACTCTGGACACCTGCAGAGTTCAGTGATTCCTCAGACACAGGAGGATCGTTTCATGTTAAAGTTCCCCAAGCCATGCGACTGAGAGTGTATCTGATTCGTCACTTCCGAGGGAACTGTAGTACGTATTGGAGAGTGACCCTGTGGTAAAAGTGAATAAATGTCTTGTGCTGTTGAAAGGTCACGCGCAAAGCAGCACAGTACTACAGCCTGGAGGAATCCAGCACAGTTTAGTTTTCCCTCACAGAACAGCATGGGTTATTTTAAGTTGCAGTTGGCCACAAAGGATGCTTAGAAACTGACCCTTTAACCAGTAACACAGGATATGAGGAACGTGTGTCTTCAGGAAGTTAGTCAGTAAGCGCTGTCCTGTTGAAACAACACATCCCAGTATAGTTGTCCAAAAGGCAGCAGACCAGGCTTGTTGTATCTAGCAAATTCTGCGATTCCCGACCAAAGACCACTGGTTATTTTGGCTTATGATTCTGTCCAGCATGAAACGCCAGTATATCAGTATGTCTTGGTCAGGTGAACTCCTTGGAGAGCAGATCTGTGTAACACAATAACTGAGCAGGTGGGTGTCGTCCTGTTCAAAGATTAAATCAGCTGGTTTTGTAGGAATGGAGTTGGAACAGGTCTGGTGTATCCTGCTCCCTTCTGGGTGCCCTGAACAAGCCTCATGGATTACCCGTGGCTACAACTTAACACGACATGGTACCTGGATTAGCTCTTAGATGTCACAACTAGGTCGGTTGAGCTACTTCAGCACGACTGGAGCTATGAGTGAGGCGCATTGTCGTGCTGGTAGATACCAGTGTTGCAGGGTCAGTGCAGGCTAACGCTTCGTATGTTCTCCACAGTTCAGCGTCTCCTTAACAAACACCAGGCTTCGTTTGACCTTACGTTTCCGCACAGCCTGATAAATTAAAGTGGTCTTGCATGTCTTCATGGTGGGGCACAATGAGCATTACGTCGGCTGTATCACTGCAACAGAGTATGGGAGATGAGGTAAAGCTGATAATGTACCAACGGCAACAGGGCAGGCTGGATGCTCCTGCTAACTTCCGTTTTACCTCAACAACCACGATATGTGACTGTCGGTTACAGATATACTCAGTAAGGCTCCTGCCGTCTCATCCACAATCAGTACGTATACATTTTATGTTAAGAGGTGCTGACTATTTGATTCCAAAGACTGATCTTTTATCTCTGTGCCATAAAATCTTAGGAATTTGTGGGAGGGAGAATCAGTTTCACACAGTATGTTAATAAAAGCGCGTTGTCTTGCTGAAAGTAAACGTGTTGCGGAATCTTCAGCGGAATCGACAGGATGTATACAGCACACTACTGCATCATTTCAACATTAGTCTGGTGCAATTTTAGGTTGTGATTTCGCACAGCACAGTACTCAGTCTTGGTCGGGTATGTAATGAACACTTGTGAGAGCAGAGCGTGGAAAGCAGTGAGTACAGTCGATGTGTCTTCCTGGAAGCGCACATTCCAGCGACGTAGTGGAGGAGCAAACAGAATGGGCTTTGTTTCATCCTGCACCATAAGGCTTGTTTTGGGTTACGTTTGCTTGTGGTGTCCCCTCTACGTTTTGTACATTGTCCACGAAACTGAATAATCAGCGGAAGGTTGGAGCTGTGTGACATGTTCAGTGAGTGATCGAGCGTTTTGCTGCTGGAAGAACACGTGCCACTTGTGACGCAGCACCACAGTATGTAACACTATAAAACAGCATTAAAGTGAAATACTTAATTTTGTTCTTTCTTGCCAATGTGATTTTTTTTGTTATATATAATCAGTAGCATCTGAAGTTATATACATGAGCGTGTTCTTTAAATGTTTGCATTTTTCGCCATTTGGGTACTGCATGGATATAGTGGGTCGATTATTTTTTGATATAATAGAATGAATTTGTAATGCATATTACTTCATTTTTATGGTTTCAGAGTATATATTACAATAACAAACATCGTAACAGCTTTTCTTGACTTTTGGTTTGACGATTTGTGCCGAAATTGCCGAAGATGAATAATTTCGCGGGTTTTACTACAACCTGTAAACTTCACACTTGGCTCCAGCACCACAGTTCTGCACAGTGGGTGTCAGTAGAAATTAATGTCCCAGGGGATTATAATTGACGTGCATCTGCTCATGGAGGCGAGTACTGGCTGTAATTATTCCATGGCAGTGAAATTTGGTAGATATGCTAATGCATTAATGCGGAAACCACTTTTTTCATGCAAGATGGGACAACAACTCAAGTCGTTTAACCCATGAAAGATCTGCTTAACGCTGCCTCCGGAATTCCGATTTTGCCCACCCGGTGCAAATCAGCTTTACATTGTTTGTACGAGGCTAATATATCAGCGTAAGAACGGAAATATCAAACCACTGTCATCTCGATTAACATTTTATTTTCAACATGTTGACATTATTTATTATCTTATTAAAACTGTTGCAGTTAAGACAGTTCACTAACGACGCAATATGGACATCACGTCAATCTAGACGTACTTGAAAATGCGACAGAGCCGAAACAGTCTATCGTAAATAAAGATTACTGATTTTTAGCAGCTATCCGGTTCCTCTGCTCTAATAATCATGTCGTTATCAGACATTCATTATGCTGCTGACCCTAAAGAAAATAAAAGAAAAACTTCTATCCTTCTTTCTAGCATTCACAGCACCAGAGCTGCACCTGATGGCCAAAACTAGAACTACTTTTTTTTTGCCAGCGTAAATCATTTCTGTGCTAAGGCATTAGAATGTCCACCAACTTTCGTGACCATACGGTAATTACATCCCACACTGGACCTCTACAAGTAATTGCACTGTAATTATAACCACGCTTTACGTTCGTACTGACTATCAGACCAACTGTGTGTCTGGACTGAAGAGTTTCTAGCAAACAGAACACAACATGACACTCTAAACGCAGAGAAATCATCAGGCGTCAAAGTAATTTCGAGTATGGTCCAAAAGAGTGCTAAATAACTTATTTTTTATCACATAAATGACCTAGTAGATAACGTCAGAATCTCCATGAGATTTCCAAGGATGATGCTGTTGTATACAGAGAAGTCGCGAATTCAAACAATTACTGCGAAATGCTGGAAGACCTGGAGAGGATCGACGCCTGTTGCAGGGAGTGGCAGCTGACGCTCAACATAAACGAATGTAGTGTACTGGCAATACGTAAACAGAAAGACTCTTTATCGTATGACGACATGACCGCGAAATAATCACCGGAAGCAGTTATTTCTGTAATATATCTAGGAGCTATGCTTATGGAGTGATTTGAAGTGGAACAGCACACAAAACAGTTTTCGGGTGAGGGAGACGCCAGAGCGTGACTCGCTGGAAGCAAACGTACTGTTTCCTCCTACATACATCTCGCGAAAAGACCACGAAGATAAAAGTAGAGAGATCTTAGCACAGAAGGAGGGTACCTAGTGGTCGCTCTTCCTGCGAATCATACGCGGCTGGAACAGAAAAGGGGGAGGTGACAGCGTTGCGCAAAATACCCTCCGCCACACAGCGCAAGCCGGCTTCTGCAGTATAGATGTAGATGTAGTTACAGATGTCACCACATGTCGCTAACCTTACTAATTTTTCCTGAATATGCAAATCAATTATATCTAAGACTTAAGGTCTAATTAGTACTTTAAAATACACCATGCCCAGTTTCTTGATAGTTAAATAAATAAGGCGATAACTTGCGCTATTACCTTAACTATTCCTTGTCTTTCCCAAAACAAATTTATATCGATTACATCCCCCAGGTTGCAGTTCTAAAGGTCGTACCTTACTACTGTCTCTAGCCCCCTCCACAGCCCTGGATATATTACTTGCCATTAGCATCACGCCATGTCTGTGCTCACTTTTAATGTGCCACAGAAGCCTGCATTTTTAATAATGACAATTATAATAAAATACACTACCTGACAAAAAAACATTAAATGTCGAGAAGGGGAGGAGAAAACGAATTGAAACTTCAGCGGTAGAGGGAGACAATCGGTGTAACTTCCGTAATTGCAAGATCGAGTCAAATTCACAGAGATGTGGGCATATGAGCCCAGTTATCAGTGTGACGTTCCTCCGCCTCTGCTGGGATGAGTGTCATGGAGTCGCTCTGTACCCACCTGGGGCCAGCAGGTGCACAGCTGTTGATGCTGACACTGGGACGAAGCCGGCGTCCAAGGCTGCCCCGCACACATAACGTCAGGGTCAGGGAATACTTCAACAGGACACTGCCCGTTCACAGAGACACGTGCAACATGTAGGCGAGCATTGTCCTGTTGGAAAACAGCACCACGATACTGTCACACAAAAGGTAACGCATAAGGACGCAAGTTCTTTCCATTCAATAAGTAAACAGAAGTAAAATTTGTTTCATTTACTTTATCCAATATCAGTACTGCCCTTGATCTGATGGTAACTTAAAAAAAAACTAATAATATTAACTCTCACCTTTAAAGTTATCTTTCTCATCAGACTCTTGCAACGAATTTTGTCAATAATGCCTCACATAACAGGGAAAGTACGGCAAGTAACAAATCTGTGGCATTGGGTGGGGGCAGACACAGTAATACGGGGCGACCTCCAGAACTGGAACCTGGGGGAAGAAATCGACATAAAACTGCAGTCTCAGTACGTCCATCTCTCAGTCACTCCCAGCTGTTCCATCTCACTTCATCCTCAAGCCGCGAGTTTACGTCATTCCATTCCAGTCTGGGCATCATACGTGAAATGCGAGCAAACCCAGTAATACACAGGCAGGGACAAATATAAATGGCGCGGACGAATGGATACGATTGGACGTGAACGTGTGCACGTAACAACGCCCTGTGACATATATGCCGGCCACGCGATCCAGACCAGTTAAGAGCGCAGTGCGAGCTGGGTCAGTGCGAGTGGATCAGTGCAAAGGAGACGACGGTGCTCACAGAAGAGCAGCTGGTGTTGGTTGTGGAAAGTTACGTGGCGAAATAGGCGGTGGAATGGTCTGGTCAGTTGTTTGTCGAAAACTTTAATAGTGTCAAAGTGCCAGCAAGAAACGCCACGCTAAGCGTAGTCCCAAAATGGTGTCAGACAGTATCAAAAACACTCTGAGACATGCCCGGACACCTGGAAATGTGATTGTAATGCACCAGAAAATACTTTAATGTTCTAGCAAATTAATCCGGCGTCTGTTGCAAGAGACTGGAATGACACATCGATTATGCTGACGAATATTCTACCTGTCTCGGCACATGCATCCTTACTGAGCATCTGTTTCTCGCGCGTGATAACCAGCACTCGTTCCTTAGTGCCTCCAGTTTTGTGACTGGATGAGATAACAATGAATGGCTTGGACATGGATCCGTTCTTTATGTCTGACGAAGTGGTTGTCACAGAATCACAGGTTCTGGGCAGCAGAGAATCCGCACAATTTCCACAACGATGGGGTTGGGTGTGCAGTGTCTGCACGCCACGTGATTGCCCCATCTGCTTTCGTCAGGGTCTCACTTCGGGGCGTTACATTGCCAACATTTTGAAATCATTTCAGGCAGCACTAACGTAGGAGGTAAACACCCACAGTTTGTTTCAACAGGATGGAGCAGCTGCCCATACAGCCATCCAATACTAGGAGTCACGTGTGAAAGAGTTGTTAGCGCGGGTCAGCCATTTCACCTGACCTGTCACTGGGCAGTCATTTTGTGTGGGGAGCCCTGAAGTCTAGGGTGTGTCGCAACAACCCTTGTAGCCTTCAAGGGCTGCAGCAGAGGATTTGGGATGATACTGCAGCAATTCCAGCCGTCCAGCTTCGGTCCACCTTCAGCAACTGTATGACCAGGACCCACAAGTGCCAAGAGGTGGACGGTGGTCACTCGTGGTATCTGCCACAGTCTGGTTTGTGCTGTATTTCCTTTCCCCTGCTGTGTTTCTTTTTACCCTGGAACTCCGTTCTGTGGACCACTTTTATTTGCCCCACCATATAAGCTGCTGAACTATCTTGGAGGCTAAATTCTTCATCAAGTCACATCGTAACGACATTTATCCTCAGATCACTAGTTTGTAGGTCGACAGCATGACATACCTAACAATTAAAGTGATGGAAAATTGATGATGTGCCACGAAAACTGCTCTGGGCCTCAAACTCCGTTACAACGTGCAACTAAGTTCCTGACGATGACGTTCTTGTGTCATACGTTCTCGACATTCCGTCCATGTTCATTTTTGAAAAAAAAAAATTTCCAGTTCACAAGAAATGTCTCCATCGTCGTTTTCAGAAACAACTGACTACCACTGTCCTACCAGACAAGGGGTCGGTGGCTGCCCCACTCTGTACATTGCCGACCTATCTCGAATGCTCTTTCCACAAGTTGTGATGTTAATAATTTGGCTCAAAAATGGTTTAAATAACTCTGAGCATTATGGGACTTAACATCTGAGGCCATCAGTCCCCTACAACTTATAACTACTTAAACCTTACTAACCTAAAGACATCACATACATCTTTGCCCGAGCAGAATTCGAACCTGCGACCGTAGCGGTCACGCGGTTCCAAACTTAAGCGCCTAGAACCGGTCGGCCAAAACGGCCGGCAATAATTTGGCGAATTCCTTTATCGTCTCCTAGGAATAAGATAATAACCGTCATTCTGGTGAAAGTTATTGCTCTACATTCTGATGTCTACAGCCTCTTACACAGCAGAGAATGTAAGACATGAATGGTGTGTCGCATTTATTTTTATGTAGAACATCTACGACCGTTTTCTGAGAATTACCTGTTTCTTTCTCTTCATCTGTATTAAATATATTTTAGTTTTGTAACGTTCTTTACTTTTTCCTAGTGTATTTCTGTGGTTTTGCAAACAGCTGCATCATACACATATTTTTATATTCAGAGGAGAAAGTTGGTGACTGAAATTTTGTGAGAAGTTCTCGCCATAAGAAAAATCATCTTTGTTCAAATTACTGGCATCCCAACTCGTAGATCATATCCATGATACTCTCTACTATTTTTCGACAGTACAACACTAACTGCCCTTCGTTGAACTTTTACGATGTCTTCCACCAACTCAGTCAGCAGATGGTCCCATACCGCAGAGCAAAATTTCAGAAGATATCGAGGAAGGATGTAAAACTCCCGTCATGGTGGGACGTTAAGCGCCCCCAACCTGAGGCGAAAGCAAAGGGTGCGTGATGGAGGGGAAGCTGCGTTGCGAGAGGCACACCTACTGTCTCTCCTGAGCAGAGCGCGGCAGTTGGGCGAGGCTATGAGGGTAAGTGTAACGACGATTCCGGAACCCTGCGGCCTGGCTGCTGCAGTTCCTCACGTCCTGGACGACGTTAAGAGTCTCCCAACCCAAGGCGAAAGCAAAGGATCCATGGCACAGGGGGAGCGGCGCAAAAGGGACACAACATCTGTCATTTCTGGGTTCTGGGCTGAGTGGCACTGTAGGGCCGGTGCGGCACGTTGCTGGTCTTGGCTGCGGCGTGCTGCGCCCGCCAGGCGCTGCTGCTCCCCAGAACACAGGGATGTGCCAACATCTGTGTCTCTGCTGCTGGTGGCCTGGTTTGCTGTCGTGAAATCTTACCCCAAGTCGGCAAGTGTGCCTTGCCACTCCTCTGTTCCCAGGCGTGTTCTGCCAAGCCCATGGGGTGGTAACACAGCCAGGGTTAGGCTAAATGGGTCCACACCCCCGAACGACTGCGTGACCAGCCCACCACCTGAGTAGGAGTGGGTCGTTGGCCGCAAGGTGGAAGCTCAGGCCAGTAGGGGTCGAAGGGCGAGAGGTGCGTCCGCCTCTACGGACTGCGGGCTGTACTTGCCCATGCAGGACGAGTGAAATCGGCGGTGACAAAGTACTGAAGGGACAAGTGTGCTGGTAACAAGGCATTGAACCCGGCAGCTGAGGGGTCCTCGGTCTACAGGCGAGGCCGGCGGTGGAGCTGCAGTTTAGTCCCCCCCACCCATGCCAGAGGAGTCGGTCCAGGTTAAGAGAAGTGGTTCCCAATCTCAGGGGCCCTGTGGAAGAAACTGACAGCTCTGGAAAAGGATTAGGTAGAGTTCCATGCCATACACGTCAAAAATTACCTCTTGGTATACCTCGTGGTACCTCATTGCCACAATTGCGGAGACATAGATCATATACACAAATACCTTAGCAGGACTCCTGCATGCTCAAAGTCAAAGCTGAAGACCACTTAAGAAAAAACTACAATAAACCAGGCGTCCGTATACCATGCATGCATAGGGGCAAAAAGACCTGTGGTGCATTTGGTACAAATTGCCCAACATATAAAATGTTGGAACAGCACCTAATTTCCAGCATAGATTATGGCTGATGGTGTCACTGAGATCAGGAGAGCCAAAAAAAGAAAGTCTCTCAGGCTCCTATTGGTTTCTCCTCCTCCCTCATCTGGGGGCCTACGTAAACTGATGAAGCGGAAATCTCCTTTATGGCTGCCACTTGGCACGTCATGTACACTGGGGAGGAGCCAAAAGCAGCTATAATTGTAGCAAATAAGGCCTTACGAGTTGCTACCATAGCACAATTATCAAATAGTCACTGCAACATCGTGGAATTACAATCACCTGTAGGACTAGTGTACATTATTAACATGTACTTCCAATATAGAGGTAATTTTGACGACTTCTTGGATCATCTCACTCGAGTCACCACGGCATTGTGGGGGCAAAAGATTATTGTAACCGCCGA
Source organism: Schistocerca piceifrons (assembly GCF_021461385.2). Classification (NCBI taxonomy): domain Eukaryota; kingdom Metazoa; phylum Arthropoda; class Insecta; order Orthoptera; family Acrididae; genus Schistocerca; species Schistocerca piceifrons. The sequence continues at coordinate 2,069,483 of NW_025728455.1, read as the reverse complement.
TATGAATGCCAAATCGCCCCTATGATAGGGCGGCACTAGAGATGCAAATGGGGAGAAGGCTGAAGAGTTAATCATGGCCTCAGAACTAGTTGTGACAAACAGATGAGGGAATCCCCACACCTATAGAAGTGGAGGTGGATTTGGAAAAAACATAGATGTCATCCTGTCAACACCCAGTTGCATCCGCAACATCGAACTGGAGAGTCCTAGATAAAGTCACAACGACCATAATCTGATTGTGTTTAGCCTTAGTGGCAAGGAGTGCCACTGGGACCTGGGGTGGGAGATCCAATACAACTTCAATAAGACATGTTGGTAATGCCTATCTCAGGAGTGTGACATTCATCTGTTGCCTGAGGGTGATGTAGACGTTGATAGGTATGCTGAATAGTTGGTGGGGTCTGTAGTTAGAGTGGTGAAATCTGCTGTAGCACCCAGGAGGAGAGCCACTGCGGCCTCCCCATCACCATGGACTGCCGAACTACAATGTATGCACCAGTCTGTGAGACAGACGAGGAAGTATTACCAGCGAAGTGTCGTCTGGCAAGAAAAACAGTTCTGGCTGCAGCGATACAGGGCAGCCAGAAAGGTCTTCCATAAAGAACTGAGGGGGTTAGGGTTAAAAGCTGGGAAAGATATGTGCTGCACCAACTGGCCACTGCCCGTAGGGGAGGCCCCTCTAAGTTGGTCAGAGAGAAAAAATAAGATCTCTCAAGGTTCTCTCGACAATCAGAGATGGCGACCAAATGACAAGAGTCCTGGCAGGAGTCTGCCGAGGTCGTTCTACAGATTCTGTTACCAGATGATGAGGAGAATGAGGACAATGTGATTCAATGCCATATCTGTAGGGAACATCATGTAGAGTAGAGCAACAACACCATGGTGTATCCCTTTTAGAGGGAAGAAGTGGCAGTACAAACTAAATCTTTCAGAAGGGGGAAGGCCCCAAAGCCAGATGGAATAGTAGCAGAGGTTGTACAATTCCTCGCCCCTCAGCTAATAGGACCTCTGGCAGGGCTCTTCAATGAATGCCTAAGGCTTGGTAAATTTCCGAAAATTGGGAAAAGGGCAAATTTGGTAATTATAAAGAAAGGAAAAGATAAGGACCATAAGGAAGCCAATTCCTACAGGCCGATATGTCTCCTAGATATCCTGGGGAAATTAATAGAGAAGTTTTTGGCTGACAGTCTGGCGATATACAGGATACTGCGCGGGATGAGTAACAGGCAGTTTAGCTTTTGGCTGGGGCAATCAGTGTCTGACGCAACTGCCCTGGCGGTTGAGGTCTACAGCTCAGCCCCACGCAAGTATGTGACAGGCATCTTGGTAGACATCAGTGGCGCCTTCGACAACCTGTGGTGGCCCTCGCTCTTCTCCCCCTTGTGTGAGAAGGAGTGCTCAGGGCCCCGCTGTGGCTCTCTGAGGAGCTGTTAAGAGGACAGGGAGGTTTGGTTATCATCGCCTAGCGGGAAAATAAGTAAAACCATCACGAAGGGTTGCCCCATGGATCTGTTCTGGGGACACTCTCTTGGAATGTAAATATAGAACCGCTGCTAGAGAAATTATATCTCACCTAGGACGTACTAGACGTGACAGCCTACGCAGATGACCTCCTGCTTGTTGGTGGCCATAGCCGTGACGACCTGGAACCGAAAGTGGAAAAAACAATAACATCACTTTTAGAATGGTGCCACGAAGCGAAAATAAGGATTGTACCACACGGATCCACGTATCTATTGCTGAAAGGTAGCCTGATTAGAAATCCAACCGTTAGAGTGAAAGAATCACTTCTTCGGCGCCGCGGGGCCAGATATCTAGGGCTTGTAATTGATGAAAAGTGGAATTATACATCAGATATAGACACCATATCTCAATGAGCCCTACAAGTTTTAAACAGTCTCATCAACATAGGTCATAAAAGATTCCATCTGAAACCCAATCTCACTAAACTCTATCAGAATAGTATTTCAACATCAATAGTAGAATATGGGTGTGGGGTCTGGGCACACAGGCTCATGAGGCCTGCCATGACCGTGAGAAGGGTGCAGAGGAATATGCTGTCACGCTCTGTTGGGCTTATCGAACTCCTCCTGGGGAGGGGGGGGGGGGCGTTGTTGGTGTTACTGGTGCTGTATCCATTAGACATCAATATACAGGAGCAGGCAGCATGGTACTGGATAAACAAAGGAAAGATCAAAAAGACCAGGGCTGTCATGGGGGTACAGTTAGGTGACATCTTCTCCATGATACGACGTGCTGACACCTATCGTAGCCTAAATAGTTTGTCAAACGAGGTATCACGCAAGATTATAAGGGAATTTATTAGGGACCAAAATAGTCAACAAACAAACCAACAAAGGCTGAGCGGCACCTACCCATACCGCCGGACGCGGAATGGCCGGCCGCCGTTACGACCGAGATCCGCAGCACTCCAGGATCAGGCAGGCAGGTGTATCAAATCTCATCAACAGTAACAGCACTTCCAATTTAGAATGTAGATTAACTAACAATACTAACAAGATTAGGGACTCCAGCGAAACGCAGTCTTTGGTTCCTTTTCCGACAACATTTTCTGTAACATCGTTCAAATTCGAATAGTTTGTAACTGTAATTCCTAGGTATTTAGTTGAACTGACAGTTTTTATATTTGTGTGATTTATTACGTATCCGGTACGTGAAGGATTTCTTTTCGTATTCATGTGCATGACCTACCTCTGTGCATTGTTTGGAGTCAGTTGTCACTTTTGGCTAAATAAATTGGCATTTGGCGATTGGTTTTGATCTTATGCCAACTTTACTAGAGGGTTAACGGCAGAATAATGTGCAAAAACTCTGACAAAGCTGTTCAAATTGTCTCCTAAATAATTTATATAGATTAGGGACGGCAGACGGTTTATAACCCTTCCCTTTCGTACCCCTAATGCCATTTCTGTTTTACTCGATGACTTTCCGTCAGTTAGTAGGCCCAGTGACCCTTCCGCCAGGAAATGACGGATCCAGTCGCACAACTAGGACAAAATTCAATGGGTTTGCAAAATGATTACAAGCCGTTTCTGAGAAATGGTATCAAAGGCCTTCTGGAAATCAAGAAAAGAACCAGTTCAAAGTCCGTTGTCGATAGCACTCGTTACTATGAAAGCTAGGTGTACCTCACAAGAACGATATTTACTGAATCGCTGGTGAGTGTGTCTCAATAGACCGTTTTCTTCGACACAATTCATAATGTTCGAGCCCAGTGAATGTTCCAAATCTTACTGCAGATCGACGTTACTGGTATGGGGCAATAATTCAGGGAATTACTCCTGTTTATTTTCGTGACTGTTGGTGTGACGTGTCGAACTTTCCATTCATTAGGGGCTTGTATTTTGTCGAGTTAGTGGTTGTAGATGATTTCTAAATATATACCACCATACGCGTAAGGGGGACGTGACTGGTATACAATTCGGCCGGAAAAGTTGCCTGTATTAAGTGGTTTCAGTTGCTCCTCTACATCGAGGATATCTACTTCTAACTTACTCAAGTCGGCTGCTGTTATTGACCGAATTTTGTAATATTTACCGCACTTCGTGACTCCGCTTTAGCGGCACTTTGATCAGTAACATAAACACTGTCATCATACTGAGGTGGCACAGATTGTGTATTGCCTCTGACGTACTTTACATACGACCAGAATCTCTCTGGGTTTTTCTACCAGATGTGTAGGCAAAACTCCGTTGTGGACACTATTAAAAGCATCTCGCATTAAAGTCCGCGCAAAATTTTGAGCTTTTATAAAACATTGCCAATCTTGGTGATATTCTATTGTTTTAAGTTTCCCGTGATTTTTTTCCTTTCTTCTTGAATAGTGACATGTCCTTTGTGCAATAGGAGATTAGTACCGTCGCTTATTAATATATTTGGTATAAATCTCTCGATCTGCTGGAAGCTACTAACGCAGGATCGCGATTTCTCGCCTCCAAGTAGTATTTGCGTATTTGGACCATTACGGATGTGCGCCAGGAATACTCGACGCGTTTACGTGTGTGTGTGTGTGTGTGTGTGTGTGTGTGTGTGGGAAGTGCGTCATTTCTTCACTGCGAGTGCATGCGGTTAGCGGTCAGTGGGCAGCTAACATCCCGTTTGTGGTCTGAGCCGCTTCCAGTTTCCGCCAGCCCGGCTGTGGGCTTCACAGCAACACAGGGCGAGGGAGGCCAGCGGGGGACACGGGCCGCGTCCACACAGTCGGGGGTGCAGCGTACGGCCCAACCCAAACTCACTGCAGTGGTGACACGTTGCTGCAGGCGACTCTTGCCGGTACGTCGATAAGCAGTACAGAAAACGAAAAACAAAATTCAGAATTTTCATCGTTGTGGAGGAGTAGGGAATCGGAAGGCACTGCACACTTCTGAATCAGCACCCCCCAAAACGTTGAATCCGTCGTCCTTGCCATGGCGGCACTGCGTTCTCTGCCACCTAGACCTATGGGCCTGACACCCAAGGATTTCTTGTCGTGGGGTTATGCGAAATACCTTGTGTATATGCCACATTTGCCGAAAACTATTCGCCCATTTCTGAAGCGTCGGTTACTTTACACACACTCCTAATTCTATGGCGTGACATGGTTTGTCGCTTACATGTTACACGTGTCATCATGGGCTTCATGGAAAATATCTATAAACAATCTAAAATAAATTTGCTGTGTTTCGAATAGCTACACCTATTGGTAACCGCTTCATTAAGTTTGAACTCTACATCTACAAATACATATACATAATTCGACAAATTTATATAACAACAAAATGCAAAAGAGTATGGCGATTAAGTAGACATATAGATATCAGAGTAGCAAATCTTACCTGGAGATTATCACTGCAAGGGAGAGCCTGAGAAACTGTCGTACCCCAATGTCATTTGTGCACTAAGTAAAATATTCAACGTTGTAAACTAAATTAGTCCAATCCCGCCTCAACCCGCATTGTTTAGCGAAAAGACCGCCGTTGGGTGGCGTCATTACCTCAGTGATGCAATGTAGATGCAACAACATGGAAAAGGCGTCTATAAAGGAGCCACACCAACATGGGGTTCCCAAGAGGGACAGCAGCCTATGGTGAATAACGCTGAAGATCGGTACATCGAGTATTTAATGAACAGGTGCTGAATCGAAGTGATGAAACATATAGAAGGAATCGATTGACAGTACATGACCTGAAGTATCAAGGAATAGTGAATCAGGTAATGGAACGAAGTGCGTGGTACATAAAAAGGGAAGAAGCTAAGCACTGAATGGTTGGAGGTATCAGGAATTCTTTACGTCATTAACTACAATTTAAACCATTACTTCTAGATAGTAGCATCGATATATATAATTCTGATACGCAATGCAATTTGGAATACATCGTTCATGATTTACAGTCCTGCTGATTACAAACAACTATACAAAGTTTACCTCAGACCTCAACCCACAGGTGTCCTACGGACGTAAACAAACCAAAGAGTGTGCCTAAAATATTGGTTTTCCTCATCAGAATCGACAGCAAACCAACACCTACAACGATAGTTCATCTATACTTGCCGATGTTCCAAGCAGAATATGAAGATATGGAGAACATATATGAGGGTACTGAACGGGTAATTCAGTATGAAAGGGGAGGGGAAACAAAATAGTCATGAGGAACTGGAATTCGGTTGTGGGGGAGGGAGTAGAAGGAAATGTTAAAGGACAAAATGGGCTTGGCAGTAACAATGAGAGAGGACAAAGACTAATTGAGCTCTTCAGTAGATTTCAGGTAGTAATAACGAAGGCTCTGTTCAGTATTTACGAGTGGTAGGGGTAGGCCTGTACTAGGAAAAGACTCGGAAATATGGGAAAAGTCCAGTTAGATGACATCATGGTCAGGCAGAGACTCCGAAATCAAAAGAGATATGGAATCCAGTACTAGAATCAGGTACACGCAGAAGCTGATGTAGACTCAGATCGCAATTTAGTAATGACGAAGAGCAGACTAAAGATAACCAATTTGGGCAGGAATAAATAATGCGCTAAGAACTGGGATACAGAAATACTCATGAATAAAGATATATGGTTGAAGATCTCTGAGGCTATAATTACAGCGCCGATGAATAGCTCAGAAGGAAATTCAATTGAAGAGGAATGGACTGTTATAAAAAGAGGGACTACACAATTTGGCAAGAGAAACATAGCTAAAAAGAAGGTAATTGAGAGGAAACAGAAAGAAGGTAACAGAAGAAATACTTCAGCAGGCTGACGAAAGGAGGAAGTACAGAAACGAGCAGGCAAAATCAGGAATAAGGTAATACAAGTCACTTAGGAATGAAATAAACGGGAAATGCATGAAAGCTAAAGTGGAATGGCTGCATGAAATGTGATGAAATCGAAAAAGAGATAAATAATTGGCGGAAGGAGTGACCTGGGAAATAGAAAAGTTAAAACAGCCTTCGGTGAAATTAAAAGGAAGGGCGGTAAAATTACGAGTCCAATGGGAATTCCACTGTTAAATGCAGAGGAGACAGCTGAATACAGTAATAGAATCACAAACAGCTATGGAAGATGTAAGTTTGATCTCCCATTTTCGCCAACTGATCTATTTCAGAATTTCGCTACCAGAATGAAGATGATGGTCTCAGATTAGTGTTTGGAGTAGCAAAACAGAGGACGTAGACAGACTGAATTTCAGGAAATGTAATTTCCAGGTCGCTGTTCGGCAATCGCTCTATGGTGAACGATTGATTTGAAAAAACTAAGACCTCTTTTTTGAACGATTGGAGGAGCTGCTCATGTAATCTATAAGAAACAACATTTTAAATTAGGAATAAAATCACGTCAGTGTCGGATGAGTACCACATTGAAATGTGGAGTCTTCCCAGCTAGATATGCTGAAAATTAAAATTGGTGAGACAGTTAATAATAAAATTAAACATGTGGACTGGAGCATTTAAGTAAGTGAAGGTAAGGTAGTATATTATAATATCACTACAATTACAGGCCGTAATGGTTACATTATGGAAGTAGACTGCAGAAAGACAAGAGTCAACACCCAGGTTTTTACTATCTGCTCTTAAAAATTTTACGAGGACACAAATAAAGGTGAACGTAAATTGTGGAACCTCTGTGAAATCTCTAGGCACGGTGAATATGATAAGGTGCAACAAGTAAAACGTTTTATTCTAATCTAATTCTTTCATTTTTTAATACAACTTTTCTGAAAACAATATTATAAGATTTGCTTCTGCTGACTGTAATTATATGAAGCGTCCAAGAATCGCTGCTGCTACTCGGTTAACTGAAAAACTTTCCGAACTACTTGTTTCCTAATTCATATTTTACTCTCTTCACAAATATGCTAGTGAAGCTTGTAAATGTTTTCCCAGAGATTGGGCGACCTAGCTAGGAACATTCATAAACATTTTAAAGCAAGTGTTAGGTGACAGGAGCAACTGCATTAATTTAAAAAGTTTTTAGATATCAAAATTCATAAATTGTTGCATCCATCATAGACAAGATGGCTATCTTTGCAGGGCATGGTAGTGAGAAATTTAGAAGAGTGGAATACGTTGGAGGTGTGTCCTTTGATTCTAAGTACCACAGCTCTCTGCCAGTCAATCGAGGTCCAAGTCAACCAGTTTCCAAGCGAACATCTTGTACAATAGCTGCACACAGAGAGGAGATGTGGGGCTCGGTACCTGTAAGAAAGCCATCGCTAACAGTGGCACATAACGCTGCACGTCTCCAGTGGGCCAAACAGCACAGGAACTGTCCAGAGGCTGACTGGAGTGTGTGCGTGTGGGGGGGGGGGGGGGGGGGGGGGGGGTGGCGAGTGCAGTGGGCTCTGAGCGGTCGCGTCTTTCAGATGATGTGAGGTGTCAAGGCCACTGTCAGTCCAGTGAGGACACTGTTCAGGTTGCAGACGCTTCTCTAATGTTATGATAATGTACCATGAATATCACGAATATAAATCAGGTCGTTTATTTCAACATTCTTGGTGACCAATTGTTGTCCTTCATCCTACCCATTCATGACGAGTGTGCTATGAACAGTTACATCTTCCAGGTCTGTACACAAACGTTCCTGCTTTTAGGAACCTTCAAGCACTCCATCGCGCCTTGAATGGTTCACTAAGCAAACAGATCCTAATCCTGCAGATCGTGCAGGGGTCATTTGGAATGCCACATCAAACCAGAAACAGTACTGAAATGTAGAGTTGCAGCCTATCTCCACGTTGAACTATCTGTTTACTGAGCAACAAGTAAAGGAACAGGAAGAGAAGTTTTGTGAGGAAATGAAAGTTCTGGGGCGAGAAGCAAAACCCTTAAGCATTCTGCATGACACAGTCCCGCCAGCAACGCCGAAACTCATGGGGCAGCAATAGAACTGAATGGACAATATCTTGAAAACCGGTTGTAAATGATTTTCTAGCAAAGTAAAAGAGTGATAATGGAATGTAATGAAATTAAATGAGGCGCTGCTGAACGAATTAATTTACGAAATTATGTAGGCATGAGCTTTGCTCTATGGACAACAGAATAACTGAAGATGGGACGAAACAAAGGGCGACAAAATAAAAAAGAAATAGCACGAAATGAGATTTTGAAGAACGGAAAAGCGCATCTGGAAAAGAGGAATATACTACCATTGAATGTAAATAGAAATTTTACGAACTTCTCCCGAAGGTATTTGTCTTACGTTGAACAGCAGTTTAGGCAAGAAGGGAACAGAAGCTTTTAAAAAGTGGCGCCACAAAATACTGTTGACTATTTAATGGGTAGATCGAGTAACTAATGTGGAAGTACTACATTGACATGGGAAAAACGGAAACTTAAGCGGTAACTTGCTTAAGAGATTGGTTGGGTTGAGAGGTCACACTGAGACTTCAAGGAATTGTAGGGTTTCTAATGAGGGAAGTACTGGAGGTTGAAACTGCAGAGGGGGACCAACGCTCGACTACCGTAAGAATGCTGAAATGGATATCACGGCAGTGGCTGTACAGAAGTGCAAAGGACGTACCAGCCGGTAAAGTACCATCAGACCAGTGCCTGTACCACAAACAAGTGTTGACCAGATGTAGTGTGTAGGCGGACAACACGTGTACATGGCCGCTCCGTAATTGACTCTAAAGTGCCTGGCAGAGGGTCTGTCGGACCACCTCCAGCCTATTTCTGTACACTTCCGCTCTCGAACATCGTGCATGAGAAATGACATTTCTATCTTCCCATGCTACGTCCAATTTCTTGTACTTTATTACGACCATCGTTCCTTCATATGTAGATGGACATCCACAAATTATTTTTATATTCGCAGGAGAAAGTTTTTGACTGAATTTGTCTCGCCCCAACGAAAAACATCTTTGTCTGACTTATTGCTACCCCAAACCCGCAGATCAAATGCGTGGCACTCCTTCCTCTACATCTCGCTGGTACAAAACGAACTGGTTTTGAGCTTATGTTGACTTTCCGTCAGTTATTACGAACTGTGTCGTTTCCGACAGGGATACACGATTACAGACGAACAACTGGGACGATACTCCATAGGCACGCACTGTGACTACAAGCCTTTTGTGAGCAACTGTTTCAAAAGCCGTCCAGAAATGTGGAAAGGAATCCGTTTAAGGTACCTTGTCGATAGCACTCATTACTTTGAGTGAGTGAGGAGCTGGTAGTGTTTCACAGGAGCGATATTAACTGACTGAATCGGTGCTGAGTAAGTGATGATAAGCCCGCCCGGCTAGCCGCTCGGTCTAACGTGGACGCGTCAGCGGACTCGGAAACGGACCCTGACACAATCTGGTCACGTAATTAAGCCAGCCATGAGACCGAATTTAGCTTCTTGTTTGTTAAAGTGTGCTGGCTCATACGCTTCTTCCTTTGAATATTAATAGGGCTGTGTCGGATTTGCGGCTAGCTTCTTCGTGTAAATTGTTCTGTCTCTTTTTTTGCATGTGTTTAATGTGGCTCCCGTGTGTTCTATATGTTTTCTTTGGGAGGACATTTCCATTGAAGGAATTGAAATCCTTGATAATCGTAAAGGGATAAGATGAACTTTTCTTCACGTGACCATTCTCCTTTATACGTCGTCCAGTACGTGACGCTCTTTAGATCTATCCGAATTTTTTAAGGAACAGGTGACTCATTTGTTACACAAATGTTTGGATACTATTTTGACAGGTGGTTATTCTAACTGTGTGTTGCGTCCTGTAGACCAGTTTCCTAATTTTTATTTCTGTCGGTAGTAGTTAAATTCCAGAATGAGATTTTCACTGTGCAGCGGAGTGTACGCTGATATGAAACTTCCTGGCAGATTAAAACTGTGTGCCGGACCGAGAGTCGAACTCGGTACCAGAAGATACAGTTTTAATCTGCCAGGAAGTATCAGTAGTTAAATTGTCCGTTCTTTGCGTCTGTAAATATCCGACTTCTGTCAGTTTTACTTATTTTACTGTTTCTTCTAGCAACAGGTGTCACATATTTAGTCTGACCGGACGTGTGAAAGGACTTTGGCTATCGATGCCATCCCCGCCGACTTCAGGGACCACAGTGTAGTGGATGTCACATTGCATCATTCACAACAGTCGGTGAAAATGGTTTTGATTCCCTTGGGTGTTGATACGGCGCAAATGGAGATCATTACCGTATTAAGGTGAACCCAGAAGTGTTGTACCATGGTCTCTGGTCAGCTGCGTGATAAGCCTCCATTTTGGAATGCTGAGTTCAGAGGACAAACCCGAGGTTCTGACAAACGTTGATACGACTGTGCGCTGATAGAGCGCCGAAATTTCGGAGGACGCAAGAATTTTACAACTCTCTCTTATGTGGCCTTTAAGAAAGTGCGCATCGGGCTCTGCTACGTACTGCAGACGTCAGGCGTGTAAAGGCGCGATTATTAGGAGTGAAGCAGCGTCAAGTGGGAGGGTTGAGGTGGCGTTTCGAACCACGTCCGCTGGGCTGTGGACCAACTGGCTCCTCTGTATCATCTGATTCGGCATCAGACTCGTCTTCCTCATGCGTGTAACACGTCTCTAGAGATCGACGAGGGCAATGTTGTGACGGCGCAAAAGGACATGCTGCATGCTCTGCACCATTTCTACGTTAGGCTAAATGATGTACCCATTAATTTTTTTCTTTAAAGTCAGTGCCGCCATTACACTGTTGTTTATTTAAAGTGTTACATTTACACTTACACAATCATGATATCGTCTTCAAAGTGCCATTATCAAGTGTCTTTTGAAAGTAGGTTAGACAATAACAGTGAAATACATAACAAATGATATGACCTTATAAGAATCTATATTTGTAATGCTTACTTACAAGTGTTATAAATTTCCTAAGACGGCCTACTGTCGAATTAAAATGCACTATTAGACACAGATACTACTGCTTTGCTTCATTACTGAGTACACCATCTTGACTGAATGACAGTTGGCTAAGTGTCAAATTGTCTTGGTCAAAGAAATTGGTGTTACAAGCAGGTGACTTTTTTTAAATCTTTGGACTCAGTGTCCGGTAGGATAGGAAAGGTTAGGAGCAATTTATTTTCTTTGGTAGCTGTTACATCTTTGCAGTACCTGTTTATCTCAGTGTAACATAAAGTTGCCCGCTCATAAACATATACTGTAACAAACCTGTCGATAACATCCGCTGCATCCATAAATATAGCAGTCCAGCTAGTCATTGATGTTGTTTAAAGTACCCTTTCCTCCCTCTGAGATATACTACTTTAATGAGGAATCAATATACCTCACCCCAAACTTTTGTCAACAACCAAAGGACAAACTGACTGTCTCAATAAAACCTTTTATTTTCTTAAATTTATGGAATAAATTTTAGTATCACAACTATTTAACACATAAAATACTACGATACACGAATCCACACAGAGAATATAACGATACACACTTGAGCCATACCTCCACTTTGGACACATCATTCCCACACAATGACCCAACATATGCTGTATTTGATCCTAGCTTTAACATTTAAAAGTGCCCATTTACCATAAGTGTATCTTAATTTAAAAAAAGTCAGTCACTTCACATTTTTATTCTTATTCCTTTATTAGTTACCCTTTTGTCCCCCCCCCCCCCCCCACTATAATAGCTTCTTCATTTTATAACCCGGCCCCCAATCCATCCTTCCATACCCTCCTCCCTTACATTTACACTCCATATGCCTACAGAAGTCAATGAATGATTCGTAGTATTCTTGACCTTGTGTTTCTTCTCAATTGTTTATTACCTCTCTAAGAAGTAATTATGATCAATAATGTTACATTCTTTGTTGTTAAGAAATACGAATTAGCCCATTTGTTCGGTATTCTGTGTTCACTCAATCCACAGTTCATGTCTCTGTTATTGTGCTGCCTGCAGCTGGGGAGTGCTGATCCGTCTGTCGATGTTGGTCTATTGACGATACTCCATAGACACGTTATGTGACTGCAAGCAGTTTGTGAGGAACGGTATCAAAAGGCTCCCAGAAATCTGGAAATTAATCGGTTTAAGATTGCTTGTAGACAGCTCTCATTACTTTGACTGAGTGAGAAGCTGGTTGTGTATCATAGGAACGATATGTGCTGAATCGGTCCAGAGTAAGTGTCGATATATCGATTTCTTCGAGATAATTCGTAATGTTCGAACACAGTGGATGTTATAGGTCATACTGAAAATCGATGTTACTCGTAGTGGTTCGTACTTCGGTGAATTTCTCCTATTTCCTTTCTTCACTGTAGGTGTCACATGCGGAACTTTTCAATCCTTAGGTGCAGACATTTTGTCGAGCTAGGTATAAAATTTGAATCGGAAAAAATGCCCTTATTAGGTAGTTTAAGTTGCTTCCCTACATCGACGGTATCTACTGCTAATTTACTCACGTTGGCAGCTGTTGCTGATTCGAATTCTGTAATATTTTCTACGTCTTATTTGGTGAAGGACTTTCGGAAAACCGTGTTTAGTGACTCCGTCGTAGCGGCACTTTGATTAGTAATATTACCGCTGTCATCTTGCAGAGTGGTACTGATTGTGTCTTGCCACTGGCGTACTTTACATACGACCAGAATCTCGCTTGGTTTGATGCCAGATGTAGATTCTATTGTGGGAAATATTAAAAGCTTCTCACACCGAAGCCTACTCTAAATTTTGAGTTTCTTTAAAACATCGGCAGTCTTGGAGATACTGTATTGTTTTAAATTTCACAACGTTTCCTGTTGTTTCTTCTTCGAAAGTGACCTGTTTTGTGGGCCATGGGAGAGCAGTTTCAGGTCATACTGATCTGTTATTATAAATCTCTCGAATGCTGTCGATACTATTTTTTTTTAAATTGAAGTGAAAACCGGTCTAAGCCTGCATAGTTTTGAAAGCTTATGAAGTCATGAAGCTAACGTTATATATATTTTTCTTTGATTCCCAGTGAAATTGGGTGTTAAGTTGTTCAGTCCAGCTGCAACAATCCGTGTAAATGTCATGATGCCCCCAGTGTGCTCAGAATTATTTGCTACGGAATGGTCACTGAATGTTTTCGCAGACCTTGGCTCCGGAACCAAGTCCTTGAAATAAATTTCGGAAAAAGCATTTAGTGGATTTTCGGACAGTATTTTATACCTGTCACCGACTTTAATATGCACTGTCGCAAACATATAGAGTGTAGACTGGAGTCACCACCATTTACAAAGGCTATTCGGAGAGTAAGGTGCGATCGGCCGCGAAATGGAAACCACAGTGAAAATATGAAGTGTTTTGTTTGTAACAGCTATGCGATCGCGATACTTCTATACACAGTCGGCACCCTGACTTAGATATTTGTCTTTGCGTTGTACCAACTTTCCGACGTCACAGAAAGCAGCCACCTGTGCTGTCCGCCAATTCTCCGAGCTTTCTGCAGCTCTCTGTCTGTTCCAAGAGTTTGTCCTGAAAGCGAGCAGGTCATATGAGCAGAAGGAATCAAGTTTGGGATGTATGGTGGCCGATCAAAACTGCCCATCCAAAACGCTGCTGGAGCGTCTTCGTTGCCACAGCAGAAGGAAACACACGACAGGTACGTTAGGCGGGGTTGCATGAAATCAGGCGAAACACAGTGCACGCACCCTTACTTGACAGGAGACACTATTTTCGAGTCATCCTTACGTGCTCACTGTGCGGTCAGAACTGGAAAGAGCGACGCGACACGATCGATTACCATACTAGACTCACTGCCAGTCACATCTGTGTAAAGCATCATCGGATTTTCTCTGTGCTTTCCATTTTACACCTGATCGGATCTTACTTCCCAAATAGGGCTTTACGTGATTGTGTTAGCGCGGTACCTGTCTGACATGAGGATCAAAATTTCCTTGAACCTTTTAATAACTATAGATTCTCTGTTGGGAGGTCGATGTGAAAATGTATTTCAGTCATAAACTATTAAATGGTATTAGGAGCTTGTGACTATCGGCCTTGGTGTGTATCGATGGTTGTGAGTAACCATTACACATTACAATTCAGTTTGCCTAAATCACGTGGGCGAGAACAGCACACTTGTCAGCACACTAGTCCACCACAGATGCACTTGCCACTAAAGGACATGTTATGTCTTATTTGCGTAACGAGATCACTGCGGATGTGCGCCAAGAATACTCCACATGCTTACGTGTGTGTGTGGGAAGTGCGGCCACGAGTGCTGGTGTCATATCCTAGCTGTGACCGCAGGCGGTTAGCGATTTGCGTGAGCTGAAATCCTGTTTGTGCTCAAACTGCTCCTAATTTTGACAGCGGGGATGTGAGCGTCATAAGCATTACAGGCAATGTAAAATAAACTTTAGAATTTCCATCGTTGTGCAAGTGCGGAGAATCCAAAGCTGCTCCACATTTTTCAAGGTGCACCTCCCAAAACGATGAATCTGTCGACCTTGCCATGGCGGCGTTGCGTTCTCTGCCTCCTATACCTTTGGGCCTGACACCCAAGGATTTCTTTTCGTGGGGTTATGCGAAATACCTTGCGTGTACGTCTCCTTGCCGGAAACCATTCCAGAACACAAATCACACAGTTCTGCTACGCCACAAACTCCACATACGCTCTAAATGTGTGGCGTAAAATGGTTGCAGGCTTAAATGTTGTACATGTCACCAAGTGCTTCATACAAAGCACCTATAAAGAATCAATAATTAATTTTCTCTCTGTTTTATATCTACAGTCACTGGTAACCGCTTCATTCAGTTTTAACTGTATATCCTCAGATACAAACACCAAATTAAAAAATTTTATATAAGAATCTGAAAAAAATAAGATTCAGTAGACATAGAGACGTCAGAGCAGGCAGTCTTACCTGGCCATTATCAGTGCAAGGGAGAATACAGAGAACCTGTGATACCCTCATGTCTTTTATGAACCAAGAAAGATATTCCACACTGTAGACTACAATACTCCAATCCCACCTCCACCTCCACTGTTTAGCAACAAGGCCATACAGAGGTGGGGTGGTGTATGAGCCTCAGTGAGGCAAACAGACATACTGTAGATGCTACAACGTGCATGGGGCGTCTATGCAGGAGCCAGACCAACATATGGTTCCCCATGAGGGGCAGCAGCCTATTCCTTAGTTAGAGGGGACCAGAAGGTCTCGCCTTGCAACATTAGCCCACATGCCCTCCATACGTTGGCAAGCAGAAAAGAAGCTGTCATGCTCTCATCGATTCAGCATCTTAAATGATATACAGAACAAAGCTGAAGATAAGATGGCTAAATCGAATACGTAATGAAGAAGTATTGAGTCGAACTGATAGTAAACAATACTGGTACTATCTGACTAATGGGAGGAATCGATTTGTAGGAGATATCCTCAAGTATCAAGGAATCGTAATGGAAGGAATTGTGTGGTATTTATATTTTTACAGAAAAATTTGAGAAGCTAAGCACTGAACGGTTGGAGGTATCTAAAATTCTTTACGTCATTAAGTACACCTAAAAGCATTACTTACAGATGTTAGCATCTATAGGTTACATTCTGATGCACAAGTTAATTTGTTTAAATGGTTCAAATGGCTCTGAGCACTATGGGACTCAACATCTAAGGTCATCGGTCCCCTATAACTTAGAACTATTTAAACCTAACTAACCTAAGGACATCACACACATCCATGCCCCAGGCAGGATTCGAACTTGCGACCGTAGCGGTCGTGCGGTTCCAGACTGAAGCGCCTAGAACCGCTCGGCCACCAACGGCCGGCTTAATTTTTTTAAGATTTCTAGGCCTGTTGATTACAGAAGGCTATACAAACTTTCCCTCAGACAACTCAAACGTGTCCTACAGGATGTGCACAAAGCAAAGAGTGTGACTAAAGCTTTGGTCAAAGCTTTTTCCTTGGACGAGAGTATAAAATTGCACTAGATGTGTTCTTCAGAAGTACAATGCAATGTTGTTCTGGACATGCATGCATGCATATTCGAAGAAACACAGCATCGTATTTCTGAACAACATACACACTGCAACAACGTATTTGTCGGCAGACACCGGACAAGCGACTTTCAGTTAAAATGCCTCCCCATATTAGAATATACACTGTGGACGTGCGAGTCCAGGGGTTGCAAACACATGCTTGACAACATATCGAAGGCTGGGTGTGATCATGAAGAAAAGCAATTGAATGTACGCTAATGGGCATGATTTCATGCGCCAACTCGTCACATGAAGCCTTGTACGTCATTTAAACATATTGTAACACACTGGCACTTTTTCCTTTGTTTGTCAGCGAGTGAAAGTTTATACTTTTTTCATATCTTGCCCTGTGCGACCAGCTCGTAGTTCTTGTTCGGCTTTCTCGTGAGCGTGAATGTGGCGTTCCACCTTCACTCCAAACAGTAAAGGGAAATACACGTATTCAGATGGGCAACAGAGGGGAGAAAAACGGTGTACCGTATAAAGTTCGATAGAGGCACAACACACAGCGACAAAGAAAGGGAGATTTCGTCATGCGAATTTAATTATGTTTTTAATATATCACCAAGAAGTGCCCACAGTACAGGAGTGAAATAAAAAATGACGACTGGTACTTCCGAACAGTACTTGAGTAAATCTTAAATTGTGCAACGAATGAAAGTTGTGGGTGTAAACTTGAGTAGGAGTCCCAACGTAGTTTACACTGTGTATTATAATTTCTGATATTAAACTGATTTTCTATGAAAAATGCTTTGAAATTCGATGTCAACTTATGATCATATATTTTGTTAAGGGTTTACTATATACATATTTAAGAGGGATTTTGGGATTTAAATTTTAATGTTAAGCAATTAGCCAGTTTTAGCAGTAACTTTCGCTAATGTTGTAATTGTCATAATCTTAAATTTGACGTCATTCTATCACAACTAGTTGCCATCAATACTGGATCAGGATTAATATTTAATGAAGATTATTGTGACGATTACATTTTTTAAAGAAATGACATGAATTTTTTGTAAATATTGAGTAGGAATTTCTTGTTAATAATCAGTGATGAACTCTTCTCGGGTTATCAGCCAAGTGGTGCCTTCGTCTTGTCGCAATGTTTCAATGAGTTTCGTACCCATCATCTTCTGGCGAACATCACACCACCACTCGGCTGATAACCCGAGAAGAATTCATCAGTGGAATACGCCGAGAAAGACTGAAATCACGTATACGTCTGAATCAGTGTTAGCCCAGCACCTGACCTCTTAATACACCATCACACCGACGCTAGCAGACCACACTGAGAGCGCAGTGAGAGGGCTTGTGAGCTTGCCACTTGGCAGTCAAGAAAATTAGTCGAGAAGAAGCTGACGGCAGCGCGACGGCACTGTCGTAGCGGCTGCGCGGAGTGCGGGGACGCTGTCTTGTTGTCAGCACGGAAACAGTGGGCCGGCTGAGAAACGCCTGTCGGTGCTGCAATATCCTCCTGGAAAGGGTGCAGGCCAGTACACAGTTGTTGCTGTTTAGTATTTCTAGCTGCGTGCTACTCTTGCGAATACAAGTGCATATGGAACAATTTCCCAATTGGTTGGACAGGTCGTGGCTCATCAGCAACAGTGGCTCCCTTGAAATGGCCACCAAGAAGTCCTGACCTCACCACACCTGACAACACGTGATGGGGAGTCATTGAGGTACATGCATCTGCACGTCGTTATGCTGCATACGAGGAACTGTGCAATGCTGTTCTAGGGGCACAGACACTAGTCCCTCACCCTCTACGCACACACACACACACACACAGCATGGTAAGAGCTGCAGAGATGACGAATTTGCTAATACTGAGTTAGTGGATAAGCTGACAAAAAAATGTACTCTTTATGGAAATGGTAGGAGTGGGTGGTTTCAATCACCCTGCCCGTTTCCTCCAATATGTTGACGACCCCACCTTAACCAGGTGCAACCAAAGACACCTTGAAACCACCCATACCAAGATTCGTACAATTGAATATGACAAATCGCCGCTTTTCACCCCCGCAACTACTGCCTCATGAAACCATCCTGTCCAGTTTAGTAACTCACTAAAATGCACAGGACTAACCATTGACTGGAAACTAACATGAAATCTGCACATACAATTGGTACAGGAAAATTATACAACAGAAAAATACTTCTGTAGCCATTTACCGATCAAACATTAGAATTTGATCTTTGTAGTGTACTCCACACCTGCTAAGCTGGAAATTGCCTTGTCTCATTTTCCAAGGCCTGGAGTGTCGCCGATATTCCTATGACACCCCTTCCAAACATCAGATGAATGACTACTGTCGATTGCCCACCAACGTAAGATGTGCCTCAGTCCTACTGGAACTACAAATTCTTGATGTTGACATAGAATAGGCCAGTAGGGGCTGTCTAAGGAAAGTGGCAGACGTAAATTAACGGTTAAGGCGGAGATGAACATTCTTGGGCACTAATATGTATTTTTAGAAAACTGGGGTCGTCTGCATCAGCCGACATGTCTCCACAGGCCCTTACATAATCTAAGCTCTCGTATACTTAGTTTGAGCAGGACCCTCAGCTGATATACGGATTACTAAGTGTAGCTACTTCAGCGAAACCATATTGCCTGTGACAGGTATCGAACGAAACAGCGAGACCTGTTCCTGAAGAAAAGGAAGAAAGTTTGAACTTTAAAGTTCTCTTGTCATCGAGACCATTCGAACAGTGACATGGCCTCTCACTAGACAAGGATGGGGGCAAGAATCAACAGAACCCATGTTCAAGGAAAAGCCACTCTGGTTGTCTGCAGCGGTTTGCCGAAACCACAAAAATTTAAATCTGGTAAGATGGACCGCGATTTCATCGTTACCTCTCGTAAACGCGGCGCCGAATATACCACGGCTATTGCTACACATTTGTGGTTTCTGCCGACATTCTGCGTATGGTCATAATGTGGGAATGTCAGGCTCCCTAGCTGTATACCTCGCTTGGAACAGGAACACAAACGCGCACAAAAGAAATATTTGTGGAATAATGTTTGGAGAAACTGTTTGTCAAAGCATGAGGTTGCCACATTCTACAGGCTAGTAGAGTAATTAGTCTCGTGAAAGCTTCAAAGCCACAGCGTGACCAGAGAAATCTGAGTTTCAAATGTGATGTCATAAGACACAGATTCTTCTACGATATTTCCGCAGCCTTGGTCCAGGGGTAGTTCCGCATCGAGCGCCGGGTGGGAGGGTCGCCAGTTTACTGCCTCACCACAGTAGGCGCGCACCTGGACAGCTCTCTCTCGGTGTCTTTCGTGTCGTCGTGTGAAGCACATGGTCGTCAGGACGTTAGTGTCAGTTGTTGTGTGAGTCCACTGATAACAGAGTAGTCCGCTCATAATATCGGCCATGGATGTTCTGGGAAAAGGTAAAGACAGCTTCAGTTTCGACAAACCCACTGGTTCCTTCCAGCCTGGGTCATTGGAGATTCACAACTGGCTCGTTGATAGAATAGGTGAAACATCTGATCACGTTCATACCGTCTATTTTCATTCTGATATGTCTTTTTCGTTAAGTTTTTGGATCAACTACAAGTTGATAGGTTGCTTTAGCCTCCATGTTCTCAGGTTCCGTTTAAGCACTGAGATGCTTCCAGAAGTATGCTGCTTCCTGGTAACGAGGAACTGAAGTATACAACTGTCTGAGTATTTAATCTCCCGCCAGAAGCAGTCAACAGTCGACATTTCTCTCTTATAGTCATGTGAGGGGTATACGCTGCGAAGCTAGTCCATTCAATACCGGTTGTAATGTTACAGCAGGATCCATTCAGTGGACATGGTAGTCAAACAAAACATTCCTTCTCATTTACAGATCTCTGATTACCGCACTCATGGAACGAATAAGGGCAAGTAGGGACGTGCTTTCTCTGCAACGAACCTTAGACCTAATGTTCAGAGGCAGGTATTTTTGTTGAAGGTCTCCTCTGAACAGCATCGGAAACTGGGGTTGGCTGGTCTCGTTTCTACCCCTCGCAAGGTTGGTGCCACCTGTTCTCCATGTGCAATGGAACAACACCACCACAGCACGGTCCTCACATTGCTGTGGCCAAACTGGCAGTGGAGACAGTGCAACACGAGAGACGTCGTGTGCAGGACAGTGAGGAGTCGGATACATCTACCCCTCACACACCGCCCCCTCAAGTGAGTCTGTTGGTTGCTGCATCCTGTAGTGCTGAGTCCTGCACTACTAACAGCGTCAATGGTGCGAGAATGGAAGCTGAGGTGGCTAGTGTCTCTCCTAGTATCGCCCCCACAGCTGCAGTAACCCCTGTAGAAACATACAAAAGTGGGGAAGTCGTTGAGCCTTCTGGTGTTGCAATGGCTAAACAGCAGAAAACTGAGGCGCCCCTGAATTTATCTGTTCCGTTGACGTCCCCCATTCAGGCGACGTGGCAACGACCTTCTGTTGTTACTCCCATCGAGGGTATTTGTTTACAGCAAGTCCTGCCTGTCGACCAAGATGTACCCTCTCTTGTGCGTTGATCAGAATATCAAGTCTCTAATTCTAATTGTTTTCACCAACTTTGGTTAATGTTCAACAACCAAAAATGAATGAGAAGGCGTTATATAACGTGATACCGTTTCCTTCTTTCTCGTCTCAACATATACCTATGGCACAAGAGTAACATAATCTGCCTGACGTTGTCGTCTACTTCCAGCAATGATAAGGACAATGCGCCGGGACAAATAGGTGCTAACAGTTTCTTATCACCAAAAGCTACGCTCTCGTACATGGAGTCAGTGTATTGAACAGAAAGCAAAGTTTTTAATAGTAGACAGTAGTTGTAGCATAGCAATTGTCATTGCCCTAATTTTGTCATGCTTTTCAAAGATTGGGTTCACTTCAGTTCCTAGTAGTTTTCTATCATGGAGAATTCAAACGCACACATCACATTCCGCTTGAGTAGCTACTAATGACAGATTTCCCCTCTGTCGTCATCAAGTCTACTCCGATGCTGCTTAAGTACGAGGCCGGAGGGTGAACGATGTCGCAGTTCTACTTCACGGAGGAAGAAACAACTAGAAAGAAAACACTTTGGCAACAGAGGTTGCGCGATTCGAATGCCGAGCAGAAAATAAAGCGAAGGAAATCCCTACGTTTGTCGCTTGTAAACCACCCTGTTCCTAACGATCGATTAAATGTACACAATTTAAATGTTTTAATTGCGTATTAGGGCTTGTTTCAGTGAGAAGGGTGTAAGGAAAAGCTCTGTCAGTTGTAGGGGCCACGTATGTGGCGTTGCAGTGTCAGTCGTACTAAACACGACGACAGCATCCATCTTATGACGACTCGGCTTTGTATCACACAACGAGATTTGCCGCGAAGTGTGGAATTGTATGTGTAAATGTTCTAAGGTAGATGACTACATCTTCATACGCGTTTCCGGGGCTGGGTTTACAGTGGTGAGTTGTCGACACTGCTAAAGGTGCAAGTGCTTGCCGACCATCAGAAGCACCCGTGTAACAAAGGTCGTTACAGTTTGCCCAGTGACGAATCACCGGGCAAAAATTTGGTCACTCTCTTTCATAAGGGAGGATTTCGAGCTAAATGACTGCACGAGCTACGCAGTCATCATATTCCAAAATCCTTGCTTCGATGAAAGTAGGGATGTAGGCTACGTCGGTCGTCAGAACTAAAACTCTACGAAAGGCGAAAATTTTTGACACAACAGAACGTTAATCTCTAACCCAGTATTATGAATTCCCCCTACAAGTAACGTATCCTGGCACATCTTTCTTATCTCGATATTATATCGTTAGCCGTATTCGATTAAGGAGAAGTCATAGCCTTTTATTCCCTGTAAAAATCGGGCATTACGGATATTACTTCACAAAGCATAATAAAACACATCACACGTACTCCTCAGTAAATGGCCAGAAAACCATGTGCTTCCCGTCAAACCGATATTCGGTCTCCTGTGAAAACGGCCAGCTAAATGAGCCACAGTTCAACAAGAACAGAAAATAGTCGAATTACTGCTATTCTATCGTTTGTGTAAAAAACGAATTGCCGGGACAGTGTTTGAAACGTTTGCTGTTGTTACACCGAGCCAAACGTAACAACGATAGTTATCGGACTAATAATGCGACTCTTGGGGAAATTTGGTTAACTGAATTACTGCATGTGTGACACTAATACAACAACGAGATCAGTTGTTGAAATCAGTTCTTGATTCCAGGTACAGAGGCTACAACTGTCTGATCTATTTGGTTTCAGATACCATCAAGCAGGGATTGAAGCATGCGCCGTTTGTTTTTGCATGTCTATGGTCCATGGCATGAAGGGTGGTGTTTGTCCATATACGAGAACTAGGGGCGTATAACGCAGTCAAGCACCGTAAAATAAAGCTTTGGTGGCCTTCGTTCTCGCTATCGCTGCTGCCCAGCGACACGACCGAATAATATCGCTGACACAAGTTTCTTTTTCTTTTCATTGCCTTTTCAGTGAATTAATTCTCGACTTGGATGCGGTCCTCCTCCATTCTGTAAAGGCCCTCGACGCATCGTTTTTTATCTGTTGCCGTTTGACGAATGCTGTTTATAGAATCAGAGGGAGAACAGCGGGACACATTGCCACGAAGTAAAACTGGTTCTCACACTGAGTTTATATTTCGCATCGATACAAAACACGTGATACTGTTATCTTGTTTGTTGGGTCTAGACAAGCGATAGCTGGTGACAACATATCCACTAATTCTACATACATAACTAAGATATCGGCTTGAATCGAGAGGGATATTTCTAGCCACTCCAAACATCAAAACCATGGAGTGTGAACACGTTCGCCCTTTTACCGCTTCGCATATTCTGCACAACGCATGTCATCCAGGTGAGCATAATAAAACAGTATCACGTGAGTTAATTGGCTTGGATAAAAACGTTTTAAAGGTAGTTTTGACGATTTCTTTACGTGTTTTCCGTAAGGTTTTCTCACACAATCGCCTCCTTCTCATGTAAGTTAACATCAGCAGGAGGCAGCTGTGTCAGAAGGCTATCCATGAATGTGTGGAGTACGAAACAGCACCCTCCGGATCCATTAAAATGGTACAACTGGCCAGCGACTAGGAGTGTGATTTCCATGTGGGAACGGACACGCATCTCCCAACTGTAGGGATACGCGAGCTTCTCATGTGGGAAGATATTAAAAATTAAGTCGCTGCACCAAGTAGGGATTCACTCTCATTTCGATGATGAACACTTGCATGTGAATTATTTCTCCGTTTTCATTTACTTCAGAAAACTGCCATTACGAGAAAATTAAAAACTGCCATCATTCCGCGCTGCTAGTAGCAACAGTCAGTCGCTGAGACAGCAACAACGGTTGAAGGAGACATAAGATTAACTTAAAACTAAAGTGGATAGGTTAAAATTAGATATAGTGGGAATTAGTGAAGTTCGGTGGCAGCAGGAACAAGACTTTCGGTCAGGTGAATACAGGGTTACAAATACAAAATCAAATAGGGGTAATGCAGGAGTAGGTTTAATAATGAATAAAAAAATAGGAGTACGGGTAAGCTACTACAAACAGCATAGTGAACGCATTATTGGGGCCAAGATAGACACGAAGCCCACGCCTACTACAGTAGTACAAGTTTATATGCTAACTAGCTCTGCAGATGAGGAAGAAATTCATGAAATGTATGATGAGACAAAAGAAATTATTCAGGTAGTGAAGGGGGACGAAAATTTAATAGTCATGGGTGACTGGAATTCGAGAGTAGGAAAAGGGAGAGAAGGAAATATAGTAGGTGAATGTGGATTGGGGCTAAGAAGTGAAAGAAGAAGCCGCCTGGTAGAATTTTGTGCAGAGCATAACTTAATCATAGCTAACACTTGGTTCAAGAATCATGAAAGAAGGTTGTATACATGGAAGTACCCTGGAGATACTAAAAGGTATCAGATAGATTATATAATGGTAAGACAGAGATTTAGGAACCAGGTTTTAAATTGTAAGACATTTCCAGGTGCAGATGCGGATTGTGACCACAATCTATTGGTTATGAACTGTAGATTAAAACTGAAGAAACTGCAAAAAGGTGGGAATTTAATGAGATGGGACCTGGATAAACTGAAAGAACCAGAGGTTGTACAGAGTTTCAGGGAGACAATAAGGGAACAATTGACAGGAAAGGGGGAAAGAAATACAGTAGAACAAGAATGGGTAGCTTTGAGGGATGAAATAGTGAAGGCAGCAGAGGTTCAAATAGGTAAAAAGACGAGGGCTAGTAGAAACCCTTGGGTAACAGAAGAAATATTGAATTTAATTGATGAAAGGAGAAAATATAAAAATGCAGTAAATGAAGCAGGCAAAAAGGAATACAAACGTCTCAAAAATGATATCGACAGGAAGTGCAAAATGGCTAAGCAGGAATGGCTAGAGTACAAATGTTGTGGCACAACTTGACTAGAAGAAGGGATCGGTTGGTAGGACATGTTCTGAGACATCAAGGGATCACCAATTTAGTATTGGAGGGCAGTGTGGAGGGAAAAAATCGTAGAGGAAGACCAAGAGATGAATACACTAAGTAGATTCAGAAGGATGTAGACTGCAGTTGGTACTGGGAGATGAAGAAGCTTGCACAGGATAGAGTAGCATGGAGAGCTGCATCAAATCAGTCTCAGGACTGAAGACCACAACAACAACAACATAATCAGCTTCTACATTATTGCTATTGTCCTTTGTGATTAACGTCTAAATGTGCTCACAGTCAGTAGTGTGATTATGCGGGTCAGATGGTGCTTTCGTGATTCTGTGTTTCGCGTGCTGGCTTTGCAGTGACGAATAGCCAGACGACCGGGCTGGAAGTCATTCAATGACGTATGTATACCGTACGTAAAAAATGTATAATTTAAGCAGTGGTGCTTGAGCAAGGTTTGCCATCCGGCAAAGTTATACAGAGTGCGAAAAATCAATCTGCCCAAAAGAGTAGGGAGGAAAGACAGTATGAAAGACATGAATTCGAGTACAGCAACTCGCGGTTGCAAATCCATATTTACGGCGCTACAGTAACGCAATTAAAATCTGACATACTGACGTCTTTACTGAAAATGAAATGTATGCGCAAACACACTCTAACCAGTCTCCGGGATGATATCAAGAAAAACTTAAAACATCACATACTCAGCTGACGTTCCAGACAGCACTTCATTAGAAACAACCACATGTCCATGTTTTATGTTTCAAGATGTCTTAACAAGCTCGATGTAAATAATAATTAAGCGTCCACCTTAACAAAGGTTGAAACAGACTACCACTTTATGCTGGCATAGCGCCGTAAATATTCAACTACGATCTCTAGTTCCCATACTCAGACTATTATTATTATTTTTGATGCCGTCTTTCTGCCTACACCTTCGGTCATGTTGTTTTTACGCACACTACATATCCCAGACAAGATGTTACAGAATGATGGTCGAATTGTCAGGAGACCATAGAAAGTGCTGGAAACGGCAAAATGACAGAATGCGTTCATGGCGATTTATAGCTTTGAAATTTACCAGATGGTAACTACGTGACAGAAAATGAGATACGTTTAACCAAGGTGCTACGATGTAAGATGTAAAATATGTCTCTTCATTACAGAAAGTTATCAGCTGAAATAGTGAATGTATAAATGTCGTGACAAAAGGGTACGTCCAGTTACTATGGGCAACATATGAGACCCTACAGGATCGGTATTAATGAAGCGAAGGACTATGCACCGTTGGTCAGTTCTCAAAGCATTGAAAATGAAACACAATTTGTGTTGGTAGCAATGCTGCTGTCATTCTGAGTAAAGACGAAATAATTTTATTGCTTCTGTGATGTGGAAGTGATGACTCAGAGACTGATGCATAGTGTGACATCAACTCCTCAACTCCTCTTTGTATCTGGGTATCTATCTGGTATACAGTAACCTAGTGAGTAAGCCTTGTGTGCATAGTAATTCTTGTGCACAATGACTCTTGGACATGCAGTATCTCTTGTGGATGTAGTAACTCTTGCATGCACAATAATTGTACTCTTGTGGGTGCAGTAACTCTCATGGGTGCAGTAACTCTTGCATGTGCAGTAACTCTTGTGCATGCAGTAAATCATGTACATACGGAAAGTCTTGTGTGTGCAACAACTATTGTTCATGCAGTAACTCTCATACATAGTTACACTATTGCATGCCATCCCTATAATGCAGTCAGTAACTGTTGGGTGTGCAGTAACTGTTGCATTTGCAGAAACTTTTCTGTACACAGTAACACTTGCATGTAGAATTACACTGGAATGTGCATGAACTGTTGCACATTCAGCAATTCTAGCTAGTGTAGCAACCAAAGTGTGTGGAGGATCTCTTGCATGCACAGTATTTCTAATGGGCAGTGTAAGTCACACTTGTGCAGTAGCTCCTGGGTACACAGTAACTCCATCATGCACAGTGACTCTTGCATGTACAGTAACTCTCTTGTTTTCAGCAAATGTGTGTGCAATAACTGTGCAGTTTGCATTAATTGCTTTGCATGCTGTAATGCAGAAAGAAATAGACGGAGAGAGAGAAAAGTAGGAAGTAGAGAGAATGGAGGGAGGGTGGGAGGGTAGGAGGGCGTGATGGAGGGTGTGACGGAGGGAGGCAGGGAGGGAGGGGAGGGAGGTAGGACGGAAGGGAGAGAGGGAGAGGAGGTGGGAGGTTTGAAAGAGGGAAAATGGCAGAGGACAGAGATAAGTGGAGGAGGAGGGGAGGAGGACGGAGGTATGGTGAGAAGATGGAGGAAGGGTACAGGGCAAAGAGGATGATAGGAAAAGAGGGGCTCGAATTCAAAGATATAGTAGCAACAGCAATTGAGAGATTCACACCTCATAAATTGGTAAGAGATGGAACTGATCCCCCATGGTACACAAAACAGGTCCGAACGCTGTTGCAGAGACAATGGAAAAAGCATGCGAAGTTCAGAACGCGAAATCCCGAAGATTGGCTAAAATTTACAGACGCGCGAAATTTCGCATGGACTTCAATGCGAGATGCCTTTAATAGGTTCCACAACGAAACATTGTCTCGAAATTTGGTAGAAAATCCGAAGAAATTCTGGTCGTATGTAAAGTACACAAGCGGTAAGACGCAGTCAATACCTTCGCTGCGCAGTGCCGATGGTATTGTTACCGACGACTGTGCCGCTAAAGCGGAGTTATTGAACGCAGTTTTCCGAAATTCCTTCACCAGGGAAGATGAATGGAATATTCCATAATTTGAAACAGGAACAGCTGCTAGCATGAGTTTCTTAGAAGTAGATACCTTAGGGGTTGCGAAGCAACTCAAATCACTTGATATGGGCAAGTCTTCAGGTCCAGATTGTATACCGATTAGGTTCCTTTCAGATTAAGCTGATACAATAGCTCCCTACTTATCAATCATATACAACCGCTCGCTCACCGATAGATCTGTAACTACAGATTGGAAAATTGCGCAGGTAGCACCAGTGTTTAAGGAGGGTAGTAGGAGTAATCCATCGAACTGCAGACCTATATCATTGACATCGGTTTGCAGTATGGTTTCGGAGCATATACTGTATACAAACATTATGAATCACCTCGAAGGGATCGATCTATTGATACGTAATCAGCATGGTTTCAGAAAACATCGTTCTTGTGCAACACAGCTAGCTCTTTATTCGCACGAAGTAATGGCCTCTATCGACGGGGGATCTCAGGTTGATTCCGTATTTCTAGATTTCCGGAAGCTTTTGTCACCGTTCCTCAGAAGCGATTTCTAATCAAGCCGCGGGCCTATGGGGTATCGTCTCAGTTGTGCGACTGGATTCGTGATTTCCTGTCAGGAAGGTCCCAGTTCGTAGTAATAGACGGCAAATCATCGAGTAAAACTGAAGTGATATCAGGTGTTCCCCAGGGAAGCGTCCTGGGACCTCTGCTGTTCCTGATCTATATAAATGACCTGGATGACAATCTGAGCAGTTCTCTTAGGTTGTTCGCAGATGATGCTGTAATTTACCGTCTAGTAAGGTCATCCGAAGACCAGTATCAGTTGCAAAGCGATTTAGAAAAGATTGCTGCATGGTGTGGCAGGTGGCAGTTGATGCTAAATAACGAAAAGTGTGAGGTGATCCACATGAGTTCCAAAAGAAATCCGTTGGAATTCGATTACTCCATAAATAGTACAATTCTCAAGGCTGTCAATTCAGCTAAGTACCTGGGTGTTAAAATTACGAACAACTTCAGTTGGAAAGAATACATAGATAATATTGTGGGGAAGGCGAGCCAAAGGTTGCGTTTCATTGGAAGGAAACTTAGAAGATGCAAGTCCACTAAAGAGGCAGCTTACACTACACTCCTTCGCCCTCTGTTAGAATATTGCTGCGCGATGTGGGATCCTTAGCAGGTGGGATTGACAGAGGACATCGAAAGGGTGCAAAAAAGGGCAGCTCGTTTTGTATTATCACGTAATAGGGGAGAGAGTGTGGCAGATATGATACGCGAGTTGGGATGGAAGTCATTAAAGCAAAGACGTTTTTCATCGCGGCGATATCTATTTACGAAATTTCAGTCACCAACTTTCTCTTCCGAATGCGAAAATATTTTGTTGAGACCAACCTACATAGGTAGGAATGATCATCAAAATAAAATAAGAGAAATCAGAGCTCGAACAGAAAGGTTTAGGTGTTCGTTTTTCCCGCGCGCTGTTCGGGAGTGGAATGGTAGAGAGATTGTAAGATTGTGGTTCGATGAACCCTCTTCCAAGCACTTAAATGTGAATTGCAGAATAATCATGTAGATGTAGATGTAGAGGAGGGAATGGGCGAAGAAAAGAAGCAGGAAGACAGATGGGGGACTGAATGCAGGGATATAGAGAAAAAAACAACCAAATGCATTTTATACCATATTTCCTTTCTGTTGTCTATAATTACGAGGTGTTTCCGAACTTAGGGAGGGAGTGTACATATATATATTACCCTCCGTTAGTTGGGAAACTGGGAAACACCTAGTAATTATAGACAACAGAAAGAAAAAACAGTATAAAAATTCATTTTGTTGTTTTGCAAATGTTTATTAAGCTCAAATAATACACAGGAAGATGCAACCATTAAATTTTAGTTTCCTCAAATTAGCCACCCTTTGCTTTCATCACTGCCTTGCACACTCTCAGCATGTGCTGCATCCGTTTTACCAAGATTTCAGTTGGAATTAATCTCCATTCTTTCTGTAGGAACCCCCACAATTGTGATCCACTCATGATTTCCCATTTTAGGCTCGTCCTGTCCAATTCATCAAATAGCAGTTCGATTGCATTACGATCAGGGGATTGTGGTGGCATTTCCATATTTTTCAATATTTTATGAACCCATAGAGACTTCACATAGTTCTGACACAAGCGAGACGTATGTTTTGGGTCGTTGTCTTGCTGGAAGTTAAACCCTTGCACAATCAGACTCAAACCAGATGTCTTAGCATGTCGCTGGTAAATGGCATGATGATCCTTTTGGCTCTTTTTTTCCATCTATTTTCAGCAAATATCCGACTTTATTCCCTCCATAGGATCCCCATACCATCACAGAACCCCCTACATGCTTTACAGTTAGAATTACACACTGTGGATTCAAGCGTTCATGGGGTAAACGGCTTAAAAACTGACGGAATTTACTTCCAAATATTTGGAACTTGGATTCATCAGTTAGTAAGACTCTTTCCCAATCCTTTGCTGTCCAGTGTTGGGGTGTCTTAGCCCACTGAAGCCGTTTCTTCTTGTTAACAGGGCGCAATAGTGGTTTCCTTGTTGCTACATAACCTTGTCAACTGCCAGTCGTCATCTCACTGTTGACTCACCCACTGGAGTATCTCTCGTTACGTTTATTCAGCAGTCAATTCAGGGACAGTTTCTAATCTGTTACGTTTACTGGTCACTACCAAATACTTTCCTTGGCGTTCTGATATCTTCCTGGGTGCTCGTGAGCGAGGTCGATCTCCATAGGAGCCTGTTTCTTGACGCTGGTGTATGGTTTTGACAACTCCGGTGATGGAAATCATCAGTTTCTTTGCTATTTGTCGGACACGATTGACATCTTGGTGGAATGTGATACTCATTACCCGTTATTCATAAGGTTCAAATGGTTCAAATGGCTCTGAGCACTATGGGACTTAAATTCTGACGTCATCAGTCCCCTAGATCTTAGAACTACTTAAACCTAACTAACCTAAGGACATCACACACATCCATGCCCGAGGCAGGATTCGAACCTGTGACCGTAGCCATCGTGCGGGTCCAGACTGTAACGCGTAGAACTGCTCAGTCACTCTGGCTCATAAGGAATCTGGCACTTGGTGGTCATTTTCAACTACTTTCACAGTGTGTTATACCTTTATGCAAACACATCTACAAGTGAACAGAAATATAAACAACGTACCTCTGCATAGCCATGCGGTCTACTCGCGCCACCTGGCATGTTTAGTAGGACTGCTTCGACAGGTAACGTTGGTTTACATAAATAGGAACGATACTAGTATGTTCCAAAATGTATGTATATGTACAATGATTAAGTGTACAATACTGTACATGTCATTATTAACCGTTATTTGAGCTTGCTATTCCGTATTCTAACAAGTAACTCACATAGTGTTTATATATATTTTATATAGTGTAAATAATAATATGTTTACTATAACTACGATCACACAAACATGTTTTTCAGGCAATTAAATGGAGACTAATGAGGAGCAGACAGACACTAATTCTCTGGTGATACGAAAGTATGATCTTCCATGAAGTTGGGAGATATCGATTAATACAGTGTTGACACCAAGTTGTAGAATAGGAGCTGTGCCAAACTGCAAACTGTTATCTGACAGAAATTTACAGATCAAACACGCACAAATCGCCGTAGATTGGAACATTACAGTATTTAAACCACAAGCACTGCTGTGTAACGCCAGTGGAGAAGTTTTCAGAAGAGAATCGATAGTAAGCAATTTGCTCTAATGTGGGATGTGAGCGAGAGGTGTACCAACCCCACTAGATATGCCTAATGCATTGTGCATCCAACAGTGCATATGAGATACCAGCCCTGCTAGATGTGCCTAATGGCATTGTTTGTCCAACAGTGTGTTTGACATACCAGTGCTGCTAGATATGCCTAATGCTGTTGTGTGTCCAACAGTCTGCATGACATACCAGTCCTTCTAGATACGCCTAATGGTGTTGTGTGTCCAACAGTGCAAGTGACATACCAGCCATGCTATATATGCGTAATAAAGATTTGCAGCCAACAGTACGTGTGTGGCAGGATATGTGGTGGTCCCTCTGGCCTTCAGAGTGTGTATATTGTGCTGCCTGCTCATAGTTGCACTCCATGCTACCCAGCACAGGAAGTGTTCCTTTCACGGATTCTCGAGTTGTCATGCGACTTGTCCCCTGTGCTCTGCTTGATACCAGCCCCCTAACAATGCGATCACCAAAAGCAACTGACTGCGAGAGAAACTCATGTCTCAAACACCTCGCACCTACTGCACTTCCCAACACATCTCAACTCTACATTACATTCCTTAGAGACTATTCACCACAACTTTTAATGACAAAGTATGCGACATGGCCACACTCGGCTTTTTGTGTCTTCTATAATCGCAAGCTAACAACTTTCCGCTATTTGCCTTAATGTGAACACTTGATTCTGTCCATGTCTCATTCTTCTAGATCAACAGAAAGCACACTACTGGCGTCGATGGCGCGTCTCTTCGTGTTTTAAAACATGTAACATAAGTGGCAGTCACGTCTGATTGACTTCACTTAGGAGCACGAAACTCTTACACCGCCAACAGACCATCAACCTCAGTTTGTGACATAAATTTGAACTTGATACACCAAATTGTTCCACGGAAAAACGGTTCATAAGACGGACACACAAACCAAATAACTGATGAAAAAGTGAGAGAAAAGGTATTTTTTCATGTTAGATAATTAACTAAACATCTGCCCATATTTGCCAGATGAGGCAAACCATACAGTGGTAACTGAATGACGCAGACAAGAGTATTGTGACAACCTGCATTCTGTGCCACTTTCCATTGTTGCCAGATGTATTGAAGATGGCGGCGATGAAGTCATCCAAGATGGTGGCTATGATGTCATCAAAGATGGCGGATTTAGGTGGGAACTTTGAATTTTGATGAGAAGAAGGTCAACTGGGCTATCTGCACTAACATAACCCCCCGAAAAATGGGGGGAAGTTCAGATTCCAACAGGTTAACGAACACATCACACCACAGTTATCTATACTGACCTAAGAAAATGGCAGGAAGATAGGTCACTTGGGCTACCTCCACTATCCTACGTCAACCGACCACCACCTCTTCCTAGGAACTTGTGGGGAGTGGACTCGACCTGTGCTTGATGTAAGTCTTTATTATTTTGCAAGCGCTATTTTATTTAAACAATTAGAGGCACTACCACCGTCCAGTGTGGTCGCCAAGGTGTCCAGACTTCATCTCACCTAGTCACAGTAGCACCACCAGAGGGTGCTGTCATCCTCCTGTAATGTAATCGAAGATGGTGGGAGGGAATGGAGGGAAACAATGGGGTCGCCATGGGGTCTGGAGTCCAACTGATCTAGTACACAGTACCACCGCCAGAGGGCGCTATAATACATGCCATAATCCAAGATGACCACCATGATGATGCAAATACTGTTATCCAAGATGGCAGGAAACAGTGTGTCCACCACAAGGTCTGGGTCTAATACACAGTACCACCACCAGAGTGTTGTCATACATCCTATGATGTAATCCAAGATGATGGTCTAGGGGGGGGGGAGGAAAATGGTGGGAAAAGGACTCTGTCTGAGCTGTACATAAGTTTCTATTTTGCAGAAAGTGTGTCCATCACAAGATCTAGAGTTCAACTGACCTATCACACAGTACTGCCACCAGAGGGTGCTGTCAAACCATGCACACGTGCCCTCAAGCATGAGGCAGCGACATCCATTTCATACTTGACACCTAAAGAATTCCTCCCAACAACAAGTGATCACCTAGACACTGTTGCTGACATGACCTGATGGGAGTGAAGCCCTAATTGCACAGTGAAGACACCCCATGGGCGCATGCACCTCCGCGCTGCCATGA
Organism: Schistocerca piceifrons; assembly: GCF_021461385.2. Taxonomy (NCBI): domain Eukaryota; kingdom Metazoa; phylum Arthropoda; class Insecta; order Orthoptera; family Acrididae; genus Schistocerca; species Schistocerca piceifrons. The sequence continues at coordinate 2,035,964 of NW_025728455.1, read as the reverse complement.
GTCACCACCAGATGCAAGCCAGTGTGACCCATCACTCCCTCACTGTTGCTGCCTACACTGACCGGGTGAAAGTTGCGAATATTTTCGAGTATACATTTAGAGTTCTCCAAGTGTTGTACTAACATCACAGAACTCCAGCATGCACTCATACCATTCCCATATGCAAGACACCTCTGGATAGCAAACGTGTTTTCCCATTAATGATGCGATACCTGAGGATACTACCGTCACCATATAGCACAGGGTGCATTGTTCCTAGCACGACATGTGAGATGCATGTAACCATGCTTAACCACCCAGCATGACTGATGCAATGCCGTGAAGTGCGCATGTGTAGCTACAAACCATCACAAGCGCATCTAACAAGGTTCTCAATGTTATACTGATGTCACATGGCTATGCAAAATAACTGCCAGGTCGACCTCTCGGAAAATGTATAGTGACCCAGAAAGAGTTAATGCTCGCTTTCTTGATGTCCCAGCTTGTATGCAAGGAAAGTCTTGCCCTAACAGAACCTTTTTACGAAAATAACTCAGCATAACGTCGAATGCGGTCTTCCTCGTGGTCCTAACATGGCACCCCAACCATTATGTCTTACCCTTCCTGCTTTCAACATACACAAACGTTCTCACCGCTGTGTAGAGATTCCTATATCCTAGCAAAAAGGATGTAAATAAGTAGAGAACTATGGTTGGCTCTTATCGAATTTACACTATGAATTACTGATGCTGCAGGTGTGGAAGCATCCTCTACCTTTTTTTCTTTCTTTCTGCAGACCAGACTTTCAGCAGTTATTTTACACAGATCGCTATATTGCACCAGCAATTAAATCTTACAAACTACCCTACATATCGTCAAATATGGAAAGACACTTATTCAATTACACTGCTCTCCCACAGAGGACAGGACCTTCAATATTAGAATGTTAAACCGACCCGAAACCCATCAATATATCACAGTGTACCCTACATATTGTCAAATACAGAAAGATTCCTACTCAGTTACACTGCCCTCCCACCCAGGACAGGAGCTTGAATATTAGAACATGAAGCGAATCTCCAACCCATCAATATATCGCTGCATACTGTGTCGATGTAGTAAACATACAATTCCTATCCTGCACCGTACAAAAATCGTCCATTTTACATCATTCGTACATGTAACGTGAAGTCAAACAGCACAGTACATATATCTACATCTACATCCATACTCCGTAAGCCACCTCACGGTGTGTGGCGGAGGGTATCTTGAGTCCCTCTATCTGTTCTCCCTTCTATTCCAGTCTCACACTGTTCGTGGAAAGAAGGATTGTCGGTATGCCTCTGTGTGGGCTCTAATCTCTCTGATTTTATCCTCATGGTCTCTTCGCGAGATATACGTAGGAGGCAGCAATATACAGCTTGACTCCTCGGGGAAGGTATGTTCTCGAAACTTCAACAAAAGCCCGTACTGAGCTACTGAGCGTCTTCCACTGGAGTTTGTCTATCATCTCTGTAACGCTTTCGCAATTAGTAAATGATCCTGTAACAAAGTGCGCTGCTCTCCATTGGATCTTCTCTATCTCTTCTATCAACCCTATCTGGTACGGATCCCACACTGCTGCGCAGTATTCAAAAGTGGGCGAACAAGTGTACTGTAACCTACTTCCTTTGTTTTCGGATTGCATTTCCTTAGGCTTCTTCCAATGAGTCTCAGTATAGCATCTGCTTTACTGACGATCAACTTTATATGATCATTCCATTTTAAATCACTCTTAATGCGTACTCACATATAATTTATGGAATTAACTGCTTCCAGTTGCTGACCTGCTATATTGTAGCTAAATGATAAGGGATCTTTCTTTCTATGTATTTGCAGCACATTACACTTGTCTACATTTAGATTCAATTGCCATTCCCTGCACCATGCGTCAATTCGCTGCAGATCCTCCTGCATTTAAGTACAATTTTCCATTGTTACAACCTCTCGATATACCACAGCATCATCCGCAAAAAGCCTCAGTGAACTTCCGATGTCATCCACAAGGTCATTTATGTATAGTGTTAATAGCAACGGTCCTACGCCACTCCTCTGTGGCACACCTGAAATACTTCGGAAGACTTCTCTCCATTGACAATGACATGATGCGTTCTGTTATCTAGGAACTCTTCAATCCAATCACACAATTGTTCTGATAGTCCATATGCTCTTACTTTGTTCATTAAACGACTGTGGGGAACTGTATCGAACGCCTTGTGGAAGCCAAGAAACACGGCATCTACCTAGGAACCCATGTCTATGGCCCTCTGAGTCTCGTGGACGAATAACGCGAGCTGGGTTTCAAACGATCGTCTTTTTCGAAACCCATGCTGATTCCTACAGAGTAGATTTCTAGTCTCCAGAAAAGTCATTATACTGGAACATAATATGTGTTCCAAAATTCTACAACTGATAGACGTTCAATACAACTGTTCGACGTCCCTTCTTGAAAACGGGGATGACCTGTGCCCTTTTCCAATCCTTTGGAACGCAACGCTCTTCTAGAGACCTACAGTACACCGCTGCAAGAAGAGGGGCAAGTTCCTTCGCGTACTCTGTGTAAAATCGAACTGGTATCCTATCAGGTCCAGCGGCCTTTCCTCTTTTGAGCGATTTTAATTGTTTCTCTGTCCCTCTGTCGTCTATTTCGTTGTCATCTGTGCGACAATCTAGAGAAGGAACTACAGTGCAGTCTTCCTCTGTGAAACAGCTTTGAAAAAAGACATTTAGTATTTCGGCCTTTAGTCTGTCATCCTCTGTTTCATTACCATTTTGGTCACAGACTGTCTGGACATTTTGTTTTGATCCACCTACCGCTTTGACATCAGACCAAAATTTCTTAGGATTTTGTGCCAAGTCAGTACATAGAACTTTAATTTAGAATTCATTGAACGTCTCTCGCATAGCCCTCCTCTCACTTCATTTCGCTTCGCGTAATTTTTGTTTGTCTGCAAGGATTTGGCTATGTTTATGTTTGCTGTGAAGTTCCCTTTACTTCCGCAGCAGTTTTCTAACTCGGTTGCTGTACCACGGTGGCTCTTTTCCATCTCTTACGATCTTGCTTGGCACATAATCATCTAACGCATAATGTACGACGGTTTTGAACTTTGTCCACTGATCCTCAACACTATCTGTACTTGAGATAAAACTTTTGTGTTGAGCCATCAGGTACTCTGAAATCTGCTTTTTGTCACTTTTGCTAAACAGAAAAATCTTCCTACCTTTTTTAATATTTCTATTTACGGCTGAAATCATCGATGCAGTAACCGCTTTATGATCGCTGATTCCCTGTTCTGCGTTAACTGTTTCAAATAGTTCGGGTCTGTTTGTCACCAGAAGGTCTAATATGTTATCTCCACGAGTAGGTTCTCTGTTTAACTGCTCAAGGTAGCTTTCAGATAAAGCACTTAAAAATTTCACTGGATTCTTTGTCCCTGCCATCCGTAATGAACGTTTGAGTCTCCCAGTCTATATCTGGCCAATTAAAATCTCCATCCAGAACTGTAACATGGTGGGGAAATCTACTCGAAATATTTTGCAAATTATCCTTCAGGTGCTCAGGCACAACAACTGTTGAGCCAGGGGGCCTATAGAGACATCCAATTACCATGTGTGAGCCTGCTTTAACCGTGACCTTCACCCAAATTATTTCACATTTCGGATCTCTGTCAATTTCCTTCCATACTATTGCACTTCTTATCGCTATAAACAGGCCTCCCCCTTCACTGTCCAGCCTGTCTCTGCGGTATACATCCCAATCTGAGTTTAGAATATACTCGTGGCACTAGATATTTACCGTGAGGTTGACTGTCATCCACTCCCAACGGGTGACCAGAGTACCCTCAGAGGACCGAAGTCACTGTCAGAACTGTTCAACAGATTAGGGCTTGTTTCCCCCACGACACAAACGCATTACTGTCTGTGATCCAGATCTGCTTGCTTGCTTGTTTTTCTACACCCGTCTCCAGAGTCTGGGATTACAAGAACACATGTATTTTATCATGGTTTGCCATAATATAATACAGTAGAGCGTCGATTATCCGAACGTCGGTCAACTGAACGACCGCTCAACCGAACTGTGTACTTGCTCGCACCTGTTATTCTCCCACCATACCATCCATCATCGCCCTCACTCGTAAACCAAGTTTCCCACAGTAGTCGCCGCACTGGGCCACCGCTGCTTCTAATGGGGCCTTCACGAGGCGCTGCTGACCGGCCGAGCCGCCAGTCGCTGTGTTTCAACAATCAGCACACTTCTGTCGGCTCGGCTCTGGCAGCAGAAGTAGCGGCAGTGTCAGAGCTGTCCACAGCAACAGCTGCGCCAGCTCAGAGTTGAGGCGTGCCGCTCCGCGCAGTTTGAAGGATTGGGCGCCTTCAAGAAGAGCAAACGGTCACCTTCTGTTCTCTGTTACGACCACTTGTGTGCTACTGCGTGAAGACGTGAACTTGACGATACAAAATGCTTCAACGTAAACGTGTTGTCCTTTCTATGAGGGACAAGTACGAGATTATTAAAGTTTAGAATAAGGTGAATCTGCAACCACTTTATCCAATGAGTACAAGGTGGGGAAGTCGACAATTACGGACATAAAAAAACAAAAGACGAGCATAGCAAATTTTATAGCTATGCTTGATGCTACTGATGGATCAACAAGCCGTAAACCTATGAAGCTCGTCACTAACACAGATCTAGATGATGCTGTTTACAAGTGGTTTACACAAAAGAGATCGGAAGGAGAACCTATCTCATGTTCCATTCTGTGTGAGAAGGCAATGCAGTTCAACGAAAAACTTGGAGGGCCTTCGAACTTTAAAGCGAGCACGGGCTGCTTAAAACGCTTCAAGTCAAGAAAAGACATTCGTGAGCTTACAATACAGGGAGAAAAACTGTCGGCTGATTCTTCAGCAGCTGATTCTTTCAAAGTCAAACTAAGGGACGTGTTAAGGGAAGAAGATTATGCTCTCGAAAACGTTCACAATGCTGACGAAACTGGACTTAACTGGAAAGCTTTACCGAGAAAAACTCTTGTTTCACGTCATGAATTAGCAGCACCTGGTCCTAAAACAAGCAAGGACCGTATTACAGCTTTGGCTTGTGCTAATGCTACTGGAAATCACCGACTGCCTATGTGCGTCATTGGTAAAAGTAAAAAACCGCGTTGTTTCATGCACGTTAATATGTCAGCCTTGCCTGTTGTGTACACCTCGCAAAAGAGTACCTGGATGTATAGTACGATTTTTATGAAGTGATTTCAGGACGTTTTAGTACCCTCTGTAAAATCTCATCAGCTAAAGAATGGGAAGAGGGAGAAAACACTACCTCTCCTTGACAATGCACCAACTCATCCGTCATGTGATGTTTTAAACGAAAAAGACGAGGTTGTAACCTCCCCCTCACTTACCGACCTTAATGACAGTGAAAAATGAAACCGCGTGTACCTAATGGGAGTTTTGGAAAAGCAATCGTCACCGAAGTTAACCTGTCGGTAAAGAGGGAGGAAAGGGTTACATCTAAATGAAAGGAAATGTGCTAATGAAACTGGTGGAAATTAATTTTGAAAAGGGGTAAAGTTAATAAAGAAGGTAAATGTGCAGCCGTTACGTTAACAATTAACTAGCGGTAATTAGGTATTTGAGATTTGGGGGAAATCACGGTCGCCAGTCCTAAGGACAATTACTATAGTAGCTGAAAAAGAAAGGTTATTACACATATAATTAGCACTAGAAGCGTGGCAACTAAAGGTTGACACGTGTAGTGTGAAAACTGAAAGTTTGTCAGAAGTAATAAATTTCGCTACACCCTGACTTAATTTAGCAAAAGAATTAATAAAACCGGAAAATCGAAAGTTAATTTAGTGACTGAAGTTAATAGTGAGCTTTCTTTCTGAAGCACATCGAAATTCAGTAACATACAGTTAGTCTTGGACTACCTCAACAATCATTTCAAAAACTACTTGAATCTACGCAATTTAGAAAGAAGAGATTTAACTTTGAACTTGAATTAAATGATTCTGAACAATTAACAATAGTAAAATTTAGTACGTACCAAGCTGAGCTGCAGTCACAGGTAAGCTAAAATACGGTAACAAAGCTCGCACTCTTAATTCGTGCTTGTGTAATCTGAATATTGTAGCCAGCTATTAATGCCATAATTGAACTTTGAAATTAAAGCAGTGAAAACGAGTTAGCTATATTACTTTAATGCTGGCGTTTGAATTTCAACGACACTCGGTTCATTTCGGAAAAGGAAGGGACTCTGCTTGGTAATGCAATTGGGACAATGAGCAACAAAAGTTCATGCTAAGTTGCTGTAATTATAGTGACGAAAATGGTACAGTTTGAAAAGCTGAGGTCTGCCATACAGTTCTAAAACTTTACTTGCTTCCAGTCTTCCTTGTTGGTTGATTGAAGGTTTGAAGCCGTCGATCGAGGAGGTGGCGACAGTCACTCATTGTCGGCCGTCGCTGTTGCAGAAGCTGGATGTTGGCGCGCCTTCTTCTCGACACGGTCACCAGGCGAAACGGGCTCTTGATGTGCGCCAGCTAATGCTTCCCGTCCGCGACACCATGTCAGAAACTATCATCGCAAGTCGAGCGCAATTACATGCTGCCAAACCCCGAAAGTGCGGCAACTCGCGGGAGCGTCACACAACACACCTGCTCCACTGCACTACCCCAGCCAGACTCTCTCTCTGCCCGCGCTCCACGTGGCAGAGTTAACACTACCAAAGATCCTACACACTTTGAGTCTTCACACGACCTATCGATGTAATCGTTCGATAGCAGTTTTCCCTAGGCAAGACCCAGCGTAAAAATACAAATAATATTTACGAAACAAACCAATTATACATCGACATAAGTGCATAAATATATATATATATCCAAACAGTAAAGCAATTACAATATATAAAGAGACAGAAATGTCATACCTTGAGGTAACAAAACAAGGAAAAAAAATAATAGTACAATAGATGGAAGTAGGAGGATATGCATTTCCGGCGTTACACGTGCCCCACATTGTCTGAGGATGTTTGTGTAACGTAAACAGACTCAGAAAATGTCCCAAAAAAGAAACAGCGGAAATGCATATGCTCAAAACATCAACAAAATTTAGCATTCGTCTAATTAAGCATAAATAAATTTTTTAGACCATAATAATTGAGTGGAGACACTCCTAATCTTATTCCACTCTGTCATCTTGCACAAAATAAAACAGGTTGACAACATATTAAAATTCATAGAAAACATAGAAAATGGTTTAGCTATTCCAAAATCATTAAAATTCGTAACACTATGAGAAATGGAATACTATTTGCAAAATTAATTAGATTGCATGGTCATAAAAACAGGTAGATCAAAATACGCAAATTAATTATTAATTACATAGAATACACATTTTATATAACCTTTTCATAATTATTATCTCGTCACGAGATTCCACTTAACGCTAAACAAGAAAATAATATTCAGTAGATCGAAAAAAACATAAATATTGACAGCAGAATTCTTTCAGCTGTCCAGGAAGAAAAACAATTCCGCCTTCCGTACTCGCAAGTACAAAGAATGCCGAGAACGGCACGGAGAGCCTACGGCGGCACAAGAGCCGACAGCGGCCCCGCCTCGTCAGTATTGTTGCGCCCGCGTGTGCGGCACGCTTGATCTCACTCGCCTGTCTAACGGCATTTCCAGAACGTCCGCTTCACTGAATTCTTTGGGAAAAACTCACTCCCGAGTAATCTCAAGGAGTCCATTAACACTATCACAGTGGATAACTCAACACTGTCCATCATCACACGCATGTACTAGCCTGAAACTTAAAACAGCGTCTAAGTACATCGGCAATGACTAGTAAATCACATCTTTATGGAATCTTACAGCTATTTACAAAATCATATTTACATTCCTTAATCTACTGTGACTCAGCTGAAAACTTAAATAGCAGCTTGGATTTTTCAGTTGATTAGATCATGATTAAATTGATTAAAATTAAATTGATTAATCAAAATTAATTACTTATTAATTACAACTTCTTTAATGACCTTGGTCAGTCAAAAGCATGGCAATCTAGCAAACCTTAAATCTTACACTCTATATTTACATATTGTACAAATTACCCATTGTGTGGTATTAATCGATCCTAGGTTGGTACAATTTCAAGTCTACTATATTCCGTATACCTAATCGGTTTCCAGAGCTTGGATACTCTAAGCAATAAGCAGTTGTGTGAGGTATACCAATGACTTTATATGGTCCATTATAAACAAACTTAAATTTAGAGATTTCATTGTCTATCTCGCTCGATTTCTCATGAGCTTTTACAAGTACTAAGTCTCCGACCGCAAACTTAGCAAAACGCGCTTTAGCGTCATGACGACGTATGCGAGCATCGGCTTTAAGCTTCATTACTTCTCGCAAACGATCTTTTTTCACACCAATACTAATGTCAATCCGTGGAGGGAATTTGATTATCTCTTCCACTAAACTTTTACTTCTGTCATCCAACAGGATTTCCTCTGGAGAAAATCCCGTAGATTCATGTCTCAAGGTGTTCATAATTCTCTCAAATACTGCTACATATTTGCCCCATGCCCTATGGTTGTGATGGCAATAGGTACGGCACAGTCGGCCTAGCTCGCGCATATACCTCTCAGCGGGATTCCCAGCCGGACAATAAGCAGAAATATGGATCACCTCGACCCCATTACTTTCCATGCCTTCATTCCACAACTTAGAAGTAAATTGTGCCCCATTGTCTGATAGAATCGCCTTGGGCTTACCAATATGAACAAAATAATCGTTCACCAGCTTGCTATAGACCGCTTTGGCTGTAGCTTTCCTAATCGGGTATAGTTTGATGAACTTGGAAAAAGCTTCTAGCACTACTAAAATGTAGGCAAAGTTTCCTGATGACTTGGGCAAAGGTCCGTACAAGTCCACGCACAGTAACTCAAAGGTGTCGTTAGGCCTTATACTTTGCATAGGACCACGACTCGTACAGTTGGTAACCTTCACCTTCTGACATAAATCGCAAGTTTTCACTCTGTCAGTAACTCGTTTTAACATGTTGTTGAAATGCACTACTTCACTCAGCTTTTCCGTACATTTCTTTGGTCCACAGTGACCATACGCCAAATGGTAGTAGTCTATTATTTCCGTGACGTATTTGGTGGGCCAGCATACCCGCCAAATATTACTATCTTCACCCTTACGTATGTACAAGATATGATCGTATATCTTGTAATACTTCCTTAATTTCTCTCCTTCTGGACTCTTTTCATCATATCGGGTTTTCACCATATTTAAACAACCATCCTCGTTCTGATGACGACGTAGATTCTTACAGATGTTCATTATTAATTTACGTCCCTCAACTTCTTTAAAATAGTACAATTTGACCACTCCATCTGCCTCATCTTTCAATAGACCTTGATTAGACTCGGGCAACCGCGACAGCGCATCCGCTACGCAATTGTCGGTCCCTTTTACGTAACAGATGTCATAGTTAAATTGCTGTAAATACAGCGACCACCTAGTCAGTCTTTCGTGAAGTAGTTTACAATCCTTCAGATAAGTGAGCGCCTTATGGTCCGTATGAATAATCACCTTACGGTCCCATAGGTAACCCTTGAACTTCTTGAATCCCCACACGATAGCGAGACACTCTTTCTCAGAAATCGTATAGTTTCGCTCACTTTTTGATAAAGTTCGACTCGCGAACGCTATCGTCCGGTGTTCCTTATCCTCTCCTTTACCAACTTCTTGGAACAGTTCTACCCCCACCCCGTAATTCGACGAATCCGTTCCCAGATGGAAGGGTAGCGATAAATCAGGATGAAATAGTATGTTAGATCTTAACAACTCGTCTTTTAATCTCTCGAAAGCGGTCTGACACCCGTCAGTCCACGCAAACGGAACATTTTTGCGTAAGAGGTTATTCAAATTTTCATCATTAAACACTTGTCCTTTTACAAATTTACGGTAAAATCCTGTGAGCCCTAGAAAACTTTTTAACTGTTTCCTAGACTTGGGTGGAGGACAATTCCTTATTGCCTCTAGTTTCTCTGGGTCTTTCGTAATACCAGCAGTGGTAATTACATGCCCTAAAAATTTCAGTTCCTGCTTCACAAATTCGCATTTCTTTAGCTTTAGAGTCATTCCGCCACGGCGCAATGCTCTAAAAACTTCATCTAACAGGTCACAATGGTCATGCCAAGTGGCATTGGCCAACAATAGGTCGTCAACATATACAGTTAATCTTGAACTCAAAGCCGGTCCTAGCACTTTATCTAGGGCCCTGATGAATACGGACACAGATATATTAAGTCCAAACGGCAGTACTCTATACTGATAACACCTGCCCGCAAACAAGAAGGCAGGTATGGCCTAGATTCTTCTTCGAGTTCTATTTGCCAGTAACTAGCCTTCAGATCGAGGCTAGTCATGAACTCAACGTCATGAAAACGTTGCAAAATCTCCTCCATACTCTCTGGTCTGTCTGTTTCACGTTGAACGACCCTATTCAACGTGCGTGCGTCAATCACAATACGCACACTACCATCCCGTTTTGCTACAATGACCAAACCGTTATTGTATGAACTTGTACTTCTTTCAATCACTCCCCATTCGATCATCTTATCTATCTCCCGTTGCACTGCTTCCGTTTTGGACAGAGGTATAGCATACGGTCTCACGAAGAATGGTTCGTGCGGAATTACATGCAACTTGCATTTATATCCTTCCACAAGACCCGGTTTGTCTGAAAACACACTCTTATTCCTCATCATCACTTCATACAGGCCTCGTCTTTGTTCGTGTGTTACGTTTGACATACCGTCTACAATACTTTCCAATTCAGTTTCTACACTATTGTCAGTGCCGAGATTCCTCACATTACAGTAGTTCAAATTCATACCTACATCAATACCATTCGGCCAGTTAACAATGTGTATAGGCTGGTATTGCCTATGCACACCGTCTCCTGCCTCGTCAAAGCTAACTACTATCGTTTTATCTAGTGACATACATGTCAAAGTTTTGCTTTCTCAGTTAATCACTGCACGGTACTTTAATAGCCAATCTAACCCGATAATTACTTCCGTAGTTAAGTCTGGCACGACGACAAACTCTTGTTCAAATCGTGCCCCACATATCTCGAAGTTGACAAAAATCTGTTTTGGGACCGGTTTACTGGCCTTCCCAGTAGCACCGATAATTTTCACTCTTGTTACTGGCATAACTACGATGCCAGGTCTGTCTTTCAGTAACTCAAATATTTTCCCAGATACAGCACTCAATTCTGCACCGGTGTCAATCAACACGTTTAGTTGTAGGTCGTGCATATTAACAGACACTACTATCTGTCTACACTTGTCCTCGACTGTTTCTTTATTTTCCCACAGTAAATCTTCGTCTATATCCAGGTCATTCCAGAAAAAACCATCCGGCTTTGATCCTAAATCCGGTTTATCTGGCGGCTTTTTCAGCCTCTGTTCACATACAGTTTTAATTTCAACACGTTTGTCCTGAGGCTTAGTCTGTAGCTTCGCCTCCAATACCGAAACCTTTTCCTGTAACTCGTCAACTAGTGAGTGTTGCTTTGCTATCGATTCACTAATTGTCACCTTCGTTGATTCCTCTTTGGTCAGATCGATCTCATCTGCCAATCTACCTGGAGGAATGTACCCAGTCGCATCTGAAATTACTTCCTCTGGATCTGCGCAACCCACACTGCTACCGTCTGACCGCACAACGTCAGCTCTAACCTCATACACGCTGAAATCTATGTGCTTTTCTACCAATTGTGTCCGGCTATCACTAAAATTTTCGCAATCTTTCTCCTTAATACTTTCGCAATGTTTAAACTGAAGGTTTGCGTCGGATGGGTCGGCTACTTCTACCACTGAAACTTTCGGTAAGGTCTGCCGGTTAGGGCCAGAACTTTCCGTTACTACTTCAACATCCAACTCTTGTGGGACGAGACACGACGAATCTTGCTCGTGCTCCCCCTTAACATCAACTATTTCTAGTAAAGTCTGCCGATTAAGGCCAGAACTTTCTATCATTTCACAAACACTATCTTCTTGCGGGACGAGACGTGGCAAATCCTGCACGCGCTCCCCATAAACACTTCTCCCATACAGACCCCTATAATCTCTTAGTTCGTCGTATAAGCGACCGAACTGCCTTAGCCAGACCTCATCCCTCTCTGCATCCCCTCGCTCGATGACGGACGTTTTATCCGACATCTGATCTTCTCTCAACAATTGCGAATCATTCTTAAACTCAATCCTCAGTTCCGCTGTGGGTATTACAGCTGCCACTTTATAATCGATTTCCGGAACACTACTTAAATTGTTCTCACTGACAGTGAATGTATTTTCTGCTGCCATGTATACAGCTGATTTACTACTTGTGGGCGCACTCCTTTCTCCTAACACTGGCACACTCTCTCGCCGTTGATTATTCCACACGGAATTTCCATAACGACGACACCTCGGTTTTCTACTGTTATTGGACCGCCAAAATTTCTCCACGCCCGGTCGGCCCCTTACCGGCGTGGCTAATGGTTTCCCTGTCTCGTCCCAGCAGATACGCTCCCCGGATGCTGCTGAGGCGGCTGATCACACCCTCTGGCGTTATTACTATTCTGTGAAGCCCGTATCACGTTAGTGTGATACTGGTTTCCGTCATTCCTGTTATTATTTGCATTGTACCGATTGTTATTACGGTCCGAACCATTTTTGTTATTGCTGCCAAGATTGCGGTATGCATTATTCCCATAGTTATCGTTGTTGTGGTTCCTGTTGTTGTTACCACGGCCTCCACCACTGTCGCGATTATTGCGCCAATTGTCCTCGTCCTCAACTCTTTCCAGGAAATCATTGATTGTCCTGTAATTGCTTCCTACGTAGCGTTTTGTATCATCTGGAAGCTTCTTGTAGAGTTCCCAGACTATTTCGGATTCCGTGCGGCGATCACGCAAATATTCCAACTTGCGGATCCAGCCCTCACAAAACTCATTCATCGAAACGCGCGAATTCGCATCGAAAGGCCTCGATACGACAAATTCGCGCCAGACACCTTGCTGTTTCTGCTCTGACCAGTATTCAGCCAGAAACAAATTTTTAAACTCGTCAAAAGTCAGGTTCGTAATGTTGAGGTTTAAGCCCCAACGCTTGGCATCACCAGCCAACACATCAATAACCGCATTAATTTTTCTCTCATTAGTCCATGATCTGGGTAAAACTCTTTCACAATTTTTAATGAAATCCGTCGCGTGTATACCGCCTTTTTTCAAGGGGTCGAACCGCTCCTCTTTCGTCAACAACTCCGAACTATGTGCACAGATTGGCACATAGCTCTGTTTTTCGTCAAGTTTCCTTTCTAATTCCGTCACCCTCGTAATCACTTGGCAAGTGGTTGTCGCAAGCGTTTCCACTTCCCTCTTTTTCTCTTCGCAGGTATTAGCCTGCTTCGTCACTTTGGTATCTACTTCGGATACTAAAGCCTTTAAAGTTTCCACCTTCTGATGATCCTCTTTTCTCACTAATTGAATTTGTTCCGTCACCTTATTCTCGATGATCGGAGCAACTGCGTCTCCTACACTTTTCTCGATTCTGCTAATTTCGGAATCAAAACGAGTATTTATGCTCGCAATTTCCGCCTGAACGCCTATCATTTCCTGTTTAACATTACCGATTTCGGTATTAATTACAACAATATCTTCTTTGATTTTATCAACTTTTGTATTAACAACTCCAACATTGTTGTTAACAACATTAATAGCTTTGTTCTGATTGTCTAGCTTTCGTTCAATCTTTTCAGACTGAGCTTCTTGCTTGGCAGACAGAGCTATAATTTCTGCCGATTGACTCTTGATTTCATTAATCAAAACATTCAATAAATCAGTTAAATTCCCGGAGACTACCGGTTTTACTTCCGTAGCTGGTTCCTCTATACATGTTCCCCCGTATTCATCATCAAGGGGTACAGATTTGATTTTCGCTTCCGATTCCGAAACATTTTCTAAAGTTTGGAATTCCATTTCTGCTCTTTGTTGCGTTTCGGCGGTAGCGTCTTTCATGCTAGCCGCCTGCCCCTGAACAATGGGAACCGCCGTGCGCGTTTCCCACTGTTCGACCGATTGTTCCGTATCCAAGTCTACCAAATTTTGGTAATTGTTGCCTTCACTCATTTTAATAATTTTCAATATAAATGCCAAATCTCAAATCTAATTAGGATTCCTCACACTATTTATTCTCGCTGACGTAACGACCATTTCGTAACCAGTACTTTGTTACGAGATTTGCACAATGCAAAATTCGTGTCCAGAACAACCTCAAATTCGAAGATTGTCCTGTCACCAGGTCGCCACGTGTAACCTCCCCCTCACTTACCGACCTTAATGACAGTGAAAAATGAAACCGCGTGTACCTAATGGGAGTTTTGGAAAAGCAATCGTCACCGAAGTTAACCTGTCGGTAAAGAGGGAGGAAAGGGTTACATCTAAATGAAAGGAAATGTGCTAATGAAACTGGTGGAAATTAATTTTGAAAAGGGGTAAAGTTAATAAAGAAGGTAAATGTGCAGCCGTTACGTTAACAATTAACTAGCGGTAATTAGGTATTTGAGATTTGGGGGAAATCACGGTCGCCAGTCCTAAGGACAATTACTATAGTAACTGAAAAAGAAAGGTTATTACACATATAATTAGCACTAGAAGCGTGGCAACTAAAGGTTGACACGTGTAGTGTGAAAACTGAAAGTTTGTCAGAAGTAATAAATTTCGCTACACCATGACTTAATTTAGCAAAAGAATTAATAAAACCGGAAAATCGAAAGTTAATTTAGTGACTGAAGTTAATAGTGAGCTTTCTTTCTGAAGCACATCGAAATTCAGTAACATACAGTTAGTCTTGGACTACCTCAACAATCATTTCAAAAACTACTTGAATCTACGCAATTTAGAAAGAAGAGATTTAACTTTGAACTTGAATTAAATGATTCTGAACAATTAACAATAGTAAAATTTAGTACGTACCAAGCTGAGCTGCAGTCACAGGTAAGCTAAAATACGGTAACAAAGCTCGCACTCTTAATTCGTGCTTGTGTAATCTGAATATTGTAGCCAGCTATTAATGCCATAATTGAACTTTGAAATTAAAGCAGTGAAAACGAGTTAGCTATATTACTTTAATGCTGGCGTTTGAATTTCAACGACACTCGGTTCATTTCGGAAAAGGAAGGGACTCTGCTTGGTAATGCAATTGGGACAATGAGCAACAAAAGTTCATGCTAAGTTGCTGTAATTATAGTAACGAAAATGGTACAGTTTGAAAAGCTGAGGTCTGCCATACAGTTCTAAAACTTTACTTGCTTCCAGTCTTCCTTGTTGGTTGATTGAAGGTTTGAAGCCGTCGATCGAGGAGGTGGCGACAGTCACTCATTGTCGGCCGTCGCTGTTGCAGAAGCTGGATGTTGGCGCGCCTTCTTCTCGACACGGTCACCAGACGAAACGGGCTCTTGATGTGCGCCAGCTAATGCTTCCCGTCCGCGACACCATGTCAGAAACTATCATCGCAAGTCGAGCGCAATTACATGCTGCCAAACCCCGAAAGTGCGGCAACTCGCGGGAGCGTCACACAACACACCTGCTCCACTCGCTACTCCCGCCACACTCCTTCTGCCCCGCCCGCGCTCCACGCGGCAGAGTTAACACTACCAAAGATCCTACACACTTTGAGTCTTCACACGACCTATCGATGTAATCGTTCGATAGCAGTTTTCCCTAGGCAAGACCCAGCGTAAAAATACAAATAATATTTACGAAACAAACCAATTATACATCGACATAAGTGCATAAATATATATATATATCCAAACAGTAAAGCAATTACAATATATAAAGAGACAGAAATGTCATATCTTGAGGTAACAAAACAAGGAAAAAAAATAATAGTACAATAGATGGAAGTAGGAGGATATGCATTTCCGGCGTTACACGGTCATAAAGGTAATATTTCTTCCACCTAACGTAACCTCCTTATTACATCCCATGGATCAAGAGACTTTCAAACGATATTAGAAGAAAGAATTGTTGCGTAAGTTATTGTTAGAAAGAGAAGAGGATGGAGAAGGAAGTCTCTTAAGAAATCATAAGAATATTGACTTGAAAGACGCGTCCTACATGATCACCGCAGCATGGAATAGTGTAAAAGAAGAGAATTTGAAGAAAGCCTGGAATAAAATTTTGGACACGGAAGAAAATTCACAAGGTACGATTGAAAATGACGAACAGAATGATATGTCCAAAATTCTCGGTATGCTAAAAGGAATAGATTGCCACGAATGTGATGCAGAAGACGTTCATGAATGGATGAATATCGATGATGCAGATCCAGGACATCAAATCATGCAGGACAGCGAGATTGTAAACGTCGTCACTGATAAAGATGACGCCGCCAGCATCTCATCAATCAGTGCTCCAGAAAGCGATGATGAAAGTATACCAACAGCTTCTGAGGCGTTCACTTGTTTAGCTACTGCCTTGTGATGGTTTGAGGCCCAAGATGAAAGTGACCAGTTTCAGATATCTGTAATGAAGAAAGTACGTGACTTAGCTGCTCGTAAGCGTGTAGGCTTGCTTAGACAGACCAAAATAAAGGATTTTTTAAACGTTAATTTTGTCTACTGTGTGTATTGTTCATGCAAAATGCGTATGTAATATGTATATATTTATGTTTAATAAACTGTGCCACTTCCTACTGAAGTTGCCTTTGTATGTTACTTTGTGATACTAAAAGAGATGCCTGTTTTTATGAATTAATCTACTGTACAGTACTTCTTTTTCGCGAATAAACATGTACAGTTCGATTATCCGAACAAACCAGTTTTCCGAACACCCATGTCCCCCAAGTACTTTGGATAATCGACGCTCTACTGTACCATTTTCGTGGTACTTCTCGATATCAAGCACACAGAAGTAGCCTTCCGATCGCTTGCGGAACATAATTGTCTTGTGACAGCCAGAGCGACAGCACCAGCAGCAGCGAGTACTGTTTGTATAAAGCGTTTATTTTGCATTTTGTTTACGACCTTCCACTAAGGAAGGGGTTCTATTTGTGTTTATCTGCTCTGCATAGTAACTAACAGTTCTTGATAAAACTTTACGTAGTTTTCGTGTTAGATTTCTTAGTGTTTTCTTGATCGTTTAGAACAGAAAGCGCCCTAAAACCGTCTTTTGTTTGTTTCGCGGCCGTTAGCCACTAGTCACCTGAATCAGCAGTTGTCTTGTGACAGCCAGAGCGACAGCAGCAGCGAGTAGTGTTTGTATAAAGCGTTTATTTTGCATTTTGTTTACGACCTTCCACTAAGGAAGGGGTTCTATTTGTGTTTATCTGCTCTGCATAGTAACTAACAGTTCTTGATAAAACTTTACGTAGTTTTCGTGTTAGATTTCTTAGTGTTTTCTTGATCGTTTAGAACAGAAAGCGCCCTAAAACCGTCTTTTGTTTGTTTCGCGGCCGTTAGCCACTAGTCACCTGAATCAGCAGTTGTCTTGTGACAGCCAGAGCGACAGCAGCAGCGAGTAGTGTTTGTATAAAGCGTTTATTTTGCATTTTGTTTACGACCTTCCACTAAGGAAGGGGTTCTATTTGTGTTTATCTGCTCTGCATAGTAACTAACAGTTCTTGATAAAACTTTACGTAGTTTTCGTGTTAGATTTCTTAGTGTTTTCTTGATCGTTTAGAACAGAAAGCGCCCTAAAACCGTCTTTTGTTTGTTTCGCGGCCGTTAGCCACTAGTCACCTGAATCAGCAGTTGTCTTGTGACAGCCAGAGCGACAGCAGCAGCGAGTAGTGTTTGTATAAAGCGTTTATTTTGCATTTTGTTTACGACCTTCCACTAAGGAAGGGGTTCTATTTGTGTTTATCTGCTCTGCATAGTAACTAACAGTTCTTGATAAAACTTTACGTAGTTTTCGTGTTAGATTTCTTAGTGTTTTCTTGATCGTTTAGAACAGAAAGCGCCCTAAAACCGTCTTTTGTTTGTTTCGCGGCCGTTAGCCACTAGTCACCTGAATCAGCAGTTGTCTTGTGACAGCCAGAGCGACAGCACCAGCAGCAGCGAGTACTGTTTGTATAAAGCGTTTTTGTACTTATTTGCTGCGCTTAGCTTTTAAATAGTTTTTCTGGGAAAACCTAGCGTAGTTTTCGCGTCTCGTATTTCAGTGAGTGTTTCTTGATTATCAGAGTAGCTCATCAGAAGATTATCTTGGGAATTTGTCACCGTATAGAGTAGGGTAAACATAGTCATGTGTAGGGGCTGTGGTTGTTGTGAGCGGACGCAAGGAGAATTGGCCACTCTTCGGGGGCAGGTGGAGGCTTTGTCTGTTAGGCTCATCGAGCTCGAGGCGCAGGCGTCGGCTCGTAGTGGCGTTGGGGCAACTGTGGTGAGACCTATGCCTACTTCGGTGGCCTTGGAATCACATGGAACCCCTGATGTCGCTGCGTCTTCCGGCAGTGAGCATCTTACCGGTCAGCCATCACTCCTGGGTGAATGGCGGACAGTGGTGGGCTCGCGCGTGCCTGGCCGAAAGGCGAAGGTGGGATCTGGCCGCGTGGCAGCTGCCTTACCCCTTTCCAACAGGTACGGGGTGCTTCCTAGTGGTGATGACATCGTTTCCGAGCCACCACAGGGTGCCTCGCCTGTTGGGCCAGTGGCCGATTCTCCGGCAAGGTCCCGACAGTCACAGAGGGCGGGCCTATTAGTTATAGGGAGCTCCAACGTTAGGCGGGTTATGGAGCCCCTCAGGAAAATAGCGGGTAGGTCGGGGAAGAATGCCAGTGTGCACTCGGTGTGCTTGCCGGGGGGTCTCGTCCGTAATGTGGAGGAGGCCCTTCCGGCAGCTATTGAACGCACTGGGTGTGACCGGCTGCAGATAGTAGCACATGTCGGAACGAATGACGCCTGCCGCTTGGGTTCTGAGGCCATCCTTGGTTCCTTCCGGCGGCTGGCTGATTTGGTGAAGACAACCAGCATCGCACGCGGAGTGCAAGCTGAGCTTAATATCTGCAGCATAGTGCCCAGAGTCGATCGCGGTCCTCTGGTTTGGAGCCGTGTGGAGGGTCTAAACCAGAGGCTCAGACGACTCTGCGACTATAATGGTTGCAAATTCATCGACCTCCGTTATTGGGTGGAGAACTGTAGGGCCCCCCTAGACAGGTCAGGCGTGCACTACACACCGGAAGCAGCTACTAGGGTAGCAGAGTACGTGTGGCGTGCACACGGGGGTTTTTTAGGTTAGAAGGACCCCCCCTTGGGCGAAACGATAAAATACCTGACGGCTTACCAGAGAGGACATTATCATCGTTGATAAAGAATGTCCGTCCTCAGAGACCAAAAACAGGAAAAGTTAACGTAATATTGGTAAACTGCAGGAGTATCCAGGGCAAGGTTCCTGAATTAGTATCTCTTATTGAAGGAAATAGTGCGCATATAGTATTAGGAACGGAAAGTTGGTTAAAACCGGAAGTGAACAGTAACGAAATCCTAGACACAGAATGGAATATATACCGCAAGGATAGGATAAACGCCAATGGTGGAGGAGTATTTATAGCAGTAAAGAATTCAATAATATCCAGTGAAGTTATTAGCGAATGCGAATGTGAAATAATCTGGGTTAAGTTAAGTATCAAAGGTGGGTCAGATATGATAGTCGGATGCTTCTATAGACCACCTGCATCAGCAACCGTAGTAGTTGAGCGCCTCAGAGAGAACCTGCAGAACGTCGTGAAGAAGTTTCGTGATCATACTATTGTAATAGGGGGAGACTTCAATCTACCAGGTATAGAATGGGATAGTCACACAATCAGAACTGGAGCCAGGGACAGAGACTCTTGTGACATTATCCTCACTGCCTTGTCCGAGAATTACTTCGAGCAGATAGTTAGAGAACCAACTCGTGAAGCTAACGTTTTAGACCTCATAGCAACAAATAGACCGGAACTTTTCGACTCCGTGAATGTAGAAGAGGGTATCAGTGATCATAAGTCAGTGGTTGCATCAATGACTACAAGTGTAATAAGAAATGCCAAGAAAGGAAGGAAAATATATTTGCTTAACAAGAGTGATAGGGCACAAATCGCAGAATATCTGAGTGACCACCATCAAACGTTCATTTCTGAGGAAGAGGATGTGGAACAAAAATGGAAAAAATTCAGAAACATCGTCCAGTACGCCTTAGATAAGTTCGTACCGACTAAGGTCCAAAGCGAGGGGAAAGATCCACCGTGGTATAACAATCATGTACGAAAGGTACTACGGAAACAAAGAAAGCTTCATCATAGGTTTAAGAGTAGTCGAATCATAGCTGATAAGGAAAAGCTGAACGAAGCGAAAAAGAGCGTAAAGAGAGCAATGAGAGAAGCATTCAACGAATTCGAACATAAAACATTGGCAAACAATCTAAACAAGAACCCTAAAAAGTTTTGGTCATATGTAAAATCGGTAAGCGGATCTAAATCCCCTATTCAGTCACTCGTTGACCACGATGGAACCGAAACAGAGGACGACCGAAGAAAGGCAGAAATACTGAATTCAGTGTTCCGAAACTGTTTCACTGCGGAAAATCGTAACACGGTCCCTGACTTCGGCCGTCGCACGGACGCCAAAATGGAAAATATTGAAATAAACGATATCGGAATTGAAAAACAACTGCTATCACTTAGTAGCGGAAAAGCATCCGGACCAGACGAGATACCCTTAAGATTCTACAGTGATTATGCTAAAGAACTTGCCCCCTTTCTATCAGCAATTTATCGTAGATCGCTGGAAGAACGTAAAGTACCTAGCGACTGGAAGAAAGCGCAGGTCGTTCCCATTTTCAAGAAGGGTCATAAATCAGATGCGAATAATTATAGGCCTATTTCGCTTACGTCAATCTGTTGTAGAATAATGGAACATGTTTTGTGTTCTCGTATTATGACGTTCTTAGATAATACAAATCTCCTTCATCATAACCAACATGGATTCCGCAAACAGAGATCATGTGAAACTCAGCTCGCCCTATTTGCCCAAGAAATTCACAGTGCCGTAGACACTGGCGAGCAGATTGATGCCGTATTCCTGGACTTCAGGAAGGCATTTGATACGGTTCCGCACTTACGTTTAGTGAAAAAAATACGAGCTTACGGAATATCGGACCAGGTTTGTGATTGGATTCAGGATTTCCTAGAAGAAAGAACACAACATGTCATTCTTAACGGTTCAAAATCTGCAGATGTAGAGGTAATTTCGGGAGTACCGCAGGGAAGCGTGATAGGACCTTTATTGTTTACAATATACATAAATGACTTAGTTGACAACATCGGTAGCTCCGTGAGGCTATTTGCAGATGACACGGTTGTCTACAAGAAAGTAGCAACATTAGAAGACTCGTACGTACTCCAGGAGGACCTGCAGAGGATTAATGCATGGTGCGACAGCTGGCAGCTTTCCCTAAACGTAGATAAATGTAATATAATGCGCAAACATAGGGGCAGAAATCCATTCCAGTACGATTATGCCATAGGTGGTAAATCATTGGAAGCGGTAACGACCGTAAAATACTTAGGAGTTACTATCCGGAGCGATCTGAAGTGGAATGATCACATAAAACAAATAGTGGGAAAAGCAGGCGCCAGGTTGAGATTCATAGGAAGAATTCTAAGAAAATGTGACTCATCGACGAAAGAAGTAGCTTACAAAACGCTTGTTCGTCCGATTCTTGAGTATTGCTCATCAGTATGGGACCCTTACCAGGTTGGATTAATAGAAGAGATAGACATGATCCAGCGAAAAGCAGCGCGATTCGTCATGGGGACATTTAGTCAGCGCGAGAGCGTTACGGAGATGCTGAACAAGCTCCAGTGGCGGACACTTCAAGAAAGGCGTTACGCAATACGGAGAGGTTTATTATCGAAATTACGAGAGAGCACATTCCGGGAAGAGATGGGCAACATATTACTACCGCCCACATATATCTCGCGTAATGATCACAACGAAAAGATCCGAGAAATTAGAGCAAATACGGAGACTTACAAGCAGTCGTTCTTCCCACGCACAATTCGTGAATGGAACAGGGAAGGGGGGATCAGATAGTGGTACAATAAGTACCCTCCGCCACACACCGTAAGGTGGCTCGCGGAGTATAGATGTAGATGTAGATGTAGATGTAGAATTCCGAAGATACAGACTGGAAAATATTTATCTACAAATCCGAAATCTTAGCACTTATCCAATTTGCGAGGACCTTTACGTGAGAACTCACTACAGGTACAGGAAACAAATATTTCCACTCTCGAATACTGATGTCGGTGATGTAACAGATTCCAAATCATCCCTGTAATTTACAAGGTCAACTAAGGTGCTTCTCATGACTAGAGAACCGGTAAATGAGTCTTCCACGTGCTAGATTCCCACACCACAATCGATCTTCTCTCAACTAAATAAAGGCCAGAAATGTGCAGAAGCAGTCAACCAAGCAATTTACACGGGAGGGAATAACGGTCCAGCGCAAAGGCACCTCCATATTCAATCCTCTCAGATTTCCACTTGATCACGAAAGCCGTCCAACACATACTAAGTATTAGTTGGCTATTCGCTCGTCTAGAGGACAACACAGTTAATTCATCTACATTCCTACACTCCAATAAGCCTCTCCATTCTGACAACTCCTACCATTAACGGGAAACATGAATCATTCCCACCACAGGCCATGCATACACGGAATCATCCTAGAAAACCAGTCACATATATGTTTTATCATTGTACTTGCAATTAAATGTTACAACCACAGTCTCAATTGAATGGCAGTCGACAATGAGCGAAGTATCGGAAATACACCCTGCTGACGGCTGTGGCTCTGGAAATAGAAATATCTGTACCATTCTTATGACTTGACATACTCTTTCCTCTGCTATCACAGTATTCCACAGTCATCTCCTTTGCAGATGTAGGAATACATCCTTTATAAGCCTGATGCTCAAGGTGAATCTACCATGCATCCCCCACTACTACTAACTGATTGCCTACGCTACGAAATAATACTGAGAGAAAATCAGCAGTGGGTGGACATGTCTCATAAGTTTTACTTGCGAGTACTACCATTGTGTCTTAGAAAGGGAGAAATAGACGGTCAGATGTTAAAAAACCCGATCGCAACAACTGCTGTACGTTACTGTCACAAACGGTCTTGGTTCATAAGGCGCACACAAGTATCCACATGAAAAGCTATATGGGCTTTATAAATCGAGGCACGACATTACCTCGGAATGAGGTGGTCTTTCCGGACAAATACCGAGACGGTGATCGCTGGAGTGTATATTACCAGACCAGCAGTCAGGTTACACGTAGCCCACGATGCAACCTCGGGATAAAATCGCTGAATTTTGAAAGTGATTCGGCTAAGGAACGTGGTATGTAAGCGGTATTTGCGACTCCCGCACGCCACCCCAGCTAGATATTTATATAGTACTTGTAACGTGTTCTGTCTCGATACCACGTCAGAGGTTCTGCAATATATTCACTGAGTTATAGGCGATGACTGATTGAGAAGCATCAAAAAGTACTAGATGATGTGCTGATTGAGGTCATAAGGGAATGTACACTAGCTTATCAGATCTCTAGTGTTCGCTACCTTCTAGAAATGATATCGATGGTTTGGAATCAAGTCTTTCCATTCAAGTACATACCTGCAGTGGATCCTATTGAGAAGTCATTTAATGATTACAACCGCTACTCAATCACATTCCTGACACTTTCATAACTTGAAACGAGTCACCTTTCTGGAACCTGGCTGTTTCAGAAAATTCCGACGTGATATTAGTCACCCCCTATGCATCTTGCAATTGCTGTCATTTCTACAGCTTTGCGCATGTGATCGATCCAATTTAAGTAGGAACTGAGCAGATGTCGGAGAAAGACATATCCACCACCTTCTGCAACCTGTATAGAAACAGAACGACCTGAATTAGTGCAACAGAACTGTGTTTTGACCATTTGGTGGAAATGCGCGCATTGTGGTGCTTCTCGAAACTGGATACAGATACTACAGTCCGAATCAGATCTGTGTCCATTCAAATCCATCAGCCCGACATGCTATCGTCGTTATTCTCCACCCGCGAACATAGAAGCTCCACTAACTCCATCTGATATAGAGCTCACCTAGCCACCGTTGCTTGCACGATGACGCATAGCTGTGGTGTGGTCCAGCACGGAGAGAGAGATTTCGCAATACTTCCCAGAATTGCACAGCGTGCATCCCTATTAGCATTCCTAATGGAACACTCCATCCCTCACTGAATTTACACCTGCTGCTGGTGTGGGACGATCCTATTAAATATGCAGGTACTGATCCACTCCAGAGGCGAGTTTAAAGTTTCGTCACTTGCACTGTAGGACGATGACTGTATCCCGCAGACTGTACTGTAGATCGCAAGAGACGCTCCCTGTGGCCCTCTCTCGTTGCTTCAAACAATATTGTTTTCAGCTGTAGCGCACTCTGTACACTGCCTTACATTTTGTTTTTCTGCCACTAATTCAAGGTCTCATCAGGTTCTAAGCTGACATTAAGACTTTCTGATCCACAGCCTCTCACAGAAAACTAGACATCGCACAGTGTAAATCATATTACTATTGCGGCTACCATAACACGCCACACACACGCTGGATGATTTTAAATAAAAGCGAGTTACAACATAAGCAAACTAGCGGAGTTTTTGCGGCGTTGTGGAGAGTTTCCAAACTACAGTCAGAAAGTGATTCATGAGCTCTGCATTTAAACTCATCTTCCATAGTCACAGACTAGCTAATGACTCTATGTTCCATTCGAATAATTCATCATATTGCAGTCATGTATGCGATCAATGTTTGGGTGCTATCCACCCAAGGTGCTGCCCATCCACCAATACTCTTTCTCCAACTCAAACAAGTGATATCAGTCAATCGTTATGTAGTAACCCACAGCGTGCCAGTTCATGGATGGGATGGAAAAGACACCATCGATGTACTCTAATAATAAGCATCACAGCTGACAGTGCAAACACTCTTACAGTAATTTCAACACCGACCAATGACGTGACAGTACATTTGTCAATTTCAGTACCATAGCTAAACCACCCCTTCTCCACTTTGCGAGTATCATTGCGAACATGGATAGATGACTGTGCAGTACATCCACTCATTGTTAATTCCCGAACACATAAACTGTCAAAGTACATCAGACTGTACTATACATATTTCTAACACATTGAGCATAGTGCTTAATTTATGATCTATCTCTCTGTCTCTCTGTGTATGGGAGACACAGAGCAATCTCGCTGTTTTAGGTTAAAATTAGACAGTGAAACGTTCTCATCACACCGTCATTGACCAACCCGCCCTGCAGCATCGTTACCAATTTAATCTGCAACCGACCAGATGAAGACCACCACATTCCACGTCTCAGGAAGGAATGGAGCTCGCCGAGTGCTCACCCATTTAAGCGCACAAGATTTATCGAGATGCACTCCTTATCGTTGTACAGTAACAGATTTCAAAGTGTCGTGATGTAATAGCAGATGGTTAAGAAGAACAAGAAACGGATGATTTATATGCGCGATGGAGCTCCAGACGGATGGATTTCGAAGCATTTTTATGTAAATCAACCAAACTATCAACTCTAAAATATTATTCCAGAGTCTAGGATCAGGATCTGGAAGGTATTAGTAAGAGAGAACATAAACACACACATTCTTAAGGCAAAAACGTTCTGCACTTAAAAGGTCTATAATGTTAGATTGCTTGCGTTTCCGACCTATCAGTCGTATGGAATGTACCGCTGTTAATTTTCCAATGTAAGAAATATATTTGAAGCGGATGACATACATCCTTCTTTCCGGTTTCTTTACAGTAAACTATGTTATCGAACCGTAAAACGAAAAAACTACTTCCGTAAAACATTAGCTCTGAGTAAAACGAGCACAATGTACCTTTCCGGAGACGTATAGTGTCTGCTGTTCACATCCGATCACGGTTCAGAAATTATACGATGCCTGCATCAGGCCTATATAAAATGATCGTTAGTAGCAGGGGATACCTCCTACAAGGAAACAGGTAAACACATAGCAGAAGCGTCCGACATGTGAAAATTACAAGTCATTCCCTCACTAACTCTGTAAGCAGCACATCTTTCAGGCAAATGTCTGCACAGTGATTGCAGCGCCTCAAAAGCACCTATGACTAACTTAGTTATGAAGCTGAAGTCATCATTATACACTCAAGCTGCGACTGGGGGATGGAGTACATCACATAAATCATAGCTCGTTTAGAGGAATGCGCCACGTTTCATCACACATGAGATGGAAGTACTATGATGACCGATAGGATTACCATTAACGATCGCAAGTAGACAGTGCTTTAAAGCAAATCCAGGACAGATAGCGGCATACGAGCCGAATGCATGCTATGTCATGCATGAGCAGCTCTCTCCCGCGTCTGTGAGCCTTGTGAGGGCACAGATTTCTTTGTAGTTAAGCGCGAGACTATTTCCAATAAAAATTAGAGGTGCGAAGTTCTCTGTACCCTGGTCGTCTATAAATAAGAAAACTTGTAGTCAGTTAACACTGTGTTTCTTTTTTAACAAATCACAGTTGCAGACTTCGTGGATGGCGTATTATTGTGAACCATATTATTTGCTAGTACAAATATTTGTTTGTGCTGTATTATTATCATTTATTGAGCTAATCCTTGGGCGACGAGAAGCGGTTGAAGTTCGCTATCGGAGGCTTTTATGTCACAGCAAGTGCCGCACAGAGATTCTAACTGCATGAGGGGACCCCCAGAAAAGGCGACGTTGAGAAGTGCCAATAAAGGATATGGTCGAGAGTGTGTACAACTAGTCTCCCATAGAAAATCTGTTAGTTTGTTTCAGTGTTAAGAACGCTTCTGGACCGAAAGCATATCTGTACAAATTTGCCTCATGAATGTAATAACATATCAAAGCTTTACGTGAATAGTCACCCAAACTGTGTCAGTGTGTGGGTGTTATGTTGACGAGTTGCACAACGGATTGATCTGACAAGTACCCTTTGGCTCCTGCAAGAAGCAATTTTCACCCCACACTACTACAGAAGTCAGACAGACGCTCCTAATGTACCAAAAAGAAATGCCAGAAAAACTTTCAGCAATATATATTTTCTGGAGTCGTCCGCTGTAAGGAAAAGACACAAAGATATTCTATTTTCTTACGTAACTAGTGGGTAGTTGGGTACTAGAGTATTGCTAGTTAGTGTAAGAAAAACATTAAATGAACGGAAAATATAATTTATTGCAAAAATTTTAAAAAATCAAATGAAACTTTCATTTATAAACTGATAGACAAATTTCCGGGTTCTTTTCGGAACAGGAGGTTACCTCTTATGGATAGGAAACCTGTTAATGACATTTATATACAAAGTGTGGGAAAGCTCCTTTAGCCCTTTTCTTTAAGAATCTTATTTACTTGGCAGAATGGCAGAGAACTGCGCCTACTCAACTTGAATAATTATCCGACTGAATTTTTCTAAGTACTGTCGAGGCTGTCGCTTCAGAAATGTGATGGAGTGACGTGACTGAAGTATGTTATTTCTAATGGAGGAAAGATGTGTCTCACCTACGCTGTAGCGCACAATACCGTGAGCTGCGACGACTGCTTCCTGCGTCGTTTGCCGCTGAAAAATAACAAAACTATCTCTTTCTATCTGGATTGTAGTTCGCCAATCGAACTCTCACTACGCCTTGATGAAGTCAAGGACTCCTGTCTGGCCCCAGTCTAGCTATTGGCGTGGTGCACCAGTCAGATAACCAGTCCACCGAGATGACACTCAATGTTTGCTCGCTGGCGCTAACTAATACTCTGTTCACACTGCACATTAAATGTCGCAGCCAACACAGTGAACAAATTCTTAATCGCGAGCGACTCAGTATAGAGTATCACTCCGATTCGCTAGCGACAGAGGTGCTGTCCCAGTGCAGTACTGAGCAGACACTTTGTTCCTCGCTCTCTGCGTACACGCACGAGCGCACTCGCTCCCACTACGTGTTCCCGCTACAAGGGCGTCGCCGAACCGACTTCCCTGCACACAAAAAGCTAAAGGGTATATCATCCACTGTCTTTCCCTCACTCCTGCGTCAGAAATAGTCCACCAATCAGCGTTACTCTTACAAATGGGAGAATGGCTGAGTCGAACAATACGGAAATATACAGCATCTGCGTTGGGCATTTACTGTCCACTTGTGAGAACTCTGAAACTGCGCATTAGGTCCATCAAAAAAATCGTATGTTGGGGCTCTCCTAAACAATACAGTGGGTTTTGCTTTTAAGGTGAACATGCAGGTCATTATTCCTTTCCTCTGGAAAAAACTGTTTTGGTCCATGGGCGGTGGGCCGGCAGGCATAGCTGTGTGCTAACTCACCCTCCTATGGACTTTCCAGATTGCCGGTTGCTTCCGCTGAACCCCAACTCCTGTGGCCGTTGTGTCTTGAATGTCTGTGTATGCCAGCCTCGACTTTTTAATCTCGGTGTGCACTAGCGATTTATTTATTAGATTTGAGTATTGATTAAATGGAAATTCACACAGCCCTATCGAGTTTGGGCTCGAGTGAAACATCTTGATACGCAGAATACGATGGTAAGGTCGGAATATGTAAGAAATGAAGGTCAGGAGGCCATGCCACGTTACATATCCCCCCCTTGTGACAAAATTTTTGTCTGCGATTTGTCAATGCCAAGGAAAACATTGACAAAGTCAGGCAAAAATTGTTCTTTCGGATTTTCCAATTAAATTTCTCAGCCATTCTTAACAATTTTTGTAACTATTTATTTGTAGTATTGTTCCTAGTTTCTAATTACACTATTTGTGTTTTGATGCTAGGCGGAAATGGACTTCACAATTAGTTTACTTTGCTTTTGCCATTACGTGTCTCTTTTTTTCTTTTTATTTTACAATCCTTTCTTTATCTAAACTCGTTAGTGTACAGTGTATTATGTCTTTTTGTGGTTATCTGTTTTCTTTAGTTAGGCTTTGCATAAAGGTTTGCAAAAGCTTTGTTGTCTTAATTTGTTTTATTTATTTAGGCATTATCTTTTCTTTTATGTGTCGCCGTATTTTTTTTTTTTTGCGTAAGAATGAAGAAGCATTTCCTCTTAATTCTATTCTTGGTATTAATATCATTAACCCAAAAAGGTGTTTTTGAATGTTACTTAAAGAAGAGAAATCCTGCACAAATCCTTTTCTAATTTTACATATAAAAGAAGTAAATAGACTTTCCAAGAGTGTGTGAGATTATGTAACTATACTAAGTTTCTTTACAAAAGGTTTTAAGGTATCTATAAATTATGGACTTTACATATATAATAAAAATAATTACTTTTACAAATAAAGAGAAGAAAAATATCATATTACAAATTTATAAAATTTTCATAAATCTACATTTGTTTTAGTATAGACAGAATTTTTTTTTTCGAAATAGTCTTTTCGATTTGTGCTGCTCTGTCAATTTCTGTGCTTGACGATCCCCATTGAAGTACTGGAAGGCGTCATTTGTGTGGGTGTCACAAATCATGTGAGGAGCACTATGGCGTGCGATGCTGGGTCTTATTTGTTGACATTGTCATCATAAATTGGTACATCTAACCAATGGTTGTTGATGACTGTGGTTTACCGAATATACAGTGATGTCCTTGTACTACTTTACTGTCACACCTTGTGTGGTATGGTACTCCACACCTGTTTCTGTATGGCAGTTTGGTGATGTGGTGTGGAGAATGATATTCATTTAGCTTCATCCATTTCTTGATAATGTTTGTTGGTACAAGATTAATATGCTGTTTGACGTCTGTTCGCATTCTTTTGATTATGCAAGATTTATATTTTGAAAGATGGCTGTAGTGGTTACCATGCCTCAAAGTTCATGGAAAGACTTTTGTAATAATTTTTAGTATAGGAGAAAAACGTATTTTTCGCTCTTCTGCTCTACTTCGCCTTGTGACTTCTGGTCTTCTCTTCTTTCTTGCATTCTTCTGTTCTTGTTTGTCTAGGAATATGTGAATTTTATTGTATGAGAGATCTAGGATTTGTAGGATTTGACTGCCTTTCCCAAATATTATTTGATGAGTTTGTATATCTTAGTATTTCTTGTACCTTGATTGTAGTCTCGTCGTATCATGATTCTCCCCACGCTCGTCCCTTGAGTAGCAGTGTTGTGACATATGAAATGTCCGGTGTGTGCGTTGTCCTCCTGAAGTCCAACGTGGTGGCCCTGCATTTCCAGTATCCCGTTGGTCTTCAGGTCGCTATCATTGCCCTAAGTGCTTTCTCAGCATGTCTGTACCCTCTCTGTCGCTATCTCGAAGCATCTGGTGTTGAGGGAGCTAGCGATTTGTTGGTGGCGATGTCCCTATGATGCGTAGATTTCTTTTTTCTTGTTTTAGAGGAGTTTATTATCGATACTTGCAACAACTTATAACTCTACATAATGCAAAAATGTTTTAACAGTTGCAAAAAGATAATCTAATTACAGCATATATATATATTGTTAGTTTTCTATCTCTCTTTCTTTCTTTTAATTAATGTGGTAATTTGTTGATTACTTAATTAGCTTTTATTTAGTGATTAGTATAAGATATGAGGTTTCTTTTGCCCATTTGTGTCTTTTCTTTTCTTTTCTTTTACTGTTCTTTTCATTCGCATGCTTTTAAATGACTCACGTGCTAGATGCCAATACACTTACCCGTTTTTAGATTCATTAGCTCCACGGCATTTTCGTGAGCGATTCCGGAAATTATCATCAGCTTTTTATAGTCTGGAAAAAATTTACGGCATTTATTTTGGCTCTTGTGTGAAAGGTAATGAGACTTTACGAATACTTTCTGACCCAAGGTGAAGCGTTTCTTTGTGGCAAACTTGCCTTGGGTGATCTTACGTCTCATTGCTGCTGAGCGAATGTTCCGTAAGACAGAAGCGACGATTTGTCTGTGTTTTGTTTTCATTTGCGATACCCTGCTCTGTTCCATCATGTTCTTTCACTTGCTTCTCGTCAAATATATCGCTAAGTCCCGTCAACAGTTCTTCATCGCCCAATTCTTCAGCAGACGGAAGTGGTGGCAGTTCATCCTCACATTCAGAATTTTCCCACTCTACGATGTTTTCCCAGGCTCTGTAGCGTTATTTCAAGTGCATCTGGTGCTGACTCTTTATCGGAAATTTTCGTAAGTCCCTGTTTATCTGTATTGTGGCTATTGTCAGTTTTTTCTAATTTTGATTTATCTACTTGGAAGAAACGAATTTTCTGTTTTGATTGTGTTAATGGGTGGACGTTAGTTTGCCCAACCTCTTCCGTATTTTCCTGTCAATCTTTACGATTTTCAGGATTCTGTGGCCTTACTTCTGGTTTCCCTTTGCTGTGTTGTTCTTGTCTCTGTGCACCATGATTCTGTCTGTAATTATTCGCACCCTGGTCTTGCCAGATGCTGTTTCTGGCATCCTGACCGCTTTCAAAGTACCCTTGACCGTTGGCATTTGGTTCCTAAACCCATATCCACCACTGTATGAGTGTCCATTACCATTCCTATTCCGGTACCAATCATTCTGGTTCCCGTTTCTATGCCAATTACCTCCATTATGCCACTGTCCTGAGCTGTTAAATTGCCTGAAATTAGTATTATTAGGATTACGATTATTATTATTAGAATATTCGTTCCTAGTCCTCTCCTTTTGCTGTTCCCTTTCCTTTCTTTTTTCTTTCATCTCGTTTTCTTTAAACATGAGTTCGAGCTCCCTTAAGACCTCTTTGAATTCCTCGGTATTTTCATTTTTTTCCTACAGTCGCCTGTTGATACTTTACCGGTAACTTCATTCCACATAGACGTATCATCTCTCTGTTACTATATGATTTATCTAAGCATTGATTCTTTTTGTCCATTGTGTCAAAGAATTTTACAACGCTTTTTTCCCCTGAGTTTTCATAAGTGTCATCTGAAGTAACTCGTATTTCATTTTGTTTTGCGCCTCCTTAGACCAATATCTTTCGAGAAATGCTGTTCTGAACTGTAGGTAAGACGTACAGGTAGCAGCGATCTTTTGCATCACCTCCGCTACTGTCCCTGACATGTGTGCACAAATAAAGTCAAGTGTGTGTGGCAAGCCTACCTGGAACTGATCGATCAATTTGCGTGCATGCAAGCTACCGCCTTGTTCCTTGAAATGTAGGAGTTTTCTGTCAGAAAGTGATCTGTATTGTATCTACCCATAAATCCGGGTTTTGCCTGATTCATAGACTCAAATAATCTGCCATTCCTTGTGTTGTCTTGCCTATTCTCAGGCAATCCACTGCCTGTCTGCCTATTCTCAATTTCCTGACCCATATTCGCATTATATCGTAACACTGGTGAACAATGTTCTTCGTTTGTCTCTACTCTCGTCGTTCGCGGTACTGTACCGGCGCCACTGTTATATTGTGTCATCGGGTTTACTGGTTCAGTCGCTTGTCTTTCCATTGGTATCGGCTGACTGTATGTGTCCCGTTTTTCTAGACACTGTGCCTGGTTCTGTGGCGTGTCATATGTCACTTTAGTAGGGGCCTTCTGTTTCGACTTTTGCGGAAGTGTTACTTCTGGTCTTCGTTCTACTTCAACTTTCTTAGAGGGCGCGTGTTCATGTAATGAATTAATGCTTGACGTATCAGTTGTTTCGCTACAGGTGTAATAGGTTTCGATCTTTTCTTCGATAGTTTGTATCAACTTCGTTCGAAGCTTTTCAAACTGATCTTTGTTTTTAAGTTTTATTTTATTGATCCGCTGATCACACTTTTTCAGTGCAACTTGTGCGACCTTGCTTTGAATCACTTGTTCTTCCGAAATTTGTATTGCTGTTCGAGTGGCCTTTTTCGCTTTTTCCATCTTTTTGTCAACGTTGACGATGTCCAATTGGACCTTATCCACGTCAGTGCGTATTTGCAGCTGACCTTGTGTTAGTACCTGGATTCTTTCCCTAGATTCTTTCGCGTCTTCATTTATCTGAGTGATCTGACTACCAATTCCGGCGATCCCTTCTTCCATCGGGATTTTAACCTGTTGAATCTGTGTCTTAATCTCTTGTCTCAGTTTTCAAAAAGGTTTCTGCTGTGTTTCTCACCTTGTGAAAACCAAACTGATTGTTACAAAGGAGAGTGAGTTTTTCGAAATAGCTGCTTATTTGTGTGCGTGTAGCAGTATTTCCAATATCTTTGAAAATATTGGTACAATTCAGACTACTCTGTAGCTATGGGGATGCTCTTTGTCCCTGGAATAACTTTTGATACCTTGAATGATTCAGAAATACTCCAAATTCTACACATTTATTAAAAAGAAAAGCTAATGGTGTAGAGACTGAGTGTAATGTCTTTTTAATTATGTAATTTGACAACCAATAGCAACTGGTACTTTTAGAATGTGAAAATTTGGAGATAGTTTTTATAATATCAGCAGATGTGTTAATATACCATTGAAATACATGTTCACCTGACAGTGGGGCTTTAATCAGGTCCATTGCTCATGAGCTTGTTGGTTTAATATTGTTTTCTATTTCTTAAATAGAGTTTTTAAAGTAGTGATTTCATTCCTCGGCGTCTAGCAGAGTTGCTTGTGTGCATTTTAGTGTGCTCTTGTTTTATTATTGGCCATGCTGCCTTGCATTTATTTGGGGCCCTTTCCATATAGTTTTCCACTGCCAGTTTTAGCCATGAGGAGCTTAGCTTTCCAGAATGTTTGGTATTTAAGATAAGTCCTATAAATGTTCTCCCTCTGTTCCGTCCTTTGGGTACAGGCATGCTTATGCACCTTGTATAGTATGAGCATGTTTTCTCTGATTTTCGAAAGTTCTTCAGAGAGCTCGTTCAGCCTTTTATTTTTAGGTGCATTTGGAGATTATTTTTTTTGCTGGAGAATAAGAATACCATAAATCTGTACATTTATTTAGAAAGTTATCAGAGCTCATTTCAGCTCCCCTCTTCGCCAATTGGCAATTACATATCAAGTCCCAGTTTGCACTACCTAGACTCTCAACAAACAGTCTTGTGTACTCTTCCTTTTGATGTCTTACCAGTACCACTTTAGGCTGCTCGATTTTAATTGGTTGCGTCTTATGAGGTGTGAGGAGCATAGGCTCATGATCTATCAGACCCGTCCTGCAAGCCTGAGTGTGAAGTCTTCCCTATGGAAATTCACTACAATAATGTGTATGTACACATTCTTATGTGTAGTACAATTACACACATCAAAAAAGGTTTTGCATCAACTCATTTCGGAGAGTTCAAAAACCTGTACACCAAGTTGGAATAGAATCAACATAAACATCATTTCTGCTCTTTTTATTGCTCATGAAGACCACACATTGCATATTGTACCACCATGCAGCGAGACCTTCAGAGGTGGAGGTCCAGATTGCTGTACACACCAGTGACTCTAATACCCAGTAGCATGTCCTCTTGCATTGATGCATGCCTGTGTTCATTGTTGCATACTATCCACAAGTTCATCAAGGCATTGTTGGTCCAGGTTGTCCCACTCCTCAATAGAACCCTCAGAGTGGTTGGTGGCTCACATCGCCCATAAACAGACCTTTTCAATCTGTCCCAGAGATTTTTGATTGGGTTCATGTCTGGAGAAAATGATGGCTACTCTAGTCGAGCGATGTCGTAATCCTGAAGGAAGTCATTCACAAGATGTACTAGATGGAGGCGGGAATTGTCGTCCATGAAGAAGAACGCCTCCCCAATATGCTGCCAATATGGTTGCACTATCGGTCGGAGGAAGGCATTCACGTACCGTACGTTATGGCATTTTTCATGATCACTAGCGGCGTACGTCGGCCCCACATAATGCCACTTCAAAACAGCAGGGAACCTTCAAGTTGCAGCACTAGTTGGACAGTGTTTCTAAGGCGTTCTGCCTGACTGGGTTGCCTACAAACACATCTCTGATTGCCTGGTTGGAGGGATATGTGACACTCATTGGTGAAGAGAACATGATGCCAATCCTGAGAGGTCCATTCGGCATGTTGTTGGTTCCATCTGTACTACGCTGCATGATGTCGTGGTTGCAAAGATGGACCTCGCCATGGACGTCGGGGGTGAAGTTGCGCATCATGCAACCTATTGTGCATGACGTCCTGTGGCTGCATGAAAAGCAGTATTCAACACGGTGGCGTTGCTGTCAGGGTTCCTCCGAGCCATAATCCGTAGGTAGCGGTCATCCACTGGAATAGTAGCCTTTGAGCGGCCTGAGCAAGGCATGTCATTAACAGTTCCTGTCTCTCTGTATCTCGTCCATGTCCGAACAACATCGCTTTGGTTCACTCTGAGACTGCTGGACACTCTCCTTGTTGAGAGCCCTTCCTGGCACGAAGTAACAATGCAGACGCGACCATCTAGGCATGGTTGAACTACAGACAACATGAGCTGTGTACCTCCTTCCTGATGGAATGACAGGAACTCATCAACTGTCAGACCCCCATCTGTCTAATAGGTGGTGCTCATGCACGGGTGTTTACATCTTTGGGCAGGTTTAGTGATATCTCCAAACAGTCAAAGGGACTGTGTCTGTAATAAAATATCCACAGTCAACAGGAATTCTGGGAACTGGGGTGATGCAAACCTTTTTTTGATGTGTGGATTTGTATAATATAGGTCCAATGATACTAGCTTATTCGGAAATGTTGTAACTAGCCCCTCTGTGCTTGCCATTTCTGCATTGAAATCATCACATATAGAAATTAATGGCTTATTATTAAAGATTTTTTAACTACTAGCTCCAATTTTTCAAAAAAGAACTTTATTTCTCACAGAAGCTTACATCTCAAATAGAGAAGAAATACGAGGGGAGTTCAATAAGTAATGCAACACATTTTTTTTCTGAAACATGGGTTGTTTTATTCAACATTGAAATACACGAGGTTATTCCCCAATCTTTTAGCTACACAACACTATTTTTCAACGTAATCTCCATTCAATGCTACGGCCTTACGCCACCTTGAAATGAGGGCCTGTATGCCTGCACGGTACCATTCCACTGGTCGATGTCGGAGCCAACGTCGTACTGCATCAATAACTTCTTCATCATCCGCGTAGTGCCTCCCACGGATTGCGTCCATCATTGGGCCAAACATATGGAAATCCGACGGTGCGACATCGGGGCTGTAGGGTGCATGAGGAAGAACAGTTCACTGAAGTTTTGTGAGCGCCTCTCGGGTGCGAAGACTTGTGTGAGGTCTTGCGTTGTCATGAAGAACGAGAATTCGTTCAGATTTTTGTGGCTACGAACACGCTGAAGTCGTTTCTCCAATTTCAGAAGAGTAGCACAATACACTTTAGAGTTGATCGTTTGACCATGGGGAAGGACATCGAACAGAATAACCCCTTCAGCGTCCCAGAAGACTGTAACCATGACTTTACCGGCTGAGGGTATGGCTTTAAACTTTTTCTTGGTAGGGGAGTGGGTGTGGCGCCACTCCATTGATTGCCGTTTTGTTTCAGGTTCGAAGTGATGAACCCATGTTTCATCGCCTGTTATAAACTTTGACAAGAAATTGTCACCCTCAGCCACATGACGAGCAAGCAATTCCGCACAGATGGTTCTCCTTTGCTCTTTATGGTGTTCGGTTAGACAACGAGGGACCCAGCGGGAACAAACCTTTGAATATCCCAACTGGTGAACAATTGTGACAGCACTACCAACAGAGATGTCAAGTGGAGCACTGAGTTGTTTGATGGTGATCCGTCGATCATCTCGAACGAGTGTGTTCGCACGCTCCGCCATTGCAGGAGTCACAGCTGTGCACGGCCGGCCCGCACGCGGGAGATCAGACAGTCTTGCTTGACCTTGCGGCGATGATGACACACGCTTTGCCCAACGACTCACCGTGCTTTTGTCCACTGCCAGATCACCGTAGACATTCTGCAAGCGCCTATGAATATCTGAGATGCCCTGGTTTTCCGCCAAAAGAAACTCGATCACTGCCCGTTGTTTGCAACGCACATCCATTACAGACGCCATTTTAACGGCTCCGTACAGCGCTGCCACCTGTCGGAAGTCAAAAACTATACGAGACGAAGCGGGAATGTTTGAAAATATTCCACAAGAAATTTCCGGTTTTTTCAACCAAAATTGGCCGTGAAAAAAAATGTGTTGCATTACTTATTGAACTGCCCTCGTACATAATAAATGACCAGACAAACATCAGCAACCAGGCTGTATTTAAGGAATAAAACATATTGTAGGGAAAGAACAACCCACTAGACACCACAAAATAATACCACAAACTAGACAATACCCCCACCCTGGATCGTACACCACTGTGCCATAATAAAGCAATAACTTACACACTCAGTAGTCGAGACATGATACCTTCACACACACACACACACACACACACACACACACACACACACACACACACACTAGTCGTAATATATAAACACTAACAGCGCGATAGCAGATACTCCCACCGTTACCAAAACAAACAAAAGAAGAACGCATCTCCTAATAACAAAACAAAACACACAAAATGGCGAGGCGACACTAGTACTTCTCAACACAGAAACGTGAATATTTAGTATAGTGACAGCGCTGGGTACTAAATACCGGAAATATACACGTGGATGGCCGGCCGCGGTGGTCTCGCGGTTCTAGGCGCGCAGTCCGGAACCGCGCGACTGCTACGGTCTCAGGTTCGAATCCTGCCTCGGGCATGGATGTGTGTGATGTCCTTAGGTTAGTTAGGTTTAAGTAGCTCTAAGTTCTAGGGGACTGATGACCACAGCTGTTAAGTCCCATAGTGCTCAGAGCCATTTGAACCATATACACGTGGATGAACAACAAGAATAAAGTAAACAATAAAAAAACCGTTAGTAACCATAAGAATTGAAACTGGTTTAGTATTAAGTAAAGCATACGAACTGTTCATTATCCTTGCAAACAAAATTGTAAAGAAAAAAACCATATTGTCCCAGTGGCAACTGAAGATGGTTTAGAATAAAGCGAACTGCGTCTGTCTTAAAAAGACTTCACTGCAGTTGCAAAAAACAGCAATTAATCTATAGAACTTGCGTATCTGCACCTGCGGAAAAATGAAGTTCAAATGGTTCAAATGGCTCTGAGCGCTATGGGACTTAACTTCTGAGGTCAGCAGTCCCCTAGAACTTAGAACTTCTTAAACCTAACTAACCTAAGGACATCACACACATCCATGCCCGAGGCAGGATTCGAACCTGCGACCGTAGCAGTCACGCGGTTCCGGACTGCGCGCCTAGAACCGCTAGACAACCGCGGCCGGCGGAAAAATGAGGCCGAGAAAGAAAGAGGACAACATGTATACGAAATGAAAGTGTACATGTGCCGATTTCCCAAATGCGAGAAAATGAGAAATCGCTGGCTAGCAGTAGTACTCAGAAAGGATTTTGTGCATGCACATCATGTGAGTAAATGACGATAAATTTGTAGTGTGTTATCTGTTTCCATCGCATCACATATGTCAGCTGTTTTTAAAAACAGTTATGTCATATCTTTATATCTTCTTAATTTAACTCCATAGCCTAAAAGATTAATACCATGCTGGCTGTAGAATGTTAGGCTTTAAAGCATTGTCAAAGGATAGTGCTATTACAACACGACGTGGCATGGACTCGACTAATATCTGAGGTAGTGCTGGAGGGAATTGACATCATGAACCCTGCGTGACGATCTCTCCTGAACAGCACATTGCAAGGCATCCCATTTGGAAATTTATGGTATGGTCTTATGGGACCAAACTGCTGAGGTCGTCGGTCCCTAAACCTACACACTCCTTAATCCAACTTAAACTAATTTACGTTGTGGACAACACACACACCCATGCCCGAGGAAGGACTCGAACCTCCGACGGCGGGAGCCGCACTGACCATGGCAAAGCGCCCAAGACGGCGCTGCTACTCCAAGTGGCAAAGCATCGCAGATATTCTCAATAAATGTTCGTGTCTGGGGAATTTTGTGGCCAGTAGAAGTGTTTAAACTCAGAAGAGTGTTCCTGGAGCCACTCTGTAGCAATTCTGGACGCGTGATTTGTCGCATTGTCCTGCTGGAATAGCCCAAGTCCCTCGTAATGCATAGTGGATATGAATGAATGCAGGTGGTCAGATTTGTCACTTGTCAGAATCGATACGATTCACTTATCAGGGGTCCCATATCACTCCAGCTGCACAAGCCCACCATTACAGAGCCTCCACCAGCTTGAATAGTCCCCTGCTGACATGCATTGTCCATGGATACCTGAGGTTGTCTCCATACCCAAACATGTCTGTCCGCTCAATACAATTTGAAGGGAGACTCGTCCGACCAGGCAACATGTTTCCAGTCATCAACAGTCCAGTGTCGCTGTTGACGGGCCCTGGCAAGGCGTAAAGCTTTATGTCATGCAGTCACCAAGGATACACGAGTGGCTCTGAAAGCCATTATAAATGATGTTTCATTGAGTGGTTCACATGTCGACACTTGTTGATGTCTCAGCATTGAAATCTGCAGCAATTTGTGGAAGGGTTGCACTTTGGTCACATTGAACGATTATCTTCAGTCGTCGTTGGTCCCTTTCTTGCAGGATCTTTTTCCTGCCGCAGCGATGTTGGAGATTTGATGATTTAGCGGATTCACGATATTCACAGTACACTCGTGAAATGGTCGCACGGGAAAATCCACACTTCATCGCTACCTCAGAGATGCTGTGTCCCATTGCTTGTGTGCCGACTATATTACCAGGTTCAAACTCACTTAAATCTTTGGTAACCTCCCGTTGTAACACCAGTAACATATCTAACAATTGCGCCAGACACCTGTTGTCTTATATAGGCGTTGCCGATCGCAGCGCCGTATTCTGCCTGGTTTCATTACCTCTGTATTTGAATACGCATGCCTATACCAGTTTCTTTGGTGCTGTAGTGTATAAATTTCCTATGAAAGTAAACCGAGCGAGGTGGCGCAGTGGTTAGCACCCTGGACTCGCATTCGGGAGGACGACGGTTCAATCCCGTCTCCGGCCATCCTGATTTAGGTTTTCCGTGATTTCGCTAAATCGCTTCAGGCAAATGCCGGGATGGTTCCTTTGAAAGGGCACGGCCGATTTCCTTCTCCATCCTTCCCTCACCCGAGCTTGCGCTCCGTCTCTAATGACCTCGTTGTCGACGGGACGTTAAACACTAATCTCCTCCTCTCCTCCTATGATAGTAAATTGTATTCACGATTCCAAAAGTATTCTGAACTCTGTTGAAAACTGCGCATCTCCAGATTTTGAAGATATGGAGAACTTATGTGAGATAATACTTGCTACTTTATATATGCTTTCTGAAGACTCTGATGATAAAGGCTTTTATTAAAGTTTGTAAAGCTTTAAATACATCTCAGGCACAGACTAACATACAAACAAGACAACTTGCAGGTTTTCTCTCATATGGAAATTATTTATCCAGCTGCTTACAGGTTCATGATGGAATCTCGAAACCCGCTACATAATGTGCCATCCAAGCACAGTTCCTTTTGATCTACCTTTTCCTGTAATGCTGCGACAGGACTGCTTACTTTGTATGGTTTGTGAGTTCCTTCAATGTAGCTACCATTGACTTTCTTCATGATTACTTCTACATCCACTCTAAAAATTTTTGTTACCTGTAAATATTTGCTGTTCCACATTTCCTTTGAGCTGGGACGTGTTGCTACCTTGAAGAGTTCTTGTAATTGCCATAAAATACATTTTACTTTCTCAGTTCAATTTTTCCTATCGGTACTTTTACTTATGTTTTGATATTTTTTGGTATTCTGTGGATAGATGTAATCAAATTTGGTTTTAATGCTCTGTAGAAATCCTTGAAAATGACCAGTTACAGCCAATTACTGTAATCCAGGGCGCCATTCTACTGTAGATAGTATTGTCTGAAAATCACGTAACATTTCCTTACATACGACCTCTTTTTACATACATAGTTACAATGCAAGGAAACAGCTGGTTGACTATAAACTAATCTTGTATAAAGTTCCACAAGTAACCGGCGTTCACTGGATTGACTGCAGCTCTTAGAAACATTGCCGTGATGAGAACAAATTGGAGGAGGAAAGGATGGATTTCATGACTATGTTTTTCTGTTGCTGGGTTAAATATAATTTTCTGTTTGTTTTATGCTATTGTCTTTATTTATTCATTGATGCATCACGTCCCATAAATCCAATGCTGCTGAAGAAGTCAAGATATGTATTAACAGCCAGAAGGCATAACATGTGAGGTATTCAAATAATAAATTATGTCAGGAGAAAAGCAGAAAAAAAGTTTATGCATTCCTTTGTAATATCCAGTTGCCATTTTCATCTACTACTTTATGCTAAGCATTTATGTTGGATTGTTCATTTTAGAGATTATCTGTCAACACCCTGGAATTAAAAAAACTGGTTAATATGAAGAATAGCGGTAACTGAAAGTACAAGGATTCTCATAAAATACTCAAGTGAGTAGTGACGTAGTCTTTTGTTTCTTCTGAATATCTTGAGATTTCTGATTTTCTGCCTGATGTCTTTAATTGACAAGCTAGATTTCTTAGTGAAAGTATTCTGGCTATTTTTATATGTTTACACTTCATTTATCTCTGGAATGTTTTAAAGGATAAGTGGATTCATAGAATTATAAGAAAATCATTTTGGAGAGAGATTTATCTTATTCTGTCTGCCCCCTAGTAAACTTTCTCCTCATATAGTAAATTCTCTTTGAATGGTGAAGCTGAGTAACCACTTATGATTCTAATATCTGAACTTTGTCTCTCCTTTAATTAAACATCACCAATGAAGATAGTTTATCTCTGCCCTATGACCATTATAGGCAGATAAACCGTTTACCATTGAGTTCAAATCCGTTTCATGAAAAATAGCAGGAATTAGTGCAACAATGCTTAATTTACTCTATGCCCTTTTTAGTTGGGACTGTAATTATGGGGAAAAAACCGAAGTTGGACAGCAGTTACCTCAACCAGTACTTTTAGTACAGTCAGTATTATACAAAATGAAATAAATATTGAAATAGCCACAAACAATGACGTCCTAACTATTTCTACTAAATATTAGCACTCTAATTACTCGGTAAAGTTTAAAAAATTTCTGTGAGAGCTAAAATAACTTAACTGTGATACTCACTTATAACTATGGCCTGCAGTTATGTTCTAATTTTCATAAATACAGCCAATTCCCCTTTCCTTATATTATGCATGCAGTAATTTGATAATGACTATCATTGTTTTGGTGCAGTTGTTCAATATCTGTGACTTCCAAACGATGTTTTGTTGCACACAAGGCAGCTGTACAACTACTTTCTGGTTCATCATTTATGTGTAGTTGTATGAGGAGCCCGTATTTCTTATGTCTCATGCTTGTTATGTTTTAATGAAAAGTCAAACTTATTTCGATAAGGTATTCCACATAGTTAACCGTGAACACAGTCTACTTTCAGGAAGTTTACATTGCAATTCGTGTGCAACTTTCTTCAGCTGATACAAAGTTTGAACATAGGTTTACCTCAGTGAAGTTTGAATAGTAATCTGTGCACAGCTTCCTTCCACTGACACAAGGAAATAGCTTTGTTTCAATAGTGAGACAAGCATCTCAGTATCTTCTATGGTACTGCTGTGGGTGCTGTTTATTAGACTGTCTTTTGTAATATTTTACTGATAGATATTTTCATACAACTTTTCTGTGCTGAAAAATAAGTTTTCATTTACTTTGTGGCTCGAAAATATTTACTATTCTTTTTATCATTCTTGATAGATATTTTAATCTTTATTCCAATGTGATACATGCTAATGTTATTGAACTATACAACTATCTATAGGACAATTATGGTGATTTATACAAATATAGCTATTTCTGAAATAATTTTGAACTTAAATAACCTACTGAAACTAGTATTCATGGATTCTGTGTTTCACATATTAAGCAGTGTAGAAAGAAAAACAGGAAATAAGTGTCTTTTGATTAAATGGATAGCACATCTGCAGAATTTTCACTGAAGAATATAAAAGTCACATAAATGTTTTGCATTTAAAGCCCTACAGAACTGGAAAATCAGGGAAATGAAAGATGTTGGTCATATTTTCTGATTTAATGAACAGTGTCTCAGGAAATACTCTATTTTGTCAAATATTGTGACTCTGATGTGTATTCAGCACGTTTTGAAGTATAAGTGGAGATGAAAATGTACTAAAATAATTTGGAAAATAAATTCTTATATTCTTTAGGAGTCCTGTTTTTATATGCAAGAAAAGGTAAACTCCAAGGCGAGGGAGAAATAAAGAAATTAAAATTATAGTTTGTATTCAGGCCTATAGATACATATTTGCAGTACATTGACAAGACTATTTTGAATGCTCATAAATCATCGAGCAGTTTCGTACCATTGTTTTATGTAATGGCATGAATTTCTTTAGTTAAACCACAAGGCTATCTAGGAGAAGAAAGCATTGAAAAACCGCAGCATTTTTAGAGGACCATACACTCTAGCTGCAGTGTTCATCACAGTGCAGTTCTGGTAAGTCTGTGACGTCACGGGGATATATGCAGCCCCGTGGTGCATGTGGTACTGGGCCACACCACACCTCATCGTCTCTGGCAAGAGATGGGGAGGGAGGCCACTATGAAAACACTGGTGATGACAAGGATGGTACGCTGTGTGCTGCCACTGCTGATGGGGGTGACGTCCTGAAAGCACGATGGGAGAAGGTGCAGCTCTGAGAGCCCAGCTAAAGAAGCAGACCATCATAAACAGAAACTGGCTGGTGTATGCTGAGGTGTGAAACGAGAGTAGCCCAGCACCATAATTTCTCCCGAGGGGCTGAGGGTGAGGGTGGACGCCACCACACAGATGGACCCTCCCTGGACACTGCAGAGATGCTGGAGCCATGGAGGGG
This sequence comes from Schistocerca piceifrons, assembly GCF_021461385.2. Taxonomy (NCBI): domain Eukaryota; kingdom Metazoa; phylum Arthropoda; class Insecta; order Orthoptera; family Acrididae; genus Schistocerca; species Schistocerca piceifrons. The sequence goes on along the minus strand of NW_025728455.1, from coordinate 1,991,948 downwards.
ATTCCATAAGAAGATGGAGAAAATACACCAGCTTCAGCAGCAACATTCGACCGTGACTTCTTCTCGACGTTACTTCCTGGCCTTGTTCTTTTGTACGATGAGCAGCTTGACTGCTTTACTTACATCCTCCAAACTTTTTTTTTTTTTCGCTGTGACATCTCGTTTCGTTTCTTCTGATCTCAAGATCACTTGTAGTAGTTGCTGATTGCTGGTTCCGATTTTTTAACATCGGAAATCCGGTAATCTGATGCAGCTCAGGGGAGGTGTAGTGCCTTGTTTTGAAGTGTCTACAGTTTTCTCAGTGACATATGAATACCTTGGGTAAGATGCAGTTGGGTTCGCTGTTGATAAAAACTTCTTCTGCCGTCCAATCTATGCGCTTTCACGACTCTGTTCATCTTGGCAACATCCCAAAGTCCATTACTCGTCACCTGTCTTTGAATATGGTTCTCACAGTAATTTTTCGAGGGTACTCATCCTTCAAACTGATGTAGAACTCTGGTCTAATCTGGAACAGAGAGGCATTCGTTTTATTCAGTGAATTCAGAAAGGACAATGGCATCAGAACTGGGCCCATTTCTTCTGTCATCTGAGGGGATACTCTCTGAGAGAAGGTCAAGATTATGGTTTATTGGTGTGATGTGAAGTCATACGTTATCCACCATTTAAGGAGTTTTTGGCGATTGCGTTTTTTCCACGTCTTCCCACTGTACAGCAGAGTTTCCATGCGGTGAACATGCACACCCACTCTATGAGGAGAGCTCCCTTGTGCTGCTACCCATGTGTGTTAATTGTTATGACCATCACTCTCCATGGTCACTGGATTTCCTTGTTTATAAGAAGGTAAAGAAAATCCAGCAGTGTAAGTCCCTTGCCCATTTGTCCTACAGCAAATCTTGTCACCCTGCATCTACAACATCTAAGTTCACCTTTCCCTCACCACCTCTCCTCTCCCTATTCCCTGTGGTTCCCACACCCTTCGCTCCAGTTGCCATTTCCCCTAAATGTTTGGAGAAGTGTCCCCCTTCTTTGGCACCTACTGGTGATGGGGTCTGCTCCTGGGACTTGTTCTACCAGTGTCTCCTAGACTAGAGACCTGCTGCCACAAGTCAGCTGAAGGACCCACATTCTGTGTGCCCCAAGTTTGCCTGCTCACTCTCAGTTCCAGATCTTGTTGATGCCTGCTCTCTCTCCAGGCCCTACCCTCTTTGGACTATGAAAGAGGTGGTGGAGGAGGAGGAGGAGGAGGGTCAGAGGAGAAGGTGAAGCAATTTAAGTCCCAGAACAAGGCCCCTCCTCTGCCCTCACAGCAGCTGACTCTCCCTTCGCAATCTGACCTCTTGTTTATTGATGTCACCCTGCCCTTGTTAGTGATGTATGTTGACCCAGTGGCGTGACTGGCTCTGGCCTGTTTGCCTCACATTTGTATTCCTGTTCTGTGCTTATTAAATGGGACTTTAGTAGCTACTGCTCTCACCTTCCTGTCTTCCAGTCCCTTAATTTCTTTTATTTTGCAACTTGTTTTGTACTCCAGGAATCTCATTTTACTGGTGGTCATTCTCTAACCCTTCAGGGTTCCATTTCGTCTGTCAAAACCCAGTTGGCCCTTTGACGGCTTCTGGTGGCGTTTGCATGTTGGTCCATATGGACATTGTTAACACATGCCTCTCCTTAAGGAGACCCAAAACGATCCATGTCCTCCATGTTAATTTTAGCAAATAGAAGGAACATTTTTTCTAAAATCATTAAACATATTGCATGTTCAGCGAATATTTCTCTACAAAGTTATAGTGCCATGTTAAGAACTATTTATTGGTTTTTGTTTTTCAATTTTTTTAAACATATGCTTATTTTTTTCTCTAAAATTTTGCACTTTTTCTTCTATAACTCTTTAATTATACAATATTTTTTTTTTACAATTTCTTATAAAAATGACGGAAAAGAAGTAAACAATATTGTGTATAAATTTCATTGATATACTGTTACCACCTTTTGAGAAAATGTTCCTCGAAGATGAAAATTTTGAAGTTGCCGGAAACGGCTTCTAAAGTTTTTAATACATACCTGCCCCATATCATGGATTATCAGCATCCTCTTCTTTTTCCAGTGTTAATTTCCTTTTCACTGGTCTTTTCTTCCCTTTTGCCACATGTTGTAGGCTTTTGTCTCTTCTTCCTGCACCTTTTAGTCTTTCTTCATCAATTAGATGCATTGTGGAAATAGTGTTGTGTCCTGGTTGGAAACCTACATGTTTCAGTACATCACATTTGATAATGTTTCCTTCATTGTAGGTTGCCACTGCATGATACACTCCAAAATGCAATGTATTTATCTGTACAAATACTCTTTTTGGGAATCCTAATCCAAATTAAATTATTTAAACTTTCATTTGGATTTTGTGTTTTCCTATGTAAACACTTTCTCAATAAACTTGGCTGTGATAAATCTATGAATATTAATTACATCAATTACAGCATTTGGTAGACTGTTCTTATGGGCATATTCCTTTTATGATTGGTACTTACACCATGAGTCACTCCCTGTTGGGCACAGCGCATGTTGTGGGTACTCATTTCTTGATGCAGTATGAAAAAATAATGCCCATACTGCTGTCCTCATATGCTCAATGCTTCTTGTATTTTGCCTAATTGCACATCCATAATATCTCTGTAATCTATCAATTGCGTCATCTGTGAATCTTCCTCTTCCTCCAAGGGTCTTACCATCACTAAGCTACTCGGATCCCAATGTCTGCTTTAGTTTGCGCAAGTGAGCCACCACGCACTTCTGCACATGTCCACTGCAATCCTGTTTTTTAATGTGAATTTCATTGCCATAAGGCTTGAGTTCCTCTACGGCTTTATATTCATTAGAATCACAATCTCCTAGGTAGTTAGTGTATCATACATTATACCACTCCTATGATCTGGAAAAAATTGCTTTCATTCCCTCTACTTCCAGCACTCCACTCGGGCCGTGAAAATTTGCTTCACAACTTTCACTGTGTTCGTCCTTGGTATTGCCCTTACATCTACAATGTTTTGAGAGAATAGCAATATCAATTACTTTGCAACTGTCTCCACTGGTAGTTGTCACAACTTCATTTAGAGATTTATTACCTTTACGTTACCATGATCCATCTAAAGCAACAGCTAAATCTCTACAATTCCCATTATCTGTCACCGCTTCTTCAACTGCTTTCTTCATTGTTGCTTCAGCAATATCTTCAGCAGAAGATCCCACCAATTCAGTATAAAATCCAAACTTGGTTGGTGGTTTTGGCAAGTTCATAATTCCACATAACACTGTCCCTGCAGCACTGCCCTTGACAATGCAACACAAGCCATACACTAGCCTAACATTTATGTCATACACCTTCTTTCCACTATTACCACTACGAGGAATACTGTTAGAAAACGAAACTTCTGCAACACATTTGTTACACTTCAATAACATTTTACGAGCCAAACCAACGTGTGAAGCTATTTTCAATTCCAGTCCTCTTTCTTTGCAAACTCAGCATAGTACGTTATGTTTCAAAATGTTAGAGAGCAAGGATATGTTAATTATTTCATTCTCATCATTACTGTCACTTTCATAGTTTTCAAATTTTTCTTTGCTGTCACAATGTTTCTTGCTGGAAGAAGTTCTATCACATTCATTTGGAGCAGTCGGTGTAGCAGTCTCAGCATCATCTCCCTTCGAAACAACAAAATACACTCCTGGAAATGGAAAACAGAACACATTGACACCGGTGTGTCAGACCCACCATACTTGCTCCGGACACTGCGAGAGGGCTGTACAAGCAATGATCACACGCACGGCACAGCGGACACACCAGGAACTGCGGTGTTGGCCGTCGAATGGCGCTAGCTGCGCAGCATTTCTGCACCGCCGCCGTTAGTGTCAGCCAGTTTGCCGTGGCATACGGAGCTCCATCGCAGTCTTTAACACGGACTTTGAGCGGTGGCGTATAGTGGGCATGCGGGAGGCCGGGTGGACGTACCGCCGAACTGCTCAACACGTGGGGCGTGAGGTCTCCACAGTACATCGATGTTGTCGCCAGTGGTCGGCGGAAGGTGCACGTGCCCGTCGACCTGGGACCGGACCGCAGCGACGCACGGATGCACGCCAAGACCGTAGGATCCTACGCAGTGCCGTAGGCGACCGCACCGCCACTTCCCAGCAAATTAGGGACACTGTTGCTCCTGGGGTATCGGCGAGGACCATTCGCAACCGTGTCCATGAAGCTGGGCTACGGTCCCGCACACCGTTAGGCCGTCTTCCGCTCACGCCCCAACATCGTGCAGCCCGCCTCCAGTGGTGTCGCGACAGGCGTGAATGGAGGGACGAATGGAGACGCGTCGTCTTCAGCGATGAGAGTCGCTTCTGCCTTGGTGCCAATGATGGTCGTATGCGTGTTTGGCGCCGTGCAGGTGAGCGCCACAATCAGGACTGCATACGACCGAGGCACACAGGGCCAACACCCGGCATCATGGTGTGGGGAGCGATCTCCTACACTGGCCGTACAACACTGGTGATCGTCGAGGGGACACTGAATAGTGCACGGCACATCCAAACCGTCATCGAACCCATCGTTCTACCATTCCTAGACCGGCAAGGGAACTTGCTGTTCCAACAGGACAATGCACGTCCGCATGTATCCCGTGCCACCCAACGTGCTCTAGAAGGTGTAAGTCAACTACCCTGGCCAGCAAGATCTCCGGATCTGTCCCCCATTGAGCATGTTTGGGACTGAATGAAGCGTCGTCTCACGCGGTCTGCACGTCCAGCACGAACGCTGGTCCAACTGAGGCGCCAGGTGGAAATGGCATGGCAAGCCGTTCCACAGGACTACTTCCAGCATCTCTACGATCGTCTCCATGGGAGAATAGCAGCCTGCATTGCTGCGAAAGGTGGATATACACTGTACTAGTGCCGACATTGTGCATGCTCTGTTGCCTGTGTCTATGTGCCTGTGGTTCTGTCAGTGTGATCATGTGATGTATCTGACGCCAGGAATGTGTCAATAAAGTTTCCCCTTCCTGGGACAATGAATTCACGGTGTTCTTATTTCAATTTCCAGGAGTTTATTTCTTCTTCCGTTCATTGTGCCTTTTCTTAAACACTCGATTGCTGAAACGGCGCATATTGATAACCACAAACCAAATACGCAAAACAGGTACGAGCAAAATTCGTCAAATGCACAAAATTGAACAACATGAAAAATGCACAACCAAAGCAAACTCCACAAGCCAACACACACGGTCTAGCGTTTATGTTTACCAATATGAACTGTCACTTGTCACAGAGATAAAGCCATAGAACGTTGGAAAGCAAAACACTGTCTAATTCCGCAGAGACGCCCTGCTTGCAGCCAGCGAGCGGCGCCGTCAGAGGAGACACACCAAGTCGCTACAACTGTTTACGCGGAGCGTCAACTTTGCAGCGATAAAAAACACTTAGAATTCACTTAGAAGGGTGAAACTTGATTTGTTTTATCCAGAAGCCTCCAAATAATTTTATAATGAAACAAACCAAAAAACGTTAATTTTGTCATTTTCATTGTACCGACTCCCCTTAATACTACATTGGAAGCAGTTGTCATCCACGTCCACTTGGACTCTACAGTTACAGTTTGCAATCTCTACCACCCTTCTGTCAGGTCATCTATTCCCCTTCCCATAATTGCCCTCGTTCAGCAACTCCACCCACCCTTCTTGCTCCACAGCGATTTCAATGCCCATCTCACCCCCTTTGGGGTGGTGCTGTTTCATGTACCGCTAAGAACCATTCCATTCTCCCTTCTTTATATTGGTCGCCACACGGTGACCTCTGCAATAGCGACCACATCCCGTCGATTCTCTCATTCCCTTCCCAACTCTGATGGCGAGGTTACCGTGCTGGGTTTTCCGTCATGCTGACCGGCTGTTGTGTATCTTCTAGGGCGTGTTTACCACCTCTTTCCAAGGTTGTATTTATGAAATTTTTCGTGACATGTCCCAGTCGATTAACTAATGATACCTTTGTCGCATTTGTCACGTATCCGTGATAATGGGACTAATAAAAACTCGAAGGAGCAAATTAAAATTGAATTCTGCCCACAAAAGAGACGCCCTGGGAATGCGGATTTCAGCGATTAAGGCAGGTAGCTGCTACGCTGCATGCTTATATGTCCGTGTTTGGCACCGTCTCTCTCCCAGTAGATAATCTCTTTTCCTTCCAATTAATATCCTTCACAAAGAGTGAATTTCTATAGGAAAGACGAAAATTTGAACAGCAAAGTGTAAAATAATTCATTCAAATTCTGTAAGACTGTATCAGAGGATAAACAGGTTCATTAAAGAGTACGCACATAAATGTAATTTAATTGTAAAGTACCGATACAACAAAAATTTCGTGTTTGAAAATCTTTTTTATCATAATTTTGCTACACGCTGTTCACAATGGAGTCAAATGAAATGGCTAGTGCTGAAAATTCATAACAAAATGCAATACGTCAAGATGGTGGAAGTCCCAGCCTGGCAACAGTTGAAAGGAATGCACCAACTCATGAACTGGCCAATGGCTACCGAAACAACCATGATGACACCGGTAGTATAACTAATCATGATGTCACTTTTATGAGGCTCGATGAGACAGTTTCTCAGTTCTCACCGGAAAACATTTTTTCAAATAGTGAAACTGATGCGCGCGGAGCGAAAATTCCTTTGATTATTTTCTCGCGACGTCGTGAACGCGAGAAAGCAATGCAGATACTAGTGAGGCACACAATGTGACACATCTCGTGCAACTAATAACACAACAGGTTACTCAGCAGTTCGCAAGACACCAGAAATATACAGGGTGGCGCACGAAATGTGTTACCATTTTGTTTTTGAATATAAATTTTATTGTCAATACAATCTGAAAGGAACTTATACTACAATGAAGAGCCGTCCATGGAGATTTGTTCTAACCCAGCACATGCTCAATATGTTCACCATTTCGTTTCCTAACTCCTTTCAAACGAACGCTGAAGTTAGTGATTACCCTACAGCACATGTCTTCCGTAATTTCACTGCAAGCTTTAAGAATAAGTCTTCTGAGCTCCATTAAATCACGTGGACGTTTCGGGAAATTTTTTTCTTTAGGTACCCCCAAAGAAAATGGTCACATGGATTGAGGTCTGGACTATTGGGGGGCCAATTTTGTCCCTCATTGAAGCGACCTGGAAACCTGGGTGAAATGATCCACATGTCGAAATGCTCGCGTAAAAACTCCAACGCAGTGTTTGTAGTATGTGGCCTTGCTCCATCTTACATGAACCACTGCATGTTGAATGGCAAGGCATTAGCAAGAACCTGTGGAATGAAGCTATTGCGAAGCGTGCTCAAATAACGCTCGCTGTTCACAGTTTCTTCAAAGAAAAAGGGTCCATTAAGTCTGTGACTGGAAATTGCTGCCCACACTGTAATCCTCGGTGCATAAAGTTGTCGTTCATGAAGCACTTTTGGGTCTTCAGTGGCCCAAAAGCGTACATTTTGTTTGTTAACCACACTGTCAAAATAAAAATGCGCCTCGTCTGAGAACCAAACGTTGTTGAGAGTTTCTTCCCTATCCTCCGCCCACTGAGCAAACAGTAGCCTCTGCTGCTTGTGTTCTTCAGTTAGCTTCTGTGCACAGGTCATCTTGTATGGGTACATATGGAGGTCACTTTTAAGAATGCGTTGAATGGAGCGTCTGGTTATTCCCAGTTGCACTGCTGCCTTTCTACACGATTTCCCGGGACTTCTCTGCACAGCAACTCGTACTGCTTCAATATTCTCCTGCGCATCCAATACTGTTCCTTCCTGTACAAATTTATCGTACAACCTGTGGATGGTCTTCTTGCAAGCGACCCATCGTGTGTTAAACTGTTGTCGAAAACGCCTGTGGAACACAACAAGGTTTTTCGTTTCATGAAAAAGTAACACAACTGCCGATGGTTGCTGTGTCGTCAGTCTTCCATTGTCAGCCATTGCTGCTTACTAGTCTCCTAGTGGCAGTATCGCGAATTACACGTCATTTCGTAACTCGTTTCTTTTTCCAAGCTCTGCTGGTACTGCCATAGAGATTCCAGCGGGATATCTAATGTGCGTCGTAAATTGTGAAAGAAACAATTGGGAACACATTTCGTGCGCCACCCCGTAGGACAACAGTTTGCACAGCAAAATCAGGCATTTAATGATTTCAGGAATAGTATTAATCAACAGTTCAGAGAGGTGAGCAAACCTATATGCTCTGAACTATTTGACGAATTATCCGGGAAGTTCACAGAGCTCAATAAACACCCCTTTTGGGGCCGTGCTGTTTGATCTAGTTGAACTCTCTTCATATAGCACTTTCCTAGGGCTTACGACCTGTGCCATCTTAATGATGGTTCCCCTACCCATTTTAGTGCCTCTTATGGCACTTACTCCACCATCGATCTTTCGCTAACCGGCCATTTCCTTCTCCCTTCATTATATTGGTCACCACATGGTGACCTCTGCAATAGCGACCACATGTCGTTGTTCTCCCATTCCCTTCCCACCTCTGATGGCCAGGTTACCGTGTAGGGTTTTCCATCATGCTGACTGGCTGCTGTATACCCGCTAGGACGTTTTTACCTCCTCTTCCTAAGGTTGTATTTATGACGTTTTTCGTGACATGTCCACTTCGATTACTTGCACCGACGGCATTGCCATTCTCCTCTCAACAGGCCCATAAGCATACCCACCCGTGATCGCTGTCGAGTCTTGCAACGTCTTAAGTAGCACTTGTACTTCGCTTCTCTTATTACTTTTAAACGTCTTCGTGCCGAAACCTGTTACTTAATCAGACACAACAGTTGCAGAGAGCTGGTGCTGTATACTTCTCCAACGCGCCACAGCTGTCTGGCAAGTGTTCGAAACAGCTCACTGTCATGATGGAACTAATCTGTCACAGACACATATGAATGGAGATGACAGCACTGCAGCAGAAAAATTGTGAAGTGTATTGATTTTCATGTGAATCACGGATATTTACCGTCTATAAACCGTGAATTACTCAACAATTCACTTCAAATGTTTCCTTTCCCAGAGTAATTTATCTGAAAGAAAGCACTATACGAAACATTGCACACGTCTAAGTAAATGGGCAAATCATTAGTCAGCCTGATCATTAGTGTTTCTGAAAGACATAGGACTAACTATGAGAAGTATTAACGACATTCACACTAAGAATATTTTTGTACAGATGAATGTATAAATAGACCATGGCTTAAAATAATTAAAGGTAAAGCAAAGGTACCAAGAGATAATAAGCATATCCCCTGTAACGGCATATGCAGCTTCTTCTTTCTCCTTGTGACCTCATCTTCGTCCTACAATAGTGTAATAGTTACTGAACCTTGAACAGACAAGAGGGTAATCCTTTTAGTCTTCTCTGGAAGGCTAAAACACAAATACCAACTAAATCAACTGATGCTGCAGCATACATTTTTAGAAGTAAAGAAAATCCAGATAGAACTTTCTTTTGTTCTATACACTTTAACTTTGTTATAAAACAAATTAAAAATGGGACAAAGACCACCTTCAACAGCAAATATCTTCATTGTCACTATTTATAATTGAAGAAAGTCGGCATTGATTCTGAATGAAAGCAACAGAGAAATGACCCGAATGTCACAAGCCAAAGGAACTTAAGGCTCATTTGGGATTTCTTATATTGGCTGGTGTGTACAAATCTGCTGGAGGATCTCTTGAAGAGCTATGGAACAACATGAATGGTCGACCAGTTTTTCGTGCAACGATGCCACTTCAGTGTTTCCTTACTATCAGCAGATTTCTCAGATTTGACAACAAAGAAGATTGACCAGCTACGCGACGCCATGATAAACTGGCTGCTATCAGGACTGTCTTTGAAATGTTTGTAGAACAATTTCCTAAAATGTTCGTTCTTTACGAAAACTTCACAGTCGAAGAGCAATTGGTTCCATTCTGAGGAAGGTGTCCGTTCCATCAGCACATGCCTTCAAAACCGAGAGGAGAAAAATGGATTAAAATATGGTTGTTATCTGATGTGAAACCAACACGTGTTTTTGCAGCAGAAGCATATACAGAAAAGCCGGAAAATGGTCCACGAGCAATAAATCAAGTCAGAAGTGTTGTATTGAGGCTTGTGGAAAATATTGAGAAGACTATGCGAAACATTACCACCTATAATTTCTTTACGGGTTACATTCTGGCCAAAGAACTTCTAACGACAAATCTAACGTTAGTTGGAAGTCTCAGAAAAAACTAAGCTGTAATTCCAAAGAAAGTGCCGGCAAACAATAGCAGACCAGTGTTTTCAACCAGCTTTGGATTTCAGAGGGACGTAGGGCTCGTTTCGTATGTGCCAAAAAAAGAATAAAACCGTAGTATTATTCTGTATGATGCACCATGACAGTAGCTTGTCTCCTGAAGAGCATAAGAAGCCTGAAGTAATATTACATTACAACAAAACCAAAGGAGGAGTTGCAACAGATAAACTTGCCAGCACTTATTCCTGTAGAAGGCGTACTAAGAGATGGCCTGTTTGTTTGTTCGTTCTATAATATGCTAGGAATTGCTGCAATAAATTCTTATGTGATGTATGTGCACATTAATCCTGGCTACAATCAAACCAAGTTGTACACAAGTTGGCTATTTCTAAGAGAACTTGAATATGGGCTAACAAAACCAATGTAAGAGGACAGAATGACTAAAAATATTCCTAACAGAATCAAAGTAAGTTAAGAAAATATTGCTGCAATTAGTTCAGGAACAAAAAAAAAAAAAACAAAAAAAAGAACAAGAACCGGAAGCAGGGCCGGTGCAAAAAGTGTGACAGTTGTCATTCTTCTGCCAAGAGCATGCTAATATTTACTGCAGTAATTGTGTACGCGAACACCATACCTTTGGAAAGTGAGTTAAATATAGTTCCTCAAAAACAAACAATGTAATTAAATTTTAAAATAAATTTTGTGTACAGTTAAAGCTAAAATTTTAGCTAAAACGTGCGCTTATATGCAAGAACACTGATACAAACACGATTTTGAAGTACCATATATGAACAGTACTTTCTCAACCTACAATTTTATAAAACCTTTTTTGTATTAAATATGTTCAATTAATGGTAAAAACTTCAAACTTCTATTTTTCTAAATAAATAACTAAACACAAAATATATTTCAAAACATCACAGTATAAAATACTGTAAAATTGCAGGTATAACTGATAAATTCTCAACATACTGATCATTTAAATGAAAGTTATGATTATTCAAGAGGGCATCCGGTAATTGCCAACTTGCACTCCAAGCCCTTCCAAAATTACCGATACCCTTCACGTGCCCTACCACTTACTTTCTTTTTTTTTTCTTTATTGTGATTTTAAAACCTGTGGAACAGGTAGGCTGGCAGCAGCACAATACGCCGATCTTCAGCCGAAGAGAGTACAATGATATAAACAGAGAAGATACATCACTTGGAAAAACGGCGGGATAAAACAGTAGACATATGAACATAAAAAAAATATGAAGCCGTTCACACTCGATGACAATCCACACTACAAACTGTTGACACGAAGCACAAACACTGAAGATGACGATAGCACTAGCGAACGATGGAGTGTGACGGTGAACACTGAACACTAAACACGACGGCACACACGAGACACTGATGGTACCACTTACTATTTTTTTTTCTTTATTGTACTTTTAAGCACCTCATACAAGGCGGGCTGTCAGCAGCATATTACGCCGCTCTTCAGCCTTAAGGGGTACAATAATAAGACATAGAGGTGACACAAACAATACAAGAAAAATGGCGGGCAAAAAATGTAGATACAAACACAATAGACATGAAGCCGTTCACGCTGGACGAAAAAACACTAACACTTGTTGACACGGAGCACAGAATACGGACGACTGCGACGGCACACGTGAACAGTGGAGGCGTGACGACGAAAGAACACTAACCGCAGTCGAAGGCACACACACGTGACACAGATGGCGATGATCTCTGGCACGCGAATGTTCACTGAGCGTGTGCGAGTCCGGGGACCTGCCAAGAGAGGAGGAGGGGGGTGGGAGAGGGAGCGGGGAGAGCAGATGCCATGGGCAGGGGAGATAGGGGGAAGGGAGGAAGGGGGAGGGGAAGCCCGGGGGAAGAGTGGTGGAGGGAGGGTACGGGGGAAAAGGAAAGAGAAGGGAGGGAGGGTGCCTAAAGGAAAGGACACAGGAAGTTGGGCGGAGGACATCATCAGGGAGGGGGAGCTGGCGGAAGCCACCTTGGGAGAGGGTGAGGAGGGTGGAGAGATGGAGACCGGGTGGGACATGGGAATACAGGCGCGGCAGTGGGCAGGGGCGGGAGAGGATGGGTGAAACAAGCAGATGAGGAGGATCGAGTTTGCGGGAGGTGTACAGGATCCGTATCCTTTCAAGGAAGAGGAGGAGGTGGGTGAAGGGGATGAGATCATACAGGATCCGCGTGTGGGAGGGGAGACGGATGCGATAGGCGAGGCGGAGAGCATGGTGTTCAAGGATTTGGAGGGATTTATAAAAGATAGGGGGGCGGCGGAGATCCAGGCCGGATGGGCGTAACAAAGGATAGGGCGGATGAGGAATTTATAAGTGTGGAGGATGGTGGAGGGGTCCAGACCCCACGTACGGCTGGAAAGGAGCTTGAGGAGACGGAGTCGGGAGCGTGCCTTGGCTTGGATTGTCCGGAGATGGGGAGTCCAGGAGAGGCGACGGTCGAGGGTGACGCCAAGGTACTTAAGGGTGGGAGTGAGGGCGATAGGACGGCCATAGACGGTGAGATAGAAATTAAGGAGGCGGAAGGAAGGGGTGGTTTTACCTACAATGATCGCCTGGGTTTTGGAGGGATTGACCTCGAGTCTACAGGCTTGGGTGAAGGAGAAGATCGTTGAAATTTTGTGGTGACGAACAATTCTTCACGTGATTTACTTTTAAAGTTTATTTACTTTACTTTTAAAGATTAATTATTTATTTACAAGCACGGTGGATTCGCAGCAGCACTATTTTGTTTGCACTCTGCGCTTGTATGTTAACTTTGCTATATACATCTTATCTATGACTAGCGCAGTAGTGGCGACTTTGATATCTTTGACGCACGCGCTTTCAATCCTCAGCAGCTTTGTATCACGTGACTCTCCGTATAAATAGGAACGTGCAATTTCTATGAACTCAGTCTCTGACACGCCTTGAAGATGGCTGGGAGGTTTCTAGCCGAAATATCGCAAGAAGAATTGTCGCTGTCCCGAGTGCACGCCCGAAAGATGATGGATCAACAATTCTTCAGTTTGCTGAGGGTAGCATAATACACTTCAGAACTGATCTTTGCATCATGAGGGATTACATCAAGCAGAATAACCCCTTCAACAAGTTTATTAAAGAGACTACCTACACTGTAGTTGTTGGTCCTCGTATGGAATGTTGCTGTGCAGTTTGGGATTATTATGTGACAGGATTGACGAAGGACATCGAAAAAGTTCAGAAAAAAGCAGCTCGTTCTGTGTTATCGTAAAATGATAGGACAGAATGTCATAGGTTTGATACGCAAGGGGCTGTGACACTCATCAAAGCAACGTCATTTCCGTTGAGGCTGTATCTTTTCACGAAAATTCAATCGTCAACTTTCTCCTCTGAATGCGAAAATATTTTGTCAGCGAAAAAGGAGCGTTATAATAAGAAAGCAGAGATGTTTCAGAAAGATTTAAGTGTTGGTTTTATCCTAATGCTCTTCGAGAATGGAACGGTAGAGAAAGAGTTGGAAAGTAATTCGATGAATCAGGCGGGATTGTGAACTGCAGACTACTCATGTAGAAGTAGATGCACTTATTCTCCAAATGACTGTCAAGTGCGTGGGCGGATGTACATAGGATTGTACCACTGTTGTGTAGGGTGATGTTGGACTATCCCCCCCCTCTCCTACACACACACACACACACACACACACACACACACACACACACGCTTTTGTAATCTTGGTTGAGGCGACAGACTGATCAGTAGCGTAGCTCGAGCTCTAGTTTAGGGTGAAAGATGATAATTCAGTTGAGAATCGACGAATGCCTAATAAAGGTAATGGCAACAGACGGACCTATAGTTAACCTTATATTTTCGTTTGTGCCACATTTAAATACAAGCGATTCACTTTTCATCATAAAAATTCAAAGTGCAAGGTAAATTCAGAAAATGTGTTTTGGGTAATGGACAACGTTCCCACGAGTATTTCGACGAGTACTAAACGAATATATAGTACATAAATTGCAAAACTGCAAGGGGGGAGGGGAGAGACCCACTTATGAATACTTTCTTCAACACTACAATATACGTGAATACTTTTTGCATGTGTCATCAGGTACTGAAGTTAAAACATTCCTGATTTCAGCTTTTAATATATCTGTACTTCTGATTCTTTTTGTTTGCATAACATCAACCCTAAAAGACATAACCAAATCTTTATCTATAATAACCTGGCGGAGAATTTACGTCTATGGCGAGGCCTTAACAAGGGGAGAGTGGAAATTTCATTATACACTCAGAGTTTACATTTAATTATCATTCCTATGAAACGTGCAACCACTTGAAAGCTACAGCAATGAAATAATCAATTTGCACCCATTTCAGGCGACAACATGTCACTTCCATTACATGGAGAAAGGTCACCTGAAAAGAAGTAGCTGTTAGAACAGATACTTGCCTGTGCCTGTTAGTTGCTACCTGTAACTATTTATGATATAATATCTACAATAGTAAACCTCATTTTAAATTTGGTAGGGTGTTGAAGGATACAAGTTGTGAATTCATGGACTGCAATTTGAAGCTGTGACAGATCAGGACTGCCTCAGTAATGCACTCATGGAGGTTAGGGGGCATGAGGACAACATCCGGAGTGGAACTGCTTTCAGGGCGAGTGCGCAGTGGTAGAGGTATTATATCACCATGGACGGAGTCAGTAAAACGATGCCACCACTGGAGTTCAACAGGGGACCAGTTATGGATGTTAAGGTCAACACTAATACGGTTTGAAAAGGTATGGCCTGTGTGTGGTAGGAAGTGGTATAGAATGGGGTTATTTGCTTGGATAAAGATAGTGGCACAGGTAACAGTCATTTTGATGAAGAGAGTGAGAGTAAGGTGTTTGGTAGGAGTAGTGTAGAGGGATTATGGCCAAACAGGGATGTTGGTCAAAACACAGTCCTCTCACAGTAACCCAGCTCAGCTTGTTTATACTGGGTTGCAGGAGGTGGTAGATATATTTTCCCCCAACTCCTACTCAGTTCCGACTTAAATTGGAACAATCACATTCTTAAAGCTGAAGAAATCACAGCAGTTGCAAGATGCATGGGAGCTACCTAAAACAAGGATTGAATTTTACTGTAGCGGATAGGTTCGAGAAAGGTGAATCGTTTTGAGATATGAGGGTGTTAGAAATATGATTCATTAGTGGTTGTAATCAATGAATGACTTCTCCACAGGATCCTACGCATGTATGTGCTTGAATGGGAGGACTCAGTTCCAAATCCCAGTATGCTCCAGCGAACACTGTATATATTCCATGTAGAACCAAGACTTTTGTGATGGTCGTGCTTTTTTTCTACATTTCGCTGCATGTAAGACGATTAAGCCTCTCTTTGTAGGACACAGTGGAACCATTCGCGAGAAAACTTACTAAACATGTCGACCCATGGTTGATTTTTTGGCAGTATTACTTCGTATCGAAGGCAATCAGTTATTGACAATGTATTATACTTAGTAGTAGGGGATGTCTGATAGTTTCGCCTTGAAGCGGAAATTTGCAACGGAAATTACTATGTCCAGTCATAAGGAAGGTATGTGTTTGACGTGCAATACTGTGATGACGAGGGGAGGCATACGTCAAGTCATAAGAATGGTAAAGATATTTTGATTTAGAGAGCTTCAGCCATCAGCAGGGTGTATTTCGATAACAGCTGACGTCACGGCCGCCATCTTCGATAACAGTACTTTGGGATGACACCCCTGTTTTCCTACTACTAAGGTAGTGGTTTTAAAAAGGTATGGTGGCAGTAGGGTTATCATTTGACATGGCTGACGTATTCTGCAGCATTAGCGATGGCAGCAGCGTGAAGGCAGCGCTGATGGTAGCAGTGATGGTAGTAACGATGTTAGAACAGTGAATAAACAACAGTGAAATGGAGATGGGGACAGTAATGAGAATGGTGCACAAAACAGGCAATCTTGAAGGCAGAATAAACTGAAAATGAACAGGCACACATACAGAAGAACTGCTGAACAGATCCAAAGCCTAGGGGCATTGCCTATATCACGCCAAAGTAGCACCAACTGAGTAAGTGGCATAGTGTACACTAGCTGATTGGTACTAACCAAAGCTTTTTTTTTTTTCATTCAATCGCTGGTGGGAGTGGTGGGCCCTTTCTTCAATAGACTGATGGGATCAATTAGGGCAAGGGTATATCTTTATACTGTAGTGACAAGAAAAGGGAAGCTAGATTGTGATAGACATTTTGTGGCCAAATGCTCTCCAGTGAATAAACAAAGGGGAATATTCCAGTCGAATTTCAATGATATAATAGAAATTCAAAATTTAGTTCAGTGAAATAGAGATTATATTCCAGGAATGTTATCCTTTTTTTCACTCATAGGTGCATAGTTGTTATAGATGTTTAGAAATGGTGGAACAATGGGTTGACAATGAGAGCTAGATCTGTTGACAGCTTCTGTAACAGTGTAAGTTCGAACTGCTTATTGCATGGGTTGTTTATATTCAGCAGGTAGTAGATATTTCACAGTGAATGAAGCATTCTTTTGTGTTATGTGCAAAATTTCTGGATTAGGTGAGAAAGTAGTGTAGACGAAAGCTAAGTAAAGTGAAAAAAAATAATCATTCAAAGTAAATGGAGAAACCAGCTGGAGAAAGGGGTGACGAATTTGTCACAAGAAAGAATTATTTAGGGGAGGCTAAAATAACTGGTTTAAATTGTTTATGCTGTAACAAGTGCATGGCTGGTTTGAGTGCTGCAAAAAAACGGAGTGTGATCGAAAATTTGTACAGTCGATGCCCGAAAAATGAAGGAGACACATATCTGTTAGAAGTGATAGAAAGACACGATATTGTTAGACAGAGACCAACCACAGAAAATCCAAACAAAACACGTCATACTGCTGATACTTCGCGTTGAAAGAAATTGGCTGGAAACTTGTTGTAAGGCGTATGTTAGTTTGCATGCTGGTTCAGATAAAGTGGTACAACGTTTAAACAAGGTTTTACAGAGTATTCAGTCGTCTATTGACATGAGAGAAAAACATTCAAACCGTGGAAATACTCTTGCAACAACTACAGTTAAAATTTATGAACACATCCCTTCATTTCCCAAACAAGAGTCGTAATGTACTTCCATTCCTACCACACATTCATCGATCGATGGCCTAGATGGGGGGACATTCGAACTGAAGGAGGAAGAGGATGTAGAACTCCTGAAAGAAATAACATATGTAATAAAAAACACTATCAGTTCTAAGAAACTAGAGGAGGTCTACAGGTTCAAACACAATGTGCCTGAAAAAGACAGGTCATTTTGCGATGAGATCCTTCTGCAGAATACTTGTGTCACTGGGATCAGCGACATTGATGAGTGAAGCATCTCGAAATGATTCTGTAAATTTTAGTAGGTCCACATTTTGTTCTATCAGAAAATATATTGTCCATTAACAGCTGTAAATAATAGCTATTGTCTTCAGTGTTTTGTTTGGGACTATTTTCCGACTTAAGTTAATTAAACTAATAACATTCAAATTTATAATTAAAGGAAAAGTTAATTAATAACCTTCAAATTTATAATTAAAAGAATGATTTTTAGGCCTTCCCAATAGCCTTCCTTATCGTTATTGACAGAGGTGTTTAAACAGTAATTGGAAAAAGGAAAGTATTCTCTCATGTTTAATCATTAATTACTCATTAACTAATGACACTCCTATTACGACATTTTGATTTTCAACATGGCGATCAACGTGAAAGTTAGACGTGGTTCTCGGAGGAAAAGTGTTAATTTTGCCATTAAAAAGGAGGTGTGGGCAAGTTGTAAATACGAAATCACAAAATTAAACGAATATGTGTCCACCTTGCAATGTATAATCAGTGCTCTGAAAGTGAAAATTTCGAATTTTCAGCTTGGAAAAAGTGAGCCTAATAGTCGACAAATTCCGCAAAGCGTCGCCCCTGCTAGCAAAAAATTGATTAAAGGCACCTACAAAAACAGCACGCAAGGGATACAAAATCGTGTAAACAGTAAAGATACTGGTGAAATAATCTTTGTGCACGAGAACCTTTTTGAAGTGCTTTCAGCTGTAGACTGATATCTCAACGAGCTGTTTCGAACCAAATGGTAAGAAAAAGGACATCAGAGACAAAGAACGACAGAGTCGGTTTCAATCACAGGAAAAAAAAAAACACAATGCAACAGTGAGTATAGTCACCGACAGTGAATCAAAATCAAGCTTCCCTGTAGTTGGATTATCGACTAATATGGACAAAAAAGACAAAACAAACAGTTCCACCACGCAACATTCAAGTACTGGCAGGCCTATCAACCAGCAACGAAGTATAAAATAAACATATTTGCACATACTCAAGGACGGAACATAGCAGCCAAATTTCAGTCTAGAAGCAGTAACAAAATTACTAGCATAGTGAACCCAGGTGCAAAAATTTCTGGCAGTCACTTCCATGAATCATGACATGAAAACAGCAACAACAAATAACGACTCTTTCGTGTTCTTAGGGGGAACAAATAACTTAGCAAAAAATGAAACGAAAGACCTAGTAACCTCACTTAAAAGAAGGCTACATAAGCAGAGAAGTTCAAACGTGATCGTCTTCTCTGTTCCACATCGACATGACTTGCCTGGTCATGTGTTAATAAAGAAGAGCAAAGCACAAATAAACATATGCTAAACATATGCATGAGATTCAAACATTTGTGGACATAAGCTGTGAAGGAAGAAGATTCCACACATTCCATGGCTTACATCTGAACAGACTAGGGAAGGACTTAGTTATACACTCCTGGAAATTGAAATAAGAACACCGTGAATTCATTGTCCCAGGAAGGGGAAACTTTAGTGACACATTCCTGGGGTCAGATACATCACATGATCACACTGACAGAACCACAGGCACATAGACACAGGCAACAGAGCATGCACAATGTCGGCACTAGTACAGTGTATATCCACCTTTCACAGCAATGCAGGCTGCTATTCTCCCACGGAGACGATCGTAGAGATGCTGGATGTAGTCCTGTGGAACGGCTTGCCATGCCATTTCCACCTGGCGCCTCAGTTGGACCAGCGTTCGTGCTGGACGTGCAGACCGCGTGAGACGACGCTTCATCCAGTCCCAAACATGCTCAATGGGGGACAGATCCGGAGATCTTGCTGGCCAGGGTAGTTGACTTACACCTTCTAGAGCACGTTGGGTGGCACGGGATACATGCGGACGTGCATTGTCCTGTTGGAACAGCAAGTTCCCTTGCCGGTCTAGGAATGGTAGAACGATGGGTTCGATGACGGTTTGGATGTACCGTGCACTATTCAGTGTCCCCTCGACGATCACCAGTGGTGTACGGCCAGTGTAGGAGATCGCTCCCCACACCATGATGCCGGGTGTTGGCCCTGTGTGCCTCGGTCGTATGCAGTCCTGATTGTGGCGCTCACCTGCACGGCGCCAAACACGCATACGACCATCATTGGCACCAAGGCAGAAGCGACTCTCATCGCTGAAGACGACACGTCTCCATTCGTCCCTCCATTCACGCCTGTCGCGACACCACTGGAGGCGGGCTGCACGATGTTGGGGCGTGAGCGGAAGACGGCCTAACGGTGTGCGGGACCGTAGCCCAGCTTCATGGAGACGGTTGCGAATGGTCCTCGCCGATACCCCAGGAGCAACAGTGTCCCTAATTTGCTGGGAAGTGGCGGTGCGGTCCCCTACGGCACTGCGTAGGATCCTACGGTCTTGGCGTGCATCCGTGCGTCGCTGTGGTCCGGTCCCAGGTCGACGGGCACGTGCACCTTCCGCCGACCACTGGCGACAACATCGATGTACTGTGGAGACCTCACGCCCCACGTGTTGAGCAATTCGGCGGTACGTCCGCCCGGCCTCCCGCATGCCCACTATACGCCCTCGCTCAAAGTCCGTCAACTGCACATACGGTTCACGTCCACGCTGTCGCGGCATGCTACCAGTGTTAAAGACTGCGATGGAGCTCCGTATGCCACAGCAAACTGGCTGACACTGACGGCGGCGGTGCAGAAATGCTGCGCAGCTAGCGCCATTCGACGGCCAACACCGCCGTTCCTGGTGTGTCCGCTGTGCCGTGCGTGTGATCATTGCTTGTACAGCCCTCTCGCAGTGTCCGGAGCTAGTATGGTGGGTCTGGCACACCAGTGTCGATGTGTTCTTTTTTCCATTTCCAGGAGTGTATAACGGATCCAAGAAATAGTGACCAGCAAATTGAATGTGCAGTGTTGTGCTACAGAGGCCATCCCTCGCGAGAACAAAAATAACGAATACTTGGGAGAATCAACTATGAAACACTAAGTCAGTAAGACAATACATCGGCAACACAAGAGTGATATTTTTTAAGACAATAAAACCTTCCACCAGCGCAACACCAGATGCAAGTGTATGTGTTTCATATGTGCCTCAAGCAGACGTCAGTCAACACGAGAATAATTTATCGCTTTTGCATTATAATGAACAGGGCTTAGGAAACAAAACAGATGCTTTTGAATCATTTATCACAATACTATCTCCACATGTAGAAATAGTGACAGAACACCAGAAAACAGTGAACAACATTCAGTATTGCAAATTAGAAGGCTACAACCTAGCTATGTTGTATTGCAGAACACAGAAGACAGGTGGTGGTGTTGCCTACTAATCAAAAAAAAAAAAAAAAAAAATGTAAGACCTTAACTACCTCGGATAAAGTGCTATGGGGGAACAATTTCTGTGTTGACAAACATTTTGAAATTGCAATTCTTAAAATCACATTTTGCGCTATTCCTTTCTACGTCATACTTGTATATAGATCGCCCCATGGAAACTTAGATGCTTTTCTGAAATCACCTGATGGATTTTTAAGTAAATTAATGTCAGGCTGTAGAAGTGTAAATCTTGTCATATGGGGGAGATGTGAACATCAACACTTTACATGACAGTCAGGAAAGCAAACGTTTTACAGATTGTAACCTGTCTTAAGGGGTTAAAGATCTTCTTGGACTATACCCACCAGAGTAGCTAACACACATAGTAGTTCAGTTGATCATGTTATCGGAAATTAGGACCACATCATCTCAACAGACATAATAAATGGCCACCTCTCAGATCATTTACGCCAAACACTAGTATTAAAATGTAATACAAAAATCAAACCAAGAAAAATGTACGAGCACAGGAAAATATTACCTGCAAACAACATTGCTACACTAAGACACAGTTTAGGCTGGTAATCATGGGAATCATTTATAAGTACCATTGGGGTCAACAATAAATGAAACATGTTCACAGAAATTATGAGTGAACACTTAAATAAAGCCATGCCATTAAAAAAAGTGAGTGTCCAAAAAAATCAGCCTTCAAAACAAAATCTGTGCCATTAGATTTTAAAACAACAGATCTGAAAGAAAAAATGGGAAACATGTATAGTGTACAAAGACTAACTCACAGTTACATAAAGAACTCTACAAGCAGTAGAAATATAAGTATCACAAAGAAGTCAAGAGATTAAAATCAGAAATAATAAGCCAACAGATACGTGGTTCAGATAACAATTCAATGATTTGCTAGTCCATTGTAAATAAAATCAGAAACGATGAAACAAAAACCAAAATTAATAATACTCTATTAACTGTGAATAATGAAGATATGTCTGATCCCCTTCTAGTCGGCAATGTCCTCAATAATTACTTCATAGATTCTGTCAAAAACGATGTCTCTATGAAACAGGATATACAGCACTCATATGAGTCCTGTAACAAACAAAACTGCTGTACACTACATGCAGTAAGCACATATGACGGTATGCAGCTTATTCATAACCGCAGAAAGAAAAAATCACCAGGATTAGATGAAATTTCTCCATATCTATCGAAGAAATGTGAACATCAACTAATGAAACCACTAGTTCATCTAATAAACCGTGTTCCCGAAGACATTCTGTTCCATGACAATTTTAAACTATCTGTAGTGAAACCAATACACAAAAAGGGGGAAATAAAGCATGTACAGCACTACAGACCCATTGCCCTTATCTCAACTTTCAGCGAACTGATAGAGAAAATAATAAAAAAAATCTTGGAACATTACTACAATGCTGACATATTAAATGATTTCCAGCATGGTTTCAGAAGAGGTTGAAGTACCACTTCAGCAGCACTACAATTTGCCCATAATGTACTTGAAAAAATAAACAAAAATTCCCAAGCAGCAGCAGTATTCCTGGACCTCCTAAGGGCTTTTGATAGAGAACATCATGATGTGCTCTTATCAAAAATTGCGAAGAATTGTGTCACTAGAACACTCATACAGTTGCTAGAAACATATTTAAAGGGTAGACAACAGTGTATGGAGATTGTGTACTCTAATGGAGAAATACTGGAGCAGAGAAGGTCAAGTAAGGAAACATAGATTTTGGTGTTCCTCAGGGCTCTATATTAGGTACAGTCCTCTTCATATGCTATGTAAATGATTTCCCAAGTTCTCTTGACAATAAGCAATTGATCACTATGTATGCAGATGATACATCTGGTGTCAGCTATGTAGATGATGAGCCCATCCTAGCTGAATAGACAAATAACTTTATTGAAAAGGCAAGAGAACATTGAAAGAGAGAACCAAAAAGTAAACATAAAAATCTAATATTATTTCTTTTAAACCAAATGGTCCAAACAGAAAATACTGTGATCGATGAAATTCTGCCAGAAACCTGTACAGATGGTAAATTCTTGGGTTTATGCATAGATGACCGACTTTCATGGAAGCAGCAAGCTGATTATATCTGTAACAAAATAACACCCAGTCTATTTGTATTAAGATTATCGCCATATCTTAATTCTGAAGCTCTAAGGACTGTATATTATGGATTAGTGCATCCTTTCTTGTCTTATAAATCAGTATTGTGGAGTGCGGCATGGCAAAGTAGTATGAATTGAGTTTTCATACTGCAGAAGCAAACCTTGAGGATCGCAGCAAAAGCAAAAGCAAACCCCTATTCATTAGACATGATATTGTCACAGTTTATGCCATGTATATTTTAGAAACTACAATGCTAGCGAAAGAAGACACTGAGATCACAAAAAGGAACATGGATATTCTTAGCTACGAAACAAGTTATAGAAAACATTTTCATGTGGTTAACAGAAGATTAACACTGAAAGGCCCCTGTGCCAAAGGAGCTGTTTTTAATAACTTGTTACCAGATGAAGTTAAGATACTGATAGGGGATGCTTTTAAAAAGCGAGTCAAGCGGTGGCTTATCCAAAAATGCTCTTATAACTTGAATTCATCATTAATTAAAATGTAATAAGAAATAATGTAAACTGAAAAATTGTAACTGTAAAAGCTTTATACTTAGTTGAAAACGCACATGCCTGTAAAATTACGTATTACGAGCAATAAATCGAATTGAATTGAGGCATAACCATTGTTAATACTACTACAACTGCTTAATAGTGAAGGTTTCAATACGATGTGTGGTTTGGGCAATAAAAAGTTTTTCTCTGGAATTGTAAGAATATTTTTGTGGAGAGAGATTTCTCATTTTCGGTGTGGTTTGGGCAATAAAAAGTTTTTCTCGTACCCTCAAAAAGTTGGTAAATGGTATGTTATCCTTTTTCTACTCAGCTGTTGAACTGTAACAAATTGAACCAAGAATCTTTGATGCGACAATGTCTTCAGATGCCATACTATTATGAAACGCAAGTTATAAGGAAGGAAGAGACAGAATG
Organism: Schistocerca piceifrons; assembly: GCF_021461385.2. Taxonomy (NCBI): domain Eukaryota; kingdom Metazoa; phylum Arthropoda; class Insecta; order Orthoptera; family Acrididae; genus Schistocerca; species Schistocerca piceifrons. The sequence goes on along the minus strand of NW_025728455.1, from coordinate 1,967,903 downwards.
CGATGAAATCTAGCATGAAATTTTCGCATTTGAAAGCAAACAACGTCACGTGAACAGACCTGAATGTCGTGAAATCCAATTGGTTTTTCCTGTTTCGGGCCAGGGGCTACACTAAGCGCTGCGCAGAACCAAATGCGTTACTGCTGCTATGTGCATGAAGTCAGACAGGACCACTTGGTGGCCATATTTGTAGGCTGCGTGTTTTCGTTTTCGCTTAGTTTCGTTTGTGTAGTGAATGATGTCCATCTACAAGTGTTCTGAGTGTGTTCAAGGCGTGCCAGGTCGTGATGTTGTTGGCTCTAACTGTCACAATCGCAATACTAAAGCGACTGAAATAGTGCTTCATGGTTTCCCTCGCGATGCACGTCTGCAGAGGATTTGCCTGTGGAAGTGCTGTAGAAAAGACGCTGCGACTGTAGCAAATGCTAGAATATGCTCCCGCCATTTCAAAGCAACTGATTATGTTAGAAACTTGCGTTCGGTATCGCTTAATTTACTGCGCAAACGGGCGCTTAAAACCAACGAATTTCCGTCGCGTAATTTTCATTGTGGTAGTAGCGCCAGTGATAGCACGCCACATGCAACAGAACGTAAAGTCCGTTGAAGAAACACAGAGACATTAAAAAACTTCCGTCCCGGATGATGTTGTTTGTAATGATTCAGATGAAACCACTTCACAGAATTACTTAGTGGAATTACAGTGGAAAACTGCTCCTTTAAACATCCTGTGCATGAAATTGGGAACATATAATAAAGGTCTTTGAACTCTATTGTCATTAGCGAAACAACACCTGCACAATGAAAAATGTAAAAGGAATACACTTGTGTTTCGTTAAATTAATCGAATGCTGAATAATGTATTATCATCCACTAAAATCAGGTCTTTCTTACAGAAAGTAAAGCGGTTTCCACGAATCAAAGGACATTTCCATGTCGAATACTTAGCCCACTATTTCTCACGAAAGTTAACATTTTCTCAGGATATCCTCTGCCTGCACTGTCAACTATGCCTTCTTGGAGAAACCGTATTTTCATTTGCCACCCAGGTATCCTGAAGGATCTTTTAGTTACATTAGCTAATTCACGACCTAAAGTATTTCTCTCTTGTGCAAATTATTTCTCCAGCCATCTGGAGGTTCGTGATACAATCTGAAAACTTTGTACTTAATGTCCATTAAAAACGCTATTCCTTTTCATCTGCCTCTCGCCGTAATGCTGCTATGGAACTGACTGCTTTGTATTGTTTCTGAGTTCCTTCAAAGAAGCTATCAATTGTTCTTCTTTTTGACTTCTTCTACATCTGTTCTAATAATTCTTGTTACCTTTAAATATTTGCTGTAAAACATTCCCCTTGAGCTGGGACCTGTTCGAGGTCTGAAGAGATCATGTAGTTCTCTTAGAAAGCATTTTAATTTTTTATTTCACAAATACACTATATTTTTCTTTCACCAGTTTTGCCTGTGGTATGGCATGTTTGCAGGACATTTTTTGGTCTTATACGGGTAGATATAATCAAATACGTATTTTATGGTCTGGAATAAACCTTTACATTCATCAGGTGCTGCCATTTATTGTAACTCAGGCTGCCATTCAACTGCAGATAGCACTGTTTGAAAATTACCTAACATTTCCTTATTTACAAGCTTTTTGTAAGTACATAATCATAATGTCAGGAAATAACTGAGAGCAATGAAGTATAAAGTATATGCTATAAAGTGTAAAGTTCCAGAACTAGTCAGAATTCATTGGGTCAACTGCAGCTAACACAGACCTTGCTGTGATGAAAATAAGCTGACGGAGGAATGGTTTTTCCTGATTGGTTTTCTTGTACTGCTGTGCATTAAGTGTTTTTCTGTGTGCTCATTGCTATTTTCTTTATTCATTCATTGGTGCATCACATTCTATAAATCCCATTCCGCTGAACAAGTCGAGGTATATGTAACACAAAGAAGGAGGCGCTATAGAATAACATGTGACATATTCAAACAATAAATTGTGGCAGGAGAGAAATAGAAAAATTGTTTTGGCTTTCCTGTTGTAATATCCAGCTGCCGTTTTTATCCTTTTACTTTATGCTAGGCATTTATGTTGCATTATTAATTTTAGAGATCATCATCTGCCTAGATGCTGGAATAAAAACCTAGTTAATACGAAGAATAGCTTGAACTGGAAGTTATGCACCTGAGTACAAGGACTCTGATAAAGTACTGAAGTGGCTAGTGAGGTAATCTTTTGGTTCGTTCTGAATACCTCGAGATTTCTGATTTTCTGCCTGATGTCTTTCAGTGGCAAGATAGATTTCTTAGTGAAAGTATGCTGGCAATTTTTTATATTTTTCCAATTAAATTATCTCTGGAATTGTAAGAATATTTTTGTGGAGAGAGATTTCTCATCTTCTGTGTGCCCTCAGTAAACTTTCTCCTGTTATTCATGTAGTAAATTCTCTTTGAATGGTGAAGCTGAGTCAGCACTCATGATTCTAATAACTGTACTTTCTTCTCCTTTAACTAAATATCACCGATGATAATACTTTATCTCTGCCCTATAACCATTATATGCAAATAAACCATTTGCTATGGAGTTCACATCCGTTTCGTGACAAATAACAGGGATCAGTGCAACGATGACTAATTTATTCTATGCCGTTTTTTAGTTGGGACTGTTGCTATGGGGAAGAAACCAAAGTTTGACAACAATGACGTCAACCAGTACCTTCAGTACAATCGTAATTATCCAAAATAAAATAAATATTGAAATAGGCACAAGCTATGACTTCTGAGGTAATTAACACATACATACTGTAGTGTTTTCTATTTATTTGTCTGTCTTTTGTAATCTTTTACTGATCCATATTGTCATGCAACCTTTCTGTGCTGAAGAATAAATTTTCATGCACTCTGTGGCTCGGAAATATGAAAATATTTATTATTCTTTTTATCACTCTCGATACATATTTAGATTTTTCTTTCAGTGCGATACACGATAGTGCTGGTGAATTACACAGCTATCTACACAATAATTTTGGTGATTTATACAAATATAGTTCTTTCTGAAAAGATTTTGAACTTAAACGACCTACTGAAACTTGTTTTCATGGATTCTGTATTTCACACATTAAGCAGTGTAGAAAGAAAAAATAGGAAATAAGTGCCTTTTAATTAAATAGATGGCATATCTGGCAGCATTTTCACTGAAGAATATAAAAACTACATAAATTTTTTCTATTTGAAGTCCTACAAACCGGGAAAATCAGGTAAATAAAAGATGTTTGTCATGTTTCCTGATTTAATGAACAGTTTCTCAGGATATTACTCTGTTAAATATTATGGCTCTAATGTGCATACAGCACGTTATGAAGTATAAGTGGAGATGAAAATTTACTGAAATAATCTGGAAAATAAATTCTTATATTCTTTAGGAGTCCTGTTGCTATTTTTAATATGAATGTTTTTATATCCAAGAAAAGGTAAACTCCAAGGTGAGGGAGAAGTAACGAAATTAAAATTATAGTTTGTCCTTCGGCCTACAGATGCATATTTGCAGTACATTGACAAGACTATTTTGAATGCTCAAAAATCATCGAGCAGTTTCGTACCATTGTTTTAAGTAATGGCATGAATTTATTTAGTTAAATCACAAGGCTATCTAGGAGAAGAAGGCATAGAAAAAACAGTAGCAGTTTTAGATCTGAAACTCTTGAAGTCCATATTCTTTAGCTGCAGTGTGCATCACTCCGCAGTTCTGATACAGACTCAGTCACCTGCCAGTGTGTGTGTTGGACCTTCCATCAAGCTACGGACCCCCTTGAAGATGTCTCCCGCAGTCGGAGACGAAACGTTGGGAATCACCACAGCATTCATCAACCGACCACGGCATAACAGCCCGGATAATTATAATGGACATGATATTTCCGGCCGTGAAAGTTTACATTTTAGTACCTGTCTGTGATGTCATGAGGAGACATGCAGCCTTGTGGTGCAGGGCCACACCACACTTCAGTATCTCTGGCAGGAGATGAGGAGGGAGGCCACTATCAAAACACTGGTGATGACAAAGATGGTACGCTGTGTGCTGCCACTGCTGATGGGGGAGCAGTCTCGAAAGCACTATGGGAGAAGGCGCTGCTCTGAAAGTCTAGCAGAAGAAGCTCACCATCATAAACAGAAATTGGCTGGTGTATGCTGAGCTGTGAAACGAGAGTTGCCTAGCACCATAATTTCCCCCGAGGGGCTGAGGGTGGACGCCACCACACAGATGTATCCCCCCTGGACACTGCAGAGATACAAGAGGCCATAGAGGTGATCCCATAAGAAGAAGGAGACGGAGGAAATACACCAGCTCCAGCAGCACCATCCCACCGTGACTTGGTTTCAAGGATCCCTGGCTTTGCTGTTTCGTAGGATGAGCAGCTTTACTGCTTTGCTTACATTCTCCAGTTTATTTTGCTGCGACATCTCGTTTCGTTTCTTCTGATCTCATGCTACTTGTAGCAGTTGCTGATTGCTGATTCTGATCTTTTGGTATCGGAATTCTCGTAATCTGGTGCAGCTCAGGGGAGGTGCAGTGCATACTGTGAATTATCTAGTTTTTTCAGTGACATATCAGGGAACTTTTCCCACATGATGGTGACACGCTCCATCAGTGGTCTGATAATTAGCAGAGTACAGCGTAATGCCACAGTGTGCAGGCAGCATCATCATCACATTTAGCTAGAGAGGGGGGGGGGGGGGGGGGGTAGCAAGTGCATCCTGCCCAGCGCTTTAGCCCTTTCCTCCAGATGTATGCCTTCCAAGCTAGGTTGCTGTCCAAGGCGATACCGAGGTACTTTCCAGTGTGGGACCAGTATATGAGACCTCCCATTATCTGCACTGGATGGGGATTCGTCAGAATCTTCTTTCTCGTAAATACCGCAAAATATCTCTTCGTTGCATTGATCTTGGTAGCACACTGTCCAAGTTCCCACCTGGCTGCAGGCCAATTGCAAGCACCACCACGTCAGTTGCAGCCACATACGACATGCTAACAGCTTGGTATTATCCACATGGAGCATTAGTTGGATACTCATTGCCATCATAATATCTGCCATGAAGACAGAGTACTGGAGGGGGCCAGTCACACCTTCCGAAGTAGAGGCCAGTGACCACTCAGCTGGCTGCCTTGATGTTATATCTGCATCCATGAGCCAACAACATCACCAAAAACCACTCATGGAGCAAGAAAGCTTTATTCTCACTCTCCAGAGTATGACCTGCAGCAGCACCATCCACCTTCCTCCTTCTTCCAGGCATCAGAAGTGTGGGACCAGTGCTTCACAAGATTTTCTCATGTCATGGTGGCATTTATCCCTCTCTCCTCAGTCCCCACGCTTTCACCCTCCCAATCAACCAAGACCACTTTTCACCTTCATCCCTACCTATCCTTTCACCCCTGTGCAGCAAGAAACACTGCTCAAAATCCTTTCCTTTGCATCTACCAAGTTAATCAGTGCCAGGGCCATCTTTTGGCATCACACTGTTGAAACTGCAAAGGAGACGCTCCATGTAGTGCAAGAGATATTCTGCAATGGAAACTGCAGCGCGATGAAGGCACCATCAGAGGCGAACCTTCAGGCAGCTGCTTAGAAGGTTGTCTGAGAAGAGGAAAAGGAAGAAGATTACCAGGACTCAAGCTGGTGTTCATCACCATTTTTTTTCTGATTTTACATAAACCCATTCATCCAGAGGGCTTGAACCGATTTCTTGTGTATGATGCACATGGGGCCTCAAGATAATGCAGCCCTTTCTTCCTTCCGAAGCTGCATTTCCTTCCCTGAATGTCTATCTCTCTGTCGTCGCTCCTTCCCCTCTGACTTCCCCTTCCTTGTGTAGATTGGCCTAGCTATCCTCTTCGTTTCTACTATCACATATCTACTATCACTTTCCATTTTTGGCGGTTTGGTCCACTTTGGGGTTTTACCATCCTTCTAAATTTTGTCTCCATAATGTGAGACAACTGGGGAAGAACACCCTAGTTAGCGTCTTCGGCACATGACTTTACCACCTCTCCCATCATACCCCTGACTCCATTGTCTATAATGCTATATAGCCAGCATAGTAACCAGGCCATGTAGTGGTATTTTTCTGTTGCAGTTTGGTTGAGCACCTGACAATAATGTCCACTGTGCAAGGTAGCTCTTGCTGTGGTTGTGTGGCACAAATGTGCAGAGCCCGTCATTGGAGTGGGTGTATAGAGGTGGACACTCAAGGCATGAGAGACATTAACTTTACAAAAAAAGCTTGCCATTCTTGTGAGGTCGTTTCTTTATTTGCCAATGGAGTTTTCATGCTGCTTCTTGAGGACTTACTGTCCCTGGCTACCCTCTGGGAGTCGTGCCAAGTATGTCAGCATGGGGTGAAACACTTTAACTCTTACCTGATCTGTACCAGGGCTGAGGGGGACACTTTTACTGCCACCAAACAATTATTTTCCATGAGAACTATCAAAGACAAGTTCGACTTGGATGCTTTGAGTAACATGTGGTCTGGTTCACTGTTGATCAAAACTTCTTCTGCCATCCAGCCTGTGGCCATTCATGATTATGACCACCTTGATGTCAGCCCAGAGCCCATTACTCTTTACCAGTCTTTGAATATGGTCCACTAACCATTTTTTATAGGGAACTCGTTCCTCAAACAGATGTGGACCTCCGGGCCGATCTGGAAGAGCGAGGTATGCGTTTTGTTCAGAGTGTTAACAAAAGCCATAAGGACAATGGCATTGATACTGGCACATTTACTTTGTCATTTGAGGGGATACCCTTCAAGAGAGTGTCAAGGCTATGGTTTATCAGTGTGATGCGAAGCCTTACATCCGACCACCTGTTTTTGGCGATTGTGTTTTGCCAAGTTGTCATCCCACTGTACAGGAGATCCTTTATGCAGGGAATGTGGACACTCACTCCATGGGGGAAGCCCCTGTGTGCACCGCCCATGTGTGTTAATTGCCATGATCATCACCCTCCACACTCACTGCTTTGCCCAGTTTATAAGTAGGAAAAGAAGACACTGTAGTGTAAATCCCTTCAATGTTCTTCCTGTACTGTGCCTCATCAGAAAGATGGCCAGTGTCTATGATATCCAACTTTGTCTTTTGTATATCCTTTCCCCTTTCCCACCTCCTTATCCCAGCCCTGTCACCACTTCTCTTCCACGTCCCTGTGATTCCCACGTCCCTGTGATTCCCACGCCCTTCCCTCTGGGTGCTGCCCTCTACCTGGTTGGAGAAGTGTCCCCCCCCCCCCCCCCCCCCCACTCAGTTCCAGATCTCATTGAAGCCTGCTCTGTTTTCAGGTCCAGCGATCTTTAGCTTATTATAGAGGAGGAGGTTGAGGAGGAAAATAAGAAGAAGGATAAAAATAAGAAGAAACTTAAGTTCCAGAACGAAACCCCTTCAGTGCCCCAAAGATGCTGAATCCCTTTTCAAACTCAGTCTGACCTCTTGATTATTGACGTCACTCTGGCCTTGTTAGTGGCAGATGGTTCACAGTGGTGTCTATATCCACTGTCCTAACCGCCCTCCTTTAGTAACTCCACACTCCCTTCCTTCAACTTGAGGATTTTAAAGCCATTCATCACTTGTAGGGAGGTGCTTTTTTTATCTACTCAGGCTCTCCTCATAGAACAGTTCCTTACAGCCTACGACCTGCATCTTCTTAATTATGGTCCCCCATCCCATTTTGGTGCGTATAATGGAATTTACTGTGTGACTGATGTTTTGTTCAATCCCCCTCCGCTTCTCCCTTCATTATACTGGTCGCTGCACGGTGACCTCTGCAATAGCGTCCGCATCCCATTGATTCTCTTATTCCTTTACCAACTCCCGATGGCCAGGTTAGCGTGTTGGGTTTCCATCATGCTGACTGGCGGCTGTATACCTCCTAGGGCGTGTTTACCACGTCTTTTTCAGGTTGTATTTATGAAGTTTTTAGTGACATCTCCAGTTTAATTAATGGCGCCGACGGCATTGCCTCTCAACGGGCCCATTTTGCCACCAGTAGTGCGCATGGTAAAGCATAGCCATCGCCATACCCATCCGTGATCGATGTCGATTCTTGCAACGCCTTAAGTAGCACCTGTACTCAAGGTACCTTATTACCTTTAAATGCCTTCATGCCAAAACATGTTACTTAATCAAACACAGCAGTTGCAGAGAGGTCGTACTGTACAGTTCCCCAATGCGCCACAGCCATCTGGCAGATGTTCAAAATAGCTCACTGTCATGATGGACACAGATACATAGGAATGGAGATGACAGCACTATAGTAGAAAAATTGTGAAGTGTATTGATTTTGATGTAAATCGCGAATATTTACCATCTATAAACTGTAATTTACTCAACACTTCATTTCAAAAGTTTCCTTTCACAGAGTAGTTTATCTGAAAGAAAGCACTATGCAAAACATGGCACATATCTGAGTAAATGGGCAAATCATTAGTCAGCCTGATCATTAGCCTTTCTGAAAGACATAGGACTAACTATGAGAAGAATTGTATCAAGTATTAATGACATTCGCACTAAGGTATTTTTATGTAGATGAATGTATAAATAAATGAAGGCTTAAAATAATTAAAAGTAAACCAAAGGTACCAAGAGATAATAAGCATGTCCAGCAGTTTTTTTCTTCTGGTGACGTTATCTTCGAATTCCGTTAGTCTAATAGCTCCTGAACTTTGAATTGAATGTATGATACAAAAGTTACATTTATTGTCATGTAAGGTAAGCACGAGTAAATTCACACAATTGTTTAATAACACCTCACTCTTCCAAAATATAAATAAAACAGTTACCATGAAACATTATTGCAGGGGAACTGGACGAAGAAGGCAATACCAGTCACATTAAATACTGCAGCCCCCTACTAGCTAGCAGTGTTGAAACTTTGACATATTATGTTCGTCGCTTAACCCTCACGTAAAAACCATATGCTCAGTGATTGGCCAGTGACATGAAGACACAGCCCCTCGGCGTTGTGATAGAAATGGAAATAGGTCCAATTTATGTATTAGGTCCTTGAATCCACGGTGCGTAGTTCCAACTGTAAAGCATGGAGGGTGTTCTGATATGGTATGGGGATCCCATGGAGGGAATAAAGTCGGATATTTGGTGAAAATAGATGGAAAAATGAACCAAAAGGATCATTGTGCCATTTACCAGCGACATGCTAAGACATCTGGTTTGCATCTGTGAAAGGGTTTGACTTGCAGCAAGACAACGACCCAAAACATACATCTTGCTTGTGTCGGAACTATGTGAAATCTCTAGGGGTTCATAAAACATTGAAGAACATGGAAATGCCGCCACAATCCCCTGATTGTAATCCAAACGAACTGCTATGGGATGAATTGTACAGGAGGAGCCTAAAATAGGAAATCATGAGTGGGTCACAATTGTGGGAGGTCCTGCAGAAAGAATAGAGATTAATTCCAATTGAAATCTTGGCAAAACTGATGTAGCACATGCTGAGAGTGCGCAAGGCAGTGATGAAAGCAAAGGGTGGCTAATTAGAGGAAACGGAAATTTATTGGTTGCACCTTCCTGTGTGTTATTTGAGCTTAATAAACATTTGGAAAACAACAAATTGCATGTTTATACTGTTTTTTCTTTCCATGGTATGTAATTACTAAGTGTTTCGAAGTTTCCAAACTAATATATATACTCCATAAGTTTGGAAACACCTAGTAATTATAGACAATGGAAAATAAATACAGTATAAAATGGATTTGGTTGTTTTTTCTCTATATCCCTCCATGCAGTCCCCCTTCTGCCTTTGTGCTTCTTTTCCGCCCCCATTCCCGCCTCCCCTCTCTTCCTATCATCCTCTTTGCCCTGTGCCCTACCTCCATCTTCTCACCATACCTGCATCCTCCTCCCCTCCTCCTCCCCTTATTTCTGTGCTCTGTCACTTTCCCTCTCTCAAACCTCCCACCTCCTCTCCCTCTCTCCCTTCCTCCCTCCCTCCTTCCCACCCTCCCTGCCTCCCTCCCTCCGAACCTCCATCACGCCCTCCTCCCTCTAACCCTCATTCCATTCTTTCAAACTCCTACTTTTCTCTCTCTCCATCTATTTCTTTATGCATTACAGCATGCAAAGCAATTAATGCAAGCTCGTCAGTTACTGCATACACATTTGCTGAAGAAAAGAGAGTTACTGTACATGCAAGAGTCACTGTGCGTGAAGGAGTTACTGTGTATCCAGGAGCTACTGCACAAGTGAGACTTACACTGCCCATTAGAAATACTGTGCGTGCAAGAGATCATGGACACACTATGGTTGCTACACTAGCTAGAATGTGCAAGAGTTCCTGTACATTCCAGTGTAGTTCTACATGCAAGTGTTACTGTGTACAGAAAAGTTGCTGCAAATGCAACAGTTACTGCACACCCAACAGTTACTGACTGCATTATAGTTATGGCATGCAAAAGAGTAACTATGTATGAGAGTTACTGCACGCACAATAGTTGTTGCACACACAAGACTTTCTGTATGTACATGATTTACTACATGCACAAGAGTTACTGCACATGCAAGAGTTACTGCACCCATGACAGTTACTGCACACACAAGAGTACAATTATTGTGCATGCAAGAGTTACTACATCCACAAGAGTTACTGCATGTCCAAGAGTCATTGTGCACAAGAATTACTATGCACACAAGGCTTACTCCCTAGGTTACTGTATACCAGATAGATATCCAGATACAAAGAGGAGTTGAGGAGTTGATATCATACTATGCATCAGTCTCTGAGTCATCACTTCCACATCACAGAAGCAATAAAATTATTTTCTCTTTGTTCAGAATCACAGCAGCAATGCTACCAACACAAATAGTGTTTCATTTTCAATGCTTTGAGAACTGACCAACGGTGCATAGTCCTTCGCTTCCTTATTACCGATGCTGTAGGGTCTCATATGTTGCCCATTGTAACAGGATGTACCGTTTTGTCACGACATTTATACATTCACTATTTCAGCTGATAACTTTCTGTAATGAAGAAACGTATTTTACATCTTACATCGTAGCACCTTGGTTAAACGTATCTCATTTTCTGTCATGTAGTTACCATCTGGTAAATTTCTAAGTTATAAATCGCCATGAACGCATTCTGTCATTTTGCCGTTTCCAGCACTTTCTATGGTCTCCTGGCAATTCGACCATCAATCTGTAACATCTAGTCTGGTATATGCAGTGTGCGGAGAAACAACATGGCCAAAGGTGTGGGCAGAAAGACGGCATCAAAAATAATAATAATAGTCTGAGTATGGGAACTAGAGATCGTAGTTGAATATTTACGGCGCTATGCCAGCATAAAGTGGTAGTCTGTTTCAACCTTTGTTACAACATACTTAGTTAGGGGGACGCTAATTATTATTTACTTCGAGCTTGTTAAGACATCTTGAAACATAAAACATGGACATGTGGTTGTTTCTAAAGAAGTGCTGTCTGGAACGTTGGCTGAGTATGTGATGTTTGAAGTTTTTCTTGATATCATCCTGGAGACTGGTTAGAGTGTGTTTGCGCATACATTTCATTTCGAGTGAAGATGTCAGTATGTCAGATTTTAATTGCGTTCCTGTAGAGCCGTAAATATGGATTTGCAACCGCTAGTTGCTGTACTCGAATTCATGTCTTTCATACTGTCTTTCCTCCCTACTCTTTTGGACAGATTGAATTTTCGCACTTTGTATAACTTTGCCGGATGGCAAACCTTGCTCAACCACCACTGCTTAAATTATACATTTTTTACGTACGGTACACATACGTCATTGAATGACTTCCAGCCCGGTCGTCTGGCTATTCGTCACTGCAAAAGCCAACACGCGAAAAACAAAATCACGAAAGCACCATCTGATCCGAATAATTACACTACTGACTGTGAGTACATTTAGACGTTAATCACAAAAGCCGATAGCAATAATGTAGAAGCTGATTTTGTTGTTGTTGTTGTGGTCTTCAGTCCTGAGACTGGTTTGATGCAGCTCTCCATGCTACTCTATCCTGTGCAAGCTTCTTCATCTCCCAGTACCTGCCGCAGCCTACATCCTTCTGAATCTGCTTAGTGTATTCATCTCTTGGTCTCCCTCTACGATTTTTACCCTCCACGCTGCCCTCCAATACTAAATTGGTGATCCCTCGATGTCTCAGAACATGTCCTACCAACCGATCCCTTCTTCTAGTCAAGTTGTGCCACAAGCTCCTCTACTCCCCAATTCTATTCAATACCTCCTCATTAGTTATGTAATCTACCCATCTAATCTTCATCATTCTTCTGTAGCACCACATTTCGAAAGCTTCTATTCTCTTCTTGTCTTACCTATTTATCGTCCACGCTTCACTTCAATACATGGCTACACTCCATACAAATACTTTCAGAAACGACTTCCTGACATTTAAATCTATACTGGATGTTTACAAATTTTTCTTCTTCAGAAACGCTTTCGTTGCCATTGCCAGTCTACATTTTATATCCTCTCTACTTCGACCATCATCAGTTATTTTGCTCCCCAAATAGCAAAACTCCTTTACTACTTTAAAAGTCTCATTTCCTAATCTAATTCCCTCAGCAACACCCGACTTAATTCGACCACATTCCATTATCCTCGTTTTGCTTTTGTTGATATTCATCTTATACTTGTCCATTCCGTTCAACTACTCTTCCAAGTCCCTTGCTGTCTCTGACAGAATTACAATGTCATCAGCGAACCTCAAAGTTTTTATTTCTTCTCCATGGATTTCAATACCTACTCCGAACTTTTCTTTTGTTTCTTCTATTGCTTGCTCAATATACAGATTAAATAACATCAGGGATAGGCTACAATCCTGTCTCACTCCCTTCCCAACCACTGCTTCCCTTTATTACCCCTCGAGTCTTATAACTGCCATCTGCTTTCTGTACAAATTGTAAATAGCCTTTCGCTCACTGTATTTTACCCCTGCCACCTTAAGAATTTGAAAGAGAGTATTCCAATCAACATTGTCGAAAGCTTTCTCTAATGCTAGAAACGTAGGTTTGCCTTTCCTTAATCTTTCTTCTAAGATAAGTCGTAGGGTCAGTATTACCTCACGTGTTCCAACATTTCTACGGAATCCAAACTGATCTTCCCCGAGGTCGGCTTCTACCATTTTTTTCCATTTGTCTGTAAAGTATTTTGCCGCTGTGACTTATTAAACTGATAGATCGGTAATTTTCACATCTGTGAACACCTACTTTCTTTGGGATTGGTATTATTATATTCTTCTTGAAGTCTGAGGGTATTTCGCCTATCTCATACATCTTGCTCACCAGATGGTAGAGTTTTGTCAGGACTGGCTCTGCAAAGGCTGTCAGTAGTTCTAATGGAGTGTTGTCTACTCCGGGGGCCTAGTTTCGACTCAGGTCTTTCAGCGCTCTGTCAAACTCTTCACACAGTATCATATCTCCCATTTCATCTTCATCTACATCCTCTTCCATTTCCATAATATTGTCCTCAATACATCACCCTTGTACAGACCCTCTATATACTCCTTCCACCTTTCTGCTTTCCCCGATTTGCTTAGAACTGGATTTACATCTGAGCTCTTGGTATTCATACAAGTGGTTCTCTTTTCTCCAAAGGTATCTTTAATTTTCCTGTAGGCAGTATCTATCTTACCCCTAGTGAGATAAGCTTCTAAATCGTTACATCTGTCCTCTAGCCATTCCTGCTTAGCCATTTTGCACTTCCTGTCGATGTCATTTTTGAGACGATTGTATTCCTTTTTGCCTGCTTCATTTACTGCATTTTTATATTTTCTCCTTTCATCAAATAAATTCTATATTTCTTCTGTTACCCAAGGGTTTCTACTAGCCCTCGTCTTTTTACCTATTTGATCCACTGCTGCATTCACTATTTCATTCCTCAAAGCTACCCATTCTTCTTGTACTGTATTTCTTTCTCCCATTCCTGTGAATTGTTCCCTTATGGTCTCCCTGAAACTCTGTACAACCTCTGGTTCTTTCAGTTTATCCGGGTCCCATCTCATTAAATTCCCACCTTTTTGCAGTTTCTTTAGTTTTAATCTACAGTTCATAACCAATAGATTGTGGTCAGAGTCCACATCTGCACCTTGAAATGTCTTACAATTTAAAACCTGGTTCCTAAATCTCTGTCTTACCATTATATAATCTATCTGATACCTTTTAGTATCTGCAGGGTACTTCCATGTATACAACCTTCTTTCATGATTCTTGAACAAAGTGTTAGCTATGATTAAGTTATGCTCTGCACAAAATTCTACCAGGCGGCTTTTTCTTTCATTTCTTAGCCCCAATCCACATTCACCTACTATATTTCCTTCTCTCCCTTTTCCTACTCTTGAATTCCAGTCACCCATGACTATTAAATTTTCGTCCCCCTTCACTACCTGAACAATTTCTTTTCTTCTATCTCATCATACATTTCATCAATTTCTTCATCATCTGCAGAGCTAGTTGGCATATAAACTTGTACTACTGTAGTAGGCGTGGGCTTCGTGTCTATCTTGGCCCCAATAATGCGTTCACTATGCTGTTTGTAGTAGCTTAACCGTACTACTATTTTTTTATTTATTATTAAACCTACTCCTGCATTACCCCTATTTGATTTTGTATTTATAATCCTGTATTCACCTGACCAAAAGTCTTGTTCCTCCTGCCACCGAACTTCACTAATTCCCACTATATCTAATTTTAACCAATCCAATTTAGTTTTAAGTTAATCTTATGTCTCCTTCAACCGATACAGCATTGTTGCTGTCTCAGCGACTGACTGTTGCTACCAGCACCGCGGAATGATGGCAGTTTTTAATTTTCTCGTGAGTAATGGCAGTTTTCTGAAGTAAATGAAAACGGAGAAATCATTCACATGCAAGTGTTCATCATCGAAATGAGAGTGAATCCCTACTTTGTGCAGCGACTTCCTACATGAGAAGCTCGCGTATCCCTACAGTTGCGAGATGCGTGTCCGTTCCCACATGGGAATCACACTCCTAGTCGCTGGCCAGTTGTACCATTTTAATGGATCCGGAGGGTGCTGTTTCGTACTCCGCACATTCATGGATAGCCTTCTGATACAGCTGCCTCCTGCTTATGTTAACTTACATGAGACGGAGGCGAGTGTATGAGAAAACCTTACGGAAAACTCGTAAAGAAATCGTCAAAACTACCTTTAAAACGTTTTTATCCAAGCCAGTTAACTCACGTGATACTGTTTTATTATGCTCACCTGGATGACATGCGTTGTGCAGAATATGCGAAGCGGTAAAAGGGGAAACGTGTTGACACTCCATGGTTATGATGTTTTGAGTGGCTAGAAATAGCCCTCTCGATTCAAGCCTATATCTTAGTCATGTATGTAGAATTAGTGTATTGTA
Organism: Schistocerca piceifrons; assembly: GCF_021461385.2. Taxonomy (NCBI): domain Eukaryota; kingdom Metazoa; phylum Arthropoda; class Insecta; order Orthoptera; family Acrididae; genus Schistocerca; species Schistocerca piceifrons. The sequence goes on along the minus strand of NW_025728455.1, from coordinate 1,952,495 downwards.
TAGACCCAACAACAAGATAACAGTATCATGTGTTTTGTATCGATGCGAAATATAAACTCAGTGTGAGAACCAGTTTTACTTCGTGGCAATGTGTCCCGCTGTTCTCCCTCTGATTCTAAAAAAAGCATTCGTCAAACGGCAACAGATAAAAAACCATGTGTCGAGGGCCTTTACACAATGGAGGAGGACCGCATCCAAGTCGAGAATTAATTCACTGAAAAGGCGATGAAAAGAAAAAGAAACTTGTGTCAGCGATATTATTCGATCGTATCGCTGGGCAGCAGCGATAGCGAGAACGAAGGCCACCAAAGCTTTATTTTACGGTGCTTGACTGCGTTATACGCCCCTAGTTCTCGTATGTGGACCAGCACTACCCTTCATGCCATGCAGAAACAGACGGCGCATGCTTCAGTCCCTGCTTGATGGTATCTGAAAGCAAATAGATCAGACAGTTGTAGTCTCTGTACCTGGAATCAAGAACTGATTTCAACAACTGATCTCGTTGTTGTATTAGTGTCACACATGTAGTAATTCAGTTAGCCAAATTTCCCCAAGAGTCGCAGTATTAGCCCGATAACTATCCTTGTTACGTTTGGCTAGGTATAACGACAGCAAACGTTTCAAACACTGAATCGACAATTCGTTTTTTACACAAACGATACAACTGCAGTAATTCGACGATTTTCTGTTCTTGTTGAACATTTAGCTGGCCGTTTTCACAGGAAACCGAATATCGGTTTGACGGGAAGCACATAGTTTTCTGGCCATTTACTGAGGAGCACGTGTGATGTGTTTTATTATGCTTTGTGAAGTAATATCCGTAATGTCCGATTTTTACAGGGAATAAAAGGCTATGACTTCTCCTTAATCGAATACGGTTAACGATATAATATCGAGATAAGAAAGATTTGCCAGGATACGTTACTTGTAGAGGGAATTCATAATACTGGGTTAGAGATTAACGTTCTGTTGTGTCAAAAATTTTCGCCTTTCGTAGAGTTTTAGTTCTGACGACCGACGTAGCCTACATCCCTACTTTCATCGAAGCAAGGATTTTGGAATATGATGGCTGCGTAGCTCGTGCAGTCATTTAGCTCGAAATTCTCCATTTTTAAAGAGAGTGAACAAATTTTTCCCCGGTGCTTCGTCACTGGGCAAAGTGTAATAACTTATGTTACACGGGTGCTTCTGATGGTCGGCGAGCACTCGCACCTTTAGCAGTGTCGACAACTCACCGCTGTAAACCCAGCCCCGGAAACGCGTATGGAGATGTAGTCACCTACCTTAGAACATTTACACATACAATTCCACACTGCGCGGCAGATCTCGTTGTGTGATACAAAGCTGAGTCGCCATAAGATGGACGCTGTCGTCGTGTTTAGTACGACCGACTCTGCAACGCCACATACGTGGCCCCTACAACTGACAGAGCTTTTCCTTACACCCTTCTCACTGAAACAAGCCCTAATACGCAATTAAAACATTTACATGGTGTACATTTAATCGATCGTTAGGAACAGGGTGGTTTACAAGCGACAAACGTAGGGATTTCCTTCGCTTTATTTTCTGCTCGGAATTCGAATCGTGCATCCTCTGTTGCCAAAGTGTTTTCTTTCTAGTTGTTTCTTCCTCCGTGAAGTAGAACTGCGACATCGTTCACCCTTTGGCCTCGTACTTAAGCAGCACCGGAGTAGACTTGATGACGACAGAGGAGATATCTGTCATTAGTAGCTACTCAAGCGGAATGTGATGTGCGCGTTTGAATTCTCCATGACAGAAAACTACTAGGAACTGAAGTGAACCTAATCTTTGAAAACCATGACCAAATTAGGGCAATGACAATTGCTATGCTACAACTACTGTCTACTATTAAACACTTTACTTTCTGTTCAATACACTGACTTCATGTACGAGAGCGTGTCTTTTGGTGATAAGAAACTGTTAGCACCTATTTGTCCCGGCGCATTGTCCTTATCGTTCCTGGAAGTAGAAGACAACGTCAGGCAGATTATGTTACTCTTGTGCCATAGGTATATGTTGAGACGAGAAAGAAGGAAACGGTATCACGTTATATAACGCCTTCTCATTCATTTTTGGTTGTTTATCATTAACCAAAGTTGGTGAAAAACAATTAGAATGAGAGACTTGAAATTCTGATCATCGCACAAGAGAGGGTACATCTTGGTCGACAGGCAGGACTTCCTGGAAACAAATACCCTCGATGGGAGTAACAACAGAAGGTCGTTGCCACGTCGCCTGAATGGGGGACGCCAACGGAACAGATAAATTCAGGGGCGCTTCAGTTTTCTGCTGTTTAGTCATTGCAGCACCATAAGGCTCAACGACTTCCCCACCTTTGTATGTTTCTACAGGGGTTACTGCAGCTGTGGGGGCGATACTAGGAGAGACGCTAGCCACCTCAGCTTCCAGTTCCGCACCATTGACGCTGTTAGTAGTGCAGGACTCAGCACTACAGGATGCAGCAACCAACAGACTCACTTGAGGGGGCGGTGTGAGAGGGGTAGATGTATCCGACTCCTCACTGTCCTGCACACGACGTCTCTCGTGTTGCACTGTCTCCACTGCCAGTTTGGCCACAGCAATGTGAGGACCGTGCTGTGGCGGTGTTGTTCCATTGCACATGGAGAACAGGTGGCACCAACCTTGCGAGGGGTAGAAACGAGACCAGCCAACCCCAGTTTCCGATGCTGTTCAGAGGAGACCTTCAACAAAAATACCTGCCTCTGAACATTAGGTCTAAGGTTCGTTGCAGAGAAAGCACGTCCCTACTTGCCCTTATTCGTTCCATGAGTGCGGTAATCAGAGATCTGTAAATGAGAAGGAATGTTTTGTTTGACTACCATGTTCACTGAACGGATCCTGCTATAACATTACAACCGGTATTGAATGGACTAGCTTCGCGGCGTATACCCCTCACATGACTATAAGAGAGAAATGTCGACTGTTGTCAGCTTCTTGCGGGAGATTAAATACTCAGACAGTTGTATACTTCAGTTCCTCGTTACCAGGAAGCAGCATACTTCTGGAACCATCTCAGTGCTTAAACGGAACCTGAGAACATGGAGGCTAAAGCAACCTATCTATTTGTAGTTGATCCAAAAACTTAACGAAAAAGACATATCAGAATGAAAATAGACTGTATGAACCTGATCAGCTGTTTCATGAATTGTATCAACGAGCCAGTTGTGAATCTCCAAAGACCCAGGCTGGAAGGAACCAATGGATTTGTCGAAACTGAAGCTGTCTTTACCTTTTCCCAGAACACCCATGGCCGATATTATGAGCGGACTACTCTGTTATCAGTGGACTCACACAACAACTGACACTGGCGTCCTGACGACGATGTGCTTCACACGACGACACGAAAGACACCGAGAGAAAGCTGCCCAGGTGCGCGCGTACTGTGGTGAGGCAGTAAACTGGCGACCCTCCCAGTCGGCACTCGATGCGGAAACACCCCTGGACCAAGGCTGCAGAAATATCGCAGAAGAATCTGTATCTTATGACATCACATTTGAAACTCAGATTTCTCTGGTCATGCTGTGGCATTGAAGCTTTCACGAGTTCCTGGATGACTAATTACACTGCTAGCCTGTAGAATGTGGCAACCTCATGCTTTGGCAAACGGTTTCTCCAAACATTATTCCACAAATATTTCTCTTGTGCGCGTTTGTGCGCGTGTTCCAAGCGCCGTATACAGCTAGGGTGCCTGACATTCCCACACTATGACCATACGTGGAACGTCGACAGAAAGCACAAATGTGTAGCAATAGCCGTGGTATACTCGGCGCCGCATTTACGAGAAGTAAAGATGAAATCGCGGTCCATCTTACTAGATTTAAATTTTTGTGGTTTCTGCAAACCACTGCAGACAACCAGCGTGGCTTTTCCTTGAACACGGGTTCTGTCGATTCTTGCCCCCATCCTTGTCTAGTGAGAGCCAATGTCACTGTTCGAATGGTCTCGATGACAAGAGAACTTTAAAGTTCAAACATTCCTCCTTTTCTTCAGGAACAGGTCTCGCTGTTTCGTTCGATACCTGTCACAGGCAATATGGTTTCGCTGAAGTAGCTACACATAGTAATCCGTATATTAGCTGAGGGTCCTGCTCAAACTAAGTATACGAGAGCTTAGATTATGTAAAGGCCTGTGGAGACATGTCGGCTGATGCAGATGACCCCAGTTTTCTAAAAATATATATTAGTGCCCAAGAATGTTCATCTCCGCCTTAACCGTTAATTTACGTCTGCCACTTTCCTTAGACAGACCCTACTGGCCTATTCTACGTCAACATCAAGAATTTGTAGTTCCAGTAGGACTGAGGCACATCTTACGTTGGTGGGCAATCGACAGTAGACATTCATCTGATGTTTGGAGGGGGTGTCATAGGAATATCGGCGACACTCCAGGCCCTGGAAAATGAGACAAGGGAATTTCCAGTTTTGCAGGTGTGGAGTACACTACAAAGATCAAATTCTCACGTTTGATCGGTAAATGGCTACAGAAGTATTCTTCTGTAGTATAATTTTCTGGTAAGATTTGTATGTGCGGAGTTCATGTTAGTTTCCAGTCAATGGTTAGTCCTGTGCATTTTTGTGAGTTACTAAACTGGATAGGATGGTTTCATGAGGCAGTAGATGCGGGGGTGAAAAGCGGCGATTTGTCATATTCAATTGTACAGATCTTGGTATGGCTGGTTTCAAGGTGTCTTTGGTTGCACCTGGTTGAGGTGGGGTCGTCAACAGATTGGAGGAAATGGGCAGGGTGATTGAACCCACCCGCTCCTACCATTTCCATAAAGAGTACATTTTTTTGTCAGCTTATCCACTAACTCAATATTACCAATTCGTCATCTCTTCAGCTCTTACCACTCTGTGTGTGTGTGTGCGTAGAGGGTGACGGACTAGTGTCTGTGCCCCTAGAACAGCATTGCACAGTTCCTCGTCTGCAGCATAGCGACGTGCAGATGCATGTGCCTCAATGACTCCCCATCACGTGTTGTCAGGTGTGGTGAGGTCAGGACTTTTTGGTGGCCATTTCAAGGGAGCCACTGTTGCTGATGATCCACGACCTGTCCAACCAATTGGGAAATTGTTCCATATGCACTTGTATTCGCAAGAGTAGCACGCGGCTAGAAATACTAAACAGCAACAACTGTGTACTGGCCTGCACCCTTTCCAGGAGGATATTGCAGCACCGACAGGCGTTACTCAGCCGGCCCACTGTTTCCGTGCTGACAACAAGACAGCGTCCCTCCACTTCCGAGTGGTGGCGTGATGTTCGCCAGAAGATGATGGGTACGAAACTCATTGAAATGTTGCGACAAGACGACGCCACCACTTGGCTGATAACTCGAGAAGAGTTCATCACTGATTATTAACAAGAAATTCCTACTCAATATTTACAAAAAATTCATGTCGCCCAAACTATTCTTTTCTTTAAAAATGTAATCGTCACAATACTCTTCATTAAATATTAATCCTGATCCACTATTGATGGCAACTAGTGGTGATAGAATGACATTAAATTTAAGATTATGACATTTACGACATTAGTGGAAGTTACTGCTAAAACTAGCTAACTGCTTAACATTAAAATTTAAATCCCAAAATCCCTCTTAAAAATGTATATAGTAAACCCTTAACAAATTGTATAATCACAAGCTGACATCGAATTTCAAAGCATTTTTGATAGAAAATCAGTTTAATGTCAGAAATTATAAAGACAGTGTAAATGACGTTGGGATTCCTACTCAGGTTTACACCCACAAGTTTCACTCGTTGCACAATTTAAGATTTACTCAAATACTGTTCGGAAGTAGCAGTCGTCATATTTTATTTCACTCCTGTACTGTGTGCACTTCTTGGTGATATATTAAAAACATAATTAAATTCGAATGATGAAATCTCTCTTTCTTTGTCGCTGTGTGTTGTGCCTCTATCGACCTTTATACGGTAGACCGCTTTTCTCCCCTCTGTTGCTAATCTGAATGCGTGTATTTCCCTTTACTGTTTGTAGTGAAGGTGGAACGCCACATTCACGCTCACGAGAAAGCCTAAGAAGAAATACGAGCTGGTCGCACAGGGCAAGATATGAAAAAAGTATAAACTTTCACTCGCTGACAAACACAGGAAAAAGTGCCAGTGTGTTACAATATGTTTAAATGACGTTCAAGGCTTCATGTGACGAGTTGGCGCATAAAATCATGCCCATTAGCGTACATTCAATTGCTTTTCTTCATGATGAGACCCAGCCTTCGATATGTCGTCAAGCATGTGTTAGCAACCCCTGGACTCGTACGTCCACAGTGTATATTCTAATACGGGGAGACATTTTAACTGAAAGTCGCTTGTCCGGTGTCTGCCGACAAATACGTTGTTGCAGTGTGTATGTTGTTCAGAAATACGATACTGTGTTTCTTCGAACATGCGTGCATGCATATATGCATGTATGTCCAGAACAACATTGTATTGTACTTCTGAAGAACACAGCAAGTGCAATTTTATACTCTCGTCCAAGGAAAAAACTTTGACCAAAACTTAAGTCACACTCTTTACTTTGTACAGATCCTGTGTGACACGTCTGAGTTGTCAGAGGGAAAGTTTGTATAGTCCTTTCTAATCAACAGGCCTAGGAATCATAAACAAATTAACTCGTGCCTCAGAATGTAAACTATAGATGCTAATATCTGTAAGTAATGCTTTTAGGTGTACTTAATGACATAAAGAATTTTTGATACCTCCAACCGTTCAGTGCTTACCTTTTCTGATGTTTATGTAATACCACACAATTCCTTCCGTTTCGATTCCTTGATACTCGAGGATATATCCTACAAATCGATCCCTCCTATTAGTCAGATTGTACCAGTACTGATTTCTATCAGTTCGACCCAATTCTTCTTCATTACGTATTCGATTTAGCCATCTTATGTTCAGCTTTGTTCTGTATATCATTTCAGATGCTGAATCGATGAGAGCATGACAGCTTTTTTTCCGCTTGCCAACGTATGGAGGGCATGTGGGCTAATGTTGCAAGGCGAGACCTTCTGCCAGTCACCTGCACTGGTCCCCTCTAACTACAGAATAGGCTGCTGCCCCTCATCGGGAACCATATGTTGGTCTGGCTCCTGCGTAGACGCCCCTTGCACGTTGTAGCATCTACGGTATGGGCACATACACCACCCCACCTCTGTATGGCCTTGTTGCTAAACAGTGGAGGTGGAGGTGGGATTGGAGTATTGTAGTCTACAGTGTGGAATATTTTTCTTGGTTCATAAGAGACATGAGGGTATCACAGGTCCTCTGATTTCTCCCTTGCACTGATAATGGCCAGGTAAGACTGGCTGCTCTGACGTTTATGTGTCTACTGAATCTTATTTTTTTCAGATTCTTATATAAAATTTTTTAATTAGGTGTTTGTATCTGAGGATACACAGTTAAAACTGAATGAAGCGATTACCAGTGACTGTAGATATAAAACAGAGAGGAAATTAATTACTGATTCTTTATAGGTGTTTTGTATGAAGCCCTTGGTGACATGTACAACATTCAAGCCTCCAACCATTTCACGCCACACATTTAGAAGGGTATGTGGAGTTTGTGGCGTAGCAGAAATGTGTGATTTGTGTTCTGGAATGGTTTCCGGCAAAGGTGGCGTACACACAAGGTATTTCGCATGACCCCACGAAAAGAAGACCTTGGATGTCAGGCCCAAAGATATAGGAGGCAGAGAACGCCACGCCGCCATGGCAAGGTCGACGGATTCATCGTTTTGCGAGGTGCAGCTTGAAAAATGTGGAGCGGCTTTGGATTCCCTGCTCTCGCACAACGATGGAAATTCTAAAGTTTATTTTACATTGCCTGTAATGCTTATGACGCTCACATCCCGGCTGTCAAAATTAGGAACAGTTTGAGCACAAACAGGATTTCAGCTCAAGCAAATCGCTAACCGCCTGCGGTCACAGCTAGGATATGACGCTAGCACTCGTGGCCGCTCTTCCCACACACACACGTAAGCATGTGGAGTATTCTTGGCGCACATCCGCGGTGATCTCGCTACGTAAATAAGACATAACATGTCCTTTAACGGCAATTGCATCGATACTGTGTGGAGACCTGTCTGTGGTGGACTAGTGTGCTGTTCTCGCCCACGTGATTTACGCAAACTGAACTGTAATGTGTAATGGTTACTCACAACCGTCGATAGCCACCAAGGCCATATGTCACAAGTTCTTAATACTATTTAATAGTTTATGCCTAAAATACATTTTCACATCGACCTTCCAATAGAGAATCTATAGTTTTTAAAAGGTTCAAGTAAATTTTGATCCTCGTGTCAGTCAGGTACCCCACTAACACGATCACATAAAGCCCTATTTGGGAAGTAATATCCGATCAGGTGTAAAATGGAAAGCACAGAGAAAATCTGATGATGCTTTGCACAGATGTGATTGGCAGTGAGTCTAGTATGGTAATCGATCGCTTCATGTCACTCTTTCCAGTTCTGACCGCACAGTGAGCAAGTAAAGATGACTCGAAAATAGTGTCTGCCGTCAAGTATGGGTGCGTGCCCTGTGTTTCGCCTGATTTCATGCAACCCCGCCTAACGTACCTGTCGTGCGTTTCCTTCTGCTGTGGCAACGAAGACGCTCCAGCAGCGTTTTGGATGGGCAGTTTTGATTGGCCACCATACATCCCGGACTTGATTCCCTCTGAGTTTTTATCTCTGCTCATATGACCTGCTCGCTTTCAGGATACCCTCTTGGAACAGAGAGAGAGCTGCAGACCAGCTGAGAGAATTGGCAGACAGCACAGGTGGCTGCTTTCTGTGACGAGGATGTCGGAAAGTTGGTACAATGCAACGACAAATATCTAAGTCGGGGTGCCGAGTGTGTAGAGAAGTATCGCGATCGCATAGCTAACTGTTACAAACAAAACAATTTATATTGTCACTGTGGTTTCCATTTCGCGGCCGATCGCACCCTACTCTCCGAATAGCCGTTGTAAATGGTGGTGACTCAAGTCTACCCTCGATATATTTGCGACAGTGCATATTAAAGTCGGTGATAGGCATAAAATACTGCCCGAAAATCCACTAAATGCTTTTTCCGAAATTTATTTCAAGGAATTGGTTCTGGAACCAACGTCTGCGAAAACATTCAGTGACCATTCAGTAACAAATAATTCTGAGCACATTGGGAGCATCATGACGCTTACACGGATTGTTGAAGCTAAACTGAACAACTTAACACCCAAATTCACTGAGAATCAAAGAAAAATACATCTATTAAAAAAATGGAGACAAACGTTAGCTTCATGACTTCATAAGCTTTCAAACCTATGCAGGCTTAGACCGGTTTTCGCTTCAATTTTAAAAAAAAGGTAGTATCGACAGCATTCGAGAGATTTATAACAACAGATGAGTATGACACAAAACTGTTCTCCCATGGCGCACAAAACAGGTCATTTTCGAAGAAGAAACAACAGGAAACGTTGTGAAATTTAAAACAATACAGTATCTCGATGTTTTAAAGAAACTCAAAATTTAGAGTAGGCTTCGTTGTGAGAGGCTTTTAATATTTCCCACAATGGAATCTTTGTCTCTACATCTGGCATCATTCTAAGAGAGATTATGGTGGTATGTAAAGTACGCCAGTGGCAAGACACAATCAATACCATCTCTGCACGATGGCAGTGATAATGTTACTAATCAAAGTGCCGCTACGGCGGAGTCACTAAACACGGTTTTCCGAAAGTCCTTCACCAAATAAGACGGAGTAAATATTACAGAATTCGAATCAGCAACAGCTGCCAACATGAGTAAATTAGCAGTACATACCGTCGATGTAGAGAAGCAACTGAAACTACCTAATAAGGGCATTTTTTCCGATTCAAATAGTATACCTGGCTCGACAAAATGTCTCACCTAAGGATTGAAAAGTTCCACATGTGACACCTACAGTGAAGAAAGGAAATAGGAGAAATTCACCGAATTACGAACCACTACTAGTAACATCGATTTTCAGTATGACCTATAACACCCACTGTGTTCCAACATTATGAACGATATATCGACACTTACTCTGGGCCGATTCAGCGCACATCGTTCCTATGAAACACAACCAGCTTTTCACTCAGTCAAAGTAATGAGAGCTATCTACAAGTAATCTTAGACCGATTAATTTCCAGATTTCTGGCAGTCTTTTGATACCGTTCTTCACAAACTGCTTGCACTCACATTACGCGCCTATGGAGTATCGTCAATAGACCAACATCGACAGACGGATCAGCACTCCCCAGCCGCAGGCAGCACAATAACAGGGACATGAACTGTGGATTGAGTGAACACGGAATACCGAACAAATGGGTTAATTCGTATTTCTTAACAACAAAGACAAATGTAACATTATTGATCATAATTACTTCTTAGAGAGGTAATAAACAATTGAGAAGAATCACAAGGTCAAGAATATTATGAATCATTCATTGACGTATGTAGGCATGTGGAGTGTAAATGTAAGGGAGGAGGGTATAGAAGGATGGATTGGGGGCGGGCTATAAAATGACTAATAAAATGAAGAAGCTATTATAGTGGGGGGGGGGGGGGGACAAAAGGGTTACAAATAAAGAAATAAGAATAAAAATGTGAAGTGACTTACTTTTTTTAAAATTAAGATACACCTATGGTAAATGGGCACTTTTAAATGTTAAAGCTAGGTCATTGTGTGGGAATGATGTGTCCAAAGTGAAGGTATGGCTTAAGCGTGTATCGGTATATTCTCTGTGTGGATTCGTGTTTCATAGTATTTTATGTGTTAAATAGTTGTAATAATAAAATTTATTCCATAAATTTAAGAAAATAGGTTTTATTGAGACAGTCAGTTTGACCTTTAGTTATTGACAGAAGTTTGGGGTGAGGTATATTGATTCCTCATTAAAGTAGTATATCTCAGAGGGAGGAAAGGACACTTTAAACAACATCAATGACTATATGTCTTTATTAGCATTTTCAGTAACATGATAAGTCCTATATGCAACCACATCACGGTCGACAAAACTCTCAAGTCCAGTTACATTTGGAACACCAGAACCACCTCGTACAATAGCAACTGTCAACCATCCGTTGCCATGTGTGAAGGAATCATTAATGTCAATACTGAAGTTCAATCTGCATCCACAAAAGACTGATGGTCCATCGAGTAGCGAATGTGCAGCGACAGATTTTATAGTATTCTTCTTTTTGTCAGCTGCAGATGTAGTCAGTTCCACATCTTCTATGGTTTTATACATTGTACTTCGTGCTATGCAGTTGCTGGACTGCTATATTTATGGATGCAGTGGATGTTATCGACAGGTTTGTTACAGTATATGTTTATGAGCAGGCAACTTCATGGTATACTGAGATAAACAGGTACTGCAAAGATGTAACACCTACCAAAGAAAATAAATTGCTCCTAACCTTTCCTATCCTACCGGACAATGAGTCCAAAGATTTAAAAAAAGTGACCTGCTTGTAACACCAATTTCTTTGACCAAGACAATTTGACACTTAGCCAACTGTCATTCAGTCAATATGGTGTACTCAGTAATGAAGCAAAGCAGTAGGCTCTGTGTCTAATAGTGCATTTTAATTCGACAGTATGCCACCTTAGGAAATTTAACACTTGTAAGTAAGCATTACAAATATAGATTCTTATATGGTCATGTCATTTGTTATGTATTTCACTGTTATTGTCTAACCTACTTACAGAAGACACTTGATAATTGCACTTTGAACACGATATCATGATTGTGTAAGTGTAAATGTAACACTGTAAATAATCAACAGTCTAATGGCGGTACTGACTTTAAAGAAACAAAAATTAATGGGTACCTCATTTCGCCTAACGTAGAAATGGTGCAGAGCATGCAGCGTGTCCTTTTGTGCCGTCACAACATTGCCCTCGTCGATCTGGAGAGACGTGTTACACGCATGAGGAAGACGAGTCTGATGCCGAATCAGGTGATACAGAGGAGTCAGTTGGTCCACAGCCCAGCGGACGTGGTTTGGAACGCCACCTCAACCCTCCCACTTGGCGCCGCTTCACTCCTAATGATCGCGCCTTTACACGCCTGACGTCTGCAATACGTAGCAGAGGCTGATGCGCACTTTCTTAAAGGCCACACGAGAGAGAGTTGTAAAATTCTTGCGTGTTCCGAAATTTCCGCGCTCTATCAGCGTACAGACGTATCAACGTTTGTCAGAACCTCGGGTTTGCCCTCTGAACTCAGCATTCCAAAATGGAGGCTTAGCACGCATCTAACCAGAGACTATGGTTCAACACTTTTGGGTTCACCTTAATATGGTTAGGATCTCCATCTGCGATGTATGCAACACCCAACGGAATCAAAACATTTTCACCGACAGTCGTGTGTGACGTAATGTGACAGCCACTACACTGTGGTCCGTGAAGTCGGCGGGGATGGCACCGATAGCCAAAGTCCATTGACACGTTGGGTCAGACTAAATATGTGACACCTGTTGCTCGAAGAAACAGTAAAATAAGTAAAACTGACAGACGCAAAGAACGGACAATTTAACTACTGAAACTTGCTGGCAGATTAACAGAGTTTCGCACTCGGTCCCGAGTTCGACTCTCGGTCCGGCACACAGTTTTAATCTGCCAGGAAGTTTCATATAAGCGTACACTCCGCTGCACAGTGAAAATCTCATTCTGGAATTTAACTACTAGCGACAGAAATAAAAATTAGGAAACTGGTCTACAGGACGCAACACACAGTTAGAATAACCACCTGTCAAAATAGTATCCAAACATTTGTGTAACAAATGAGTCACCTGTTCCTTAAAAAATTCGGATAGATCTAAAGTGCGTCACGTACTGGACGACGCATAAAGGAGAATGGTCACGTGAAGAAAAGTTCATCTTATCCATTTACCATTATCAAGGATTTCAATTCCTTCAATGGAAATGTCCTCCCCAAAAAACATATAGTTCACACGGGAGCCACATTAAGCACATGGAAAAAAAGAGACAGAAAAATTTACATTAAGAAGCTAGCCGCAAATCCGATACAACCCTATTAATATTCAAAGGAAGAAGCGTATGAGCCAGCACACTTTAACAAACAAGAAGCTAAATTCGATCTCATGGCTGGCTTAATTACGTGACCAGATTGCGTCAGGGTCCACTTCCGAGTCCGCTGACGCGTCCACGTTAGACCGAGCGGCTAGCCGGGCGGGCTTATCATCACTTACTCAGCACCGATTCAGTCAGTTAATATCGCTCCTCTGAAACACTACCGGCTCTTGACTCACTCAAAGTAATGAGTGCTATCGACAAGGTACCTTAAACGGATTCCTTTCCACATTTCTGCACCGCTTTTGATACCGTTGCTCACAAAAGACGTAGTCACATTGCGTGCCTATGGAGTATCGTCCCAGTTGTTCGTCTGTAATCGTGTTTTCCTGTCGGAAATGACACAGTTAATAATAACTGACGGAAAGTCATCGAATAAAACAGAAATCATATTTGGCGTACGGAACGGAAGTGTTAGAAACCGTCTGCTGTTTCTGATCTGTATATACGATTTAGGAGCCTATCTGAGCAGCCCTCTGAGTGTGTATGCACATGATGCTATCGTGTTTCGGCCAGTAAAGTCAAGATAAGCTCAAAACTAGTTCGTTTTGTACCAGCGAGATGTACAGGAAGGAGTGTCACTCATATGATCTGCGGGTTTGGGGTGGCAATAAGTCAGACAAAGATGTTTTTCGTTGCGGCGAGACAAATTCAGTCAAATAATTTCTCCTGCGAATATAAAAATTATTTGTGGATGTCCATCTACATAGGGAGGAGCGATGGTAGTAATAAAGTACAAGAAATCGGAGGTAGCATGGGAAGATACAGGTGTCATTTCTCACGAACGATGTTCGAGAGCGGAAGTGTACAGAAATAGGCTGGGGGTGGTTCGACAGACCCTCTGCCAGGCACTTTAGAGTCAATTACGGAGCGGCCATGTACACGTGTTGTCCGCCTACACACTTTATCTGGTCAACACTTGTGTGTGCTACAGGCACTGGTCTGATGGTACTTTACCGGCTGGTATGTCCTTTGCACTTCTGTACTGCCACTGCCGTGATATCCATTTCAGCCTTCTTACGGTAGTCGAGCGTTGGTCCACCTCTGCAATTTCAACCTCCAGTACTTCCCTAATTAGAAACTCTACAATTCCTTGAAGTCTCAGTGTGACCTCTCCACCCAACCAATCTTTTAAGCAAGTTACCGCTTAAGTTTCCGTTTCTCCCATGTCAATGTAGTACTTCCACATTAGTTACTCGATCTACGCATTAAACAGTCAACAGTATTTTGTAGCGCCCCTTTTTAATATCTTCTGTTCCTATCTTGCCTAAACTGCTGTTCAACATAAGACAAATACCTTCGGGAGAAGTTCATAAAATTTCTATTTACATTCAATGGTAGTATATTCCTCTTTTTCAGATACGCTTTTCCCTTCTTCAAAATCCCATTTCGTGCTATTTCTTTTTTATTTTGTCGCCCTTTGTTTCGTCCATCTTCAGTTAGTCTGTTGCCCATCCCTACATAATTTCGTAAATTAATTCGTTCAGCAGCGCCTCATTTAATTTCATGACACGCCCATATTGTCTAACATTTTCTTCTACTCCCTCCCCTACAACCGAATTCCAGTTCCTCATGACAATTTTGTTTCCCCTCCCCTTCAAAACTCTCATATATGATCTCCATATCTACCTACATCTTCCGCTTGAAACATTGGCAAGTAACCTGAATTATCGTTGTAGGTGTTGGTTTGCTGTCGATCCTGATGAAGAAAACCAATATTTTAGGCACACTCTTTGGTTTGGTTACGTCCGTAGGACACATTTGGGTTGAGGTCTGAGGTAAAGTTTGTATAGTTGTTTGTAATCAACAGGACTGGAGATCATGAACAATATGTTGTAAATTGCATTGCGTATCAGGATTAAATATATGGATGCTACTATCTAGAAGTAATGGTTTAAATTGTAGCTAATGACGTAAAAAATTCCTGATAACTCCAACCATTCAGTGTTTAGCGTCTTCCCTTTTTATGTACCACGCACTTCGTTCCATTACCTGATTCACTATTCCTTGATACTTCCGGTCATGTACTGAAAATCGATTCCTTCTATATGTTTCATCACTTCGATTCAGCACCTGTTCATTAAATACTCGATGTACCGATCTTCAGCGTTATTCACCATACGCTGCTGTCCCTCTTGGGAACCCCATGTTGGTCTGGCTCCTTTATAGACGCCTCTTCCATGTTGTTGCATCTACACTGCATCACTAAGGTAATCACGCCACCCCACGGCGGTCTTTTCGCTAAACAATGCAGGTGGAGGCGGGGTTAATCTAATTTAGTTTACAACGTCGAATATTTTACTTAGTGCACAAATGGCATTGGGGTACGACAGTTTCTCTGGCTCTCCCTTGCACTGATAATCTCCAGGTAAGATTTGCTACTCTGATATCTATATGTCTACTTGATTCCATTTATCTTCTCCTTATTCTTTAGCATATTCTTGTATAAATTTCTTGAATTAGGTATTTGTATTTGTAGATGTAGAGTTAAAACTTAATGAAGCGGTTACCAATAGGTGTAGCTATTCGAAACACAGCAAATTTATTTTAGATTGTTTATAGGTATTTTCCATGAAGCCCATGATGACACGTGTAACATGTAAGCGACAAGCCATGTCACGCCATACAATTAGGAGTGTGTGTAAAGTAACCGACGCTTCACAAATGGGCGAATAGTTTTCGGCGAATGTGGCATATACACAAGGTATTTCGCATAACCCCACGACAAGAAATCCTTGGGGTCAGGCGCAGAGGTCTAGGTGGCAAAGAACACAGTGCCGCCATGGCAAGGACGACGGATTCAACGTTTTGGGGGGTGCTGATTCAAAAGTGTGCAGTGCCTTCCGATTCACTACTCTTCCACAACGATGAAAATTCTGAATTTTATTTTTCGTTTTCTGTACTGCTTATCGATGTACCGGCAAGAGTCGCCTGCAGTAACGTATCACCACTACAGTGATTTAGGGTTGGGCCAAACGCTGCACCCCCTACTGTGTGGACGCGGCCCGTGTCCCCCGCTGGCCTCCCTCGCCCTGTATTGTTGTGACGCCCACAGCCGGGCTGGCGGAAACTGGAAGCGGCTTAGACCGCAAACGGTATGTTAGCTGCCCGCTGACCGCCTACCGCATGCAATCGCAGCGAAGACATGACGCACTTCCCACACACACACACACACACACACACACACACACACACACACACACACACACACGTAAACGCGTCGAGTATTCCTGGCGCACATCCGTAATGGCCCAAATACGCAAATACTACTTGGAGGCGAGAAATCGCGATCCTGCGTTAGTAGCTTCCCGCAGATCGAGAGATTTATACCAAATATATATAATAAGCGACGGTACTAATCTCCTATTGCGCACAGGACAGGTCACTATTCAAGAAGAAAGGAAAAAAATCTCGGGAAACTTAAAACAATGGAATATCACCAAGATTGGCAATGTTTTATAAAAGCTCAAAATTTTGCGCGGATTTTAATGCGAGATGCTTTTAATAGTGTCCACAACGGAGCTTTGCCTACACATCTGGTAGAAAAACCCAAAGAGATTCTGGTCGTATGTAAAGTACATCAGAGGCAAGACACAATCGGTGCCATCTCAGTATGATGACAGTGGTTATGTTACTGATCAAAGTGCCGCTAAAGCGGAGTCACGAAATGCGGTAAATATTACAAAATTCGGTCAATAACAGCAGCCGATTTCAGTAAGTTAGAAGTGGATATCCTCGATGTAGAGGAGCAACTTAAACCACTTAATAAAGGCAACATTTTCGGCCGAATTGTATACCAGTCACGTCCCCTTACGAGTATGGTGGTATATATTTAGAAATCATCTACAAGCGCTAACTCGACAAAATATAAGCCCCTAATGAGTGGAAATTTCGACACGTTACACCAACAGTCACGAAAGCAAACAGGAGTAATTCCCTGAATTATTGTCCCATACCAGTAACGTCGATCTGCAGTAAGATTTGGAACATTCACTGGGCTCGAACATTATGAATTGTCTCGGAGAAAACGGTCTATTGAGACATACTCACCACCGATTCAGTAAATATCGTTCTTCTGAGGCACACCTAGCTTTCATAGTAGCGAGTGCTATCGACAACGGACTTTGAACTGGTTCTTTTCTTGATTTCCAGAAGGCTTTTGATACCATTTCTCAGAAACGGTTTGTAATCATTTTGCAAACCCATTGAATTTAGTCCTATTTGTGCGACTGGATCCGTCATTTCCTGGCGGAAGGGTCACTGGGCGTACTAACTGACGGAAAGTCATCGAGCAAAACAGAAATGGCATTAGGGGTACGAAAGGGAAGGCTTATAAACCGTCTGCCGTCCCTAATCTGCATAAACGATTTAGGAGACAATTTGAACAGCTCTGTCAGAGTTTTTGCACATTATTCTGCAACTCTAAACAATGCACAGAGGTAGGTCATGCACATGAATACGAAAAGAAATCCTTCACGTACCGGATACGTAATAAATCACACAAATATAAAAACAGTCAGTTCCACTAAATACCTAGGAATTACAGTTACGAACTATTCGAATTTGAACGATGTTACAGAAAATGTTGTCGGGAAAGGAACCAAAGACTGCGTTTCGCTGGAGTCCCTAATCTTGTTAGTAGTGTTAGTTCATCTACATTCTAACTTACATTTCTAATACCCAGTGTCAAATTGGAAGTGCTGTTACTGTTGATGAGATTTGATACACCTGCCTGCCTGATCCTGGAGCGCGGCCATTCCGCGTCCGGCGGGATTGGGTATGTGCCCCTCAGCCTTTGTTGGTTTGTTTATTGACTATTTTGGTCCCTAATAAATTCCCTCATAATCTTGCGTGATACCTCGTTTGACAAACTGTTTAGGCTATGATAGGTGTCAGCACGTCGTATCATGGAGAAGATGTAACCTAACTGTACCCCCATGACTTCCCTGGTCTTTTTGATCTTTCCTTTGTTTATCCAGTATCATGCTGCCTGCTCCTGTATATTGATGTCTAATGGATACAGCCCCATTAACACCAACAACGCCCCCCCCCCCCTCCCCAGGAGGAGTTCGATATGCCCCAACAGAGCGTAACAGCATATTCCTCTGCACCCTTCTCACGGTCATGGCAGGCCTCGTGAGCCTGTGTGCCCAGACCCCACACCTGTATCCTACTATTGATGTTGAAATACTATTGTGATAGAGTATAGTGAGATTGGGTTTCAGATGGAATCTTTTATGACCTATGTTGATGAGATTGTTTAAAACTTGTAGGGCTCATTGAGATATGGTGTCTATATCTGATGTATAATTCCACTTTTCATCAATTACAACCCCTAGATATCTGGCCTCGCGGCGCCGAAGAACTGGTGATTCTTTCACTCTAACGGTTGGATTTCTAATCAGGCTATCTTTCAGCAATAGATACATGGAACTGTGAGGTACAATTCTTATTTTCACTTCGTGGCACCATTCTAAAAGTGATGTTATTGTTTGTTCCACTTTCGGTTCTAGGTCTTCACAGCTATGGCCACCAACCAGCAGGTCATCTGCATAGGCTGTCACATCTAGTACGTCCTAGCTGAGATATAATTTCTCTAGCAGCGGTTCTATATTTACATTCCAAGAGAGTGTCCCCAGAACAGATCCATGATGGTTTTACTTATTTTCCCGCTAGGCGATGATAACCAAACCTCCCTGTCCTCTTAACAGCTCCTCAGAGAGCCACAGCGGGGCCCTGAACACTCCTTCTCACACAAGGGGGAGAAGAGCGAGGGCCACCACAGGTTGTCGAATGCGCCACTGATGTCCACCATGATGCCTACCACATACTTGCGTGGGGCTGAGCTGCAGACCTCAACCGCCAGTGCAGTTGCGTCAGACACTTATTGCCCCAGCCAAAAGCTAAACTGCGTCTCACTCATCCCGCGCAGTATCCTGTGTATCGCCAGACTGTCAGCCAAAAACTTCTCTATTAATTTCCACAGGATATCTAGGAGACATATCGGCCTGTAGGAATTGGCTTCCTTATGGTCCTTATCTTTTCCTTTCTTTATAATTACCAAATTTGCCCTTTTCATAATTTTCGGAAATTTACCAAGCCTTAGGCATTCATTGAAGAGCCCTGTCAGAGGTCCTATTAGCTGAGGGGGGAGGAATTGTACAACCTCTGCTACTATGCCATCTGGGTTTGGAGCCTTCCCTCTTCTGGAAGATTTAGTTTGTACTGCCACTTCTTCCTTCTAAAAGGGATACACCATGGTGTTGTTGCTCTACTCTACATGATGTTCCCTACAGATATGGCATTGAATCACATTGTCCTCATTCTCTTCATCATCTGGTAACAGAATCTGTAGAACGACCTTGCAGACTCCTGCCAGGACTCTGTCATTTGGTCGCCATCTCTGATTGTCGAGAGTACCTTGAGAGATCTTTTTTTTTTCTCTGATCAACTTATAGGGGCCTCCCCTACGGGCAGTGGCCAGTTGGTGCAGCACATATCTTTCCCAGCTTTTAACCCTAACCCCCTCAGTTCTTTATGGAAGACCTTTCTGGCTGCCCTGTATCGCTGCAGCCAGAACTGTTTTTCTTGCCAGACGACACTTCGCTGGTAATACTTCCTCGTCTGTCTCACAGACTGGTGCATACGTTGTAGTTCGGCAGTCCATGGTGATGGGAGGCCGCAATGGCTCTCCTCCTGGATGGTACAGCAGCTTTCACCGCTCTAACTACAGACCCCACCATCTTTTCAGCATACCTATCAACGTCTACATAACCCTCAGGCAACAGATGAATGTCACACTCCTGAGATAGGCATTACCAATATGTCTTATTGAAGTCGTATTGGATCTCCCACCCCAGGTCCCAGTGGCACTCCTTGCTACTAAGGCTAAACACAATCAGATTATGGTCGTTGTGACTTTATCTAGGACTCTCCAGTTCGATGTTGCGGATGGAACTGGGTGTTGACAGGATGACATCTTTTTTTTTTCCAAATCCACCTCCACCTCTATAGGTGTGGGGATTCCCTCATCTGTTTGCCACAACTAGTTCTGAGGCCATGATTAACTCTTCAGCCTTCTCCCCATTTGCATCTCTAGTGCCGCCCTAACATAGGGGCGATTTGGCATTCATATCGGCGGTTACAATAATCTTTTGCCCCCACAATGCCGTGGTGACTCAAGTGAGATGATCAAAGAAGTCGTCAAAATTACCTCTATATTGGAAGTACATGTTAATGATGTACACTAGTCCTACAGGTGATTATAATTCCACGATGTTGCAGTGGCTATCTGATAATTGTGCTACGGTAGCAACTCGTAAGGCCTTATTTGCTACAATTATAGCTGCTTTTGGCTCCTCCCCAGTGTACATTACGTGCCAAGTGGCAACAATAAAGGAGATTTGTCCAGCTTGGGAGTATGGCTCCTACAAGCAGCCTCCATTCCTCCACTGCCCTTGGCACTTCCTGAATGACCTAGCGACTATTGTGTGTGTTTATCTGTCCAATCATTATTTCACTTGACATTATGGAAAGTAAGTATGTACGTTACAATCAGGTCAGGTCTTTTTCCAATCTAACGCAATGTGTCCGTTTGCTAGGACACACTGTATTTAAATTTCCTCCAAATCAAATCTTTCATCTCGTCTTTCAAAAACCTTTTCAATGAGGTCACGCAGGGATCTGAAGTCAGTGGGGAGATTCATCGACTTGAGTTCTATCCTGTCTACAGACTCCATTGCCGAGAGGGTGACCTTTCTACCATATTTGTACCCTATGCATACGACGTGCATGTCAAGCTCTAAGTATGGGGACACTCTTCTTGGGTCTGCTCCCATAGCTCTTTGTGCTGCCTGCAGCTGCATCGTGCTGGTAACAGTGCTTTCCTGTAGTATTTGTTATGAAAGTCCTTCTTGTACGGGCATGGCACTGTTTATTGTACTAGCATGTGGGCTGTTGTCTAATACTGGGCTGCGTTGGATTATGTCTGGTCAGCCACTGCCACTGGTCGCCCAACATATCTTTCCGCTTCATCAGTTTGCGTTGGCCCCCAGATGAGGGAGGCGGAGAAACCAGTGGGAGCCTGAGAGACTTTCTTTTTTTGGCTCTCCTGGTCTCAGTGACACCATCAGCCATAATCTATTCTGGAAATTAGGTGCTGTTCCAACATTTTATATGTTGGGCAATTTGTACCAAATGCACCACAGGTCTTTTTGCCCCTATGCATGCATGGTATACAGACGCCTGGTTTATTGTAGTTTTTTCTTAAGTGGTCCTCAGCTTTGACTTTGAGCATGCAGACTTCCTGCTATAGTATTTGTGTATATGATCTATGTCTCCGCAATTGTGGCAATGAGGTACCACGAGGTAATTTTTGACGTGTATGGCATGGAACTCCACCTAATCCTTTTCCAGAGCTGTCAGTTTCTTCCACAGGGCCCCTGAGATTGGGAACCACTTCTCTTAACCTGGACCGACTCCTCTGGCATGGGTGGGGGGGACTAAACTGCAGCTCCACCGCCGGCCTCGCCTGTAGACCGAGGAACCCTCAGCTGCCGGGTTCAATGCCTTGTTACCAGCACACTTGTCCCTTCAGTACTTTGTCACCGCCGATTTCACTCGTCCTGCATCGGCGAGTACAGCCCGCAGTCCGTAGAGGCGGATGCACCTCTCACCCTTCGACCCCTACTGGCCTGAGCTTCCACCTTGCGGCCAACGACCCACTCCTACTCAGGTGGTGGGCTTGTCACGCAGTCGTTCGGGGGTGTGGACCCATTTAGCCTAACCCTGGCTGTGTTACCACCGCGTGGGCTTGGCAGAACACGCCTGGGGACAGAGGAGTGGCAAGGCACACTTGCCGACTTGGGGTAAGATTTCACGACAGCAAACCAGGCCACCAGCAGCAGAGACACAGATGGTGGCACATCCCTGTGTACTGGGGAGCAGCAGCGCCGGGCGGGCGCAGCACGCCGCAGCCAAGGCCAGCAACGTGCCGCACCGGCCCTACGCTGCCACTCAGCCCAGAACCCAGAAGTGACAGATGTTGTGTCCCTTTTGCGCCGCTCCCCCAGTGCCACGGATCCTTTGCTTTCGCCTTGGGTTGGGACACTCTTAACGTCGTCCAGGACGTGAGGAACGGCAGCAGCCAGGCCGCGGGGTTCCGGAATCGTCGTTAGACTTACCCTCATAGCCTCGCCCAACTGCCGCGCTCTGCTCAGGAGAGACAGTAGGTGTGCCTCTCGTAACGCAGCTTCCCCTCCATCACGCACCCTTTGCTTTCGCCTCAGGTTGGGGGCGCTTAACGTCCCACCATGACGGGAGTTTTACATCCTTCCTTGATATCTCCTGAAATTTTGCTCTGCGGTATGGGACCATCTGCTGACTGACTTGGTGGAAGACATCGTAAAAGTTCAATGAAGGGCAGTTAGTGTTGTACTGTCGAAAAATAGTAGAGAGTGTCATGGATATGATCTACGAGTTGGGATGCCAGTAATTTGTACAAAGATGATTTTTCTTATGGCGAGAACTTCTCATAAAATTTCAGTCACCAACTTTCTCCTCTGAGTATAAAAATATGTGTATGATGCAGCTGTTTGCAATCCACAGAAATACACTAGGAAAAAGTAAAGAACGTTACAAAACTAAAATGTATTTAATACAGATGAAGAGAAAGGAACAGGTAATTCTCAGAAAACGGACGTAGATGTTCTACATAAAAATAAATGCGACACACCATTCATGTCTTACATTCTCTGCTGTGTAAGAGGCTATAGACATCAGAATGTAAAGCAATAACTTTCACCAGAATGACGGTTATTATCTTATTCCTAGGAGACGATAAAGGAATTCGCCAAATTATTGCCGGCCGCTTTGGCCGACCGGTTCTATGCGCTTAAGTTTGGAACCGCGTGACCGCTACGGTCGCAGATTCGAATTCTGCCTCGGGCAAGGATGTGTGTGATGTCTTTAGGTTAGTAAGGTTTAAGTAGTTATAAGTTGTAGGGGACTGATGACCTCAGATGTTAAGTCCATTAATGCTCAGAGTTATTTAAACCATTTTTGAGCCAAATTATTAACATCACAACTTGTGGAAACAGCATTCGAGATAGGTCGGCAATGTACAGAGTGGGGCAGCCACCGATCCCTCGTCTGGTAGCACAGTGGTAGTCAGTTGCTTCTGAAAACGACGATGGAGATATTTCTTGTGAACTGGAACTTTTTTTTTCAAAAATGAACATGGACGAAATGTCGAGAACGTATGACACAAGAACGTCATCGTCAGGAACTTAGTTGCACGTTGTAACGGAGTTTGAGACCCAGAGCAGTTTTCATGGCACATCATCAACTTTCCATCACTTTAATTGTTAGGTATGTCATGCTGTCGACCTACAAACTAGTGATCTGAGGATAAATGTCGTAACGATGAGACTTGATGCAGAATTTAGCCTCCAAGATAGTTCGGCAGCTTATATGGTGAGACAAATAAAAGTGGTCCACAGAACGGAGTTCCAGGGTAAAAAGAAACACAGCAGGGGAAAGGAAATACAGCACTAACCAGACTGTGGCAGATACCACGAGTGGCCACCGTCCACCTCTTGGCACTTGTGGGTTCTGGTCATTCAGCTGCTGAAGGTGGACCGAAGCTGGACCGATGGGATTGCTGCAGTATCATCCCAAATGCTCTGCTGCAGTTCTTGAAGACTATGACGGTTGTTGCAACACACCCTAGATCAGGTGAAATGGCTGACCTGCGCTAACAACTCTTTCACACGTGACTCCTAGAGCTGGATGGCTGTATGGGCAGCTGCTCCATCCTGTTGAAACAAACTGTGGGTTTTTACCTCCTACGTTAGTGCTGCCTGAAATGATTTCAAAATGTTGGCAATGTAACGCCCCGAAGTCAGACTCTGATGAAAGCAGATGGGGCCATAACGTGGCGTGCGGACACTGCACACCTAACCCCATCGTTGTGATGATGCAGCTGTGTTTTGTGGAAATTGTACGGATTCTCTGCTGCCTAGAACCTGTGATTCTGTGAGTTGACATAACCATTCGAGTGAAACTCGGCTTCGTCAGACATAAAGAACGGATCCATGTCCAAGCCGTTCATTGTTATCTCATCCAGTCACAAAACTGGAGGCACTAAGGAACGAGTGCTGGTTATCATGCGCGAGAAACAGATGCTCAGTAAGGATGCATGTGCCGAGGCAGGTAGAATATTCGTCAGCATGCTCGATGTGTCATTCCAGTCTCTTGCAACAGACGCCGGATTAATTTGGTAGACCATTAAAGTATTTTCTGGCGCATTAAAATCACATTTCCAGGTGTCCGGGCATCTTTCAGAATGTTTTTGTTACTGTCTGACGCCATTTTTGGACTATGCTTAGCGTGGCGTTTCTTGCTGGTACTTTGACACTATTAAAGTTCTCGACAAACCACTGACCACACCATTCCACCGCCTATTTTGTCACGTAACTTTCCACAACGGACACCAGCTGCTCTTCTGTGAGCACCGTCGTCTCTTCTGCACTGCTCCACTCGCACTGACCCAGCTCGCACTGCGCTCTTAACTGGTCTGGATCACGTGGCCGGCATATACGTCACAGGGTGTTTTTATGTGACTCTTGAAGTTTTCCCGGCGTATCGAATGTTCCACAAGATTTCGGGATTGCAGCCGGATCTCATCGACTTCTTTCCACGATATTTCGGCTGACAACCTTACAGCCATCTTCAGGCGAGTGTTTGTGTCAAACGTGGAAAGAAGTCGATGAGATCCGGCTGCAATCCCGAAATCTTGTGGGGGTTTTTATGTTTACACATTCACGTCCAATCGCATCCATTTGTCCTTGCTATTTTAATTTGCACCTGCCTGTGTATTACTGCGCCTGCTAGCATTTCACGTATGATACGCAGACAGGAATGCAAATGACGTTAACTAGCGGCCTGAGGATGAAGTGAGATGGAACAGCTGGAAATTCACGGCCAGTGATTGAGAGAAGGACATATGGAGACCGCAATTTTATGTCGATTTCTTCCCCCAGGTTCCAGTTCTGGAAGTCACACCGTATTACTCGGTCTACCCCCATCCCAGCCACAGATATGTTACTTGCCGTACTTTTCCTATTGTGTGCGAGATTATTGACAATATTCGTTGCAAGAGTCTGATATAACTTTAAAGGTGAGAGTGAATATTATTAGTTTCTTTTTTAATTTTACTGTCAGATCAAGGGCAGTACTGCTATTGGATAAAGGAAATGAAACAAATTTTACTTCTGTTTACTTATTGAATGGAAAGAACTTGCGTCCTCATGCGTGACCTTTTGTGTGACAGTATCGTGGTGCTGTTTTCCAGCAGGACAATGCTCGCCCACATGTTGCAAGTGTCCCTCTGAACGGGCAGTGTCGTGTTGAAGTATTCCCTGACCCCGACGGAATGTGTGTGGGGCAGCCTCGGACGCCGGCTTCGTCCCAGTGTAAGCATCAACAGCTGTGCACCTGCTGGCCCCAGGTGGGGACAGAGCGACTCCATGACACCCATCCCAGCAGACGCGGTGGGACGTCACGCTGATAACTGGGCTCATATGCCCACATCTCTGTGAATTTGACTCGATCTTGCAATTACGGAAGTTACACCGATTATCTCCCTCTACTACTGAAGTTTCAATTCGTTTTCTCCTCCCCTTCTCGACATTTAATGTTTTTTTGTCAGGTAGCGTATTTTATTATAATTGTCATTATTAAAAGTGCAGGCTTCTGTGGCACATTAAAAGTGAGCTCAGATACGGCGTGATGCTAATGGCAAGTAATATATCCAGGGCTGTGGAGAGGGAGCTAGAGACAGTAGTAAAGCACGACCTTTAGAACTGAAACCTGGGGGATGTAATCGATATAAATTTTCTGTGGGAGAAACAAGGAATAGTTCAGGTAATAGCGCTAGTTATCGCCTTATTTATTTAAGTATCAAGAAACCGGGCATGGTGTATTTTAAAGTACTAATTAGACCTTAAGTCTTGGATATAACTGATTTGCATATTCAGGAAAAATTAGTAAGGTTAGCGAAATGTGGTGACATCTACAACTACATCTACATCTATACTGCAGAAGCCGGCTTGCGCTGTGTGGCGGAGGGTACTTTGCACAACGCTGTCACCTTCCCCTTTTCTGTTCCAGCCGTGTATGATTCGCAGGAAGAGCGACCACTAGTTACCCTCCTTCTGTGCTAAGATCTCTCTACTTTTATCTTCGTGGTCTTTTCGCGAGATGTATGTAGGAGGAAACAGTACGTTGGCTTCCAGCCAGTCTCACTCTGGCGTCTCCCTCACCCGAAAACTATTTTGTGTGTTGTTCCACTTCAAATCACTCCATAAACATAACTCCTAGATATGTTCGGAAATAACTGCTTCCGGTGATTGTTTCGCGCTCATGTCGTCATACAATAAAGAGTCTTTCTGTTTACGTATTGCCAGTACACTACATTCGTTTATGTTGAGCGTCAGCTGCCACTCCCTGCACCAGACGTCGATCCTCTCCAGGTCTTCCAGCATTTCGCAGTAATTGTTTGAATTCGCGACTTCTCTGTATACAACAGCATCATCCTTGGAAATCTCATGGAAATTCTGACGTTATCTACTAGGTCATTTATGTGATAAAAAATAAGTTATTTAGCACTCTTTTGGACCATACTCGAAATTGCTTTAACGTCTGACGAATTCTCTGTGTTTAGAGTGTCATGTTGTGTTCTGTTTGCTAGAAACTCTTCAGTCCAGACACACAGTTGGTCTGATAGTCTGTACGAACGTAAAGCGTGGTTATAACTACAGTGCAATTACTCGTAGAGGTCCAGTGGGCCGTAATTACCGTATGGTCACGAAAGTTGGCAGACATTCTAATGCCTTAACACAGAAATGATTTACACTGGCAAAAAAAAAGTAGTTCCAGTTTTGGCCATCAGGTGCAGCTCTGGTGCTGTGAATGCTAGAAAGAAGGATAGAAGTTTTTCTTTTATTTTCTTTAGGGCCAGCAGCATAATGAATGTGTGATAACGACATGATTATTAGAGCAGATGCACCGAATAGCTGCTTATAATGAGTAATCTTTATTTACGATAGACTGTTTCGACTCTGTCGCATTTTCAAGTGCGTCTAGATTAACGTGACGTCCATATTGCGTCGTTAGTGAACTGTTTTAACTGCAACTGTTTTAATAAGGTAATAAATGATGTCAACATGATGAAAATAAAATGTTAATAGAGATGACAGTGGTTTGACATTTCCACTCTTACGTTGATATATTAGCCTCATACAAACAATGTAAAGCTGATTTGCACCGGGTGGGCAAAATCGGAATTCCGGAGGCAGCGTTAAGCAGATCTTTCATGGGTTCAACGACTTGAGTTGTTGTCCCATCTTGCATGAAAAGAGTGGTTTCCGCATTAATGCATTAGCATATCTACCAAATTTCGCTGCCATGGAATAATTACAGCCAGTACTCGCCTCCATGAGCAGATGCACGTCAATTATAATCCCCTGGGATATTAATTTCTACTGACACCCACTGTGCAGAACTGTGGTGCTGGAGCCAAGTGTGAAGTTTACAGGTTGTAATAAAACTCGCGAAATTATTCATTTTCGGCAATTTCGGCACAAATCGTCGAACCAAAACGTCAAGAAAAGCTGTTACGATGTTTGTTATTGTAATATATACTCTGAAACCATAAAAATTAAGTGATATGCATTACAAATTCATTCTATTATATCAAAAAATAATCGACCCACTATATTCATGCAGTACCCAAATGGCGAAAAATGCAAACATCTATAGAACACACACGTGTATGTAACTTCATATGGTACTGATTATATATAACAAAAAAAATCATATTGGCAAGAAAGAACAAAATTAAATATTTCACTTGTAATGCTGTATTATTGTGTTACATACTGTGGTGTTGCGTCACAAGTGGCACGTGTTCTTCCAGCAGCACAACGCTCGATCACTCACTGAACATGTCACACAGCTCCAACCTTCCACTGGTTATTCAGTTTCCTGGACCATGTACAAAACATAGAGGGGACACCACAAGCAAACGTAACCCAAAACAAGCCTTATCGTCTGTTGAGGGATCCTTATGGTGCATTCTGTTTCCTCATCCACTACGTCGTCGCTGGAACGTGTGCTTCCAGCAAGACACCGCGACTGTACTCACTGCTTTCCACGCTCTGCTCTCACAAGTGTTCATTACTTCGGCAGGCGATGACATACCCGACCAAGACTGAGTACTGTGCTGTGCGAAATCACAACCTAAAATTGCACCAGTCGAATGCTGAAGTGACACAGTAGTGTGCTGTATACATGCTGTCGGTTCTGCTGAAGATTCTGCAACACGTTTACTTTCAATAAGACGACGCGCTTTTACTAACATACTGCTTGAAACTGATTCTCCCTCCCACAATTTTGTAAGATTTTATGGCACAGAGATAAAAGATCAGTCTTTGGAATCAAATAGTCAGCACCTCTTAATATAAAATGTATACGTACTGATTGTGGATGAGACGGCAGGAACCTTACTGAGTGTATCTGTAACCGACAGTCACATATCGTGGTTGTTGAGGTAAAACGGAAGTTAGTAGGAGCATCCAGCCAGCCCTGTGGCCGTTGGTACATTATCAGCCTTACCGCATCTCCCATACTCTGTCGCAGTGATACAGCCAACGTAATGCTCATTATGCCCCACCCTGAAGACATGCAAGACCACTTTAATATATCATGCTGTGCGGAAATGTAAGGTCAAACGAAGCTTGGTGTTTATTAAGAAGAGGCTGAATTGTGGAGAACATAAGAAGCGTTAGCCTGTACTGACCCTGCCACACTGGTATCTACCAGCACGACAATGTGCTTCACTGATAGGCCCAGTCGCGCTGAAGTATCTCAGCAAACCTAAGAGCTAATCCAGGTAGCGTGTCTTGTTCAGTTGTAGCCACAGGTACCCATGAGGCTTGTTCAGGGCACCCAGAAGGGAGCAGGTTACACCAGACCTGTTCCAACTCCATTCCTACAAAACCAGCTGACTTAGTCTTTGAACAGGACGACACCCATCTGCTCAGTTATTGTGTTTCACAGATCTGCTCTCCAAGGAGTTCACCTGACCCAGACATACTGATATATTGGCGTTTCATGCTGGACAGAATCATAACCCAAAATAACCAGTGGTGTTTGGTAGGGAATCGCAGAATTTGCTAGATACAACAAGCCTGGTCTACTGTCTTTTGGACAACTATACTGGGATGTGTTGTTTCAACAGGACAGCGCTTACTGACTAACTTTTTGAATCACACAGCCACTCTAACGGAGATGTTTCTCATATCCTGTGTCACTGGTTAAAGGATCAGTTTCTAAATATCCTTTGTGGCCAACTGTAACTTAAAATAACCCACGTTGTTCTGTGAGGGAACACTAAACTGTGCTGGATTCCTCCAAGCTGTACTACTGTGCTACTTTTGGGGGTGATCTTTCAACAGGACAAGACATTTATACACTTTCACTACTCTCCATTACGTACCACAGTTCCCTCGGAAGTGACAAATCAGATACACTCTCAGTCTCGTGTCTTGGGGAACTTTAACATGAAACGATCCTCGTGTGTCTGAGGATTTACTGAACTCTGCAGGTGTCTAGAGTGCTGTCCTGCCTCTGCTGGGTGAGTAGGAGACGATGTTCAAAAAGAACACCGCCCTTTCCGTCGCTTTCTGCGATAAGTGGCACAAGTTGTTCTGAAGTCCATCAGCTCCCCTGGCAGTGACATTCAACCTCACTTTTGAGTATCATGTTTTAGAGGAACCATTAAGCAAACAATCACTGATGATTGATCAATGAATAATAGAGCATGGTTAATGGTACTTGGTAACAACTTTAACGAAAGTATCCACTGTTTCTTTGCCATATTTACCGAGTGTATGTGACAGAATAGATAGCATTGTACGCACATTAATCTCTCTTACTTCGTTCTCGAGGTTCCTACTTGAGACGTGCAATAGTTTCAACGTAAATGTAGCACATTTTGCCTCGAATTCCTTTTCTGTAAATTTACCTAATAGAATTTCACGCCAGCCGCTGTGGCCGAGCTGTTCTAGCCACTTCAGCCCGGAACCGCGGTGCTGCTACGGTCGCAGGTTCTAATCCTGTCTCGGGCATGGATGTGTGTGATGTCCTTACGTTAGTTAGGTTTAAATAGTTCTCAGTCTAGGGGACTGATGACCTCAGATGTTGTCCCATAGTGCTGAGGGCCATTTGAACCATTTTTTTGAGAATTTCACGAAAACAACTTCGTCCTTCTTCCAAACACTGCGGTTTGAATTCCACCACGACCTCTGTTACTTCTGCGTATGCTCAGTCCTAGCACTTCTTTTGATCTTGCTCCATACCCGCTGTCATGCCGACTTGACCAGGCCTCCAGCAGAAGTCTACATCGACATCTATAGTTACATGGATACTCTGCAAATCCCATTTAAGTGCCTGTCAGAGGGTTCATGGAACCACCTTCACAATTCTCTGTTATTTCAATCAAGTATAGTGCATGGAAGAAACAGCGCTTCTTCATATTTAGGTCGGCGTAAGTTCAGGTTCTTCATGTCGTTTAAAATCAGCATATCTATACATTGAAACGTCGTGCATTTGTGTATCATCCCCATTACATTTCTGAATTGTTACGTTATACACTGAAGAGCCAAAGAAACTGCTACACCGGCCTAATATCATGTAGGGCCCCCGTGAGCTCACAGAAGTGCCGCAACACGACTCATGTCTGAATGAGTTCTGGGGAGAAATAACACCATGAATCCTGCAGGGCTGTCCATAAATCTGTGAGGGTACGAGCGGCTGGAGATCTCTTCTGAACAACACGTTGCAAGGCGCACCACATATTCTCAATAATGTTCGTGAGATTTTTGGGCCAGCGGAGGTGTTTAAACTCAGAAGAGTGTTCCTGGAACCACTCTGTAGCAATTGTGGACGTGTAGGGTGTTGCATTGTCCTGCTGGAATTGTCCAAATCCGTCGGAATGCACAATGGACGTGAATGAGGTGATCATATAGGATTCGTATGTACGTGTCACCTGTCAGAGTCGAATCTAGACGTATCAGGGGTCCCATATCAGCCAATAACTGCACACACCCAACACCATTACAGAGCCTCCACCAGCATGAACAGTCCCCTGCTGACATGCAGAGTCCTCGGATTCATGAGGTTGCCTCTATACCCGTACACGTCCATCCACTCGATACAACCCTTACCTTTCATTTTCTTTAGTTGATAATACTAAGTTTATGACACTAGTTAAGTCATTAGATGCGAGGTATTCTTCGGCTTCCTGGAGGACCCTGACAAAAAGACTTAAATTAAGGACGTTTTTAGCAACATACTGGCTGAAACAAAATATCAGTAAAATGAAAAACCAGACAATGTGGGATATTTCACTTTTTTATTCACTTGATAGCTAGTTTCGAGCCAGGACGCATTATCTTCCTTTTACGAGTGGCCACCCGCTCAGGATAGATGCGTTGCTTATAACGACTATGAGACAATAGAGCGACTGCTGTTAGGTACGTAGGTTGTTCTTGAACGTTAGCCAGATTATCTGAAAAACAATTAGAACCAGAGGCAATTCTGACCGGCACGCATGAGAGGAATCAGGCATCACATCTGGATAAATAGGTAGGACATCTTGGCCACCAATCGGCTTAATGGCAGTAACAGGAGAAGGTCGTTAAGAGGTCATCGGAAAGGGTGACTTAAAAGGAACAGACACATTTAGAGGTGTCTCAGTTTTTCTTTTGTTAATCATTAAACCAGAAATCCCAAAGACTCCCCCACGCCTGTATGTTTCTGGAAGATGCTAGGACACACACCAGCTATCTCAACTTTCTTTTTCGCACCATCGATCCCACCAGTAGAGCAGGAGTCAGCACTACGGTGTATAACAACCAACAGACTCACTTCAGGGGGCGCTGTGTGAGGAGTAGGTGTATCCAACTCCTCTCTGTCCTGTATACGGCATCTCTTGTGTTGCACTGTGGACACAGCTAGTTTACTAATAACAGTTTCACGACCCTGCAACGAAGTTCAAACTGAAAAGTCAGGAGCAGGTAGATGTGCATTCATCTGTTGCTCCATTCCACCTGGCTAAGATGTGGCAACAATCTCGCGGGCAGTAGAAACGAGATCACCTAACGACAATTTCGACGCTGTTCCAAGGAGGACTTCAACACAAATATCCCCCACTAGCATATTATATCAGAGGTGGCCACTTTAGCTGATGAGAAAGCACGTCGCTAGTTCCTCATAACGTGATGTATGAATGCGGAACTCACAAAACTGTAGATGGGAAGGAGTGTTGTTCTTTACTACCATCTCCACTGAACAGATCCTACTGTAACTCTGTGAAGGATATTGAGTGGACTAGCGTTCACGTCGTATACCCCTCACATCACTCTAAGAGACCAAAGTAAACTGTTGTTACACACAAGGACACGAAAACGCTGAGAGGAAGCTGTCCAGGTATGCACGTTCTGTGGTGAGGCAGTAAACTGGCGACCCTCCCACCTGGTGCTCGATGCGAAATACCCTTGGACCACGGCTGCAGAAATATCATAGAAGAATGAATACCTTATGATGTCGTATTTGCAAATCAGATTTCTCTGGTCAATGTGTTGCATTGGAACTGTTCACGAATTTCTGAGTGACTATTTACGCAACTTGCCTATAGAATGCGGCAGACGAATGCGTTGGCAACAAATTTCTCTGAACATTATTCGACAGTAGTCATTCATTTGATGTTCACAGGGGGCGTTCATAGGAAATACGAGCTCTGGAAAACGAGACAAGTCAATTCCCAGGTTTGAAGGTGTGGAGTACAGTAGAGGGATACAGTTCCCATGTTTGGTCAGTAAGTAGCTACAGAAGTATCCTTCTGTTGTACTCTTTTCTTGTATGATTTGTACTTGCAGTTTTCACGTTTCTTTACAGTCGAGGCGTAGTTCTGTGTATTTTAAAAAAATGGTTCAAATGGCTCTGAGCACTATGGGACTTAACATCTGTGGTCATCAGTCCCCTAGAACTTAGAACTACTTAAACCTAACTAACCTAAGGACATCACATACAACCATGTCCGAGGCAGGATTCGAACCTGCGACCGTAGCGGTCACGCGGTTCCAGACTGAAGCACCTAGAACCACACGGCCACACCGGCCGGCTCTGTGTATTTTAGTGAGTTAGTAATTTGGACAGCATATTTCCATGAGGCAGTAGTTATGAGGATGAAGAGTGGTTGTTTGTCTTATACAATTGCCTGGCTTTTGGAATGGCTAGATTCAAGGTGTGTCTGGTTAGCATGGTTGAGGTGTGATGGTCAACACATTGGAGGAAATGGACAGGATGTCTGAACCCGGCCGCTCCTAATGTTTCCATAAACAGTACATCTTCTTGTCAATAAGAGTAGGGTTCACTTGGAACTTCTCCTTCATTGACTATGTTCTGCAACTTATCCACTACCTCAATAAGAACAAATTTGTCGTCTTTGCAGCTCTTAACCTTCTGACTATGTGTGTGTGTGAGTGGAACAGGAAGTACGAGCTAGTCGCACAGGGAAAGAAATGAAAAAAATGTGAAGCTTCAGTCACAAACAAACACAGGAATAAATGCCAGTGTTCTACCAACTGTTTAATTGACATTCAAATAGTTATGAAAGATATGGCGCATAAAATCTTGTCCACTAGCGTAAATTCACTTGCTTTTCTTCAAGACCAGAGCATGATTTCCATATGTCGTCAACCTTATGTCTGCAACCCCTTGCACTCGTACTTAGACTAAATATATTCCCCAACAGGTGAGACATGTTAATTGACAATCAATTGCCCGGTATTGGCGGATAAATGCAATACTGCAATTCCTGTGTTGTTCATAAATACGATGGAATGTTTCCTCGGACATGCACGCGTCCGTATTTGCATGCATGTCCGAAAGGACATTACAGTATACTTCTGAAGAACACAGGTAGAGCAGTATAGTACTGGCCCACGAAAAGCTCTCGTGCGAAGCAAAAATATTGACCAAAATTTTAGTCACACTCTCTAGTTTGTTTACGTCCGTAGGACATGTTTGAGTTGTGGTCTGAGGGAAAGTCTGTATAGTTCTTTGTCGTCAGCAGGACTGGAAATTTGGAACAATGTGTCGCAAATTGACTTGCGCACCAGGATGTAACGTTTGGATGCTAATATCTGTATCTAATGCTTTTAGGTGTACCTAGTGACGTAAGGAATTTCTGATACCTCCAACCATTCATTGCTTGCTTTTCCGATTTTTTTGCATTACCTCACACTTCCTTCGGTTACCTACTTAACGATTCCTTGATATCTGAGAATGTATCCTGGCAATCGATTCCTTCTATTAGTCGGACAGCGCCTCTATCGTTTCCTATCAGTTTGATCCTGTACCTCTTCATTATATATTCTATTTCGTCATCTTATCTTCAGAATTATTCTGTATCACATTTCAGATTTTGCTACGATGGGAGCATGACAGTTGTATTTTCTGCTTGCCATCATCCGCCCATAACACCAACGTATGGAGGGCGTGTGGGCTAATGTTGCAGGGCCAGACCTTCTGACACTCATCTGGACTGGTCCCCTCTAACTAAAGAACAGGCTGCCCTCCTGTTCGGGAACCACATGTTGGTCTTGCTGCTCTATAGACGCCCCTTCCACGTTGTTGCACCTGCAGTACGGCTGTCTGCATCACTGAGGCACGCAGACCACCCCAGCCTTGCATAGCCTTGCTGCTAAACAGTGGAGGTGGAGGTGGGACTGGA
Source organism: Schistocerca piceifrons (assembly GCF_021461385.2). Classification (NCBI taxonomy): domain Eukaryota; kingdom Metazoa; phylum Arthropoda; class Insecta; order Orthoptera; family Acrididae; genus Schistocerca; species Schistocerca piceifrons. Next base: position 1,917,480 of record NW_025728455.1, on the reverse strand, counting down.
GTATTGTAGCCTACGCTGTCCAATATTTTCCTTGGTTCGTAAATGACATGAGGGTATCACAGGCCCTCTATATTGTCCCTTGCACTGATAATCGCCGGGTAAGATTGTCTAGACGTCTACTGAATCCTTTTAGTCTTCTGAGTCTTTCTTCATATTCTTATGTAAAATTTATAAATTACGTATTTGTATCTCTAGGTATACAGATAAAACAGAATGAATCGATTACCAGTGGCTGTAGATATTCCGTACGGAGCAAATTTAGATTCTTTATAGGTATTTTGTGTGAAGCCCTTGTCGACACAGACAGTATTTAAGCGAGAACATTTCGTATCATAGATTTAGATGCGTCTGTGGATGAACTGTCGCATCAGAAATGAGCGATTTGTGTTGTGTAATGGTTTTAGACATAGGTATTTCACATAACCCCTGGAAAAGAAATGAGTTGGTGTGAGGGCCAGATCTCTAGCGGGCAAGTAACGCAGTGCCGTCATGGCAAGGACGACGGATTCAACGTTTTGGGATTCTAAAGTGTGCAGCGGCTTCTGAAGTTAATTTTACATTCTCTGTAATGCTTATCAATGTACTGGTAAGTGTTAGCTGCAGTCACGTGTCACCGCTGTAGTGATTTTGGGTTGGCCCGTACGGTGGGCCCCAAACTGTACGGTCTCGGTCCGTGTCGCCGGCCTCGCACGCCCTGCATTGTAACGCCCACAGCCGCGCTGTCGCAACCGGGACTCAGTTTGGAGCACAAACAGGATTTCAGCTGACCGCAAACCGCTAGCCGCCTGCGGTCACAGCCGGGATATGACGCCAGCACTCTTGCCTGCTCTTCCCACACACACTCAAGTAAGAAGCTGGAGTATTCCTGGCGCACATCCGCAATGATCTCGTTACGCAAATATGCGTTCCTGCGTCAGTGGCTTCCCACTAAAGGATAAACATGTCCTTAAAAGGCAAGTGCGTCTATACTGTATGGAAGCCTGCGTGTAGCACATCCTGACACGTAACACTAGCTTTAAAATTGTTATGAATATTCCTAGCTAGGTTTGGAAAGTCATTTACCAGCTTCACTGACACATATGTGAAAATGTGAAATATGCATTTGACTATAATTAGTCCAGGATATTGTTCAGTTAAGCGAGCAGCACCAGTGTTTCTTGATCGCATCATATAATTGCAATCAGCACAAGTAAATCTTATAAGATTGTTTCGAGAAACATTGTACTCAGAAAATGGAAGCATTATATTATTATAAAGATTTTTACTTGTTGCACCTTATCATATTCGCCATGTTTTAAAATTTCACAAACGTTCCGAAAATTACGTCAGTTTTATTTGTGTCCTTATCAAAATATCAAACCAAAACACACGAGGTTTTAACATATTCTACATCTGTTGACTCATCAGTGAGAACACTGAATTCAGTGTGTCTCAGTTTTCTTGAAAATTGGTTCTGCGTTTTTATGGCTCTCTCCTATCACATTGTTTACGATCTGGAAAGATTCAGTTCAACGCAGTTGAGTAGCATCTGAAATTTTAGAATCAGGGAAACAACTCTCGACTACGTCCTCCAGCTGATTTACTACAATCAAGAGAAGACTGTTCTGCCACGAATGCTGTCAAGTAAACACTGGATGATTGAACGGTGGAAACACGCTGTATGGAGTGACGAATCACGGTACAGAATGTGGCGATCCGATGGTAGGGCGTGGGCATGGCGTATGCCCGGTGAACGTCATAGGCCGGTGTGTGTAGTGCCGACAGTAAAATTCGGAGGCAGTAGTGTTATGGTGCGGTCGTGTTTTCCATGAGTGGGGCTTCCACGTCTTCTTCTTTTGCCTGGTACTATCATAGCACAGGCCTACATTAATCTTTTAAGCACCTGCTTGCTTCCCAATATTGAAGAGCAATTCGGGGATAGTGATCGCATCTTTCAACACGATCGAGCACCTGTTCATAATGCACGGCCTTTGGCGGAGTGTTTGGACTAAAAAATCATCCATGTAACGGACAGGCCTGCACAGATTCCTGACCTAACTTATATGGAACACCTTTGGGATGTTTTGGAGCCCGTGCCAGGCCTCAACGACCAACATCGATACCTCTCCTCAGTGCAGCACTCCGTGAAGAATGGGCTACCATTCCCCAAGAAACGTTCCAGAACCTGATTGAACGTATGCCTGCTAGAGGTGTCATCAAGGCTAAGGAAGGGCTAATACCATGTTGAATTCCAGTATTACCGATGGAGGGTGCCACGAAATTGTGAATCATTTTCAGCCAGGTGTTCAGATAGTTTCTTAATGGAAAAAATAAAAGGTATTCATATGATGTGGGCTATAAACTGAAAGTAATATCGTATGCAGAAGAACATGGAAACAGAGCAGCTGAGTGGCATTTCGGCCGTCCAACAATAGAAATGGTGGCTCCATCTTGGTGTGGGCTGTCTTCCATGGAACAGACTGGGTCCTCTGGCCCAGCTGAATCAATCATTGGCTAGAGATGGTTATGCTCGGGTATTTGCAGCCATTCATGGACTATCTTCCCAAACAACAATGCGCCATGTCACCAGGACACAATTGCTCGCTACGGATTTGAAGAACAACCTGGACAGTTAGAGCATGATTTGGCCACCCGCACAGCCCGACAGGCGTCCCGCCCAACATTTATGGGACGAAATCACTTCGTGCACAAAATCCTGTGCTGGGAACACTTCCACCGTTACGGGCGGTTACAGGGACACCATGGCTCAGTAGCAGTGCAGGGGCTTCCTACGTCCTGTTGAGTCCCGCCACGTCGACTCGTTGGACTACGCCAGGCAAGAGGAGGTCCGGCACGATATTAGGAGGTGCCCCATTACTTTTGTCACGTCAGTGTATTACTGTTACTAATGGTAGGTGGGAACCAACTGTTTAGCTGATTTACTTTCTTCTGGGCGACATTCCCTACATCTACACGTAATAATTACTGAGTAAGGCAGTGCATGGTGTAGGGAAAGTCGTGCCTGTACTATTTATCTCCTTCCATACCTCATTCACGTAAAAATGACTGTCCGTAAGCCACCATACGCAGACTAACCTCTCTCATCTTATCCTCATTCTACAAACGCGAGATACACAATGAGGTGGGATACCTCATTACACCGTGTGGGGCCTGCTTTTGCCAGTGTAGTACAGCGACTTTATGTGGCATGGCCTCAGCAAGTCATTGGAAGTCCCCTCCAGAAGTACTGAGCCATGCCGCCTCTAACAGCCGGACGCAGCGAGTCTGCTAACAACAGCTTCACGACCCTGCAACTGAGATCAAACTGAAAAGTCAGGAGCAGGTAGATGCGCTTCCCTCTGTTGTTCCATTGCACCTGGCCAAGACGTGGCAACAGTCTCGTGAGCAGTAGAAACGAGACCAACACAAATATCCTCCACTAGCAATTAGTTAATAGGTGGCCACTTTAGCTGATGAGAAAGCACGTCGCTAGTTCCTCATAATATGATGTATGAATGCGGTACACACAAAACTGTAGATGGGAAGGAGTGTTGTATTTTACTACCATCTCCACTGAACGGATCCTAAGTCTGCGAAGGGTATTGAGTGGAATGGCGTTCACATCGTATACCCGTCACATCACTCTAAGAGACCAAAGTAAACTCTTCTGGCCAAGACGATGTGTTACACACGAGGCCACGAAAACACTGAGGGAAAGCTGTCCAGGCATGCGCGTACTGTGGTGAGGCAGCAAACTGGCGACCCTCCCATCCGGCGCTCGATGCGGGACTACCCCTGGACCACGGCTGCAGAAATATCGTAGAAGAATCTATACCTTATGACGTCACACTTCCAACTCAGATCCCGCCGGGCACTACGCTCCATTGGAACAGGAATTCCTGAGTGACTGATTACGCAACTTGTCTATAGAATGCGGCAGACGAATGCTTTGGCAACAAATTTCTCTGAACATTATTCGACAGATACTCACTTTGTGCGCATTTGTGTGCGTGTTCCACGTGATGTGTACAGCTGGAGTGCCTGACATCCCCACGCTGTGGCCATACACGGAACGCCAGCAGAAACCAAAAATGTACAGGAAAAGCTGTGGTACAGAGGTAACGATCAAATCACGGTCCATCTTCCCAGATTTAGGTTTTTTGTGGTTTCGCCAAACCACTGCAGAAACCAGTGCGGCCTTCCCTTGAATACGGGTACTGTTGATTTCTGCCCTCATTCTTCTTTAGTGAGAGTACATGTCCCTACTCGAATGGTCTCGACGTCAAGAGGAGTTGAAACTTTAAACATTCCTCCTATTCCTCGAGAGCAGAACTCGCCGCTTCCTGCGAAAACTTGGATGTTCAGTACGGTTTTGCTGAAAAAGCAACAGACAGTGATCCGTATATCAGTTAGGGCACGTGCAGAGACTACATTCACAAAACCCTAGGTTATGTATGTGTGTGTGCAGACATGTTAGCTGATGCTAACGACGATCTCATTTTCGTTAAAATGCATTCGTATCCAACAACGTTCACCTCCGTCTTAACCGTTAATTTACGTCTGATGCATTCTATAGTAATTCGCTACTCGCCTGTTCTCTGTCAATATCACGAAAATGTAGTTGCAGTGGGTTGGAGCCTCGTCTCACGGCGCTAGGCAATCGACAGTAGTCATTCATTTGATGTCCACAGGGGGCGTCATAGAACATACCAGCGACACTCCAGGCTCTGGAAAATGAGACAAGTCAATTCCCAGGTTTGTAGTTGTGGAGTACAGTAGAAGGATGCAATTCTCGTGTTTGATCAGTAAGTAGCTACAGAAGTATTCTTATGTTGTACACTTTCCTTGTATAGTCTGTATGTGCAGCTTTCACATTAGTGTACAGTCTAAGGTTAGTCTTGGGTATTTTAATAAGTTAGTAAATTGGATAGGATGGTTTCTTAAGGCTGTAGTTACGAGTTTGAAAAGTGGTTGTTTGTTTTATACAATTGCGTGGGTCTAGGAATGGCTAGAGTCAAGGTGTGTCTGTTTGCACATGATTGAGGTGGGGTGGTCAACACATTGGAGGGAATGGACCTCTGAACACGGCTGCATTTAATGTTTCCATAACCAGTACATCTTCTTGTCAATAAGAGTGGGGTTCACTTGGAACTTCTGCTTCATCGACTATGTTCTGCAACTTATCCACTACCTCAATAAGAACAAATTCGTTGTCTTTGCAGCTCTTAACCTTCTGACTATGTGTGTGTGTGTGTGTGTGTGTGTGTGTGTGTGTGAGTGTTTGTATACACAGGGGCATGGACTGGTGCCCATACCACTGGTATAGACAGAACACTACCGCTTGTTACTGCTCTCACCCAGCGCAATGTATTAATTTTCATCGCTACAGCAGTCATTGCATTATCACACAATGGGTAAATAGTTCTTTATTTCTTTCTTTGTCAATGTGTTGTGTTTCTATCTAACTGCGGATGGTACACCGCTCTACTGTCTGCTGTTCTCATCTGAGAGTGTGTACCTGCCTTTAGTTTTTCGAACGAACGTGGAACGCCACATTCACGTTCAGCAGAAAGTGGAACAGGAAGTACGAGCTGGTCGCTCGGGGAAAGAAATGAAGAAAATGAAAACTTTAGCTCTCCAACAAACCCAGGAAAAAATGCAAGTGTTGTACCACCTACATAATTGACATTAGAAGACTTATGTGGCGAGATGGCGCATAAATTCATGCGCATTAGCGTAAATTCACCTGCATTTCTTCAAGACCAGACCACGATTTCCACATGTCGTCAACCACGTGTCTGCTACCCCTGCACTCTTAGATACATTATGTATATTCCCGTACAGGGGAGACATGTTGCCGGTCGGGGTGGCCGAGCGGTTCTAGGCGCTACAGTCTGGAACCGCGCGATAGCTACGGTCGCAGGGTCGAATCCTGCCTCGGACACGGATGTGTGTGATGTCCTTAGGTTAGTTAGGTTTAAGTAGTTCTAAGTTCTAGGGGACTGATGACCTTAGAAGTTAAGTCCCATAGTGCTCAGAGCCATTTGATTTGGAGACGTGTTAACTGACAGTCGCTTGCCCGGTATCGGCGGATGAATGCGATGCTGCAGTGCCTGTGTTGTTCAGAAATACGACGCAATGTTTCTTCGGACATGCAAGCGTGCATATATGTATGCATGTCCGAAAGAACATTGCACTGTACTTCTGAAGAACACAGGTAGAATAGTAGGGGACTGACCGAAGAAAATCTCTGTCCCGAAGCAAAACTTTGACCATTATTTTAGTAATACTCTTTGCACAGTCGTTCGTAATGTACACGAGTGGATATCATGGGCAATGTGTCTCAAATTGCCCTGCGAGTCAGTACTAAACTTAGGGATGCTAATATCTGTAAGTAATGTTTTCAATTGTAGCTAATGACGTAAAGAATTCCTGATAGCTCCAACCATTCACTGTTAGGTTGTTTGCTTTTTCTGTCCTACCGCGCACTTTGTTCCGTTACCTGACCAACGATTCCTCGATACTTGAAGACGTTTGCAGTCAGTCGATTCCTTCTGTATGTTTCATCCATTCGATTATGTAACTTTTCGTTAAGAACTGAATTTACCCATCATACCTTCAGCATTATTCTGTATAGGCTGCTGCCGCTCTACGGGAACCATATGTTGGTCTGGCTCCTGCACAGACGCCCCTTCCGCGTTGTTGGATCTGCAGTACGGCTGTGTGCATCACTGAGGCACGCACGCCACCCCAGGGCGGCGAGGGTCTTTCCGCCAAACAGTGTAGGCGGAGGAGGCATTGGAGTAATTTAGTGTACATTGTCGAATATTTTACTTCGTACATAAACGACATGAGGGTACCACAGATTCTCTGTATTCTCCGTTGCACTGATAATCAACAGGTAAAATTTGCTACTCTTGTATCTATATGTCTACTTAATCGATTTAATCTTCTCCTTATAGTCTTATATAAAATTTATAAATCAGTTATTTATATCTGTAGATATACAGTTAAAACCTAATGAAGCGGTTACCAATGGGTGTAGCTATTCGGAACAGACGAAATTTATTTTAGATTATTTGTTGGTGTTTGGCATGATGCCCATGGAGAGACTCACATCATGTAAGTGACAAAGCGTGTCACGCCATACATTTAGGTTCAAAATCGCTCTGAGCACTATGGCACTTAACATCTGAGGTCATCAGTCCCGTAGAACTTAGAACTACTTAAACGTAACTAACCTAAGGACATCACACACATCCATGCCCGAGACAGGATTCGAACCTGCGACCGCAGCAGTCGCGCAGTTCCAGACTGAAGCGCCTAGAGCCGCTCGGCGACACCGTTAGGTCTAGATGGCAGAGAGCGCAGTGGCGGCATGGCAAGGACGACGGATTCCGCGTTTTGGAAGGTGCCGATTCAAAAGTGTGCAGCACCTTCCAATTCACTGCTCCTGCACAACGATGGAAATTCTGAATTCCATTTTTCGTTTTCTGTACTGCTTCCTTCACTAATACAGTAAGGAAATAAGGTGAAAATAATACTGAATTGAGGCATCAACCCCGTATTGGGACTAAATATCTGAACAGCTATCATTTCTTTCCTTTTGGAACTTAGAATCAGTCAGACATAAATGCCCTTCCGCCACGTACTTTTAAACTTTGCAAGATTGTATCGACGCTGTTCACTTGATGAAACTTACTCAACACCGAATTCAGTACCTATGAAAGACAGAAAGGACAGACTAATGCTCTTCAAGTAATCAAAACGAATATTTTCATTAGAATGTTCATAGAACAAATCAAGGTCAAATATTTTCGTTGTGGAGTCCAAATATTTCCTCTACAGTCAGCCTTGAATCTAACTAGTCAGCTAGATAATTTCTGCCTGACTGTCTGTTGACTATCTCTTGCTTTTTTTTACCAGACCAGGATGTTTCGTAATATTAACCAACCAAAAATCTTATATTCTTTTCACAAAACTCAATTTATCCCCAATCATGTTCATAACTATTTCATATATTAGTACACCTGGAAGGGGTCAAATTGTCGTCCTTTCACAGAACTGCCGCATAAGCTGCACGTGCTGCGCCACTCTGTGCGGCTGTCAGTGGTCACGTGATCACTCTCGCACTCGCAGACGAGCTCCTGCACGTCCACGCAGCCCTGACGCCCGCCAGAATCGTCTTATTCCAGGGGCAGCGGCGACAGGGCGTACAGCTACCACAGCACAGGTAACACAGCTCGTGAGACCAGACACAAACTGTTGCGAACCACCTTTTAGCAGTGAGACTGTGGGCACCCACACTTCTAGCTCCTTTCCCCTCCCCCCCTCCCACACACACCACAGCATCGACGTGGAGAGGTCGACTGCTGCCGCCAGGGCTTCCTTCGCCTCGAAGAAGGAATGGCGCGCCCTGGTCTTCAGCGACGGCAGCAGATACTGCCTGCATCCAAGCGACGGCCGTTTGTGCATACGACGAAGAGCTGGTGAGTGCTACCTCAAAGAGTGAACACACTGGCCTTACTGTGCCGTTCCTGGAGAGGACATGCAGAATGTTGTTAAACCTGCTCTTTTCCTTTTCTTGTAACAGGAAGATGGTGTGTTGTTCCAAGAGGATAATGCTCGTCCACATACTGCTCATCAAACTCAATGGCCCTGCAAGACGTGTGGCAACTTCCCTGGCTGGCAAGATCTCTGGACTCCTCTGCAGTCCAGCAGTTGTGGGCTATGATGGGACGACAAGTGACAGGTGCGACGTGTCAAGCGAGGACTCTTACACAACGACGTGACATCAGGTATCCCAGGGCTGTATTCGCCAGCTGTACGACCCACTGGATCACAGAGTCAGCGCCTGTGTTGCCGCCCGTGGTGGCTACGCCACGTGCTAGTATGGATGTCTCAGGTTGGGTCGATGCCTGGTTCGTCCAACCGCGTGTGCTATTCGTCCGTATGTGTTACCACTTCACGTACTGCATATGCACCATTGCAACAATAAATCTTGAGTGACCTATTAACCTCCAAAAGCACCATTTTTTTTCTGCCAGTGTATTAGCAACCATGAGCGGCAACATTTGCAGACAATAATCCTATACTATGAGATCATCAGCGTCGATCTTCCACCTCTAGTCCACGCTCGCCATACACATTAAATCACGAGTAACTTGTAGTTAAAATAACTTCACACAGAAATGTCCGTGGAAGCCCTGTAGGCTTGTTATAGCTCTACTACTGATGTGGCGACAATGGTTTGCAACTCAAACAGGGTGTGGGGTTACAAGCTCAGACGTCTAGGTTATAATAAATATGTATTAAGGAAGAATATTTAGAAAGTGGCAGTTCAGATTTGCTGAAACTAGTCATCACTGTACCATCAATTGTGATTTCGGCAAATAAAGTTTTCGAATCAGAACACTTCATCATTTAAAGCTACAAGACTCTCTCTGTGCCACGTAATCCAATAGATGTGACTTGAATTATAACGAATGTAATCCAAACAGAGATCTACAGTGCGAGTCAAAAAGGAATTTGCTACTTTAGAATGATATAGAGATGTATTGAGATAACTTATAGAATCGGTAGGTGTATGATTATGCAGCAAACAACCTGCATGTACTTCAGTCCATCAGTGCCCCATTCCACCACCAGGAACGCCAGCGTTGTGCACAGTTAAGATGGCTGCTTTCACTGGTGTGGAGCGTGCCCGCTGTGTGTCCTGGTACCATGAAACGAACTCTGCAAAAACTGTTCGGTGGTTTCATTAAAGACCGCGCGTATGTTCCTCCCGTAGCAAACAATTCGGCCGACCCGAAAATCGAATCTACGCTGCTGTTGCACAAGTTTCGTAATTTTTGCTACAGTGAATGTGGGAAGGGGAAGTCGACTACCAGTGGGATGTGTCCCGCATCATAGATGGTATTCACATCGAAACGAAATGAGACTTTTAGGTGAAGCTTGAGGTTCTTTGCTACAAACTAACACGTCAATCGACTCTGCAAGATATCTCAATGTATTTCTGTATTTCGAAAGCTACAAAGTCCTTTTTGACACACTCTTTATTTTTAGCGTCATCAGTACGCAGTTTTCCAGAATCCTACTGTTGACCAAAATAAGCTCCGTCCAAATGCAACATCTTTGAACCTTAGCCTCAGCCACACTCTTTGGTTTATTTACACCCTGCAGAACAAGTGGGAGTTGTTGGCTGTGCCAAAGTTTGTGTATTGCTGTGTGATAAGTCCAACTGGAGAACATGAACTACGTTCTCCAGTGTGGCTTGTGAGCAATGGGTAAATTGGTGGATGGTAATTACTGCAAGTAATACCATCAAGCCGACCTTGGAGGGTAAGTAATTTTGGATACCTTGCCACATTCTGTGCTTCTTTCTATCGTCTTTTCTGTCCTTCCTTGGACTACATTTAGACTTTAGAACAGCTATGCCAGAGATGACTGGTCTCGTGACATTTTGCGAAATATCTCATGCGGTAAACTTATAATGGGAGGCGCCGCCCAGGGAGGTTGGGCTCGAGGACACGATCTGAGACCGCGTTCCTCACCAGCGTTGTTGAGGCCACAATTACCAATCATTCCTACTTTGCTTTTTTTCTCTTCTCAAAAGTTAAAAATGTTATAATTTTCGATTTGGAAATTTCATGTATTGTAATTTCGAGAAGTGATTACAGCTGTATCTTACACAAAAAATGACAAAAGACCTCCACGCGGCAGTGCACGGGCAGCGCTGCCCGTGACGTCAGCTGCGCAGCCAGACACCGCGGTGAGGCGGGGGCCGAGTGCACTGACAAGGGGAGGCCGCCAATTGTGAAATTCAGATTCGATTCATACTGCGCATAATAAAAGCTCATGGCCAGAGGTGTAATGTGGCAAAGCACCAAGATGCACTTCTCAGCAGTTGTCGAGAAAATCGACAGTTAAAAGAAACCGTTCCGGTGAAATACTCTCTAAGATTAGTAATGTTCTACAGCGTTGTGGCACAGCGGTTAGCGCTCGGGTTCGTAATCCGAAGGTCGCCGGATCGAATCTCGAGCCATACAACCTTTTTTTTAGTATTTGTTTTTTGTAATTCAAATGTGTGTATACACACACAGACACACACACACTCAGTTGCAACAATTGTGCATATAATAAATTGTTGAAAGTCGTTTGTCGTGGAAAAACAAAGTTGTATTTCACAAACGTTATTAATTGTTTCATAATGTTAACCACGTATAGTTAACGGAAGACGTAGAAAGGATATTCCGAAACGAGTACGTATAGCGTAAGTCAAACGTTCGAATTAGAACAGAAACCCCACGAACACAAACTTGCTGTGGCAAGTATGAAATATAAACTCCGTTACTCGCTCGTTACACTTGAAGGACAGATGTTGAATGGGCCGAAACGAGCCGCCGCATAACAGCGTAGTTGCCTGCTAACTTCGAAGGAAGGTGGATGCGGTCCCTAGCGCAACTTATAACATCGTCGAAAATCAGTGCGGACGTGAGAGCTTTGGTACATCCTGTTAAACAAACGCAAAAATGGAGGCGGTACAATTGGAGAGCGATCCGCCTTCACCAACATGCATAAGCAATTCATTAATAGTTTATGTGTGTGTGTTTATATATATATACATATATATATATATATATATATATACATATTGTGTGTGTGTGTGTGTGTGTGTGTGTGTGTGTGTGTGTGTGTGTGTGTGTGTGTGTGCGTGTGTGTGTGTGTGTGTGTGTGTATATTTGAATTACCAAAAACTAATAATAAAAAAATTTTCCATGGCACGAGATTCGATCCGGAGACCTTCGGATTACGAACCTCAGCACCTACCGCTGCGCCACGACGCTCTAGAACGTTACGAATCGAAGAGAGTATTTCACCGCAACGGTTTCTTTTAACTGTCGATTTTCTCGACAACGGCTGAGAAGTGCATCTTGGTGCTTTGCCACATTACACCTCTGGCCATGAGCTTTTATTATGCGCAGTATGAATCGAATTTGAATTTCACAATTGGTGGCCTCCCCTTGTGAGTGGAGCACTGAGGTCCGCAGAAAGTTATCAGACGGCGGACCCTGTCTGTGCAAATGCGGGCTCGGAAAAGAAAGAAAGTGCAGCCTTTGCTGCAGTCACTGATAGCTCGGTTAACTCGCGCCGGTATTCCAGGACGCTTAGCACGATGCCGCAGCCGTGGCGGCTACCTCGGCAGTGAGCGCTCAGCCCCCACTGCGTGAGAGGACAGCGCCGGCCGCCACCGTCAGCTGCCGTCAGCCTCCGAGGCTCCCACTACGTGTTTTCACACAGACAAGTTGCAGTACTGCATTTGCGGCATTCTTAGTGGCCTTCCCTGCACCGAAAGCGAGCTGCCAGTAGCTCGTACCGCTCAGAAGCCGGTGAGTCGGCAGTTTGGCGCCAACCAGCTTTTCAAAGGCTTTTTACAGAACATCCAGGAAGCAAATAGATCTATCGGACTTCCTTGATTACAACTACCTCCGCGATTTTCCATGGCCAATTTCTAGAGATCGATTATAAACGAGACATAAACATGCAGCTACCTTTGGCGCCAAAAGTTATATAATTTCTTCTCATAATCCATTAGGACATTGACCTGTGCCTCAAACAAAACTATTTAAGGGTATGGAGACAGCCTTATGAATCCATGTCAGCAGGGGACCGACCGTTTGAGGGGCTGGAGGCTCAGGAATGGTGTGGAGCGTTTTCGGTTGCAGTGACACGGGACTCCTGATATGTCTATATACAATTCTGATAGCTGACACGTACATAAGCATCCTGTTTCATCATCTGCATCCATTCATGTCCATTGTAAAGTCCGACTGATTCGGGCAATTCCAGCGGGGCAATGCGGCAACCCACATGTCCAGAATTATTACAGAGTAACTCCAGGAACTTTCTTCTGAATTTAAAAACTGCCGCTAGCCACCAAACTCCCCAGACGTGAGCATTATTGAGCATATCTTGGACGCCTTGCAACGTGCTGTTCAGAAGAGATGTCCACCCTCTGGTTCTCTTACGGATTTATGGACAGTCCTGCAGGATTGAAGGTGTCAGCTCCCTCCAGCACTACTTCAGACATTAGTCAAGTCTGTGCCACATGAACCAATTTCTTTTACTCTTCAGTGCCTACATGTGTGCACGTGTATATGTGTGGTTCTTTTTTCACCTACGCATATTATGTACAGGCAAAAACAAATTAGAAACGAAAAAGTGGTTGACTGGGAAAACAGAGTGCTTATTATTAGTTTTTAATTTGTACATGGAATCAAATGCAAATATGGCACATAATTAAACGGAAAAACCAGGTAGTTTATTAATTTAAAAATGTATATGGAATTAAACGTGAAATTATATATGTGATTAAATGGTATAAATGGTTCAAATCGCTCTGAGCACTATGGGACTTAACTTCTGAGGTCATCATGCCCTAGAACTACCTAAACCTAACTAACCTAAGGACATCACCCACATCCATGCCCGAGGCAGGATTCGAACCTGCGACCATAGCGGTCGCCCGGTTTCAGACTGAAGCGCCAGAACCGCTCGGCCACACCGGCTGGCTTAAATGGTATAGAATATGAATATATTAAAAAATACACATCGATCATTTTTTTTACAAAAAAAGATTCTTAACAATATCGTTGTTATTCCATAGAAAAGAATCTAATCACTACAAATGACTAGCCAGATGTAAATGATGTAAAAGGAGGATTTCCTTAAATCAGTACTGTAACATGTGGCTTGTTATTTACAGTGTGCTGCATTACACATGTCTTTTTTTTTTTTTTCAAAAATAGACACCTTACATATCAGCACAAAGTAAACTTCAAGGTAAAACAATAGGAACTAAGAGAAATATGTACAGTCACAGCAGCTTCGCAAAACATTACCCCTGAGTTACAGTAACTGTATATAATTCAGCATTAACTTGGAAGTGCTGACTGCTGGGGCGTGCCACCCCTCTGGCTGCCCTCACCAGCTGTGGAGGCCGTGGCTGGCTGGCTGGCTGGGTGGGGACCCGGCTGCTGGCTGCTGGCTGCTGGCTGCGGCCCCGCCTCTGGAGGCGGGCTGGCGGCTCCCCGCCCAGCCAGTGGCCACGTGGGGCCCGCGGCGGCAGCTCGCCACAGCACTGCCCGGCCGACACGTGCGCCGCTGCCCCGTCTCGCGCACACTGCTGCAGACTCCCGAGTAAGCACTGTCTCATGGCACGTTTGTGTGCAGTACAATGGTGCGGATTGGTACGCAGTGAGGCTGGAAGAACAATTTATTCTGCATTTTCTTTATTTACATATGCACGTTTTATACTCATTGTGGCTGGCTGGGGTTGCCAAGCGGTTCTGGCGCTACAGTCTGGAACCGCGCGACCGCTACGGTCGCAGGTTCGAATCCTGCCTCGGGCACGGACGTGTGTGATGCCCTTAGGTTAGTTAGGTTTAAGTAGTTCTAAGTTCTAGGGGACTGATGACCTTAGAAGTTAAGCCCCATAGTGCTAGAGTCGTTTGAACCATACTCGTTGTGTAGGGCAATGTTTTTCGAGAAGTTGCTTCATATGAGCCTTAAATTCAGCTTGTATAGTATTCTGTCCAACAAGTGCCTCAACACATATATGAGTAGACATACAATACCTAAATTCTGCTCGAATACACCTCATACTAATAGACTCCCCTGGCACAGCGACAATACATGCATTCATACACTGCTCCTCTTAAGCTCAGATAGCAGCACGTCTGTCAGTCTGTAGCAGTCGCTAAGATGCAGTATAAATCATCCAAATTCTCCACACTCGAATGTTTTATTTAAATGCGCATATCCCCTGAAGTTCATTCAGTCATAGCTTCCCTGTACATATGCACTGTTGAAACCCTCCTCCCATACATTTTAATGTCGGTTGGTGATTGAAATGCAACTTCATATGTTGTCATCTACTTCTGGGTACACTCCATCATGCTACGCACCACGTCTGTCTGTCTGTAGCCATCCCAAACTCACTGTCGCGTTCTGGACCTACATTCACGCATTTGAGTAGACTAACAGTAAAATTATATGTCTTGGTGATAAGCAGTACACTTAACTGACACTTGCCGCCTTGAGGAAGCTCTGATGTCTAAAAGTAGAAAGACTGCAGGTCTGATAAATGTGGAAGGTAGGCCGTGGCTTGCTGCTGCATTTCAGCTGGAGTTCATTGGCCTGGTGTAAAAATACATAGGTATAATCCAATATATCTGTTTTTTGGCCCATCCCTGGTGACAGCACTTTGCGACGTTCTTTTCACTACTCTATACTGACCTGAAATGATACTTATTGGGCGAAAGCAGTGTTGGGAGGGGAATGGAGGGGTATTGGAGTGGGGAGGGAGGGGTGAGCGGATGGAAGGCGACATAAGCAACTGTGTCTGCTGTAAAACAAAAAAAAAAAAAAATTGACAGATCGTGAGGCAACGATTTGCTCGCAGGCCACAGTGATCCCGTGGTATGGTCCCTCTCTGCAGTCTGTTAACGAACGAACAAGCATACAGAATAGGTTTCTAGATATGTGAGTGGTTGGAAAATTTCTTAATAACAAAACCCCTTACATTGTTGAGTGTTCACGAGAGACAGACATATCGCCAGGAGTGCCCCAGAACATAATCTGACACACAGGATGAGCTGATGATGCTGTGGTGTACAGGGAGATGTAATTGTTGAATTACTGTAGGAGAGTGCAAGTTGACTTAAGCAAAATTTGTTGGTAAGATGAATGGTAGTTAGGCCTAAATGTAGAAACATTCAAATACAGCAGTAGCCGCGCGCTACTTGACAGTCACGTCGATTACATGTCTAGCTGTGACGTTGCAAAGCGATATGGAATGGAATGAGCATGTAAGGGTACAGCACAGAAGGTGAATGCTCGGCTTCGATTGGGGGAATGATAGGAAAGTACGGTGAATGTGTAGAAGACATAGGACACTAGTAGAACCCATTCCTGAGTACTGTTTGGGTGTTTTGGATCTACACAAGGCCGTATTCAAGCAAGACGTCGGAGCAATCGAGAACTGTGCAGCCAGATTTGTTACCTCTAGGTTCGAACTCCATGCTAGTGTTATGAAGGTGGTTTGGGAGCCCAAATAGGAACCCCTGCAGGGAAGACGATGTTATTTTGGAGGAACACTACTGAGCAAATTTAGAGAAGCGACATTCGAAGCTGACTGCAGTACGATTTCACTGGCGTCAAAGTCCATTTGCTATAAGGAGCACTAAGATAGACGAATTAGGGTGTCTGTGGAGGCATACATATAGTCGCTGTATATACGAGCGTCATACGAAAGGAAATGACTGGCGGTGGTGCAAGGCAACTTCCGCCATGCACCATATTGTGACTTATAGAATATGTATGTAGATGCATATGTACCAGTACTCAGCATGCCACCTGGCGGTGTGTGGCGGAAGGTTCTTCAAGCATCGCCAAGTGACAGTCTCTTTACTGGGCTTGCCGCATCGTCTACGTGTTGTGCAAACAAAACAAAGTGTTTGGCTCGTCTTCCCTAGCAGATTTTCTATTTGATCGTTCCTATTTAAGTTGGTCCTAATTGTAATACCTTGGCATTTAGGTGAAACGGCACCCTTTCGATTTGTGTGACTCGTCGAGTAAAAGAAATATAACGGGTTCCTTCTAGTTCTCCTGTGGATGACGTAACAATTTTCATTATTTAGAACCAACTGCCACTTAACGGACCCCGCCGGTAACCTCTCTATATCATTTTGCCATTGCGTCTGATCTTCCGATGACGCTACTAGATGCTAAAAGACAGCATCACCTGCAAACAATGGCTGCTCAGATTGCCCCCTAAATCGTTTTTATAGATTAGGAACAGCACAATGACTACAACACTTCCTTGTTTTACTCGACGACTTTCGCGAACTCTCACCAGGCAAACAGGAATACGGCGGTCATCCGGAGGAGAGGCGTCACGTCACGCTTCCCGTGGTTTGGCCGTCCTGCGGCAGACTTCCGCTGCGCCCACCGTCATATTGAGCGCGCGCTCCCTGCGGCGCGCACTGCTTCTGTATGCGACAGCGGACAATGCAGCCGGCGGGCGTAGTTGCCACAGTGGCAGCTCTGCTTGCAGGAAATGCGACATCGGTGCTGGATTGCCTCTGCTGGCACCTCACCAATGTTACTGACTCTGGCAGAATCTATCAATTGAGCCCCGCTGAAGATTTGGTGCGATGGGACTACTGTGCTGATAAATGTAAGTGCTTTTTCGTGCAGTACAGACTGACAAGATGTTATGCACAGGGCAGTTTTCACTCACACACAGGCGCCTTGGCTTTGATATGCTCTTATCAAAGGTTATACGTTTTCTCCCTGACAGTGAAGGACCGCCTTGGGGACAAATTGCACTTCATTTTCACCCTTTTCGGTCAATGTACTTTGTAATAACCTTCTGCATGTGAAAAATATCATAAAGTACGATTTGGAAAGACGGTAAATTAAGCATCTATATTTGCGAATTGAGCCCAAAACGTTTTTCATATGTGTGAGAATAGATAGAAGTAAGATGTTGTGAAATACAACGAGTAGATTCTTTAAAACCAAAGCACCTTCTCGCATAATTTCTGACGTACCTCGTCATAATAGCACCCTTTACGTATTTTCCATAGTTCTGTATTCTACATAATCGTGGACATTGATATTACAATAAAAAACAATTCACAATGAATATAGTGATGTCAAACGGATCTTAACTACTTAACGTACAGCGATACATCGATAAGAAAGAAAATGAAATACAAACTAAGAACAAAATTTCGATCGTTGCTAAGCACAATGAGGAGTGGAAAGTTCCGAGTGATAAGAGAAAATGGTGGGCTGCATTCTGCGCTTCAGAAATTAACATTCGCCATTGTATCATCGCGGTGCAGAGGACGTATCCTTAGCGGTACAGCACAGACATCGGTGGCTGACGCCTGAAGTGGCTGGGACGGAGTTCACTACCTTCACTGCAATGTTTAATTTCCTAAATTAAGTAAAATATTTTTGTAGTTGTAAAATTACCTTACAATGAGCCTGACAACGTTCGTAGGGTTGAATCGCCTGTAGACGTATAGAAAAAGACCATCCTCCTTTCCTTTTTCGTGATGGATCTATGACTCTGTCGTTGAAATTTGGAAACGTGTGAATCGTTTTCTTTGCAATAGATAGCATGGCAAGATGAGACAGCCTATCTTCATCTCTGGTACTTCTAAGAAACTGTTTGATCCGCGACAACGTGCGGAAACACGTCTCTGCTTCACAGCTTCTCACGGGACAGCAGCCGCTAATTTCAGCAGATTCCTGACGTCGCCAAAAGGTTCTTGCAGATTGTTTTCAATGACAAACTTTATAAGGGCTCCTGCGCTTTTTTTTTCTTGAAACCTATTTCGAGAATAAATGGTCTGTAGCTCTGTTTTTAACTCAGCTTTACTTAAATAATTGATAGGACTGCGTAACAGCAGATAGCACATTTTCAGGACACTAATTTTTCAATGAAAGAAAGAAGCGGTGTTTGAGTAAATTAGAGGGCAACAAGTGGCTGCAGAATTCAAACCTCTGTTTCTTCTGTGATATCATTAACATTGTTTCTGATTTTAAAAATTTCGTTTCGGAATGATGCTGCTGCTTGCTTTATTGAGACGCGACCAGTGGTATATTTTTGGAATTGGCTGTACTAGATGTTCACGTAGGGCATACATACATATTATAAAAATGGATGTGTGTGTGTGTGTGTGGTTTGCAGATGTACCACATCCGCTCCTGAACCGATTTCAACCAAACTTGCTACATACATCTCTTACTGCCAGCAATGAATTGCTGTGGGCGTAATAACTACTCACCTATCATAGTTCAGGACACATAACGTCGTAAACAGAGAGATGCACGACAGATTGCCTCACAGTGCATGACGTCTAAATTTACTGCTTCTCCCCTACCACCTCTGTTCGCAGCACATTCTGCACACAGTACCGTCGTACACCAGGGAATGTACCTGCAAAGTCATGCCATTGCATGACGCAAGGATCAGGAGATGTGGCGTCATGTATGAATTTTTAATACATTTATTCGTTAGAGCTGAGACACACACAGAGTCGAGTCCACTTAAGAGAAATCCCCGATACCTGGCAGAGATTTCATCATCTTTCAGCTGCGAAGCGCAAACGGCTGTAGGCGAAAACAGCCACCTGTAGGGCTGTGAAGAGTCTATGCAGACGTTTACAGAATCGCGGTCCAGACATGAAAATAAGCTGTGCTTACACTTCTGGAAATTATGCATATTTCGTTTCGTAATTTTAAGTGTTTTCATGAATACATATAAATGAATTTTTTTCGATATTACAGAAAAACGCAGTTCAATTTTTGTTTTCATTTCTCATAGAAAATTGCCAAATGAATAGCTGTACATTGCTGGGTTTGTCAGCTATTTATTTTTATAAGATATCCCTAACCGAAAGGAAATTTTTGTGTTATAGAGTTTTATCCTTAGACGACATCTTTGATTTACATTTGTTGTCTGGCTGCTGGTATCTTCAACGTGTTTAAGACATTCTGGAGTGTCCTCTCTATTCACATTAACTGTGAGCACTTTTCACGATTTAAAGTTCTATGTAATGGCTGATCCATGTGGGATTCTTTGTTTCACAACTGCATCTGGAACAGCCACTTTTCGAGGTGAATGACAGAAAAGTATTGCTACCTCCGCAGTAGTTCTGAAAAACGGTTTCATTTTTTTGTTTCGACTTGTCACTTGCGCAAAAATTAAGTTCAGTGAGTGTTCATAACAATGTACGTAATACACGAAATTATGTCCTTATATTACAGTTGATTGTATTTCTGTATGATGGTCATGCATGACGCTGGCGCCATCATAAATTTCAGATATTACGTTTTCTTTCGTTTCTTGGACAACATGGGCGAATACATCTTTAATTGAATCAGCCAAGGAGGTACCACTGATACGCGATTGATTTGAAAACATGCAAAATCTTTCAACCGGCTCTTCAGCAGATAACAGAAAACGAAATACTACCAGTAACTGAAATTTAGAAGCTACATCAGATGTTTCATCTGCTAACAGAGACACAAAATCTGTCTTCGTCCTGACACACATGTAACGTACAGTCCAATAAATTCTTCTGTATACCCCTGGGTGCACCTAAAAGACAGCAGAATTGTTCACGTGCTCTTTCACATCCGCAGCTGACGCGGAAGTGAAATTTACCCGTTCCCTAAGTATTCTAGGACTGTTAGATTCTACTGTTTCATCATGTACACGTAGCGCAAGTTCAGACTCACTGCAGAACTTTATCTTGGAAAGAACATAGCGAGTTTGTCTTATATCGCCGTTCTGTCTTTCTGTATTTTGCCTGACAGCTAGGATGTTGCATAATTTGTGTTTTTCCAACGACTGATAATGCTAAAAAAGCATTCTTATGTCCAGTAGATTCCCCACGCTTCTTAACCTTCTCTGTTAGATGACTTACAAGGAAACTGTTAAGTCCGACGTCGCAGGAACAGTCTTTAGTAAGGCTTATTCGAAAGTGAAAATTATGACCAGAAAAATATTAACTGGTGATGACGCACCATGTCCACAGAAAACGAGAGTCTGGGATGCGCAGAGATCAACCTTCTATGGGGTGCATGTATTACACCTCACAAAATGGACATCGTCGACATCCAAGAAATGTTAGAGAGAAACCATTAACTTGGACCATGGAAACCGAATAAAAATGGCGCGTCTCAATGATCACAAAGGTTCGCACCATCGAGATCAAAGACGAGCTCCTTGGCAGCTACGAAGCGTGCAAGGCATCCACTCTTGAAGAATGCATTCAGAAATCACATTGGAGTAACAGGGTGACGAGAACTGATGGAAAGTGATGGCGTGCAACCGAATGCGAAACAGCTTACCGTGAAACTGGCTGTCCTTTAAGGCGTTGATGCAGATAGTGCAATAATTTGTACGCACAGAAAAGACAAACATGTGGAGGTTGAATTAATCTGGTGGTTCCAGGTGGTATGAACTGCAATGTGACACACTTTCCAGGAGCGATAGTTTGTTCTTTAGGAGTATGACTTTTATACGCAGACTACGAATGAAACAAAAGCAACTTATTTTGACGAGCTATTAGCCAAATGCAGTGTTCATACTATAGTTGCAGTTATCTAACGCCCGTTCTCCCACTCTTGCTTGCTATGATGTAAATATCCCCTACTGCCCTTACCAAAGTCACTCACATGAGAAAGAATCGAGGGGCGCAAAGCAACTCTTAGTTCTTGCAGAGCAATGAATAGCGTTCCAGCATATATACCATCCGGTTAAAGAGTCAGTTAATTGTATACGAATTGATATTCCATGATCTTGACAGAATTCTCTTGATACCTTTAATTTCCAGGGTCCCTTTCATATGTGTTTCCTCTTCAAATGCAGATTGGTTGCAGTTGAAAACAAATTCCTTACTCAACGATAGGGTAAGTTTGAATACGCCCCTACAAATTTCTGGGCCGATTCCGTAGTATGCTGTGCATCGTCAAGTTTCGTTTGAAATTTCATTGTCCTACAATTCTGTAGCACAGTTTGACGTTAAGCAAGCATCCACTGCTTCTCTTGAAATCACTATATGTATGTCGCGCGCAGTTTGATGTGGATGACGTAGTAGGTCACCAGCATCTTCATCCCGTAAATTGTATCGAGCATCCTTGAAACGCGAAAACATCAGTTTTTCTGACAAGTGCGTCTTGTCTGTTCAATAACCGTAGTTTTTCTTATGCACTAACGGTCATATTTCTGCGAACTTCTTCAAAATACACTACTGGCCATTAAAATTGCTACACAGCGAAGATGGCGTGCTACAGACGCTAAATTTAACCGACAGGAAGAAGATGCTGTGATATGCAAATGATTAGCTTTTCAGAGCATTCACACAAGGTTGGCGCCGGTGGCGACACCCACAACGTGCTGACATGAGGAAAGATTCCAACCGATTTTCATACACAAACAGCAGTTGACTGGAGTTGCCTGGTGAAACGTTGTTATGATGCCTCGTGTAAGGAGGAGAAATGCGTACCATCACGTTTCCAACTTTGATAAAGGTCGGATTGTAGCCTATCGCAATTGCGGTTTATCGTATCGCGACATTGTTGCTCGCGTTGGTAGAGATCCAATGACTGTTAGCAGAATATGGAATCGGTGGGTTCCGGAGGGTTATACGGAACGCCGTGCTGGATCCCAACGGCCTCGAATCACTAGCAGTCGAGATGACAGGCATGGCTGTAACGGATCGTGCAACCACGTCTCCATCCCTGAGACAACAGGTGGGGACGTTTGCAATACAACAACCATATGCACGAACAAATCGACGTCGTTTGCAGCAGCATGGACTATCAGCTCGGAGACCGTGGCTGCGGTTACCCTTGACGCTGCATCACAGACAGGAGCATCTGCGATGGTGTACTCGACGACGAACCAGGGTGCACGAATGGCAAAACGTAATCTTTACGGATGAATCCAGGTTCTGTTTACAGCATCATGATGGTCGCATACGTGTTTGGCGACATCGCGCTGAACGCACACTGGAAGTGTGTATTCGTCATGACGATACTGGCGTATCACCCGGCGTGATGGTATGGGCTGCCATTGGTTACACGTCTCAGTCACCTCTTGTTCGCATTGACGGCAGTTTGAAAAGTGGACGTTACATTTGAGATGTGTTACGACCCGTGGCTCTACCCTTCATTCGATGCCTGCGAAACTCTACATTTCAGCAGGATAATGCACGACCATATGTTGCTGGTCCCATATGGGCCTTTCTGGATACAAAAAATGTTCGACTGCTGCCCTGGCCAGCACATTCTCCTGATCTCTCACCAATTGAAAACGTCTGGTGAATGGTGGCCGAGCAACTGGCTCGTCACAATACGCCAGTCACTACTCTCGATGAACTGTGGTATCGTGTGAAAGCTGCATGGGCAGCTGTACCTGTACACGCCATCCACGCTCTGTTTGACTCAATGCCCAGGCGTATCGAGGCCGTTATTACGGCCAGAGGTGGTTTTTCTGGGTACTGATTTCTCAGGATCTATGCACAGAGATTCCGTGAAAATGTAATCACTGTCAGTTCTAGTATAATCTATTTGTCCAGTGAATACCCGTTTATCATCTGCATTTCTTCTTGGTGTAGCAATTTTAATGGCCAGTAGTGTATATTCGTGATTGTTGTTTTCGTATGCCACGGATGATTGTCCAAATACAAGATTACGTTTAGTACCAACTCCTAGGACAGCGACTGTCCTTCAGTACGTTTCACTGGAAACGGCAACTGGGGCTCCCTGTCCGACAGCGTCGATGAAGTGCGCCACACCTGTTTCAGTAACACTTTCTTTCTATTGCCGTGCACGTATCATCAACACTATACGCCTTTTGTACATTGTTCGCACAACACCACCTATTCCACTGACTCATTTGCAGAAAGGCAAATCCCTCATCCGGCACCTCTTTCTCACTCAGCGAAATTTCTTGGGTTTCTTTCTGACGGAATCTCAACTTGGGCTACTGTTACTGGAGATATAACGCAATGTTTGCTTTGTTTATCGTTGCCATTGCTCTGCTTTGTATCAACACCATTAGCACTGTAGCACTACCGTGACTTACTCGTCAACAAAGCAGTTCAGCTACGCTCCGTAGCCTCGTGCTGTCGACATCATTTGACAGCTCCAGTCCCTCCCTTTGTTGGCATCTGCAGCCAGTGTTGTGTTAGCACGGGAGGCAAAATGTGGGGCGTCGAATGACGTTAGATCTGACATGCCAACGCATGTACAGCTCGTGCCTTTACCCTTAGCTAACAGCAAACACGGAAAACAAAATGGGCTATGGGTAGGAGTGAAGCAGGCAATGCAAATGTTGCTTTTACGTCCATTTACGTACATTAACACGCCTGGAGGATGCCTTACCTCGGCTTGTTTACGGTTGCCTTAACTCGAGCTGAGGCGGCGGCCTCTGAATTTCATAATTCCCTTCGAAGCTTTAAGGTGTTTCATCTAGAGATGTGTACTCCCGCAATTTCATTACTTCACACTAATTATATTTTTTGCGCTGCTATTCTTTTCCGCCAGTATATTACTGGCGATCTTTCCCATCACTCCTGTCTGCTGTAGGAATGCCCATAAACTTCCTCGCGGAGGTTGAGAAGACAAAGTGAACCTTAACAGTCCCCGCGTAATGGTTTCAGTCATACACTTGCTATTTGAACAAGATAAAATATCACACGATAAAAACTAAAGATGAAGAAAAAATGATCACGTACGAGGCATAATCGAAGTACGATTGTTTCATTACATATATTTATAATCTGCACAACCAGCTCTTTTCTGGGGCATGTAGAGTTTCCAGACTTTAGAGGTTCCTGGCTGTGGCTGGAGTGTGTTCCCACGGCCGGAGAACGCGAGTCGCCCAGCGCGGGGGTGGGGGCCGTGGCCCGCTGCGTGGGAGGCCGGCCTGCCTGCAGCCAGACACGCAGGTCGGGGAGTACGTGGAGGAGGCGCGCCAGTCGGCCGTAAAGACACTTAATGGTAACAGGGGTAGTTCCCTTTGGTTACCGTGATTGTCGGGGAAAGTCCCTGAGGCATTGGCCGTAACTGAGGCATTATTCCAGTACGGGAAGCTTCAAGTATCGTTACGCAGTTGACGGGGACAAGCTCTCGCGAGAATACATCGCAGGTTACGGAGAGCGCAGTGGTTAATTACAATAGACATACAGCAATGGCATCCCGATTTTTCGGTTAACAGTAGCAGCTGCCCACAGTCCCATCAGAAGCGACTGTTTGTATGTTTACAGCCCGGTAGCCACACCGACAGCGAGAGACGTGATCAGAATTAGCAGTCTCACTGGGCGGGTACGGAACTTTCAGAATGTTTACCGGCGAGGTCAGCTCACCGCCGAGGTAGCCTCAGCTGGACTGCCTAAGCGAAGCGGGTCTGACGAGTGAAGCTGCGCGGGCTAACCGTCTGTTCCTTCACAGAGACATTACGCTTTCTTCTTTCCTTTTGCTTCATTTTGCAGTCTAACTCACTGCGAGGGTTTTGTCACGCATTTGCTGAAAAAGACGTGAGTCCCTCGTGAGGGAATGAGCAGGCAGAATATCTTTTGTGTGTCCAGAGATTCTGCCGTAAACTTTCTGGCAAGTGAGAACAGATCAGCGCTTTTTAGTGCAAAGCCACTCTCTGCCACTCAGTGCCTTCATTGTTGCTTTATTTGCGGCGAGGAACCGTATGTCAACCGCATTCGCATATCGGTCGATAATTTAAGTACGATTATTTCTAACATGATCTCAACATTTGATGAGTACTTAGATATAACATTTGTTTTCTCCCTGCTCCGTAAGCGCTGAACGTTCGCAACTACTGCCTCGGAAGTGTACAGAACAACGAATGGCAGCGCCTCTGGTACTTACCTAACGAGATACCCTGGATAGACACTGCTACAGCTAAGAGGAAAATACAGCTCAGAGGCGGATCCCAGAGATTAAAGCGAGAGGAGAGTGGTGTGCCGATTACATCATTGGGAATTCCAGCTTTTCAGGCTGCAGTTACTTGACTGTGACGCAGTACTTGACGGGTAGACTGTGACGAGACAGGCCAAGTGTGCGGCGCTCCAGGAGATGAGAGTACAGAATGCCCGGGGGTCGTCATTCACGGCCCAGCCTGGACTGGAGATCTGAAGTCGCCAGGAAAGGCTCCCACCGGCTGCCGCTCCAGTCTGGAGCGCCCTGCCGCCTGCAGCCCAGCTGCCTCTCGGCCAGCCTGGAGTCTCCTCTCCAGCCCCGCACTGCCAGCTCTGACACCAACGTCAGACCATATGTCTTATTCCCAATCTCGCCAATCAAACCAGTTAACGATAAGTGTGATTTTGACTTAAATATTACTGTCTGCGCCTAGCCAGGTACATCGCACGTTCCTGTGGTAGCGGTGCTAACTCTGTCAAGCTGGGGCATAACAGCATGGCTGACATGCGACATTAAATTATTTTGTTGAAAGGGTGTCGAAAGTATCGCAAGCGAGCTGTCTCAAGGACTCAGAAACGTAAAAGCTGCGATCAGTGTAACCAATCACGTACTGTATACCGAGTGGCTCCCCGTGAGATGGGCGAGAGTGCAACGTGGCATTCTCCGCTCTGCTCAGGGCGTCGATGCACGGACCGCCCACACCGATGCTGCAGTCAGAACTTGGGCTCATACGGAATGACGGCACAGTGTCCAGTGTTGTAATGTCGGCGCAGCTCTGCCCGCTCCCTCGCCAAGGGGAGCCGCAGCAGTGGCCGCCGTGCTGACAGTCGGCTGACTTGTTGACCTTTTGCTTGTAGAAGTGTGCAGCACACCTCACGCCGTGTCGTCTATCGTTGGCTGCAGCTCTCTCAGTGTTTCACTTTCAGTAGCTGCTGGTACTGATGAGCATATGAGTAGCCCGTGGAAGCTCGTGAGTCAGAGTGCAGACCTCGAGGTGACTGAAGAGCGTTTTGCAGATTGGCCACCGCGGTTCTCAACGTGCGACAGCCCGGAGCAGCCCCCCGCGCTCTCAGCTGCGCAGCGCCTGGCAGACCGCCTCAGGGACTCCGGACTGCCGCCGCCGCCGGCAGCTGGAGCGGCGGAGGGAGGGGGGTGCGCCGGCGTCCTGGCGCAGCTCCGCCGCCTCACGTGGGGCGAAGCCGTGGAACTCTTCGAGGAGCTCGAGTGCCAAATTGCTGACGACTGTATCGACTCCTGCTCTGTACCGAGGTATGTAGACCACTCGACGCCATTACTACTGACCGTACAACTAATTCTTTCTTTAAATTTATTCTCAATGCTGTCACCTACTTTTCCTATTTTGCGATACTGACTATCTGTCAATAAGGGCACATTTATGAGACCCAAAGACGAAGCGCGCTATTACCTTCTGCCGCCGCCTCTTCTGTTGACACTTTCCACCGAGCAGTCAATGGAATGTGCCTCGTGGCACACGTCTCTCTCCGCTCTCTGTCTCCGCATGTCGCTACAGCAGACAGTAAATGATCTGATGATGACAGTCACAGACTGAAAGCGGTAACGAACAAAAAAAGCTTTTCATCGAGACTGCTTGCCTTACTAAAATTGAATTTATATTCCTATTTCCGAACCGTATTATCAAAAATCAATAAAAGTACAGCGTCGTTTGAGATGACAACAGCTGTAGCTCGGTATCGTTGTTAGTTGTAAATTAGTTCAAAAGTGAACAATAAACACTGCAAGTGGCTAAATTAATTACTTTTCGAAAGAAGGAATTATAGAGCCGACACCCTGCACCACCAGATTACAGTAATACTCCACAACATTTGCTGTACATACGTAGTTAAAATCTCTAACATGGCAGCAGTCAGAAACAGTAAAACTATGGAAGCCATAGGAATCGAACAGCCAACCAGTGGCACGTCAGATGTTTATTCACTCTTTTACCTTGCTTTACTGTTCATTAAGCCATCTGGCTATACGTTAGCATTTATATGGGTCATTTTAGTGTTGACTGAGCTTTATGACCTGTTTTCTCTTTTCACACAATAAGTTTACACACGTTACTACTTCTTCCAAGGAAGAAAGGCTTATATCTGTTTAAACCTAGGTAAGGATTCGAATAAACTTGTCAAGTACAACTAGCTGGTGCATGATTCCCATTCTTTCCGTACGTCATTAACTTATAGTAAGACAGTCACATTCAAGCCAACTTTTGCTTCAAGGATCATGAAATGGCATCACGGTATTACCGCCTGTACCCTCGAAGACTTCGTCAACTCGGCGGGGAAGAGAGTTCCGGAAGTTTCTTCAGATACGTAGCATCTGCCCGAGGCCTCCCACTGACGCATCTGATCCCGCAGAGCTACCAGTGTGTGGGGATGTCGGCTGCCACGTCTCAGCCGCTGTTCCAGGCAGTACCGTACAACGTCTGCGGCTCTGAGACCGGGTTGTCTAGTGGTCGCCTCGAGGTGCTGCAGGGCGCCCGAGTGTTCGTGAAACCGGGAGTGTATGCACGCAGCCCTGGGAACACGACTGTGTGTGTCATCTTCTACAACGCAAGTGTCCAGAGAATCGGGCAACACTTCGTCACCGACAATGTTGAAATAAACGTGCTGGTTCAGGTTCACATTAACGTTGGTGACTGAATCCAAGTCACGGCGACAGAAACACCCCTATGACACCATGCAACCACCAGTGGCTTGAACTGCATCCTCTATAGGCCGTCGGTCCCATCGCCACCTCCATAATTTCAGAAGAGGCGAAATCGCGCGACTCGTGTGACGCACCTCCACCCAGCCACTGTCCGTCTCTGTGTGGTTTGGCCCACTCAAGACTCGCAGCTGTGTGTGTCTGTGTGAACGACGGCCGCCGACTCCAAATGTCGAGTCTGTGCAGCCGCCTTCCGAACGATTGCTAGGCAGCTGGTTCAGATGGAGCTGCTTTGCCAGGCATCGGCAATTTGCGTCTGGTTTGAAACCGATCGCCAGTCACTTGGAGTGACACTCGTCAACAGCCCTGTCAGCTAGAATCTTTTTACGCCACTGCTTCACATCACTACTAGTGGTTCACCATTCGTTGCAGATACTTGGACAGTCCACATTGGTAGACCAACAGATCGTGTAAGCCAGCAGTCTGGCTTTAGCTGTCGCCGCGGTCGCACGCTCCTCGAGTTTGCTCCGTGAACGTTCAGTGTTTACACCAGTGTTTTCGTGTTTCGTGACTGTTTATTGGCTATTGGTCTTCGTTCATGTTGTCTTTCTACGTAGTTCTGTTGGGATTTCGGCGTTGTCCGAAATTTCTTCGCTGCAGAACACCGTGGCAAACTCCGTGAGAAAAAACACCGTGATTTTCACCTTCGACAAGTACACCCGTCGAGTACACCCTCTGCACTGGAAATACACGACTAGATTACCGAGGTATTTGGGCTTCATCCTGAATCTGCTCATACCATGCAGCTAGACTCTGATGAATACTGCATGTTTGTAAAGTTTAACGATTCCGTGAGTGTAGACCGCTTTCTGGAAAAATTTGGTTATGAAACGGAATTTATACACCGTGATGGTACTACAAGTACTGTAAAACTCAGGAATTCCGAGTTTGTAATTAGAAATGTTAGGGTTTTGAATATTCCGGTAGAAGTAGACAACTCGAAAATTAAAGATGTCCTTTGAAAGTGTAGGGTTGTCAGGCAAATAGTCAACGAAAGGTGGGCTTCGCATTTCAAGCTGCAGTGCTTTAACGGCATTCGCTCCGTGGAGATGGAAGTGAAGGCAAACATTCCCTCCCACATCGTTGTTGACGGGCACAAGGCGCATGTTATGTACTCCGGGCAAACCCCTACATGTCATGTATGTAACGAGTCTGGTCACCTCCGTCAGGACTGCCCTCGCCGTGTATTTGTGCTAACAAATAACCTTACGCAACGCCGGAAATTGACACTCAACGATTTGTTGCCAGCCAGTAATACAACAGAGGCGACGGCTGTCGTGGATCCTGTTACTACCTCTGAAAATGTTGCACTTAATGTTAATGACTTTCCGCCTTCAAAACCTGCATTAACTGCTGAAATTCCGTCCCGTGACAGCGAGACTCCCACTAAATAGCGTCCTCTAGAGGACACTGAAAAAAATGTTGATGAGGACTCTTCCTGTGAAACACCCGTTGCCAGGAAGCCGAAGCCAAGTCCTGTTGGAAGTGGTAAAAGGAGATGAAATGCAGGTCGATTTGGCTCCCACTTCCGCACAAGGAGTTATACCGCCACGAGCAGATAGTGACGCAGCTGGTAGTGGCCTTTCACGGAAATGTGACCCTGAGCCTGAGGTCACAGCTGCAATAACTGCATCGAGTGCACAGCCCATACAGTGCCAACAGTACGAGGAAGTACCAAGTAAACAACCTGCTGGCTCCGAAGCGCAACACCGCGCCGAAGGAGGAAATAAACAAGCATCACCGCCTCGCCAGCAAGACAACGCAACTGACAACACCCCGGAGCCAAATATTGACGACTCGCAAGCCACCGCCGTTGCGCAAGACGGCCACCGTCGGAGGCTGCGACCGAAACAAGGTCTTGCTGTCACGCGTCATCGAGCGAAAACCACACCACAGAAGAAAGACGTCAAGAAAAAGAATAATAAATATGAAGTCATCAGGGCCACCACTGATGAGGAGAAAGAGAAAGACCACAGTGACTTATAGCAATGCATTGTCAGGATTTCAGGATAATTTTCTTTTCAAGCACTTTGTTTAAAAGCAGTAAATTTTTTTCTATGAAGTTAGTGCATGTAATGGGCACACAGCTTCTAAGGATCGTGACTTGTAGAGAAGGTCGTTGCTGCTATAATCATACCGATCCTCATCCCAAATAGCTTCTTCTGGTATGTCTGTGATGCAAGTTTATAGCACTACTACTATTAACATTAATAAATACAGTCACCCTTCAAATTGGCAATATCAGAAGAATTCTTGTACTAGTCTGGGACAGATATCGCGTTGCTACAAGAAGTTGCGATGACGGCATTTCGGATCCCAGGCTTTTTTGGAATTGTTAGTGTTTCTACGGAAGCCATATCGGTACAGCCGTTCTTATAAGGGAAGGCATTCCGGTGACTGAAATCGAACGACTAGAATCAGGAAGAGCCGTAGGCATAAAAATTTTCGATATGACCGTGCTTAACCTTTACGCCCCATCAGGAAATTCCCATAAATTGGATGGTGCGATGCTTTTTAAGATGAACTAATTTATTTATTGAGGAAAAATCCGTGTTCTCTTATATTAGGTGGACATATTAACTGTGTTTTAAACCAGAAAGATCAACAACCCAATTTCAACTACTCGCCACAGTCAAAAAAGTTAGTAAGTGATCTACAACTCAAAGATGTATAGGAACTTCAGCACCCGACATCAGTCGAGTTCACGTATATAACCAGACACTCCCGCAGCAGACTAGATAGAATTTACGTGTCACCAAATTTGCAAAATTTTTTATTAAACGTTGAAACTGTTCCCGTGTATTTTAGCGATCACAGTACACTTTTAACTTGCTTTAATTTAAGTGTACAGCCAACCCGTCGATTCAGAGGGCAATGGAATTTGAGTATGTCTGTTTTAACTGACGAAGAACTGGAACAGAAAATAAGAGTAGCGTGGACTATGTGCCTCCGCACAGCAGACAAGCACCCAACAGTCACTGACTGGTGGACTAGGAGGGCTAAACCAAGGCTGCTGAAAGTTGTCGTGCAGTATAGTGTAGCGAGGTGCAGGGAGTTGAGGAATACAATGGAGTTTTATTATAAAGTTTTAAGAGACTTTTATCAAGAGGCAAATGATGACGTAATTCGTCTGAATGATATCAAAAAACAAAAGCCAAGTTATTAAGCATTAAACAGCAACAGATGGAGGGACTAAAAATTAAATAGAAAGCCACATCAGTAGCAGCTGGTGAAACTGCTTCTCTGTATCACTTGGTGCGGCATGCTGAAAACAGACGTCAAACTTTTATTGATGAAGTCCAGACGCACACTGGTACAAGGTTCACATACCAGAAAGAAATACTGGACCAAGTCCACAGGTACTATGACAACTTATATGCCCCTACCACAGTGGACGATGCAGCTCTGGACGACTTTCTCACTATTTTAGGTCCACAGTTGTCGGGAACAGGAAACGCTGACATCCTGTCACCTATTACTACAGATGAAGTGCATGAGGCAGTGCGTAACTCACCTCTCAAAAAATCTCCGGGACTTGATGGCCTCCCTGTGGATTTTTATGCCCGCTACTGGTCTGTAATTGGGGACAAGATCACTTCCATGGCGAATGTGGTCCTGACCGGAAAAGCGGTCCCTGCAGAGTTTAAGGAAAGTAAAGTAGTACTGATTCCTAAGAGTAAAGGCAAAACCAACTTAAACAATTTTCGGCCGCTTTCGCTACTAAATTCTAATTACAAAATAATTTCGCGTATTATCAACAAAAGATTCCCTGCCTTTTCCAACAAAATATTGAGTCATCATTAATCTTGTTCTCCAACCAGAACGATATTCGAAAGTCTATCTGCATACAGAGACGTCATTGCAATTAAGTCAGTGGTAAGTATAAAATGTGCTTTAATCTTTATAGGTTTCAACAAAGCTTTTGACCGCGTTAGTCATAGATACCTCTTTGCGACGCTGTCAAGAATGGCTTTCCACCCTCAGATTGTCAACATGCTAAGAAATATTGCAACAGGTATAAATGCGAAAATAGCAATCAATGGCCAAACATCTAAACCCATACAGATAAGGCGAGGGGTTCCACAGGGCAGTCCCTTATCTATGTTTTTATTTTCCGTACGTTTAGAGTCCTTTCTCCGCAGTGTCCACGCAAGACTAACAGGCATAACATTGAGTGGTGAGAAAACCGTCATACGAGCTTATGCTGATGACGTGGGTGTTGTAATAAGGAATAAGGAGGAGACAGTTACACTGGAAAGAGAAATCCAAAAGTATTGTCTAGCGTCGGGAGCGACAACCAATGAAAACAAAAGTAAAATATTGAATCTGCGGGGCCTAGATCACCTCCGACTGTCATGGGCAAAATAAGACAACAAACACAAAACTTTGGGAATAACCTTAATGGCATGTCCGATGAGGATGGCTGCTTTTAACTGGACGGAAGCTAGGAGGAAAGTTCATGGTGCTGTAATGGAGAACTTCCATCGAACTATGGACCAGGTGCGAAAAGTCAGATTCATAAACTCCTGCATTTTGTCTAAAACGTATTTCACTGCACAGGTATTTCCAATCCCCAAACTAGTATCGAAAGGGATCATGTCCACTGTTACCAATTATTTATGGCGAGGAGATATATTCAGGCTCGGTGCGACTACCGTTATACTGGATGTCAGAAACGGGGGCCTCGGTTTGGAGGACATTCGAAATAAAGCGTCTGCTCTGTTCCTCAAACGGACTTTCCATGTACTCCGAGAACTTACACAATGTATAACCGCAAAGCTCTTTGAGGCTGTGACACCCCATAGCCTGCAAGCACCGATTGATGTGCGAAGGATTAATGCCCGTCTGCAGTATGTGAGGAACTTTTTCCTCGAAGCAAGTTACCTTAGTGACGAAATCAGAAGCAACACATGTATCACAACGCGCGACATCATACTTGAAAGGAAGTTAAATGAGGGCAGAAACAAAACTGAAAAGAAATTCCCTAATTGTGACTGGAAAGCTGTATGGCGGAACATCAACTATGCCGGGCTATCTGCAGACGCTATTTCCGCATGGTACAAAACAGTTAACAATGTCATCAGCACCAACGAGAGACTATATGGGATCTGTTTAAACCACTCACACCTTTGTGGAAAACGCAATCTGGCGGATACACTCGTCCACAGATTCACCTGTGGCGGCAGTGTGAATAACAGGAATTGGATCAGGCAACAAATCGCCTTTGTCGCCAAATCCTTGGCCGAATATATAACGCAATCGCTCCTCCTGAGACCAGACATGACATACTTTCCGAAATTAAAAACCAACGCCATTAGCTGCTTACCGGGAAAATATGTTAGTTATGTCATCAACAAACTTGGGTCGGACAACGAGATAGAATTCCGCGTTTACATGGAGTGTGAATACGCAGAAATCAGCACGTATCGCAACCACAAGAAGCACTACGGCAACATGCTGGAGATCATTTTTGAAAGAATGGGTGTCGGTTAAATATGTGGAACTACAACACCTTGGACGAGAACGAACAGAAGAAAATTAAAAGTCAGTTGTGTTATTATTATTTACTATTACCTTGCTTCCGAATCTTCTATGTTACACGAAGAGTTTTCTCAAAACATTTTGTTCAGAATTACTCGTGTTCGACTTCCAAAGTATTTGTGTGATTCAAGAAGAATTGTTAAGTTTTTATAAGTGTTCAGTTTCTACTCAGAGAAGAGGTTGCTTTGTGTTTCTTACATCGGAGAATGGGAATTTTCTGTTAAGATTTCTGCACACTTAGTGCTATGACCCAACTGGGGACATGAGAAAAGGGGTGGGAGGAGTGCCGTGAAGAGACCCCACTGCTAGTGCGGCGTGCACCACGCCCTGTGACCTTCCTTAAAAAAAAAAAAAGGAAGTAGTTAGCGCGCGGGAATAGGATACGGAAGCTCATGGGTTCGCGCGTGGGTGGATGCGAAAAATTCTTTTCCTCTTCATGAAAAAAGAAAATAAAAAAAGTTGGTAGAGCTCTTGCCCGCAAAAGGAAAAAGTCTTGAGATCGAGTCTCGGTGCGGCACACAGTTTTAATCTGCCAGGAAGTTTCATATCAGCGCACACTCCGCTGTAGAGAGAAAATTTCATACTAGAAAGAATATATTGTTACAATGGGAAACGTATAATTTTAGAATTGTACATTTGCATTCAAAACGCTCTCAGAAAGATGTATGCGTTAATGGCACAAGCTGTTGCTGATGTCCCTGTCTGCTATTTCCAGTTTGGTTGGTATCTCGGTATTGCAGATGACGTACATGTGTTACTATGGTTTACATGTCTGTTATAACGTTCTGAGCAAAAATAACACATTCCCAAAAATATGCGTATCCCAATGCGATAGTTTACTCTGCAAAAGAATAAAGGAAACCCGCTGGTGATAATGTAATATGGCCGAAATACGTATCGGTAAGAAGGGAAGAAACCGTGTTTGTTCAAGGTTGAATCTTTTCAAATTTTTGTTCTTAAATCAAAGACGAGATAAAAAGTGAGATTTCATGTCGAGAAATCACCTCAAGATGAATACCTACTCACAACATTCCAAGAAGTTGTATGAAGCGAAGAACCTGAGGATACAAGACGGACGCCTGGCTGTCGCTCTCGTAGGGCCGGATGTAGTATCTGAACTATCGTTGTCGGTGTTGGTTTGCTGTCGATTGTGATAAGCGTAACTGTATCACTGAACTGTTCACTGTAACACACTCTCTGCTCTACCTTCCTAAAGAATCCGACTCCCGTTATACTGTTTTCTGCTACTGTTGATATTACCATAAAAGCAGGCCAAAATACGACCATCCCGCCCCGCAGCAGAACCCGTGGATAGAGAGAGACCTGCACCGGTGCCTGGTCACCTACACAGCCTTGTACGCGGATCCCCAGTCGACGCTCGAAACCTGTACTCGCCGGTGAACACAAGCCCACTCCACTGATCCAGGTTCCGTTTCACGTGTCCCCTTAGGCAATTTCTTCGCACTCCAAGGTCCCAGGTAGTTTGTTATTGTTGTTCGTAGTGGTCGCCTAGTGACCAAATTCATCGAGTGAAACTGGCTACTTACTGATTGTGCCGACGAGCCTCCGAGTTGACACCAAACTGAGGGAGTACTTTTACAGATAGAGACTCGAGCAAAACACAAGCGGAACTGAGACGACAGAGTTCTACCTCCATGATACAGAGGCACACAGGCAGTCATATGTGCCCCTGAATAGGACCAAAATTTTCTGCAGCTACTTCCTGAATTACCTTGGTGTCTCCCTGTCACTGTCATTTATGCAGCACTGCGCGGACCTGTGAAAGTCGTTTGGTTCTATTCTAAATCAACTGCACTACATTCCTGCAAAAAAACTGGGGAGCAAATGTAGACAAACAAAACAACGCTGCAATTTCTGTTGGTTATTGAGCTGTCGCATATTGTGCTAAAGCGTGGGAGAATGGCACTCATACAGTTAAGATGTAAGGAGCCATGTTGACTCTTAATGACATTGCTACAACAGCTCCCACTTAGGGGTTGCATGTTCTGTCCAATTTTGTCCCTGCTAATCTCACAATCAAGGATGCCAAGGTGCTAATTCCTAAGACAGAGTGCTATAAGAATTCAGTCCAACTGAGTAAGGTAGTGCAGTATGGTCTTTCTTGTCACGAAAGATCAAGATTCAACCTCATCCAAATGGCACAAGAGAGACATGGCAACGTCCTGAAAACGTGGTATTACAGTGGAAGTGCTGCTCGTGACTATGGCGCCCAGGAGCAGACGGTGAGCCATGTTGTGGGGGAGCGGCCACTCCATGCCTTTGAAGGCCGTCTGCCGTGCTTGTCCAATCATAGTTCTGGCTGCATGTTTGTATGTGAATTCTTGTATTTCATCAGAAATGATCAGTTCGCCATAATATGTTAGCAGACTCGATACCAGTCGTAATGTACGCAACAATTCCTGTCTAACACCTCGATTCGTCTCTAATGGGCTGGCGACCTCTATCAATGGGAAACGTAAAAGCTGGAGAAGGGCAAGTTCAGTTTAGTTTTCACTATTCTAGTCTACAAAATACAGTCAAGTTTCAGAATATCATCTGTCACATAAGCTGACTCCATTTTATTTTGAAAGGTTGAACAACATGGAATGGAACGTGACAGCGCTGCAAGCGGCTGATCTGAGGCATCATATCCTGTCCCAGTCAGCGCGTGCTGTTCGGCGCATCGCAAGAGCCACGGCCGGCAGGATGAGATGTGGGTGGTGGCGTATTTTTCAGTTTGAGTGGAGGAATAACCCTGGTGAGTATATTATTTAGAAGTTCGTTATTGTTAAATAAAGTGTAATGTGCTCATTTAGGTATTCTATAAAAACTCTCGTCGATGCTTATGAACACACGATGATGGAGTTGCACCACATTTGAAAATTCAGTCCTAATAACAGTGCACAGAAATAAAAACATCAGAAGTAAATAATAATCACACTGGAGAAAAGAAACTGTTCTCTAATCACAACCGATTGCATCTAACAAGAGAAGATGACCAACCTGGTGTCACATACAAAACGCACACTTGCAAGGTGTGAGCCCCAGCTGTGTATGTCGCGCGGAGATTTGGGCCACGATTATGACTGTATGCAGTTAAGACCTTCTGACCACATAGGTTTTTAACGCTCGTGTACCACTTGTTTCTGGCACGCTCCGCTGCGTTCGCCCATTGTCGGAGCTCGAACTACTGTACGGTACGGTGAGTAAGAGGTTCGCGTTTATAGTGCCGGTGAACCGACAAGCGACAGTGTGGCACGTCCAGGAGCAGTATACAGTGACGGTCAAATTGCCACGTTTAAACGTCAAAGCTCGCGACAGTTGTGACCGGTAAGCGTCGTTATATGTGGCTATTCGACTAACTCTTACACGAGGCAAAAGAAACTCTATGAGCGTTTCTTTGTGCTACTATTTGTACCTTGCGATTTAGTTGCGGCAGTCATAGAGAAGACCCGTTAAATGGAGAGAAGAATAGTTGATTGACGCTAGACTATTCTTTATGAGAGGATGGTGGTGACAATGATGACGAAACCCTTTCACCACGATCATTGTCGTCAAACAACTTCATTGGCACAACGCGACGGAGACGTAAAATCACCAACTGACTGTTTAGGAAGCTTGCTTTGAAGAAGTAATATTGTCAGATTTCACCTTGCCTTTGTAACAGATATCTGTGTGTGTGTGTGTGTGTGTGTGTGTGTGTGTGTGTGTGTGTGTGTG
This sequence comes from Schistocerca piceifrons, assembly GCF_021461385.2. NCBI lineage: Eukaryota > Metazoa > Arthropoda > Insecta > Orthoptera > Acrididae > Schistocerca > Schistocerca piceifrons. The sequence goes on along the minus strand of NW_025728455.1, from coordinate 1,879,986 downwards.
TGTGCGTGTGTTTTATAAAAAACTGCTGCAGAATATGTCCTAAAATATTGCTTAACAGTGTTGACCATATATGCGCATGGCATTGAAATATTATCTGCTCATATTGCTTACCCGTTTCTCATGTTAAATAACATGTGTTATACTTGAAGAACAAAGTTTCGAAACACATGGGGCAGACGTGACCGGCTCCACGCACGTCTTCCCACACTTGCGACGTGAAGCGGGTCTGAGGGCTCTGGACGTCTCCCCGCTGCACAGTACTCTGCACTCGTGCATCAGGCAGCTGCGGTGGGGCGGAGCCAGTGGCAGGCAACCTGCACCTACAGAACTTTAAAAACTCTGCATTCAAGACGTCTAAAATGAGTATTATCTTAAGTATGGCCATTTATTTTAAGAGAGGGCGGGTGTTTGGCATCTAGGGTTGAGATCTCGCAAGTGTACGTTTTTCTCCTTACAACACAAGGTCCAGTTAGTTATGTTTATGTGGAAGGTTACAAGTAGTAAACATGAAGGTTGAGGACAGATTTCATTCGATGTCAGATAAAGAGAGGTCATGCTGACACAGGAGTAGAGCACACCGCCTCTAGCCTCGACAAGGGCCTGAGTTGGCCGACACAGAGAGTCCACGAGTCTCTCCAGTTGTGTCGTGTTCAGCTGACGTCACTCAACAGGTCCCGTAGAGCCGCCAGACCGCAGGGACGTTGAGACCGCCGCTGCCCACACGCTGGTCGCAGACATTTGCTGTGAGGCTGAGACCGGATGGCTTAGCGGGCATGTCGGGATGCGGCAGGGCGGCTGAGTGTTCGGCCGTCCAGCCAGGAGCGTGTCCACGTGGCCCTGTGAACACGGCTGCTGTCTTGGGAGCGTCCCCAGGGCACTCAGCATGAAGGTAGCGCACAGGTCCCGATTAAAAAATCACTATGCGATGTGATGCGATCTAGACTGCTCGCTCACTAAACTTCAGCACAGATCTCTGACACGTGACGTTTTAAGACTCCCGTTCATTGTCGTTGCGATAAAAGTGACAGTGCAGGAAGGTACTGTAACTTTTCCGAAATTTTTAGACCTTTAACGCCATAGCTACAGAGCGTACGGGGATCCACTACACGATGCCAACCCCAGCAGAACAGACACTAAGAGTCGCAAGAAACGACAGAGCCCGTGTCCTTAGCAATAGTGTAAAGTGCGTTATAAAAAGTAGCGGAATTTTCACATTGTGTACATTTACTTACTTCTTTATGCGTTTATTCCACCTGATAAAATTAAGGCATTCGTGCACTCTCTTACATATAACCTGACATCTCAATGAGTCAACATTACGGCATGCGAAGTACACAAGCAGCAGACGGTAGTGATAACTATACTACTTCTGCTAATAACAACAACAACAACAATGGAGACACATAAGAACACACGTTTCTCTTGATGCGACATCCACATCTGTTGATACACATCCCAGTGATAAAATCAGCTGCTGATGTACAATTTTGCAACTGTAGCAGGTATTATCACTGATGACAGAAATTAATGTATGGGGTTTCATAAATTCCACATGTTGTGCTTTATATCAGAATACACATACTACGAAATTGTAGCTCTGCATCTTTAAGTTGACTTAGATGTAAAGCAGTGTAACTGTTTCAAACTGTGGATGCATTACTTTTACATGTTTGATCGCCTTTCTTTTAACAAATTACATAATGATAAATATATCAAAACTTTACGTACTGCAATTACATGACATTATTGCTTCAGTACAAACAGTCATGATTGCACACGACGTTTGGCCTTGGAGCGGAGTGGAAGAGGGGGGAGTCCCTTTCTCTCTCCCTCTGTCGCTCTTTGCTTTAACTCGCAACCGTCGGTAGCTATAGAAAACTCTCGCTTCCCCACGGGAGGTATGCTTCGAAAAGGATGGAGGCACAGGAAAGTTCCATGTGAGGTTACGTCCTGGTGAGGCTCTTGTTAATACTCGTACATCTGTATTTATGGGAAGACTTGTCCGATTATCTATGTCTAGAAGTCGAAATCTATCGTTTTCTAAATCCTGCTCTTCGATTGTGTGGCACACCTAGGGCCAGACATAAGCTCAGATGTCAGTTGAATTGCGATGAAGAGTGGATTGAAGTTTAAGAGAATGGTCTGGAAGAACAAAATGCGGAAAGGAGTGGGACACTAAAGTGCAAAGCAATCACGAACTTCATTTGAATTTCTCTTGGGCTGTAGATATTACGTTGATGAATACCACACAGGCAGTTCATTTGAACAGAAATGGACACCTATGAAAAGGGCATCGTAGAAATTGGACAAACAAAGATAGATATAAGGAGCTAACGGAAAAGAAACCTTGGGAAACAGAAAAAAACACAGCAATTGATCAGCAAATCATTGGCGAAAGTGTCAACCAAGAATTATTGAAGTTGGCGTCTAGAATATACGAGAATGGCGCTATAGCATTAGATACAACCCTGAAGATATAAGCAGATACTTGCGAGGCCTACCGCACAATGAGCATAACACCTCATGTATGGAATTTGTTGACAGGAATAATATATACAGAGGAATGGAAAAGATAATAGAGGATATGATAGATGACGATCATTTTGACTGTCAGAAGGCTAATAGCACAAGAGGGCGGCACGTCTGACATTGTAACTGATGCGGGAAGCAAAACTTGGAAAATAAAATGGACACATTCATAGGCCCTGAAAGGAAAAGCATCCGGAAATGTAAAATTTTGCAAAATGTTCGGAATATTGAGAAAAATAAGAGTAAGTTGCAAAGAAAGACGGGTAATACGTACAAGAACCAAGAGGAAACAATAAGGTTGCATGACCAAGAACAAAATACTGTCCCATCTTCCTACCAAAGCGTTTGGTATGTTCCATTCTTCACCGATTCTGCTGAGAACCTCATCATTTTTTCTTTTATGAGTCCATCTAATTTTCTACATTCTTCTCTAGCACCACATCTCAAACGCTTCGATTCTCTTCCGTCCCGGTTTTCCCACTGTCCATGTTTCACTTTCATAGAATACTGTGCTCAAAACTTAAGGGGTAGATTTTGGGAAAGTCGCCCAGAACTGTGGGTCAGGGGAAACTTACTGTACGAGATGAGAAGGGAAGACTAATTGTTGAGGACTGCATCGGACGAGATTTGAAAACCTAAGGGCTTAAGACAAGGTGATATGCACGACAGAGATTACTGCTAAAACATTGATCACAAGTTATTAAGAGTGAGAAGGTAAGCACATTGTACATAACAGAGGTGGGATGGGGCGGTGAAAAATAGATGGGAATGACATTGAAAGATGCAGGAAACTGAAACGGAGTGAATCAAAGAGTAGTTACAGTGATAAAAAGCTGGATGGCGAGAACCAAGAACACGTTGTAGAGTTAGTTCTCATCTACGGAGTCTTGAGATACTGGTGTCTGGGGGAGAAATCCAGGTGGTGAAACAGGCGCTGGTGTCACGAATGTCACGTCGTAGACCATGCTCTGCAACAGGATATTGTGAGTTACCAGTATATACCCTCAGCCTATGCCCATTCATCCTAATTGATAATGTGATGGTAGTCATGCCTATGTTGAAGGCTAAACAGTGTTTACACAGTAGCTGGAATATGACTTGTATCTTTTCGCAGCTGGCTCTCCCTTTGATAGAATATGTTTTGCCAGTTACAGGGCTATTATAGGAGGACACACTCTTGTTAACTCGAGATCAATGTTTTAGCAGTAACCTCTGTCTTGTATATTAACCTATCTTACACCTTTAAGCTCCCTGGATGCGGTCCCCAACATTCCTTCTCATCTTGTACGGTAAGTCTCCTCTGACCCGCGGTTCTGGGTGACTTTCCCAAAATCTACCCCTTTTCCCCCTTTTCCTAGACCTGTCCAGTCCTTCTCCTTAACCCTTCTTCCTTCCGTTTCAACCCTTTTACCTGCAGAAGGAGCCACTGGCTCCGAAAGCTTGCCAATCACAACAGTTTCTATGTGTGCTCTGCCGCTGCTTCGTGAGTCGATTCTTTTATCTATCCTATTAAATAATTTTATCAATGATTGTTTGATTTCGTTGTTACAAAACTGACAGTTGATGTTAGTTGACTTCGTTTGGCCGTGAACATCCTCTTTAAATGTTCTTCTCTACTCTTTATGTTCTCTTTCATTTTTCCATTATGAGTTAGTTTGTCCTTGGTTAAAGTGGCTCTCAGCACTATGGGACTCAACTTCTGAGGTCATTAGTCCCCTAGAACTTAGAACTAGTTAAACCTAACTAACCTAAGGACATCACACACATCCATGCCCGAGGCAGGATTCGAACCTGCGACCGTAGCAGTCTCACGGTTCCAGACTGCACCGCCTAGAACCGCACGGCCACTTCAGCCGGCTACTTTGTCCTCAAGGTAGCAGAATTCTTTCAGTTCGTCTTGATCCTCGTCTACAATTCTGACAAGTTGAACACTGATCTGATTTCTGCTAGACATCATTAATTTAATCTTTCTTTGGTTTAGTCTTAATTCATAGAGTCTACCCATTAGATTGTTCATTCTACTCAACATCTCCTACTATTACCTCTGACTTCCATTGAGAACAGTAATGACAACAGCTATTCCTGTCACTGATAACCTTTCAACATGAATTTTAATTCCATTTCTGAACCCCATTTTTAATTCCGTCATTGCTTCTTCGATGTAAAGATTGAATCGTAGGGGCGATTAGATGTATGTCTTTTACCTTTCCTAACCTAATCTGTTTGTTATTGGTCTTCCTACTTTATCCTCTTGTTTGATATACAAATTGCACGTAACCCTTCTTTCCCTAGAGGTTACACCCATTTTCCTTAGAGTTTCGGAAATCCTGCAACATTTTAAATTATCGTACGATTTATATCTAACTACAAATCCTACGGACATGCATAGATTTTCCTTAAGCCTCGCTTTAATCATCAATCGCCAACTGAGAAGTCCTTCGCTGATGCCTTTATCTTTCCTAAAACCAAATTGATCGTCATCTTGCACTTCCTCAATCTACTTTTTCGTATTCTTGTCAGCAACTTGAGTGTGAGAGCTCTTTAGGTAATTGTGCGGATGTCCTCGCACTTATGTGTCCTTGAACATACAGAACTATGTGAATGATATTTTCAAGAGATACTGATTGTTTATCTGGAGAACCAGTTCGAATAATAATTTGGCTTCCAAATTTCTGAACAATTTCCACATGATTTGATCGCGAGTCTTCCTGACCCCTGTTTGTTTCTGTGGCTGGAAAGGTAGGCACCTCGACGGCCGCTGCTTCCCGTGACGTCTCACGAGGCCACCTGAGGACAGAGCAGCGTCGACCTGACCGCCACAGGCAAAAGCGACTCCCGCCGCTGAACACCACAGAACGCCCTACACTATGCTGCTTGTGGTGTGGTGTCAGTGGTAGCCACAGATCTCAACCCAGGTTACATCGGTCTGTCTGTGATGGCTGGTGAACTTCTCCCAACCCGTGGCTATACATTCTGGGAGTCGTTGCCCTACAGCCAGATGCCAGTGTAATGTGTCGGTACGATGCTCTCAAGTCCCGCATGCCGATGATTGGTTTTTTTACAGAGACATAATGATGCACGTTCTTTGGACTTTCTCTTTTGCGATTTGCGCTGAGTAATTCCAATGCAGTATTTTTCTTAAAGACGTTGTGTCTGCCATTAACTGTAACATTATTTGTTTTCACGACTACATTTTCGATCCTATGCCCTTTATACTGGTATACAGCAATAACCGAAAAGTGAAGTGCACATGGCATGTATAGAACGCCACTATCCTCGCATACATGAGGCAGTTATATTACAAAAAATGCTAAAAACAGCACATCACTTGCATCGGGCCACTGGGGGTGTCAAAATTTACAAATCTTCTGACGTGTGTATATCTCACTGCTGTCTCTGTATGTTGAGTCTCCTAACTCCGAGAGTACATCAACATTAGATGAGCTCAAGGATCATAGCAATGGCATAAGGTAAATTTATTGTTACTGATGTTAACATCACTAACATGAATCTCCTCAAATCACTGTTCATGTTGTTTATACGACAACTGAGGCGGTTCGTGGGGAACATATTCACAAGTCGTTTCTTCTTTGCCCTTAGCAGTGATTGTACATGCCACAGTAAACGTTTTATACCAGAGTATCTTAATATCGTGTTTACATTTGTTAATAAAATTTGGCATTCTGTTTACGATACAAGCATTTGGTGTAAAGAAATAAGATAAGACATTTCTTTATTGTGATAGTGCGTAATAGTACATATGGTATCCATCGTCAAAGGCTTACAGTAGCTTGGCTGCTCATAAAAACATGGCAGTAATAATCATATATATATATATATATATATATATATATATATATATATATATATATAATTTTACATGTGTATTCTTTGTACCACATTAACATCACAAAGGTATAAATCGCATTCACAACAACTTTCGTTCATGAATTGATCCGGTGGACAAATAAAAAGAAAAAGTGAGATAGAAACATGTGATGGGATACTTGTCACAAATTACAGAACATTATGTGTATCATCATGTAATTGTAAAATGTACTGTTAATATTCAAGGTGCTGTACCAGTACAAATGTAGTCATACATTTCCATGGTCCTTAGAAAGTTTAGGCCGAGAATGGCTTTTTCAGGTACACTTGCAAAACACCTTATTCAATTTTTTACTGAATTACTAAAATATATTACTTATGTTAAAATAAATACATCCTAAATATAAAAACGTTTATGAGTGGACATAATTCTTCCTCATTTCCATACATATACAACTCACGGGAAACGTCGTAAAGACTACTCATATTATAAAACCAGCATATACACGATTCTGCGCAAATCGTTACGTCCTATGCTTGTCAGTAAGTCAAAGTCAAATAGCCAAACTATACATTCTCATTTATGTTACTTTCTGTTATTAGCACATAAAACTGACTGGAATTTATCTCGAGGTCTCTTATTTCTTAAATCTGTCTTATTGTTGGGCAAGCTGTGTGGGTGATTATTGAAATACACTCCTGGAAATGGAAAAAAGAACACATTGACACCGGTGTGTCAGACCCACCATACTTGCTCCGGACACTGCGAGAGGGCTGTACAAGCAATGATCACACGCACGGCACAGCGGACACACCAAGAACCGCGGTGTTGGCCGTCGAATGGCGCTAGCTGCGCAGCATTTGTGCACCGCCGCCGTCAGTGTCGGCCAGTTTGCCGTGGCATACGGAGCTCCATCGCAGTCTTTAACACTGGTAGCATGCCGCGACAGCGTGGACGTGAACCGTATGTGCAGTTGACGGACTTTGAGCGAGGGCGTATAGTGGGCATGCGGGAGGCCGGGTGGACGTACCGCCGAATTGCTCAACACGTGGGGCGTGAGGTATCCACAGTACATCGATGTTGTCGCCAGTGGTCGGCGGAAGGTGCACGTGCTCGTCGACATGGGACCGGACCGCAGCGACGCACGGATACGCGCCAAGACCGTAGGATCCAACGCAGTGCCATAGGGGACCGCACCGCCACTTCCCAGCAAATTAGGGACACTGTTGCTCCTGGGGTATCGGCGAGGACCATTCGCAACCGTCTCCATGAAGCTGGGCTACGGTCCCGCACACCGTTAGGCCGTCTTCCGCTCACGCCCCAACATCGTGCAGCCCGCCTCCAGTGGTGTCGCGACAGGCGTGAATGGAGAGACGAATGGAGACCTGTCGTCTTCAGCGATGAGAGTCGCTTCTGCCTTGATGCCAATGATGGTCGTATGCGTGTTTGGCGCCGTGCAGGTGAGCGCCACAATCAGGACTGCATACGACCGAGGCACACAGGGCCAACACCCGGCATCATGGTGTGGGGAGCGATCTCCTACACTGGCCGTACACCACTGGTGATCGTCGAGGGGACACTGAATAGTGCACGGTACATCCAAACCGTCATCGAACCCATCGTTCTACCATTCCTAGACCGGCAAGGGAACTTGCTGTTCCAACAGGACAATGCACGTCCGCATGTATCCCGTGCCACCCAACGTGCTCTAGAAGGTGTAAGTCAACTACCCTGGCCAGCAAGATCTCCGGATCTGTCCCCCATTGAGCATGTTTGGGACTGGATGAAGCGTCGTCTCACGCGGTCTGCACGTCCAGCACGAACGCTGGTCCAACTGAGGCGCCAGGTGGAAATGGCATGGCAAGCCGTTCCACAGGACTACATCCAGCATCTCTACGATCGTCTCCATGGGAGAATAGCAGCCTGCATTGCTGCGAAAGGTGGATATACACTGTACTAGTGCCGACATTGTGCATGCTCTGTTGCCTGTGTCTATGTGCCTGTGGTTCTGTCAGTGTGATCATGTGATGTATCTGACCCCAGGAATGTGTCAATAAAGTTTCCCCTTCCTGGGACAATGAATTCACGGTGTTCTTATTTCAATTTCCAGGAGTGTAGTTGTATATTTCCACTTCTTCAGGATTTTGATACTTCTACCATTAGGTTAATTTTTATTACTGGATCTACGTTAGGTGATGGTACTCCTCTCTGTTTCCTTGATGTGCTCTTTAAATTTGTCGCTGGAATATGAGCTTTGTAACGTCCGGTCAAGGTGTCCGTGCTATAACTCATACGATTACTGACATTGTATATTGATCTAGTTTCAAAAGGTAAATGCTACCTGCATACACTTTGTGGGGGCAGAAAGTGAAAGCTGTGCTTCCTACAGAAGTCTGATGCACTAGCTTGTTCACCAGTCCGTCGTCTCCCGTCTTGTGCAGAACTCCAGGCCCAGGCGGCTGTTTTCCGGGAACGCCTCTCCAGCTACTGGCGGGACTTGGCGCAGCTGCTCTCACTCGGTGCGACGCACGCCTCACAGCTGTTGGTTCCCCTCGCATTCGAACGAATGGTAAGTGGAGTTTTTTCCTCCTCTTATAAACTGTATTATACGTACAGGGGGTGAGAAAATGGCACACACCACCTGGCCAGTTCTTGGAGAGTGTTTCCCAGTTTACCTTCTTCACACTGTAGCTATCTTTGGCTCTACAGTTCTAATACTAACCTTCAGGAAGAATTCTGAGCCAACCTCTACTTCTGTGAGCCTTTTGGGGCTATGATACAGGGAGGCTAAGCTCGGAATGGTTAGAGATCGAAGAAAATCGTCTGTATCTTTCTTTTCTCGTATTTGCTAGGTACTTCTTTAACAGATTAACTTTGCATCCAATCCTGCTTTACAAGCTGAAGCATGTTAGCTTCATATTTAATGGAGAGTGGTCTAGAGTCTCAGTGTGGCATTTCAAGTCTCCATCAGCATCTTCTCTTCCTAAGAATCTCTACTCCATATGGAAGGCCTATAAAATTACTTCTCTCAACATGGAGGTTCGCCAACTTCAAATCTCGTAATGAACCTGTATACATACCACATAATTCATACATTTCGACACAACTGTTCAACGTCTTCCCACCTTAACATTCACGTGACCATTTCCCACGACTCCATGACAAGACGATAGCGCAGCTGACACCTGTGGCTCGACGCCATTGGTGGCCCCCTGTGCTCACCACTGCCAGCCAGCACTGTCCGTGTGACACGGCAATGCCCCAGCTGCCGCAGCCACAGAGGACGCGCGTCAATAACGAAACCCTGCAGCTGGGGTCCACCAGTTAGCGCGTGTTGCGTCTGCGAGTGGCTTTATTAAAGGCACTGTGCTACTACAGTCACAACCAGAACATTTTATGAATATGTCAAGGCCAATGAAAATCTCTGTCAGACTAACCTGAAACCGGATGCTGCATTCTGAGAGCATCCATCTTAGTCGTTAGCCTTTCTGCACGTGTCTCGTGGCCTAACTCGAACCATTATCGAGTCTGAATTCTCTGTCTATGATTTATGAACACTACCACCAGTGATTTTCCCACTACCGAGAATAAAAGCTATGTGGTCTCAACACATACACTGGACTCGCATTCGGGAGGACGACGGTTCAATCCCGTGTCCGGCCATTCTGATTTAGGGCACGGCCGACTTCCTTCGCCATCCTTCCCTAATCCGATGAGACCGATGACCTCGCTGTCTGGTCTCCTTCCCTAAGCAACCCAACCTTAACACATAGAATGGCCACTGTGCATTATGACTGTTTGGATTCTGACAGTAGTATACATGGAAAGCAAAAGGACGCAGTATGATCCGTGTCTTTGTGTAACTTTTTGTGGCGTATGTAGCAACGTGCCAGTCCCTAAAGTATCGTGCGAGCCTCATTTTGGATCCTTTGAGAAGAGAAATAGGCGATACCTGTTTTAGTGAAGTGAAAAGGTTCTGGGTAGATTAAACCTTTTTGCTATAATTACTACAGATGTTTGCTGGATGGTAATTTCAACGATTGATAGTAGCGGGTTCCGTATTTAAGAATGGTTTCCGCCGACATCGTATCACGTCCTGTCATTGCATCTTGTTTTCGTTACCATCATCCATGCATTTCACTGCAGCAAAGGCAATTTACCTGATACGTATCCAATATTTTGTAGAGTTAGTACCTCACAGCTTGCGAGAACATTTAAAGGACGACTTCTTTATTACATTTGCGGTGCAGCTACGCTTCGTTGATGATACACTGCACCTACTTAGGAAAAGTGTAATTGCGAAAAGTTATTCAGTGAAACCATTGTTGTACAGATAGATTCCATTGAAAGACACACTTTGCTTTCTCAGTGACACTTAAGTCTTCAGACAGCTGCAGCAGTCTTGAGGTATTCGTATTCGAGATAATTCCTCTCGTGGTTCTTCACTACAGCCCTGCAGAGTAGTTCGGCAAAGCGTGCTGTGGCCCAGGTAGCGACGCAGCTCACGATTTTGACCCTGTGCCCCTGGTAACTGGGCTCTCACATAATACTGTGTACAAATATGTATGTATGTATGGTGAGAATAGTTCAAATGGCTCTGAGCACTATGGGACTTAACTTCTGAGGTCATCAGTCCCCTAGAGCTTAGAACTACTTAAACCTAACCAACCTAAGGACATCACACACATCCATGCCAGAGGCAGGATTCGAACCTGCGACCGTAGCAGTCGCGCGGTTCCAGACTGAAGCGTTTAGAACCGCTCGGCCACACCGGCCGGCATAGATTAGGTCTAGATGGCAGAAATCGCAGTGGCGCCATGGCAAGGACGACGGATTCAACGTATTGGAAGGTGCCGATTCAAAAGTGTGCACCACCTTCCAATTCACTGGTCCTGCACAACGAGGGAAATTCTGAATTTTATTTCTCGTTTTCTGTACTGCTTATCGACGTACGGGTAAGAGTCGACTGCAGCCACGTGTCACCACTACTGTGAGTTTGGGTTGGGCCGTGCGCCGGGCCCCCTACTGTGTGGACTCGGCCCGTGTCGCTCGCTGGCCTCCCTCGCCCTGTGTTGCTGTGACGCCCACAGCCGGGCTGGCGGAAGCGCGAAGCGGCTCAGACCACAATCGGGGTGTTAGCTGCCCGCTGCCCGCTAACCGCACGCTGTCACAGCGAGGACGTGACACACGTCCCACACACACACACACACACACACACACACACACACACGTAAACGCGTGCGGTTTTCCTGGCGCACATCCGCAAAGCTCTACTGACGCAAATACGAATTGGAGGCGATAAATCGCGATCCCGCCTTGAACCGGTCGGCCATGTATGTATGTATGTAAATTTAAAAAATATTGTATTCGAAAAGGATTTCTTTTTTCTCTGACACCTGCCATCAATATAAAACTTATAAAGGAGGTATTTCATTCAAAAAATATGAAAAAGAAGAACAACTGTATTGTGAAAACAACTGAAAGCTTTTTAATTTCCATTTTTTCTCGTATTTGTGATATACGTAACAGTTTTGTTATTTCATAATTGATTCATTACAATATACACATTCTTTTGTGAATAAGGAAATTTTTCAATTTCCAATGTCTATTAAACACTTATTAGTAACTCAGAGAGAGAGAGAGAGAGACAGAGAGAAGTTTTCAGTGTGTACATACTTAGAACAGCAACAGCAATGGCAGCTCAAAAACAATACACACACACACACACACACACACACACACACACACACACACACGCACCATAAAGATATAAAATACTTTCTTTACACGGATGCATATTGTACATGTTCCACACGAAATGTATACTCTGTCTCTCTCTCTCTCTCTCTCTCTCTCTCTCTCTCTCACACACACACACACACACACACACACACACACGCACACACACACACACACACACACACATGGACGCACGCAGTGTGCAATGAAACATTCATAATCTGAAACATGCAGTCAGAACTGTGAGAAACAGCTCATCAAACTATTCCACACATACCCAGTCACGTGGAGCACCTTTTTACCTTTTTACTAACAAATAAACCCACCCAGACACGTCAGTAAATAGTCTGGGTGCAGCAGATTTCCACACCTATGCCCCCCGATGAACCACTTGTGATCGTGGTAGGACACCCCTGCTTCCAGCTGGAATTGCAGTATATACCTCAGTATATAACCTCAATCGAAAGGTCTCCGGATAAGCATTTGTGGCGCAGCGCCAGTGCCCTAGAGGAGGCACCTGTTGAAGTCCCTGAACGTGAAAGTCTTTCAGGCTGTGCAAATCACCGTGTCTGTCATGCAGACTTGTGGGATAGTCCAGCTCTACCTCTAGGACATATCCCTCAACAGCATCAGCGGCCACATATTTGATCTCTTTCCTCAGTCTGGTGATTTCCGCTTTGGACATCCATGAGAGCCCTTGAAAAGGGAGACTTTGTTGCATGGTTTGCTTTGAGAGACAGTTTACATCCAGGTAAAGGATGAAACTGAAGTCGTCAGACAACCTGTACTCCCACTCGATTATTTACAAGTTATTTGCCTTGGCATACCTGCGCACACATTGGCAAAGTCACTCGTGGACCGCATGTTCCAGGAAGACATGCATCTCAACATTGGTCAAGAATTCGCTGCTGGCTTGTGTCTTTCTTAACATGGCATCCCACGAAATCTCAGCCATATGCTACAGAACCTCTCGAAGATGTTTCCGGTCAGATGTACATTCGTGTTCATCATTTTACATGTTCTGATAAATCAGAGATGCCGAAGTCCTGCTGTTCATTCACCAAGTGCCCGTTCTTTCCATTCATTATGGAAATGCCTCTTAGTTTACTAGAGAATCCAGATATTCATATGGAAAGACCCCTTCTCCGTCACAAGCTGAAACTCTTGAAACTCTACATCATCGAGATAAGAAGTGTTGGTGACAGGCATTCTTAAACTTCGGGAACCGTTTATCCTTGATAAGCATTTCCACACCTATTGTTTCCTGGCTCTAGCAGGCAATCAGGTGTCTTTCAAGAAACATGCTCTTAGTAAACGACTTGAGCCATCTACAGCAAAAATATCTTGCACCTTTTTTGTGTTCATTTCAGAGGAACGTCGGTGGGACATGCATTTTATCCATACGTTGTGTTGCTTATCGTCTTCAGAGATTAGCAGCAGGGCTACACTTTTTGGATGTTTCTCGGCTAATATGGACAAGAAGAGGGGACCGCCTAATTTACGCTCGACTTCTTTGTCGATGTACCACACAGCGTGTTAATGTTTGTCTTCTTCTTATGGCTTTCCTACATTCGGGTCATAAATGAGAAATTAGAACGTTAGTGGACATCTGGTGTTTGTTGTGTATCTGTATGCCCTGTATTTTTAGGGTAATTTCTATCGCTAGCGAGAAGCAACCATGGAAATCTATTTAAATTCCTCTCATCATTATTCCGGGCATTAGGACATGCTTTTTGTTTGCAGTATATACTTTTGAACAGAGATGTAACTGAACCCCACAATAAGTTGATCAAAATCTTATGAACATAAATCAAGGTAGGGTATACAGCTGAGTGTCTTACAGGACTCCCTTTCCTGCACCTCAGAAAAGTGACTCAGTATGACCGCTCTGGTATCGACTCACCCCATGATGTCACGACAGCTCTCCTCCTAACTTGGACAATGCCCTTCCCCTCAACGACACGTCGAACTCCTAATAGCTCTGCACACGTGAAGGAGAAACAAACGCAGTTGATTAGTATCTAAGGGAGGAGAAATAAAAATCCGTATTCGTATAATAATAATAATAAATTCTGAGTACTTACAAGTAAAACTGTTGTTGTGTTCATTACTGGATTACACTTCCAGCAACTCATCATCAGTGGGCATGTTTGTCATAAAGGGCATATCCAGCATGGGTACTAGAGGAGCTCTATGACGTGGGCAGGGGAATGTGTCTGAAAGAATATGGACAAGCCCAAACGAAAACACAGGTGCAAAAGAACTAGTAGCTGGTGGTCGCGTCAAAACAGCGATAATCGCATTGGGTACAAACTAGAGCATCTCAAAAATAACAAACAAAAAATTTAATACTGTAGAGTACGCGATATCTGCCTCTGAACGATCGAAGTCGTTCCCCAGAGATCATCATCATCGTCATCATCATTATCAGCTGCTGGGTTCAGATCCCACAGCGAGTAACGCCTGCTCGCACCTAGAAAAGAAGAATTAGAACCCATAAGAATCACTTACACTACTAGCCATTAAAATTGCTACACCAAGAAGAAATGCAGATGATAAACGGGTATTCATTGGACAAATATATTATTCTAGAACTGACAGTGATTACATTTTCATGGAATTTCGGTGCGTAGATCCTGAGAAATCAGTATCCAGAACAACCACCTCTTGCCGTAATAACGGCCTTGACACGTCTGGGCATTGACTCAAAAAGAGCTTTGATGGCGTGTACAGGTGCAGCTGCCCATGCAGCTTCAACACGATACCACAGTTCATCAAGAGTAGTGACTGGCGTATTGTGACGAGCCAGTTGCTCGGCCACCATTGACCAGACGTTTTCAGTTGGTGAGAGATCTGGAGAATGTGCTGGCCAGGGCAGCAGTCGAACATTTTCTGTATCCACAAAGGCCCGTACAGGACCTGCAGCATGCGGTCAGGAATTGTCCTGCTGAAATGTAGGATTTCGCAGGGATCGAATGAAGGTGAAGCCACGGGTCGTAAGACATCTGCAATGTAACGTCCACTGTTCAAAGTGCCGTCATTGCGAACAAGAGGTGCCCGAGACGTGTAACCAATGGCACCCAATACCGTCACGCCGGGTGATACGCCAGTATGGCGATGGCGAATACGCGCTTCCAATGTGCGTTCACCGCGATGTCGCCAAACACGAATGCGACCATCATGATGCTGTAAACAGAACCTGGATTCATCCGGAAAAATGACGTTTTGCCATTCGTGCACCCAGGTTGGTCGTTGAGTACACCATAGCAGGCGCTCCTGTCTGTGATGCAGCGTCAAGGGTAACCGCAGCCACGGTGTCCGAGCTGATAGTCCGTGATGCTGCAAACGTCATCGAAATGTTCGTGCAGATGATTGTTGTCTTGCAACGTCCCCATCTGGACATGGCTGCACGATCCATTACAGCCATACCGATAGGATGCCTGTCATCTCGACTGCTAGTGATACGAGACCGTTGGGATCCAGCACGGCGTTCCGTATTCTGCTAACAGTCATTGGATCTCGACCAACGCGAGCAGCAATGTCGCGGTACGATAAACCGCAATCGCGATAGGCTACAATCTGACCTTTATCAAAGTCGGAAACGTGATGGTGCGCATTTCTCCTCCTTACACGAGGCATCATAACAACGTTTCACCAGGCAACGCCAGTCAACTGCTGTTTGTGTATGAGAAATCGGTTGGAAACTTTCCTCATGTCAGCACGTTGTAGGTGTCGCCACCGGCGCCAGCATTGTGTGAATGCTCTGAAAAGCTAATCATTTGCGTATCACTGGATCTTCTTCCTGTGGGCCAGTAGTGTATAAACAAAAACACTGTAGAAAATATGTATAGTTGCTTTCATCCTCAGCCAAGGTGACCATGATGAATGACGTCACACCGTCGACGGTAAACAGTGACAGCAGTGCGGCGTCATCATTGTTATCCAACGTGCGTGGCCATGACTGCAGTCACCATCGTCGTCACGGATACCGCACGAGCGCTTGACTCCGATATCAGGGCTGGCTGGCAGTCGGAGAGAGAGAAAGACTCGGGTCGCCCTCCGCAGGGCTGTTTACAAACCCCTTCAGCCACGCAGCGTGCGCTGATCAGCAATTCAAGTCGCAGTCCATCACGCTTCTCCTCTCCCCACTAACATTACTTACACATAGCGCATTGCGACAGTGCCCAGCGTGTTGGTACAGATTTGAACATGCCTCTCTCAACTTGCTACTACTCTCATTACTTACCAAGCGTGGACGCAAGGCAGCACAAACGGGTTTATTTCTCGTAAGAAGAAGAACTTCCACATATTAAACGAGTGGGATAGTGCTGTGACAGAAACGCACGAAATGGAATATGCTGGCGGCAAGTAGCTGCAGATCGGCTACGTCTTGAGAAACACATTGCAGAAACTTGGGAAATCGTCTCGACAGTTCTCCAAAAAGAGTGTAGATGTCACCCGGTAAATAAACATAGCTGACAAAAGAACTGTAAGAAATGAGCTCGGGAGTATCTAAATAAGTACAAAAATTTTATTAAGAAAATAATATTTGCACATATCTGCAACACAAGTAAATCCGTTATTCTCTCCACCACCGTGCACTTGCCTAAGGTGTCTGACTGACATACAGTTGAATGATTCCAAATTCAGGATGGCAGTGTTCTTGAAAATTTCCCACATTCTTGCCACCACCTCACGACCTTTGACGTGCATGACGCTCTCTCTGTGATCACAGTTTCGGAGTGATGTCAGCATATCCTCACAGGTCATTCCTGTATCGTGGCTGCTACTGCGATAGTGGAAGCGAGTCAATCACGCTACTGTCTTCCAAGACATGTAACACTTCGTTGTTCTGAGCAGCTCGGCAGAAGTGACAACTGTGTAGAAACTTGTCGAAACACTGACTGAGTCGATGTGTGTGATAACAGCTACATCTTTAATCATCTTTAAACATGAGGCGGCCGCACTCGTCGTGGAGGCCTCGCCCGTGAGCAACAATGTTGTACCAGGAGGCGGGCAGCTTGGACCCTGGCAAGAAGGTCTTCAGCTGTATCTACAGGTGTTTCGTACACCTACATCTTGGCATAACCTCAGAGAATGAAGTCGAGCGTTGTAAGATCCAGTGATCGCAATGGCCATCAGAGAGGACCCCCCCCCCCCCTTTCCAGTCCTACAATGAGTGTGAGTATTCTTCAGGTGCTTGCAAACATTAACATCAAAGTGGAATGATCTTGGATAATGCCCTAAAATACCTTGACTGAGAATCTTTGCTGTTGGCCTCCGATATGGGTGGCGTGGGTGTTGTCCTCATTCTAGATCTGCCTGTTTGGCTTTTGAAAACAACATCACGGATGAATGAGGCCTCATCCACAAACAATACAAACTGTATGAAGTTGGACAATACAGCGCTGTGAACGATACTGGATTGACACAAGCAGACATAGGGCTCAAAATCCGTTCGTCGCAGTGCTTGCACATTTCATCTTTGATTACTCATTGTGCACTGTACACAGCAACACACCTCACCATGAACACGACACAAGCTATCTGATGCAATGGACAGCTGACAGCAGGGTCAGTGGTGTGCTTGGGGCACAGTTAAATGCGCCACTGCGATGCTTGAGTGCTGCGAGTCTAGTTGTGTACAGTAGGTCCGTTTGGTGGTCAGGTGTCTACACTGTTTATCAGCTGCTACTGTTCGAGTGCACAACGGACACCCGAGATCTTTGCCAGAGTGTGAAGAACATCCGGCATCATTGCAATACATGCATTGATTCAGACTGACAGTCGTTGCTCTGAAGAATTACTATGAGCTGCATTGTTGTTAGGTGGTGTATGCTGTGTATGTCCTTAACACAATAAATATGCACTTTCGAGTGTTGGTTCCCTATCTCAATATAATCTATTGTGGAACTACTGTCACCTGTTTCAGTGTTCTGTACAAACTCTCCATCCTGGGAATCAAGATTCCCAATAATTTTTGCCTGTTATCGACACTTTTTTAACTTTACTAGCAAGATTCTGGTCCCAGGAATACCAAGATCGGTTCAAAAATTCTACGTTATTTCCTCAGCCCAGCCCAAACAATCAAGAACAAGCAAGCAGAGGACTTTAGTTTATGTATGTAGGGAGAGAAGATTTAATAACACATTTCTGTTTACGTACTAAATCATGAATACAACATACAATTAATTTTTGCATGCAATAATGTTCGTATGTTATACTTTCGTGATGAATACAATGTATGTCCAAATCGAAAACATTTTTATGTGATATAATTACAAGTTAACAAGTTTCAGATTTTTTGCTTTACTTGTACCGGAAAACTTAGTTGTAGCCAAATCTCATGATTCCAAGTCAATGGAGAGCGCCCTACAGGTTTCGATGAGTGAGTTTTCGATTATCAAAACACGAGACATAAACGGCCGCCCGTATCTGTTGACTGGAGTCAGCTATAAGCTTACAATTTTTACGCCGCCAAGGGTCCGATACCTTTGTATGTGACATAATTTGAACATGATACCCAGAACTGATCCAGAGAAAAAGATTCCCAGCAGATGGACAGATAAATAGACAGACTGATAAAAAATAATACGAAAAGTATTTTCTAGGGTTAAATAGTTACCAATTATGGATTTTAAGATTTTTTTCCTTTATTTGCACTGTGAAATCTGGCTTCTTCCAAAATGTCATGATTCTAAATCAACAGGGAGCGCCTTATAGATTTTTGTGAGTGACTTTTCAAGTATGAAAATGTGTAATTAAATGGCCATATCTTTACTGCATTGACTTAGAAGCCTACAATTTGTACAACGCCAAAGGAGCACAGACCTTAATATGGGACATAAATGTGAACTTCGTACCCGAAAATGGTCCAGAAAAAAAATGATTTTAACACTTGGACAGTCAATACATACCATCAAATCTGCAATATTCGAGACGTGTTCAGATACAGACGACATCGTGTTAGATGACGAGCTACAAACGCAAATTTTCGGCAAAAGCGATCAGCCAGACGACAGACAAACGCTACAAAATTTTGAGTCGAACTGACATTTCGTGTGTGCACAATTAACTGAGATAATGGTTCAGTTATAGAGCAGCTGATGTCTATCGTTGCGTTTGTAGAAGGTCATAACATGTGTTCAGGTTTCTCACAGCGTTGGTAACGAGTAGGATTTTCACAGATTTATCAACAGTCTGGCCATTCTATTTTCGAAAATCGTTCAAAAGTTTGAATAGAATCTCGTCAGAGCTCCAGCCACGCCATGTGGCTTTACACGTAGGAACTCGACGCTGCTGGCAGCTCCAGAACATTTCAGTTGGATACATCGTCACGGGAGTATACATTGATACATTCAGACGTCTGTAATGTCAACTACCAAGAAATATCTGCACCTCTCTTATCGGATGTCACAGTTTGAGAAATGTATTTATTTAATAAAACCCCACTAGGCATCTGCTGTGCATTAATGTTTTTATGCCTGTACAAAACTGAATGTACTACAGTCATGTGCTGGCAGTAATTTCAGTGTCATGTAATAGTGCTACATGTAACTGTATACTAAGACAGGCTGCTGCTTGTGGATGTTATGAAAGTAATTTGAACTATTTTCTGTGTTTCTCAGGGTAACCACGCAAGTGATCAGCAACTCCACGGTTGGATTAAGGACATGGAACGTGTGAAAGACATGCTGCGCACGAAAGTAACCGCATGGTTACATGACATACAGTTAGTCAGCAAACAGGTGGAGCACTACGAGGTGGAAGAAGATAAGGACGGGCCAGGGCACGTGATAATCAGGTATAGACCAGTGTACACTCAAATGTCTGTCGCACTCACTATGGTTTATTGGAGTTTATCTCACTTTTATCCATTAAAGTATTCATTAAAGTTATAGAAAACACAGGGATCATATAATTCAAAATGGAGTAAAGAACTAGCATTAATAGACAGTAGTGAAGGACATGGTTACAGAAACTCGTGATTTACAAAGGTTTTTGACTCCGTTTAGCCTTCGATTTTTTGATTCGCATTGTGTCTTAAAATGTGCCACGTATTACGTAACAGACCAGCGGAGAAAACTGACACAAAAAACGATGCTACTGCATTTACTAGAGGAAGTATTGATGGTTACAGATACTTCCGAAGTTTTCATAATTTGTGGAAACAATGATGTGGAACCTGACACGAAAAGTGAGCCTGTCCTCGTCTTATTCGGGACAAAAAAAAGAAAAAAACACTTCGGGAGAAATTACGGTAATACCATGTAGTAGCGACTCTAGTCCAGATACTGGCATCCAGTCGGTGAGGAAAAGAGGCCACAAGTCATGTTCATCTCAATACATGGAGGAAAAATCTAAGCAGCGATGAGGGAAGATGGGAAGATGTCAGCAGAGGGCAGGAAGCGGACAGCCATCGTTCTTATATTTTGTCCTGTGGTTGGTGTGTTTAAATCAGTCCGTAGCATAGAGCGTAAATACTGGAGGTTGCGAGCGGGAGGAAAGCGGAATAGTCTCTCGAGTGGTTGACATATGGGGCCGTGGAATGGAGTGTTGTAGGAGATACGTTGGCACTATGGAGGGTGACCAGGTGGCCTCCTATGTGGGAATGGGCAAGCTCCCAGCAGGCATCCGGCATCCCAGGTCTTGAGGCGGTGTTGTTGGATTCTTTCAGGTGGCTTATTGTGGGATAGCTATGGAGGTGGAGAACGTGGATTACGATGGACAATTAGACTAAGTCGTGATTACTGTCAATAGGATGAAAGACTTCTGCAGTTATATCTGTAGAGGTCGATAGGGGAGTCACTTTGGGATGAGTGTGTCTGGGAAATGGACTAGGTCTTCTGAAACGAAGGTGATCAACCGACATCCACAATTAAGTTCATCATGAGAATTGATGTGGGCAAACAGCTGTGGAGAGGCAGTGGTCAGTGTGAGGAACGAAATTATGTGCTATAGGATGATGACAGAGACAGGCAGTAGCACAGATCACGGTCAGGGTGGTACAATACGCACTCAGGATAAAGTATTATGCAGGATGATTGAACATGATTTGCAGCCAACTGGAGCTGTTTTTGAGGAACCGTATTGTTACTCCACAATGTTTATTGTGTGGGGATTTTTGGTTTGCTACTCCACATCTGTCATCAGAACTGTGAGTGGGTTACCGGTTCACTGTGTACGGAGACATGCAGATAGTGTGACGGGATAAAACCATCGATATTGTGTCAGGCAGTGGGAATGAAGGTAACAGTGGTTGGGAAGGTGAACTGAAAATCGGAGATGGGTAGTTTTGAAGACAGGGGTGCACTACACAAAGGAAGCAGCTAATAGGATAGCAGAGTACTTGTGGAGTGCACGTGGTGGGTTTCAGGCTATCCAGTAGCTTGAGGTACTCTCATGAACACTCACCAGTTGGTACACCTTTAGGGAAATCAGATAGCTTTCAGAGTAAAGTTAGTTCGACTCTGAAACTTTTGTCAGTCAACTGTCGAAGTATTTGTAACATAGTTCCCAAATTTGGTCTCCTCCATGAACGTTCTCAGCCTCAAATTATTCTGGAATTGAGATCTGGCTAAGACCCAAAGTAAAAAACTCTGAGATATTTAGCGAGTCTTGGAATGTTTATCGGAAAGACATATTCGACGCGGTAGGAGGGGAAGTGTTCATTGCAGTTGACAAAAAATATTCTCTTTACTGAGGTTGAATTTGTGTGCAATAGTGAAGTTACGTGGTCGCACATAACAGGACTAGGTGAAACCATATTAGTTGTTGGATGTTTTTACTACCCACCCGACTCCGCTGGAGCCATTCAATGAAGGTAAATAGTCAGCACTGCATAAATATCCAGATCACGCGACACAAGCTGGCGGTGACCTTAACCTACCGAGTATAGACTGGGACGTCTATGGATTCACTGCAGGTCGTGCAGACAGACAGTCTTGTGAAGGACTTTTGAATACATTTTCCGAAAACTGTGTTGAGCAGCTAGTTCGTCAGCCAGCACAAACAGGCAGGACCTTATCGATGGCGTCAGCATAGAGATGGGGATTAGTGAACATGATGTCATCATAGCGACTATGGTTACGAAAGTCAGTAAATCAGTCAAGAACGCTAGGAGAGTTGATATGCAGTTGTCAGCGTCTCACTTAGACAATAAAATACAATCATTTAATTCCAGAATTATGGTCATAGAGGAATTATGGCTAAAGTTTAAAGAGATTGTAAATCGTGATCCGGAAAAGTATGCGCCTACTAAGTGGATGAAGGGCGGAAAAGACTCATCGTGCTTTAATATCAAAATTCGGAAAATGCTGAGGAACGAAAGGCTGTTACATTCTCGGTTCAAAAGAGAACGCGCAAATGAGGACAGCAAGATTTGTAGATATTCGTGCGTCTGTGAAAAGATCTCTGCGCGAATCATACAACAGCTACCACCGGAGAACCGGAAAAAGTTTTGGTCCTCTGCAAAATCGTTAAGCGGATCTAACGCTTCTATTCAGTCACACGTTGACCAGTCTGCTTTGACGGTAGAATATTCCAAAGGGAAGGCCGAAGTTAAAAATTCCTCGTTTAAGAAATCGTTCACGCAGGAGAATGGTACAAACGTGCCGTCGTTTGACCATCGCACAGAGTCCCGTATGGAAATCATAGTAATGAGTACCCCTGGCGTAGAGAAACAGCTGAAACAGCTGAAAATAAATAAGTGGCAATGCCTAGGTGGAATGCAAGTTTGGTTTTACTAAGAGTAGTGTACGGCATTGGCCCCTTACTTAGTTTGCATTTACCGCGAATCTTGCGATCAGCGCTAAGAACCAAGCGAATGGAAAAAAGTGCAGATCAATATCCCTGTTTCCTGCAGAACCCTTGAACATATTCTCAGTTCGAACATAATCAACTTTCTTCAGACTAAGGAGCTTATGTGCACAAATCAACACGGTTTTGGTAAGCATCGCTTCTGTGAAACTCACCTTTTCCTTTTCTCGCATGAGAGCTATGGATGAAGGGCCACAGACAGATTCCATATCTCTAGATTTCTCGAAAGCATTTGACACGGTGTCCCATTGCGGGGTGCTAACGGAAGAACGAGCAATTGGAATAAGTTGAGTGACTGCAGGTTGACACAAGATGACGTCGACAAAATTTGTTGTTGGTGTGACGAATGGCAGGTGGCTCTTGCTGTAGAAGAAAGCGGATGAGTAGCAAAAACGAACCCGTAATATCCGGATACGGCACTCCAAGTGCCCTGCTTACCACAGTCACTTCGTTGAAATATCTGGACGTAATGTTGCGAAGCGAGGTGAAATTGAATAAACGTGTGAGGATTCTGGTAGGAAAGGCGAACGGTCGACTTGGGTTTATTGGGAGAGTTTTGTGAAAGTGTGGTTCGTATGTAAGGGAGATCCCGTGTAGGACGCCAGAGCGACTTCTCGTTCAGCATTGCTCGAGTGCTTGGGATCTGCACCAGGTCGGATAGAAAGAAGACATCGAAACAATTCAGGGGGAGCAGGTAGATTTCTTACCGGAGGTTCGATCAGCATGCAAGTGTTACGTATATGCTCCTGGAGCTCAGCAGCAGATTCTATGAGGGATCTTCCAGATCCGGAAACGCACTCATCCACTCCCTAGGTCGGTATGACATGTCCCGCGATAAGCATAAGCGCCCTATGACGATCTTCGACGATTAAATCGAAGAGAAAATCCCAATACCCAATCCCTAATCCAGTTCCTTCCCATATAACGCCAATCTCTTCGCCTACCTCAGGCAAGTACCAGACTCACTCACAACAAGTCACAGACACCAAAAAACTATAGAAAAATCAGACACACACGTTCACAGGGGAGTAAAAGCCGAAAGGCTACAAACTCTCCCTCACACTTCCCCAAAGAGGGGAAAGTAATAGATGTGAGCAGCGGCAGGGAAGAAGACACTCATTTCGAAGAAAACAAGTGTAGAGAACCTGGCTGCAGAACGATCCTAATGACGCCAGCATACATTTCTGGTAGGGACCACGAAGACAAGATACGAGGAATTACGGCTCCTAAGGAGGCATATAGACAGGCGTCTGTCCTCGCTCTGTCAGCGAGCGGAACAGGAGAGGCAACGACTAGTTGTGGAACAGGGTACCCTCCGCCACGCACCGCACGGTGGCTTGCGGATTATGTATGTAGATGTAGATACAAAAGACGATAGTTGAGAGGAATTATTGGTTTCATGTCCGTAAATTTAGTGAAATCATTTTTGGCTTGGTTTCATTTGGAATCGTGAGGTTTTATCTATTCTATTTCATTTGTTTGAGTCTTGTGACTGCATGCATGAGGGTTGTGGTGTAATAGGTGGCCCCAGTTGTGTGTAGATAAGGACATTGACAGGAGTTTATGACGGCGGTGACGAAGCTACAGTGGTGGTGGATGTGGTTGGAACTTCTGGCACCGGCAGTGGTGGGGGCGATGGGGCGGGCCGCGGTTTGGGGCTGGCGACGGTGTCGGCGACAGAGCCAGCGGCAGAGGCTGCTGGAGAGGGAGTCGACGGTGGCGCAGGTGGCGGCGACGGTGGTGGAGCATTTGACGGAGGCAGTGGCGAAGGAGCTGCCGGACTACGGCTCTCTGTGAGTGGTGAAGCAATGAAGACGACGACGAAGGGTGGGAGATGATCGGCGAAGAACCACTGGGAGAGTCCATGTGAGAGCTGAGGTGCTGGCGAAGTGTAGTGGGGCGTGTCAGTAAAACGGAGGATATACTTCGTACTGGAAATTTTGGGAGGACATTTTGAGGTTAACATGAGTAAAGCGAGTCAGAGAATATACTCCACCCGTGAACGTGCTCATCGCGAGTAAAAAGGTGAGGGATGTTGCTTAAGACAAAGAATGTTCTCCGATTACGTATGAATAAAACTAGAGGAGCTTCTCACAATCGGAAAACATTGAAACGAGCTCTTTAGCATTCTTTGAGCTGAGTAAGTTCTGTTCAGGTTAAGTTTTACATACTTTTTGACAGTAATGGCAGAATTCATGCTGCTTCGAAGGCAATGAAAGATATATGTAGCCCAACAAAATGCTGAACAGAGACACTGTAGAAGTTTATATGGGTTTCACAATAAGAACATTACTTGCCTGGTGAACTTCCCTCCAGAAAATCACCAAAGAAGAGGGGACGACCTTTCAAAAGAAGTAAAAATTAAAACATTCTTGCTGCTTTTTAGTAGGCCTAAGTTTTCAGACTAACGTACGAGAAAACTTCGGTGTAGGCCTACACCAAACAACGATGTCACTGACACTTCCAGATGTTCACCATGGTAACCAAAATTATCTCGTGTTAGAGAACTCTGACAGAGTTCCGGCTTGGAGTAGATAAAAAGTCATGTAATCTTAAGATTTCGTTCGCATAATGTTCGCCTAACTTCTATAACTGAAAAGTTTTCCGCATGTTGTAAATTCGGTAACATCTCAAGAAAATGCATTTTCGTAAGCTGTACGTAATTGTCTTAATAATTTGTTGGCGCACATAAAATAAACAAAATGAAACGTAGTGCAACACACTGGTGCCGGTTCCAGACAGGTCGCCCGTTTGAGGGAGCTGAATGACACGTGACACTGCACGTGCTTTCTGTGCCGGACACGGCAGACCACACACACCGAGAACTCAGCAGGGAGCAGAGGTAGTGAGAAAAAGGAACCCTCTCGTGACAGATTATGGCTTCGAATGTTTTGCCCGTAAGAGCTTTCTCAGAGATTTTCCTTTTGCTCCGAGAATCTTCTCTAGAGAACGTCGTCTTGTTTATTCATACGACCCAGCGTGTTTACCTTCTGTTGGATGTCAGTACAAAGGCGATAACCAAAGACGCATGAGGGGCCACAGAGCTCCAGCGGCAGTGGTGGAACTTCGGTACCGCCCTCCTAGTTCAGGCAGCGCACCATTTCGTGCCTCTTCTGTAGTTCACGTATCGCCATTTACAGTCGGTCATTTCTAAATTCCTCCAATCCACTTCATTACTGGACTCGCATGATACCTTCAGTAATGGCTCCAGCACTACAGGCCAAAGCCGCCTATAGCACACAGACCCTGCCTCTGCACGCAAATTGTCGACGATTGCCTTCCGTGGCAGCGGTCTGCCCCGCTTGTCGACACTCCAGCTCGATGTGGCGAGTATTTATTGCGACCTCTGTTGATTTGGCAATTTGTGTTGCAACGCACTTGCTCCTAAACTGAATATGGCAGTCAGTGTTGTATCATTATAGCTGTGTAGTACATTCGCAACTGTCCAGAAGTTTCGAGATTTTCTTTAGAGCTTGTTTCACTGGGTATTGTTTTTTCACTTCCTTGCTGCATTTAAATCCGTTCTTTCGCTGCCTTATGGAATGAACGGCTCCATTATGTTAAAAACAGCCCTTTCCCGAAATTCTTCCCCAACCAAATCTCCGTATAATGTTTATTCAGATCATTGTCAGTGTGCACGTACATCCTCCATCTGGGGCGTAGAAATGATGATTTTCATCACGGCACGGGTTCTGAGTCCCAGCTTGTCAGTGGAGTAGGTGTGGTACTGTACCTCCAAGCAGAACAGCGTGCTGCTGTACGTCGCGTGGAAATGATTTGCGAGTCTTAGCACCATGGCACCACATGTCTTATGGGAGGGACTGCTTTCCAGTCAAACTGGGGACCCAGACATCACACGGAACTCATTATGATGCAGCTTCATGTTTTAATTGGAAACGTCGTTGTCAAGTAACAGGACCATACTACAAGGTGTACAGGGAGTACGGATTGTTCTGCATTGTATGGAAACTTTCCATCGTTGATGGGCTATAGGGAATGCAGTCGTAGATTAATCAGGAAAAAATTGTCTCACACCCGATTCTGAGGGCTCCATTCTCATCACAACATGTACCTGACACATATGTATCGAATCGATGTACGGAACACTGACCTTAGGACAAAGTTTTACGGCCAATAATTTCTATATGATAATTTTAACTGCCAAACGAGAGACCCGCACCAACCAATCACGAAGCGAGACGGAGCGAATGCTTCAGAGCCAAGTAAACAAACATTTTTATGCAGTAGTAAAGCGTCATTTTGGCAAGTTTTACGTCAGCAGACATGTACTTCTGCACGTCAAGCATAACAGTGTGAGATGGTGGGATGCACACTGCCGGATGTAAGCGGAAACATTATAAAAATGCCACAACTGATAAGGGTATAATGAGTAAAACGAAAGACCTATTGAGAAATGAAAACACATGTTTGGTATTTGCAAAGACGGATTTGAAATAGTGTAAGTCATCGTATCGCGCTGTCCTTAGCCGTTGGATTGGCTGAAAGGGACTGAGTCAGTGGACCTGCTCGACGGTACATTCACGTCCGTCCATAGAGCTCTTCTTCCTGTGGGAGTTCTGCTTTCAGCTGTCATACAGTCTTTACGGAAAATTATCGCAGATGCCACATCACCTAAAGCATATAGGAAACTCCCTGGCAGTCAGAGCCGTGAGTCGGATCCCCGACGTTTCAAGTGACTGCACTCTCCACTGCAGAGTGAGGATTCGCCCAGGAAGCAACTCCCGAGGTCTCTGGTCACTGCAGTGCCCATCCTTCCGGGAGCGCTGGTCCCGCCGGCCGTGCAGGGGAGCTTCTGTGACGGCTGGAAGGCAGCGGCTGAGCTACTGGCGGAAGTAAGGCTGTGACGGCGGCTCTCGGTTCCTGCCTGCCCAGCTCTAAGTCTATTTTCGCCATTGACTATAAAAATTGTTTTACAATTGCAGTTTCGTCCTTTTGAGCCATTTTCAAGTGGTACTGAGGACGATTTTTCTTCAGCTGATGACAGACATGTGTACATGTCAGCGTCTAAAATCATCTATAATAAATTCGAACAAGTCATTCATATCCTTAACATAAATATCACATGTTCACTCTCTTGCAATGCATACGAAATTCTTCTTTAAAGAAAAGAGGTATTCTGCGGCAAGCGCTGCAGTTCTGCTGTTTGATGTGCCTGAAACCAGTTAAAACGATATAGCAGCACAGAACGGACTGGATGATCTGCAAGAAATACTTACAATCGGTATCTCAGTCAAGTGCTCTGAAATCTAAAGATGAAATCTCGATGCGCTAAAATGCTAAGAAGACCAATGGATTTGCGATTGTTTGCTGTGTTACTATGCATCCTTTAAAGAATGAGAAAGTTCCAGGTTTGTGTCCCAGTCTCAAACACAGTACTGATCTGTCAGGAAGTTTCTAATCCACTGCTGAGTGGAAATCCGTTCTGAATACTTGTACGTTCTTGCATAAACTATACATGCTAGGTTTTCAACTTTTAACCTGGCAGCTTGTGTGCTACAGGCGGCCGCTGTTGAGTGAAAGCCTGCTGCGCAATCAGCCGTGGAGCCCCTCCTTTGACGACGACTTCAGTGCGCTGTGCAAGGAGCGGCAGCCAGAGGCGTCGCAAATGTTCAGTCTCGCTGAAGAACTGTACGCCCTTTATCGTGTCTACTGGTACACTACAGCTGAGTACATCAATGCATTCTACGAAGATGACGTCAAGATTGTAGGTAAGTTTAATACTGGGACCCGGCCACTTCACAGTTATGCGCTGACAACTGTTCAGTTGTTCGAGGAATGAGATTCAAACACCCTTCTGAACATGTAGTTTTAGCTCTTGCGTGATTTTGCATGCCACGCAAGATAATCTCTGGTGCTCTTTCCAAAGTCAGTGTTCAGATTCCTCGGCAACTCTCCGTCTGGATCTATGACAAGCTAACTACTTCATTTCGATGTATTATTGACTTCTTCGTTATGGAAGGACTAAAAAAAGACTACGTACACAAAATTTTGGAGCGTTTAGAGAAGATTAAAAAAAAACAAAGTTTATGTGACACATAGGTCATAGGTGTACCCTCCACCTGCTCGTGGCCCGTGAAGGTTTCGGCGCCAGCGATGTACAGAGGCTGTGTGATGTTTTGGAGACGTTACTCAGGTGCCAGCTGGCTGCTAATGATAGTGCAACACACTCGAAACAAGTGGGTGTCTCACAAATAATGTTTGCAGCCTCAGCCTAACAGGCGACCACCTCACCTGGGGAGTCTGCCAGTGTCTGTACACTGAACAACTCGTCTCCCTCCCGTAGGAGGCCCGCAACACCTCTAAAACAGGGCCCATCCCACAGCACTTTGAACTCTGTCTCTGAACGCCAGTGCAGATAAGACCTTCATACATGTGCGACACGTGCCTCACATAAAAAAGTGTTCCTTCTTATCTTCTATAAACGCTCTAAACTTCTGTACACGTAGTTTTTTTTTTCAGACCTAGTCTAAGGCTTGTTTTAAAAATGGCGAATGGTTTCTGCAACTTAACGGCTTCAGACAAGCTAATGTTTAATCAATACTGTAACGTGTAGTGTTCTACATTTCTCATCTATGATCCTGGCATGATACTGTTCGTATTTACTAATTTTCTTTGACGAATAACATTTCCATTTGTAACTGAACAGTTAATTGTACGAAATACACTGTTAATATTATCCTTACAAGTGTTAATACTATGAACTGTAGTAGGACTGAGGAAACACTGTATTTTCAGCTATCGCACCTGTCTGCTAAACAACCCTATTTGTTCGAATCACTATATTCTTTAAATTTATTATTTTATTCTCGTTGCTGGACTTTATCTCTTACTCGATCATCTATCTATCGTCCACCAGACATGAAACGAGCTGTAATCGTCCATTCATTTCTTTGTAACTCGCTGATAGCTTCTTGTTCGGTAGGGGGTAACTCCACTAAAATGAGAGGAAGGGGAGACAGTGAGCTTGTGCTCCCTCAGCGGAAAAATTATTTATGCCT
Source organism: Schistocerca piceifrons (assembly GCF_021461385.2). NCBI lineage: Eukaryota > Metazoa > Arthropoda > Insecta > Orthoptera > Acrididae > Schistocerca > Schistocerca piceifrons. Next base: position 1,850,052 of record NW_025728455.1, on the reverse strand, counting down.
GCCGTTGTCACTCTTGACCGCTTCAGGCAATCGAACTTGCAGGGTTTTAATTGGTAGTAAACCGACTAATTAAGAAACTAAGATGGTCGAAAAGGGTTACAACACATAAAGAAGTAAGTTATCATAAGAATATGCGTATATTAGAACCAGGGACTGTAATACTGCGAAGAACGGCCTTTACAAAATTTCGGCTGCAGCCGATAATTTACTGCAGACACTCATAAGAATAATAGTGGCACATAAACGGAAATACGCATTGTTAGCAAGTTACTAAACAAGCAGACTCTTACCCCATCTGTTTCTAGACTCAGCTGCACTCGGCAGCAAGTCTATAAGTATGACTGAAACTGTAATGGACACCGAGAACAAACGTGTGAGCTGTAGTTGACGTTTCAATTCCTCGCGAGTTGCGACAAGATATTAAAGAATGAGCAGCGACAAGAGCTTACAGAGTTGTGGACAACTAGCCGTTTATCTGGAAGCTAACTTTAAGCCCGACATTGAAGATATCTTCAGGGGAAAGTTGTCGTGATAATCCAGAGAGATCGGAGAGATCGTGGCAGTTCGGTCGAGATAGGGAGGGGTGGGGGGGGGGGGGGGGGGGGGAAGAAACGGGTGCGAATCTCTTCTGAGCACGTGGCGATGTTGGAGACGGCTTGCGACATCCAGCAGGCTGCTACAACGGCCCTGTCTGAAGGAGTTGCCCTCGCCACTATTAAAACCGTGGTCCTTTACTTTCGGCTGTTTTACGCATCACTTTCCAGCAGAACTAGATGCTTGCCCACAACAGACCAACGTATCAGGAACTGAGTCCTGATTTGCTGTCGCTGCCATTGTGTAAAATCAACTAAATCGCAAATCCGAGGCTACAGATGTCAACAATACTTCCTGTGTGAGGACTATCTGACCCAGTATCGCAGAACCACCTGGCCTATCCCAATTACAAACAAGACCAGTCCAAGTTGCAAATTTTTATTTTTTATTCATTGGATGACTTGTTTCGGACCGAGACCCATTTTCAAATCACCATAACATAGTCGAAAATGGCATTTCCGAAGATGTCAATAACGTGCAACGAATATTTACAGCGCATACAGATAACTCATCGAATGAACAAAAACTTGGAACGGTTTTTCGTTCACTGATTACCAGAAGTTGCTGACCCAAACTACTGCATCATACTGGAAGTTCGTAAAAACACCCATGTTAACTGTGTCCAAATGTACAATCCTTGCACAACTGCATCATCTACACAGCCTCAACTCGAATGATCTAATAAATATAAAGTAAACGCATTATTCACTACACTAAACTTACATTCCCCATCGCAACAACTCCATGCGCTGCAATCTCACCATCAAAGATATTGAGTACAGACCCACAGTTTTCCACACCATCAGTCGAACTCACCTTCATCATCCCAACAGTTTCTTGTCTCGCATCCCTAACATGAAAGACATCCAGTTTAGAACCACATTTTTGCACAACATTCACTCTCTTTCAACGTCCACATATCGTCGAACATATGACGATAACAGCCCCATTACCTTCCATTTTAACATCCAAGTCACCTATTCCAAAAAGCAATCCCACTTTTTCTTCAGCCACATCAAAACATCAGCTTAAAACATATACTTGTTTCGCCACATAAAACGCCAAGACAAAGCAGCAGCATAGCATTCCATCCATACGTCAGCTCCATCAACTCCAACGAGATCTGCATCACTTACATGTTATCTCAATACTACCACTATACCTTAACGAAAATTGTTACATGCACATAATACAGTACCAGTCACTCTACACTCTACAAAGCACAGATAATTGCTACAACATACAATCAGATGGTATTGCCAATGGGTGCTTCTGAGACATCCTGAGACCAGCGCCTCATTCTACAGACCAAAATCCCTGGGATTGGTGACACACATGAACAAAAACACTGCCACGTTTTCCATAAACTCAACAATTTATTTAAAAGGATTCATTCTCCTCTCGTGCATAACAACCACACGTTGCCAAACAACCTCAAAAAGCCAAACTCAGTGCCTCATGTCTTCAAGATATCCTCACTGTACCTAATGACTGCTCGACAATTCGGTACATACAATGTCGCACAAATACGACCACCCCTTCTCTTGCTCCCAGTTTAAAATAACTGTCCATAACGCCACAAAACGAATTAAATGTAGCATTTACAACACAAGACTATAAACGACATGTTCCATAAAATGCTGATGAGAGGCAGCTCATGACTCCATTACTTTCAACCATCTTTAAACAAAACAAAACAAAAAAAAACTCTTATTTCCTACTAGCTGTAGCCAAGTTGTGTGATGTCATACTGTATGCAAGTTTATATCCCACGGCTCACATATGATTTAAGGGTAGTGTCTTTGTATACTAATCAAAACGTCATGGGACCCAGGTTCAAACCTCACTACTGCTTAAATTTAGAATAAAAATCATCAGTAATGATGGATGGGCGGATACAGCTTCAAGGTACTCTTTCCCCTGCTCCTAAAACCCTGAAGAGTCAGCAGTGCTCAAAGGCATGAGAATGCAGAAGGTAAAGGGAACCACTGGTGTCTGTCCACAGGACATGTGGCCTATAATTGAAAAGTGGTATGATGACTGCTCCATCGGCGAAACGTTCCGCACTAGTCGCCCATTCTGATCTCTGGGAGCAAACTGCCAAGGGCCAGGTGTCCCAATGAATAATGTTCGCTGTATAGTTCCTTGTCTGACACATCACGCTTCTTTTGTCACTGTAAATATTACTCAGCAGCATATCTTCATCTGCCTCGATAACTTCACCTCTTGGTGTAACCTCTACTACCTCAAAATCAATTATGTTGAAAACCCAAGGAATTATTACAATAAATACCACCAATCATTTCTCTCTCCCTAACTTCCACCATGGCACACATAAACATGACTGTGTGGTGGTACTCTCTTCAAAGGTAAGCTGGTTCGAATTCAGGTGATGGAAGAAATTTGCATTGCTGGTATTTCCCCAGTAATGGGAGGGGGAATTGAAGCATAAAGTTTCTCATCACCAGACCTCGTGTCAGTGTTCTGCATTACATTACCTCTCCTTAGTGTATCATGATACACTGATGCCTGTGACACTGTTGAAGGTGACACATGTGGTGTCGACGATACTCGCCTGCAGCAAATCGACAATCGACCACCGCAGAGATGCTGTACACCTAAGCAGCGTCGCCACCGCCTATGAGAAAGAAGTAGTAAGCCACTCCTCCTGTAGCTTCGAGGCGCCACACACGACAAGTATTTCCAGCTCTACCAGTGCCTGGTACGAGTTCTGCCAGAGTCCAGCCTGAGTTCTGTTCTGTCTACGAGGGTATCAACAGTTCCATGACGACTGCAGAGAAGCGACGAATTTTCTGCCTTCAGAGTGTAGTGTCGGCGTAACGTCACTCAGTCAAGCCTAGGCCAAGCATGCACGTACAGAGAGTCGAGGGCCAACAACAGACACATATTTGGCACAGTTGTAGTAAACGTTCAGTGCTCATCATCTGCAGACTTGCACTGTAATGCCGCTCAGTGTTTTCAGCAGCTCCTGTGTATTTGAACCCCAATTAATACCACACGTGCTCCCGCAGTCACAGCCGCGAGGAGTTAAAAATAAGTTTATCGCTTTCCAAACAACAAGGCGTTCTTTCCATTGACTGTTTCATTTATGTACTTGTAAATTTATTAAAACCATGACACAACAACATGTGTGTCGGAAGTGGATGTTAAGCTCTTAACGCATCCATTATAGTCATGTACACTCAACAGATAACTTCGAGTCACAGTTCTCTCACAATGCAAGGACAGTGCCCAATTACGTGGAGGAAGATAAGCGCTTGCAGTAAGGCGGTGGACTTGCTGCTCCATTCCTCTCTGCTGACATGGGCAGAGGACTCTCACTTTCTTATATCTTGGAATAATCACGGAACCCCAGCCTACAACAAACTCAAATTAAGAAAACAGCAAACTCTACAATGTGGGGATTCCATCATCCAGCCATCCTCTGTACTTGGAAAAAACCCACTGAACGAGGCGACGCTGTGGTAAGCTGGTGACTACAAACTTGATTTTCGACCAAATTTAGTTTCTCTGCGATGTCCCTACTCAGCGTAGGGTGAATGACACGACGGTTCCTATGGATGGACGCAGCTGTCCTGCTTCCCCGTTCTTCCCAATTCTGGGTTATGCTCTAATAGCTGTTTCACCAACAGGACGTTAACCCCTGATCTTGTTTCTTCCTTCGTCTTTCCAAAAACCTTAATTTCCCCAGTGTTACTTCCGCCAATATAGCTTGGATCTCAGCACTCTCAAAAATTTACCATTCCTTACAGTCTTAGAACACCTTGCACTCTGTATCATCTTTCCCGTCTCAGACGCAACCTCTACCAGCTGATTAGATTGCCCTCTCTTCTGACGTTCATCAGACTTTGTCAAAAACTGTAAACGTTCCATAAACGTGGGAAACAAAAACAATTTTTCTCGCCTATCCTCTGGATACCTAGGCTTCTGGTGCGCCTATACCAACATGTCATACCCATCCTCCACTTGCCCGCCCCTTCTGTATCCTATTCGAGCGGAACTTCAGCTGGCTGGTTCTTCCTGTTCCAGAATAGTATGTAGACACTTACTCCTCCAACTAGCTATAATCCTAGCGTCTACGCCTCTTCAATATGTAGATGATCCCGCTTCCAGCCTCCTGACCACTGTCATCCCTCCCTCACATCTCTCTCTACCCACATCAACTTGTCAATCATACTTCCCAGCCCACTCCAACACCTTGAATACATACACCCTTTCTGGCCGGCACCTGCATCATACTGTATTACACTCGTAGTAGTTATTGGGAACTGACTGCCAGTGACTTGCCAGAAGCAACAGCCTTATCTTCCCCATAGCACCATCATCAACTTCAATGTACATGTGTTTATGTAGAGACGCTATGGCTTTTATTTTTTTGAAACCTATCATTTTATTCATTCTCCCCAAAAAGCAGCAAAGTGTCCGAACCTTGCGCACCACACGATAATGTGGTGGGAGTGGAATGAATAACAAAGAAAATGGTGTGTTTACGACAAAGTCGTGCATTCGGCTTTTCACAGACTGTGCCTGTGTATAAGAATCTTTCAGAACTAATTCGTCTTACTGGGTATACATTTGCGCTCAACACGCCAATGAGGTATACATTGGATGACGTGTAGCATATCAGTATCACTCTCCTTTGATTTGTACTCTGAACAGGAATAGTGCTCGAGGACAACGACCATCAGGACTTCTCAGAATGCAGTAGGTAAAGCCGTCATCAAGCTGAGGCCTGGTTTGGTCACCACAGTGCTTCGCGAGCCATTGTCCTACTGCAGGTTGTCGTCACTCGCCGTCTTCCTACTTCTGAACTAACTTACCCAGTTAATAATTGTGGGACACAGTTAATTATTGGGTCTCCGAACAATTCTACAGTTCCAACATTTTCGATTTCCATAAATCAATGTCAGAGGTGAAAGAAGAGATAAGTGACAGAAGGAATCTCGGGAGCAATGCCTGAATCCCAAATCTCTGGAGTTGTAATCCCACATTCATCCACTCAGCAGCTGAGGCATATATGTCCCAATTGCATTTATTGCTGCATCATTATCACTACACAAGTTACGAATGAGACAAAGTAATTACATTTTTTGCGTGTTTTTGAATGTATGCAAACAGAGTATTAACAGTAAATCGTTCATTGTGGTAAAGGAACTCCCAAAATCGTCAGTTAATGTATTTTGTTGTGCTTTTTCTCGACAATCTCGTGCTAACGAAACAAACTGGTGACAAATATGCTCCATCACTTTTTTTTACGCTGCGTGATGGGGTCACTAAGTTCACGGAGGAAAGTGAAATATCACAAAGACGAGAATTCAGCCTGCATCCTATTTCTTTGTACAGGACGCCTATGGAGTTATGTCAAAAGAGTATATTCTATATGGACGTAGTTAGATATAAAAAAAAATACGTATCCAACGGATCAGTGTATGGACGATCACACCTTCCTCAGATATCTATGTGTCTCGCTGTCCCCTTTGCTTTATTGCGGATCGTTCTAGTAATTCTGCTTAGAAAGACTACTTCAACACTTGTGTCAATTTTCCATTAATCTTTCAACGTTGAGCCACATGCGGCTTTATTATTCTTCATATTCAGTTATTTGCGTGGTAAGATCAAAAGTTTGTCATGACGATTTCAAAAGGTTGTTGAGGTGGTAATGTTGGGATTTCGTGGTAACCACTTTAATGTGGCTTTAAATGCTGCAGAACCAAATAATCCGAGAATAAGTTGTTCATTAAGAAACAAGCACATCTGAACAACAAAACGAGACTCAAGCTCCTTCCTTCTACAACCACACAAGATCCGTGATTGCCTTGTCATGGAGCTGAGATACTGAAAACTTCTGTTGTACAGAGAAATGGAAGTTCCCATTCATGTAAGCTTCAAAAGAATGTGGTCCTAACAGGTATTCTGATCACACAATGGCCCACATAAGGTGAGGTAGGTTCCTTTCCAACTCTTGGTAATATGGGTACTTTCCTTAGACAAGAAAACAATTTTTTCCTGATCAAACAGTGGTATATGGCACATTTATACGTAAACAACACTCTTGAGCGAGACATGGCAGAAGTCACCACAACAAAGTACGGTAGGTTACAAATCGTTGCTCCACACCATTGTCAGATAATTCAGTAACAAACATGGGCTTAAATCCTTTCGTATTCATATTTTTTCAGTGTGGTCGTGTATTGTTAAAGAAGATGCTTGAAGTCCAACTACTCTTTTGCAAATGATTTTCATTGGAGACTGCTCATCTGATTAAGAGTGGGTGACACACGTTTCCTGTCACTTTTTATTGCTTCCAATACGTGGCCTGTCTTTGAGACAGCCTGAAAATACAGGACATTTATCTCAATCAGGCATGGCTACTTTACGAGGGGGACTGAGGCAAATGGTCTCATCATGCGTTACATAGTTTTTCCTATCTGCGGACGTTCATGAACCCACGAATCCTCCACTAATCCCTCCTTTACAAGATGGATTCGGAACTCAAAGACTGCAGTGCTGAAACAAAAATATAATTCTGATAACGTTGTTTTTTTCCATGCAGGACTATCAATAAAACCTATTTACTTCCTTATTTTTACTATGTCAAGAGCGATGCAGGGACTTCTTGGGCACCCTGTAGATGAAATAGACGTGCATAGTAACAATGATACCTGTCTTTGTTAATACTCTTACTTTGTGTTGACATGCCGCCTCACATAGTTCTGGGTAACTGAACCAGGGTAATGCGGGTAAACAACGCCCAGGCTCGTCACCCAGAGAAGACTTTGGATTCAGCTGCCTGCAGTGTACGGCCACCACCTACTTGCTGTCGTTTTCTTGCAGACGAGGAGTGGCAGCTGGAGGACAGAAGCCACGATACGCTCTCCGTGGACACTGACTGCGTGCAGCTGTTGGTGAACGCCCTGGACCACCCCACGTGTCCGCTGGAAGACCTGCCACTGGAAGCCGTGAAGCAGCGCGAGCGGTGCCGCGAGCAGCTGTGGGACGACGTGGTGCAGAGGTCGCCCCACATACCCGTCACCAGCTACCTGGCCTACACGCAGAGGATAAACGTCAACCTCTGTCTGCTGGCCTGGATGGCGGTCAACTCGTACGGCATTTGTCAGGACGTCCCGTTTAGTATGATACAGTCCGTGCACGATGCTCGCTGCTATTTCGATACTCCCGACGATCAATCATGTCTGCAGTCGAACGCTACAGACGCCATCTGCTCTGTTTCCAGAGCTATTCTGTTGCTAAAGTGTCGCGACTTTTCCTCCATTAAGACTTCCCATAATTGTACGTTCACTCCGTTGGGATCTCGATGGCGCTATAGGAGGAGTAGTATACTGGATCAAAAGCTAACAGAACAAACACTGAACTACAAAAACAGTTTAACCAACGCCACCTTGAAATACAAGGATTTTAAAATCGACAGCTTGAAGCCTTTAGAAATCTCATTTATAATGATAAATATCATTTTCCGTTTTTCGACTGCCGGAGTATACATGTACCTTCCCCAGTTACGCAACTTGCCTGGAAAGATACTCTTGTCCTTTCAGATCACGTGCATAACCCAGATCCTGTGTTCTGAGGTCGTGTATCGTATGGCAGGCGTCCCTGACTTACCTACAGCAGTGCTGATAGACAGCGCCCTCACACTTCTCAGCTGTATCTGGCTGAACTCATTCTGCTACCACATGTATTCTTGTGTTCGCCATCTCAGGCTTCCTAACCAGCTACTACCTGCTGAAGTAAGCCAGTTATTCCGTCGTGAGGTGCTGTGTGTGCTTATACCGTGGAGTATAGTATGTGTGGCAGCTGTTGCTTTGGAAAAGACGAGTAAATATTACCTGATCTACAGTCGCATGGTAGTCCTTGCAGGGATTTCAGTGTCTGTGGCATTCAATTTGGTTTGTCTCGGACTGCTTGGATACATGTACCTACGTAATCGGTGCTCCATGCGGCGACTCGAAATTGTTGATAACAAGAAATTTGCCTCAAAGAAGGAATGTCTTTTTATGTCAGTTAAGGCCATTATATTAAGTGGAACAGGAATTATTATTAGAATTGGGTTCCACCAGGCTCAGGGAATAGCGCAGGTAGTGTACTATATGCATCTAGTTACGATGGTGCAAGGACCAGTGCTCTTCGTCTGTTTCGTTTGCAATGGAACGACGCTCCCCATACTGAAGAACAGGATACTTCTTTGGTGGAACCCAACCAACATCCCTGCAGGTCTAGAGCTGTGTTCGGCAGCCGAGAGGAATCTGGCCAGGAGAAACAATGAACAGTCTCCCTTTTCAGAATCCTCGCTGTAGCCTCCTTCAGCATTTTTCGCAAATAACTGTCTCCACACTACACTGCATTAAACCCAGCAATAAAATGGACTCTACCTGGTATGACAATATTAAATGTCATTAAATCTGATATCGTACAGCCAGTACTTCTCTTTCCTAACGTCTCCTTCATTTATAGCTGTGTGCTTATTTGTGAGTGGTAGCCTCTGTCTACCTATTCTAATGCACTGAGACTACTCACTAAAATTGTTGGGAAATGCTTCGTGTATACAATAGGCTGCGTTAATCACACGGCCTGTTATATACAAGGAAAACGCAGCACGTTGTCGGAGGAATTCCCGTTCGTCAGTGTCATCTACCGTGGCGATGGTGAATTTCTGGACACATGTTCGTATGACGTTTTTTCTCCGTTTGCCGTCGAGGATCTCTCTTTGCAGTTTGTCGACTTTATTAATGTATAATGTATGATATTAGTATATATCATATTATGTCTGAAACAGAGAAATTTTCCATATTTGTGTGAAAGATGTACTTTTACATGATTTGTAATTCAAGTACCATGACAAGAGACATTCAGATACTTATAAAATCAAAAGAGAGGGGCCAATGACTGAAGTGGTGTGTGCATGAAAGTGTAAATGGGTTTGTTGAGCTTATTAGTGGTTTGATTACATAGAGTGGCTCAAACAGGTATGGTAAGAAAGTAACACATGACTTGTTGTGCGCAATGTGGCTTGAAGTGAACGCAAAATGTCGAATGGCAGAGTTATATGAGATTAGCATTATTGGGTTTGTGAGACAAGACGGTGATTTGTTAAGCTAGAGGTTTGTAAGGGTACTATGGCAGATGTTAAAAGTTAATGTTCCATGTGCCACTCTTGGGCAAGGAAGAACATTACTTAAAGGCGTATTTACAGAAACAGTACTGTGGAAGGATAAACTTGTGCCAGTACTGTGAGTCCTGGAAAACATGTGCCATAGTAGCTTCACTAGAAGCGCACAGTACGCCGAAATTGTTGTGATTCGTAATCAATAGACGATCTCCCATTTGTTCAAATAAAACCTGAGTGAGCAAAGTAAAGGAGTGTCTGTGTGAATTTAGTATCCAGCCCAACTGAAAATCCTGTGATAAATAGTACTACGTGGAGTGATTTTCGTGAATTTCGCACTTAGCAGGCACCCGCAGTGTTAACCGCGATTTCCGTGCTGGACGCAGTGGAACCAGAGGCCGCAGCGCCACGAGGGAGGCAGGTGCCGGGTGCAGCCCGCCAGGCCGCAGGGGGGCGCCGGCAGCTCAACACGTTCTGTAAAACCGTTTGACGGAGATTTGCAGGCCGTGCGCCTCGATTCTGTCAGCGCAGCGCCAAGCCAACCCTGGCCCGCTCTGCGTGACGTCACGAGAGCGCGCCGCGGCGTTCTCTTTAGGTGGTGGCGGCCAGAGCCGACACGGGGCGCACCCAGACAAGCGTCCTGCACCACCGGGACACGCGTAAAGTCGGTCCGACACAGTGGTCGCCAGCCGAGCCTCGACCCGCTGGAAAGTATCGAACCTCATCGCTCGAAAGCCAGTAGTTAACGGCCCTCGTGCTACCTACTTACCCCCAGGCAACATCCCGAGTTACGACCGCAGTACTGGGAACATTCACAGCCGAGCCCGGGAAATTACTTTCGACTGGCTGTACGAAATACACAGTTCAAACTCAACAGGAAGACGGTCACTCAAAAAACATTACTCCCAGATTTGGATAACAAACTGAGATTATCGCTATCCAATTACCCCAGCCAAGTCAGTCATTTGAGTCGGAGCACCACTGCCACTTAGCTAACATCACCGAGTTTTCCCTGAGCTACAATTCGCCGTAAACGCCCACACTAATTACTATGCGACATTCGCAGATAACGACAGGAAAGTTCTTAAGCGGTAATGGATGCGCGCAAACGAGAAGGCGTTTGGAAACTCGAGAACGCTGTGCGTCGCGACACAGAACTCCGCTCCAGAGCGCCCGCGACCCGCCACGTCGGCCACACGGGCGCCGACGGCCAGCTTTCGATTCCCCGAGCTCCGAGCCTTTCCACGAAATCCTTCTACACGTGGACCTTTCAGCCAATCAGGAGCAGCAGCGGACTGCAAGCCCCACCACTGGCCACTACCTGCTGCTGCTTACAGCCGCTGCTGTCACGTTCTGGTCTTCAAAAAGGCGAACCAGCGAGCAGATATGGGTGGTCAGGGAATCAGCTGTTACAACCCTTTCACTCGTGGGGTATCAAGCATTAACTTCTGCAACCGATATACCTACTAAGGGCTTTCCTCTGATATATCTGGAGACAAGCATTCTCGCAGCCGAAACTGCTTGAACTGTTGTTACATGTACGTAGATGTTCGACAGCACACGTGTTACTCAGACGATGTCCGCTGCAAAGTGCATCATGCGTAACTCGCGCCACTGCCGTCAAACGCAGCATTGTCAGAGCGACTCAGACTTGGGATCGGCAGTCTGCACAACCGCCACACTTTGACACAGGGACGACCAGCTCGCATCTGCCGAGGCTAAAGGCACAGGACTCGAAGCTGACTGCGAGCGCTCTCAAGCAGAGCGGGGGGACTATGGATCGTCCTGTTTCCGATATGCAACAACAGTTTTCAGCGCACCAGACTGAAGCAGGGAACTCTGTCTCCACCAGATCTCCAGAAACGCAACGCTACGCGAACTAGCCGAAAACCCGGACAAGAAACCCGAAGTAAACAGGCAAAGCCGCCACAAACACGATACTCCAATTACAAAAACTTTACACTCATCCAAATACATCTCACGAAGAACAAGGTTTACAACTGGTTGGATGCAGATGGAATTAACGCACATCTAACACAACTTATGGCACTTTAGCAAACCCTACAATAAACTATAAACTAAGAAGGTGGCAAAGAAACCGCCAAATCGTTGTAACCTGCACTAAAACAGTTGCCTGGGCCACCAAGTCGTTCACAAAAAAATCCGAAAAAATTTGCCAACATCACAACACACCCATCAGATATCGAAACCCGAGAGAACAGTTTGAGTTACTTACCGATCTGAAGCAACAGTAACAGAAATCACACCGCACGCCAAACAGTAAGCAAAAGAGAAACCACACAGACTCACGCTCGCCTTTGTGATAACCAATTTTGACCGTGATACAACAAACGAAAAAACTGAAGGGGACCTAAAGGTACCGGGAAACTAAATCAAAATTCCCCGCTATTCCTTCCAGTCATCTATAGTTACAAAGAACCAACTAACAAGCTACTTGTTCACCATATCAGAATGCACTGTGTACCTCACAAGGTTGGACTATTTAAAGACTACCTCCTCAATAACAGCTACGTCCATATTGCAACACTTTCCAATAAGCTGCGATATAAAGAGAAATGTGAAGAACGGAGTCGAGCGCATCGAATTTTTAATGGCAAAACAGACCCGAAACAAGAAGCATCAAAATGCAGGAGCTGCAACACTGATAACGTTAATAGTGATGAGAGTTGCAAAGAAAGACCAAAACAGTCTGTCTCAGCCAACAAATCTGAACACATTAAGCGCATTGATCAAAATAATCACGGTCTTCGTCCAAGAATGACACGAAAACATACTCTGAGTCTTCACTACAGCCCTTCCCAACATGATATTTGAAAGAAGGGAAACAATAACAGCAGTTTCTAAAAAGCTCCTACTACGTTCTTTGGGGAACACGGATCCACGTCTATATCGCCATATTGATAGACAAGGAGGCCAATGCCCAACCTGGCCTGAGACACCAGGAAACAAGAATTAACCTTCACATTCAAGCCTAAGAAAGATATTGCCACTATCTGCATTGTCAACACACTGGGTTTCTGCTCTAAAAACAAACTCCCTAAAGGCATAGCAAGAGAAAAAGAAGTTGGTATTATAGTCGCAGCACGTACCTCATGAGCAGGTAGAGAAATCAATCTAGATAGCTGTATCTGTCACGCAAAACAGACCGTAGTAGAAACTGAGATAGATGCTTCATAGTCTTTCATATAAAACACACCAATGATGTATCCTGCCGAGGAACCGCCAACTGATCTCGTTAATTATATACCCTCATTGTGCCCAGCTAAAGGAACAGGAGACTCAGTGTTAGATCTGCGATATTTGCTGAAAAATTGAACAAGAAAGATATTAAACTTGATGTAGCCATTTTGAATCACACTAGACTCAGAAATGACTCGCCGCCTTTTATCAATCACTATGGCACTTCTATCTTAGAACATATACCACGTACAACATAGCTACCCAGATTCTGAAGCTACACTGAATTTGGCGACTGCATAGCTAACGAATACCTATCATTTATTATGCTGTGAATCACAAAAACTAGGAAAAAACTTAAAACGATCATAAACTCACGAAATCGGATAGTCGAAAAAATCAGATTGATACGTTTTAACACAAAACCTAACCAATCAACTATTCAGACCACTCCTTAAGACTCCTGACGTACATAAGAAACAAAATTAAACAGTAGGGAAATTCTGTAGACCATACGGCACTAACCAAATGGATATGCTACGATTGGCTTCAACGTTTTCAATGACCTAATAAGAAGAGAAACCCACCAAATGATGCGCGAGGTAATCACAAGAATTAGGTCCCACAATAGCAGTAGTTTTTGGAAAAAAGTTCCAACAGGTCATAGCACACCATTTGCGAACAACCATCCTTAATAGCAGATGAGAATGTCATTGATTACTGACGACCTCAAAAAAGTTCCTCAAAGTGCTACAAAAACATTCACGGTCATCCGTGGTATCCAAAATTCGATGAAACCGACGAGGAAATAATATTCGAAAATCCGAATGCAACCGCTTAACATCCACTACTTTATAAGATTGACGAATATGAAATGGAAAGAAAGCAGATCAGAGACTGGAGGCACTGGAAGATAACAAAATAAATCACTCCTTTCACAAGACACCTGCCTCAAACACATCAGACGTTTCTTCATCGCGGCCATGAAACTGAAAATAGTCTCTCTAAAATAGAAGCAAGCTAAAATCAAGATGATTTCCCAACCCGAAAGACCTACAAACAACATCAAATCACAGGTTACCGTGCTCTCAGTGACAGGGAAAGCTTTCGAGACAGACCAAAGTTATTCAAGGAATAGAGCAACATAATGGCACAAGAACAAGCCGGGTTCAGCGGCAACCACAGCACAGGCGACCCGGTCCCAGGACTGAGCAGCAGAGCGACGCAGGCTGAACGCAACACGGCAGGCGCGACGCCGGCACGCTTTCTCGTGGACGGCGAACGCGCCTTGCATTGGTTGTGGCATGCTGGGCTGCTCTTTGAAACGTTACTTTTGAACTTCGCATGCCAAAGTGTGCAGATTACTAAAAATGTTGCTGGAAACAGGTAAGTACAAGCGCTGCTTGGTGATCACCATTCGACAAGTATTACGCCAGCCGCAGAGACGCCACGTGGGACAGTCACGTCTCCAGTGCTACACACCAACAACACGGCTGACATCGCTAAAGGTCGAGGATCGAAACAACAGCCCTGTACACAGACGACACTGCGTACTGTTGTCGCGCCCCAACATGCGGCAGAATTAACGAGCAGGTCAGCCCCTTCAAAAACAAGCAGGAATCATCGCTAAGCAAGTCGAGTAGATTAAAATACAGTGGATCAACGAAATCTATCCTTCATCACCAACCCGTGATATTCAACTATCCCTACTTTAAATAAATATATATTCCTCACGTCATCTTCAGAGGTACTCTGACAGTCAGTTACAAACAATGAAGAAATACACCAACTGGAAAATAAGCTGTTATAACAGAGAGATGTTGTTCCGCCCCTCAGTGTGAAGACTGGTTTTAAAAATAGCTCTCCATTCTACTGTATAACTTGCAGGCCTCTTCAAGTACATACTGCAGCCCACATCCATCCCAATCTCCTTACTGTATCCACCACCTGGTCTTACTCTACGATTTTCACCCACACTTCACTTCAAAACTAAATTGGTTACCTGTCGACGTCTCGGAACGTGTCCTACCAACCGCCCCTCCATTTGGTCAGGTTGCGCCTCGCATGTTCCCACGTTTCTCGGGAATCCAAACTTATCTTCCCTGAGGTCGGCGTCTACCAGTTTTTTCATTCTTCTGTAAAGAATTTGTGTTAGTATTTTACAACGACGAATTATTAAACCGATAGTTCAGTAATTTTCACACCTACCAGCAACTGCTTTCTTTGGAATTGATAACATTACATTCTTCGCCTGTCTCATACGCCTGGCACAACAGGTGGGAGAGCTCCGCCGTGGCCGGCTCTCCCGAGGCTGCCTGTAATCCTGCCACAAGACTGTTTACTCCCTGGGCCTCGTTTCGACTTAGATATCTCAGAACACTGTCAAATTTGATCTCGTACAGTTACATCTCCCACCTCATTTACATCCATGACCACTTCCCCATCTGTAATATTACCTTCAGTGAGATATAACTGACATAACTACATTTGCTGAAAACAAAACCTATGTAATGTCATGACAGCAGAAATTCTAAATATGATGTAGCTATGATATTGACTATACAAAGACATAGATCACTACACCATTCAGACAGCAGTTTCTCCCACATAACATAGCACTTACCTCCGACCTACAAAGTTATCTTACAAATCCCTTCGTATCATACTAGAGTTTAGTTCCTAAGCATTTGTCTTAAAGACTACCAATACAATGTAACAGGAAACAAAATGCCTTAACGATGGACAAATAAACGCAGGTGCTGCTTTTTTAAAGTAAGGTTTTAACCCACTCATAAGGCGAATGCTAGGACTCAGCTGTAAGAATAACATCGTTCTCCAATCCGCCAGGATTACACGCTGCGTCAAAACCAAAGAAGAGCGTCAGATTAAAGATGAACACCGTCACCACGTCTTTAAGTGCATTTCCGTTCAAAGAGTAACACGTTTGGTAAGGCACATTGCTGCTTGTACTAAACTTAAACATTTTCATTTTCACCTCTCCCCTGTCAACAGTGACTGTAATTGGGATCAGCAATTGAGAAACAGACATTCTTTAACAAAGTCAATCTGAAGTAGTCGACGAATGATCTTGACATTAATGACATGTTATTAAGACCTGACTTATCAGGTGCTGCAGATAAGTGATCTTATGTATTTCTGAAACATTAAAACTTAATTACGAAACCTTTCAATTTTCTTGTTCGCAAAACCACATTGCTTTACCAATCATTACACGTTTTGGTTGCCAATCAACTATTGTTAGCTTGTAAAAGAAACAATAAACAGGGAATTGCCTTAGATTTAACCAAATTTAAGGAAGTTACGTAGTATTGCGTAATGATATGCCAATCATGGTAAATGCAATGTGGCTATGAATTCTGTAGGCTTGAACGCCATCATCTAATAGCATATCTTGGAACTGTGTAAGTAATTGGAAACTACCTATCGGGTGAATGTGAATAGTAAACTGTTTTCAGATATTAAAGAATTAAGCAAATAGAAATAATGAAAACATCCCATGCTGACTAATAAACCACATTTTCCATAGACTATTGGTTACACCAACGAAGTTACAGAGTGCAACTCTCAACATATAGTAACAATTGAAACACACTCTTTCGTTAAGAATAAATGCGCTAGCCCAGCTTAAAAAGCGAAAGTAATTTACGGAAGAGACACTCTCTCTAGTTACTTATATCGGAAATGAGTATGAGCAGAAATCAGTAAGTGTAGCTGCCTTTTTGGCCCTATCAGCTGTTCTCGACACTGCTTGGTGAGAAGCACTTCTTTAGAAATTCACGATTGTGTAGTAAATTTAAGGACTTACTTAACAACATGCTAAACAATAGAGCATTTCATATCAATTCTCACAATGACAGATGCAGGGTAATTAAAGCAAATGATAGTTTACTTCAAATGACTGTTCTGAGTCCACTACCACTTTGGTCTGTACATGCACAGCTTACCAAAGGTCTTCAAAAAAATTGATTTATACTGATGACATTTGCTTGGTGGCCCAGAGCCTCAACGTTTATGATGCTGAAACCTCTTTATCCACTGATATGGAAGTCTTAGATGTATACATCAAGAAATAGTGGCTCCACCTAAATCCACAGAAAATAATTGTATCTACATCACATCTATGCAGAAGACAGTCAGAGTGCACACCAGAAGACAGATTCAGAGACCAAGTCTCGTTGTACTGCATTACACGATAATACATAGGAACAGCGCTAGATAGAACTCTTGACTTACAAGTAGCACCTGAACTCAAAACGAGAAACAACAGTCTTAAAAATTTGGTGGTATCTTATGGGGAGCTAATGCTCGTGTTTTGAGATCCATAGCTCTAACCCTATCATAGGTGCTCTGTTGCTGAAGCTTACTGCTCGACCAGAATCAATAGTGCTCATACTAAGAAGATAGATGTCCAACTGAATCAGGTATTACGGGATGTATTCAAAGTACAATCGCTCTAACACTTCCTGTTCTCAGCATCATCCCACCCCCAGCTCTAAGAAACCAGCTCTCCTAAAGGTCTGGAAGAACATTCTGAAGAAATCCTCAGCCGGCCAGTCATTGAGATGCTCCACAGGCAGAACATCAACACTTGAAATCAAGGAAACCCTCATCATGCACAGCAGAAAACCTCGTTGTGTTCTCTTTGATTGTCAACCATTTACGGGAAATTCAGTGGAATCCGTCACCAATAGTCAACAAGCATCTAGTCAAGGACCCATTCATGAAGACAGGATTCGATCTCCCCAGACATCAGTAGAGGATCTTGAAATGGATTAGCAGTGGAGAAGGCTGATGTGCTTATCTCAAGCATGGGGTGAGTGCTCTTTTTACAGACAATTCAATGTCGCTTTCTAAATATTCCAGTTTCAATGGCCTCAGTATTATGATAACAGAAACAGGGTCACATGTTGCAACATGCTTGAGGCAGCTGCACGTCCTGCCCGCTGCTGTGACGTCACATGATCAAATCGTCCTAATTCCAGAGATCTCTTTACCCTCACATGTGCTGATTCGATTATTTACATGCTTAATCATCAGGATATGTAATTACCCAGGGGCTGTCTTCTGGATCCTGAGGTGTATGTCATAATTTCATCAAATAATTACATATGATTAATCAGTTATGCTTCTCCCATGGTCTTGGTCTCTGTATCCTGAAGTGAACTGGACTGTGGATACTGAAATAGTACTTACCGACGAGAGTCGCGGCACAGTGTCATTTTCACTATGTCTCCACTGCTTAGAAAGTGTGTTAACTGCCCTGTCGTCGTGCTATATAATTTTTGCATGTTATTGCATTAAGTCTTGGGATTTCGAGGTCATCTATACTGCAGAGAGGTATATAAACCATACAGCTCTATGATATTATCAGTTCATTTCAGAATGCTACTATTTACCAGTACATACATGTTAGCTTATGGTTCAAAACATGTATATGTAGGATTAGCATGAGATCGTGAGTGTGAAGTTATAGTAGAAGCTGAGGATGTCCGTCGTAATGTAAAACACAATTTACAGATACGAGTTAGGGGGAGCATTGTTAGCCGATGAAGCACACTGAGAAGTTGATGACAACAGACTACGATCCTTTTCAACTTCCTCTTCACATGAACATCTGTAGCAATAAGGCAACCATCATCGACCTGTATAAAAGTGTCGTGTAGTTGTATTGGTTATGCAGTGCACTACGGATTGCAACAGACAAATACGGTGGCAAGTATATGTGAAAGCGTTACTAAACGATGTTGTATGTTATGTAAGTGAATGTTGCATACAAGATGATTTACAACAATATGTAAACATATGTATGGTTGCAGCACCAAGGGCTGCTACTATAATCCTATAAACATTGAAACTGTACAGCCTGGTTTACAGACAGACGACGGAGATACGACGTCGCTCCTGTTGCATTGAACACAATGGAAGCAGAATTTATAGCATAAAAAAACCAGTTATTTAAAGAATAATGTAGGGATATAAGACAGAGCGAATATTAAGAAATGAGTCAACAATTGTTTTTTTATTTTGTGCATGTATAAAACGTTAATAAACAAAGTTATTTAAAATGTGTATTTGTCTTTCATTGAAAGAGCACCAGTGCAAAACAAATATTATGCAAGATATTTACAGATATGATAAATACGTCATACTATTCTGCAAACCCTCAATCATACATACAGTAAATATATTCACTCATTGAGTGAATAGAGCCAGTATGGTACAGTGTCAAAAAATTTCGACGATATAAACACACATTTAAAACAGCTTAAGAAGGGTTCAAGTTACTTGCAAATACCCACATACTTAAAACAGAGATATGAGCAACTGAAGACGGTATTGACTTTGTAAGAGCAGGTCCAATAGTACTACTTTCAGGCTTTCTCTTAGGACAATGCTTAGCATTTGATGCTAAAAAGGTTTGCAAATCCTATCTGCCTGTAGAAACACACATCAAAATGTATTACATCACATCGGTTCCGAGAGATCCAGAACCGGTACAGAAACCTGGAATAGACTCGGTAAACATCATTTCCGCCCTTTTTATTGGTCATGAAAACGACACATTGCATATTGTTCCACCATACAGCGAGACCTTCAGAGGTGGTGGTCTAGATTGCTGTGCACAACGGTATCTCTAATACGCAGTAGCACGTCCTCTTGCAATGATGCATGCCTGTATTCATCGTGGCATGCTATCCACAAGTTCATCAAGGCGCTGTTGGTCCAGATTGTCCCACTCCTCAACAGCGATTCGGCGTAGATCCCTCAGAGTGGTTGGTGTGTCACGTCGCACATTAACAGCCCTTTTCAATCTGTCCCAGCCATGTTCGATAGGGCTTATGTCTGGAGAGCATGCTGGCCGAGAGATACAGGAGGATTCCAGTTACATTACGTTATAGTCAGGCAGAGGTTCCGAAATCAGGTTTTGGATTGTAACGCATACCCAGGGAGTAGTTATAGACTCAGCTCACAATTTAATAGTGGTGAAGAGTAGACTGAGTTTGAAACATTAGTCAGGAAGAAACGATACGGAAGAAAGTGGAATACGTAAGTACTAAGTAATGGAGAGGCAAGCTTAAATGTCTCTGAAGCTACTGATACTGCAATACAGCGCATTATCCAGTTCAGTAGAATAAGAAGGACACTTCTATAAAGGGCGATCAGAGAGAGAAACGGTCCAGTGAACTAAGTTCTAAAATGCATACCTTATGAGCTATGAGCACTTTTTCACGTTCGATACTGTGGAACGAGCACTAAATAGTTTACCTCTCACTCTTTTTGACGTGTCAGTCCTTTTGTATTTCGTTCTTTGTACCTTACGAATATGTCTATAGTAGTGGAAAAGGCCAGTTACTCGTGTGCTGATAGCAAAGTTTAAGCATCCTCCACTCGACCGTCATTTCAGCATCGTCAGAGTTCTGAGGTGCAGCGATCATGGTTCATTAAGTTACTTCCTCAGTTTGCACACATACCTGCAAATCCATCGCTATCCTCCGGTGGAAATGATGAAAGTAACTGTGACTGTTCACATGTATGAGCTACGCGTGGGCATTATCGAGGCATTTCGAGCCATGGAACAGAGAATAATTTTAGGAACTGGAAAATATATTTTAGAAAATGCTGCTTGTTCCAGATATAGGCACAGAAGCTCAGGACGACTCACGAGAAATATGCACAGACAGTCCAGTTACGCTGGATTCCCTGAAAAATTACAGCAATCTTAGATAAATAAGGGCATAAATGAGTACTGCGCAAGGGGGAGTGGCACCTCATCTTGGAATGATCAGAAGTAAAACTCTGCAGTCCTGTGAATGAATCAGGACACAAGCCGGCCAAAGAGCGGGCCCGAGAAAGTGCAACAGGAAACTAGAGCGGAAATTTTGCGTCAGTGAGGAAATGACGGATGCAGCGCGAAAGAGAAGTGAGAAAGAGTGGTCTGAAACCATGAAAGGGGCTACGACAAAAAAAAAGTTTTTCAGCTGTTCAACATCGCCATTCTCCCATTTACCACTGTCGCCTAGTCTTACAGCTGTGTCGGCTGTGCAGGGGAGATTAAAGGCTCTCTCCAGCTTGCTGAGACAGTTGAGTCTGGTGGGCCTGGCGGAGGGGCGCGCGCCCGGAAACCGAGGGGTCACTCGACGAACTCTCCTCGGGTTAT
Organism: Schistocerca piceifrons; assembly: GCF_021461385.2. Taxonomy (NCBI): domain Eukaryota; kingdom Metazoa; phylum Arthropoda; class Insecta; order Orthoptera; family Acrididae; genus Schistocerca; species Schistocerca piceifrons. The sequence goes on along the minus strand of NW_025728455.1, from coordinate 1,828,939 downwards.
CAGCCGAGTGGCGGCGTCGTCTCGTGTTTCTTGTGCCAGGTCCGTGCTCTTGTCGAGATGAACTTTAGTAGCACTTCAGGATTAATTCAGATAGGTCCATCGCCTTTTTTTTTCATCTCCGCATCACTATCGCCGTGCTGCCAGACAAGGTGTCGACGTCTGCCACGCTGTTCCCCAAAGTCGGGAAGCAGATGATTCGACGAAGTGCTCTGCAGAACAGCCGCTGTACAGGTTGAAATCATGTTTGCGAAATCTGATCTGTGCGGCCTCTATGATGACAGAAAAAGTAAAGCCCTTTTCTTATAGAAAGGAATCTGTGTATTCCTCGATATTTCGTTTTAACAGTGCTCCAAATAGTTTTCCGTACAACGCTTAGCGAAATATTACGCTCAGATTAGGCAAGTATCAAACGAGGGAAAATGTTGGAAATATGGCGGGCTTCCCAGAATCAACTGTTCCCTTCGCTTCAGTGGTGTTACATATATTGAGATCTCGGGTGGGCGTCTATCGCTGACACTATCGTGACGTCATAACATCGACACTCGCGACTCACTCATTACGAGCGATCCTGCCCTGACAAACGCGCCAACCCAGTAATCGAGTGACCCTACTAAAGAAGCATTTTTTTCCATTTTTGCTCTAGTTTACGCCTAATACACCTTGAAAACGCAAACGGCGGACATCTTTCCGCCTGGTCTTAGCTCTCCTGGTTACAGCTACCAACTATATAATTATTAATCGCTCTGTCTCCTGATTCAGCAAAAGGATCGCTTGAGCCGGGTGGACGATATGTTTACATCGCTGTGACGTCTTCTTTCCCGATATGGTGCTGTGGTCTCCTGCACATTCCGGTCGTATATAAAAACAGGCCCGTACTTGGCTTGTTGACAATGTGGAAACACGTAGAGTTATGATTTTTGTAACCTCTTGTCAAGTATGCCGTCCATTCTCCATCGTGTTTGAATAGTCTATACCACAAAGCCGCAAAACAAATAGCTGCGCAACTTATATCTGCACTTAATGCACCAGTAAGCTTAACTTTGGACGCTCAATATAGCACCTTCCAACACTTTAACGGACGTGGATAGTACTTTTGACCATCTCATTACGTGCAATCTCCTCCTTCCCCTCTTCCTTATATTTTCACTGGCGTACGTAAGAAATCCATACCCTCCAATAATTGTTAATGTCTCCTCTCCATATTAGGAAAACACCGATAAGTTCGCTGTACCAAGGACAGTTGCATTGCAGAGACGATACACGTAAAAATTATGAATCTCGTAATAAGGACTAGCAAAACCTGTCAAGGTTTAATATGTAAACATAAGTAGAGAAAAACGGTTTCCGAAATTTTCGCCTTCTGAATGTTGTGTTCGGTGTAAACGTCGAATCTGTCGTACCGTTCACCTTGCCTGCTCAGTAAATAGGCTACGTGGAAAATCACAGCAAATATTGAATTCTCGCCGACGTCTGCGTGGTACCTTAGGTCATTGCCCATATGTTTTAGGTACATATACAGATACAAAAAGAAATTAATATCACCGTATTGAACAGTCTCTCGTTCATCACTACTGAATCACAGACGATATTAAAAAATACCGTCTTTACGCATGGTGATAGGATCGATGTCACCAAAGTTTTGTTTCGTTTTCGATGCTTTGGCAATCGACCAGCGGTGCACAGTCTTTGCTATCAATAATACCGATTCCGTAGGGTCTCATGTGTTGCCCCATAACAGCGTGACTGACGCTCATGTCACGACGTTTACACATTTACTACTTTACTAGAGGACTTTTTGTATTATACATCTATTTTCTTAGCGCCTTTGTCAAACGTATCATACTTATTGTCCTCTGAATTTTAAAGTTACTGATCGCTACCGACGCAACCGTCATTTTGCCTTTGTTAGCACTCTCCACCAAAGGTTAGGTGTACTTGACTCCTGAGCATTCGACCAACATTCTGTCACGCATTGTCTGGCATATACAGGGTGCGGAACGAGAATTTGACCAAAAGCCAAAGCATCAAGTGAAGGAATGTAGAGGTCGCAGTTGAGTATTTAAGGCGCTATGCCAGCGTGAACCGTGGTCAGTTGGAACATTTGCTCCACATAATTTTGTTAATTAACTGGTGGCTTATTTTTCGTTCCTTTTGGCCCTTTTAAGGCGTATTGAAAAATGAAACATGGACATGTTATTTCTTCATTTCTGGAACAATGCTGTCTAGTGTGCGTCAGCTAAATCTGATACAGGTGAAAGTGATAATTTAAATTTACCTTTTTCTCATTGCGACGATTGGTTAGTCCAAATATTGTGTTTACGTATACATTTTCTGTAAATTACCAGTCATTTGAGTGAAGACATTCGTATGTCAGATTTCAATTACGTTCCTGTAGCCCAGGAAATGTGCAGCTACGACCCTTAGTGGCCATACACAAAATACTATGTCTCATGCTATCTTTCCCCCTGCACTTTTTCCGTGCCCAGTATAACGGCGCTGGATAACAAACCTGTCTCAACCAGCCCTGTTCAAATAATTCACTTTTTACGCACGCTACACACAGCTCACTGAATGACTCCCAGCCCATTCGTCCGCCTGTATTCCGCCACCACACTGGAAAGCCAGCGCGCGAGCCTCAAAATCATGAACGCAGCATCAGATTCTCATAGTGACACTGTACTGATTGTGAGCAACCTCAGACATTGATCGCAAATGCAGATCATAGTAATGTAGAAGCTGAGTTTATCTTTCCGTTTGTTCTCCGTCTCCTGCAGACCAGAGAGCTCTGTCGCTGCATCAGCGGTCGATTACTGGTGTTGGCGCCACGGAACGATGGCAGTTAAGTTGTGATTCTATTAAAGGAATAAAAACAGAAAGAAGTAAAGAACGCGGCATCTAGCAGTCAAGCAGCACGTTTCTGGTAGTTTAATGCGATGACGAATTTAAACGATAAATTACGTAGTTGGACTGAGTTAACGGCTATTACGTAAACCCAGATTTAAAGCTACGCACTGCAGAGACAAACTCACTAAAGTTATCGTCGTTGGCACATTTTATTTTACACACAATTGAATCAGACTACTTCTTATGAACTAAACTATGCCTGTAATTCATGGCGAAGCTGACCATTAATGTTCCTGTTCTGGTATTTTTCTTAGGTAAAGACTGAGCAAAATGCTCACACGATATAGCAGTCTTACGTCTGTCATGTAATTGTCCAGGAAGCAACTGCTCCAGTCCGAGACACTCCTGTTGCGACTAACCTTATAAACTGAATACTTAGTAAACGGCGAGCCGAATTACTTACTGCATTATGTGCATGAATGCTGCAATTTTCTCGGCAACAACGATAAACAAGCACGAAAGAGAGAGATTTAGCTACAGATGTCTGCCATCATAGGGTTGTCGTGACAGCTAAGTCATTAATGAAATCTTGCGAGGTGCCGGGGTGGAGAAGAGTTTGTACCTCTTTAATTGTGACGAATTTTGTATGAGAACGAGAGATGCACCCGAACCCCTCCTTATCTACCAGCTAATTAATTATGCGCACAATGGTAATGGAGGAAAATGATGGTGGCCCCTGCTAGTTAGTTAAATAAGGAGTGCACACTCACAATAATTTAATAAGAATAGTAATCTACTCAGAAAAAAAGAGAACTTTATCATATTAAACAACAGGAAATGGGATTCTGCATATCTGTACGACAAGATATACGGATTAAATATGAGAATGAGATTTATTATACATCAGAACATAAATTCACATGATTATCGACACAGACACTTCGTTAAAGAGTAGGGTTACTGAAATATTATGAGAATAAGAGTTGTCTCGAGAACAAGGGGCTCCTACTGTCTGTGATGCAATAGACTGACGATAATGACTGTAGGTCCTAATGAATCAAATATTAATCTCCCGACTATACAGCAGTATCGCAATTAGCAGTGAGAGGGGATCACATGGAGAAACAGACAAGGTGGACTTGTAACAATGTGAGCATGCTTGCTGCTGAGTGATTCAGTATTGATAAGGACCTACAATGCTGGAGCCGCACAATGCTGTACCGGTACTGAAATCTGCAGCGCGCCGTCGGCAGGCAGCGTCCTGGTGATGCAGGGGCCGACTTGTGCCGTGCAGCAACTCTGTGTCAACGCCTGGCAGCGGAGGCTGTCTGACAATTCTAAGCAAGAGCGGAGCCAGCTCTCTACTCTCCTCGGAAACCGCTGATTCCAAAATTCCCCCACACTGTCTCGGAACATCATTCGCGCCAATAACGGCCGTTCCCTGCAATTCCGAGCAGGGCTTTATGACGTCAACCAGCCTCAGTTTAAGTTGACCAGTCATGCCTCTGCTGTTCAGCTGAGGCCACTGAACTTGCCGTTTCACTGGCTACGAAAACAACCTGCCTAGACCGCGGGCCATCTGGCGCCAGACAGTCGCACCCAGACTTGTGGACACAAGTATTGTCAGAATCAAGAGGAGAATGCAGTCAGTCGGTGCCAGGAATCTCCGTTCCGGACGCGCCGGAATGGTAAACACATAAACTGCGGCGACACTCAGACGTCTCGCAGGTCGTTCCACCAGGGGCTTAAGCCTGTTGTACGAACCCCTCAGATTCAGGGAAGTGCAGCCCCCAACCGGAAATGCCATGTGCCACGTCCTCCGATGGTTGGCTCGCACAAGCCACCCAGGGAAGTAACCCAACATGTATAGGAATCAAGTGAACATTATTTTTTGAGCACTCAGTACAAATACTCTCACTACAATAACCTTATTCGGTCTGTTACTACCGTGCAATGACATAGAACACTAATAAAATTGATTAAAATGAGAGGAGACACGCAAAAGAGGACACAGAATCTCTCATTCCCCACCCCCAGTCAATTTAGATTATTTTTGGTAGTGGATGACTCACTTGACAAATGTGGTGTGTCAATCACTCAGAAAGAATCGGTCCAAACAGTTTCCAAAATGTCACAACGAACTGGCACATTAAATTGGAAATTGATGATAAAATAAAAGGTGGAATTTTTCTTATGGCTTCGCCAACATCTTACTCACATTGACGAATAAGTCACACGCAACACAGATTCACCCTCAGCGAGCCCACTGTCATACATGGACACACTCACACAGTCATACAAATGTTGAACACATGCCAGAAGGCTAAGTTCGAAGCTGCAGTAAAATGTTGACCTAATGGACCTGCAAGCTTCTCATTAAAGTAACATTTGAGAATTAGCTACTGGTGCCCACCTCAAACACACACATACTTCTGCATGAAGCCAAAAAGACAAACGATATCTCTATGCTTCACGGTTGAGACGTTTAACCACTCTCACGCCGTTTCCCTGAACAGAAAGGATGATAAATACACTCCTGGAAATTGAAATAAGAACACCGTGAATTCATTGTCCCAGGAAGGGGAAACTTTATTGACACATTCCTGGGGTCATATACATCACATGATCACACTGACAGAACCACAGGCACATAGACACAGGCAACAGAGCATGCACAATGTCGGCACTAGTACAGTGTATATCCACCTTTCGCAGCAATGCAGGCTGCTATTCTCCCATGGAGACAATCGTAGAGATGCTGGATGTAGTCCTGTGGAACGGCTTGCCATGCCATTTCCACCTGGCGCCTCAGTTGGACCAGCGTTCGTGCTGGACGTGCAGACCGCGTGAGACGACGCTTCATCCAGTCCCAAACATGCTCAATGGGGGACAGATCCGGAGATCTTGCTGGCCAGGGTAGTTGACGTACACCTTCTAGAGCACGTTGGGTGGCACGGGATACATGCGGATGTGCATTGTCCTGTTGGAACAGCAAGTTCCCTTGCCGGTCTAGGAATGGTAGAACGATGGGTTCGATGACGGTTTGGATGTACCGTGCACTATTCAGTGTCCCCTCGACGATCACCAGTGGTGTACGGCCAGTGTAGGAGATCGCTCCCGACACCATGATGCCGGGTGTTGGCCCTGTGTGCCTCGGTCGTATGCAGTCCTGATTGTGGAGCTCACCTGAACGGCGCCAAACACGCATACGACCATCATTGGCACCAAGGCAGAAGCGACTCTCATCGCTGAAGACGACACGTCTCCATTCGTCCCTCCATTCACGCCTGTCGCGACACCACTGGAGGCGGGCTGCACGATGTTGGGGCGTGAGCGGAAGACGGCCTAACGGTGTGCGGGACCGTAGCCCAGCTTCATGGAGACGGTTGCGAATGGTCCTCGTCGATAACCCAGGAGCAACAGTGTCCCTAATTTGCTGGGAAGTGGCGGTGCGGTCCCCTACGGCACTGCGTAGGATCCTACGGTCTTGGCGTGCATCCGTGCGTCGCTGCGGTCCAGTCCCAGGTCGACGGGCACGTGCACCTTCCGCCGACCACTGGCGACAACATCGATGTACTGTGGAGACCTCACGCCCCACGTGTTGAGCAATTCGGCGGTACGTCCACCCGGCCTCCCGCATGCCCACTATACGCCCTCGCTCAAAGTCCGTCAACTGCACATACGGTTCACGTCCACGCTGTCGCGGCATGCTACCAGTGTTAAAGACTGCGATGGAGCTCCGTATGCCACGGCAAACTGGCTGACACTGACGGCGGCGGTGCACAAATGCTGCGCAGCTAGCGCCATTCGAAGGCCAACACCGCGGTTCCTGGTGTGTCCGCTGTGCCGTGCGTGTGATCATTGCTTGTACAGCCCTCTCGCAGTGTCCGGAGCAAGTATGGCGGGTCTGACACACCGGTGTCAATGTGTTCTTTTTTCCATTTCCAGGAGTGTATTTTACAGTGATCGATTGGCTGATGGTCCATTCACCATTAACCAGAATTGTAACCACAGATATTCCGCTCACATAGACAAACAAAAATACTCTCGTGTAACAGTAGCATATTATTGTGTATAACATTTTGTAACTATTGAAATTTGTACACATAGTTACAATTGACAGGCATGAACGTAAGTCAGATAGAGAGATATAGTGTACATAAAAAGACAGAAATTTCGTAAGTGTACCTGTGCGATCGAAGATCATGTAACATAGTGTGCATCACCAAAAAAAAAATTGTTCCAAACTGACATGATGATAGGGAACCAGGATATCTTTAACATGAACATGTGCACATAAAAAAAGAAGACTGAAAGCTATAAAGCAGAAAAATATACATGTATTTGACATTGAATTTCCAATCTCTAGTGTCTGAAATAAAGTTTGGGGGGAGGGGGGCAAAACAAACAATATTTTCACTAAAAGCACAAATGTTACTCTGTTCACGCAGTTGCCTGAGCAAGAAAAGAAAAAAAAACAGTTGACCGTAACGTCCTTCGCATGCTAACGTCACACAACGAATCACTCAACACACGAATACTGCGACACTCGCCTGTGGAGCGGGATGGTGGTTCCTGGCGTGGAGAAAGCGGCGCCAGCTGGAAGCAGTGCGACTGGTGGTGTGGGCCAGCAATCTAATGTTTCTGGGAGCCAGGCGCGGCATCCGGGAGTTGCTCCAGTCGTCCTCCACTCTCTGTGGCGGCACTGTCCATCGACAAGAATCTCGTGGGGTGGTGCGACAGCCTATTGTTGATGTGCAGCACAGCGCGGTACGGTGGCCAGCACACGTACGGCCTCTGATTGTACTGAGGACCGCAAGAATCGGGACAGGTAGTTGGACGTCCTAAGACAGTAACACTCGGTCTTCTCTAGACCGAAAAATTGCAATACGGGATTCTACTCCTAGAGTGACTGCAACACTCGTGGATTCATCTGATGGAGGCTGAAACCAGGGTAGCAGATCGATCAACGTGGCCGATTGCTCGGAACTGCTCTCTGTAGGAGAGAACATAATCACGACAAACTGCAGGGGCGTGTCGTGACTGACAGCCGCCTCGCTCGGGCGTCTCCCAGCCGCTCGGCCTCCATTTACTCCACACCGACCACCGTGCAGCGTCACTTCTCGTCCAGCAGTCACTCGCTGTTCGCAGTACCTGCGCAATACTTACGACCTTTCATAAAGAGTGCCTCCTCAAAACTTTTTACTAAAACAGCATTCAGAATTTGTAAAGATCGTATTTTCTACATTCCATAAAACAAATTAATAGAGGCGAATATTTACATGAATAGAACTGTTACCCTAATACAACACAAAACTCTTATACTCTGCTGAGAGACTTTATAATTAATGCTTATTGTAAAGAATAGTGACTTAACCTATGCGCCCATTGTTAATACCAGGGTACGACTCATTGAGATACAGAGAGGCTCAAGTACTCCACCCATAACTCTAAAATACTGTACGTAATCCCACCTATGACATACCCGTCACTGGAGCATGCTCACAACTACTGATGACTCTTTAACTTCACTAACTACGCTATCTACAGGCGCCACTGCACGTCCCTCGCCGTCTCGGATCCCAGAGGCCTCGATCGATCCCTGAAACTGCTCAAGACATAGCGGACGCACACAAATAAACAATGAACACATATTAGACGAGATATAATTAGCTGCAATCGCCTTAGTAATGGAAATTAATAAAAATACTGTATGCAACTTATCGGCTACACCCGTTTACCATACATACTCCCCCGTCCTGCCCCGCTGAGACAACTCGGTGGATGTTGCTGTCTCTGGCGTGGCCGATCGCTGAGTCGGTCGCTACTCATCTGACATGGAACTGGATGTACACAAACTTACGGTGGAAAATTTACACACACACAAAAAAAAAACAACACGGCAGACTTGGCAAGTTACAATGCAAGGACTCTACCTCTGTACACAATTTCTTGTAAATATCATACTGTTAGACTTCTCGTGTGTGCTAGGTCTCACACCGAAACACCAGTTGAAACACGTATGTAATATAACAGCGATGCCGAGGCATTGTAGCATCTGTGACCAGAGAGTTTGCGCTTGACCGCGCGAGTGTTGCGAGCGGTTCTCAGTCTGTCAGTTAGTCGTTGCGAGTCTGTAGCTCTGTCTAGTTGAGAGCAGTACTCTGTCAGTAGTCGTCGCGTGCTGTACGCTAATAGTCGTCATGCAGAGCGGTCGGTCAGTAGTAGCAGCCCAGTGCGGTTGTGTGATGTAGGCGGTCGGCAACACTGGTCAAGATGGTGAATAAGGTATACCAATTAATTAATATAATCATTAGATAATGTAAAAGTTTATTTATTGTAATTATTCTCCAACAAGTCCCCCAATAATAATTTTTATTTCAAAAGCATTTTTTCAAAAATTTAATTTTTTATTGAAGTAAAGATTTCGTTGCACTTCCCATTTCATTCCACTTCCTTTGAAGAAAAATTTCACTAAAATCACAAAAAAAGAGAATATTATTATTTGCAATGCAGTTCCTCCAAGCGGTGCGCAACAACAAGAGCAGAAATGTGACATCCATTTATTCTGAGGTAAGACTTTAATTCTGATTGTTTTACACAGGGCCAAAGACCGATATTTCGTTTTAATTAAATTTTCTTATCACTGAATGGACTTTAATTTTTCATGAGGAATTTATATTTGAGTCAGATTGCGAATTTCACATTTTTTGTTGCCATTGTCAGTACATTTCATTGTGGGCAGGTTACGCTTAGCGCAATGTCCATTAGTATTCTTAAATAATATTGTCATTCATTTAAATTTTTGTAGGGAGGTTACACTTGGCGACACCCAGTCCAGGATCGAATTTCGTTGAGAGTCTTTTGAGCAACAGTCAGATATCTGCTCTTATTTGCTTAGATATAATTAGGATTTGGCGCTACGCTTTTAATAATATTGTGACTTTCTCTCTACAGGTCAACGGCAATTTGTTGCTTTGTTGTATTTGTGTGTTGTTTTTGCATTTGTGCTTATTTGTTTTTGAATAATTGTGACTACTGTAAAAATGCCGCGAAAGACTGTGAATAGTGTATCGCGAGGTATTACGAACGAAACTACCGATTTAAACATCTTTACCGATAGGACATGTGACACGCAGTGTAATGATGACAATCCTGCGTTCACTAACAATCAGTGCATTACAACCACTAATGATGACTTTTACCTTGATAATGAACAAACGAACTCAATTGTCTCGTCTGTTAATTTGACGACAATTGGTGACGCAGAACGCTCTATAGTAATGAGCGCTGCCGAACTTAACACACCCGATTTAGAAAATCCAAGTAATGTACAGACAAATTTTTCCAATGAAAATGGTCAGTGTAGTGAAAGTACGACGGATTTATTTAATTCCGAAATAATGTCTGACAGTGTATGTCTAACTGGCAAACCTTTTTCTAAAATACAGAATAACCAAATGGTTACAGTAAGCGAGAGAGTTCCAGATCCACCACTAAACAGCACAGAGAGTATAAACGCTAACTTTGGTTTTGAACAAATTATGGCAAGATTGCTCAAACAACAATTTTGTGAACAGGATAAAAAATTTAATAAAATTAATGAAAAACTTGACAATAATGATGAAAATTTTAGACAACTTAGGGAAGATAACAAACAACAGAATGAAAACCTCAAGCAACTTAGTGAACAGGTCAGACAACAAAATGAAAAATTTGACGACAATTCGAGACAGCTTAGTGAACAAATTAGAGCCGTTGCCGCGCAGTGTCATGACACTAAGGAACAGTTGCGCACGGAAATTGAGGCGTGTTCACAAAAAAATAGCGTAGAAATTAAATCTGTTGCGCAAGAATTAAGAGAAATGCAAACAGTCGCAACAGAAACACTCAGAGACGAAATTAGCGGAGTCGCTAAACAATGCTCTGAAAAAGCTGCACAATTACGGGACGAGTTTAGAGCAATGACGGTAGAACTTTCGCGCACTATGGACGCAAAGATAGACGCGAAATTCGAACAGCAGAACACTCAGATTAACGAGCGCTTTAATCAGCACATACAGAACAGTGATACGCGTTTCCGCAGATTTATTCAGGATCAAAACAAAGTAAAACGACAAGTCATGGAAACAATCACTGCACAAAGACAAGAGGACAAACGTAAAATATTCGCGAAAGCGAAGACGTATGTAGACAATAATATTACTACAGTGTCCGACAAAATTAACACCATAGAACAGTTGAACGCGGAATTACGGGATGAAATTTCTGATCTTAAATTAAAAACAGATACACACACAGTAAATATTCAAACAGTGACAGATAGATTCGAACAATTAGATCTAACACAGGATTGTGATGTTATCAAAGCTGATGTTAAAAAACTGAGCGAAACTACGCGCAAGTTGCAAAAACAGATTAATGCGTCTGATTCTAAAACCGATGATCAGGTTAAAATACTGACTGAAAAATATGATGAATTGGCCAGTCGTATTGATGTTATCGAAAATACTAATGACAATAAATCAGACGATACTGCACCGGTTTCATTTATCCAAACACCTGAATTTCAAAATTTACAGCAGGCAATTAATGAGATCGATTCATCTAACAACACGTTACGTAGGAAGTTATCAAATTTACAACAAGAAGTAACAGAGATGAAAAACATTTCAGTTAATAACATGCCACAACAGACGCCACTTTATGAACATGTGTCAGACTCGCGCAGCGCGTATAATTTGGGTAATCTACAGAGAGTACGGGACTTAGATTCCGATCAACCACAGTTCAATAGATTCTCTTACGATCCTGAACCTGTTCCATCACACAGAGATGATAATTTCGACTACAAACATTTTCTGTCAGTGAGAAAGTTTAAAGTTTTTAAAAACGATAGAACGCAGATTCACCCACTGGATTGGATTCAACAGTTTAGCTTTGCTCTTCCACCGACTTGGCCTGTAACACATAAACTTGAATTTATTTGCAGTTTTTTGGAAGGCGAACCGGCAACTCGTATGAGACCGATCGCGAGACAATGCTATTCGGTAGAGGAATTTCAGAATGCTTTTCTGTCAGCGTACTGGTCGAAGACGACACAGCGCGGAATTAAAGATCAGTTAATTAGTTTGCCAAACTATGAAAACTCAAATTTTCCCAGTGTAACGCAATTTTTTGAGCACATGGTACAACAAAACCAGTACCTAAGTGAACCGTACAGTGAATCCGCACTTATACAACTATGCATCTCTAAATTACCACGGTCATTACGAGTGTCACTTCTAACGGGCCAGCAAAAAGAAAACATTTCAGCATTCAGAGATCTTTTACAGCTCTTGGAAGTACAGCAATCTGATTATTCTTTTGTAAACAAAAACTTTTTGAGTAACAACCAAGGTCAACAACAGTACTGCAATTATGATCAGGGACGTAATTCCAATCGGAAAGATAACAGACGTTTTAGGAACGACAACTACCAAAACTTTAATAACAGGCAAAATTCTAATTATCAATACCGTCAAAATTTTCAGCAACAGGAACAACACTTTAGTAACATTAGAGGTATCTCACAACAACAACATCAAAACCAGCCGGTTAGCATACCTAACCAACAATGGAATACACAAGGTCAACCAGGCTTTAATGTTTCGCCGCGTGGACGTATAGCCCCTGGTCCAACAAATAGTAACGCACGGGAGCAGAGAAACAACTATGTACAAAGAAGACAGTATTTCAATTCCCATCGCAATACACCGTATAGGAATGACTATTACGACAGACGTAAAAACGATGAGCACAATTACCCGCGTACATATAATAACAGTCGGTCTCACCAACAGCAAAATCATACGCAAGAACATATTGTCATGAATGAACCCGACAGTAGGTACCATCCAGAGCGTAACACGTCTGGAAGAAGTAATAGGACAGTTCAAATAGTCGAAATGCCACAGAATCCTCCTAATAATAATAACACGTCAGATAGAATCTGACTAGATAATGTACAGGACGCATCTTCCAATAATACAAGCACTACCTTAGACACGCAAAATGTTGTTCACGAAAATGTAATTACTTTTGACGATATGAGAGACACTCTCTTGCAGGAAAGACCAGTTATTCAGAAAACCATTTCACATCCTGTTATCGAAATTAAAATTGGTTCATCGAAATTCTCAGCAGTAATTGATTCCGGATCACCAATATCAGTAATAAATGAGGAGACTTTTAATGAGTGCAACAAAGAGAATACCTATCCGACATTACCTTTAGGCAAAACAAAAGTGAAAGGAGCAGTATCGAGTAAAGGTGTAGATGTTAAATTACAGACGCATTTATCATTTTGTATTGGAGGTCATACTTTCCACTCTAATTTTTGGATTGTTCCTTTATTGACAACAGACATTATTTTTGGCACGAATTTTCTGGTACAACACGACGCAGTTATCGATTTTCAGAATTCTTATTTAATGTTAAAGGATGAAAATGTACAACTGGCTTTAGAATTTCAGCACTCTTTATCTGCGGAAGAACAAACAATTAACCGCACAGAGGTCATTTCCGCAACACGTAACATAGACTGTAATCCCACATTGTTCACGGATACGTACGTACACAACTATAATACTCCAGACGAAGCTGACTACGACGTAATACAAATGATTTCCGATAAAGTTAGATAAAGCAGTGCAACTACAGACGACGAACGAACGCAATTACACAAAATTCTTTTACAGCAAGCTCCAGTTTTCGACAACATTCCTGGTACTATGTCCGGATTTATGTATGAATTTCAAGTCAAACAGCACGATACATTTAAAGCTAAGCATTATCCTATTCCGTATATTCATAGAGAACAAGTTAAAAAAGAATTACAGGATATGCTCGACCAAGGAATTATTGAACCAGCAGTTAGTCCGTACATAAACCCGCTACATATTGTTAAGAAGAAAGATGGCTCACTTCGCCTTGTACTTGATTCACGTCACATTAATGACATTATTATTAATGAAACAGATCGACCACAGACATTAGAGGAACTTCTACAGAAATTTCACGGTACAGCTATTTATTCTACACTAGATTTGAAATCGGGATTTTGGCAAATTCAACTTCATCCAAATTGCAGAAAATATACAGCTTTTCTCTGTTTCGGCGACTGTTATCAATTTCGCAAATTACCGTTCGGCTTAACTATTTCTTCTGCAGCTTTTATTCGCGGTTTGAACACAATACTTCCGACAGAACTTAAAGACAGAATTACGACGTATGTAGACGACATTCTTATCGCAGAAGCTAACTGGTCTGAACACAATCTGATTCTTGAACAACTGTTACAAACTTTTCATGCACAAGGACTTACAGTTAATCTTAGTAAATCGCACTTTGGCAAAACTTCTATAAAATTTCTTGGACACGTGATTTCAGCAGAAGGCATTGCACCTGATCCGGAAAAACTTCAGGGTCTACGTGACATTACTGTTCCTACAACAAAAAAGCAATTACGCAGTTTTTTGGGCTTAATTAACTTTTTTCGTAAATTTATTCAACACACTGCTTTAGACACACCCAGATTATGCCAATTAACAGGTAAAAACACTATTTGGTCTTGGGATAAGCAAGCTCATTCTGAATTCATGAACCTGAAACATGCTCTGTTGAATGCACCACTTTTATCGCACCCAGATCTTACCAGAAATTTTTCCATTGCCACTGACAGTTCCAATACCGCTTTAGGCGTACATATTTTCCAGGAAATTGAAGAAGATGGTTCTACAGTAATTAAAAACATCGCATTTGCAAGTCGCATTCTGTCACCTGCTGAACGAAATTATTCTGTTACAGAACTTGAAACATTATGTGTTGTATGGGCTTTTACGAGATTTCGGCACTTTCTTTATGGCAGACATACCACCGTTTACACAGACCACAGAGCGATACAATTTTTACTTTCGGCTAAATTCACTCACGACAGATTGAGCAGATGGAAACTTTATTTACAGGAATTTAATTTTACAATAGTTCACATTCCCGGCACACAAAATGTTATAGCAGACGCACTATCGCGTTCTCTCGGCAACAATCAGCAAGACGTAGCAACCCACTTCTGCAAAGCAAATTTCAGTGTCATGTACATTCAACAAGTTGCATTTGAAAACTTTATTTCATCATCATTACAGGACATAGCACGAGAACAAAATAAAGACAATGTGTGGAAAGAAATTAGACACCTTTGGGAAGATAAGAATAATGTTACGATTAGGAACCACTACACTGTGCGCAATGACATTCTGTTTCGCCGCTCTCATCCTGACAGCAACAATTGGTTATTATGCATTCCTGACGAACTGGTCAACAAATTAATTTGGTACACTCATTTAAGTTACGCACATTACGGAGCACGAAAATGTTTTCTTATACTGAGACAGAACTGTTATTTTACTAACATGGAGAAACGTATACGACGAGTTTTAGTGTCTTGTAAAATTTGTCAGAAAGCTAAATCAGACACCACTTCACATATTCCTCCTTTATATCCCATTATACCTGTTAAATTAAGACACATGGCCGCAGTAGACATTTTTGGTCCGATTCCGAGAACTAACAGAGGTTTTTGCTACATTTTTGTCGCTGTTGAGCTCACTTCAAAATTTGTTACTTTCACTCCATTACGAAAAGCTACTGCCAAAACTGTTTCGAAAGCATTTGTAAAACATTTTCTATCTCATGTAGGGCATGTAATGAAAGTAATTTCTGACAATGGATCACAATTTCGTAGTAGCGTATGGACACGCATGTTACGAGCCAGAAACATTTCTCCGATCTATATATCCAAGTACCACGCTTCTTCGAACCCCTGTGAAAGGTTAATGAAAGAAATTGGTAAACTGTGTAGAATATACTGCCACAAAAGACATATTGATTGGGATATACACATACTCTCATTCCAAGACGTAATTAATTCCATACCAAATGAATCCACTATGCTCTCTCCGTTTGTTATAATGAAAAACGTTGAACCGCCAAACAAAATTAAAGAATTAATAGAATTCCCCAAAAGTCGTCGCCTACGACACCACGAAATAATTAACATTGCGCTGAACAACATCAAACGTGCCGCAGAGCGCCGGAGAAGACAGCAAAAACAGGTTTGTACACGCCGCGACTTTCACGTTGGACAGAAGATACTAATACGTACACACTATTTATCCAGCAAATTAAAAGGTAAGTGCAGTAAATTTGAACTTCTATACGCAGGTCCATATCGGATTCGCAGCATTCCTCACCCCAATGTTGTACACGTCGAAACTTTGAAAACCAGAAAATCGAAAGGCAATCACCATATCTCAAACATTAAACCGTTTATTGAGTGAAACCACTGTATGATTCAACACACTATGATGCCAATTACTAATGGAATTATTTCACCTGACTAATTACTGATGATTATCGTATTTTTTCTTGGCAAGTGCCCGGCAAGGTAAGGTTAGCAGGTCGCTTTTCTTGTCGTTACACATCAGACCGTGCATATTTTTCCAGATGAACTTACGTATTTTATGAATAATTATGCAATTCTATGTAATGACGTATTAATTTTATCAAATTCTCTCTTCATTAAAGTCTTTAATTCTCGCCTCTATTAACTACACTACACACAAGCTGAACACAACGAACGTCACATTTGTCTTTTTATGTACGATTGTATTCCAGTTTTGTTAGTATGCACTGTGAAATAGTTAGGATATAACACACACCAGTTGACTTTGACGTTTTTTGCTTTATGACATCTCAACATCGTGACTGTTTTACATTTTTTGCTGCTGCATTGTATTATTCTGTGTACATTTTTGCATCTGAACACTGTCAATGTCTTTGACACGTTACGTTTTCTGTCATGTTAGGCTGTATGCTTAATTATGTCACCATAAACCAGTCATTATTTAGTGGGTATATGATTTAAATGCAAGACATTAATCTTTGTTCATCAATTTCAGAAAGAAATGATGCGTGTAAGAAATAAATTCAACAGAAATGGAATTTCACCTACGGAATAAACGAAAGAAGATGCGATAACTTTATGAGGAAGAGTAAATGGATCAGGATTAACAAGCATTAACAAGAATATACTATATTCATCGTAGAATAGCAGTCTTAACTAATTTTTTCTTTCAGAATACAAGGTGATTGATGCAGGCTGTCAGACTGAATTACACATCTTAGTTTTAGTGATGAAATATGCTAGGGATAAGGAATAGTTGTATAATGAGTAATGAAGTGATTTTTTGCAGATGATAATGGATACTGATGAATAATGATGAAGGATATGCTGTTATGAATAATGAAGTTTTTCTTTACAGGTGATGATAATAATGAAGTTATGATAATATGGATAATGAAGTTTTTTTTTTTTTTTTTTTTTTTTTACAGATGAGGATAATGTTGAAGTTATGTATTTATGCTATGTAGTTATTTAAGTATTTGTTGCAGTTTGCTTTGACAGCAGGTGTTACATTGCATAGTAGGATGACGGAAAGTTTTGGAAAGGACAGCTATGGAACACATTTTATACACATTTCACTACCTGTTAATTCGAAGTTCACTACTTTTCAGCATAGTGTGCGTTTCTTCTTTCAGCTCAATAAACCATTTTGTATATTTTTTTTCAGGAGAAGCTTTTCATGATACTTACTAAACCTGTTTGTTATTATACCTGTTCTAGTACTTGCATTTTTATTTTTTACCCATTTGTGTTTATCATTTATAAATGTGATCACATGTACTGCCTTGTTACATAACCTTGCTACAGCTGACTCATGACGAATGACGTTACCTATCCTCATTTGCAGTAATGACTTCTTAATGAGACAAAAAAAAAAGAAGGTATGTATATAAAATAATGCTTTGTCACTAGTTAATAACTGCCACTGTTTATTGTAATGAGACTACTTATAATGCCCGTGATTATTAATGCTATGACTGTAATTAACTGATTTTAATAATGACTTTGTAATGATCTGAATACTACTGAATGAGGAACACTGTTTATTGTAATGAGTACTTGTAATGCCCATGATTATTAATGCTATGACTGTAATTAACTGATTTTTAATAATGACTTCGTAATAATCTGAATAATACTGAATGATGATTCTATTCAATACTTGCTGGCCACTGAGTGCCAATAATTAATGTCACTTGATGAATTGTTATTAATTATGCCATTAATTAGCTCTTGTTTTCAATGTTCATACTTTGTAATTGGAAATGAATGTGACTGTTTAATAATGCTTTGTAATTAGAAGAAGGCTAATGATGCTTACTAGATTGGAATGACAAATGATTAGTTAACTGTATTTAGAAAAAAACTAATAATGATTACTATTGAAATGACAAATGATTAATTAACTGACACATAATTAATTAACTATGCTATATTTTGTAACCGGAAAAGAATATGATTCTTACTATATTGAAATGACAAATGATGCTATGCTTTGTAATTAGAAGGCTAATGAATCTTAATTACTGTTTAATAATGCTTTGTAATTAGGAGAAGACTAATGATTATTATTGGAATGACAAATGATTAATTAACGACAAATGATTAATTAACTGTAATTAGACAAATGATTAATTAACGACAAATGATTAATTAACTGTAATTAGGAAAAGGCTAATGATTATTATTGGAATGACAAATGATTAATTAACTGTAATTAGGAGAAGGTTAATGATTCTTAATTATACTCTGTAACTGAAAAGAATGCGATTATTTCATAATGCTTTGTAACCAGGAAAAGAAGGCTACTGATTCTATGTAAAACAATTAATGAACATTTTTCTGTAATACTACATACTTGGTACAGAAATGTTCAATAACTGGGCTATGAATGCCACAGACTGCTAATTAAGTCTGTAATTGTCAATATTATGTGACTTGATGTCCTTCACCTCATAAGCTGACTACCCTGAATTACTGCAATGTCCATTTGTCCTGTTTATCCTAGTGATCATGGAGCACTATATTTGGTTTTGCACTAATTCTACGTTGGTGCGCCTTGTAAGAGCGTGGTGTTGACACGACATGCTGTCCACCACCGTGAGCAATGAAGACGTTATTATGGTCGCACTGTTTGGCGTACCTAATGTACTGCCAAAATGAAAACATGAAATATTACTACGACAATTCAGTGTCTTGGCTACGCTGATAAATTCTGATGGGAAAAGAACTTCAAGTTGTGTCACTTGGTGTTGTACTTCTGTGGAAAGATATGGACTTTCAGAGCAGCTGTGTGCAATCTAAAGTGCTACAACCATGATGCAATCCTTCCCTTTCCTATCCTGATTCTTGTCACATAAAAAAAAAATTTTTTTTTGGTAACATCATTTATGTTCATAGGTTATACATTTTTTCGATTTGTTGAACTCCAGTGCGAGTACACTTATGGCACTGGTCGACATGATTTTTTTGCCATTATGATTATTTATTTATCGTCAAAATGCTAAAGACATTCTTCGATTTGTTCTCAAGTACAGTATGTGCACTCTTGTCTTTTATATTGTATATACATTTTTATTTTAATGATATGTTCTGAACTACAGTGCATGTGCACTTATGTTAGGCGTTAATATGTTTTCTATTGAACTTCAGTGCCTGTGCACTTTTCTCATTTTTCAATATGATTTGTACTATTCTGTATATTCAATACTTCAATGCGTATGCACTTATGTCATTTGTTACTAATTGTATATACATTTCATCATTTACTGATATGTTCTCAACTCCAGTGCGAGTACACTCATGTCACTTGTCAACATAATATTTTTTGCCAGTCTGTTTATTTGTTCTGAATATGCCAATGAATTTTTTCAGTGCCTCAGCACTTTGTTTTCTGTCAAATAATTTGTATATACATTTTTCTGATTTGCTACTATGTTTTGTACTCACATTTTGTCTTTGTCTGATATATCTTGTACTTAGTGCGTGTGCACAACATTTACTTTATGTACTACATCTAATTATTCTGTAAATTGTAGAAGTTTATTAGTTAATTAAAAATTTTGCCGCGATTGGCAAGTCCAAATGACTCACCATCGCTGCCAAATTTTTGCCCCCCCCAGTGGAGGGTTATGAAACACGTATGTAACATAGCAGCGATGGCGAGGCATTGTAGCATCTGTGACCAGAGAGTATGCGCTTGACCGCGCGAGTGTTGCGAGCGGTTCTCAGTCTGTCAGTCAGTCGTTGCGAGTCTGTAGCTCTGTCTAGTTGAGGGCAGTACTCTGTCTGTAGTCGTGGCAGTCGGTAGCTCGGTTTAGTTGCGAGCGGTCGGTCAGTAGTAGTCGTGCAGTGCAGTACGCTAATAGTCGTCATGCAGAGCGGTCGGTCAGTAGTAGCAGCCCAGTGCGGTTGTGTGATGTAGGCGGTCGGTAACACTGGTCAAGATGCTGAATGAGGTATACTGATAATTAATATAATCATTAGATAATGTAAAAATTTATTTATTGTAATTATTCTCGAACAAGTGCCCCAATAATAATTTTATTTCAAAAGCATTTTTTCAAAATTTTAATTTTTATTGAACTAAAAATTTCGTTGCACTTCCCATTTCATTCCACTTCTTTTAAAGAAAATTTTCAGTAAAATCACAGAAAAAAGGAATATTATTATTTGCAATGCAGTTCCTCCAAGCCGTGCGCAAAGATAAGAGCAGAAATTTGACATCCAGTTATACTGAGGTAAGAATCTAATTCTGATTGTTTTACACAGGGCCAAAGACCGATGTTTCGGTTTAATTGAATTTTCTTATCACTGAATGGACTTTAATTTTTGTGAAGAATTTACATTTGAGTCAGATTGCGAATTTCACATTTTTGTTGCCATTGTCAGTACATTTGATTGTGGGCAGGTTACGCTTAGCACAATGTCCATTAGCATTCATAATTAAATATTGTCATATTTCTTTCTTTTAAAATTTTTGTGGGGAGGTTACACTCGGCTCCCATTTGTATTAAGTATTGCCATTTTCTTTAAAAAATTACGGTGGGGAGGTTACAGTCTTCATGGCTGACACAATCGTAAACCTTAAGGAAGAACTGGTGACGTCACCCGTGTTCCTTACTGCGTGAGCTGCCACACCCCTGTACGCACAAACGACTTGGGAAATGTTGTTTTGTGCATCTCCACAATTCCGGTAAAAACTAATGCATTTATCATTTTTAGTTCTGACACGAAGCGTTTCATAATGAGTTTGTAGTGTTCGTCATGATAGAGGTCAGGAGCGGAGGGCGTTGTAAAACGAAAAGTAATGAAGTGGAGTGGACCCAGTTTATTCCTGTAACGATGATACAGTGGTGCCTACGTAGGGCTGAGCAGCCCCAAGAGGGGTTGCCGTCTGCTCATCAGAGAGGCAGAGGCCGGAGGGGCGACTACTCGGGGTCGAGGTCAGAAGCTAAGAGAGCGCGGAGCTGTTTCCGAGCCGCCCTCGCCGCTCCCGGCCGCGTCCCCACGTGATCACACGATTAGCCTCTGATTGGAGGATTGATTCCGCCAACGCGCCTTGCTAGTAGCGTACCCCCGTCAGCGCAACCGACCCGTGGGACTTGAGTCTGACCGAGGAGCACGTGGCAGGAATGTGCCGACCGTGGTCTTCCGGCCAGCACCTTCCACCACAGTATGCCACAAGCTACGGCCGAACATTATGCATGGAAAATTTTATTTAATAAAATTTTGTCGGCAGTGATCCCTCTTGGGGCGTCTCCTCCCTGCACATCCTTTCCCCTTCCGAAGAAGGCTCTCTGGATGAAAATGGAGCTTATTCTAATTGATTATTCCATTTAAAAATATATATGATCATTATGAAGGGTCCCAGAAATTAACATCCATAACATAGTGATATCAATATGTGCAAAAGTTACAGAGTGGCCTGAAGGAAGGCTCTTGAATAACAAACTTGTGAAGTTGGTGCGACGGCAGTGGGGCGGCGCCGTGCTGTGAGTGTGTGTCGGCGGTGTGAGTGGTGGTGGGTACCGAGGCGATGGTGAGGGGCACCGGAGCACAGCACACTGAAACACTCCACCCTCGTGGGGGTGAGAGAACGCTCCCAGGCTTAACAGTCACAAGGGGGGTTTCCCCCGTAATGTTACTTTGAGTTCTTAAATCTAGGATTACAATGGTAATTGCCCGAGTGGCTGAATGAGAACATTAGAAAATGACAAAAAGTTAAAGAGAAAACAAAATGACTTACATGAGGGTTAAGACTCGACAGTTAAATTGTGATTCCATAGACTTTACATAGAAATACAAATCCATTACAAAATTAGCTCATTGACCTGACACCTAGACTACAACTTAATTCTAAGGGGGGGGGGGGGTCATGCCTGATCGCATGCACCAAGGTTGGCAGGTAGTTTCAGGTGTGATATTCAGGTTGTGGGGGCGGTACTACTTCTCGGAAGGAAGTGAAACATTTGCAAAACCCTCTTTTACAGAGTATCCAGGATACTATAATCAGAATCATTACAGTGATGATTACCGAACCAGCGCTGGGTAATACAGCGGTGGTTAATCGCTTGGTTTGGTGCCAATCAGCAATATGTGAGGCCACTCGGTCAAGAGCAACTTGGTTGTGTTCCTGGGTAAGGAGATGATTGATCGATTGGAGTAGATCTGAATCATTGGTATTCGGTTAATTCTTCAGCTTCTCATGGTGATGGATTTTAAAAGAGAGTTCAGGAAGGTATAAGGTAAATGTGGGAATGGTGACATGAAAGGTGGAGTGCAATTGAGCTGATATCCTCATAGAAGCAGCGTATACGTCACATCTTGAACTATTATACACTAGGCCACTATTATTCAGTGTTACCCGGTACGATTCAGTCTCTGACATTGAACGGTGGCGGTGACAGTCTGTGGAACAGCGAACAGAAAACTGTTGCCAACAGGCTGAATTATTGGTTGACGAAGTGAGACTAGAACACGAGGACATGGAGGTGTAGTAGTTTCAGCTAAAAACAGTGCCATCTCGCAGTCAGTAGTGTTAGTGTGTAAAATTAGCGTGGAGCATAAGTAATGTGTTGTGTGGGTGCAACTGAGTAGCTCAGCGCGAGAGAGAGTGGCGTGAGTTTGTCGATCCCGACTAACTATTAAAAATTCTTGAGTCTGCCAAACAACATGGTGGTGAAGGGTGGCCCAACAGACTGGAAAAGTGTATATTTGATGGCACTCGTATTCGCAATTTGCGCACGTGATTGGCAAACCTCATTCGCATCCGAATACCGTCAGAATTACGGGTAAGTCGGACCTCCAACGCAGCATAGTAAAAGGGGAAGTTGCTTTCCCGCACGGCATAAAGCATTTGTTTAGGGGCCAAAATTTGCGACGACACATTGTGTAGGATGTGCAAGAAGGGCTCTGGGGGTAACAGGTGTGGACTGAGCTTTCCTTGCAGTCCGAGTTGAATGGCCGAGTGTAACATGTGCACGTGTAACTGTGCTGTGTGTATATTAAATAAAAGAATCTGCGTGGTCTTCATAATGTCCAATGTGATAGTTAGATTACGTAATCCCGAGCGAAGATGAGTCCACTCTTGGTTAAAGGATTGTTCAAGTGCACCAAAGTGTCGTGTTAATCTGTCGGCTACAACTTGTATTTGTCTAGTTGTGGCTAACAGGTTATTCTCAAGATGTGTCAGGCGCACCTGTTGATGTACCAACACTTCGTGATTAACTTGTGTTTCCGAAAGCGCTTGCTGTGTGTCCAAATCCCAGCGTTTTGCGTCTGTTTCGTCAGGAGTCCCAAAGACAGATTTTAATAATGTACCTCCAACGGGCAACCAGGCTCGTTTGAAACGAGGCAGTGGTACTGCATCCCTAATACTGTTCAATTGACTTCGAAGGGTTGAAATAATTCTAGTCACTTCCCACAACGATCGGAGAAACTCATCTTCCTTCGTCTGCGTCAAGAAGGTTTCATATTTTGACAATTGCTGAGCTGTATCATATAAAGCACGGTCTTCCTCTTCTAATAATGTTAAGTTAACATTAGCTGACACAATAACATAATGTGGAGTATGCACCAGATTATGACGACGGCCAAAAAGCACGCCAGACGTGGAAGGGTAGACGTGAAATGGAGGCGCCTTAACGGCGACGACGACAACCATTGAGATTAACATTCTTCCCATTGCGGATGATAAATTGACAGCCATTTGAAGGGAGGTTGCTTTCAGCTTCCAATGTTGATAACGGTCGACTGCGAGAGAAAGTGTTAGTGCCCCTACAAGTAAAAATTTCCTGGCTTACTTGATGAGTAATTCAGAGATGAGAGAGGGGTACAACGTTGTAGCAATAGTTACGTGGCAAGTAGCGACGATGGACCAGTTCAGTCACGCTTACTGATGAAGAAGGCCACGAAGTAGAATCACGGCAGGCAGGCAACAGTTTGGCAGCCGTGGGGGTAGCAAGGCGGTAAGACAATGGTGTGATTCAACACTGAGTATCCGCTGATCAATCACGCGTCAGCAAAGAAGACGCTGAACGCGGAGGCAGTACTACGCAGTGCAGACTAAGCGTAACTCGCTGGAAAAAATTTCTCAACCTGCTATGGAACGAAGGCCAAGTGTCGTTAATTAATTTGAGATTTTGTACGAAGAAAGTTTTTTTTTTTAATGAATAAAATGAGAAGGAATCCTGTGATCGCGGTGCAAACCTGCACAGCCTAGGCAACTCCCACGCATTGGCCACTACGCAGGGGCACCCACCCCACTAACGCTCGACACGGCGAGACAGGTGAAGTACTTCATAAATTTCAGAAATAATATTGAGTGGTTTTTCAGCTGTAGAAAACCCGAATGAGGGTAGGACACCTCAAGCTAACTCAATAATCATAGGATCTTTACTTACAAAAGTGGTCAATAGAGAGATTAACTGTACTGAAGTCGGAAATGAATGTTAGCGAGAGCGAGTCTGTTGCTCGTGAATACAGAGGCTGGGCGTGAAGCAGTGGAGGCGGCGCAGCGCAGCTCTATCAGCGCTGAGCCGGCAGAGTGCTGAGCTCAGGTAACAGCGTCGGAGAGCGTTAGTGGCTCTGCGTCCGAGACCAAGACATTGTAAGTGCAACTTAAGAGTAACAGTTTATTGCAAAGCAATAATAAACGAATAGCTGATGTCACAAAGACGTTTGATTCCATTTTAACAGAACTTAAGTGTTCAACAGGTAAATTGATTACGTCGTTGATTAAAAGAAACTGCTACTGAACATAACGTACATACGTACGTACTTCCCTTTCCCCTTCCGAAGAGCGGAGGGCATAACCGATAAGAGCCTTGTTCATGTACTTAGTATATGACAATAGAGGTCTGGTAACATCAACAAGTTACACCAAGGTAGTGTGGATATGAACAGTGTGAGTGTGTTGTTAGTTGTTTTTGGGCGTATGAAGTGTTGTGTAAATGTGTGACTAATGGTAGCTGATGGCGGATACGAATTGAAGGCCAATAGGTGCTATCAGAGATACTTCCAGTCGAGAAACAATGAAAATTAAAAGGGAATACCGAATATGACACAAAGATAACGTATAGCCATAAAGTGTACTAACATTAATCATAACTATAAATTGATAACAATAAGACATGACACTGAAGTAATTATAATTGACAAGAAATAAAATAAAGGGAATATTTCCCGAACATAAACTTCCGAATCGGATACGAAATCCGTCAGGGGATGTTGTTTTTTTAGTCGGTTGACGAAGTGCATAAGGGACTACGTCAGTAGAATCCGACAGTGTGTGTATATAACAACATTGTTCTTAAAAGTGCAGTTTGCACTGTCAGATGGTGAAAAGCAACGAATCCGTTCAGCAACGGAAAAGGCTGTCATTTGGGGAACGGTGTCTGAATCTTTGGCAGAATCCGACGATTTTGCGATGGAATTGACATGTAGAAGAAAGTGGCGTTGTATAAAATGTAATAAAAGAGCGTCTGGGGCTCAGTTCATTTGTGGTTGAGTGCCAAGGGCGTAGTGTGAGCGCAAATTGTCTCACGGTAATTGATGTATGAATTGTTTTGTGGTCAACCGAGGAGCCTACGATTCGGTGACGTGTGAGTACAAGTTCGCGGTGCGAATTAGCTACCTGCGAGTGACTCGACTATTAAGTTCAGCAGTGCATTAGTGCAATCTGCTGACTTGAATTGATGATTATATAATTTGCGCGGCAGTGGAGCAACCTGCGGACAGTGCTAAGGCAACCTGTCTAATAATTGAGGGGTAGGCAGTGCATTGGAGCTATCTGCGATACCGTGGTTCAGAGGGCCTAAGGGCGTCCGTCTGACTTAATAAATAATTGTTGTAGGCACGTGGGTTTCCTACGATACATGGAACAAAGGTATGAGCGGCGTTATTAGCGACCTGCTGTACTAGGAAAATGTCGACTGTTCAAGCAATAAAAATAGCTCTTAAGCTAGAATAGCATACATGCATAAATAGCGTCACTTTTTGTGCGCGCAATACATAACACTACATAAAATGAAACTCATGAACTATAAATCACTAGCGCTAGCATAATGACATAATTAAACACAATGATGTATAATAATAACGCTGCAAGTAGTCGGAACGCTCAACGTTAACATGTAACACTGGCCACCTGGGGCTGGCTGCTAGGCTGCGTGTGTGTTTGCTTTAAAACTGACGATAAGAAATTGAACTGAAAGGACAACTAGGCACAGTTCCCGTAGCGCTTACATCACCGGCTAATTAGAGGCAAAGTACGTATCTCACAGTGGATCATCGGCCGATATATTGGGGCAAGACTGCCACAAGGGAGAGCAATATCTCGGTGTAAAAGGGCGGTAAGATTAAAAGACCGGTACTGTCGGAAGAGGGTACCTAACATGTTGTAGGGGCCTCCCCATCGACAGAAGAAGGAAAACAGGATAGAACAATGACCACGGCGGTAGAGTAAAATAAATGGGGAGGGCAAAAATAACTGCGTAGCAACCAAGGAACAATCGCCCACCGATATACGGCAGCCCGGACGATTGGTCGTTTGTGCCTCGTCAGTGGCGTGAAAAACCCGTGGCATTGCATTGGTTTGCCCATATCTGGCCTTGTCCAAGGAAGATAACGTTAAATGTCCTCATAGTTCGATGTGTAAGAGGGTTAGGGCTGTAGTTTGTAGCTTATACAGTGAATCAAAGCAGTAGTGAAACTTCACGTATAGGATTGGCAGACTAAGGTATGCAGAAGAATGTAAATCGTTAAGAACTTCGTGTGATTTATCCAGCTAATGTGAAACAAAACGAGGAAAAGAATTTAAGCAATGAATCACACCTACTTAATATTTATGTTAAGATTTATTGGGATGTTTGAATGAATTTTGTTTGCCGTGTCTTCCGGCTGCATGAAAGAAACCAGCTCGGAGCTGTCAGCGAGCGCGCAGCGCACGCGTAGCTGCGGAGCAGGCAGCGGCACGTCAGCGGTCACGTGGGACGGCGTGCAGCCGCTGGAGGCCGGCCGCTGCTGCAGCGACGAGTAAACACGCGCTTAGCGTGTACCAGAAATAACGACCAATTAGAAATTGCTTATTATCTAGCATAAGAGTTTTTTAAAAAGGCTGTTAGTTATATAAAATGATGGTAAATGCATTGTAGTCTGTCATACACGGGGGATAGGGCAGTAATTTGCGGTTTGTTTTTGTAACTAGTCGGACGCGCCGCGTGTCGAGACGCTGGAGGCGGCAGCGCACGTGCTGATAAGATACGTCATCGCGCGGAGCGCTCTTACTGGCTGAGAAAAAATGATGGCCGCCGGCCAGTTCTTGGCGAGGAGAAGGGACAGCGCTGAAGAGGAGGGGAGGCGACGGCTGATGTGTTGTCCCGCCAACGGCTGGTCCCGTAAACAAAGCGAACGAGGCGTATGCATTTCAAGTCCTGGCTTTATCTGTTCCGATTACTTACGATCAGCTGCAGCAGATACAGAACTACGACATATAGTACAATACACTAGACGTCAACGTAACAAGTATTAAGAAAAGCTCGGAGTAAAAATACTCCACATGTACTGGTTTGCCAAATAGATGGCAATAGAGGACATTGAAGAATATTATTCGGAGTTAGCAGCCGCGGTACTGCCAACACCAAGTGTAATGGTTGCATTTGAAGCAAGTCAGTTGCGCGACGTGTAATGCGTGGCATTGCTTGCAAAACATAAAACATAATCATACGTATGAAAATGAGCAAAAATACATGACGGGACTGGGAACTCCGTGGTGGCCAGGCACGTCTTGCTTCCAAGTCCCTGGAGAAAATGACTTAACCTAAGCTGCAATAAAACATAACATAAAACTCTAACTAGGCGTGATTAATCACGCGACCTCAACCCATAAGGGTGTCGATTCCGCAGAGGGTATCTACAACCCTGTGGAGGTAATCTCCTCCGTTTTCTCCTTCGTCTTTGTTCCACTTGAGGTGGAGGTGACACAGGCGGATGGGGGGCTGCGACCTGTTGTGGTGACACAGCCCTACCGTGGTAAGGTTGCAGGCGGTCAAAGTGCACTATCACCGTACGATCGGTTAATTGCAGTTCTGCATTGACTGGTGAGGTCAACCGTACAATCCGATACGGGTCTTCAGAGCGGGGAGAGAACTTTTTAGTTCGTCCCTTTTTGATTGCCGGGTTTCGTAGTAACACTAAATCACCTGTTTGATAAGTCGATAAAACAGCATTTTTGTTCTGCCTGTGCAACTGTTTATTAGTGGCTTTGATATTATTCCTCTTTACCTTATACCACATCGCTTTCAGCCGGCGGGCTAAGCCTTTTACTTCCTTTAATTCTACACCTTGAGGTAGTTTGTCTATTTCGAACGGCGAATTCATCGGCCGTCCAAACACAGCTTCGTAAGGGGTATAGCCCGTGGATTCATGTATTCGGGTGTTGTATGCAGAAGAAATATACGGTACATATCTGTCCCAATCAGCGTGCGTTTTTGCAACATAATAGGATAACATTTTACAAATTGTACGGTGTACGCTTTCAACGCGACCGTTGGCTTTGCGATGGAAGGGAGCTGTACGCCATTTTTTGATTGTTAGCAGTTTACAAACGTGTACAAATAAAGCAGACATGAAATTGGTTCCTTGATCCGTTAAAATGGCATCAGGACTTCCAAAAGGTAGTATCACACGATTTACAAACTCTCTCGCCACAGTTTGAGATGTCATGTCGGCGAGGGGAACTAAAATTAGATAACGTGAAAAGTCATCAATAACAGACAAAATGTATTTGTTACCTTGTTGCGACTGTGGAAGAGGACCTTGGAAATCTAAAGCAAGAATTCCGAAGGGTGAAGGTGCCTGAGGAAGTGTTTGCAGCGGCACTCGCGGCTGCCTATTTTGCGCTCGTTGTGCACACGGCAGGCAACATCTTACACACCTGTCCACGCCACGTTGTCCGTATTGCCACCAATAACGTGTCGCAGTTCGAGCGTTCGTAGCGCGTTTTCCGCTGTGACACGCTTGCATTGTATCGTGGCATTGCCGTATTATACGCTGCTGCAAGCATTTCGGTATTACCAAATGATTTCCATGGGGAGTTTTTCGATACAAAAGGTCATCTATTACTTCAAATTTTGGCAAGGTGGCGTATCTGTGACACTGAACGTCCACCTGCTGTGCTTCTTTTAACTCTTGAATTGATACCTCATCTGATTGAATGACACGCACTT
Source organism: Schistocerca piceifrons (assembly GCF_021461385.2). NCBI lineage: Eukaryota > Metazoa > Arthropoda > Insecta > Orthoptera > Acrididae > Schistocerca > Schistocerca piceifrons. Next base: position 1,799,365 of record NW_025728455.1, on the reverse strand, counting down.
TTCTACTTGACGCATCAGCATTTTGATGCAACCGTCCAGGCTTGTGCCGAACTTCAAAATCATATTCTGACAGTTTCATGGCCCAGCGCATAAGTTTGCTGCTAGGGTCTTTAAGATCCAATAACCACTGCAGAGCACAGTGATCGGTAAGAACTGTAAACTTGCGACCATAAAGGTAACATCTAAAATAATTAATTCCAAAAAGAAGGGCAAGCAATTCCATTTCTGTAGTACTGTAATTAGTTTCTGCTTTATTCAGTTGACGAGAGGCATACACAACGGATTTTTCCTCACCATCTTGCATTTGGCGTAGGACACATCCTACAGCAAAATTAGGTACGTCACAAGATAAAATAAAAGGTTCAGTGAAGTCTGGGTAAACAAGTAGAGGTGAACTAGTTAAAATAGTTTTCACTGTTTGAAAGGCGGTCGAACATTCATCCTTCCACACAAAAGGAGTACCCTTTTTCAACAATTTAGTAAGAGGTTTGGTAATAGTAGCATAATCTTTAATAAAACGGCGGTAATAATTTGCAAGACCAAGGAAGGAATGCAATTCCGTTAAATTTGTTGGAATAGGAAAAAAGTGTCTACTGCTTCAGTTAATCGTGGATCTGGCTTGACTCCGCTGGAACTGATGACGTGACCTAAACACTGCGCTTGTGATTGAGCAAAAGAACATTTTTCTAATTTTAAGCTTAAATTAGCATTTTGCAATCGCAAAAGTACACTGCGTAGACGTTCAGCATGTTCAGCAATGGATACACAAGGCACATAGTAGGTTTCAACCCACGTAATAGCAGATCTGCAAATCGCTGAAAGGTTGCTGGCGCGTTGCGAAGCCCGAAAGGCATCCTTAAGAATTCATATAAGCCACCAGGAACTACAAAAGCTGTCTTAGCTCGATCTTGAGGAGCAACTGGAATTTGATGATACCCACTGCGCATGTCTGATGTTGTGAAGTACCAGACGATCGAGTGTTTCATCTATCCGGGGTAATGGATAATGATCTGGGGTAGTAACCTTGTTTACTGCTCGCATGTCTACACAGAGGCGATAGGATTTTTCTCCGGTCTATAGATTTCTTTGGAACGACTACAACTGGGCTAGACCACGCTCTAGAAGAGGGTTGTATTATTCCTGCTTCTAGTTGCTGTTGTATAGTTTCCTCTACCACTGACTGAAGATGGTAGGAAAGTCGGTACCCTTTTTGAGCTGTTGGCCTAGCATTTCCGGTTGGAATCTCATGTTGGATTAGATCTGTTGCTGGTAAATATTTCCTGTCTTCAAACAACCATGAATACTCATTCAATACTTCATTTATTAGCTTTTGTTCACGCAATGGGAGGTGACTAAGCTTAGCTTTAAACTTATCTGTCAGATGTGACGTGATTTTCCAATGGTGTTGAGAGGCGGCAGCAATATTTTTCTTTTTCAGAGAAGGGGCTTTCATTGGCAACTCATCTTCTGCGATAACCTGTAAGCTGGCTAATACTGTACCACGCGGTGCTAAAGCTTGCTTGTGACTAAACTTGTCTAAACACACGGGTACGCAATTTTCTTTCTGTACTTGCTGCGCTTTGCACAGGCTACGTTTTACGTGGACCTGCATCTGGTCAAGAGTTTCATTCTGGCAGAGTGGATCTACCAAGAAATGAACCTCTTCAGATTCACGTATCCCGACAGGCACCCGAAGGATCTTTCCTGTGCCTTCTGGTATCTCCACGGGATTATCGGCTTTTAGCACGGTTACGGAAGACTCCGAAACTTGGGAAACGGATCCTTTTTTTCCCAGCTTCGCTCGCCCGCAACGTGCAGTCACGTCCAAAACGGCGCACGTTGTCGCCTAATTGGACGTTATTGAACCTACAGTCAATAACCCGCTGGAAATGACACAGAAAGTCACTTCCCAGGATGATGTCGTAATCCGTGCGCTTGTTCCGTACAACCTCCATCGTAAAAGCATATTCTGTGTAGTCCAACATGAACTCAACGCAACAGCTGCCATCAGGTTTCCCTATGCCGGGACCAATACCACTGATATGGTACCGCGGCGGTTGCAATGTTCTTTTACCTCTCTTCGATAAAAATGCCAAGCTGATCTGTGCGCCTGTGTGAATTAGCACGCGTATTGGTTTCCGGCCTCCAACACGGTCGACAACCACGCTCGCCACCTGCGTGATTCCCTCATAAGCTGGTAGGGTGACTACTTTTAACGGGGCCCTGGAGGCGTGGCACTTCCTGCCCCGCGGCCGTTTCCCGAATTCTGTGGTTGGTTTCCGTTTCACCTGGAATTTGCAGGACAATGCACGCTTTGGTGACCCATGTTCCTGCACCGATGACAATATGGGACGCGACACTGCTCTACCACATGTCCTTGTCTACTACAGCGCCCACACTTAGTGTGGTTCGAAAAGACACGTCGGGGCTCGCTTTGCCGCGCGGAGACGGCCACAAATCGGCTCGCCTCCTCTCTCAAGAGTGCTAACCGCACGGCTGCATGTAAAGTGCGGGGTGAAGCTACCTTGATTTCGCCCCCTACCCGTGGTCTAGGGGTAGCGTCTTTGATTCATAATCAAACGTCTTCGGACACGGGTTCGATCCCCGCCACTGCCTAAATTTTGATAAATAATCAGCATTGGCGGCCGAAGACTTCCGGCATAAGAAGTCAGCCTCATTCAGCCAATGGCCTTGTCAAAGAGGGCGGAGGAGCGGATAGAGGTTCAGGGCACTCTCTTGTCCTAGGGGTGGGAAATTGCCCCTAAAGGCGGAAGAATCGGCAATGATCAACGACATGAGGATGCAGAAGGCAATGGAAACCTCTGCATTAAAGACACGTAACGTGTATCCACAGGACATGTGGCCTGTAATTGAAGAAGTGTCATGATGATCTCTCCATTGGCAAAAGAGTCCGGAATAGTCCCCCATTCGGATCTCCGGGACTGCCAAGGGGGAGGTTACCATGGGAAAAAGATTGAATATCAAAGGATAACGTTCTACGAGTTGGGGCGTGGAATGTCAGAAGCTTGAACGTGGTAGGAAAACTAGAAAATCTGAAAAGGGAAATGCAAAGGCTCAATCTAGATATAGTAGGGGTCAGTGAAGTGAAGTGGAAGGAAGACAAGGATTTCTGGTCAGATGAGTATCGGGTAATATCAACAGCAGCAGAAAATGGTATAACAGGTGTAGGATTCGTTATGAATAGGAAGGTAGGGCAGACGGTGTGTTACTGTGAACAGTTCAGTGACCGGGTTGTTCTAATCAGAACCGACAGCAGACCAACACCGACAACGATAGTTCAGGTATAGATGCCGACGTCGCAAGCTGAAGATGAACAGATAGAGAAAGTGTATGAGGATATTGAAAGGGTAATGCAGTATATAAAAGGGGACGAAAATCTAATAGTCATGGGCGACTGGAATGCAGTTGCAGGGGAAGGAATAGAAGAAAAGGTTACAGGAGAATATGGGATTGGGATAAGAAATGAAAGAGGAGAAAGACTAATTGAGTTCTGTAACAAGTTTCAGCCAGTAATAGCGAATACCCTGTTCAAGAATCACAAGAGGAGGAGGTATACTTGGAAAAGGCCGGAAGATACGGGAAGATTTCAATTAGAGAACATAATGGTCAGACAGAGATTCCGAAATCAGATACTGGATTGTAAGGCGTACCCAGGAGCAGATATAGACTCAGATCACAATATAGTAGTGATGAAGAGTAGGCTGAAGTTCAAGACATTAGTCAGGAAGAATCAATACGCAAAGAAGTGGGATACGGAAGTACTAAGGAATGACGAGATACGTTTGAAGTTCTCTAACGCTATAGATACAGCAATAAGGAATAGCGCAGTAGGCAGTACAGTTGAAGAGGAATGGACATCTCTAAAAAGGGCCATCACAGAAGTTGGAAAGGAAAACAAAGGTACAAAGAAGGTAGCTGCGAAGAAACCATGGGTAACAGAAGAAGTACTTCAGTTGATTGATGAAAGAAGGAAGTACAAACATGTTCCGGGAAAATCAGGAATACAGAACTACAACTCGCTGAGGAATGAAATAAATAGGAAGTGCAGGGAAGCTAAGACGAAACGGCTGCAGGAAAAATGTGAAGACATCGAAAAAGATATGATTGCCGGAAGGACAGACTCAGCATACAGGAAAGTCAAAACAACCTTTGAAACGTCCCCTTAGAACAATTATACACGACTGTGCTTAAACTGACACACAATATTTTTTTAGCGCAACGCAATCTGACTTTCAGAAATCCCTACAAAGGAATGGCCCTAACTAACATTAACCTGTACCTTTCACAAATCACTTACCTCACCAAAATCTTCATTACTCGAACTACTGCAATACAGCGAGCGCCACTACTGCCAGCTAAATAAAAGATTCAAACTACCGAAGGCACTAACTACTGATAGGGATAGTTAGCAAATGGAAGATTTTAATAGAGAACAAACACTGTATTTACCTTAATAGTCATAATATATGATATCCAGTATTACAAACTTCGAAACTTCCGCCATCTCTCTCCCCACATCCACCACTGCTGGTGGCTCACCTCTAACTGCGCAACGCTACGCGCTGTTCACATCCAGCTGCCGCTGCCCAACACTACAATGGCAGACAACAATGCAAACTAGCCACAGACTGCACATAGCACAGCCAGTGATTTTCATATAGAGCGCTACGTAACGTTGCCAATAAGAAAACATAAACAGCCTACTTACACCTTCTACGCTTCTAATCCTGTCCGCGAATGCTTCTAAATCCTCACCCGTTTTTTGCTTAAGGGTGGAAAGCAAGTCGCGATAGTAACTAGTACCACGTTTGTCTGTATACCTTTCAGTCGACCCTGTTGCAAGGGACTGGACGGTAGGGGCATTTTTCGAGCTCTCGACCGACTTCACGTAGTTCCGCGCTTCGCCGGTGAGCTTCGTTTTCATCACGTTTAAGAGAAATTCATCTGGCCAACCGCAAAGCTTTCCGATTTCCTGGACATTCTGGACAAGCGTTCCAATATTCTCGTGCGACTTTCCAGCGAACGCCGGAATAATCGCTACTGCTGGAAAGCTCTGCACCACAGCCACAGGTGATCCAGCACTAGTCAGTGGTGGAGTCACCTGCTTCGGCTGTTCCTCCACTAGCACTTGCTTAGCAACGTTAGATTGCGGAGAAGCCATTTGCAGATCATCTGTCTGCTGCTTGATTTATCTGGGTCTGCAGCGCCGAGAGGGGATCTTTATCCTCTCCGGCTGCTCCTGCCTACAATTGCTGGCTGGTGGTCGGCATGTTACAACAGTGTGGGCGTCTACACCGCCGTAGCGTCGCTAGCGACTTGCATTATTTGGTGTCGTGCAGTCGACGAGCGGCGGCAGGCGCGTCGATCACGCTTTGTTGTGGGTGAAGTTTGTTGTCTCGTTTTGGTGTGTTGCACGTTGTTGTTGCGTGTTGGGAACAGGACAATGTAGACTTTCCACGCCCTGCTCATGAACCCGTGCCCTCAGCCCTGAGTTACATCCTTACCTCAGCAGCCAACAGCCGGTGGCCCTCACTACCCGTCACTAACTCTAACTGTCCTAATCTGTAGTGTCCTGACAATGAACAACACAGTTGAAACGTCCCCTTTGAAGAATTATACATGACTGTGCTTAAACTGATACACAATATTTTTTTAGCGCAACGCAATCTGACTTTCAAAAATCCCTACAAAAAAAATGGCCCTGACTAACATTAACCTATGCGTTTCACAAATCGCTTACCTCACAAAAATCTTGGCAACTCGAACTACTGCAATACAGCTAGCGCCACTACTGCCAGCTAAATAAAAGATTCAAACTATGGAAGGCACTAACTACTGATAGGGATAGTTAGCAAATGAAAGATATTAATAGAGAACAAACAATGTATTTACCTTAATATCATTATATATATATATATAGCAGTTCATGACAAATTTCAAAACTCCGCCATCTCTCTCCCCACATCCACCACTGCTGGCGGCTCACCTCCAACTGCGCAACGCTATGCGCTGTTCACATCCAGCTGCTGCTGCCCAACACTACAATGGCAGACAACAATGCAAACTAGACACAGACTTCACACAGCACAGCCAGTGATTTTTATACAGAGGTGGCGTTACCAATAAAAAAAACCTAAACAGCCTAATTACACAGTCTTGCACATAACAAGAGTGGCATATGATGCCCACAATGAAGTTGGCAGCAAGTTTCTCTGAGTGAAATATATGCTAAAGACCCAATAGAAACATTATCAAAACAAAAATTTTTACATCTGGAAAGACGACGTCTATTTTGATCCGACGACGATATATACCATGAAGGCTCAGGTCTGAAGCAAGCAGGCAACCATGCCACGGTAAAACTGTGGCGGGATGGTCCTTTCGGACAACTGCCACTCAAGAGGGCGCTGCTGTGTCAGTTGTGCAATGATGCTGCTATCAGTGGTCACGTGAACATTCTCAAGAGCATAGACGAGGTTCTGGACGCCCAAGTAGCAGAGACACCGGCCCATGTCTCTGTATTGTCAGGGCAGCAGTGGTAGGTTGTACAGCCAGCACAGCACAGGTGAGAGGGACTCTGAGCCCAGACGCGTCCACGCGAACTTTTGCGAACCTGTTATTAGGAGTGATGCTGTGGGCAGGCGAAGCTGTAGCCTGTGTCCCCCTCACGCCACAGCATCGCCGTGCACCACTCGACTGGCGTCATCAGAGGATCACTTGGATTGGCGTACCGTGGTCTTCAGCGACGAAAGCAGATTCTGCCTCCACGCAAGTGATGGTAGTTTGCTCGTACGACGCAGACCTGGTAAGTGCTGTCTCGTAGACAAGACACACTGGTCCCAGCCACTACAGCTCCCTTTCATTTTTGCTCCTTCTGGACGGGACTTTAACATGCAGCTGATATGTGCAGAATATTGTTAGACCTGTTCAATGCCGCTCTTGTAACAGGAAGGTAATGTGTTGTTCCAACAGGACAATCCTCCCCCACACGCTGCCTGTGGAACTCAACGTGCTCTGCAAGATGTGCAGCGAACTCCCTGGCGAGCAATGTCCCTGGACTTGTCTGCAACCGAGCAAATGTGGGATACGATGGAACGAGAAGTGACTTGTGCGACTCGACAACCAACAACTCTTACACAACTGTGTGAACCGGTCGAGCAGGGATGGCATAATGTATCGCAGTATTCTACATGTGTGCGATCGACTGGATACCAGAGTCAGTGCCTGCATTACCACCTGTGGAAGCTACGCCGTATACTAATACGTGTGTTTCAGCAGGGGCCGATACGTGCTACATCAGAACCGCTGGTGCTACTGATCTGTAAACGTAACAATTTCATGTACTCCATTTGCACAGTGCCAGCAATAAATCGTGAGTGAACTGGAAACCTCTAAATGGGTGCACTAATCTTTTTCCACAGAGTATAACAGCAGTTAAGTGTTTTCTCTGCCAGAGCGCTCCTAAAATAGTTTCGTTTTGTTCAGTATAATAGGAAAGTTTTTAATACACACATAAAAAAAGTATTGCTTCACTCCGGTTCCCAGAACTCCTGAAGTGAGACCTTGACTGTGGATATTCTATCACAGACACAGTCCCTTTGACAGTTCAGAGATATCACTAAACCCGCCCAAAGATGTAAACAACCGTGCATGAGCAGCGCGTATTAGACGGAGGGGGTCCCACAGCGGATCAGTTACAGTCATTCCACCAGGAAGGCTCGCGTTGTCTGAGTTCAACCGCGCCTAGACAGTCAATACCGCGGGGCCAACGCGTCCGCATTGTTACTTTGTGCCAGGAGGGACTCTCAACACGGGAAGTGTCGAGGAGTCTCGGAGTGAACCCTCCGCAGCTCGTGGTCGTGCGGTAGCGTTCTCGCTTCCCACGCCCGGGTTCCCGGGTTCGATTCCCGGCGGGGTCAGAGATTTTCTCTGCCTTGTGATGACTGGGTGTTGTGTGCTGTCCTTAGGTTAGTTAGGTTTAAGTATTTCTAAGTTCTAGGGGACTGATGACCGTTGAAGTTAAGTCCCATAGTGCTCACAGCCATTTGAACCATTTTTTTTTTTTTTTCGGAGTGAACCAAAGCTATGTTGTTAGGAGATAGAGAGAGACAGGAAGTGTCGATGACATGCCTCGCTCAGGCCACCCAAGAGCTGCTACTGCAGTGGATCACCGCTAACGACGGATTATGGTTCGGAGGAACCCTGACGGGCGTGCCACCATGTTGAATAATGTTTTTCGTGCAGCCACAGGACGTCGTGTTACGACTCAAGCTGTGCGCAATAGGCTGCATGATTCGCAACTTCACTGTCGACATCCATGTCGAGGTACATCTTTGCAACCAAGACAACATGTAGCGCGGTACAGATGGGCCCGACAAAACGCCGAATGGACCGCTCGGGAATGGCTTCACGTTTTCTTCGCTGACGAGTGTCGCATATCCCTTCAACCAGACAATTGTCGGAGACGTGTTTGGAGGCAACCCGGTAAGGCTGAACGCCTTTGACACACTGTCCAGAGAGTGCAGCAAGGTGGGGGTCCCAGGTGTTTTGGGGTGGCATTATGTGGGATCGACGTACGCCGCTGGTGGTGATGGAAGGCGCCGTAACGGCTGTACGATGTCATCCTCCAACCGATAGTGCAAACATATTGGCAGCATATTGGCGAGGCTTTCTGTTTCCTGGACGACATTTGCGCCCTCATCTAACACATCCTGTGAATGACTTCGACTAGAGCGGCCACCATGTTCTCCAGAAATGAACCCTATCTAACATGCCTGGGACATTCAAATAACTTCCGGGTTTGCTGCTGGGTGGCGTCGTCGACCACCGCCGATATTTCGAGAGGAGCACACCCTGCCATTCTCAAGGCACAACTGCAAGGAGGAAACAAGGTAGAAGACAATTTAACACCTCGGTTCACAGAGAAGAAAGAAGGAAGAGACCACACACAGAACAAGTAACCGCAGAGACAACACACAACCAAGAATAGCCAACATCAGAAATATCGATAGTGACTATTAATCAACAGGTGAGGTAGCACTAATTCTCTTCCTCTGTTTTTTTGATGAGAGACAGAGCCGAAGCAGCATTTAAACAAAATCCACCATCTCTGTTTATAAGGTCGCTTGATAGTCTGATGTCAACAGCTTCCTTAATAACCTTGGTTCACAGGGCCCTCGTTATCTCAGACCCTGTAAGTTTGGCAGCTGAGCTTCACATCTCGAAGTCACCTTTCGTCAGAATGGTTATAGTGAGAGGCAGATCAAACCTGCGTTGCGCTATCAGCCTTCTGTGCAACGGGTGAGTGACGATAGCAACGAAGTGGCACCCAAGTCTACGGCCTTTTTGCCTTACGCAGGAAGCATTTCCAACAGGATTGGCCGTATTTTGCGGAAATATGATGTGATATGTGTTTTCCGACCACCGTCTAAGGTCCTGTTGGCGTCGGTAGAGGATCATCTTGGTTTGCGTATGGCTGGTGTCTATCGCATTCCTTGCACTTGTGGCATGTCATATATTGGTCAATCAGGACTGTGTATTCAACATAAGCGTCACACACGCTTACAACAGCCGAGCGAATCCGCTATTGGAGAACGTTGCCTTGACACCGGCCATCCTGTGGAATACAACAACACGGATATTCTGGCTTGCACGTCCAGCTTTTGGGATAGTGTTATTAAGGAAGCCGTTGAAATCAAACTATCAAGCAAACAGAGGTGGTGGATTTGGTTTAAATGCTGCTTGGAATCCGGCTCTGTCTCTCATCAAAAAACAGAGGGACAGAATTATTTCTACCTCACCTGTTGATTAATAGTCACTATCGATATTTCTGATGTTGGTTGTCCTTGGTTGTGTGTTGACTCTGCGGTTACTTGTTATGTGCGTTCAAATGGCTCTGAGCATTATGGGACTTAATATCTGAGGTCATCAGTCCCCTAGAACTTAGAACTACTTAAACCTAACTAACCTAAGGAGATCACACACATCCATGCCCGAGGCAGGATTTGAACCTGCGACCGTAGCAGTCGCGCCGTTCCGGACTGAAGTGCCTAGAACCTTTCGGCCACACCGGCCGGCTTGTTCGTGTGTGGTATCTTCCTTGTTTCTCCCCTGTGAACCGAGGTATTAAATTCCCTTGCACATTGCTTCCTCCTTGCAGTTGTGCCTTGAGAATGGCAGGGTGTGCTCCTCTCGAAATATCGGCTGTGGTCGACGACGTCACCAGGCACCAAACCCGTAAGTTCTTTGAACATTCGATTCGCCGAAAAAAGATAAGGTCTCACATGTCTGGGACAGATTGAAAAGGGTTGTTTATGGATGACATGACCCACCAACCACTCTCAGGGATCTATGTGGAATCGCCGTTGAGGAGTGGGACAGTCTGAACCTACAGTGCCTTGAAGAACTTGTGGATAGTATGCCACGACGAATACAGGCATGCATCAATGAAAGAGGACGTGCTTCCAGGTATTAGAGGTACCGGTGTGTATAGCAATCTGGACAACCACCTCTGAAGGTCTCGCTGTATGGTGGTACAACATGCAATATGTTATTTTCATGAGCAGTAAAAAGGGCGGAAATGATGTTTATGTTGATCTGTATTCCAATTTTCTGTACAGGTTCCGGAAATCTCGGAACCTAGGTGATGTAAACCTTTTTTTTGAGCTGCGTATGTGTACTAGTTCAAAATGTTAATGTTTCTAGACTCTAGGTGCACACAATCATTTGTGGCTATCCATGTGTGCCAGCTTATTCGCCTTTCTCGTCGTTTGAACCAATTTATTGCTGCATGTTGGAGGGGATTTTCGCCAATTGTCTTAGATGGGTCAGTGGTAGCCTACTTGATGGGCTTACTGGGAGGCTAATTCCCACACAACCGCCGCTGCAGGTAAGGTTCTGAACGTCCTGCCACAAGGAATCACCTTACAGGAGAGCCAGCAAGCAGCAGCAAGGAGTGGCCAGTGATGTGGTTTCCAGTCGGCTGCTTATTCCGACAGGCTGAATGGGCTGTGTGCTGGATGTTATCGTGGAGAAGTTTAGAGCTCGCGAAGTCGGCAAGTCGGCTGTCAGTTCTCTTGGAATGGATGTGTTAAGTCGCGGGTCCCACTGAGGCGCAGTTTGTGTTTGACATGATTACTACATCGGTCTTCTGGAGGGAGTGATCCTGCACGATTAACGGAGTTACGTCAAAGTATTAGAAAGTGTGTTCCCGTGTGCTGGGCGTCTATTGCCTCTGACATACTTCCCTGTGATTTGGAAAATCTGGAAATTTGTGGTAAGTTCCTATGGGACTAAACTGCTGGGGTCATCGGTCCCTAGGCTTACACACTACTTGATCTAACTTAAACTAACTTACGTTAAGGACAACAAACACTCCCATGTCCGGGGGAGGACTCGAACCTCTGACGGGGGGAGCCGCGCGAATTGTGGCAAGGAGCGCTAGACCGTGCGGCTACCCCGCGCGGCCCTGTTGTTCCCTGTGTGGATGTTCTGGACCGCTCTTAAGTCCATCGTAAAAATGTATTTACACTGACCCAAGTTGTCCAAAATTTCTTTTGCATTCAATGTTGGACGTGCACCAGTGATAGTCCTTGTGTTGAGGTATCTGTAGTCACAGCATAATCTGTACATTCTTGTGCCATCCGACAACTTTTTTGGGAACACTTAAAGCATCTACACCTCTTCAATAGTCCCCTCAGACAATTTCTGATGGAGAAATTCTTCCGTTATTGGCTGTAGGTGTTCTGGAAGCCTGTATGGTTTCCTGTAGACAGGAGCGTTATTGTCGGTGAGCTCAGAGGAAACTTGGACATGTTAAGTAGCTGGAACCAGCGGTTAGGTAGAAAGTGACTGGCGTGGCTAGGGTGAATTCACAGGCATAAACTGAACTTTTCCCGTGCAGATCTGAGAGTGATGTTTTCTAAGTCACCGTTTTCCTGCTGGCTTTGAATTTTATATTGCATGCAGCCAATTCAAGGTCATTTATTCAACTTAGATGGTTATCTCCCCAGTCCTGCGGTCTCATCTTTGGAACCTTACTCGATAGTAGTAACGTTACTACACTGAAACGCCAAGAAAAAAAAACAGCATTTCCGAGGTAACGATGAACTGGGGACTTTCCCGTACGACGATTTCGCGAGTGTACTGTGAATATCAGGAATCCGATGAAACATCAAATCACCGACACCGCAGCGGCCGGAAAAAGATCCTGCAAGAACAGGACCAACGACGACTGAAGAGAATCGTTCAACGTGACAGAAGTGCAACCGTTCCGCAAATTGCTGCAGATTTCAATGCTGCGCCATCAACAAGTTTCAGTGTGTGAACCATTCGACGAAACATAATCGATATGGGCTCTCTGAGCCGAACGCCCACCCCTGTACCCTTGATGACTGCACGACACAGAGCTTTACGCCTCGCCTGGGCGTCAGCACCGACATTGGGCTGCTGATGGCTGGAAACATTTTGTCTGGTCCGACGCGTCTCGTTTCATATTGTATCGAGCGGATCGACGTGAATCAGTACCGAGACAACCTCATGAATCCATGGAACCTGCACGTCAGCAGGGGACTGTTCAAGCTGGTGGAGGCTCTGTAATGGAGTGCAGTGATATGGGGCCCCTGATACATCTGGATACGACTCTGACAGCTGACACGTATGCAACTATCCTGGCCGATCACCTGCATCCATTCATGTCCATCGTGCATTTCGACGGACTTTGGTAAATCCAGCAGGACAATGTGACACCCCACACGTCCAGAATTGCTACAGAGTGGCTCCAGAGACACTTTTCTAACACTTCCGCTGGCCACCAAACTCCCCAGATATGAACATTATTGAGCAGATCTGGGATGTAATGTGCTGTTCAGAAGAGATCTCCACCCCTCGTACTCTCACGGATTTATGGACAGCCCTGCATGATTCATGGTGTCAGTTCCCTCCAGCACTACTCCAGACATTAGTCGAGTCCACGCCACGTCGCGTTGCGGCACTTCTGCGGGCTCGCGGGGGCGCTACACGATATTAGGCAGGTATACAGGTTTCTTTGGCTCCTCAGTGTACGAACAGTGCTGGTAATTGCCGATGCTGGACTTAGATTGGTGAAGCTTAACTATGCCTCGCTGATCAAAGCGAAGATGACGACGTCAAATTTAGAGCGGTTTTGCTAGTGTAGGGAATTTATCCGGGTCCGCCAGTAAACTACTTGCAACTAAACACGCGGAGTAGAGCGTCACGTGATGTGTTTGGCGCGGGGACTTAATATCTGAGGTCATCACTCCCCTAAAACTTAGAACTACTTAAACCTAAGGACATCATACACACCCATTCCCGAGGCAGGATTCGAACCTGCGACAGTAGCGGTCTCGCGGTTCTAGACTGGAGCGCCTAGAACCGCTCGGCCACTCCGGCCGGCTGACGCGGGGCAAACCGCGATTGTGTTTTCGCGACGCTGCAGGGGTTCCGAAGAAACGACGGAAGGAGTTCATCACTTTGTTTCGGTTCTGCAGCGTGCTCGCGCGCGCGCACCTGTGTGTGTGTGTGTGTGTGTGTGTGTGTGTGTGTGTGTGTGTGTGTGTTTGAGAGTGAGTGAGTGTGTATGTGATCAAATAGGTATGTAGGTAGGCTGAGCTGCACGTCACACCTACCTCGTGTCATACGAAGATGGCGAGGGATGCTGCAATCTCTAGTTTCAAAATAGCAATCCTTCCTCCATTAAATTCACCGTAAGGTTCGCTGTAACTTGACAGTCTCTGCAAAAATGGCTCTATGTAACACCGTCTATGGCAGTGATGCTCAGTAGGAGAGTATATTAAATTCACACAGGGATCGGTTTCATTTGCACTGTTCGCTCACTCTGTTTTTATTCGAACAAATTGGCCATCATCTGTTGATCACAAATCACACTAAATTCGAGGTACTACGCCCTTACTGTATAACTCTTGCCAGACATATGTTCTTTCACATTAACTTCTGACACATTTTTTTCCCTTGCACTACATTAATTGTAAAAATACACTTTTAAACAACATGGTTTCTTCTTTACAAGTGCTACGCCGTATATACATTAATTTTTAACGTTTTCTTTAATACCTTACTGTATTTCTCAATCAGTATGTCAACATCCTGTACAACAACTGCTCTTATTCCTGTGTCCTGTGCAATTGTCCTTTAACACTATGCATTCACTTCAAACAACATGTCACAACGACACTTGTTTGTTACTGTCTCATACTACAACATTTTGTGCCCCTCTGACCAATCAGAACACTAATCAGCGCTACGAACACCATTACATGTTCTACCACACAGTTGAGTTATCTCCATCTTCCTGCTCCTCTGGTTTGACACTGATACTAATTTTTCTTGGCACAGTACTGAACATACACGTAATACACACATACAATTCTTAAGACTTGCATATTTCCAAAAAATAAATACTGTCATGGAACAATGTAGATAAGTAAATAAATTCGCAAAAAAATTCTGTATCAAGCTGAAGTTAAATATGGTACAAGGGAATAATTTTCAGATACACAATGCGTTGCCAGAGGTGAAAGTCATGTAAATTGTCATTAAAAAATTCCTAGTACTAGTCGGAGACAGAATTTTGGGTTGAGCGATCTAGTGTGAGACAAAAGACGAAGCACAGTTCTGCAGTTATTTGCAAGATAAGAAGGGTAACGTAGACATCATTTTGAAGCTTTGTAGGAATAAATGGGAAAGGCAAACATTCCTGTAAAGACATTGCAAGAGTATATTCTGTTCCCTTCACTGCCCAGTGGTTGAAATATTTTTTTCATATGGAAGAAATTCTTGCAGTATTTTCGTTTTTATCATATGCTATGGGTAACAAAATATTTTTGTGAAAATTTCGGAGACCAAGTTAACATGTTATCACAGGGTGGGTTGGAAGAAATAGAGCAAGAAATTCTTATTATCTTGTAGCAAATTACATTTTAATAGTAGTTACTTAAAGTCAATTCATTAAATTAACTAGACAAACACAGACATGTAGAATAATTTAGAACAAGTGAGAAAAATACACTGGTTTTGCGTTAGCAGTAGGAGTTAATTTTGTGTTGTCAGCTGGATTCAATCATTATGACTGGTCACTGGCTTTAGTCCTGCCTACAGTCGAGACAGCCCTTTGGAAACAATATCCATGTAACTTACAACGAGGATTGCGCAAGGAGAGACCGTTCATTTCTCCTCCTTTCCAGATTTCTCTCAGCTGTTGAACAGAGCTCCAGTCCTGGGCGGATGATATCCGGATTCCACCACGACAGCACTCTGTTCTTGAGCAGAGGCAGCGTCGTTCCATTACAAATGAAGAAAACGAACTGCAGTGGTCCCTGCACCATCGTGGCTATGTGTACGTAGTACACAAACTGCGCTATGCCTTGTGCCTGGTGGAACCCAATTCTAATAATTATACCTATCCCGCTCAAAATAACACCCTTGACTGACATAAAAACATATTGTTTCTTAGAGGCAAATTTATCGTTACTAAAAATTTTGAGTTGCCGCATGGAGTTCCGAGCATGTAAGTACATGTATCCCACCGACCCAAGACAAACCAAATTGAAAGTTATCGATAGAGAAATCCCCGCAAGGAATATTATCCGACTGTGCATCAGGTAATGTTTGTTCATCTTTTCGAAAGCAATAGTTGCTATGCACACCACACTCCACGGTATTAGTGCGTACAGCGCTTGACCACGGAATACCCTTCTGGCTTCAGCAGGTGGCAGGTCGTCAGGGAGCCTAAGATGACGGACACACGCGTACATTTGGTAGCAGAATAAGTTTAGCCAGATACATCTTAGAAGAGTGAGGGCACTATCAATGTGGACCATCGTAGATAGGTCGGGGACACCTGTCATACGATAAATGACCTCAGAACACAAGATCTGCGTTATACCCGTGATCTGAATGGACAAGAATATCTTTCCCGGGACATTACGTAACTGGGGCAGGTACATGTATACAACAGTGGTCAAAAAGCGGAAAATAATATTTAAGGCTATAAATGACATTTCTAAAGGTTTTAAGCTGTCGATTTTGAAATCTTTGTATTTCAAGGTGGCACTGTTCAAGCTGTCTTTGTACTTAAGAGCCCTTTCTGTTGGCCTCACATACCCTTTGTAGAACTCTCTTTCCCATGTTAAATTGTACGTCGTGAAGTGCGATCCGTTTGTGTAGAAACTGACGCCGCATAAATCGAAAGACTTGTGGAAAGAAAAGTCGCCACACATCAGCAACAGGACTGCTCTGGAAACAGAGCAGATGGCGTCTGTAGCGTTCGACTGCAGGCAGGACTGATCGTCAGGGCTGTCGAAATAGCAGCGAGCATCATGTACGGATTGTAGCATACTAAACGGGACGTCCTGACAAACGCTGAACGAGTTGGCTGTCATCCAGGCCAGCAGGCAGAGGTTGACGTTTATCCTCTGCGTGTAGGCCAGGTAGCTGGTGACGGGTACGTGGGGCGACCTCTGCACCACGTCGTCCCACAGCTGCACGCGGCACCGCTCGCGCAGGTTTTTGGTTTCCGGTGGCAGGTCTTCCAGCGGACACGTGGGGTGGTCGAGGGCGTTCGCCAACAGCTGCACGCAGTCAGTGTCCACGGAGACCATGGCGTTGCTTCTGTCCTCCCTCTGCCACTCCTCATCTGCAAAAGATTCACTGCGAGTTGAGTGGTGCTCACACACCAAATGTATGCAGAAGCAGATGTACACATCTGATCCCAGAGGCTCCTCTGGATCACAAGACCAGGTGTATTTTAACTACATCATCGATGATAAATAATGTCAACAAAATTTTTTGTATTTGGAAAGATATATACCAGAGTTGAATCGAGAGAAGAGTACGCAATTCGTTTTCATCTACAGAGTATCCAGGAAGTCCCCCAAACCCTCTTGACTATCTACAGTAACTCTTCATCATTTCCTTGCGCCTTTTTCCCACGTCAACGCAGGGTCGGCGTTGTTACTATGGATTTGCCATTGTTAGTGTAGAGGGCATCCAGATCCCCTTCCTATCCCCACCCCATAACCTCGCCCCCCCCCCCCCCCCAAGATGGAATTAGTGTAGACCCAGCTGTCTGCGTCTAGTGAAAGCAATGGAATAGTGTGAACGTGTTCAGATGTCTGTGAGTCGTGTAATGGAGACGGGACGTGGGGACCGCCCGGTATTCACCTAGTGGGATGTGGAAAACCGCCTAAAAACCACATCCAGGCTGGCTGGCACACCGACGCTCGTTGGTAATCCACCAGGCGGATTCGATCTGGGGCCGGCGCGCCTACCCTAGTCCAGGAAGCAGCGCATTTGTGCTCTCGGTTAACATGGTGGGTGACTTTGTGCAATCATTGAGGACATACATTCGTTTGCTCGGTATCCCTCCTTTGAAGCTGACGAAAAGCGTTGGTGTAATTACTATACTCTTTTGTTTCACTACAGCACCATTTCAGTTGTGAATTCGTGTTGAAACAGTTACACTGTAAAGGAGCGTTTAGTGGCGCGTGTATGGATGCACGAAGGTCCACAGAGAGGGCAAACAACGAAAAACATTATGAGAGTATTTGCCATGGTGCAAATCGTAAAGCAGCTCTGCTTGTTTGAGCGCAATAAGCTGGTTATGTATCGAAGGCTGGTAGCGTGCTGGACGTAAAAAATACAAATGAAAGCGTGTTTCCTCAACTGGCCGAGCAGTCTGGAATGAAATCCTTTCGCAAGAGTTGCTCACATTCAAACATTGTGGTCACCAACATATGACCACATTAAAAAATATTTGATAATGAAAGGATTTAGGCCGAAGTTAATGAATAAAGTATCTGACTGCTGCTTGGAGCGACTAGTTGCGACCTGCCGTGTCTCGCCCAAGAGTGTTAACAACAAGTATTATTTTTTATAGTCTCTAGCCGTATTTTGGAGTCTGAAGCGAAGCCTAATCTCAGGCTCTACTGTAGAGATTTTGGCGCAATTTCCACTAACAGAGAGACAGGTTCACGAAATAGGTTTTTGTATATCATCTGTAAATTTTTAGTGCAAACTTCCTGAGCTTTGATAAATTAAAGTCCTTGCCTGAGTGAAAACCATGCGATTACCATGGCACGTTTACCTGTCTACATGTGAACGCTAATCTCAGTAACTGCTGCAGGTGTGCGTGTGTGTGTGTTTGTGTGTGTGTGTGTGTGTGTGTGTGTGTGTGTGTCTGGAGCTTACAGTCGGTCAACAGCGAGATTATCAGCACCCTTACTCACATTAAAAGAAACAAATGTGGATAAAACTAAGAAAATGGTATCACACAGTGAGGAGGAAACCTTTAAAGTGACGCTCATCCTCTCTCTGCCACCTCACTCGCGTTGACCACACAAGCACTCTGTCTCGCACCAGTTAAGGCAACGGATAAAGGGTGAAAGGTGCTATATCTGGGATTAAAACGGAAATAAAAGGACAGGTGAGCTAAAAAAAGAGACTCTAAGAAATCTGATTGGCTGACCACATACGAAAAAGATAGGTTAGCTGGGCACACAATTAATACGTTAAAATCATCTCCCTAAAATTTTCGGAAACATAGTTGACAAATCACAAAACCATAAGACTCTCATCACATTCGTTTGAACGTTAATTAAAACGGAGGGCAGATCTATCAGCAAATCAGTCGCTGCCCACTGGTCGGAGAATAAAACACAGTCTGATAAAATCTGGCACACTATGATCTGTATGCCACAAGTACTACACAATGGACAGAGTCCTCACCGGAGCAAGAAGCCATGTGTCATAGGGCTGTGGCCTGTGTGAAGACGACTGGGGAGCCGCTCATCCTCCCACCGACCCAAAAGCAAGGAGACAGCAGGCAGGTGGATGGCACACCGCGCTAACTCAGCAGCACGGCACGCCTCCCTGCTTGCTAGACCTGCCCTTTCGTTTCCAGCAATATCCACATGCCCTGGCACTCAGCAGACTGACTTCTCCTTCCCCTGCCGTTGTAGTTGGAGGAGGACGTCCTGGATATTGTGCACTACTTTAGCTACTGGGTACAAACGTTGTAGAGAGTGAAGAACACTTAGCGAATCAGACAAGACAAGAAATTTATCACGTTAAGCACATCTCGTCTGCTACAGTGCCTGCAAGGTCGCATGTCAATCTGCATCAAAGACAAAAAACTTGCAAGGCAGTCAGACATTGAGTATACAAACAGAGAAAACAATAGTGCAACCAACAGTGTCCCCCTGTTTCGACCCATCCATAAAGACAGTTCTAAAGGTTTGGTGACCATTAAAAAAGTCCTTTGGAGTGCTACATCTGCTATACTACACTAAATCTAAAGTTACTCTGGACCTCTACAGTAGTCAGGGTAGCAGACTGTTAAAACACTGCATCTGGGGTTGCACTTGTTCCACACCAAGTGACTACAGCACATGCCCTACCTAGTGTCCATATGTCCATGTTGCTCATGGAGAAAAGGCATTCCAGAAGTGGAGGGGGGGGGGGGGGCTCTGAGCGCTATGGGACTAAACCTCTGAGGTCATCAGTCCCCCAGAAGTGGAGGAGCAATGGTATGGTGTGTAGGTGAAGTTGGAGCTACAAGAAACTTACATGCCTGATTCACCATGAGGAGGTGTCGCTAGATGGTGAATGGCGGTTTCCCAACCTCAGCACAGAGACTGGGTATGGGGCTGGTTCTGTAAGCGCATCCTAATATCCTTATGCGTCAATAATCTTGAGGTAAAAAGACCTCGTTGACCTGTGCACTGTTCATCCATAGTCTAGCCACGAACACACAAGAGCCCTATAAAACTGGAGCAGACACACCCTGTCTCATCCCCTAGACCTTAGGTCAAAGCACTTTACAGTTTTCAGTGCCTTCTGGGTTCTGGCTTTCAGGTCTCACAGGTGTGGCAACCACGAAAATTTGGAGTTCAAACTGAGGACCAGAAACTTGATTGAGTCTTAAAAATGTCGACTTGTATCCCTCACATGCAAGTCAGGTAAATTAAAATTACAATGAGAATAATTAAAATTCTTATCTGCAGAAAACTGAAAACCTGTCTTTGCAGCCCACCTCCCTAACTTCCGCACTCTAAGTGCAACTGGTGGGTCGCCGTAGCACTTCTGGAGGAGGAACATGAAACAGCAAAATTGTCCACAGTTAAGAAGCACTGTACAAGGCTCCTTTCTGTATATGTGATACTATTTATCGCAAAAAAAAAGAGGTTAAAACTCAAAACATTGCTCTAGGAACACCATTCCCTTGCTCAAAACATTCCAACAGCGTGTTACGAAATCAAGACCTAAAAAAGCGCTTAGACATGAGGGACCATATGAAGATGGTGAGATGACCATGAAAGCCCCATTCGTGGAGTTGCACGAGAATACTGTGCCTTCTGGTTTCTGGCTTTCAGGTCTGACAGGTGTGGCAACCACGAAAATTTGGAGTTAAAACTGAAGCCCGGAAACATAGCGTTGTACACCTTACCGATATCAGAGAATATGCCAAGACAGTGCTACTGCTGTCTACATAGTAAGGCCTGCTGAATAGCCACCTCTAGTAGAGTCAGGTTGACAACAGTGGATCGAAACCTCCAGAATCCACACTGAGAGTGGTTAAGCAGTTGCCTTGTTTGTAACAGCCAGACCAAACGACGGTTAACTATTCGCTCAAGGGTCTTCCCTTCACAGCTTGTGAAGGCTGGCATCAGCAGTAGTCGCTGCAAAATGATCTGCCAGAGTTTGAGTGATGTTTCTGGGTGTAGTTTGGAGACACTTCTGTTTCAGCACTGGTGTTATTGGTAGACGACTGTGTTTGCCAGAAACCCTCATAATGGGTTCCAGTACTTTTGTAGAAGAAGTGGAATGGTTGACAAAGTCCAGAAACGCTTGGTACGCCGTTTTCTTGCTCTCCTTAATGATGTGTCAAGTATTGGCTCTCGTGACCTGAAAGGCTGTGAGATTGTGTGTTGCTGGGCTGTACTTAAATAGTTGAAGAGCTAACTGTACGCCTGTCCTGGATTGCTGAGCGACACACACCAGTCCAACAAGCAACAGGACCTTGGGATTGATAAGTCAGTGGTGTGATGGATCTATCGTGTGATGTGGTCCACCCATTCGTTGACACTGTTGCAGTCTTCAGACACAGCCAGATGGACGAAAAGCATCCAGTTAGCCCTACTGACCAACAATTTTGGTGGCTTCTGTGCAGGTAATGCTCCATCCAGTAGATGAATACAGACTGTGATGCGGTCACTGAGTGAAGATCATCAGTGACTGCCCACTGAACCTGGTCTGCGAAGCCTGGAGAGCAGAAAGAGAGGTAGCTGGCTCACAGTGACCCAGTGGCAGCACAGAAAGGAGTGGGAGTGCCTGTGTTGAGGATATGCAGCTCGTGAGACATCAGAAAGCTCTCCGAAACGCGACGGTGAGGACAAGTAGAGATTGATCTGCACAAGATATTTAGGACATTAAAGTCTCCAAGTAGGAAGAATGATTGGAAGGGCTCTTTCATAAGGTCTGTGACAGTCTCAGTGTGCAAATGGATAGGGTATAGTAAACCAAATTTAGTAAGTAGATAGCACACGAGTAGGCAGTTAATGTTATATGTGGCCTCCAGTGACAGGACGTTGTTGATTTTACAGCTTTGCAGTATTACGTGTTTTACAAAAGTAAAGTGAGCATAAAACGTCCAGCTGCACGAACTTGCAGCCAATTTGAAAGAGTAAATAGCAGAAAGTTATCTAAGATTGAAAGTGAAAGATATCTGAATATAATATTAACTAAAATGGACAAGAAACTAGAAATGAATAGATTTAGATGAGAATGAATTCTCGGAGGTAGAGGAAAGTGAGTACACATTTACCGAAAGACGATACAAAAGAATGAGTGACAATCTTTCCAAACAAAATCCAGAATGTGAAGCAAAACCGAAAGAGCCACTGGTGATACTATGCTGGGGCATGCTTTAATTAATCTCATGAAAGAATTTGAATTGCAGGAACCAGAAGAACTACCTGATGAAATCATAGAGGGACGAGAACTGTTAAAGATCGCTAGAGATATAGAGATCAAGAAACCGAAAAAGCCACCCAGTATACAACAGAAATAAGCAGGTAACATTTCCTGGAAGGACATAATGGTTGAACATAATTTATTGTGGGAAGAACAGGAGGTGAAAGACTCTAGAACTGTTAAACAAAACCATTATCACCAGTAACGTTTATAATATTGAGTTGCAAGTATTTTTGGGTATAGGATCACAAATTAGTGCTGTATCAGAATCATTTTTTGAACATATTTCAAGTAAGCCAGGGTTAGTAATAATGTCTGTGAGTGGAGTGAAGATTGTAGGAGCTACTGGCAAGTCCAGCAAACCCATTTGGAAAAATGTACTGATTGAATTTAAAATGCAAGGACAGAAATTTGAACATGACATTTTATGGTACCTGAATTAAGTGCTGAGATGATTTCGGGTATTGATTGACTGGACAAAGAAAAAGTGTTTTTAGATTGTCGTAATGGAATTGTTAAAATTAATAGGGAGCCTAATACATTAGAAATTAAATTTAGAGAAGATGACACTGTACATGGCGCTAATGTAGAATCCATAATGCTAGAGATAGAATCTGAAAATGATGGTTTGTCCCACTTATATGAAATCTACCATGTGAAAAATTTAATACTGAATGAATAAAAAATTGACAATTTTAAGGAAATTGTTGATGCTATCCAAGAACTCTTGTGTGAACAGAAAGATGAACTATTTGCTGTTTTAAATAACAACAGGGAAGTACTCTCTGATAATCCAGGTGTTGTCACGAACTTTGAATACCATATCGATGCAGCTGAACATGAACCATTCTGTGTAAGACCCTATCCAGTGCCAATAGCTAAGAAAGAAGTGGTACAGGCGGAAACTCACAGAATGTTAGAATGGGGAGTGATTGAAAGAAGCAACAGTAAATATAATAGTCCACTTATTATAGTAAATAAGGAATACAGTGGCATGGAAGTTGTTATTCATGCATGAACACTGAACAAGATTGTCAGGAGAGAGGTAGACAGGTCAGAAAACGTGGGTGATCTGTTGCAAAAATTCCATAATGTAATGTACTTAACTAGTCTTGACCTCACTGTGGGATATTGGCAAATAATCATTACACAAAGATTCCCAGAAACATACAGCATTCGTGTTTGCAGGGAAATGCTATCAGTATAAAGTTGTACCTTTTGGTTTAAATACTTCTGTTTCAGTTTTTATAAGAGCATTAGATACTGTGTTAGAAAAAGAACTTTGTGCCAGATTAACTGTTTGTATAGATGATTTGTTGATTGCTACTGAAAGTTGGGAAGAACATTGTGAACTATTGAACAAAACTCTCGTTGCTCGTCAAGCAGGAGGAATGACTTTGAAATTGAAGAAATGTGAATTTGTAAAACAGGAGATTAAGTTTTTAGGACACATCGTAACTACAGCTGGGATTGGCAAGGACCCAGAGAAGCTAAATGCAATTGAAAAGTGTTCTCCACCTAAGAACAGAAAACAACTGAAAGCATTTCTTGGTCTTTGTGGTTTTTATCGCAAATTTGCGAAGGGGTAAGCTTTTAATAGCCCATATTTGAACAGTTTGCTAAAGAAAAACAGTGCATATATTTGGACGTCAGAATGTCAGAAAGACTTCAGAGACTTGAAAACTGAGTTAATAAGAGAAACTATTTTACATCATCCTATTTTAAGTGAACCATTCCACATGATGACAGACAGTAGCGCATAGGGGATTAGTATTGAAATCTTTCAAGAAAGCACAGAATCTGCAGAAGCAAAACATAGAACTATAGCTTTTGCTAGTAGAGATCTAACTAAATATGAGAAAAATAACACTATTTCAAAGAAAGAAGCTTCAACCATAATTTGGGGCTTAAAGAAATTTAGAAATTACTTATGGGGCACAAAACTATTGTTCATACTGACCATAGAGCTTTAACTTTTTTGAAAGACTGTCGATTGTTTACTGGCAGGTTAAGTTAATGAGCTCTGTACTTACAACAGTTTGATTATGAAATTTTGTATATCAAAGGCAGTGAATGTCATGTGGCCGATGCTTCATCTCCATTGCCAGAGGATATGAATAACCTACTGAAAGAATGTAATAAAGGTGGTAAGTTTCACATGAGATGTATCAAAGACGTTCCAGGTAGAAAAAGAACTGAACAGATTTGTAAGAGTATGCGGTCTGGAAATCTGTTAAAACAAATTTCATTAACCCCAACTTCCCACAAATCAGTTAATTTTATAAGATATTTAATGGAATATTGTATAGGAGGAAGATGCAAGTACTCAGGAATGGAAAGTTTATTGGCCTATGCAGTTTGAAAATGAAGTTATTGATTATTTCCATTTTGCCTTAGGGCACTGTGGTCTAAAAAGTGTATTGAGAAATTAACTGATGTAATTGTGATTAATGTGGGTGCCACCGAGCAAATTGCTGACAGAATTAAATCTTGTGATGTGTGTCATAGGGCACAAGTTGCTAACCAGACCAACCAGGGTACATGCAAAACACAGTGCCAAAAGACATCTTGGAATTGTTATCAGTAGATTTGTATGGTCCTCTCCCTAAAACATAAGGAAGTAGGTCTTATATTGTGGTATTTTTAGGAGTTTTCTCTAGATTTATTAAGTTTTACCCTATCAGAAAAGCTACTGCAAAAGCAATCTTTAGTAAAATGAATGAATATTTTAACACCATTGGTAAACCCAGAGCAGTCCTATCTGATAATGGACCTCAGTTTATTTCTAAAATATGGAAAGAAGGTATGAGACAACATGGTATACAAGTGAAATATAGTTTTACCTACCACCCTGCAAGTAACCCTGTCGAAAGGTATGTGTGGACATTCGGAAGATTAGGTAGAACCTATTGCCACCATAATCACAAGGCCTGGGGCAGATTTGTGACAGATTTTGAAAACGCCATGAGCACTCTCTACCATGAGACAATGGGGTTTACACCCAAATAAATTCTGTTGAACCATAAAAGCAAAAGAGTTATTGAAGAGATCTTGAAATTTCCACCTGTTTTAGGGATTAACTTGCATGAGCAAAAAGAACTAGTTAGGAGGAGAATGAAATGAAAGTGGCTGTTAGATCGAAAAGGCATAATAAGTGCCTCAAAACAACTAAATTTAAACTTGGTGACTACGTTCTGGTGAAAGCACATGAAAAATCTAGTGAAATTAATGATGAAATTTCTAAATTTAAATACATTTACAATGGACCATTTGAAGTGCAAGGAGCTCCACATGCCAGTGCTTATTTTCTTCTATACCCTAGATTAAGAAAACCTTTGGGAGTTACAAACATTGTTAACCTAAAATAGTATGTCCACAGAAACAAATAATGAATGAAATCAAAACCCTCAGAGGGCACTGCACTCTATGCGATGCTAGGTGTCTGGCAAACAACAGGTACTCAAGTTATTGACAATACTATTTCCTTTTCTTTTCCTGTTGTCAATCTTCCTCTTCTAGCATTCAGAACTTCTACTATCATCTTTCCTTCTTCCCTATCAGAATAGATATCAGAATAAATAGATGTGTGTATGCTAAAGGGATGTGATAAATCCATGCAAAATACAGTAATTGTTTGTGGATAAAGAAGTAAATAAGTAATACACGTGCACTAGAAAATGACTAAACATGTTGTAAGTAAAGTGGGTACTGTAATAAGAAGTAGAAGCACACAATGCAAATGAATGACTAAAGTTCTTGGAAGAAAGGTGTTCAAGAATAAGTAAAAGTAGAGTTTCAATGGATACTCTAGTATGATTAATGTCTAAAAGTTTTTGTATAAAAATGGTGATGAAAAAGTTTGTCAAAAACAAGGGAAAAGTATCTACTATATGTGTATGAGTTAGAAGTGAGATGTTCCTTTTTCTAAACCACAGGAGTTGACGGAAATCACTTGCAATAAAATATAAGATGATTTCCTGAGTTGATATGTGTAATGACCTAGAAGCGTGTGAAAAAGCAATGACAAATGAATAGAAAAAATCTCATTCTTGACTTAATCCTGCATA
Organism: Schistocerca piceifrons; assembly: GCF_021461385.2. Taxonomy (NCBI): domain Eukaryota; kingdom Metazoa; phylum Arthropoda; class Insecta; order Orthoptera; family Acrididae; genus Schistocerca; species Schistocerca piceifrons. Next base: position 1,773,269 of record NW_025728455.1, on the reverse strand, counting down.
TGACATTTAAATTCACAGGTTTATGATGTAGTCATTTGAAAAGAAATGTTTTTTGTTACCAGTGTCTAATATATGTGTTTAAGTTTCACATTCTGTATAACATAAAAAGATATATTGAACCAAATGTGTAATATTTACTGGAGATGATGTAATAGGGACTGCAAGGATAAAATTTCTGCAGTATAAAATAAAATAAAATGCCAAAAATGTGTTGTCGGGGAACAAACCAAAATAGTAAAGAGAATACAATAGAGTTAATGACAGAGGACTGCCAATTGCAGCAGGCAATAACAAAGACTTGCCAACCAGGGCAAGAATACAGTTAAAATATTTCCTTTTTAAAGGAAATTTGTACGTGTTTCTGTGTACCTAAATGTTTACAGACATGGTTTGCCAAGTGCTATTGCAGGCAACAAAATAAGCTGAATTTTCTGGATTAATGTTGTGTATGTTTTAATTATGAGTTGCAAAAATGGACTGACTATTTCTATAGAAGTCAGTGAAAAACAATATTAAATCTAATGTAACTATAGGTATGTCTGTGCAATCAACCAAAAATGGACTGTGTGGTTGTAACATGAGGGCAGTGGAAATTAAAGCTAGGTTCTAAATAAATATATTGGAGTGTTTATGTGCTTCTCTAGAACAAAAGTTTTGAATTGCTATTAATTAAATGTGCAATGTAGGATGCTTTTGTGTTTGGTTAATGTATGTCTTAGTTTATGTATATTTGCTTTTCTACAGAATGCTATACTTGTTTTATAAATGTGTAGGTTGTTTTATGAACTGGTTGTCTGTTAATGGATAATATATGTATGAGATGAAGATGATTAAGGATGTTCTGTTTAACGATGGATTTTTTTTGTCTGTTTATAATAATGTTAAAATGACTTTCTCTGTAGTAAAGAAAATATTTGGACAGTCTGTGTATGAGATGATAATGGGTAATGATGTCCTGTTTTACGATAAACCTGTTATTCTTAAAGTAAATGATATATATGCTTCTTTTTGAACAATCTTTTGGAAGAAATGTATGATTCTTCTTAGTGTATTTACTGTATGTATGTAACATGTTTTCTCTTACCCAACGAAAGTTGGATGGAATAATTTTTTTTTTAGCCAGTACTACTTGAGTGATATAGATGTTTGGGAAACCTCACTGAACCATGGGGCATGTGTAACACCATAGTAAGATCTTATGTATTGTTGTTCTTCTGATTATTATGCTTTACATAAAGTGTATTTTCTTTGGTATGTGCTCTTGATATGTTGTACTATGTTTTCTCTTCATTGACTAATAGCTTTGGTTGTATTTGGAAATGGATGATTTTGGTTAAGTAATTTTGTATTGATTTGTTAATACGGGTAAATGCAATGTTTACTTAAAAATGTTTACTTTGTAATGGTACTTTGACTACTGCGCCTCCGCCAATACAAAGATATAATTTACGATCGCGCACGCAGAAGAGCGCTGCGCCAGCGACCGATTTTTATAAATAATTTTGTTCGTTTTTTTTTTTACTTTTGCGTAGGTTTTTGTTTTTAACAACTAATTGATTAGACTCTCTCTCTTGTCTTCATACTAAAGACGTGTATTTTTCGGCGATGTGTTGAATGAGCTTTTGGGTGGAAATTAAAATTACATTACAAAGCGAGGTTGTTTCAATAGTGACTCGAGGTGGTTATCATCAAATATGTAAATTGATCTTGACAGCGACAACTTGAAGAAGTTTTCAACAGACGGAGAAAAGTGAAAGACGGGTCGTCCTACAAGAGAAATTAGGAGGATAGCCATGAAGACTACATTGTAATTAATACTGCGTACCTAACAAGATTATAAGATAAATTTCAATTAGTTTCTGATGCTATTTCCGTACAGTCGCTTTTTGTAGTGTTGCCAACCCGGTCTGCCATGCACGGTCAAATTACAGCACTATCTCAATCAATAATACGAAGTCCACCTTATCTGTAACTGAAACCACCAAAATTCCAAACCCAATCAGATTTTCTATTTTATATTTTTCACGGCAGAACCCCGAGGAGAAGAGTACACTACAACTTGATACTTGTAACTGCTGATCCAAATTTAGCTCTCTTGGTTCATGTTATGGTAAAATATGGAGTGGTTCCCCTCTAAACAGAAGTTATTTAGCACGTACAAAATGTGATTTGTGTGAGTGAAATCTTTTCATGAGAGTCAGTTGGAGGCTAGCTACTGTACAGTTGGCAGCTAGTGGTTGGGAAGTTAACTGTGCAGGTGTCGAGTTACGCTTTTAGTGCTTGGATTTCTTATGCCAAAGCCTTGGGTGGATGAATGGATTTAATATGATGCTCTGTGGCCTGTAAGTATTATACAACGTGATGACCTCCATGAAGAAATAACAGAGTATTTGATTCGAATGGCAAGTCCCTCTGCCATCATATACTCGCCACCAATATTGCGCAATCACATTAACAGAGAGGAGGAATTATGAAGTGATGGATCAGCACAATTAGTATGTGCAAATACAAGTTAACTCATACCAAAATTTATGTACATAACTTGATTCTGTTCCTCACCTAAATATCTCTCAGGATCCTCTCTGCTTGAACAATGATTTCTGAGTGTCCAGATTGTTAGAAATGATTATAAAAAAAAGAAAGACGATTAACTGGTTAAATTTGTTCAAAATTGAGTGAAATAGGTTATCTAAAAGTAATGTAGATTTTGGTAAAGTTGAAGAGGATGTAAGTGTAGCTTTGTGAAAACCTCCCAGTAATTGAACTTCTTCACTCTAAAGTTTTGTGATCTCTTAAATTACTTGCTTAACTTCTGGTTTCAAATGTAGACAACTGAGATGACAACAGACAACAAGCCATTTTGTGGTCACTTTAAAGTTAATGTTCTTAATGAATGGTTTGAAAACCAGTACCTAGTAAAAATATTCACTGTAAAATCAGTTATAAAAATGCATAAAAGGTGAATCAATATTTCAAAAAGAGAATTCCAAAAGTTGGCATTCTTTAAATTATTCATGAAAGTGGGATAGTTTGTTTTATTGTAGTAGTAAAGATTAGGGGATTCCCCATTGAAAGTTGCACAAAATGCACAAAGTTACATGATAGTAGTAAGTTCTAACGGCTTTTGAAATTTATGTTGAGTTTTGTGCACATTGTGTGTTAAAAGGTCCAATTTCAGTTTATGAGCACCCATTTGCTGTTTTATTCTGACTGAAGGTAAGGTTACTATGAATGCCATTATCCATGAAAACAGTTACTTTTTTGCTTTTAAAGAATAGAGTGAATCTTAATGCAAGTGAAATTTAATTGAATTCGTGCTGTGTTGAAAATATCACAAAATGAAACTAGACTTGTGTCCAATCTCCAGTTAGTGTAGGCTTGCAATTGTTGTGCTGATTAAGTTACTCAGGTTTGACAAAGTATTTAAAATTGATGAGTGTACCAATGTCTTTTGTGTTTCAGAGGCCAATCATGTTTTACAATAACTGCTAGTATCCACTTTACCACTTTTTTGCTTGTGATTGGTTTCACTGCATTTTCGTAGGAAACAAGTATAGACTGAGTTTTTCCACTAAAACTGGCTACTTTTTCTTTAAAAGAAATGTTTCGCATTTCTATGCCTAATTAGTCTGGCGACCGTATTCTATTTCATTTGAGTACGTTTGAGTAATTAAAACTTTATCTAAATTGGATCTGACACTTTCTGTGTTTTTATGTATCTTTCATTTCAAGTCCAATAAGCAAAAAATGGTTCAAGTGGTTCAAAAAATGGTTCAAATGGCTCTGAGCACTATGGGACTTAACTGCTGTGGTCGTCAGTCCCCTAGAACTTAGAACTACTGAAACTTAACTAACCTAAGGACATCACACACATCCATGCCCGAGGCAGGATTCGAACCTGCGACCATAGCAGTCCCGCGGTTCCGGATTGAGCGCCTAGAACCGCTAGACCACCGCAGCCGGCTCCAATAAGCAAAATGCTCTAGGCATTTCATGGTTAAATTTTGCAAAAATTCTCACATTATACTGCATCTACATACCAAAATTGGCTATAAATATTATATCTATATACTAAATGGTGCAGTATAGTGTTACACATGACTTTTCCCATGACAGGACAATTTGTTCAATTGGGGCATAGTGCATAGTAAACCAAATTTGGTAAATAGATACCACATGTGTAGGCTGTTAGTGTCATACCCTCCCACATGTGCACCAAAGTTAACGTAGGCTGCAAATACCTTGCTAAAGAAATAGGTTTCAACCTCCTGAATCTACTCTGTAAACTTGGCCAATTTTTAATCAGTTATGGTATATGGGGGTCAGATCAGGGACTGAGGGGAACGAACAGGATTGGGTTGATTTTGGGGGAAGAGACCAAACCGCAAGGTCATCGGTGTCATCAGATTAGGGAAGGATGAGGAAGGAAGTCGGCCGTGCCCTTTCAAAGGAACCATCCCGGCATTTGCCTGAAGCGATTCAAGGAAATCATGGAAAACCTAAATCAGGATGGGCGGACACGGGATGGAACCGTTGTCCTCCTAAATATGGTAGATGGAATTAGCATTGTTTTCACAGTTTGGCCATATCGATTCAAGTGTCCATTGGAGGCGCCCATGATAGCGATAAATAAATCACTCCTGATTCTAAATAAATCTATCCCTATAGCTGAGTATGCTTCTGGACGAACATCGTAACTTTGAACTACAAATAGAGAAAACTGGCAGAAAAGGTATAAATGTGATGAATAAAGTTATAACCGTAGCTAACAGGCAACAACAATCAGAGTTTACCATCAATCTATATTAGCATCAATTACAGGATATCGTGTGAGACTTTGGGCTCATAGGTTGGAGCTAGTTGAGACAGCTGCATTAGTGAGGAGAGTTCAGTCAGGAGTGCTGCCAAAATTAATGGGTGTCTATTGAACTGCCCCATAGGATGCTTTGTCAGTAATTCTAGGAATATGCTCACTATAGTTGGAAAATAAAAAAAACTGGTCTTTTACTGGCTACAGAAAGGCAATCAAATGAAAGTATGAAGGGTGCCTGGAACTGAGGCCAATCCTAAAAAGTAATAAATAAAAGATTACATATTACAACTGTGGCAAAACGAGTGGGAGGGAGTAAAAACGAGGTTTCTTAACCCGTCGAGTGGACTGATTCATTAGCTGACTGTTATGGCCCTTATGCTAAGTATCTATACAAAATTAGAAGATAGATACATGATAGCTGTTCCTGGGACAGTGCAGGCACACCAGAACACACATTGTGGGAGTGCATGATCTGTGAAGATAAATAATAACCAAATAATAGTAAATAATAAATAATAAATCACTACTCAGTTCAGTTCAAGTCCTTGATTATCCAGTTAATGAAACCTCTCATGGCTTGGCACCTGTCTGCTAATGCAATCCACCTACTATGCCAAGAACACTGTAGTGTTATTATAACGCTGATTTTCGGAAGGGAAACTCATTTATAGCTGTGTTTGTAGATTGTACACACATGTGAGTCTTGTTCTGCTGTGCGTCAATATCATAGGTTACCACATGCCTATCCTAAAATCCATGATGCTGTGTGGTGCTCTGAATAATTTAGCATCACTAATAGGTGGAAGCACTGAGTACTAATGAACAGTTAATTAATTCATTCCATGTGAGGATGAACCTGAATTACATAATTATCTTTGCTTTTTTGTTTAACGTTACCCACTCATCTATGGTTTAATAAATCTTGTGTGAAATTCCTTAGAAATCTACTCCTACAGCTATCAGTATCAAGATTTTACTTTAAATACTGATCCTAATTGCTATGCGTTGTTTGAAAAGAATATTACTTCAGCTGGTATTGGCCAGTGGCGACCAAAGGCACTCAGTTTGATTACACTTATCTACAAGAAGTCAGTGGGTAAATTGTTTGCCATTGGCACTTTTAAATCCATTGAGCATTAATCTCATTAATGGTGTCCCATTACAATGCTAGTGAACTTGCATTTGAACCACCACAACTAGCCTGTTGGATATAACTGACGATACTCGAAAATCTCTTATTGTCATAGTTCATAAACCGAGTCATTCAGTTCAATGGTTACGTTTTATTTGATAAACCTTGGTACAACATTTTGGCAGGCACTCAGGTCTGTCTCCAGTAAGTCCTTACATTTTATTTAATTGACACTGCCAGAATCTTTTGATAGACAGTTGGATCCTGTCAAGAAATCTCATTTCCAGTAAAGTGAAAGTAATAGTTATGTCTTATTTTGTGTCCCTGTCAGGATAGCACTTTTGATATGATTTCATATACACTAGTTAGGTGGTAATATTGGCTTATACATATTTTGTAGGTATATTATATCAATATTAATATTAATGATTACTCATGTTTATCACTGTCCTAGAGGTACTATGCAGGTGCTGCATTAGCAGAATGTCACAGCAAAGTTTGCAGCTAGTCATGTATGAATTGGCATACTTACATCCGACTGCACTTCCTCCTTAGGCCAGTGATCAGTTAGTTATACATGCAACCCTTGTCTGGTACTAAGTTTCTAACGGTCAGAACGACCATAACACCTCTTTCATCATGAACATATCATACTGTACAATCCAGTACTTTCCTTGCGCAGAACGCAGTAACACTGACCTTTTAAAATGATTTTTTCAACCAACACTACTGTTTATACACATCATTCATACAAAGTTTTCTCAGTATTATTAGGATTCACAGAATCAACATTTATAAGAAAATTATTAACAATTTATATTCCATAATTAACTATTCAATTTTAAATAAAAATATTAATCATTAATGAAAAATAGAAAATTATAAGAAATATTATACTTAGATCATATACGAAACGTTAAAATAACTGCAGCATTTACAATATTAACACTTTCACTGCCTCAGACGTGCTGGGTGTAATGTGGATACTGCTGGCCAAATTATTATACCTGTGCTGTCATGAAATACTTATCATCCGATCTTTGGAAAAGTATTGCGTGAAGAAGTTTCGTCTTTGCACATACTACTGTCTGACATCTTAAGGTACAGAATTTCATTTCCTTCTTGTCATATTTCACTACGTCAACTTAAGTAAAACATTGCACGAAATATGGAAGAGTTTCCATAACTAATAACACATTGCATTAACCGTGTGTATGTTTAATTTCACTTCATTCGTTGCATTATTGGAAATGTAGATAAAATATGGAAATTTTATTTCAAACTTAGAACAGATCGTTATCTCATTCCGTCCTCCAGTTATTGATTTTAATATCTGTTGGACACTTCCGTGAAATGCGTTCATTTCCGTCCCTGTGCATCATAGTGATGTGATCGTAATCAACATAATATTTCATAAACCGTTCGAGATAGTGAAACAAGGTTTACGCAAATGACAGCACTCAAAGACGTACATTGTTTGTATGATGAATAATCGAAACTTTTCTGTTAATCGAGATGAAGTAGCTGCTATGGAGCAGGGAGAGGTCGGCAGAGTGGGACACATAAATACGTCAACAGTGCTTTAGGAAATCCCAGGGAGCGCACTTGCACGTGCCCTCAGTGTGCTGGTGTAAGCTGTCGCCAGCACAGCAATTGGCAAAGATGATATGCAAAGTTCAATAGTAGACGCCTCTGAAAGGCGGATTGTGGCGCCCTGAAAGTATTCCAAGTTCGGAGTTGTCATGGTCGCGTGGACCGCTCGGCAGGCCGACCACGTGGTGCCGGACGTTGGCCGAAGCAAGAGGGCTGCAGCCCGGCCACGAGGCTGGCAGTTCCACGGCGAGGCTGCGTCAGTGAAAGAGGCTTGCACGCCGAGAGTGCCAAAGGTGGCGGACTTTCTGAAACCATCGTGGCAGACATTTCGCAGTTTGTATAGATGTTAATACTAGCCAGATGAATCATGATACCTCAAAAAGAAACATGTAAATTACTATCATTTGCACGACGATTCTGATGCTGTAATCAGATTTTCAATATCTTTATTAGTTTAAAGTTTAGTATCTGCGGGTAAATTGTACAAGTAACACCCAGCAATGAATTTCCAAAATTTAAACACTTCATTCGATTTCGTCGATCGACGTGTCTTTGGAAAGCTATTAGATTAAACCTAAAGTGGTATGAATTACAGGCATCTAACGTCAATAGTACACGAGTTATTGGAGGTGAAAATAGCCGATTACTATAGATAGCGTCAGGCCATAAGTACTCCACAGCATGCTTATAAATATATTTATTCATCTATGTCTTTGTTTAAATCCGATATATGCTATTCGTGAAGAAAATGGTCAATTATTTACCGTGTTTTAGAAAGCACGGAGACATTAGGCTACTGGGTTACTTTGGCTCGCTATTCCTTTGATATATGTTTATATAATTTGTTGACGTATTTAATAATGGATGTTAGAGATTGTTTATAGTCCAGCCGTAGGAATATTTATTTAATTTCAAGTTATTTAGATGTAAATCCAGTATTTCGAGAGTGTTTGATGTTTGTGAGCGTACTTTGGCTTGAAGACATGGCGGGAGCGCTCTAGCCAATCACAGCGCTCGTGAATGGGGAGACTCGATGGAAGTGGGAGAGGGGTACGGCAGAGGACACGGGGGAGGTGCTTGACGCGGCAGTCGAGGCAGAGACTTGGAGAGTGGGCAGCGGTTTGCGCCTGGTCGCCACAGATAGAAATACTTCGGAATGCCGACGTTTGCACTTGTGAGATTTCCGTGGCTTCTACAGTGAAGACGTAGTGTGCCTGTAGAAGTGAATATCTCGCGAGCTATGTTGTCGTTCATAACTAATTACGTGCAGTAGGAATCTATTGTTTTCCTGTTATTCAACTTATATTTTATTTAATTATTGGACCATCGACACCAATAAGTGTTCTCCAGAAATATATACCACACTGTCAAAAGTACTTCTACTGTCGTACTCATCATTTAAAGTCGTTAAGATAATCTGCAGATTTATTTAATTGCAATGCTTCATTTATAAACGTTTTTTTTACGTCCTAAATTCGCAGTTGTTGAGTCATAGGAAGCTTCGACCATTCGATTCATGTGTACATCCATATTGTATACTGTAGACTCAGCTGTATTTGGCCTGTAATGCGACAACTACGTATCCCAGCCCCTAGACAACGAAACCAGCCAAAACTTTTCATATTGCAACTCTGTCGTAGGGTACATAGTTGAGGGCCATCCATTCACATCATCACATTTTTATTGAGAACGCCCGCACGCTGAATCAAGCGCGCCTGTCACGAGAGAGGCCAGAGACACACCCGCAAGCAAGATGTCGCCAACGCCCTCTAGGCCTCACTCACGAACTCAAACTCCTGTTTGGCATCTGTCAGTACGTTTGCAGAGCACATCGCAGCCTATGACAGTACATTGTGACCAGATTGTTAACTATAGTGGGACTAGCAATGACACTAAAGTTTGTAATATCAAGGTTACCGATATTGCGTGCAAGAGGACTATTACTGATGAACTTGTACCAAAACACATGAACTCTATTGAAATTAAGTAAAAGTCTGTTCATGTAAATAAAGAACCATATTAGTCCACGCGTGCATTTGTTGTGTAGAAAGAGGATACCAACCATCCATAACAACGTCTGCTCCCTTGCTTCCTTGCGGTACAAGACTCCACACTCAGTAACTGTGGTGCAGCGGAACACGACGATTTAGCTCGTCCACAGCAGTTCACTGCTTAGCAAAAAATTTATATCTGTAGCTGTTGAGCTACAGAAAACAAACACATTTAAAACCGGCCTTTTGTTCGGTCTCAAAAGAACTGTGTATGCAAAGCTTTACACTGTTCAGCGAAGATGATAAGAAAAGTTTCTCTCATGTGACAGAACTCTCACAGACGTACCGTTATCCCGCTAGCTGTCCATGAAGTTTTGATGTAATCTGTGTTCAGAGACCATGTTCAGATGGCTGTGTGATGAATATTGTTTTCAGGATGCTGCTGATCTCGTACTGAGGGACATGAAGCCTTCGGTGTATGGGGCAACGATAGACACTCCAGAAGAGTTGATTTTTCATTTGGTTAAAGAATCTAGACGTATTAGGGGTCCCACATCACTCCAACTGCACACGCTCCACACAATTACAGAGCCTACACCAGCTTCAACAGACCGCTGCGACCATGCAGTGTCCACCGATTCATGAGGTTCTCACCATACCCGTACACGTCCATCCGCTCGTCTGACCAGGCGACATATTTGCAGTCATCAAGACTCAAATGTCGTTATAGACAGGCCTAGGCTAGGCATAAAGCTTTGTGTCGTGCATTCATCAAGGGTACATGAGTGGGGCCTCGGCTCCAGAAGCCCATATCGATGAGGTTTCATTGAATGGTTCGCACGCAGGCACTTGGTGATGGCCCAGCATTGAAATATGTAGCAAATTGCGGAAGGGTTGCACTTCCGTCACGTTGAACGATTGTCTTCAGTCGATGTTGGTACGTTCTTGCAGGATCTTTTTGGGCCGCAGCTATGTCGGAGATTTGATGTTTTACAAGATTCCTAATATTCACGGTACACTGAAATGCTCGTATCGGAAAATCCTCTCTTGAGCCCTACCTTGGAAATGCTGTGTCCATTGTTCCGACTGTAACACCACTTTAAAACTCACTTAAATCTTGATAATCTGTCATTGCAGCACAAGTAACCGATCTAACAACTTCTCCAGACACTTGTAGTCTTATATAGGCGTTGCCGACCGCAGCGCCGTATTCTGCCTGTTTACATATCCCTGCATTTGAATACACATACCTATGCCAGTTCCTTTGGCGCATTAGTGAACACGAGTCAGTTGGTTGTTTTGATGGAATTGGGCACTGCTATGGCGATGGCAGCAATGGGTAAATGTAATAGCGCGACGTTTTCAGCAACGTCTCTAAAACCATACTAGTCAAGCAGCAGTGTTAACAACGTCTGTGAATATCACTAGCGTCGCGAAATTCACGGATGCCTAGTGGGGAACCGACGCTCCAGTGACGTTTCTGTAACATTTAAAGTGATTCTTTTTATCTCTTCCAAACACTGTAATATTTGCTATATGTAGGTTTTTACATCCTATTGGGCAGGAGTCTATAGATACGTCGAACTGGAGTAATCAGCTTGCAATAGAACTAAGGGGAGAGTTGCCAACCAGTCGAGGAACCAGCAATGAAAAGCACACCAGTAGTTAACGCAGGTCACATGGGAAATTACGGAAAATGTGAAACCACACATCATTAGCTGTTTACGAGGCTCAGTCCTCGACCTGGAATACAGTAGGGAGTCACCAGTGCACAAAAATGAAGCGGCTGACTGAGAAAATTATTCTTACCTAAACTCTCGATGTCACCTACAAACTGTAGGTCGAAGAACCAGTTGTAATAATAGAAGGAATACAGTGCGTCGGCGAGACCAAACATTTGTGACGCCCGTCGATGTCGAGCGACGCACAGTGCAGTAAAGTCGTCCCTGAAGGAGAGGAACCGCTCGTGGTAGGACAGTAGGTCATGATTCAACAGAGGTCGTCTGTAACAAAAAAAGTTGCGACGTTAAAAGTTAAAAACAAGTTAATCCAGCGTGCCAGATCATGTGCAGCTCACGTGTGATGTAGAGGTATCCGCAAAGTATTTACTTTCGGCACTGGAGGGTGCACTGGTATGAAACTTCACGGCAAATTAAAATTGTGTGTCGGTCTGTCATTAGAACATTTTGCTCAAATAAAAGTCGTTTATTGTGATGAATTACGATGAATTACAGTGTTATACATGGAGGTGACAAAAGTCTGGGGGTAGCGATATGCACATGCACAAACGGCAACAGTATCACGTACACGAAGTTTAAAAGGGGAGTGCATTGGTGGAGCTGTCATTTGTAATCAGGCAGTTCACGTGAGAAGGGTTTCTACGCGATTACGATCGCATGACAGGTATCACCAGACTCTGAACACGGAATGCTAGTTGGATCTGGACGCATAGGCATTTTGGAAATCGTTAGAGAATTCAATATTCCGAGATTGACAGTTCCAAGAGAGTGTGCCAAAAATACCAAATATCCGGCATTACTTCTCATTACGGACAACACAGTGGCCGATGGTCTCAACCACCGAGAGCAGCACTGTTTGCGTAGAGTTGTCAGTGCTAACAGGCAAGCAATTCTGTGTGAAACAACCACAGAAATCAGTGTTGGACGTAAGACGAACGTATCCGTTAGGAAAGTGCAATGCAATTTGTTGTCAATGGGGAATGATAGTAGAAGATGCTGCTACTGCTCCTGTGCTAGTGACCGTATTGGTTGCGCCCTAGAGTAAGGGAAACTGTGGCCTTTTCAGATGCTTCCCAATTTCATTGTGTAGGAGCTGATGGTAGGGTCTGAGTGTAGACCACACACCATAAAGCCGTGAACCCAAGTTCCCAACAAGGCAGTGTGCAAGCTGATGGTGGCTCCATAATGGAATGAACAGGGTCCTCTGGTCCATCTGGACTGATAAATGACTGGAAACGGTCTCGTTCGGCTACTTGGAGACCATTTGCAGTCGTTCATGCAGTAATGTTCCCAAACAAAGTTGGAAATTTTATAGAGCACCATGCACCATGTCAGTAGCGGGACAGAGGGGTAGTCAGGTTGTCTACATCAGAGGCAGGTATGCACTCAGGGGGAAACCTATTGTTCTCCTTTGTTTGACAGGTACTTAACGTATTATTCTGCTAAATGCTTTGCCATGTTGCGGCACTTAACCTATTGTCCCTTCCAGCCCCTCCCACTCCCCTTCCCCCTCAGGAAGGGGATGCTGACGCATTTTGTTAGTGCAGGTTACCTACATCGTGGGCAGTATGCATTCAGAGGCAATCCTATTGTTCTCCTTTGATTGACAGGTACTTAACCTATTGTCCTGTTAAGTGGTTTTCCATGTCACTGCAGTTAACCTATTGTCCCCCTCCCCAACCACACTAACTCCCCCACCCCCTCACTGCTACAGGTACACTTTGAGGTCTGAGTTATTGGAATAGCCCCTGTCACTACTATTTCACATGATGACACAAGTACCATTAGACCTGTGACGTCACAGACATACTGATGGGGCTCCCATCGCAAATTAACGATGGGGGCCATGATGGCGCACGTACCGTTACCGAAGATGGCGGCGGCGGAAATTCAAAAAGTGCCATTCCCCCCTTGCAGGTGGGAAACTCAAATTTTGTCATTTTTTCGCGAGGGCCACGCTCACTTGGACTTGCAAGGAAATAGTTAAAGTCTCCACCACGAACCTCAACCAACTGCCACATCCCATTACCAACCCATCTTAGCAGGCTAACAGGTACAAACGTGCACTAACATGTACTAACGTACACAGTGCATGATGTCATCTAAGATGGCGTCTGTGATATTAGTTGATGACAGATGTGCCACACACCACCTGGTGGGAAGTTGGAATTTCGATGGGAAGATAGGTCAATTGGGCTACCTCTGCTAACCTAACACCCATCCTCTTCCCACAAAAAAATGGTGGGAAGTTCAAATTGCAACAGGATAATGCAGCATACCTAAGAAAATGGCAGGAAAAAAGAGCACCTGCACTGACCTAATTCACCCAACCAACACCTCTTTCTAGGAATTGGTAGGAAAAAGACTCAGTTGATCGATCATTTGGAGGGTATTTGATTGCTCTGTATGGAATATTGTTTAAACATTTAAGAAAATTTATGGAATATATGGAAAAGGTATATTGTTTATTTATAAGAAATTCAGTTTGTGGGGGTTGGATTTCTCTGGCTCATCATTCTCTGCTGTTTAGAAACATCTAGGTCTTGTAATAATCAATTACATGGGGAAAACATGTTGTGTAACGTAATGTTCAGCACTGTACTCTGGTTGTTTAACCTAATGTTTAGCCCTTTGTCGGCACTTAACCTGTTGTTCTGTTAAATGGTTTTCATTGTCATCCCCATCCCCTTAAACTATTGAACTGCGTTTCACATAAAAAGTATTCAAATTAACTTAGTGTGCTGCAATTAACCTGCTGCTCTGCTCCATGTCACCCACGCATACACTGCCTCCCCTTAACTACTGTACCGCTAATACCACATTGACATAAAAAATTTATGCAAATTAATTAAATCGATATTCTTCACATGTATGGTGTAGTTGTTTGTAATTTGTGGCATCCTATTGGTCTTTGAGTATTGTTTCTATGTATGGGGGTTCTTACCAGTTGGTTCTGATTCAAGAGATTGAGAAGGTTCAGAGAAGAACAGCAAGATTCGTGACTGGTACCTTTAACCATCACGAGAGTGTTACAAATCTCATTGAAAATTTGAAGTGGAACACACTTGCAGATAGACTACGCACTAAATGGAAGGGCTGCTCACTAAATTCAAAATCCTACCTTTGCCGAGGATGCAGAGCATATATTATTACCACCAACTTTCATATCGAACAATGATCACCATTCAAAGATAAGGGAAATTGGAGCTCATACTGAGGTGATCAGACAGACGTTTTTCCCACACACAAACTGAGAGTGGAACAGAAGGAGGGAAATACAACTTTGGTGTGAATAGTGCCCTCGACCACGCACCGCTTGGTGGCTAGCAGAGTATATATTTAGATGGACTGTAGTTTAAATAAAAGATTGCTAACAATAAAAACACATCCCACCACCTGACACCTGACGCTGCACTGTCACTCCCAGCGAAGCTATGACGCAATAGTTTGGGCTCTGTGAGTATGAGACGCTGTCATCTCTTTCATACTTTGCACTTGAGAAATTCCTACCGAAATACGTGTTCACCTAGGCACCATTGCTGGTGTGATGACACATAGCTGCAGTTCGGTCCACCACCTAGAGATGTTGCAATGCTTCCCAGGGCACATTCCTAACAGGAGATCCTGTCCACCAGTGAACTTACCCGTCAAACTGCTGGTCTGGGAGCACCATCTGCCATTGTTTCCTGCAGACAAGACTTTCAGAGACAAAATTATTTTGCACAGATCGCTACATTGCACTGACAGTTAAACCCCGTAAAAATTGTCTACAGATCATCAAATACATACAAGACTCAAAAGAATATTTAACAGTCTAACTACAATTAAATATTACGATTGCAACTGCAGTCTGACACCGATAGATGTGCAGCTAATGTTTCCTCTGGAACGAATCTCATTATCTACAGTGCACATACTGTAATTTACCATGTAAAAAATCGCTTGTGGTTATCGATGTCCCTAATATTTACGTCCCACACGATAGGACACACAGTCATCTTCTCTAGTCATGCCACACCATAAACCACAGTAACTTTACAATGCAGTATATACACATTTTGCACAAACAGTGCAGTTATCGTTTGTATCTGCACAGCATCCAAAAAAAGGCCCACACTCACACTGGCTATATGTCTCGATTCTCCTCAGTCCTAGGAAATTACCCGACAAAGTCGTCGAATCATCACTTCTGGAAGGTGCTGCACCCTGCCGAGATTCTTCAAACAAGTGTTATGAAGGGCAGGCGCCTGGCACTGTGTGGTAATGAATATCCCATCCGCGGATGTAATGCTAAGAAAGGCGTCACAGACACGGGTTGGCGTACTGAATCAATATCACTTCTGACAGACAACAAGGAAAATACTAGGGTACGCTGACAGGGTGCCGATGAGAGGACGTATTGTAACAGCTGTATTGACTGTCCTGTTTGTACACTATAGCAGGTCCAGATGAACACTTGCATTGCTATATTGTGCAGCTGCTTAGGAAATGAATCTATCACCACCTATGTACAGATATACTTCCCGATGCATTGAAATCACAATTCACCATGTTCAATCCATCATTCTGTTACGACTAGACATACACAATCTTTTTTCTTTATACGTGAATAGTAGTTTGATTACGTCCCACAAACATATGTCAGAACATAAGCCATGGTACCTTCACATTCAAGCAGCAGCATAACATTTCCGATCGTTAACAGTAAACCTGTCTGTCATCAGAGGACTTCCATCTCATGTGTGATGAGACGTGACACATCCCAGTAAATGAACTTTGATTTATGTGATGTACTCCATCCTCCTGCCGCATATTGGGTGTAAAATATAGACTTCAGCGTCATAACTAAGTTAGTGATACTGCATTCCCAGTGTACATATTTGCCCGACAGGAGTGCTGTTTACAGAGTTAGTGACAGATCGACTTAACATCTAAGGTCATCAGTCCTCTAGACTAAGAACTACTTAAACCTAACTAACCTAAGGACAGCACACACATCCATGCCCGAGGCAGGATTCGAACCTGCGACCGTAGCAGTCCCGCAGTTCCGGACTGCAGTGCCAGAATCGCACGGCCACCGCGGCCGGCCTGGAGTGAGGGGAGGGGGGTTATGTTAGGGGAGGTAGCCCAGTTGACCTATCTTCCCACCGAAATTTCAACATCCCGCCAGTGGGGTGTGGCACTTGCATCATCAACTGATGTCACAGCCGCCATCTCAGATGACGCTATGCACTGTGCACGTTAGTACACGTTAGTGCACGTTAGAACACATTAGACCACCAAGGATGTGGTGGTCAGTTGAAGATCGTGGTGGAGGCTTTAACTAATTCCTTCAAAGTCTAGGTGGGTATGGCACTCACAAAAACTCATTCTAAATCTAGGTGAGCATTACCCTCGCGAAAAACTGACAAAATTTGAATTTGCCATCTGTGAGGGGTATGGCTCTTTTTGAATTTCCCACAACGACCATTTTGGGTAACGATACTTGCGCCATCACGGCAGCCATCTTGGATTTGCGATGGGAGGTCAATCAGTGTGTCTGTGACATCATAGCTCTAATTGTACTTGTGTCATCATGTGAAATAGTAGTGACAGTTTCTATTCCAGTAATTCAGACTTCAAAGTGTACCTGTAGCAGTGAAAGGGGCAGGGGAGTTGGAGTGGGAGGGGGGGGGGACAATAAGTTATCTGCAGTGACTTGGAAAACCGCTCAATGGGACAGTGGGTTAAGTATGCGTCAATCAAAGGAGAACAATAGGATTGCCTCTGAGTGCATACCTGCCCCTGATGGAAGCAACCTGCAGTAACAAAATGGCCCCACACCCCCATTGTCCCACTACTCATGTCATGAGGTAATAATTATTTGCAACTGGTTCAAAGGACATTCTGGACAATCAAGGACATGAGTGCCATGGAACACTAATTTAACATAATTGTGAGGTCAGTTTTTGCACAAAATCGTGCACTGGAAACACTTTTGCTATTATGGATGGTTACAGAGGCAGCATGATTCAATATTTCTGCAGGGGATTTCCAATGAATCAATGCCACATGTAGCTGCTGCACTACTTCAGGCAAATGGAGACCTGATACGATATTACTAGGTATCCCATGACTTTAGTCTCTTCAGAGTACAAATTCCAATGCAAACATTTACCCTTATCAACACACCCTTCAAATTATACACATAATGCATGGAATATTTTGGGGTAAGGCGGCAGTAACAGTATCCATTTAGGAGAGGAGCAAAGTAGCTGATCGTCATGTCAATCATGAGATGCCCAGTGACTTCACCAAAGGTCTGTTTATTTTCCTTTACATTCAAAACAATTTTAGAATAGGGGTTTTATGCGCCCATTAGGGCACCTGTTGAGACATACGTTTTATCGGTATGAATTAGCAGGGCCAGTAAGATAGGAAGAATAACCATTACTGAAGGAGTGGCGGTGGTGCATGGCAGTAGCTGTTAGCATGCACCAAGGCGGCGTGGGAGTCGCTGCTGTAGTACTCGTTGTTCTTCTTGCTAGTAAATGTCGATTAAAGTGAATGTAGATTAAAGAGGGAATACTCTATTGAACGTAGGCAGAAAATTTCGATTTTAAAAAAAATGTATGTAACGTGAAAGGAACTACTGAGACAACCTAATGAATCCATGGACCCTGTATGACAGCAAGGGCTGTTCAAGCTGGTGGGGGCTCTGTAATGGTGTGGGGCATGTGCAGTTGGAGTGATGTGGGATCCCTGATGAGTCTAGATACGACTCTGACAGGTGACACATACATAAGTAGCTTGTCTGTTCACCTGTGTCCATTCATGCCCATTGTGCATTCTGACAGACTTGGACAAATCCAGTAGGACAGTGCAACATGCCCGAAATATTATGTAAGATTAGAGTGTGTTTGAGGCATACAAGCCTACAATAGCTTGTTTAAATCTAATGTGGTGTCATTACCGAATGAAGTTCACTTAGAAATTTCAGTTTGTCTTGTAGACACTGCATCAGCATTTCATAGGAAATGACCAAAAACTGGTGGCTTTAGAAGTTAATGACATTCAGTTAATTAAAAAACAAATGAAAAACGAGAATTGTCACATTTAACATAAGCAGCAGTGATTCACTGGATAAAGTGTATGCAAATCTCTTTCTAGTATAAGAGATCTATTTAAAATCAAATGTAATGAGGTTGCAGGTGAACTGTCTTTTGATCTAAGATTGCGGTGAAATAGAGATATGGATTTGATAGCTATTTTCGCCAGCCATCGTTAGGTAGCTATCTAAGGCACCCTGAAAAGCGAAGCATTGTGCACTTATGGAATAACGTACAATTACCGGAAATTAAATTTATCTGACTCAGTCAAAAATTACACACGTCACACCACATGGAAATACAAATGGAGACAGGAGGGTGATGGGTAACGTATCAGGTTCGTATGAAGTCCGATCATGTACATTAACGACAAAGGGATTGCACAAAGTAAAATTCTTGAAGGTACCAAGGGGAGTAAAACAGAAACGGCCCAAGAAAATAGTATGGTTTAACGCATATGGAAACGAAACCAATCACCCATGTGAAGAGAACATAGACATCGTAAATACGTGTATGGGGATTGAATAAAGGAGTCTGCTAAAGACAGGGAGGACACTAGTATTGTCTCATGTGACTGTGTTGCAAAAGAGGTATATTTCAACAAGCCAAGAATGAATCCACTGAAAGATAAGTCGCTAAACATTTGCAATTCAGAAAATGATATTTATGAGAGAAGGGAGAAGTATAAATCAGATTATAAAGAAATAACAAACGAGAAACAAAAGTAAAGTCGAAGCTACAGCGATCTGATACTTGATGAAGAGAAAATGGATACATTTGACGAGAAAAAGTATTTATTAGAAACTAGTGATGAGTACAAAATTTAAACCGATCCCTGTAGTCTATACTAAGCAACCTCAGGGGACGCACAACTGTTCTGCAGCTATGAAATTCACCATTATAGGGCCCATAGCTACGGTGGTGCTATCTAGTTTATATCACAATTCTGCACTACTGCCAACTCTCCTATCAAGAGTACTCTTTAATCGTGGATCTAATGGGACTGAAGTAGAAGTAAGTGTGACACTCAATTATGGAGTAATAGATTGAGTCTCAGCATTAAACAAAATCTCTGCGCTGTGCAGCTATACAGAACATGCGGATAAGGAGCATAAGGGCTCAAGGTCATGTTTGGTAATCTCTCCATTTAGGTTTTTTGTATGGCAATGCATTCTTCAAATATCGTGTCAATCTTTAAAGCATAAACCTAAATTCTTTTAACTATACCTAATAACAAAAATGCTAAACAAATGGAAGTCATAGAAATCATGAACATAAAATAGATCAAGTGACACGATAGTCTTTGACAGGTGCATATATGTGAAAATATAAAGTCACATGGGTGGATAAGATGTACTCAGAAACACGCAAAATATATCCTGTAGTATCAACGACACAGCACCTAAAAAATCACTACTCCCCTATGGAGACGTAATTGACACTAAAGTTTGATGAGTATACAGAAATAAACGTGAAAGAATAAGGATTAGAAGGTAAAAGGCAAAGAACAGGTAAGTGAATAACACTATAAGGATAGTAGATATTTGCGTTAATAAGTCAAAAAAGTAGGACTTGGGAGGAAACCAGCTGGAGCAGGCAGTTCCGGTCATTAAAGTGTATAAAGGAGTCGAAAGTAACAGAACACTAAATAGCGTTAACACCTTGCAGTGGACTACAGATTAATAAGATACGTGAAGGGGAAGGAAGTGAGAGAATATCCAGTAATATAAACAACTGGCACTTGTTTAAAACGAATTCATTTTGTAGGTGTTCAGGTAAGCCTCGCCACCTCCCAAGTTAGTAAGAGGATATTGGGTAGGAGGACTCATTCCCCATGTTGGTGTTGCTGTGGTCTTCAGTCTGAAGACTGGTTTGACGCATCTCTCCATGTTATTCTATCCTTTGCAAGCCTCTTCATGCCCGAGTAACGACTGCAACCTACACCGCTCTGAATCTGCTTGCTGAATTCATCCCTTAGTCTCCCTCTATGATTTTTATCCATCACGCTTCCTTCCAGTACTAAATTGGTGATCCCTTTGTGCCTCAGAACATGTCCTGCCAATCGATCCCTTCTTCTAGTCGTGCCACAGTCTCCTCTTCTCCCCACTTCTGTTCAGTACCTCGTCTTTAGTTATGTGATCTACCCTACCTAACAGTCACCACCCATATCTTTCTGAGTTGTCGTACACTATTTCCTTGCTCACTTTGATTAACCCTTCGACACCTACATTATCGTTGTGGACCTGTATATCCACAGCAGTTACCATGTTGAACGTAGCTGAGGGCAAATGATCTACTTCCTTTCATGTCTCAACTCCCCTATCACTGAAATGATTCGTCTGTCTACCTCCTCAGACGCATAACTGCACATATCCTTCATCTGATTGAAAGTGATCACGAGTTCATGCAAAAGTCAACCCTTATTCTCACTCCATCTCATATCCAACCCACAATAACCCACGTAAAATAATTCTAGAATAGTACTATAAAATCTAGGACGTTTACTGGAAGCTTGTACAGACTCAAATCAGAAAATACCTTGTCACTCTCCATATCCTGAAGGTATATCCGATACAAATTCCTTCCTGCAGCAAATTTCAACGAAAGTCACTATCACACACACACACACACACACACACACACACACACACACACACACATACACACACACTCATCCCAGCTATCAGTCCCATTTAAATTCTCCTTGACCT
The DNA here is from genome assembly GCF_021461385.2 of Schistocerca piceifrons. Classification (NCBI taxonomy): domain Eukaryota; kingdom Metazoa; phylum Arthropoda; class Insecta; order Orthoptera; family Acrididae; genus Schistocerca; species Schistocerca piceifrons. Next base: position 1,752,202 of record NW_025728455.1, on the reverse strand, counting down.
CTTGAAATATTCAAAGAATCTCATGGGTACTACTGTTCCTTCTTCCTCACCAATGTCTTGAACACACTAACTCGCCACTAGGAATTAGAGAGATGCCACAGCAATATACTTCATACAAAAAGACGCCTGAACTGACGACAGACAAGCTCTGAGTATACCAACTATAAACTCAAGTACTGGCAAGCTTTCTATTGACTTACCAGCCATGATCCACTCAACATTACCCTCTCTTTCTCAATAATCAACCCCTGACTGACAGTCTAACAAGGACCCTCTTGAGTCCAAGATCGCAACTTCAGTCTTTAGTAAAGCTAATTTGAAAGCGTTGTGTTAACAATTCTGACAGGAAGAACATTAGCTGCAAATGACTCACCATATGCATCAGGATGGTGACAGAAAATGTGTCCAGGAGGTGCACAGATCATACTTCTAATGGCACATATGCATTATACTTCACAGACAGACATCGTCGATATTCAAGACATGTTAAAAGCAAACCATGAAATTGCACTATGAACACCAAATGAAAAATAGTGCGTCATAGTCGTCAAAGAGGTGCCAACCATCAAGATCCAAGGCGAACTTCTTTGGGGTTACAAGCCGAAAAGGACGTCCAACTGCATATTCACTCTTAAAGAAAGCATACAGAATCATATTGGTGTAATAGGGTGGTGAAAACAGGTGGAATGTGATTCATCCAGCCTAATGCAGAACAGCACGCCGAAGAGCTTATTGTGAAACTGATATCTTTGAAGACATAGCTCCAGAAAGTGCTATAATATGGTTTATAGACGTGCAAAAAGCAGACATCCAGAGGTCGAATTTACGCAGTGGCTCCAGGTGGTGTGAAATGCAATGTCACACATTTTTTGGGAGGAATAGTTTGCTCTAAAGGAGCATGATTTTTATCTGGAGACGAGGAATCAAGCAAAAGCAAGTTAAATGGACCAGCGATTGGCCCAAACCACTGCTCTTACCATTGCTGTTGTTTTCTTACGCCGCTATTCCATTCTTGCTTTCTGTGACATAAATATATCCTACTGCCCTTGCAAGATCACACACACGAGAAAGAGTCGTAGGGAGCAGAGCACCTTCAGCTTGTCGCAGCACAATAAATAACTTTATAGCCGATTTACCATCAAGTTAAACAATCGGTATAATTGTATACTAATGTATTGAGGCATTGATTTTACTCGACTTTGACACAACTCTCTTAGTACCTCTAATTTCCTGGATACCTTTTAAATGCATTTCTTCTTCAAACAAATTCCTTACTGAAGGATAGAATAATCATCTACAAATTTTCGGGTCGATTCCGTATTTTGCTGTGCATATCAAGTGGACACTTCGTTTGAAATGTCGTTATCTTATGTCTTCCAATTCTATAGCACTGTTTCAAGTTATGCTACCGTCTACTACTTCCCTTGAAATCACTGTAATCTACGTCACACACAATTTGATGTGCATAACGTAGTAGGTAACTATCATGGACATCCCATAAATTTTATCAAGAAACCTTGAAACGCGCGGAGATCAGTTTTTGTAAAAAGTCCTTCTTGTTCTACCCTGAATATTTGTCCTTTTTCTTATGCAGAACACTGTCATACTGCTGTGGAATTATTCGAAATCTATTCACAGTTGCGTTATTCCTATCCTGCGGATGATCTTCCATGTATGTTATTATGTTTAATACCAGCTCCTTGGACAACGATTGGTCTTTACTACGTTTCAATGGAGCCGAGATTTCTGGCTCCCTGCCCTACAAGTGTGATGAACTACATAGCTGGGACTCGTTTCAGTATCAGTTTCACTTGTTATGCACATATTATCATCATTCCGCTCGTTATTTATACCATCTGTACAGTCAAACATATACAATGCCACACATCCCACTGAATCATCTTGCAGAAGTCTTAATATTTCATCTGCCACTTCTTTCTCACTCTGCAAAAATCCCTGTGTTTCTTTCTGACGAATCATCAACTTCGTGAAGTGTTGTTGTAGATATATTGCAATGTTTGTTTCTTTATTGTTGCCATTGCTCTGCTTCATATCAGCACCACTAGCATTGTAACACTATTGCGAGTTACTCGTTGACTAAGCAGTTCAGTTATGTTCCATAGCCTCATGTTGTGCTCGCAGCTGGAGACCTCCAGTCCCACCCCTGTTGCCATTGGCAGTCAATATTGTGGTTGCACGATAGACAATATGTGAGGAGTCGAATGCCACAAACATCATTGGCCTTTTGCCACCCCGCACGCAAAGGGGTCGTCGCAAGTATAGTAAAACTTTTCGCCCTGCACCTCCAAGACACACTCACCATCCTCGACAATCCCAAGCTGGCCACTCCCTGACCCCACATGCCCAGTGGTGGAGAGGCATATACGTTGTACCTCTCACTTCTATCTTCCAGTATTTATGCACTGTGCTATGAGCGGATTTAAAACCGCACGTCACAGTGTAAGACATGAAAACTATGACCAATTACCACCCCACACCCTCCTATCGACACCTCTTCATCTTTTGTTTAATCGTTATCGCTGGTTAGCCCTTAGATTAATATAACTTTTGTACGCTCTTCCTTCCCTAATTGGTGCCATCATCTAGGCTAGACGTGGAAATACACGTTATTAGCATGACTTTCCTCGATTAGACAAATTGTTTTAGCCCTGTTTGACCTCTATACTAGGTTTATGTGTCAAGTACCACAAATTTTCAGAGGTTCTCACCGTTTCCATAAATTATGTAAACTTATGTAGTATCTGGCAGCAACGGTATTTGACTATTGTCCAGTAGTCACATTTTCTGCTCAGTCCTGAATTAAATTATCGCAGCTGTTTACGTAACTGTAAAAAATACGTACGAGGGGAAGGAATGGAATAAAAATTCATGAATCGTAATGAGTTCGACAAAAGTTACAAAGTATACTCGCTTTTACCTAAGTATGTAAGTCCCAGGCCTGTTCTTGTGTTCTTCCACTTTGTAGTACGCCATCTGCTCGCTGACGGATTGCACATCATGAACCCAGCCGCTTAATTTCGTGTGCAGCATGTCTCTCAGATGTTTCATGCTGTTAATCCATTCATGGCGTTGCAGATCATTTGAGTGGATACCCTGAGACACACAGAAGGTGGTTCAAATTACTTACAACATTCACAATTAGCAGCCAACTTTAAGTTACACGTGTAGGTGCGACTATTGCATAATGCTTAAGTTAATGCCAGCTTATGACTAAATATTCAGTTTTGTACAACATATTATAACATTAATGCAAAGTGGGTTGTGTTGATGTCTTATCAAACACACGATTCTCAAGCTACAAAGTCAGTTCAGAGAGTTGCATTTATTTGTACACAATGGAGTCGAATTAATGTGACCACCACCTACATTCGACGTTAACACACACTAGCTATGGATGTGTATGGGTAGTTATAGATAAACTTTCCCTAAACAGATTATAAATGGATCTAATGGATACGTTCGTCATACGCCCCGCACTGATTTCTGCCGTTATTTCACGCAGTGCTGGTTGTCTGTTAGCAGTGACAGCTGTAGTCAAACGCCGCTGCTCTCGATCATCAACTGAAGGGTGTCAGCCACTGCATTGTCCGTGGTGAGAGGAAATCCCTGAAATTTGCTATTCTCGGCACAGTCTTTATACTGTAGGCAGCAGGATACTGAATTCTCTGACGATTCCCGAAATGGAATTGCCCGTGCATCTAGCTCCAACTACTACTCCGCGCACAAAGCCTGTTAACTGCCGTGGTACGATCATAACCACGCCAGACATGAATCACCTGAGTGCAGTCGGCAGCTGCGCCAATGCTCTGCCCTTCCACGCCTTGTGCACGCGACATTACCACCGTCAGTAAGTGAGCACATCGTTACCCCGTGCCTTGTCACCTCAGGGTAATTTCGCAGAAGGAGCAGGAATACTGGAGTGTGAGGTAGGTAGTGGTTGGTCATGATGTCCACGGTGCATAAGCTTAAGTTTGCGCCCATTAAATTCTTCATATGTGGATAGACATTCTCCAAGTTATTTCTGAACGATGAAGCCTTTAAAAAATCAACATAGGCTGTCAAATTCTATTACGCAAGGTGATCTTTATAGCAGACCGTAATCCCTGACCCGCCTCTCCCGCGTATTACCTACAGAGTAATAGACTCCAAATAAGCAGATTCTCAGATAGTGAGATAAAGGACGGTTTAGTTACATCTGGACCATTGCCTAAGAAATACGTAGCCATCAGGCTTGGGCTTGTACTGTAAGATCTGACAGGAAGTTTTCCTGCTGGTTTAGGAAGTTACGAGAAACTACGAACGAGAAAGGTACGGATGATTTTCTTGGCTATCCTTAACCGTTCCCACTGTGCTTGCTTTGCCTAATAACCGCACAAGGTAGAGGGGGTCCGATCTCTTGCAGTGAGTTAACATTGCAGTCAGAGCGGCGGAAATAGCGACAGTGTGAGCCACGTAAGCCAGTAAACAGACTAAGAGGACTGACCACGTAATCGTGGCTGTGTGTATCACTTTCTCATCCCGCGTACATATAACATAAAACACGAAAAGAATCTCCACTTACCATTTGCTCGAAAGCGAGGGGGACGAGCAGCTGAGAGAAATGTTTGACACCCAGTGAGAGCAGCTGCGCCGAGTCCCGCCAGTAGTCAGAGAGGTGCTCCAGGAAGACCGGTATCTCGGCCTGGAATTCTGGACAAGAAGACAGACGACAAAGTGGTGAAGAGGTCAGTGAATCAGATTTCTATGCGAGCACAACATTCACTTTCTGCATTCACAAGGATAAAGAGGGTATGAAAGTAAAATTTACTAAATATGTATACACTGTCAGACTACAGTCACACTACAGTATAGACACCTCTTTCGAACCAAAGCGATACACGAGTAGTATATCTGCGCCTGTAACGTATGTAGATGGAAATGCCATCTCTATGTAAGCTTACTTTTAGCATTTTGAACACTGGCGTCACCAGCACTAAATTACAGGGGGGGATAGGGGGTGGGGGGGGGGGGGAGGGGGACCAAATAGATAGGGTTACATCACAAAAGACTCTAAATGGGAGATCTCCTTGAAGTAAGTACAAAAACTAGGAGCTAAAATCATTTTTTGGAGGATTGGTAAGGTCTCAGACCACATAAACTGACGGAAAAAAAACGCAACGCCAAGAAAGAACTGTGTGACATAAACGAAAGTAGGAGTATTTGTACATCTTAATGATGACGCCTATGCCATTTCGCGCCAGTCGCGTATGACGATACAAATTACATTTATTTAAACACACACTGTAACTGTTATGATGGTCAGTTACCTTTGATACTGGATGTGGCACATTGACGTTAGTCAAGAATATCTTTAAGGCGACAGACACGCTATTATCAACACCTCACAGCGTTTGTAATAGGGCTATGGGAACCTGGATGTTCCTTTGTGATATTGCAGAAAGACTTGACAGGTAGGTAGGTAGCCACTGTACATGACTGCTGGCCACGGTGGGCACGAGAATGCACGGTCTCGAGAGGACTGGGCTCCAGACGACCACGTGGCTCTATGGAGAGGGAAAACCATTGTGTTCAGCAGATGGCTGAAGGAATGTGAGCAGCAGTTGGAACAACAGTAACATAATGAACTGTTACAAATTGGTTACTTCAAGGACAGCTCCGAGCAAAACTCCCTGTACTGTGCATTCTCCTCACCCCAAACCACCGCCATTTGCGACTTCAGTGCTGTCAAGAGAGAGCTCGCTGGGGGCAGGGTGGAGATCTGTCGTGTTTTCTGATAAGAGTTGGTTCTGCCGCGGTGCCAGTGACGGCCATGTGTCAGTTAGGAGAAGCCCAGAGGCCTGCAGCCAGCTTGTCTGTGTGCTAGACACATTCAGCCTACATCTGGAGTTATGGTAGGAGGTGCGATTTCGTATAGTAGCAGGAACACCCTCGTGGTTATCGCATCCCTCTGACGCAAATTTGTACGTCAGTCTGATGACTCGACCTGTTGAACCGACATTCACGAACAGCATCCTAAGGAGTGTTTTCCAACAGGATATCGCTCGCTGTAGTGACCCCAACATGCTCTACAGTCGACATGTTGCCTTGGGCTGTTCGACCATCACATTTCCGATCGAGCGCGTATAACACGTCATCAGAAGACGATTCCAGTGTCATCCACACCAAGCTTTAACCGTCCCTGCATTGAGTGACCATGTGCAATAGGCACGGAACTCCATCCGACAAACTGAAACGTGGCACCTGTACGACACAACGGATGCTCGTTTGCATGCCTGCATTCTAAATTTCGGGAGTTACACGTTTATTAATGTACAAGCATTTCACATTTGGAATGGCTTTCGCCCTGCTTACATTAAGCTGAGATCTACCAGCGCTAATCATCTAAATATGGTGCCTAGACTTTTGTATTCCCGAAATTTAGTAAGTCTACATTAATTAATTTTTTGTGTTGAAATTTTTTTTCCCGTCACTTTATTTCAGTAGCTTTTTAAATTTCTACAGCTCTCCAATTTAAGCCCAGATTAAAACTTGTTTTGCTATTATCTAGTATAAAAACATATATGATATTAACATATGCACTTTTGAGGCTGTGCGTATGAGTAAAGTGTATTACCTCCTAAACCAACGTGGAAACCATTCTGAAAGCAAATAAAAGATTCGTTCATCCACGATTTCGTCTCAGTCGGTCGAGTAAAACAGTAAGAGGTGGAGACCGCATTTTTAAATACTGTATTAGTTTCATTATTAAAACCAGCTTAAGAAAGTGAAAATAACCCGTCAGAAAATGCAATGTACTTCATAGTTTCAAGTACAGACCTATGCTTTAAAAGCATGGAGATCGCTGAAAACCTGTTATTTTACAAGAATATATTTTTTCTGTGTTAGCCGGACGAAGCTGCGATATGTAAAGCGCTAGTTTATTATAAACTTTCTTCTAGGGAACATTCAAGGAATGATAATATGTACAAATGTAATTTTCAGTACGCTGTCTTTCAGTCACTTTAAAAATAAATTCCTACAAGCTTAGTAGTCACTCCCTTGTCTTTCAGGAAAGGAAGTAGCAATCAGTTGCTTGTAACACTCTTCATAGCAATTGCTTTTGACACAAGCACTAACTACAACATTATTATTATACAAACATCAGGTTGTAAATGATTGTTGCATGGAATTCAGCTGGGTGCCTCCTTGCCACCCCTTCGAAAAAGCTTTCAGCAAAACCAATCAGTTTCACGTTCATCTACCCTCATCATTCGTCCCACGTAGTCATACCAACACAGCTCGAAATATTTTCTTTTTATTGAATAATATAAGAGAATTTTCTTACTGACACGTTAGTCAGTCCTACAAACCATTACTAATCACTGCATAAGAGCTTTCGATATGTGTAATTCGTTAGAGTTTGGAAATATTCGTTCAACGACGTCATTCTTTCTTTGTCAGCTAACAAGGAAACGTCTACAAGTGGTGTCATGGACTTTCAGAAAACTTCTGTACGGTGATAACATGCTGTGCAGTGTAACGGTGAAGCTACAGGCGTCAAGTGCTGCCGTTGGTGGGGAGGCTTGTGTGCCTCAGCCATACAGATAGCCGCACCATAGGTGCAACCACAACGGAGGGGTATCTGCTGAGAGGCCCCTCCTGAAGAGGGGCACCAGCATATTAACCCATTTTATCCCACTGTTCCATTTCTGGAACAAAAATTTGTAATTTTTTTGTGTACAGTGATTTTAGTTTCTGGTAAGTTTGTTACACTGCTGGCCTTCTACATGCTCCTTGCTTTTACACAAAACTGCCAGCTGCGCTGCTAGCATCTGTGTAGAAACAGTGTTAGTGCTGTAGTAATTGCTGTTTATGGAAAAATGGCTACAAGGAAAGGGCAAATAAGTTTTACTATATTTGACAGTGGATAACGACATTATATTTTCTAAATATGGCGTATAAATACAATAATGATAGTCTGTGTGTGTTTTATTTGTTCATATCTGTTCTCAACAATGGGTTATAATGCATTACAGCTGAGTGTTACATTTTTGGAACAGTAGGATTGAGTGGTTGCATTGAAATAACAGTAAAACACTTGCATTTTAGGTTGACTGCCGATGAAATTATAGCATTATTGGAATAGGATACTGATTTTTGTGATGCAGACTTGTACATAAATCCCCCTGATGACCCATGGTGCTCAGATGAAGATTCAGGTGACGAGTGTGAAATTGATATAAATCATAGTGGCAAAAAGCTAGAATCTGTTGCAGAAGCAAAACTTACGAAGTATTGTGAATGGGACATTGTTACCCAATAAGTAAATGCTAGACAGTACTATGAATTGAAGATTTTGATTAGTAAATACACTTATTACAATCTTTTACATTATTTATCTGTAACTTTAAATATTATTTATAGTTTCTAGAAAGTTGATGTTTTATTTTACAGGTGGGTCATAGGGAGCCTAATGAGCCATCATGTTCAGCTTCTGGTGCTGCCCATGTTGATAATGTTCTCAGCCCCTAAAGTTCTACATCAAATACTATTCCTGTTACTGGCAGAAGAAAGAGGGCTGATATGAGATGGCTCAGAATGACATAAATGAAGTGCAGATGAAGACATGGACACTTACAGAATTTTTGATGGAAGAAATGTCACCAGTACAGCTACTTGAACTGTTTTATGATGACACTATTGTTGACATGCTAGCCCATTACCCAAATATTTACGTTCATCAGCAGGGAGATACATCATTCAGTGTGTCAAGTGTAGAAATAAGAGTATTACTGGCCATATTTCTTCTGACAGGTTACAACCCTTTACCTTTAGAATGTACTGAGAAATGAACGAGGATTGCCATAATCTATCTGTGTCAAAAGCAATGACAAGGGGAAGATTTGACAAAATTGTGAAATGCATACATGTCTGCGATAACAACAGCTTATCCAAATATGACAGATTTTCAAAATTGAGAGCCCTTTGGAAGCTCTTGTATAGTAGGTGGCTAAGAGCTTTCAATAACGAAAGACTGCTATGTATTAATGAGGCTATGATTCTGTATTATGGTAGACATGGAACAAAGTAAGAAATAGCAGGTAAACCGATTAGGTTTGGTTATAATATTTATTGTCTTCATACAAGACTAGGGTACCTAGTTCAAGCAGAACCATACCAGGGTGTTGCAACAGGAAACACAAGACCTGAGCTTGTTGTATGTGGTTCAGTTCTGTTAGTCCTAGTATCAAAACTTCCATTTGAGAATGAACAGACATATGATTTCTTTTTTTATAACCTCTATACTTCCTTGCCACTTTTGTATGCACTAAAAGGAAAGGGCTGCACTGGAACAGGAACAATTCGCTCAAGTAGAACAGAGGGAGCTTCTCTGCAAGAACTTCATAAAATGAAAAACGCTCCAGGGAGAACATATGACCAAGTAACCGATAATAATCTGATTCGCTACCATGACAACAGTATTGTTATCATCATGTCAAACAGAACTGGAGTTCAACCAACTGGACAATCCAAATGATACAGTAGGAGTGAGAAAAACTTTATTGATATAATTACTCCTGCTGCAGGTGGTAACTACAACACTTACATGGGACAAGTGGACAGACTTAATGAAAATATTGTAAACTAAAGGATTAATTTCAGAACAAAGAAATGGTGCTACCAACTTCTTGCTTTTCTGCTAACTGCATCAACATACAATGCTTGGTTGTTGTATAGACAAACAATACAGTATAAGGGCAATCCACTCAATCTTCTTGGCTTCAGAAGGTATGTGGTCAACAGCTACTTTCAAAAGTACAGCTCATGACAATCATCTGCCCATCCAGTACTAAATCCAAAAGCCTTACATAAAAGGGTGCTCAATGATGTACACTATGATGGACAAGATCATCTGATTGTACCATTAGGCAAACAACTAAGATGTGGCCAGTGCAAGAAGAACACAGCAAAACAATGTAAGAAATGTAAAATTCCTTTGCATGCAAATTGTTTTGAGCACTTTCATACAAACTAAAGTTGAAACTGAACTCAGTAAATCACAGTTTAATTTTGTTTATGCCTTATTTGGTTACACATCCACATTTTGGATAATCTGTAAATGAGCTGTATCAACTATGTAGTGAGAAAAATAAACGTAAATATGAAAAATTTACATTCGTTTCTCACAGTATTACCATGCATGGTACCTGCACCCTCCCGTTCACGCTGTTCCATTTTGGGAACGTCAATTTTTTTACACTAAATATGTTGTTAAAATCATGAAAGTGGTATTTATGGTTTATCCTCACTCGATTTAAATAGGAATTCGTAAGACATTTGAATGGAAAACCTTCTTGGGATCAAACAGATTAAGTAGTTGGAGGGGCAACAGTCTGGATGATTGACTGATTTGGCCTTGTAACATTACTGAAAATGGCCTTGCTGTTCTGGTACTGCGAACGGCTGAAAGCAAGGGAAAACTACAGCTGTAATTTTTCCCTTGTGAATGCAGCTTTCCTGTATGGTTAAATGATGGTGGCGACCTCTTGGATAAAATATTACAGAGGTAAAATAGTCCCCCATTTGGATCTCCAGGCGGGGACTACTAAGTAGGATGTCGTTATGAGAAGAAAGAAAATGCGTTCTGTGGATCGGAGTATGGAATGTCAGATCCCTTAATCGAGCAGGCACGTTATAAAATTTAAAGAGGGAAATGGATGGGTTGAAGTTAGATAAAGTGGGAATTAGTGAAGTTCGGTGGTAGGAGGAACTTTTGGTCAGGTGGACACAGGATTATAAATACAATAAAATACGTGTAATGACTAGGTTTAATAATAATGTATAAAAAATAGGAGTGCAGTCAACCTATTATGAACAACATAGTGAACGCATTATTGTAGCCAAGATAGACACGAAGCCCATGCCTACGACAGTAGTACAAGTTTATATACCAACTAGCTCCGCAGATGACGAAGAGATTGAAGAGATGTATGATGACGTAAAAGATATCATTCAGATAGTGAGGGGACACGAAAATTTAATAGTCGTGGGAGACTAGAATTAGATAGTAGGAAAAGGAAGAGAAGGAAAAATATTGTAAGTCAATTTGGAATACGGTGAAGGAATGAAAGAGGAAGGCGCCTGGTAGAATTTTGCACAGAGTATGACTTGATCATGGCTAACACTTGGTTCAAGAATCATGAAAGAAGGTTGTACACGTGGGAGAGGCCTGGAGACACTGGAGGATTTCAGATAGATTATACAATGGTAAGAGAGAGATTTAGTAACCAGGTTTTTAATTGTAAGACATTTCCAGAGGCAGATGTGGACTCTGACCACAATCTATGAGTTATGCACTATAGATTAAAACTGAAGAAACAGCAAAAAGGTGGAAATTTAAGAGGTTGGTACCTGGATAAATTGAAAGAACCAGAGGTTGTAGAGAGTTTCAGAGACAGCATTAGGGAACGATTGACAAGAATGGGGGAAAGAAATACAGTACAAGAAAAAATGGGTAGCTCTGAGAGAAGAAATAGTGTAGGCAGCAGAAGATGAGATAGGTAAAAAGACGAGGGCTAGTAGACATCCTTGGGTAACAGATGAGATATCGATTTTAACTGATGAAAGGAGAAAATGCAGTAAATGAAGCAGCCGATAAGGAATACAAACGTCTCAAAAATGAGATCAAAGGGAAGTGCAAAATGGCAAAGCAGGGATGACTAGAGGACAATTGTAAGGATGCAGAGGCATATATTGCTAGGGATAAGATAGATGCTGCCTAAAGGAAAATTAAAGAGACCTTTGGAGAAAAGAGTACCACTTGTATGAAAACCAAGAGCTCAGGTGGAAAACCTCTTATAAGCAAAGCAGGGAAAGCAGAAAGATGGAAGGAGTATATAGAGGCTCTATATAAGTGTGGTGTACTGGAGGGCAATGTTATGGAAATGGAAGAGGACGTAGGTGAAGATGAAGTGGGAGACCTGATACTGAGTGAAGAATTTGACAGGACACTAGAAGATATAAGTCGAAACAAGGTCCTGGCAGTAGACAGCATTCCATTAACTCCTGAAAGCCTTAGGAGAGCTGGCCCTGACAAAACTCTACTAGCTGGTGAGCAAGATGTATCGGACAGGTGAAATACCCTCAGACTTCAAGAAAAATATAATAATTCCAATCCCAAAGAAAGCAGGTGTTGACAAGTGTGAAAATCATCGAACTATCAGTTTAACAAGTCACAGCTGCAAAATACTAACACGAATTCTTTACAGACGAATGGAAAAACTGGTAGAAGCCAGCGTTGGGGAAGATCACGTGAGGCAATACTGACCCTATGACTTATCTTAGAAAATAGATTAAGGAAAGGCAAACCTTCTTTTTTAGCATTTGTAGGCACAGGGAAGACTTTTGACAATGTGGGTGGTATACTCTCTTTCAAATTCTGAAGATGGCAGGGGCCAAATACATGGAACGAAAGGCTATTTACAATTTGTACAAAAACCAGATGGTAGTTATAAGAGTCGAGGGACATGAAAGGGAGGCAGTGGTTGGGAAGGGAGTGAGACACGGTTGTAGCCTATCCCCTTTGTTATTCAATCTGTATATTGAGCAAGCAGTAAAGGAAACAAAAGAAAACTTTGGAGTACCAATTAAAATCCATGGAGAAGAAATAAAACGGTTGATGATTGCCAATGACATTGTAATTCTGTCAGAGACAGCAGAAGACCAGGAAGAGCAGTTGAATACAATGGACAGTGTCTTGAAAGGACGATATAAGATGAACATCTACAAAAGCAAAACGAGGATAATGGAATGCATAATTAAATCAGGCGATGCTGAGGGAATTAGATTAGTAAATGAGAGGCTTAAAGTAATAGATGAGTTGCTATTTTATTAGCGAAATATTTGATGATGGTCGATATAGAAAGTATATAAAATGTAGACTGACAATGGCCAGGAATGCGTTCCTGAAGAAGAGAAATTTGTTAACATCGAGCATTGATTTAAGCGTCAGGAAGTCTTTTCTGGAAGTATTTGTACAGAGTGTAACCATGTATGGAAGTGAAGAATGGACGATAAATGTTTTAGACAAGAAGAGGCTTTTGAAATGGTGGTACAAAATAATGCTGAAAACTAGATGGATAGATCATGTAACTAATGATCATGTACTGAACAGAAGTGGCGAGAAGAGGAGTTTGTGGAGCAAGTTGACTAGAAGAAGGGATCGGTTGGTAGAACACGTTCTGAGGCATCAAGGGATCACCAAGTTAGTATTGGAGGGCAGGGTGGAGGGTAAAAATCGTAGAGGGAGACCAAGAGGTAAGTACAGTAAGCAGATTCTGAAGGATGTAGGTTGCAGTAGCTACTTGGAGATGAAGAAGCTTGTGCAGGATAGGGTAGCATGGAGAACTGCATCAAACCAGTCTCTGGACTGAAGACCACAACAACAACAACACATCAACATTTACAATTTGTCTCATTCTCTTCTTTTTTACGTTCTTTTTCCAACTGGGATCATTTCGCAAGTGTTTTCATTATTTTTATTTATCACTCATAATGTTTAAACATTTGAAACAACGGATGAATCGTATAACAACAAAAGACGAAATAGTCTCTTTATACTGGCTGTGCATTTGTGCCAAAAATGTATATTTCTATTTAAGATGTTCCTTCTTTGGATGGTTAAATGATAAAAACATTTTAAAAATTTATTCTTATTCCACTAGGGACTAAGTAAAATGGTGATTTAAACAAAAGAAGGGATTACAAATAAAACGAAATCTAAGCCAAATGTGGAATGGAAATAATGAATGCAATAACATGGTGAGAAACATAGAATGATAAAGAAGAAGAATTTGAGTCGGAATTAATAAACAAAAATAATAAAATGAAATGTAAATAAATTCCAAGTTCAAAACGCATCAGAAAAAGTGAGAGCAATTTTAAAAATATATTGATTAAAATTATGTTACAAAGGAATGGAAATAAAGAAATAGAACCCAATTAATTTAGCAAAAATAATGATTAAAGTCGTTTCAAAAAACGTTTAAAAATAAAAAAATTTTATCTACCTGACTAGTTCTGAACTCTTAACTTCCTACATGTGAGGCCTGTGCAAGCAGTCTGTTTAAAAGTGTCTTCTTTAAAGTTGAAGATTATTAGGCGAAATTCCGAATTTTTTTCGTCGATTACTCGTAAATGAATGCCTGTGATGGTGACTGCCTGCAGCGTCTGAAACTTGAGACCTTGACGTATATCACTGTGTAAATGATTTCAGAAAGTCGATCCCATCGCTGGGGATCTATCCTCGTGAGACTCAAAAACTTGAAATTGCTTTTGAAGAAACCTTTTCCCACATGTCCCCATTGTCGCCCTCTCTCCCCACATTCGGTGGTGACACCTATGATTTTAAATAAAGAAAAATTAATTTTCCCAGCAGTTGAAAACTATGATGCGATAGGATGACATTAATTCATACCAACTTCCAGCCAAAACATACGTATGAAATGCCATATCATATATTTTAAGCATGGCAATAAGTTCTTCAAGAGGACATTTGGAGAGCGTTTATCATGATGGACACTAGTCTCGAATAAACCGAATGTTTAACACCTTAATACCTATTAATGATAAACATTTGCGCAAAGTTAAGCAAAAATCTTACTGGTGTTTTACGGTAACAATTTCCATTTTCGACACTGTATGTCCACATAGCTGCGAAACGTTCACTGTAACTCCTTCTATCACTGATCAGTTAATCGCTTCTCTCCATGTTGGTGCCAGGCCGTTCTATTAGTTTGCAGTAAATTCGATTTGGTACAAAATATTGAATTTAATTGATGAAAGGAGGAAATATAAAAATGCAGTAAGTGAAACAGGCAAAAAGGAATACAAACGTCTCAAAAATGAGATCGACAGGAAGTGCAAAATGGCTAAGCAGGGATGGCTAGAGGACAAATGTAAGGATGTAGAGGCCTATCTCACTAGGGGTAAGATAGATACCGCCTACAGGAAAATTAAAGAGACCTTTGGAGATAAGAGAACGACTTGTATGAATATCAAGAGCTCAGATGGAAACCCAGTTCTAAGCAAAGAAGGGAAAGCAGAAAGGTGGAAGGAGTATATAGAGGGCCTATACAAGGGCAATGTACTTGAAGACAATATTATGGAAATGGAAGAGGATGTAGATGAAGATGAAATGGGAGATATGATACTGCGTGAAGAGTTTGACAGAGCACTGAAAGACCTGAGTCGAAACAAGGCCCCCGGAGTAGACAATATTCCATTGGAACTACTGAAGGCCGTGGGAGAGCCAGTCCTGACAAAACTCTACCATCTGGTGAGCAAGATGTATGAAACAGGCGAAATACCCTCAGACTTCAAGAAGAATATAATAATTCCAATCCCAAAGAAAGCAGGTGTTGACAGATGTGAAAATTACCGAACTATCAGCTTAATAAGTCACAGCTGCAAAATACTAACACGAATTCTTTACAGACGAATGGAAAAACTGGTAGAGGCCAACCTCGGGGAAGATCAGTTTGGATTCCGTAGAAACATTGGAACACGTGAGGCAATACTAACCTTACGACTTATCTTAGAAGAAAGATTAAGGAAAGGCAAACCTACGTTTCTAGCATTTGTAGACTTAGAGAAAGCTTTTGACAATGTTGACTGGAATACACTATTTCAAATTCTAAAGGTGGCAGGGGTAAAATACAGGGAGCGAAAGGCTATTTACAATTTGTACAGAAACCAGATGGCAGTTATAAGAGTCGAGGGACATGAAAGGGAAGCAGTGGTTGGGAAGGGAGTAAGACAGGGTTGTAGCCTCTCCCCGATGTTGTTCAATCTGTATATTGAGCAAGCAGTAAAGGAAACAAAAGAAAAATTCGGAGTAGGTATTAAAATTCATGGAGAAGAAATAAAAACTTTGAGGTTCGCCGATGACATTGTAATTCTGTCAGAGACAGCAAAGGACTTGGAAGAGCAGTTGAATGGAATGGACAGTGTCTTGAAAGGAGGATATAAGATGAACATCAACAAAAGCAAAACAAGGATAATGGAATGTAGTCTAATTAAGTCAGGTGATGCTGAGGGAATTAGATTAGGAAATGAGGCACTTAAAGTAGTAAAGGAGTTTTGCTATTTGGGGAGCAAAATAACTGATGATGGTCGAAGTAGAGAGGATATAAAATGTAGGCTGGCAATGGCAAGGAAAGCGTTTCTGAAGAAGAGAAATTTGTTAACATCCAGTATTGATTTAAGTGTCAGGAAGTCATTTCTGAAAGTATTCTATGGAGTGTAGCCATGTATGGAAGTGAAACATGGACGATAACCAGTTTGGACAAGAAGAGAATAGAAGCTTTCGAAATGTGGTGCTACAGAAGAATGCTGAAGATTAGATGGGTAGATCACGTAACTAATGAGGAAGTATTGAATAGGATTGGGGGGAAGAGAAGTTTGTGGCACAACTTGACCAGAAGAAGGGATCGGTTGGTAGGACATGTTCTGAGGCATCAAGGGATCACCAATTTAGTATTGGAGGGCAGCGCGGAGGGTAAAAATCGTAGAGGGAGACCAAGAGATGAATACACTAAGCAGATTCAGAAGGATGTAGGTTGCAGTAGGTACTGGGAGATGAAAAACCTTGCACAGGATAGTGTAGCATGGAGAGCTGCATCAAACCAGTCTCAGGACTGAAGACCACAACAACAACAACAACAAAAGTGTAAGTCGCACAGTGTATGGGGATGCTGGGCCTCTTTCATTACATTATACATATGTTCTGGACCACTTTCTTTACATCATGTGACCCACGTCATAATCTAAGATAGCGGCAGCCACGCCCCCTTGTCTATCAAGTTACAACCCACGCCCTCCCCCCCCCCCTTCTCCCCTCCCACCACCGTCTCATCAGCCTCTCCAAACAGCCACACCGTGGTATTAAAATCAAGCATAATGATGTCGCTAAGTTCAAAGATATGCAGTAAAGAATTACGTAACATTAACTTGAACGGGAACCAATGTGAGAGACAGGCATCATTTGCTTGACAGTAATATTTCGTTCACACACACACACATTTATCTGTATTTAATAACTTTATTGTGTAAATCTCGCGCAAAAATGGAGTCAAGCTGCATTATTTCCATAACTTTCACATTGAAGTCAAAGTTTGTTACGTAAGACATTTTTGTACACAAACGCTCGAACTATCTCTCTTTCTCTCTCTCCCTCTCCCTCCCTCTGTCTCTCAGTCTCTCTCTCTTTCTCTCTCTCTCTCTCTCTCTCTCTCTCTCTCTCTCTCACACACACACACACACACACACACACACACACACTCACATACACACAGACACACACAGACACACACACACACACACACACACACACACACACACACACACACACACACACACATATGCGGCGAAACTGGTTCCAAAACAAGATTTTGAAGCCTAAAGTAAGAATTCCATTGCCACAATCATGCTTAAATAATTTCAAATTGGCCTAACTTGGTCTAACTTGACCAGGCTCATTACGCGGAATATACATCTTAACTGAAATACCATGCTAATCAGACAAACTCACAGACAGACAGTCTGAATTACTAGAAGATGTAATTAATTAGACATGTACTTGATGTAAGTTATAATACACAAGCAGACCGTCTTTCCTGTTTACTCCCAACACGACCATGGACGGTGAGAGAGATGACACATCACCAAAGATGATTCAATATTTCTAAGTAAAATCGTTGATGATATTATATATGATTTATATGATTTATCGAGTACAAAACTCATGCAGGTGGTTTATAATCAATATGTATTGGAGAAGTAAGTGCATAATATGTGTGTCCCTGAAACTCATAAACGAGTCCCAGTACAATTAAGGGAGTTGTATGGTGCGGTAGCTATCCATCCTCCACCCATGAAGGTTCCCATTTTTACCTGAAGGGTAAAGAAAAGCTGGTACACCTGCCAAATATCATGTAAGGCCCCGCGAGCACGCAGAAGTGCCACAACACGTCGTGGTACAGACTCGACTACAGTCTGAAGTAGTGCTGGAGGAAACTGACACCATATATCCTGCAGGACTGTCCACAAATCCGTAACATTACAAGGGGGTGGAGATTGGAGATCTCTTTTGAATAGCACGTTGCAAGGCATCCCGGATATGCTCAACAATGTTCATGACTGGGTAGTCTGGTGGTCAGCGGAAGTGTTTAAACTCAGAAGAGCATTCCTGGAGCCACTCTGTAGCAATTCTGGATGTGTGGGATGTTGCATTGTCCTGGTGGATGCACGTGATCAAACAGGATGCTTAAGTACGTGTCACCTGTCAGAGTCGTATCCAGGTGTATTAGTGGTCATACCACTCCAACTGCACACGCCCCACACCATTACAGAGACTCCACCAGCTTGAACAGTCCCCTGTTGATATGCAGGGTCCATGGATTCATGAGGTACAAGTCCATTCGCTCGATTCAATTTGAAACCAGAGTCTTGCGAGCAGGTAACATCTTTCCAGTCAACAACATTACAATATCCGAACACATCCATCCACTCGATACAATTTGAAACAGGACTCTTCCGACCAGGCATCACGTTTCCAGTCATCAACAGTCCAATGTCGGTGTTGACGGGACCAGGCGAGGCGTAAAGCTTTGTGTCATGCAGTCATTGTCTCCGAAGGCCCATTTAACAACTGCGCCAGAGATTTGTTGTCTTATGAAGGCATTGCCGACCGGAGCGCCGTATTCTGATTGTTTAGATATCTCTGCATTTGAATACGTGAGCCTATACCAGTTTCTTTGGCGCTTCAGTGTAGTTCATAATAAGTTGAGCCACCCTATAATAGAATTACAAATATCAGGATCCACTGTGTACTGAACATAAAATTCAGTGTGAGCATCTAGTTTCATGTAAACAGAGAGAAGAGCTTAGGCAAGTGTTAGTCAAGCATAACAATGTGTTTTCACATGTATGGAAACATATTAATAATGCAATTTAAATGTAAGAAGTTGGAAATATTTTTCAAGAAACCATATCTAATGATGACCAGTTGCCAAGAACCTCTTAAAAAATGATTCAACGAACGTTAGATTGGGGAATATTGGAACAGGCAATACATATTTTTAAAAATCCACTGGTGGTAGCACTGAAATGCGATAGAATTGTAAGGCTGGTACTGGATTCTTATAGTTTAAACAAAATTTAATGAGGGATAGAGCACAAAATATACGAAGTTATTGCAATAATTCTGAGGAGCTACTTGTTTCACATGAATGGTTGGATATAATTTGTGGTTACTGGAATTTTCCATTGGCAAAAGAATGAAGAAATTATGTGTCCCGTATATATAATGGATTTTTTCATGGGTATAGAGTATTTCCCTCTGTCTGTAATATTTTAAGATCTATGGCGCTGTTACAGAGGCAGGAAGCATTAGGGCAAGTGACATTTTACGTAGACAACATGAAGTTGCATGCCCTACTTGGGAAGAGTATTTTAATTTTCTGGACAATGTATGTGATGAAGTAGGAAAAGGTGGCTCAAAACTGAATTAAGAAAGTATGGCATGCACTAAGAACCAATTGTATTTCTTGCTCCATGTGTTTAACGGAGAACGTATTTTAGCAAAACCATCCAGGTTCTCCGTGACTGAGCTGTTTGAACGTCAAAGAAAAAGCAACTACGTAAAGCCATGTTTAACTTGTTTATGTCTTATCGGCGTTTTGTAGAAGGAGTCATTCTACGCTTCTTACACACATCAGATGTTAAAAGAGGATAGCCCCTGGGTTCAGATTAAAGAATATCAGCCCACATTTTAAAAGCTAAAAAATCATTTCGTAAATAACCCGCTGCTGAATCACTCACATTTTGAGAAGACTTCTTTTATTTTATTGAACTCTGGTGCATATGGTAAAAGAGTGTATAAAATAAAAAGAAGGGGTATTGAAGTGTGTAAGATGATAGCTTTTACCACTTAATCACTGCAATCAGTGGAGCATAATAAAGGAGTATCAGAGCTAGACGCACTGTCCATCGTATTTGGAATGAAGAAATCTGAGCATTCTTTGTTGAATCACCAAGTAATAATATGCAATGATTTTAAAGCATTAACATTTTTGCAAACTTGTCAGCTAAAACATGCCAGGTGAGCAATGTTCCTGCAACAGTTCGATCATGAAATTAAAAACATATGAAGAAAGTGTACTTTGGCGGCCAACAGGTTGCCTAGAATGCTGAACTATATAAGGCGTCTGAACTTACATTAACTAAAAACGATTTGGTACCCACTTTTGCTATAAATGAAATCAAAGCGGAAATTGCTTTGAAGAAAATATGTCGGTACTCTGAAAGAGAACAGAATAGGGTGATCTTCGGAGATCAGTAAAACATCATTTGGGAGACCCTAATTATCCCATAGTAGCACAATATTACAATATCCATCAAGGAATTTGGTGCAAGAGGACGAACATGGATTTGCCAGAACGGATAATATGCTTCCCCTCCAAAAATCTGCCATTTTAATAGACTAAGTGTATTTAGAGTAAGAGCATTAAGGGACTAAGAAATCCATTACAAACTTCAATGAGAGAGTAACTTTAGAAAATATGCGTTTTGAGTTAAATAGAAGATTAGTAAATAGCACTGTGCAAGGGAATATGCAATCCCTTGAACACAGTGGAATTATTAGCAGTTTATCATTTTCGACCTACGCCTAGTTCTAGAGGAGTGTGCTTTGGTCTACTTCAGTGGATTCAGTAAATACATTAAGCTATTTCCAGACAGAAGAGCTAATACCACAACACCTACAGAAAAGCTGGGTAACAACAATTTTGTTGAGTTAGGTAGGCCTCAGAATGTCGTGGTGAGTAATGGTAAACGGTTTCCAAAAAATGGTTCAAATGGCTCTGAGCACTATGGGGCTTAACTGTTGCGGCCATCAGTCCCCTAGAACTTAGAACTGCTGAAACCTAACTAACCTAAGGACATCACACACATACATGCCCGAGGCAGGATTCGAACCTGCCTAGAAACGCTCGGCCACTCCGGTCGGCGGTAAACGGTTTGATGCTAAAAAAGTGAAGAAATGTTGTCAGGATATGATACATAATTATCTTAGGATTTTCCCTTAGATAAATAAGGTTATAGGGGACTTTGCAGAAGATGTAGAGGAAACATTCAACATGGGGTAATAATATTAAGGAATTAGAAGCCATCATTAACAACCACAAGCCTGATGCAACAGTATTTGCATCATACAAATTAATATGTAACCATAAACCAGAGCTGACTGACTTTCTTGTTTTATTCGATATCTCATTAGGCAATAATCAAGCACAAGAAAGAGTAAACATAGGGGAAAGAATGTTAGATGCGAAATGGTGATATGATGTAAAATCTGTAACCCCATCTAATTTCAAAGTAGGATAACTGGTACTAGTAAAGAGTAATGAATAAAGCAGAGTGGCACAAACTAAAATGGATATGCAGGTATATAAGCAACCACTCAGAATTGTACGAAACCTCACGTGAATGTCTCTCGAATATCTGAAAATCTGGAAGGAATTGAGACTCAGGAACATTATAGCCCTGGAAAAAATTATAGATAACAGTATTTAAGAGTCTGTTGGGAAGGTACTTCTGCATCGTAGTTACACTGTTTGGCGAACTAAGAGGCCTGAACTGGATGGAACTTTATTTCCAAATTCAAGGATCATACTTCCGTTTATCTTTCGTTCTTATTAATTAAGTGTTATTTGTCTTTATTTTTGACTATCTTGACTAGAATGGCGCAGCTGAAACAATTAGCTCATACTGACCACTTTGAATCAAGACAGAAATCTGAAACGAGAGTTTGCATCTGAGAACAACGTTAACAAATATATATACATTTATATCTGATCTAGATAGTAGAGAACGTGATGTGTATGGAGACACAGAGCCATATTATCTCATATCTATGTACGTTGCATGGAATATGAAGCTAGTAAAAGCCTGAACATTCAACTAAGTGTAGTTATAAGGTATTACGTAAAAGAACTCAAGACTTAATGAAGGAGACGTCCCTGTATGTTGAAAGGGGTCAGCATAATGATGGTGTATGGAGCAATATTGAATAAAAAGAGTATAAAACGTCGTGTATATTGAGGAGAAAAAGAGGTTCTCGGAAATGTGTCAGGAAAACGCAGATAATTGCAGTGTTGCAAGAGGTGCTGCAGACAAATAGAGGGCAAGTACAGGAAGAAATAATGTCTGATTTATATAAGGGGCGATCAAAAAGTTTCCTTTAATTTACGTCTATAGTCACAAACTTTTTGTTAACAGATTATCGGTTTCGGTCTTTAATGACCATCATTAGATCTGCAGCAAAAATGGGAAAAACTTAAATTCACTCGCAAACTATATGCAGCTTAAGAACAATACAGACCATAATGAAAAGTAGTGCTGACAAAATTTACATTTGTGCACTTTGAATATGAAGAGGCATACCTATTTCATAGAAACAAAGTCCTAATGTACTGCAGCCACAGTGGCATCGTCAAATGTTAAATGCGGAATCAGCACCAGCATCGTCAAATACATATAAATAACATCACACGCACGAGTCATTTTGTCAGTAGTACTACTGTGTAAACAAGTTGTCGTACAGTAGCCACAAGATGTTTGTGTTGTAAGTTCACCAGATGTCGCTAATGTCGGCACACACTAGTTTTCAATAATTAATTGAAATAGCGAAAATAAAGGGCTGGTACAAACGTTGAAGTCTGTAATAAGCTTATAACGTATAACAGGCATTACATTAATAAAAAGCAATAAAAAGAAGAACACGACAAAATTAATATTGCTAAAAGGGGGGAAGAGTTAAGAAACAGTGGTTGACTTGTGCTCTAGTGCCAATATTCTAGATAATGACATAAATATTAAACACCGTTGATAGTGCACCGGGTAATATTAAACAACCATAACACAAATCACTAAAGAAGCCACAAATGAAAGAAAACATAGTGCAGCACATAATCAGCGCCCTCTGCCCCGCTAACCACAGAACTCCGCACAGGCGGGAGGTGGCTGGAGGGACGTGACCGGCAGAGGGCATCTCGTACCCAGCGGTGCTCCGTTGCAAGAAAAGAACGATAAAAAGTCCGTAACAGTGGATGATCTACATCATCTGATTAATGTAGTCTATGAAATGAATAGAGAAGGAACAAGAACATACTAGAGTCATGCGTAAAACGTATGAAAACGAAGTAAATATGTGATGCACTCAATACTAGGTGAACTTGTCAACACACTATATATAACAGAGGCGTGAAGTGATTAGAGTAAAACATTGTCAAATTAAGCAAAGTAGGCATTAGGCGCAAAGTCGTTTTGCCAGTTAAGCAGTTGAGTTGGTTCTCTATTTTTTGCTACTCTAACAAATTAAGAGCACGGCTTTTTCCCAATCGGTGAAGAATACGCATACAGCTCTCTATGGAACGACCAGTATCAGATAAATGCTGTCCCAAAGCCATTTTTTTTCAGTCAGAGTTCTTTAAACCTTAATTCAAAAGAGCGGCCCGTTTGACCGATATAATATTTGTCACAATTACTGCAGTCAATCCTTTATACTCCAGAGGCATCAAATTTATAAATTTATCATAGTTCCCTTTCAGTTTATGTTTTATTCGTAGTTTTAGGGTGTTATTAACCTGAAAGCCACATCTGACATCAGACTTTTTAAAACATTTTTCCATTTGCAAAAAGTTTCCATCTGAAAGGTCTTGCTACAGCATATCTCCAATGTAGCATGACTCTAACGCGGGTATATAAGCACCGACATGTAGGCAAGGGGTAGTGTACCATTCGTGTCACATCGAGGAGTCTGCGGTAAACACAGCCCCATAATCTATGTGTTCTTTATCTTAGACAAGATTTACGTCCTAACATAACTTAAAGGGCACATTCCGCTTCATTTAACAACTATCTTAGCACCTACCGCTTCTCTTGTGTGGAGTGTATGGTCCACACCGGTTATTTCTTCATCGGATTTTTACGTCGTTCAGAAATCACTACATCTTCTAAGCATTTCACGCTAATTAAGGCCGTAGAAGTATGGTCTTTTCCGAATGCACTTCCGACCAGAAATCAATTCTGGTAACTGGAGTCAGAGATCCTCGTTAATCCACCCTTTTGAGTAATTTCGGTGATATTTACTGTCATCGAAATTTTCATTCCCTAACGCATATTTCTTTACAAGTCAAATACCAATTTTCATAGCTTTAACTTTAAATATGTTTTAATATAACGAAATTTTTTGTAAAAACTAACGTCCCCTATTTCAACCCCTTAGGGGTTCCATTTCCAGAAAATATTTAAACATCAATTTTTTTACGTTTAACCAAGAAGCCAAATACAAACTTTCAACATTTTGTTTGAAAAATTCTTTCGTAATCAAATATTTCCAGAACCATTTTCATTCCCAATTTTACCTCCTTAGCAGCTGAATTTCCAGAAACACCGAAACACTTAGTTTTTTAAATTTCCAACCAAGAACACAAATACAAATTTTCTTCGATTTAGCTATAAAAAGGATTACTTAATAAAATACTTTCATAAAAATTTTCATTGCCTGTTTCACCTCCTTAGCGACTAAAATACCAAAAACACCAAAACACATACTTTTTAATTACTAACGAAGAAGTCCTATCCCATTTTTCAGAGATACATCTTTAAAAATGTTTATTAGTACTGTAATAATGATTTATTTTCAAAATAAACTTTCACCCACTATTTTAACCCCTTAGTAGCTGAATTTTCAAAAATACTGAAGCATGTATTTTTTTTATTTCTGATTCAGAAACCAAATACCAGTTTTCAAGCTCTAGCATCACAATTAACATAAGAGTGACATGTCTTGAAAAAAGATTTCAGCCCCTACTTGACCCTCTTAGGGATGCAGTTTCGAACAATGCCTCACTAAATGGTGTTAACAGTATAAGACCAGCTCCCATTCTAGTAGTTCAAGTTTCTCATTAGCAGTTTGGGCTAGTGAATGATGAGTCACACACTAGTTCATTCACTTAGGGGCTGAATTTCCAAAAACACCGAAACACGTATTTCTTGTTTCTAATCGAGAACCCAAATACAAATTTTAATTAATTTAGCTTTAAAATGCTTCCATAATGAAATAATTTCATAAAACATTTCACTGCTTATTCCAAAAACGATGAAAACGGTATTTCTTTTTATTTCTAAGCAAAAATTCAAGTAACATAGATGTAACTTCAATAACTGTTTTAACAGTTCTTTAATAAAGATTTATTTTTAAAAAGAGACAGTCACACACTATTTCTCCCCCCACAGGAATTCAATTCCTGTAAGTGCTGAAACACTGTTTCTTTACACTCTCCAAATTTCGAATTTCTATCGTTGGCGGTTAAGGCTGGATTGTGACAAGTGAGTCACTCAGGACATTGCCCTTCATATACAGAGATAACAAACTGTCAAAGGAGATACTCACCAGTTTTGCTGATGTTGTGGTCATTATGAAGAAATTCCCAATTATAATCCAAGACAAGGCGATTCCTGTGGTTTATGGCTCTTGTGATCTGCTGTACAGCGTGCAGTAACTTGGTGAGGGTCGCACTCCTCAGCCGATCCGTTTGCAGTGTCTCCAGGTTCCATTCAATGTCATCCAACCTTAAACAATGAAATGTGGTCACCTGTTGTAACAAGTTACATTTTCATACTAGACCGTCTTTTCTTGAACAGAGCAATGAAACCAAACTCGGCCAGTCACTTCTCAAGTTTTTATGTCGCCCTTCGATACTGATATCCAGGTCATTAGGTATGAATCAAGATATTAGAATGAGTTAATCCAGCGTGAATTGCGAATGGTATGCGAGGCTGTTGACTCGTTTTGGTAAAGTGAGCGGCCTTTGTTGAAATACAAGAATACTTCTGCACAAATTCATCCAATACAATGATAGAACAAGTACAGGCCCTGCTATAGATAGATCATTATTAGCGTACTCCTTATATAACATACAAACATGTACATTGTGTTCATTGGTGAATGTTCAAATTTCATAATCATACCATAGCACTCGGTCTCACTTGACACAAGTCTTTCAGGCTAAGTTTCGAAACATGGCGTCGACAGTTCTCTACAAGTATCTGTTCCTCCACAGCACAGCCACATGCAACACTTTCACTATAAAGCCACCACTTCATCAGGAGGTGGCCACATCTCCCTTGCGCCATTCGAGTGCAGATGAGTCATGAGCATTCACCACAACGAAGATGAGACTCTGCACGCTTCACCGTTGGTTTCTGAATAAGATGCGCCTTTTGGGTGTTCATTCCCACATTCTTTCTACATCTCGGTGACATCGAAGATAAATACGAAAATAAACACAAAGTGGTGTGTGTGGCTTTCTTCAGGTGTGCAATCAGTGGATTTATGGAATACGGTATTTAGAACTGAGTTCATACGGTGCTTCAGAATTTGCACATTGGTCGGTTTAGATCTCAGGTAAGCAGGAGCAATGTTGGATAGGACAGGCAACCACTGTGTGGCACTTGATCCGGCAGTGCCACTAACGGTTCTCAAGGCCTCATTGTGCATAATCGTCACTACATTTTCATGCTGTGGCATTGCGTAGCATATCTGCATTTAATCCCCTCTCATTTCAAGAAAAAACTTTGTCAGGTTCATTAAGTGCAGCACAAATGACAGAGACAGATAAGGGAGACACCTACAGTAGATGTTTAGAGAAGCAGTTATTTTATTTGGGTTTGGCCACAGTCAGCGCACTGGTCAACCAAAGCACTGTGACCACCAAACTACTATCGATATGAAACCGTCCAGACTGTAGCAGCGTTACCTGGCAAGGGACGTGTGCTAGTCACACACACACACACACACACACACACACACACACACACACACACACACGCACGCTTCATGTGGTATCAGTGAGCGAGCTGTCTGTGTGTAGAATGGGAAGGCACGCAGTCCACCTGAGTTCCTCCAAGGGCGGATTGTGATGGCCCAGAGGCTCGGCACGAGCATTTCAGAAACTGCACGACTCGACGGATGTTCCGGGAGTGCTGCGGGAGTGTCTTCAATGCGAGGCGACGCTAAGGCGGAAACACATCCTGACATCCTACAACTCCAGCACCTGATCAAACCAGAGCAACTCCCTACACGTCATCTTATCGCCCTCAATTAAACGGGAAAGTATAAAATTAAAAAGACTGAAAATCGAACGAGATATGAATAATGAAACAGTCGTCTTTGCCAAACCAAGAACTGGGGGAACACAGGGCTGCTGGCCTGCATCATATCTGCAATACAGGAATAAAGCATTTTGGTACTACAGCATTAAAATGTGATGTACGGTTAATGAATAGCTATCTCACTAGCATGCACATTCCGAAACTCTAGAGGAAAGCTAGAGTGGTAGCCCTGCTAAAAACCCTACAGATCCTCAAACTTCTCGTCTTCGTCGCATTTGTGTCATCTCTATGGGGCCATTGAAAAAATACGTTTTGAAAGACTTTTTGTAGCATTAGAGACCAAATTCATACCAGAACCAGTAGGATTTATGCTTGGTGGTTGCGGTAAAATACTCAGTCTCATTCAACATATAGAGGACGGCCTCTAACAGAAACAGATAATGGGACTCGCTTTTACAGATCTCTCGGCTGGCTATGATACTGTCAGTCACCAACGGCTGCTCGATAAATTTTATAATAAGGACTTCCGAATGACAAAATTAGGGGAACGTCTATTTCAAAATAGACTGTTTATTTGACGCAACAAACAAGAAATAGGCACAGGAGAAGGCGAAGAAATGACACACACACAAAATTGGCTCAAATGGATCTGAGCATTATGGGACAACAACTTTAACTAACCTTAGGACATCACACACATCCCTGCCCGAGGCAGGATTCGAACCTGCGACCGTAGCAGTCGCTTGGTTCCAAACTGTAGCGCCAAGAACGGCTCGGCCACTTCGGCCGGTCTACACACACACACACACACACACACACACACATATATATATATATATATATATATATATATATATATATATATATATATATATATATATATATCGGCGATATTGCCATGGGCTCACAAGGAAAATCGTTTGTGGTGTGAATTCTCAAAGACATACTATGGAGAACAGTTCTGCACATTAAATCCCAGTAGAACTCTCATGTGTGCCTTTCACATTAGAAATAAAGACGCACATATACAATTTAAAGTGGCGAGGCTGGGTCAGGAAATAAACCACGATGAACCGCTGAAATATTTGGGTATCCGACTTGACAACAATGTGACATTTTGGACGTTAAGGGAAAAGTGTGTGCGAATAACAACATCATCCAAAAATTCAGCGGACCGAATTGGGGAGTTCATCCTCAAATTCTGAAAACATCGGCTCTCGTCCTATGTTTCTCTGCAGCTGAGAATGCGACAAATGCCTGGTACCATTCTGCAGTTGCCACTTATGCCGACGTGGTAAACAATGAGAAAGAGCGCGTAGTGTCTGGCTCCTAAATTCAACGCTAGTTCGGCAAATTTACCCAACTTTCGACATAGCTCGACCCATAAACAGATGGTAAGTTGCAGTCCGATTATCACCGGCACCATTTATACGGTTAAGAAATACAGCACAGGCTACTGATATCCCAGTGGAGTTTAATGCGAAGGACTAATTCTGTAAACGAGCCTCCTGAAATAGGATGAAAAATTTATTGCAAAACTGTACTGATCAGATGCTCATAAAGCCTGAAGAACCACTGGCTGCTGCGAATCATCTGTTGTTTCCGACATGGCAGGTGCTTCACCACTTAAGAACTACCGTCACACACTGCAATACCAATCTGAGAAAATGGAGATGAAAGAAGAACAACTCCTGTGAATGTGTTGCAACACAAGACTTAACGATATGTCCAAAAACAGGCAAAACGATCACAGTGGCATACATTATGATGGCAAATGACAAAGCCACCCATGTGTCTCAGTACTGGAAATTCATTTATCAGCCAGGACATTATGACTACCTACTTTATAGCCTGTACGTTCACGTTTGGCATGGATAATAGTGGAGCCTTATCATGGTATGGAAGCAGTGAGGCCTTTGTAGGCCGCTGAACAGAGTTGAAACTACATCTGCTCACACAAATCCCCAATTCCCGTAAATTCCGGGGAGGAGGGCCATGAGCTGCGACGCCACGTTGAAGCACATGCCAGATGTTTTCGACCAGGTTCAGATCTGGTGAGTTGGAGGGCCAGCAAATCAATTGGGACTTGTCACTGTGTTCCTTGAACCAGTCCATCACTATCCTGGCCATGTGACATGGTGCATTATCTAACTGAAAAGAAAGCTTTCAGAAAACATGGTCGTCATGCAGGTGTGTATGTGGTCTGCAAACCAGTATACTATTCTCCTCGGCGGTCATGGTGCCTTACACGAGCTCCATTGGACTCACGGATGTCCACGTAAGTGTTCCCTGGAGCATAATGGAGCCGTCACCACCAACCTGTCTCCACCCCACAGTACACGTGTCAAGGAACTGTTGCCCTGGAAGACGACGGATTGGGGCCCTTCCAGCGGCATATCGAGATTCATCAGATAATGCCACAACATACCATAACGCCAAGTTCGAGAGTCGATGGTAGTGTGGCCATTTCAGTCGCAGTTGCTGACGTCGTTAACATTTGCAGAGACACAGGCTGTCAGCTGCGGAGGCCTGTCACTAGGAGTGTTTGGTGCACTGTGTGTCTAGACACACTTGAACTCAGCCCAGCACTAAAGTTTGATGTTAGTTCCCCCACTGTCCGCTGCCCGTCCTGGTTTACCAGTCTGCACAGCCTACGACGTACGACATCTGTAATGATGGGTGGCCACCCAACCCCACGACGTGTGGACGTGCTTTCACCTTCGTGTCGCCACATGTTGAACACACTCACCACTGCAGTCCCAGAACACCTGACAAGTCGTGCAGTTTCCGTGCTGGACCTCCGGCCCATCACACTCTGTCCTCGGTCACACTAAGGTATATCACGTGCCTTCCACATTATAAACATGGACAGAATACTCACTGATACTAGAGATGCTATTACTAGAGTATCGGGTAAAATCAACAGCAGCAGAAAATGGTATAACAGGTGTAGGATTCGTTATGAATAGGAAGGTAGGGCAGAGGGTGTGTTACTGTGAACAGTTCAGTGACCGGGTTGTTCGAATCAGAATCGACAGCAGACCAACACCGACAACGACAGCTCAGCTATACATGCCGACGTCGCAAGCTGAAGAACAGATAGAGAAAGTGTATGAGGATATTGAAAGGGTAATGCAGTATGTAAAGGGGGACGAAAATCTAATAGTCATGGGCGACTGGAATGCAGTTGTAGGGGAAGGAGTAGACGAAAAGGTTACAGGAGAATATGGGCTTGGGACAAGGAATGAAAGAGGAGAAAGACTAATAGAGTTCTGTAACAAGTTTCAGCTAGTAATAGCGAATACCCTGTCCAAGAATCACAAGAGGAGGAGGAGGTACACTTGGAAAAGGCCTGGAGATACGGGAAGATTTCAATTAGACTACATCATGGTCAGACAGAGATTCCGAAATCAGATACTGGATTGTAAGGCGTACCCAGGAGCAGATATAGACTCAGATCACAATATGGTGGTGATGAAGAGTAGGCTGAAGTTCAAGACATTAGTCAGGAAGAATCAACACGCAAAGAAGTGGGATACGGAAGTACTAAGGAATGACGAGATACGTTTGAAGTTCTCTAACGCTATAGATACAGCAATAAGGAATAGCGCAGTAGGCAGTACAGTTGAAGAGGAATGGACATCTCTAAAAAGGGCCATCACAGAAGTTGGGAAGGAAAACATAGGCACAAAGAAGGTAGCTGTGAAGAAACCATGGGTAACAGAAGAAATACTTCAGTTGATTGATGAAAGGAGGAAGTACAAACATGTTCCGGGAAAATCAGGAATACAGAAATACAAGTCGCTGAGGAATGAAATAAATAGGAAGTGCAGGGAAGCTAAGACGAAATGGCTGCAGGAAAAATGTGAAGACATCGAAAAAGATATGATTGTCGGAAGGACAGACTCAGCATACAGGAAAGTCAAAACAACCTTTGGTGACATTAAAAACAACGGTGGTAACATTAAGAGTGCAACGGGAATTCCACTGTTAAATGCGGAGGCGATAGCAGATAGGTGGAAAGTATACATTGAAAGCCTCTATGAGGGTGAAGATTTGTCTGATGTGATAGAAGAAGAAACAGGAGTCGATTTAGAAGAGCTAGGGGATCCAGTATTAGAATCGGAATTTAAAAGAGCTTTGGAGGACTTACGGTCAAATAAGGCAGAAGGGATAGACAACATTCCATCAGAATTTCTAATATCATTGGGGGAAGTGGCAACAAAACGACTATTCACGTTGGTGTGTAGAATATATGAGTCTGGCGATATACCATCAGACTTTCGGAAAAGCATCATCCACACAATTCCGAAGACGACAAGTGCGAGAATTATCGCACAATCAGCTTAACAGCTCATGCATCGAAGTTGCTTACAAGAATAATATACAGAAGAATGGAAAATAAAATTGAGAATGCGCTAGGTGACGATCAGTTTGGCTTTAGGAAAAGTAAAGGGACGAGAGAGGCAATTCTGACGTTAAGGCTAATAATGGAAGCAAGGCTAAAGAAAAATCAAGACACTTTCATAGGATTTGTCGACCTGGAAAAAGCGTTCGGCAATATAAAATGATGCAAGCTGTTCGAGATTCTGAAAAAAGTAGGGATAACCTATGGGGAGAGACGGGTCATATACAATATGTACAACAACCAAGAGGGAATAATAAGAGTGGACGATCAAGAACGAAGTTCTCGTATTAAGAAGGGTGTAAGACAAGGCTGTAGCCTTTCGCCCCTACTCTTCAATCTGTACATCGAGGAAGCAATGATGGAAATAAAAGAAAGGTTCAGGAGTGGAATTAAAATACAAGGTGAAAGGATATCAATGATACGATTCGCTGATGACATTGCTATCCTGAGTGAAAGTGAAGAAGAATTAAATGATCTGCTGAACGGAATGAACAGTCTAATGAGTACACAGTATGGTTTGAGAGTAAATCGGAGAAAGACGAAGGTAATGAGAAGTAGTAGAAATGAGAACAGTGAGAAACTTAACATGAAGGATTGATGATCTCGAAGTCAATGAAGTTAAGGAATTCCGCTACCTAGGCAGTGAAATAACCAATGACGGACGGAGCAAGGAGGACATCAAAAGCAGATCCGCTATGGCAAAAAAGGCATTTGTGGCCAAGAGAAGTCTACTAATATCAAATACCGGCTTTAATTTGAGGAAGAAATTTCTGAGGATGTACGTCTGGAGTACAGCATTGTATGGTAGCGAAACATGGACTGTGGGAAAACCGGAACAGAAGAGAATCGAAGCATTTGAGATGTGGTGCTATAGACGAATGTTGAAAATTAGGTGGACTGATAAGGTAAGGAATGAGGAGGTTCTACGCAGAATCGGAGAGGAAAGGAATATGTGGAAAACACTGATAAGGAGAAGGGACAGGATGATAGGACATCTGCTAAGACATGAGGGAATGACTTCCATGGGAGCTGTAGAGGGCAAAAACTGTAGAAGAATACAGAGATTGGAATACGTCAAGCAAATAATTGAGGACGTAGGTTGCAAGTGCTACTCTGAGATGACGAGGTAGCACAGGATAGAAATTCGTGGCGGGCCGCATCAAACCAGTCAGTAGACTGATGACCAAAAAAAAAAAAAAAACTAGAGATGCACTGTGCGTGTGTCGACTGGCAATTATTCCTCACAGTGTGACAGTTCCATCGCCTGGGTGGGTTTATATCACTGGTAGGTCGGTGGTCACAATGTTCTGGCTGATCAGATCTAAAGAACAGTTAGCAATCTGGACACGTAAAGTAAGTAAGTATTGACATAAAGCCCGAGGTTATTATAAATTATGCTCCAAGGTCGTTAATACCAAACATGAACAACAAGGGCCCTGACACGCTTCTGTGGGACACATTGCTAGTGACTCTTGGCATGCTGTCTGCAAAGTGGCCGATTCATCGCTGCCCAGGCCTACCACACTCTTCCATGGAGGCATTCCTGACACCATCGAAGGAGTATGCAGAGAGTTCTCGTGATGGTAGACTCACACTTTCAAGCAGTCTAAAGCATGCTCAACCTGGTTCATGTAACAGCTGGAATGGTAGTTTTATGCCTGTGTGGATCAATATTTTAAGGATGTTTTACATGTCGTTGTTTTACAGCTTGAGGACAACAAACATAATTCTTACGATTCTTATGGACAGACATTTAGATATCTGCACATCTATTTTGACAAGAAGGGGCAGTTAGTCAGCCGGGGCCTCATAGCAGAAACCATATGGGCATTTGCCTGAAGTGATTTAGGGGAAACAGAATACTGACGTTAGAATATCTGGGTGGTGAATAGAGCAGACTGGTGGTGTACTGTCCGTTCATCTCTTAGCAACAGACCTGCATACTCTACGTACACAATATCAA
Source organism: Schistocerca piceifrons (assembly GCF_021461385.2). NCBI lineage: Eukaryota > Metazoa > Arthropoda > Insecta > Orthoptera > Acrididae > Schistocerca > Schistocerca piceifrons. The sequence continues at coordinate 1,718,594 of NW_025728455.1, read as the reverse complement.
CTGCAATCAACAGTATGACGATGATGTTAGGTTTTAATTTCATGTACCATAACTTCCCATCGGCTTGCCGGAAAATACTGAGCTAACATCCCTCCACAATGAGTGAGATATTGGACTCAGAGGCATGTCAGTATTTTCCAGTACAGAACTTTGAGATGAAGTTTCCATAAAAACAAAATGCAGATCGAAAATGTGCTGTAATATGACTGTGGTGTGTTATTATAATTTACTTGTGTTACATTGTTAGGAAACCTCTGTGTTATGAAATAATCCTTCACTGTATAGAACTTACTGCTTAACAGGTGGTTATTAACTGCCTCTGTAAATATTTTCGTTTATAGTCTCTTTTGTCTTCTTAAGCAATCTATTGGACATTTTTATTCCTCGATACATACCCATGTTCATGAACACAGCAATTTCTGCTCTAATTAACTGACTGATAAATGTACTCACTACTGTTCTTGCTTCATGTTAATGATCTATTACTTTACTGGCATCAGCAGACAGAATCAGTGATTTTCACAGGTGATACATGCATTATTGTGAAGGCTAGTAAAAAATCAACAGCAGAAAAAATAGTAAATTGTGCTTTTGTAAAAGTTACTGACTTGTTGCCACTAATGAGCTACCTTTAAAATTTGGAAACACACACACACCGACTAGTTTTGTACTGTCAAAAGCATCCTACCACTGATTAACCGAAAATACAGACAAGAAATAGTTAACAGTGTAGACGTTATAAGTTGTTGAGTGCCCATGCTGATGAAAAGTTCAACTAGAAAACCCGTCGAGTAGACTTGCTAAGATGTTTAGCTTTGTTTACTGTTGCAATGAGAATAATTTCCAAGTCTAGGGATATAGAAGTCAGTAAGTTGATATACTTTCCATATTTCCATTTACTGATGTCTTAATGGAAAATATTCTTGCCTAACTTCTCACAGAGGCAAGAAGTATTCATTTCCCCAAAGAAATTACTTACAATCATGTGAGTGGTCCTCACACATACGTCCAGAAAGTATCCCTTTAATAACCCGAGAATATTAATCACAGCCTCGTAATTCATTTATGAACTTTAAAACTTGTTACATTCAAATGAATCCGAGTTTGAAAGTGACAGAGATATTCATAACACTAGGAGGATTTGCTTTGCCCTTCATGCAACCTTGGCACAGAAAAACTGAAATATACACCATCTGAAGAAAAATTTCAGATCATAGAAGAGTTTTTCAATGTAGATTCAAGATGTGTCTCCTTAACAACTCCTTTTATCACATAGTGGAATTCTTCAATTGAGTAGCCCATAGTCATGTGAATATTTTAGTTTAAAAATTGTGTCCTATTTTGTGAGATGGTTCACATCATCAAAACGTTTATTTATTTATTTATCGTGACTATGATGTATGGAACACGTCACTAAGTAACTTGACATGCTAGAGCCGTTTCTTTTTCTAATATACCTTAATGACAATGTAACAGCTGCAGCAGATGACTCTGGAGACGTTTTTCTTGTGGATGGGATAGACACTATCTTTACACACTCGAATTAGGAACTGAATAATGTAGTAAACTATATTCAGGAGGAAGTAGCTTTTGGTTCATTGCGAACAGGCTGATAAAATAAAAGCAGGTACATGCACTTTCTTGTGAATGAACATGTCTTTTCTCGTATTCAACTCCTACAATGGTGGTGTGAGTAATGCATCAGGACACAGTGTGTTCTCGTGTCTGGTGGTATACTATATTCTTAAACGACAGGCACTTTTTTTAAGCCACCAGGTTTCTGACTAGTTTGAATCACCTCACCATGAATTCCTCTCCTGTGCTAATCTCTCCATTTCAGAGTAGCACTTCCAACATTTGCCTTCAATTACTTGCTGGATGTACTCCAATCTCTGCTTCTCTTTATAATTTCTTCCGTCGACAGCTCCCTCTAGTACCACAGAAGCTATTCCCCAATATCTTAAAAGATGTCCTACAGTCTTGTCTCCTCTTCTTGTCAGTGCTCGAATATATTCCTCTCCTAACTGACTCACCAGAGAACCACCTCATTCCTTACCTCATCAGTCAACCTAATTTTCAGCAGTCTTCTGTAGCACCACATTTCAAATGCTTCGATACTCTTCTTTTCCAGTTTTCCGAAAGTCCATGTTTCACTTACCATACAATCCTATGCTCCAAACGTACATTTTCAGAAATTTCTTTCACAAATTAGGGCCTATGTCTGATACTGACACACTCCTCTTGGGAAGAAATGCTCTTTTCGCCTATGCTAGTCTGCATTTTTTGTCCTTTTTTGCTCCATCTGTCATGGGTTATTTTTCTGCCTAGGTAACAGAATTCCTTAATTTGACCGCCAATTTTGATGTTAAGTTCGTCGCTGTTCTCATTTCTGCTACTTTCGTCTTTCTTCAATTTACTCTCAGTCCATATTCTGCACTCATTACACTGTTCATTCCACTCAGAAAATCCTGTAAATCTTGATCACTTTCACTGAAGACAGAAAGGTCATCAGCAAATGTTATTTTTGATATCCGTTCACCTTTAATTTTAATTTCACTCTTTAACCTTTCTCTTATTTCCATCACTGCTTTTACGAAGAATAGATTGAGCAGTAGGGGCGAAAGAGTACATCGCTGTCTTCCACTCTCATTGTTCCCTGTTGATCCTTGTACATGTCGTATACTACCCGCTCTTCACTATAGCTTACCCTTATTTTACTCAGAATTTCGGACATCTTACACCATTTGACCTCGTCGAACGCTTTTTCCAGGTCAACAAATCCAATGAAAGTGTCTTGATTTTTTCTTCCTTGCTTCCATTATCAACCGCAACGTCAGAATTGCCTCTCTAGTGGTTTACCTTTCCTAAAGCCAAGGTGACAGTCATCTAATGGATCCTCCATTTTAATTTTGTTTCTTCTGAATATTATTCTTGTCAGAAATTTGGATTATCACATGTTAAGATGATTGTGCGATAATTCTCGCACTTGTCGGGTCTTGCAATCTTCAGAATTATGTTGAAGATGCTTCTTCAAAAGTCAGATGGAATGTCCTCAAACTCATACAGTCTACACACCAACGTGAATAATCGTTTACTTTTGACTTCCCCAATGATTTCAAAAATTTCGATGGAGTGTTATCTATCCCCTTTTGCTTTATTTGATCTTAAGTCTTCCAAAACTCTTTAAATTCCGATAGTAATACTGGATCCCGTATCTCTTCTATACTGACTCCTGTTTCTTCTTTTTTAGGTTACAGGGTCTTCTTTAGGTTAGAGGGTCTCAGGAAACCACAGAAAAGGAGTTTGTCTAAAAAGGGTCAGGTAAAACACAGTAAGGCAATTGTGGTAACAGTTGGTATTGTAGTTGTGAATTGTCGTAGCTGTTTTGGGAAAGAACCAGAAAGCCCTAATAGAAAGCTTTGAAGCTGAAATAGTACGGAAAGCTGGCTAAAGCCGGAAATAAGTTCAGCCGAAAATTTTTCAATCGACCTTTCAAAAAGGATAGATTAAACACAGTTGGTAGTGAAGTATTTATCGCTGTCAGAAGTAGTTTGCCTTGTAGCGAAATTGAAGTAGATAGTTCCTGCGAAATAGTATGGGTAGAGATTGTACTTGACAATCGGACTAAACTATTAATAGGATCGTTTTACCTATCCCCGACTCAGATGATATAGTTGCTGAACAGTTCAAAGAAAACTTGAGTCTCATTTCCAATAAGTACCCCACTCATAAAATTATATTCGGTGGTGACTTTAATCTAGCCTCGATATGCTGGAAAAATTATACGATTAAAGCCTGCTGCAGGAATAAAACATCATCCGAAATTTTACTGAATGCTTTCTCAGATAATTATTTTGAACAATTAGTTAATGAGCCCACTCGAAGAGTAAATTGTTTCGAAAGCATACTTGACCTGTGAGCAACAAATCCTGCACAAATAGTATCATGTCGAAACAGGGATTAGCGACCACAAGGTAGTTGCTGCTAGGTTGAATACCGTAACACCTACAACCATAAAAAAGAAACGCAAAGTATACCTATTTAAAAAAAATCTGATAAAAAAGCTCTTAACGTCTTTTGAAGAGACAGTCTCCAGTCCTTCCCATCTGATCATGTAAGCGTAGAAAAGATGTGGAATGATATCAAACATAGTATCGACGGCAACTGAGAGATATATAACACATAAATTAATAAGTGATAGTACTGACCCCCATGGTACACAAAACGGGTCAGATCGCTGTTGCAGACGCAACGAAAAAAGCATGCCAAATTTAAAAGAACGCAAAATCCCCAAGAATGGTAAAGTTTTACAGAAGTTCGAAATATAGCGCGTACTTCAATGCGAGATGCTTTTAATAATTTCCACAACGAAACTCTGTCTCGGAATCTGGCAGAAAACCCGAAGAGATTTTAGGCATACATAAATCACACCAGTGGCAAGACGCAACCAGTGCCTTCACTGCGCTATAAAAACGGTGTATACACTGATGACTGTGCCACTAAAGCAGAGTTTCCGAAACTCCTTCACCAAAGAGGACGAAGTAAATATTCCTGAATTCCAATCAAGAACAACTGCCGAGATGAGAAACATAGAAGTAGATATCCTCGGTGTAACGAAGCAGCTTAACTCAGTTAAAAAAGGCAAGGCCTCCAGGCCAGATTGTATACCAGTCAGGTTCCTTTCAGAGTAAGCTGATACAATAGCCCCATATTTAGCTCATAGAAAGATACGTACCTAAAGACTGGAAAATTGCTCAAGTAGCACCAATACCCAAAAAGGGAAATAGGAGTAATCAGCTCAATACAGGCCCTTATCACTAACGTCGATTTGAAGTTGAGTTTTGGAACATATACTGTATTAGAACATTACGAATTACCTCTAAGAAAACGATTTATTGACACATAGCACGGCTTCAGAAAATATCGTTCTTGTGAAACACAACTGGATTCGTGATTTCCTGTCAGAAAGGTCAGTTAGTAGTAACAGACGGAAAGTAATCGAGTAAAACAGAAGTAATATGCGGCGTTCTCCAAGTAAGTGTTACCGGCCGGTGTGGCCGTGCGGTTCTAAGCGCTTCAGTTTGGAACCGCGTGACCGCTACGGTCGCAGGTTGGAATCCTGCCTCGGGCATGGATGTGTGTGATGTCCTTAGGTTAGTTAGGTTTAAGTAGTTCTAAGTTCTAGGGGACTGATGACCTCAGTAGTTAAGTCCCATAGTGCTCAGAGCCATTTTTGAACAAAGTAAGTGTTACAGGCCCTCTACTGTTCCTGATCTATAGAGACAATCTGAGTAGCCGTCTCAGTGTGTTTGCAGATTAAGCAGTCATTTCCTGTCTTCTAAAGTCGTCAGATGACCAAAACGAACTGCAAAATTAAGTAGATATGACATCTGTGTGGTGCGAAAAGTGGCAGTTGACCCTGAATAAAGAAAAGTGTGGAGCTATTCACACAAGTAATAGAAGAAATCGGCTAAATTTCGATTACGCGATAAGTCACACAAATCTGAAGAACTTCTATTACGCGGTAAGTCACACATATCTGAAGGCTGTAAATTCATCTAAATACTTAGGGACTACAATTGCAAATAAGCTAAACTGGAACTCTCACATAGATAATGTTGTGGGTAGAGCAAACCAAAGACGGCTATTCATTGGCAGAATACTTAGAAGGTGCGACAGGTCTACTACTGATACTGCTTACACCAGCTTGTCCGCCCTATTCTGGAGTATTGCTGTGCGGTGTGGGATCTGTATCAGGTGGGACTGACGGATGACATCGAAAAAGTACAAAGAAGGGCAGCTCGTTTGGTATTATCGCGAAATAGGGGAGATAGTACCGCAGACATGATACATGAATTGGAGTGACAATCATTAAAACAAAGGCGTCCTTCGCTGGGACGGGATCTTCTCCTGAAATTTCAATCAACAGTTCCCTCCGTCGATTGCGGAAACATTCTGTTGTCACCCACCTACATCGGGAGAAACGATCATCAGTATAAGGTAAGAGAAATCAGGGCTCGCACAGGAGAATTTAAGTGCTCGTTTTTCTCGCGCACCGTTCGAAAATAGGACGGTAGAGAGACAGCTTGAAGGTGGTTCATTGAACCCTCTGCCCGGCACGTTATTGTGAATAGCAGAGTAATCACGTACATGTAGATCTACCTCTTCCGAGCTCAGTAATTTTGCTGTCCAAGTATCAGAACCCGTCAGCTACGTCTAGTGACTCATTTCCTAATTAAGTTACACCTTTACATTTCACAGTTCAGACTGATTTCTTCACTTAATAACCTGACAGGTAACTTTGTTTTCTACGATTTAATATCGTTGAGATATAAGACCATTTGAAAGAAAAGAAAATGAATTAACTTAACAGTACTCAGTGTCTGACAGAACACGACAGGAAAATCGTACTGCAAACACTTTCTTGGTGTTTATTTAATCACAATCCGGCTTTCAGTTTGTAGGTCAGCGTCACGTTGACACTTGACGATGAGTTAAGGAGCTGAAAGCCAGTTTGATATTAAGCGAATAACAGCTGCCGAACGTCAGGAAGGTGTTTCCTTTATGATTTTAAAGCAAAGTTATGTCCGAATGAGGAACTAAGACACAAAATTTATAAATATTCGGTGAACAGTTGTCGTAGCCTCACTCATATACGAATGTCACTAGCAGTAAGAATAAACTTACGCTAACAAACTCTGCGCTCTTGTCCTGGCGCCCCAGTGGGGACAGAGCGGTCGCCGCGTCATCTTCTGCCAGTGGCGCCGTGGGAGGGGCGTGGAGGAGTGTGCGACCGCCACAACGCTCTCCAGCACACTGTCGACATCCAGGACCTGGAGCCGGTCTTTCGGACGCAATCAGCTCGTGAAATGACATCACGAGGCTGAGGGCACCCCATTCCAGTCCTCCGAGGTAAAATACTTCGCAGTACTTGGAACCGAACACAGACCCCTTCTATACCAGGTCTACAAACTGAGCATTGATCTGCTTTGGTCTTTGTAGAAAGAAACTGACCTGTTGATAACTTTTCTGAGTGAAATTAAAAACAAAGTGGGCAATCACTTCTTGATTTCCAACACGATGCTCACTATTAGCCAAAATAGGTGTACTCAAAAATTTTGCAAGCCTCATACAATTTGCAAAACGTGACATAAACCCACCAGACAAAATGTTGTTTACCAGCTTAACTGAGCACACGTGTTGCTTTGGAATGCTACAGATATTGCAGGACTGGTACCATGCAGTCACGTGACCCCCGCCACTGACTTCAGCCACAACACTGGGGTGGTAATCGTGGTGTGCTCGTGCAGGTCGCTTGTGACAGATCAGTAAATTAAGGCGGGTCGACGTGTAGATCTTACGGAATGGCAGAAGTGATCTATCACTTTTGGACAAGCACATTAACAGACCATGAATGAAGTTACCCAGGGTACTGGTTTGTCAACGCTCATTGTGCATGTGTCTGGAGGGAACGATGTGCCAGCCATAGCGACAAAAGTCAGCGTAACAGTACTGTTCTTAAAGAGACTCTAACCGCCAGGACTGAGAACGACTGTCACTCTGAGTGAATGATGAGTCGTCTCACACCTTACACCAACTGCTGCTGTCAGTGAATGTCAGACAAGTGATGTGTCATCTTACTACACACGTTCTATTCACTGTGATTAAGTTTGCAAATTAAAATAATGGTTAAGAGTAGGAAGCAGAGGAAACCTACACTATATGATCAAAAGTATTCGGACACCTGGCTGAAAATGACTGACAAGTTCGTGGCGCCCTCCATCAGTAACGTTGGAATTCAACATGGTGTTGGTCCAACCTTTATGACAGCTTCCACTCTCGCAAGCATACGTTGAATCAGGTGCTGGAAGGTTTCTTTGGGAATGGCAGCCCATTCTTCACGGAGTGCTGCTCTCAGAGAGGTATCGATGTCGGTCGGTGAGGCCTGGGACGAAGTCGGCGTTCCAAAACATCCCAAAAGTTTTCTGTAGGATTCAGATCGGGACTCTGTGCAGACCAGTCCATTACAGGGATGTTAGTGTCGTTTAACCACTCCGCCACAGGCCGTGCATTATGAACAGATGCTCGATCGTGTTGAAAGATGCAGTAGCCATCACCGAATTGCTCTTCAACAGTGGGAAGCGAGAAGGTGCTTAAAACATCAATGTAGGCCTGTGTTATGATAGTGCCAAGCAAAACAACAAGCGGTCCATGAAAAACACGACCACACCATAACACCAACGCCTCCGAATTTTACTGTTGGCACTACACACGCTGGCAGATGACGTTCACTGGGCATTCGCCATCCCACACACTGCCATCGGATCGCCACATTGTGTACCGTGGTTTGTCTCTCTCATTGTTCAACTGTCCAATGTTTACGCTCCTTACACCAAGCGAGGCGTCGTTTGGTATTTACTGGTGTGATGTGTGGCTTATGAGCAGTCTCTCGACCATGAAATTCTCCTGCCAAACTGTCATAGTACTTGCAGTGGATCCTGATGCAGTTTGGAATTCCTGTGTGATGGTCTGGATAGATGTCTGCCTATTACACATTACGACCTTCTTCAACTGTCGGCAGTCTCTGTCAGTCAGAAGAAGAGGTCGGCCTGTACGCTTTTGTGCTGTACGTGTCCACTTCACTATCAAATTGTAAACAGTGGTCCTAGAGATGTTTAGGAGTGTGGAAATCTCGCGTGCAGACATATGACACAAGTGGCACCCAACGACCTGACCACGTTCCAAATCCCTGAGTTCCGCAGAGCGCTCCATTCTGCTCTCTCACGCTGTCTAATTACTACTGAGTTTGCTGATATGGAGTACCTGGCAGTAGGTGGCAGCATAATGCACCTAACATGAAAAACGTTTGTTTTTCGGGGTGTCCGGATACATTTGATCACATAGTGTATGTAGATGGATGTAAACTTTTATTAAAGAGAGGTTAGCGAAAACTACATCATGATCCAAACCTGGAATCACGAGGGATTTCAATTTTGTTTCTAACTGCTTAATTTTCGGAATACGACAGCTACAAGAATTCATTGAAGCGCAGGAGGAAGACAGTGCCCACAAAAATCCCAATCATGGCAGTAGTTTGGCATGTGGCATCAAGATATCTGGAAGGTTGGCCTAAGAATACTAGTGGAGGGAAAAAATACTGTGTAATTTGCAGAGACAGACACCCCCTGAGGTGCTAACAGGTGAAACAGTCACAGGCAGTGTAGAAGTGAAAGGAAAAATAGTCCCTCCCACGTTGTCAGCGTTGGGAGGTATAAAAAATTATTTAATGGATGGTCAGGAGAGTGTTTCAGTGGGGCCATCGATTTAGGCCATTATAGTATGAAAAGCATTGTTTGTCCTACAGTGGACTGTCTGATGTCACTGCAGCCAAAAAATGTGAGCAGAGAGGATGGCAACCAGTTCTTCAGTGAGAACGCGCCAGATATGACAAGAAACTGGACAGGCAACAACCTGGTGTTTCACCTCTATGGCATAATAAGCTTTTCTTGCTCATTCCCAGTTAACAACCTGTCATCAAATACAGTTTCATAGCAAGTGGTTCTGTTTGAGGTTGATGAAGTATATTTCGTTTTGTGACAATCTACGTAGACTTAAAAGATGCAAAGCTAACACAGTGAAATGCACCATCACCCCAACTCAAACTGGTAAATAGGACGATGTAGGGTGCCAAGTTGTCGACTGGGTGAATGTTGTGACTATATCATCGTGCGTGGCCTCTTGGTCATGATGACAGGCTTAAATCGGTTTGTGTCATGTTATTACTTACCAGCAGATCCAAAATCATGTGGACTTTGTGGACTTAAGTCCCATTCGGTGGACCACTGAGTGCAGAAGTATTGTTGCAGAGTATAACTGTAAACTCACCTACACACATATGACTACCACTGTGTCTGATGGGAGAAGCAATCCGTGAGTGCTGGTGGTAAGTAGGAGGGTGGGGAAGGAGGAAGGATAGCATGGAAGCGGTGGGGGAGGGTGCAGTGTTGCTTGTGGGAACACGCAGGAATACGATGGGGACATGACAAAAAACAAGCTGTCAGTCCGCATGACAAACTGTGACCAACAGGCAGCTGGACACCCAGTTGCTGATTACGCTGCCCAATACATTGGACCTCAGTTCAGTGACTGCTTCGCAGCCTGGGACATCTGGATCCTTACTAACAGCACCAGATTTTCCCTAACTGAGCTGGTGGGAACTCTTTGGCAATTATCTTACCTTCCCATAAGCCCCCTGGCCGAGCCTTTGCTATTCCTTTTGCTCCACACTCGCACCCCCTTGCTGCTCCCACTCCAGCTCTACACAGCCTTCTATTTCATCAATGCCTTCCCTTCACTACTCTTTTTCCTCTCATCTCCCTTTGCCATTCCCCTTCCCACCTGCTCAACTGGTAACTTTAAGGGAAGTTCAGCTCTGTATGAGAAACCTGAAGAGTCTTATGAACTCCAGCTGTCATTATCAAGTTCTCAGCCGGTGTCACAAGGTCTTACCTTGATGTCTCCTAGGTGACCAAAGTTTCGTCCCGTCTACTCACTAACTAATATTAGTCTCGGAAAATGGAGGTAGTAAAGATAGGTCAGAGAACAAATATGAGAACTGGAGAAGAGGATTACACGTACGACTATGGGTTGGTTCTTTCAGTGGCGTACGTACCCTTGTACGGAGCAAGAGCGAATGCAGTCGGCAGCGACGCCGCGGATGAGGCCCCTGGTGAGCTCCCTGGAGCTGTCCTCCGTGAGGTGGCGGACCTCCGCGAGGGCGCGGCCGCACTCCTCGTCCTCCTCGTGGCCTCTGCGCGGCACCAGCCGTGTGGCGGCCGGCACCGCGACGGACGGCGCCTCCAGGTTCTCGCACGTTTCGAACAGATAATAATTTCCTGCGAAACGATTTCCAGTACCCATTAGGCTGGCACACTGACTGATCACACAGGTTCTTCTTGACTACTACTGCCTAGACGGTCACTAGCAGCCATTGAAATTGCAACACAAAAAAAATCGACTCCACCGAGACCGAAGGTTGCCAGGTTGAACTGATCGCTCTCATATATCTCCGGCACCTGGTGTCGTCGTACGCGGAGCCATTTGCTACACAGTAAATGGCTGGAAACTTTCACAACAATCGTTAAATTTCTGACATGTTAAGACTGGTCAGTGTTCTCTATCTTCGAGATCTGCGTCATTCTGTCTCCAGCAAAATATTAAGTTCCTGACAGATGAAAATCGTGTCCCGGACGAACTCGGGATCTTTGAATTCGCGGGCAAGTCCTCGATTCGTAGAGCACTTGCCCACGAAAGCCAAAGGTCCCGAGTTCGAGTCCCAGTCGGGCGCACCGATTTTATCTGCAGGGAAGTTTCAGGTCCAGAGTTCGAGTCTCAATCAGGCACACAGTTTTAATCTGCCAGGAAGTTTCATATCAGAGCACGCTCGACTGCAGAGTGAAAATCTCATTCTATGTTACCCATGCTGTCCCAACGTACATCGATACAGAGAGTGTTGGGCTGTTACCTCCAGCACGTTCTGCAGACCTCTCACCCATTGAAAGCACCTTGTCACGTGTTGCTAAGAAACGGGCACTTCAAAACTCACCAGCCATTGAGCTCTGGTACAGAGTTGAAGAGGGCTAGAATGTAACTATACATGTCATCTAAGCTTTAGTTCGACTCAACGTCCAGTCAGATGACAGCCACTGTTGATGGCACAACTGGAGGCTCTGCGTACTACAGCTTGTATAGTCATCAGTCAGCTAACAACGCAATCGTATAATCTGCCTGTATTCAGAATACACACAGAAAGTACAATTTAGTTATTTTCTGTACCTTCTGCTGTTACGATTCTAGTAACCAAATGTGGGCTTCTACATCCATAATTTAGCGACGACTTTGATGTACAGCAAACCAGCTACTTGGAATTTCCTGAAGGAATGATACTGCGAACCGGACTGGGACTCGAACTCGGAAACTTTCCATTTTGCTCTCCGGACTGAGCCACCCAAGCACGACTCACGACCCCTCCTCACAGCTTTACCTCCGCCAGTACTTCATAGAAGTTTTCCTGCTGCTAAACTTACGGGATTAGCACTCCTGCTTCATCCAGTTTTTCTGATTTTGCACATTTTCTGCAGTTTTTGAGGTGTGACATGAATTACTCGTCTTTTTTAAACAAAAATCTTGTTCAATACTGCAGCATTTTCAAGAACAGTCTCAAATGTCGTCATTCGTTAAAACTCTTCAGCGTCGACTCTAATGATACGTTCAGTACCATACCTTTCATCTCCGACGCATAACGCTTCAGCTTAGTGAAGCATTATACACTTAACCGCCAAAGAAACTGGTATAGGTATGCGTATTCAAATGCAGAGATATGTAAACAGGCAGAATACGGCGCTGTGGTCGGCAAGACCTATGTAAGCAAAAAGTGTCTCGCGCAGTTGTTAGGTCGGTTACTGCTGCTACAATGTCAGTTAATCAAGACGAGTTTGAATGTGGCGTTCCTGTCGGCGCGCGAGCTATGGGACACAGCATCTCCGAGATAGCGATGAAGTGGGGATTTTTCCGTACGACCATTTCACGAGTGTACCGTGAATATCTGGAATCTGGTAAAAGTCAAATCTCCGACACCGCTGCGAACGATAAAAGATCCTGGAAGAATGGGACCATCGACGACTGTAGAGAATAGCTCAACGTGACGAAAGCCCCAACCTTCTGCAAATTGCTGCAAATTTCAGTTCTGCGCCATCGACAAGTGTCAGTGCGCGAATCATTCAACGAAACGTCATCGATATGGGCCTTCGGAGCAGAGCGCCCATTCGTGTACCCTCGTGACCGCACGATACAAAGCTTGACGCCACGCCTGGGCCCGTCAGCACCTACACTGGACTGTTGATGACTGGAAACATGTTGGCTGGTCGGACGAGCCTCGTTTTAAAGTGTATCGATCGGATGGACGTGTGAGTGTGTGGAGACAACCTCATGAATCCACGGACCTTTGCTTGTCAGTAGGGGACTGTTCAAGCTGGTGGAGGCTCTGTAATGTGGGGCGCGTGCAATTGGAGTGATATGGGACCCCTGATACGTCTAGATGATACGATTGCTGTTCAGAAGAGATCTTTACGCCGTAGTACTCTTTCGGATTTATGGACAGCCTTGCAGGATTCATGGTGTCAGTTCCCTTCAGCACACCTTCAGACATTAGTCGAGTCCATACGACGTTACGTTGCGGCACTTCTGTGTGCTCGCGTGGGCCCTACACGATATTAGGCAGGTGTACCAGTTTCTTCGTCTCTTAAGTGTAAAAGAAATGAGATGTTGTGGTTGGCATTGTTGTGGATAGGGAACTGTTGGCGGTATTTTCCATGTTAATTTTCGTAACGTCTTTTTCTAATCTACATTGTTATGTGTGTGGTTAGCTAACATTTTGGGAGAGAGAACCTGTATCCATGTTGAAGCAGTAACGGAAGAACTGATCAGTGAAATTCCTAGAAGTAGCGCTGCAAAGCGATGGGCAATGGAGGGAGCTCGTAAGGACGGTAACAGGTAAGGCGAATGGTCGACTTCGGTTACAGGAAAGTGTAGCTCACCTGCAAAGGAGGCCGCGTATAGAAGAATTGTGCGGTCCATTCTTGAGTACTGGTCGCGTGTGTGGTACGTCCACCAAGTCGAACTGTAGGAAGATGTCGAGGCAAATCAGAGGAGTGCTCCTGGACTTGTTACCGGTAGGTTCGATAGACACGCGATTGTTACTAAGATACTTGGTGACGTCAAACGGGAATTCGTGGAGGGAAGACGATGTTCTGTTCGCGAAAACCTGCTGATAAAATTCACAAGTGGAATGGAACTGACTAATAGTGGCGGACTGAACCCTCCTGCATTCACCGTGTATTGGCCGGGGCAGTACGTACGTAGATGTAGATGAAATGCTTGTTACAGGCTGCTTTCCCTTGTACTACACACGAGGGGTTCCTCAATGCTTTGCGTATTGTACACGGGAAGAATGAAATACGTAGGTGGCTCTAGTTTAATCTCTGATTCCAAACTTTTTACTGGATCGTCACCCTATATAGATAGAATTTCGAGTAATAGCTGAGACTAGTTTGGCCTTTACAGCGTTCCCCTGATGCTCTTATGCGACTCAGAGAAGCCTGTGGCCATTCGAATTGCTCTCTTCGTTGTTGTTGTTATTGTGGTCTTCAGTCCTGAGACTGTTTTGATGGAGCTCTCCATGCTACTCTATCCTGTGGAAACCTCTTCATCTCCGAGTAACTACTGCAACCTACATCCCTCTGAATCTGCTTACTGTATTCATCTCTTGATCTCCCTCTACGGTTTTTACACCACATGCTTTCCTACAATACTAAATTGGTGATCGCTTGATATCTCAGAATGTGTCCTACCAACCGATCCCTTTTTTTGGTCAAACTGTATCACAAATCTCTGTTCTCCCCTTTCTATTCAGTACTTCCTCATTAGATACATGATTTACCCATCTAATCTTCAGCATTCTTCTGTAACACCACATTTCAAAAGCTTCTATTCCTTTCTTGTCTAAACTATTTACCAGCCATTTTTCACTTGCATACATGGCTACATTCAAATACTTTCAGAAAGGACTTCCTGACATTTAAGTCTATACTCGATGTTAACAAATTTCTCTTCTTCAGAAACGCTTTTCTTACCATAGCCAGGCTGCATTTCATATCCTCTCTACTTCGACCATCATCAGTTATTTCGCTTCCCAAACAGCAAAACTAATTTCTAGTTTAGTATTCAAGTGCCTCATTTCCTAATCTAATTCCTTCAGCACCATCTGATTTAATTCGACTACATTCCATTATCGTCGTTTTCCTTTTGTTGATGTTCATCTTATACCCTCCTTTGCTCTCCTCGCCTACCTTCGGTATCCCCACTTAATGGTTTTTGGTATGCATCCCATTCATTTGACCAGTAAGCAGGGCTGGGTTGCACGACCGTTTTGTAAGGAAGCTCCCGTGTAGACTAATTAGTCGTTAGACACAGCTGTACCCCCATACCCGTGGTTATGTTGTGATGAGTAACGGAGCAGTATACCGATCTTACAGTTCGGCCCTCAGTGCATGGACAGGGTGAATCACTTCTTTGTAATCTCCTCCTAGCATTTTCTCCAATGCAGTTTTAAAATTGGTAATTAGGTGATTGTATTCACGCAACATTCTCTTTTTTCCACGCCTCGGATATATTTATCCCTACAGGCTGCTTCATTGGTTCCATTCCCCACTATGCCTGTCTGTAGGGACTGATGGTGATGGTTAAGTGGAGGACGCAAAGAGGCAATTACGGCAATTTTCACCTTGAATCGTAAGAGTAGGTGAAAACCTCGCATTTTTACCTCCATACCCGTAGCAAATGAAGTCGTCTCAAAGCATGCATTGCATTTCCCAATTATATTTTAACAACACACTGATTCATTACATTCCGTCAAAAAAGCAGTTTTTAGGGGTTCCTCTGGCTTTCCTAGGAATTCAAGTGAGAGCTCGTCTCCAGAGCAAATCAGACCAACCACTTCTTCCAACAATTTCAACTCGTTACGATGTTTACATTTTTGATGTATCCTCCCTAAGATGACCAATCGATGATTAACGGAGTCGGTTAAACGATTCATAATTAAATGCAACTCACTAAATGCTTCTCACATTTTACATGTAAAGGTACGTAGTCTCTCTGTTTCTTATATCGCATTTAAATAACGCCGTTGCTCAGAGTGTTTAAGCGTCTCGGAAGCTGTAAGTGTCTAAAATGCAGCGTGTTAGTGACTGGTCTGTCTCTGCAGCTGTTGCTGCCGCGTGATGTTCTGCATGTAAGGTCCGGCGGCTCTGAGACTGCTTCGAGGCTTGATGAGTTCCAGAAACTTTCGCAGACAGAGCTATCTTAGAAAAATACTCTAAATCACACTTACGGTAACGAAGCGTAGCATGAAATAAACGATAATCGGTGTGCATCTTGCAGCACGCCAGCCTAATATACTCCAAAACTCTGCGTATAAAAACACGACCTTAGTGTTCTCGTACCTGAGGTTATGTTTATGATAAAAAGGTAGGGCCCAGTGTTGTGGATGGACCTTGGGCTAGAGGCCAGTTGCATACCCAGCAGAAGGATCCTCTCAGCGCCACTATCCTACAGTACAAGGTCAAAGTACGAATAGTACACACTTCATCCTGCTTAGGCAAATGGAGCAAATCGGGTGGCTCTTTTTGCATTTGACGTGGTCTATAATGTGTTTGGGCAACGGCCTTGCCGCAGTGGATACACCAGTTCCCGTCACATCACCGAAGTTAAGCACTGTCCGGCGTGGCCGGCACTTGGATGGGTGACCATACGGGCCGCCATGCGCTGTTGCCATTTTTCGGGGTGCACTCAGCCTCGTGATGCCAACTGAGGAGCTACTCGACCGAATAGTAGCGGCTCCGGTGAAATAAAACCCTCGTAACGACCGGGAGAGCGGTGTGCTGACCACACGCCCTTCCTATCCGCAACCTTAGCTGAGGATGACACGGCGGTCGGATGGTAGCGATGGGGCACTTGTGGCCTGATGACGGAGTGTTTATAATGTGTTTGATGAAACTGATGGAGGCACCGTTAGTTTATATGCGGTTCCTTGGAAAACCATACAAAAAAGGCTTTTTACTATATTTTCGCCTGCACTGGCTGACCAGAACCCAGCCGAGGATTCCAAGACAGCGATGCACAGCAAATATCCCAAAGATCCCGGTCTCGAACAACCTTGAAAATTGTTTTCATAACTTTTTACATTCCGAGATACAGAGAGGTTAAAAGATATCCTACTTGTACATGCAAAATACGCACCTATAATCCGGTTTGAGACGAAACCATGATACATAAAGTGACGTAACAAGAAGAAATATGCTGTAAGGTGTCTCCGTTATCATCTGGGAACTTCATGTTGTGAAACTACAATCCATTTGCTCCTAAAAATCAGGTCTGAAGGCGAAACTCAGTTTTGCGTTATTTCAGTTTCACATACTCTATGTGGACAAAAGTTTCCGGACACCTGGTTGAAAATGACTTACAGGTTCGTCGCGCCCTCCATCGGTAATGCTGGAATTCAATATGGTATCGGCCCACCCTTAGCCTTGATGCAGCTTCCAGTCTCGCAGGCATAAGTTTAATCAGGGGCCTTTGGGAATGGCAGCCCATTCTTCACGGAGTGCTGCACTGAGGAGAGGTATTGATGTCAGTTGGTGAGGACTGCCACGAAGTCGGCGTTCCAAAACATCCCAAAGGTGTTCTATAGGATTCACGTCAGGACTCTGTGCAGGCCAGTCTATTACAGAGATGCCATTCTCGTGTAACCACTCCGCCACAGGCAGTGCATTATGAACAGGTGCTCGATCGTGTTGAAAGATGCAATCGCCATTCCCGAATTACATTTCAACAGTGGGAAGGAAGAAGGTGCTTAATACATCAGTGTAGTCCTGTGCTGTGACAGTGCCACCGAAAACAACAAGGGGTGCAAGCCCCTTCATGAAAAACACGACCGCACCACAACACCACCGCCTCCGAATTTTACTATCGGCACTACACACGCTGGCAGGTGACATTCACCGGGCATTCGCCATTCCCACACTCTGCCATCGGGTCGCCACATTGTGTACTGTCATTCGTCACTAAACACAACGTTTTTCCGCTGTTTAGTCGTCCAGTGTTTACGCTCCTTACACCAATCCAAGGATCGTTTGGCATTTACCGGCCTCATGAGTGGTTTATGAGCAGCCTCTCGACCATGAAATCCTCCCGCCTAACTCTCGTAGTACTTGCAGTGGATCCTGATGCAGTTTGGAATCCCTGTGTAAGGGTCTGGATAGATGTATGCCTGTTACACGTTACGAGCCTCTTCAACTGTCAGCGGTCTCTGTCAGTCAACAGACGAGGTCGGCCTGTACGATTTTGTGCTGTACGTATCCCTTCCCGTTTCCACTTCACTAGCACATCGGAAACAGTAGACCCAGGGACGTTAAGAGTGTGGAAATCTCGCGTACAGATTCATGACACAAGTGACCCCCAATCACCTGACCACGTTCAAAGTCCGTGAGTCCCGCAGAGGGCCCCATTCTGCTCTCTCACGATGTCTAATGACTACTGAGGTCGCTGATATGGAGTACCTGGTGGTAGATGGCAGCACAATGCACCTAATATGAAAAACGTATGGTTTCCGGGTGTCCCGATACTTTTGATCACGTAGTGTAAGTGAAGTATCTATATTTTATTGGCCAATAACTTTATTTTCATATAAGTTACATGCCCTGTTGCAGCAGGGAAAGGAAAGAAAACAACTGAGAAATGTTCGTATCGGACAGAAAAAATGCGATTATGTCCCTGTTTAATTAAAAGACTCTTGACTGAAAACTGAGTGCTATCTGCCCCACTCTACGTTCCTCAGCCCCTCTGAAGATGTTGACATGCAAACATACTCACGCTCTTTTATTCTGAGAGAGAAGCAGAAAGTGACAGTGGCGAAGAGACAGAAAAGTAATAAATACTGAAAAATGGTAGAAAGTGGTTGTGCTATAGAAAATTCAAACGAGACAGTGGCAGTGTGGGGGGAACAGAGAAGCTCAGAGCCAGTAGAGCAGAAATGAGAGTGACAGAACAGTTCTTTGAAATGAGTGAAGGAGACAGTCCCAGGGTGGTGGGGCGGGGGGGGGGGGGGAAGTGGATGAGAGCCAGCGATATTAAGAGACAGACAGAATGAAGTGTATGACAATGACAAAGAAGAAGAGACACAAGCAGTGGGGAGGAAGAAATAGTATATTAGCAATAAGAAAGATCAAGAGGGAGATAGTGACAGAAGGGTGTAGTAGTAGGACAGAATGAAGGGGAGTGTGGCTGTGAGGGAGGAGAGAATGACAGAGATACACAAAGTTATAACAGCGATGAGATGGGCTGAATGGGTGGGTGACGGAGGACATCTGGAAGTGGATATTAGCCGTTTACAGGGGAGGACTACTGGATGTGAGCGAGTTACAGGTAGTGGAACTTGTTGAAGTCTGCATGTCAATAAAAAAAAAGAGCGAATCTGTTCGCATGCCTATATTTTTGGGTAAAATTTTACAGGTGCAAAGACAGTAGCTGCTAACCCACTTTTGAATGAGAGCCTTTTATGGAAATGATTTTTTTGTGCTCCGATAGGAGCCATTTTTCCACTGCTAGTGGTATGTTTCTCATAGCTTTCGCAGCGTAATAGCCGGGCGGGGTGGCCGAGCGGTTCTAGGCGTTTCAGTCTGGAACCGCGCGACCGCTACGGTCGAGGGTTCGAATCCTGCCTCGGGCATGGATGTGTGTGATGTCGTTAGGTTAGTTAGGTTTAAGTAGTTCTACGTCTAAGGGACTGAAGACCTCAGATGTTAAGTCCCATAGTGCTCAGAGCCATTTGAACCGGTGTAATAGTTTTAAACATGGTTCTCGGGCTTACATTAGCATTTTATCATTGCATCTCCACAATATTACGCCGTAAAAATCGTATGGCTTCACCAGGTGGTGTAGCAGTTATTTTTAAAACTGCAGAAAGCGCACGCATGAGCAGACCTCGGTTTCGCACTGTAACGGTTTAATCTATAAACACTTGTAGTCGTCGACATCTGCAGGAGTGTCGTCTGCGTGATACTAACGTATACCATGTTTAAAAATGTGAATAATACTCCTAAAGATAATACAACTACGCAGCTTAAAAAAAGATGGAAAGGATGTTCTACAAATAGATAATATTGAAAACATTTTAGAAGCTGAAAAAAAAGATAGTGTTAGAGAAGCAAAGAAACATTAGGTGCTCAACAGCTACACAATTTAACAGGATTTTTTTTCTTCTTCCCTGAGTTTACCACGTTTTCCTTCGGGGTCCAAGCTATCTCCATACCAGATTTTATCCAAATTGGTTCAGCGATTTAGTCATGACAATGTAATATACAGAGTTACTTTTACATCTGTAATATATGTATGGGTTGTACGTTCCCTGTACCGTACCAGTTAACCGTTGTCCACCACCGCCTTGGCATATGACTGAGCACATGTGATCATTCCGATATGTTTACAAGTTGTAACACCCAGTTATTTCTACGAGATGAGTGATTCCTATGTGTGAAGTGCACGATTTTATACTTCTGAACGTTTAATGCAAGTTGCCATTCTTTGTGCCAGTTTGAAATCATATCGATTTTCAACATATGGTTAGATGTTTGTGCCGGTTCTTTCGGGTAGCACTTCATTATAGATAACTGCGCCATGGGAGGTTAATATCAATATTTTCCACTGCGTAATCAACATTCAATACGAACATAAATTTCTCAAAGTGCACTCTAACACAAAGAAGAAACGACGCACCACGAAGAAATTATCTGAATCGGTAGATGTGGTGTACAGATATAAACAAACAAGTGACGACAAGTGAAGCAAAAAAAACTGATAGTTTTTTCAAGAGAAAGAGCTTCACAAACTGAGCAAGTCAGTAACGTGCTGTACACCTCTGGTCCTCATGCTGGCAGATATTCGGCTTAGCATTGACTGACAGAGTTGTTGGATGACCTGCTGAGGGACATCGTGCGAAATTCTGCTCAGCTGGCAAATTAGATCGCCAAAGCCTCGAGACGGTGGGAGGGCTCTTTCCACAATGCTCCTTACGTTCTTTATTGGGGAGAGATCCGGCGACATTGCTGCCCAAGGTGGAGTTTGGCAAGCAGGAATACGAGCAGCAGAAATCCTCGCCGTCTGCGGGAGAGCATTATCTTGCTGAAATATAAGCCCAGGATGGTCTGCCATGAAAGGCGACAAAAGTGGGCGTAGGAAATCGTCGACGTACTACTGTGCAGTAAAGGCGGTGCAGATGCCTACCAAAGAGTTCCTGCTACGAAGAGAAAAGAAACGTCGCCCCAGACCACTCCTGGGTGCCGCGCCATGTGGCGGGCGACATTCTGGTTGGTGTCCCGCCATTGCGCGGGACGTCTGTAGACACGTCTTTGGTCTGAAAGCTCAGTGTCTGGAGTAGAATCGTCTTCACTGATGAATTCTGCTTCGAACTGGGCCCCGATGGCCAGTGGAGAGGTGTCTGGAGGCGCCCCAGACAGTGGTAAGGTGAGCCAAACAACTGCTTGCATAAGGCCAGAGGTTGATCAACGTGTTACAGACTTGCTCAACTTGTGAAGCTTTTTTTCAATAAATCATCCAATTTTTCTTAAACTACATGTTTGTCTCTCTATGTACATCACATCTACCGATTTCCGTCCGATTCGCATAATTCTTGGTGCGTCGTATTTATTTTGTGGTGTAATTCGCTTGATTACCTCTGCATCTGTCGAATTAGTCTCAGTCCTAGCTGCGTTATTGCAGCCTGAATGATACCCCATCACAGAACCCTTTTTAGTAAATTTTGGTTTGATGACTACTCGAATTTATTTTAAGATACGTAAATACCTTACCTGATATCCTGGGTCGTAGCCTTTGAGTTGACACATATATAAAGATTTAGTCTGTTCATGCATGTCCCACATATTTCAGATTCTTTCGTGGTTGACGTAAAGGAATTCACTACGTTCTTAAACAGAATGATCTTTAGGGAACATTACAGGAACCTTACTGTCTAAACTGTATGTCGATTACCCATCAGAAAATATTAACAGTAGGCACAGGTGATGCAGTCAGCTACACTAATCAGCCAGGAAACTGTGATCCCCTAGCTAATAGCCGGTATGTCCACCTTTGGCAAAGATAACAGCGGCGACACATCGCAGCATGGAAGCAGTGTGGCCTTCGTATGTCGCTGGACTGAGTCGGCACCACATCTGCGCGCACAAGTCACCTAATTCGCATAAATTCCGGGGAGTGGGGTGATGAGCTCTGACTCCACATTCGGTCACATCGCAGATGTGTGTGATTGTGTTCAGATCTGGTGGCATGGGGACCAGTCCATCAACTGGAACTCGCCACTCTGTTTCCCGCACTACTCAATCACACTCCAGGCCTTGTGACATCGAGCATTATCTTGCTGGACAATGCCACTAGTGTTGGGAAACATGATCGTGTACATGGTCTGCAACCAGTTACGATACTCCTTGGGTGTCACGGTGCCTTGCCCGAGCTCCACTGGACCCACAGATTCCCACGTGAACGTCCCCGAGAGCAAAACAGACCGGCTGCCAGCTTGTCTCCGTCCCACAGTACAGAAGTCAAGGAGCTGTCCCCAGAAGGTGACGGATTCGCGCCCTGCCATCGGCATCATGAAGAAGGTATCGGGAGTCACGAGGCCGTGCAACGCTCTGCCACTGCGCCAACCTCCAGTGCCAGTGGCCATGTGCCCATGCGAGGTGCCGGGGCTAGCAGTGTAGAATCTACATATGTACATGATGCTCTAAGCCCCCCCTATTCTAACTCCAACTTTTGCTGTTGCACAAGGATAGAAATATACGCAAACTGACTCTAATCAACCCTGCCAGTGGAGTAGAAGAGAGTTTGGCCCCTGCAATAATTTGATTTGATAAATAAGTTAATTAAGCGAAGGTTTCATTAACATAGTGAGGAATGATGTGGTTGCTCTACCTATTAACAGAATGAAAGTTCTGTCCAAAATAACAATATGATTTATTAAGACTAAACACAAAATAATAAACAACACCACATGAAACATTAACAATACATCAAACTGGCTCTAATTGGATACTTAAACAAACGCTGTGAATGTGAAGTTGGCCCTAAACTAGATTGTGAGGATTATGACGAAGTGATATGTGCAGCCAATTCCTAGCAACTCAATTCTTAGAGAAAACACATAGCCAACCCAACAGTAATTGCTGCTACCCAAGACAGAACCAAGTTAGAAAAGACGAACAGGCGCGCTCTGCTGAGCTCTGATTATCACCTAGGAAAATCCCTATCTGCCGGTGCTGCGGACATACATTACCAAACCGACTTCTTGACTCCCAGGACACGATCTGCCGTACCGGAGCCGTTGGCTGGTTGCTTCGACGTGCTCGACCGAAAGGCGAGAGCCAACTACCCACCAGAGCACCCGTACAAAACCGAACACAGAACATTCCCGCCCCCACGACAGTGGCCGTGGTTAAACGTTCCAATCAGCAACTCGAAAACCGGCGGAAAATTCCACTCCATTGCCGGAACGCTACCATTCCACCAATGGAGATTCTTGGCGCCAATTTCTGCGCCGATCTTGCTACGTCACAGAGCTATGCCCTGAGCAAGCCAATCACAGTTACTATTTTGCAGAAAGCGCTGGAATTTTCCCGCCACAGCTGCCTGGGTACACAAGTCATTCCCACGCCTCGCTGGTAGCCCGCCAGAAAGTGTTTTCGCTACGTTTCTGCGAAGTAACGGAACCTCTAGCCCAGACGCTACTTCTGGCCCTGTGGGTGTGCCTCTTGACAATGTCGGCGTCTGGAAAGCATTCACTCGACCCCCTCACACCTGTCGGCTTATCCTTTCAAAGTCAGACTGAGCCCGCCTGTCACTGGACCACCCGGGTGACGAGAGACGCTGCGTGGGAAGTCCGCGTGTGAAGGAATAGCAACTTTCCACCGCAGGCAATTAGAGAGGAGAATCGTAAGATAGAAATATGAGAGGAGGTTCATGCCACCTCTCACCCATTTCAGTCGTAGCTGCCGATGTCATGGTGTTAACATTGGCACGTGCATGGGTTGTCGGCTACAGAGGCACATTGCTAGAAGTGTTCAGTGCACTGTGTGTTCAGACATACTTGTACTCTTTTTTTTTTTTTTTGGGGGGGGGGGGGGGAGGTCGTCAGTCTACTGACTGATTTGTTGCGGCCCTCCACGAATTCCTCTGCTGTACTAACTTCTTGATCTCAGAGTAGCACTTGCAACCTATGTCCTCTATTATTTGCTGGATGTATTCCTATCACTGTCTTCCTATACAATGTCCTATCATACTGTCCCTTCTCCTTACCACTTTTTTACCACATATTCCTTTCCGATTCAGCACAGAAGTTCCTCATTCCTCACCTTATCTGTCCACCTAATTTTCAACATTCGTCTGTAGCACCACATCTCAAATGCTTCAATTCTCTTATGTTCCGGTTTTCTGACAGTCCATGTTTCACTAACATACAGTGCTATACACCAGAAGTACATTCTCAGAAATTTCTTCCTCAAATTAAGGTCGATATTTGATATTAGTAGACTTCTACCGGCCAGGGATGCCCTTTTTGCCATTACTAGTCTGCTTTTGATGTTCTCCTAACTCCGTCCGCCACTCGTTATTTTACTGCCTAGGTAGCAGAATTTCTTAACTGTACCTGCTTCCTGACCATCAATCCTGATGTTAAGTTTCTCACTGTTCTCATTTCAACTACTTATCATTACCTCCGTCTTTCTTCGATTTACTCTCAATCCATACTCTGTACTCATCAGACCATTCCATTCAGCAGATCGTGTAATTCTTCTTCACATTCACACAGTATAGCAATGTCATCAGCGAATCGCATCATTGATATCCTTTTACCTTGAATTTTAATTCCACTCCTGAACCTTATTTCCATCATTGATTCCTCGATGTAGAGATTGAACAGTAGGGGTGCAAGACTACATCCTTGTCTTACATCCTTTTTATTACGAGCACTTCGTTTTTGGTCGCCCACTCTTATTATTCGCTTTTAGCTGTTGTACATATTGTATATGACCCGTGTCTCCCTATAGCTTACCCCTATTTTTCTCAGAATTTCGAACATCTTGCACCATTTTCAACTGTCGAACACTTTCTCCAGGTCGACAAATCCTGTGAACATGTCTTGATTTTTCTTTAGTCTTGCTTCCACTATTAACCGTAACTTCAGAATTGCCTCTCCCGTGCCTTTACCTTTCCTAAAGCCAAACTGATCGTTATCTAGCGCATTCTCAATTTTCTTATCCACTCGTCTGTATATTATCCTTGTCAGCAAGTTGGATCCATGAGCTGTTAAGCTGATTGTGCGATAAATCTCGCTCATGTTAGCTCTTGCCGTCTTCGGAATTGTGTGGGTGATATTTTTTCGAAAGTCAGATGGTATGTCGCCAAACTCATACATTCTACACACCAACGTAAATAGTCGTTTTGTTGCTACTTCCCCCATCGATTTTAAAAATTCTGATTAGATATTATCTAGCCCTTCTGCCTTATTTGACCTTAAGTCCTGCAAAGCTCTTTTAAATTCCGACTCTAATACTGGGTCCCCTAACTCTTCTAAATCGACTCCTGTTTCTCCTTCTATCATATCAGAAAATTCCTCCTCACAGAGACTTTCATTGTATTCTTTCCGCCTATCCGCTCTCTCCTCTGCATTTAACAGTGGAATTCCCGTTGCACTCTTAATGTTATCACCCTTGCTTTTAACGTCACCGAAGATTGTTTTGACTTTCTTGTATGCTGAGTCAGTCCTGCCAACGATAATTTCTTCTTTGATTCTTTCACATTTTTCATGCAGCCATTTCGTCTTCCCTGCACTTCTTATTTATTTCGCTCCTCAGCGACTTGTATTTCTGTATTCCTAAGTTTCACAGAACATTTTTCTGTTTCCTCCTTTCATCGATCAATTGAAATATTTTTTTATGTTACCCTTGGTTTCTTCGCAGTTACCTTATTTGTACCTGTGTTTTCCTTCCTAACCTTTGTTATCGCCCTTTTTAGGGACGTCCTTTCCTCTTCAACTGCACTGTCCACTGAGATATTCCTTGTTGCTGTATCTATATATTTTCTACCCAGCATGGAAGTTTGATGCTAGAGCCGCCACAGTTCGCTGCCTGTCCTTTTTACCAACCTGCCCAGCCTACGATGTCCGACACCCGTAATGAGGGGTGGCTGCCCAACCTCTGCATGTGGCTTCACTCTGGTTTCGCCACGTTTTGAAGACACTCACCACAGGACTCCTCTAACACCCGACAAGTCGTGCCGTTTCCGAAATGCTGGTGCTGGGCTTCTAGGCCTTCACAGGCTGCCCTCGGTCAGACCCAGATAGATTGCACGCCTTCCCCATTCTAGACGTGGACAGCAGACTCATTCATACTGCATGCACTGTGCATGTGTCTGACCACCAGGTGGCGCTGTTGTCGCCTGGACGGTGTTACATCGATAGCAGATCGGTGGTCACAATGTGTTGGCCGATCAGTATATGACGAAGTGCTACTGGAAAAATATCTGCAGAAATATGAAGGCAGGCTGACAACACGCGTTAAATGTTGATAGATGTTTCGACACAGTATGTACTAAATACAGGACAGTGTTAAACAGATAATTTTAATACCCACTCACGTAGTGGATTCAGATCGCACGGAACAGGGATATTTCGACTGGCAGTCTACACACAGTTTGAATTGCAGCGTTACCCGAAATATCTCGTACTAGTGCAATATCTAATGCGAGCACAGAGAGTGTTTTCCAAGTCGAAAACGTAGCTATTGTTCAGTGATTTGATTGGCGATTTGGAGAACCTGGGCTGGCTAGGCAGATGTATGCGCGCGCTGATGGGATGAGATGAAATACCGGTACGTCAGTGAGCGAGAGGTCTGTTCAAGGCTTCATGAGAGACGCTGCACTGCACCTGTGGCACCTGAACTGCCGCTCGCAGGAGCCCCAAGACTTGGCTCGTCTGTACGCTGGCGGCCAGCGGGGGTGGGTGCCGCCAACTCCAGAGCTTGAGTCCGGCCTGCTCTGCAGACTTGCAGCCTTTGCCGTCGACTTCCCGCCTGCCTCCCAACATGCTCTCACCTCCCGGAATCACACCCTCTTTACATCCCCCACCATGTCCTGTCTGCCCACATTCATACAGGAAAAGAAAAATACTGATGATTATAGTGGACATATGAGGGGTGTTCAGTATGTAACGCAACACTGTTTCTATGCCAACAGTTATGTTTTATTCAGGGTACCAAGACACCATACTATTCCCCAGTTGTCTGGCTCCTAAACCCTATTTTTGAACACAACGTTGGTTCAGTGCGACACCCTTACGCCGCCTCATTGGGAGGGCCTCGTGGCACCACTCTACTGGGTGATGACGGAGCCAGCCTCCTGCTGCACCAATAATTCCCCCATCATCCACGCACTGCTTCCTGCAGTGGTTACCCTTCATTGGGCCAAACAGATGGCAATCGGAATGTGTGAACTCAGTGATGTAGTATGCACGAGGAAGGTCTGTGAGCTCATTTCTGGTGTGTAGACTTGTCTAAGGCCTTACACAATCATGGATGACGGCGGCGTGTTTGTTGCTGTCAGAAGTAGTTCAACTTGCCGCCAAACTGAAGTAGATGCTACCTGTGAGCTAGTGTGGGCGGAGGTCATTGTTGGTAACCGGTATACAATCATAACTGGATCCTTTAACCGACCTCCCAATTCAGAAGATACCGTTGCTGAAAGATTCAAAGAAAACTTGAGTTTGATTTCAAACATGAACCCGACTCATACGATTATAGTTGGTGGTGACTTTAATTTACCCTCGATATGTTGGCGAAAATACATGTTTAATTCCGGAGATACGCATAAAACATCATCCGAAATTGTGCTAAACGCATTCCCTGAAAATTATTTCGAGCAGTTAGTTCATGAGCCCACACGAATACTAAACGGTTGTGAAAACACACTTGATCTCTTAGCAGCAAATAATCCTGAGTTACTAACGAGCATCAAAACGGATACACGGAGTAGTGAACACAGGGTTGTCGTAGCGAGACTGAATATTGTAAAACCCAAATCTTCCAAAAATAAACGAAAACTATACCTATTCAAAAAAGCAGATAAAAATTGATTTGACGCCTACCTGACAGACAATATCCACTCATTCCAAATTAATAATATAAGTGTAGACCAGATGTGGCTTGAATTCAAAGAAATAGTATCGGCAGCAACTGAGATATTTATACCAAGTAAATTAACAAACGACGGAGCTGATCCTCCTTGGTACACAAAATGGGTCAGAACACCGTTGCAGAAACAACGAAACAAACATGCCAAATTTAAACAGACGCAAAATCCCCAAGATTGGCGATCTTTTACAAGCTCGAAATTTGGCGCGCACTTCAATGTAAGATGCCTATAACAGTTTCCATAACAAAACTGTCTCGAAACCTGGCAGAAAATCCAAAGAGATTCTAGTCGTATGTGAAGTATGCTAGCGGCAAGAAACCATCAATGTGTGCTCTGCGTGATAGCAACGGAGATACTATCGAAGACAGTCCTGCCAAAGCAGAGTTACTAAACACAGCCTTCCGAAATGCCTTCACGAAAGAATACGAAGTAAATATTCCAGAATTCGAATCCAGAACAGCTGCCAACATGACTAAATAGCCTCGGAGTAGTGAAGCAACTTAAATCACTTAACAAAAGCAAGTCTTCTGGTCCAGACTGTATACCAATCAGGTTCGTTTCGGAGTATGCTGATGCATTAGCTTCATACTTAACAATCATATACAACCGTTCTCTCGACGAAAGATCCGTACCCAAAGATTGCAAAGTCGCACAGGTCACACCAATATTCAAGAAAAGTAGTAGGAGTAATCCGCTAAATTAGAGGCCCATATCGTTTACGTCGATATGGAGCAGGATTTTGGAACATATAGCCTATTGTGTTCGAACATTATGAATTACCTCGAAGAAAACGGCCTATTGACACACAGTCGACATCGATTTAGAAAAGACTGTTCTTGTGAAATACAACTAGATCTTTACTCGCCCGAGATGTTGAGTGCTATTGGCAAGGTATTTCAGAATGATTCCGCATTTCTGGATTTCCGAAAGGCTTTTGACACTGTACCACACAAGCGGCTTGTAGTGAAATTGCGTGCCTATGGAATATCATCTCAGTTATGTAACTGGATTCATGATTTCATGTCAGAGAGGTCACAGATCGTAGTAACTGACGGAAAGTCATCGAGTAAAACAGAAGCGATTTCTGGCGTTCCCAAGGTAGTGGTGGTGGTTGTTGGGATGTTTAAGGGGGACTAAACAGCGAAGGTCATCAGTCCCCCAAGGTAGTGTTATAGGCCATGTGGTGCTCCTTATCTACGTAAACGATTTGGGAGACAATATGAGCAGCCGTCTTAGGTTGTTTGCAGATGTCGCTGTCGTTTATCGACTAATAAAGTCATCAGAATATCAAAAGAAATTGCGAAACGATTCAGAAAAGATTTCTGATTGGTGTGACTATTGGCAGTTGACCCTAAGTAACGAAAAGTGTGAGGCCATCCACATGAGTGCTATAAGGAATCCGGTAAACTTAGGTTACACGGTAAATCAGTAAATCTAAATTCAACTAAATACCTAGGAATTACAATTACGAACAACTTAAATTGGAAGGAACACAGAGAAAAGGCTGTGGGGAAGGCTAACCAAAGGTTACGTTTTATTGGCAGGACACTTAGAAAATGTAACAGACCTACTAAGGAGACTGCCTACACTACGCTTGTCCGTCCTCTTTCAGAATTCTGCTGCGCATTGAGATCCTTACCAAATAGAATTGACGGACTTTATCGAAAAATTTGAAGGAAGGGCAGCACGTTTTGTATTATCGCGAAATAGGGGAGAGAGTGTCACTGAAATTATACAGGATTTGGGCTGGGCGTCATTAAAACAAAAGCGTTTTTCGTTGCGGAGGAATCTTCTCACGAAATTCCAGTCACCAACTTTCTCCTCCGAATACGAAAATATTTTGTTGACACCGACCTACATAGGGAGGAACGATCACCACGACAAAATAATGGAAATCAGAGCTCATACGGAAAGATATAGCTGTTCGTTCTTTTCGCGCGCTACACGAGATTGGAATAATAGAGAATTATGAAGGTTGGTCGATGAACCCTCTGCCAGGCACTTAAATGTGATCTGCAGAGTATCCATTTAGACGTAGATGTAATATTACGTTTACATTTTTGTGATGGCAAACATGCAGAAGTCGTTTCTTCAGTTCGCTGAATATAGCGCAGTACGCTTCAGATTGGTCCTTTGCACCACGTGGTAGAAGATCAAACAGAATATCCCCTTCAGAATCCGACAAGACCGACACCATTATTTTACCAACTGACCGTACGGCTTTCAGTTTTTTCTTCAGAAGTGGGGTTGTGTGGCGCCACTCCATGGACAGCCGTATTGTTTTCGTTTCGAAGTGATGAATCCAAGTTTCACAGCATGTGACGATGTCCAACAAAAAATTGTAACTATCAGTTACGTAATGTGTAAGCATTTCCGCACAGACGGTCCTTGCGTGAAGTTAAAATCTTCTGGGCTATTAGGCCGCTTCATATTTCCTTTAAAATAATCGACGTTTCGACCCCTCTGCTGGGATCTTCTTCAGGATCTTCCCGTGTCCACTGCTGCTAGAACACTCTTTCTGTTAGGTGACGAGGAACCCAGCGGGCGCACACCTTTGAGTAGTTCACGTGGTGGACGAGTGTGTCAGCGCTAACAACACGGACGTCCAATTCTGCAGCGAGATGTCTGAGTGTGATCCGTCCATCATCTCGAATGAGAGTGTCCGCACGTTTCAACACTGCAGGAGTCACAGCTGTGTGTGGACGGCCGGCACGGGCAGATCGGAAGGTCTTGCGCGACCTTGTTGCGATGACGTCAGATGCCTCGCCCAACGACTCCCCGTGCTTTCGTTCACTTGTAAGAGGTCCATGATTAAGGAACTTGTTGCTGGCGCACTCGAGCAGATGTAATTTCGATGGATTGCTCACGCGCTGCCTGCGATATGTAAGCTATAAGAGAATCTGAGACCAAAGAGCAGTGATGACTGCAGTAGGAACTGTGTGGCAGCAGGAGTAAGTAGTTGCTAGCTAGCAGTCTGGTGTATCGTGTTGGCTGGGCCGGTCGTGGTGGAGCGATGGCGGAGCCTGAGCGTTGTAGTATAAGGTAAAAGCAGCCTCGCGCATTTGTAGTATTGTTATATCAAGTCCCATGTAAATGTTTTAAAAAGAAATCTCTTAATAATAATCTTTCTCATAAAAAGTAACTGTTGACAATCATTCATTTCAATTTAAAGAATTTACTAACTTCTCCAATCCTTGGTCATCCCGATTATTGAAAAGAAAAATCATTTGTTTCTTTTTATACGTGACAAATGTATCGGCCAGAATTGCACTTGGCTGCGCCAGAAAAATTTCTTATAGGAGCAGATATATACGCGTTATCCGGCGACCTAATTAAGGTAAGATTTTTCAATTTATTCAGAATGAATTTTCAGGGCCATGACGCAGCACTGCTGACGTCCAAAATTTACCAGTTTCCATTCACAGTCAATATTGAAAGGTTATAAGTCAGCGACAATTTTATTGAGAGATTAGTCACATTTTTATTATTGGTAGGTTACGGAATTTATGTGTTGGTAGATTACGCTAAATGTCAATGTTATGGTTATGTTTTTTACTGTTTGGAGGTTTCGGAACTGTTACTGTTGAGGGGTTACACTGAATGTGAATCTTATTCATATTATTTTACTGTAGGGAGGTTACACACTGCCACGTCACCGTAGACATTCTGCACGCGCCTGTCAGTGTCTGCGACGCTCTGGTGTTCCGCCAATAGAAATTAGAAATTCTCACTGCTTGGATCGCACCTCTGTTACAGACGCCATTTTAAAAGCTACGTATTGTCCCCCACCAACTATCGGAGCTCCATGAGGCAATAGGCGAGAATATGTACCATACAAAATTTCAATCAAAATTTTCCGAGATAAAGTGTGTTGCATTACTTATTGAACACCCCTAGTGTAGTGGTTTTAATTTCAGTGATGCGCCGCTGAGCTGCTTACGTTAAATATCTCCTCAGGTATATTTACCTGACGCACTGCCATTCCTCGTTTTTTGCTCGTGTAAGAGAGTCACAGTGTTACAGTATTTTTTCCGCGTACACTTACACGGTTGACAGTAAGCTAATATGATAGCTAATTACTCAACAGTCTTCGGATCGGTTAAAACAATAATCCAACAAGATCTGCCTTTATTTGTAGTAGTGTGGCTGACACACGAGACACGCCGAAAATGAAGCAGCAGAGGATTGAATGGCAGCAAGTGGACCCACAGTAAATTAAAAAAAAAATAAAAAAATTATATTCATCTGCCTAAAAATTTATGGTCAGATTATTCTAGCACGCGAAAGACATTCTCCCCGCTAGTTCCGTTACGAAGGATAGGAGAATATTTTAAAAGGGCGACTCAAGTCCCCTTTAGGAAAAGCACCAAGAAAGAGCAATAAGAGCCCTAGACTAAGAAATACAGGAGAAAGCAAACAACGCTGAGTCCGAGAGAAGCGACCTCGGAGCCATCCGATAAAGCTTATCTCGGTTGAGAGATAATCTCGCGAGATAACATTTAAGCTGTTTCGTACCTGCTCCGTGTTACTGTTCGTTGTGATGTTCCTCGCAGTCGGTAGCACTGCCGTGAAGTAAACTCATGAAGCGAGGCCTCTGATAGGCAGCTATCATCAACAGCCGAAACATCGGGATGCCATCGTAGTGTGTACATTGCAGATAATCAGTGCGAGCTTTACAGTAATGTTCATGAGATATTATTAAACTTGTAAATGCAGAAAGCTTCGAGGTCCTAATCGACACACAGATCTTGGCTGCATTGTGTCTAAGAGCCAGCGAATCCACTTCGCACGCAGCACAGCCCACTGCGTAGTTTGGTACGACTGCGTGGCCTCTCGTCTGATCAATGTCCTCGTCATCTGTTTGGAGAAGGCTGGAAGTGTACTGGATCGGAGTAGCGTCGCAGTGACTGAAAGACATTGACTGACATTTTTTACAACATAATTAATCATTAATACTTGTAAGTAACTGCAGTTCCCGACGTTGCCCAAGATCTTTAATATCTGTCAAGAAATTGATTGGCCCTGTGACTTGTTGATACCCACAGCGAAAGCAACCGCGCTTGGGAAACAGCAATCAACTTTTTTTTCTTCCTTACTGTTGCTTCCCCCTCCTCCCCCCCCCCCCCCCCCCCAATGTATGGGCTTTGGTTGGATCGTCAGGGGACACTATTTGCCGGGCTTCAGTCACATGAGAGGAAAAATTTTAGAAAAGTATTACAAAAGCAGTTGCAATAAAAGACAGATCGACAGCTATGTAAGTCAAAATACAGGAAGTTGATTTAGTAATTAATTAAATTACAGATACAGATGAATCGAAAATGAGAGTCGCATACGAATATACAGGGTGAGTCACCAACTATTGCCACCAAGAATAACTCCGAAAGTACGATAGTAGCTGAAAAGTTTGTGGGGCAGATGTTGCATGGGACAACGGCGGCCATAATACGACGTTGGTGTTTTGTTGCTAGGTGGTGTCGCGTCAGAGATATGAAGGACAACTTCGTTTTCTTAAATGGGATGCTATAGTTTGGCACTTATTAGCTCACAGCGGCTATCGAGACGAATCGAATAACGTGTAACAGTAAGGTCTTTGAAGATCAACGAAGGTCAAAAACGCGGCACGAACGTCCATGTACAGAAGGTGTTCGAACTGATGACCATTGGTATCAAGTCAGTGCTGCAATCTTCTTATCATGGATTGAGTGGTATTCCTTCTCACTTCGGCACTTGTCGAACCACATGCTCTGACAATTCTCTCTCGCATATCTTCAGCTGTAGTAGAACGTCTTTATAAACAATGTCCTTTATGAATCCCCACAAGAAAAACTCCAGGGTGTCGAGTCTGGCGAACGAGCCGCCCACGACTCGTCTCCTCCGCGTCCAATCCAACCATCTGGGAATTGTCTCTGCAACTCGTTTCTGGCCATCAGCGAAAAATGTGTCGGACACGCAAAGTGTCGATACTACATTCTGTTCCTAAAGGTATTTCTTCCAATAACAGACCTAATGTTTCTTCCAGTAACATGGTGTACTTCCTAACATTAGGATTTCATTCGATGAAATAGGGGCCTGTAATTCTGTCCAGAATCCCACACCGTACAGTAACCGACCACGGTTTTTGGTGTGCAACTTGCCGCAGCCAACATGGATTTTCAGTTGCCCAGTAATGTATGTTATGCGAATTAATCAATTTGCGCATACAATTCTTCATTTGAGGAAGAGAACCACATTTGTAACTTTTTTATATCGTAAGATGGCATGCTGTTGTATATGCGTATAAATCAGTTCAAATGATACTTTCTTAAACTTTCCGTGTGACTTGATTATTTAATTGTTCAAATGGCTCAGAACACTATGGGACTTAACTTCTGAGGTCATCAGTCCCCTAGAACTTGCAACTGCTTGAACCTAACTAACCTAAGCACATCACACACATCAATGCCCGAGGCAGGATTCGAACCTGCGGCCGTAGCGGTCGCGCGGTTCTAGACTGTAGCGCCTAGAACAGCTCGGCAACTCCGGCTGGCGATTATTTAATATTAAGCTAAAAGTAAAGATAGCTCAAGATAGCTTTAGCGCCCCTCCTTGAGGTTTTCCTGTATCCGCCACTGCCGTGTGTAGGTATGTATACAAGTTTCTGAAAAGAGCCACAAGTCGCAGTTAGTATTATGTATCTACCGGTTTCGCTCTCCAAATGACAATACCAGCTCTTGCTAAAAATATATGTAGCCTACGTCCTCCCAAACGTTCACTATGGGATCATGTAGAAATTTGAAGTAAATCGGCGAAGAACTTTTAGAGTTATTTCGCAAAAACCTTTCCTCTATATGTACCAGAAACACATATATTTAAAGTCAGATTACGAAATATTATGCAGACAGTGACCTTCCTCTTCCCTTGAAGGTAAAGTGTGCAAAATTTCATGAAGATCGGAATAATACTGTAGATTTGTATGAATTACAATGAAACGAACACTATACACCGTGTATCATGATTAATAGTGTAAACGCATACAGTTGAAAGTACATGATACTGGAAGCAAAAAAGTCTGAGGAAACATGGGGTCGATAATGGATACCTTAAGAACTACGAGCAGTTTTTCATCTTCGATACTATGAAGCAAACTTCTTCTACTGCAAGCTCTTTGCTTTCCACATTTTGGGAAGTAGTAGTAGGGACCAAAACAAGAAAAAGTGTCCAGTAAACATTGGCTCTAAAATGTACACCTTAAGAGCTATGAACACGTGCTCATCTTCGCTACTTGGAAACACAACTCTTCTAATGAACAATTGCTTATAACTTTACAGGTTTGCATTTTATAGCAAATGTTACTGGACATACTTCCCAAAATGTGGAAAGCAAAGAGCCTGCAGTAGGTGAGACCTGCTTCACAGTATCGAAGATGGAGAATTGCTCGTAGCTCTTAAGGTATACATTTACGACGCTATGTTTACTGAGACTTTTTTACTTCTAGTGTCGTGTACTTTGAACTACATGCGTTTACACTAGTAATTATGATCCACAATATATATATATATATATATATATATATATATATATATATATATATATGTGTGCGTGTGTGTGTGTGTGTGTGTATAGATTATTATAACTATGATGATGTTTGGCGTCCCTTCTCTGGGTGATCCGCGATCTACATGACTGTATGCAGGCAGGAGGTCTTCTCAAGTACCGCTCCACCCCACAACTACGGCCTGCTGTAAGCACCACGCAGTCTGACTCACCATGTCAGCTAAGTACGTTCACCGGCCATTGGAAAACACTGGTAGCTGTACAAACCACTGCTCGAAATAACAGAGGGCACTGGAAAACTAATACAGCTGTTGGAAACGGCTGTAGCTGTTCAATGCACACCAGTACATACCGACAGGAATTGCAGAGAGTATACACTGGAGCGCCAAAGAAAGTGGTGTGGACAACACCGACATTGGGCCGTTGATGACTGGAGACATGTTTTCTGGTCGGACGACTCTCGTTTCAAATTGTATCGAGTGGATGAACGTGTACGAGTATGGAGACAACCTCACGGATCCATGGATCCTGTATGTCAGCAGTGGACTGTTCAAGCGGGTGGAGGCCCTCTACTGACGTGGACCATGTGCAGTTGGAATGATATGGGACCACTGATGCGTCTAGACACGACTCTGACAAGTGACACGCACGTAAGGATCCTGTGTGATCACCCACATCCATTCATGTCCATTGTGCGTTCCGACGGACTTGAAAATTGCAGCAGGGCAATGTGACGCCCTCGCGTCCAGTATTGCTACAGAGCGGCTCCAGGAACACTCTTATGAATTTAAAATCTTCCGCTGGCCGCCAAACTCTTCAGACATGAACATTACTGAGCATATCTGGGATGGCTTGCAACGTGCTGTTCGGAAGAGACCTCCGTCTCCTGGTACACTTACGGATTTACGGACAGCCCTGCAGGGTTCACGGCGTCAGTCCCCTGCAGCACTGCTTCAGATACTAGTCGAGTCGACGCCACGCCGTGTTGCGGCGCTTGTGCTTGCTTGCGGGGGCCCTACACGATATTTGGCTGCCGTGCCATTTCTTTGGCTTTTCAGTGTAAAAGACATCAAAAAAGCGTTCATGCTTAACAGGTGTTATGTGCGGGTTTCATGGAGAACACATTAGCGATAATCTGCTTCGCGCCGGCCGGTTGTTCTTTCTTTCTACAAACGTTCTGCCATTCAGACTGCCGATGCCGCCTGAGAATGCTCGTATTGTCGGCATTAGGAGGCGCTTAACTGAGTCGCTGATGATACCTGCTCAGTACTGTCATGACAGACGGATCAATTGTAACACGCAGAATGCCGTTCGCCATTTTCGCTTATGACACGGAAATTTATATTTGTCTGTCACTGCGCATGCACCGAATTCCGATTCCTTGACCCTGCAAAAAGATCGCAATCTTCAACAACCTTCTGCAATTTCTTTCGTTCTGATTGATCTACACGGGTAATTTGCAGGCTTTCCCAAAAATACTTCAAGATATCGTCTCGCCTGAAAAACAGATTAGACAAAGTCCATAGATCTGTAGACTTGAAACTGAGGTGTCGGTTTCCTCTAAAAAACTCAGTTCTAATAAACGTAGTCCTTCAAAGGAAGCTTGAGTCTCATTTCAAACAGGCACCCCATACGTTCAATTATAGGTGATGGTGACTTCGGTCTACCCTCGATACGTTGGAAAAAAATGTATGTTTACAGTCGGTGGCATGCAAGAAACTTATTTCGAAATACCACTGAATGCTTTCTTAGAAAACTATTTCGAACTGTTAGTTCAGGAGCGCACTCGAAGTGTTAATGGTT
Source organism: Schistocerca piceifrons (assembly GCF_021461385.2). Taxonomy (NCBI): domain Eukaryota; kingdom Metazoa; phylum Arthropoda; class Insecta; order Orthoptera; family Acrididae; genus Schistocerca; species Schistocerca piceifrons. The sequence goes on along the minus strand of NW_025728455.1, from coordinate 1,681,397 downwards.
GCGAAACTATATTTTAACTCTTAGCAACAAATAATGGTGAGCCAATAGAGAGCACAATGGCGGATACACAGATTAGTGACTACAAGGCTGTTGTAGCGAGACTGAATACCGTGGCAGCCTATTCTTCACGGAGTGCTGCATTAAGGAAAGGTATCGATGTCAGTCGGTGAGGCTGGGCACGAAGTCGGTGTTCCAAAACATCCCAAAGGTATTCTGTAGGATTCAGGTCATGACTCTGTGCAGCCCAGTCCATTACAAGGATGTTATTGTCGTGTAGCCACTCCGCCACAGGCCGTGCATTATGAACAGGTGCTCGATCGTGTTTTAAGCGTAAATCGCCATCCCCGAACTGCTCTTCAACAGTGGGAAGTACAAAGATGCTTAAAGCCGGCCGGAGGGGCCGAGCGGTTGTAGGCGCTACAGTCTGGAACCGCGCGACGGCTACGGTCGCAGGTTCGAATCCTGCCTCGGGTGTGGATGTGTGCGATATCCTTAGGTTAGTTAGGTTTAAGTAGTTCTAAGTTCTTGGGGACTGATGAACTCAGGAGTTAAGTCCAGTAGTGCTCAGAGCCATTTGAACCATTTTTGAAGATGCTTAAAACATCAGTGTTGGCGTGTGCTGTGACAGTGCCACGCAAACCAACAAGGAGTGCAAGCCCGCTTCACGAATAACACGACCACACAATAACACCACCGCCTCCGAATTTTACTCTTGGCACTACACACGCTGGCAGATGACGTTCACCGGGCGTTCGCCATACCCACACCCTGCCATAGGATCGCCACATTGTGTACCGTGATTCGTCACTCCACACAACGTTTTCCCACTGTTCAATCGTCCAATGTTGACGCTCCTTACACCAAGCGACGCGTCGTTTGGTATTTACCGGCGTGATGTGTGCCTTATGAGCTGCCGCTCGAGTACGAACTCCAAGTTTTCGCACCTCCCGCCGAACTGCCACAGTACCTGCAGTGGATCCTGATGCAGTTTGGAATTCCTGTGTGATGGTTGGATAGATGTCTGGCCATTACACGTTACGACCCTCTTCAACTGTCAGGGGTCTCTGCCAGTCAACAGACGAGATCGGGCTGTACGCTTTTGTACTGTGCGTGCCCCTTCACGTTTCCACTTGACTATCGCATCGGAAACAGTGGACCTAGGGACGTTTAGGAGTGTGGAAATGTCGCGTACAGACGTATGACACAAGTGACACCCAATCACCTGACCACGTTTAAGGTCGGTGAGTTTCGCAAGGCGCCCCATTCTGCTCTCTCACGATGTCCAATGACTACTGAGGTCGCTGATGTGGAGTACCTGGCAGTAGGTGGCAGCACAATGCGTCAAATATGAAACACGTATGTTTTTAGGGATGTCCGGATACTTCTGAGCACATAGTGCACATGCAAAATACATCTACTTAAAGAAGCAGATAAAAGTCCGCTTCACGCAGTCTCCACTCTTTTCGATCTCAATATCTAAATACAGACAAGACGGGGTTTGAATGCTAGGAAATGGCATGGACCGCAGTTGAGCGATGCTTATCAAACAGTTTCCCCATGATACACAAAACATATCAGAACGGTGTAGCAGAAGCAACAGAAAAAAACCACGCAAATTTTTAAAAGAAGGAAAGAACACCTAGATCGTCAAAGTTTTACAGAAGCTCGAAATTTAGCGGGAACCTCGATGGGATATGTCTTGAATAGTTTTCTCAAAATCTGAAAGAAAACAGAGAGATTCCGGTCATATGTAAAGTACAGTAGCAGCAAGACGCAATCAATACCTTCACTGCGCGTTAACAATGGTGGTGTTACTGATGACAGTGCCAGTAAATAAGAGTTACTAAACATCGTTTTCCGACATTCGTTCACCGAAGAAGTCGAGGTAAATATACCAGAATTCGAATAAAGTTGTCAACATGAGTAACTTAGAAGTAGTTGTCCTCGCTGTAGCGAAGCAGCTCAAATCTATTAAGAAACGGAACTCTTCTAGTCCCGACTGTATACCAGCCAGGTTCCTTACAAAGTATGCTGATGCAACAGTTCGGTACTTAGAAGTCGCATACAGCCACTCCCTCCACGGAAGATCCGTACCCGAAGACTGGAAAGTTGCACGAGTCACACCAGTACTAAGAACGGAAACAGGAGTAATCCTGTGCATTACAGATCCACATCAGTAACGACGATTTGCGGAATGATTTTGAAGATGCACTGTGTTCGAACATTATGAATCACCTGGAAGAAGGCGTTTTATCGAGAGATAACTAACACATATTCAGTAAATATCGTTCTTGTGAAGAAACAACACGCTCTTTATCCTCACGAAGTAATAACTGCTATCGAAAGGGGATGTCAAATTGATTTAATATTTTTATATTTTCAGAACGCTTTAGACACTGTTCCTCACAGGCGGAATATTATCAAATTACGTGTGTATGGATTATCGTCTCAGTTGCGCGAGTGGATTCGTGATTTCATGTCGGAAAGCTCATAGTTCGTAGTAATCGACGGAAACTCATCGAGTAATTCCCAAGGAATATTTATAGGACCTCTGTTGTTCCTGATCTACATGAATCATTTAGGAGACAATCTGAACAGTCCACAAAGATTTTTTCATCTGCATCTACATCTACACGGGTAAATCACATTTAAGTGATTGGCAGAAGGTTTATCGAACCACTTTGACAATAATTCTCTATTATTCCAATCTCGTACAGCGCGGAGAAAACGAACACCTATATCTTTCAGTGCTAATTCTGATTTCCCTTATTTTATTATGGTTTTCGTAGGTCAGCGTAAGCAAAATATTTTCACATTCTGAGGAGAAAGTTGCTGATTGAAATCTCATCAGAAGATTCCGTAGCAACGAAAAACGCCTTTGTTTTAATGATGTCCAGCCCAAATCCTGTATCATTTCAGTGACACTCTCTACCATATTTCGCAATTATACAAAACGTGCTGCCCTTCTTTGAACTCTTCTGATGTACTCTGCAATCCTATCTGGTCCTTGGGATCCCACACCGCGCAGCAGTATCCTAAAAGACGACGGACAAACGTAGTGTAGGCAGTCTTTTGAGTAGACCTGTTACTTGTTCCAAGTGTTTTGCCAATGAAACGCAGTCTTCGGTCAGCCATCTTCACAACATTTTCTGTGTGTTCCTTCCAATTTAAATTGTTGATTATTGTGATTGCTAGTTATATAGTTGAACTTAACGGTGCTTAGATATGACTGATTTATCGTGTAACCGAAGTTTAACGAATTCCTTTTAGCACTCATGTGGATGACCTCACACTTTTCATTATTTAGCGACAATTACCAATTTTCCCTCTATACAGATATTTTTTTCTAAATCGTTTTACAATTCGTTTGGATCCTCTGATAACCTCATTAGTCGATAAACATCATCTGCAAGGCGGCTGCTCAGACTGTGGCTCTGAGCACTATGCGACTTAACTTCTGAGGTCATCAGTCCCCTAGAACTTAGAACTAATTAAACCTAACTAACCTAAGGACATCACACACATCCATGCACGAGGCAGGATTCGAACCTGCGACCGTAGCGGTCACGCGCTTCCAGACCGAAGCGCCTAGAACCGCACGGCCACACCGGCCGGCGCTCAGACTGTCTCCCAAATAGTTTACGTATATGAGGAACAACAAAGGTCCGATAACACTACCTTGGGGAACGCTAGAAATCACTTCATTTTACTTGATGACTTTCCGTCAGTTACTACGAATTGCGACCTCTCTGACAGGAAATCACGAATCCAGTCGCATAATTGAAACGATATTCCGTCAGCACGCTATTTCACTACAAGCCACTTGCTGCTGATGCTGTAATTTATTATTGTCGTAAAGTCATCAGATGATCAAAAACAATTTCAAAATGATTTAGTCAAGATATTTGTGTGATTTGAAAAGTGGCAACTGACTCTAAATAATGGAAAGTGTGAAGTCATTAACATGAGCAGTAAAATATGTCCGCGAAATTTCAGTAACACGATAAATTGCGGAAATATAATTGAGTTACACAATTAGAGATTAGGATTACGAGTAAATTAAATTGGAAATCTCACATAGGTAATGTGTGTGGGAAGGCTAACCAAAGGCGTCTATTTATTGGCAGAAGATTATAAAACTGGAGCAGGTCCACTTGAGAGACTGCCTACACTACACTTGTCCGTCCTGTTCCGGAATATTGCTGTATTGAGTGGGATTCTTACCAGGTAGGATTGACGGACATCGTAAATGTCCAAAGAAGGGCACTCGTTCTGTATTAGCACGAAATAGGGGAGAGTGTGCCACGGATATAATAGCCGGCCGGGGTGGCCGAGCGGTTCTAGGCGCTACAGTCTGGAACCGCGCGACCGCTATGGTCGCAGGTTCGAATCCTGTCTCGGGCATGGGTATGTGTGATGTCCTTCAGTTACTTAGGTTTAGGTAGTTCTAAGAAGTCCCATAGTGCTCAGAGCCATTTGAATCACTTGAACGGATATAATACAGGAATTGGGGTGGCTGTCATGAAAAAAAAAGACCTTTCACGTTAAGGCAGGTTATTCTCATGAAACTGCAATCACCAGCTTTCTCCTCAGAGTATGGGAATATCTTTTTTGGCGCCCACCTACACAGAGAAGACGAAGAGAAATCAGGGTTCACATGGAAAGATTTAAATGTTCATTTCTCCCGGAAACTGTTCGAGAGTGGAACACTATCCACGTAACTTGAAGGTACAATGTAGTTCGATGAACTGCTTAAATGTGAACTGTAGAGTGATCATACAGATGTAGACGTATGATGTACTCCTTCGCTGGTGGGCTGCGAACGTTTGACAGCACTACATGTAAGTCAAACAGCCTGTTTGCAGATAATAACTGTGTACGGCGTAACGTCAAGTGAGTCGACACTGTACGAAGATGTACTCACCGAGGTCTTGGCAGTACGTCTCCCACATCAGTCCATCGCCGTAACTCATTTCGTCGGTGACGTTGGCGACGTGGTTACAGACACAGTCGAGCACCGAGGTGTTATTTGCTGCCAGCAAAACCAGCAGCGAAGTAGCTACGCCCGCTGGGTCCATTGTCAGCTACTCACGCAGAGGTGGGAACGAACACACGCGGTGCGTACCGCAGGGAGCACTGACTGAGTGTGCGCTACGTGCAGCGGAAGTGTTTCCGCAGGAAGGTTAAACCGCAGGAAGCGTGACGTCTCCCACCCGTGACTCGCTCATTTTTCCCTTTACCTTACCAGACATCAACTGCGGACACGCATTCGTCACAAAAGAGTATTTGTTTCACAAATACGCCTGCAACGTGGGCTTACGACGACATCGAGTTACACTAAGAGACTTGTAGCAGATGTCCAGGCGTACTGGTTTACTATTCCGACACAAAAATCTCATGACGTGCCAGTCTTTAATAATGAATTGGGAACTGATGCATATTCAAGTGCCAAAGAAACTGGTACACCTGCCTAACATCATGTAAGGCACCAGCGAACACGCAGAAGTGCCACATGCGCTCGACTAATGTCTGAAGCAGTGCTGGAAGGAATGAACACCATAAATCCGCAAAAGGGAGTGGAGATATCTTCTGGGTAGCACGTTGCAGCACATACCAGATGTGCTCAGTGATGTTCACGTCTGCAGAGTTTGGTGGCCAGCGGAGGTGTTTAAACCCATAAATGTGTTTCCGAAGCCACTCTGTACTAATTCTCGACGTTTGGGTCGTCGCATTGTCCTGCTGGAATTGCCCGAGTCCGTCCGAATGCAAAGTGGACATGAATGGATGCAGGTCATCAGGCAAGGTGCTTACGTACGTGTCACCCGTCAGAGTCGTATATAGACGTATCAGAGGTCCCATATCACTCCAAGTACACATGCCCCACATCCTTACAGAGCCTCCACCAGCTTGACCCCTCGCTACTGACATGCAGGGATTCATGAGGTTGTCTCCATACCTGTACACATCTATCCGTCGCTAGAACTTGAAACGACACTCGTCCGACCAGGTAACATGTTTCCAGACATTAACAGTCCAACGTCGGTGTTGACGGGCCCTGACGAGGCGTAAAGCTTTGTGTTGTGCCGTCATCAAGGGTAGACGAGTAGGCCTTTGGTTCCAAAAGACCATATCGATCATGTTTTGTTGAATGGTTCGCACGCCGATACTTGTTGATGGTGCAGCATTGAAATCTTCAGCAATTTGCATAAGTGTTGCACTTCTGTCACGTTAAACTATTTTCTTCAACCGTCGTTGGTACCGTTCTTGCAGGATGTTTTTCCGGCCGCAGCGATGTCAGGGATTTGATCTTTTACCCGATTCCTGATATTCACGGCACACTCGCGATATGATCGTATGGGGAAAACTCCCCACTTCATAATCTACCTCGGAGATGCTGTGTCCCATCGCTCGTGCGCCGACTATAGCACCACGTACAAACTCACTTAAATGTTGATAACCTGCCACTGTAGCTGCAATAACCAATTTAATGATTGCGCCAGACACTTGTTGTCTTACATAGGAGCTGCCGACCGCAGCTCCGTGTTCTGCTTATTTACATATCTCTGTATTTGAATAAGCATGCCTATACCGGTTTCTTTCGCGCTTCATTGTAGATCTGCAAAGGGCGTTCAAAACGTTTTGCACAATGGTCGCAAATTTTTTTATTTTTTGCAAGAGGAGAGTTAAATTTTTTGTGAACATACTTGGAACATTCAGCTATAAGTTGGTGTATAAAAGCATTTCCTTTCATTTACAGGTGAGCCATAATGGACCGTGAAGTAGATGTCAGGTGGCGACTACGGTCGATGATGGAGTTCCCCTTTCAAAACAGGCCATGACTCTGCCACATTGATTCACAGGAAGTTTCTCCCTGTTAATGGGCAGGGCACTGTGAATCGCAGCAGTATCCAGCGGTGGTTGCAGAGGTTTAAAGAAGTTGATTTCTCTCTACTGGACAATCCACGGTGCGGTAGACCATCGACGGCAGTGAGTGACGTGAATAAGGAGACCATTGATCAAATCATCCAAAATGACAGATGTTTGACGACACGACAGATTGGTGAAATGACTCGTTGTCATTGGGTAGTGTGGTATCACTGGTACAGTCACTAGGGTACAGAAAAGTCTCTGCACGTTGGGTACCTACAATACTGTCAAGCGGAATGAAAACGATGAGGAAGAATGTGTGCTAGGGTCTCATGAAGACCTTCACTGAAGAGTGGAAACAGTGTCTTGACGGCGTCATTACACAGGATGAAACATGGTTGTTTTTGTCCGAACCTGAGAGCAAAGTCCAATCCATGGAGCGGCGCCATCCAGGTTCCCCTCGGAAGTAGAAACAAAGACGTTCACGAACAGCAGGGTGAAAGGTGATGGCCTCGTTCTTCTGGGATCAGTGTGGTGTCGTTTTCATCGACTTTTTGGAACCTAGCTCCTCAGTTAATCGGGACCATTACTGTCAATGGACAAGCTGGGGTGTGCCATCAAGACCCACAGACCACAGCTTCAGCGTCAGTTCTTCAGACTACACCGTGACAATGCCAAACCCCATACAGTTCTTATGCCTCAGAAAAAAATCAGGACAATGGGTTGGAAAATTGTTCCTCATCCTCCCTACAGTGCGGACTTGGCTCCATCTGATTTTTACCTCTTTGATCGTCAGAAGGCCCGCCTGCGCGGTAAAACATTTGATAGTGGGACTTATTTCCTGTGTCACGCGATGGTGTGAAAGTCAATCCCCAGAATTTTACCAAAGTGCATTTACATCATGGAAAGAACGTTGGGCCAGATGCGTCGCAGCTGATGGAGGCTACATAGTGTAGGCTCAATGTAGAGCTAAATGTTCCAAGTATGTTCACAAAAAATTTGATTCTCCACCTGCAAAAAATAAAAAAAAAATCAAAGACGGCTGTGCAAAACTTTTTGAACGCCCTTTGTGCATTAAATGTATTCTAAATTGGGAATATGGACAACCATAAGCTGTGGAGTGGAGTGACGACAGTGAAAGTTTGTGCCGGACCGGGACTCGAACCCGGACGTCCCACTCGTCGCGAGTGGCCGCCTTACCGTTAGGCTATCCGAGCGAGACCCGCGGCCAGCCGCAAACACCTTTTTTGTTGTCAACCATGTGTCTGTAAGCTGTACTCTTACCTCCATTATGTGTATTCCAACATAGGGGAGACGTTTCTGTATAAAGTCGCCTGCCTACAGTCGGATGATGAATACGACATTGCAGAACCTGTGTTATTCCGAATTACGATGTAGGCACGTCGAAACAAGCTTCACGTTGTAATTCGGAATAACACAGGCACTGCAATATCGTATCGTTTTATAAACCCGTCGATAACTGCGTTTGTAACAAAAATAAATTTTTTGATCAGAATGATTGTTGATGAACATGTTATGCAGGAAATACGCTAATGAGCGAACACATGACCACCACGGCAGTCCGGGAAGTTGATTGCCGCCAGGTACCGCTTAGTGTGTGTATATATTGTAGTAAGTGTGAGGTGTCGAGATGGCTACTATTGGCGAGAAAACTGCGCTATTAGGATATTAGTTGAAAAGAGAAAGCCGCCACATCAGCTGGGGGGGGGGGGGGGAAGGGGAGAGTAGGTGGTGGTTGTGAGGGGAGGGGTGGAGAGGGGGGGTACGCCTCGGGGGGATTCCTTCGAAATGGAGAAAGCTGCACCCCTATAGGCGGATCTGAAAATCGCAACACCAAGGAGCTGTTCTGCAACTGAAACGTAAGTTGGGAGGCGTCTTTCTGCTTCGGAATGATGATGTCTATCCAGATTTAAGAGCAGTGCCAGTCGCACAAGAGTGTGGCTAGCAGCGCCTCTATGGGGATGCAAATCAAGTTTCGTTTAAATACTTTCTGCAACGTTCGTGAGCGTTAATTACCTTTGAAACTGTCCGCCCCCGGTAGCTGAGTGGTCAGTGCGACAGAATGTCAATCCTACGGGCCCGGGTTCGATTCCCGGCTGGGTCGGACATTTTCTCCCCTCAGGGGCTGGGTGCTGTGTTGTCCTAATTATCATCATTTCATCCGCATCGACGCGCAAGTCGCGAAAGTGGCGCCAAATCGCAAGACTTGCGCCTGGCGAACAGTCTACCCGACGGGAGGCCCTAGTCACATGACATTTCATTTATCTTTGAAACTGGACTTTGCGAATTGATGTTTGTCAAGAACGCCTCTAAGGCGACAAAAGCGTCCGTTATCATCACTGTTGCTGAAAGAGGTTGTGTATTAGGGCTACAAGAAGGTCCGTGTTCCTTGTGCAACGTTACAGGAAAACTTGGCCGGAATGTTGCCACTGTACATCATTGTTGCCACAAGCGGTCACGACAATGTACTGCGGACCCAAGAAGATTGGACTCCACACGGCCTCGTGCAACTACAGAGAGGGAAAACAATTGTGTTTGTCGTATGGCTCTGGCGTACCGTACTGCATCTGCAGCTGCAGCTTAGGTGGTAGTTGGCACCACAACGACACAATGAGCTGTTACAAAGTGGTTACTTCAAGAACACGTCCGAGGTGGATGTCTTGTAGCGTGCATTCTACTACCCACAGACCAGCGACATTGGAGAGTTGAGTGGTGTCAAGCGAGAACTCAGTGGAGCGCAGCAGGGTGGAGGTGTCGTGTGTTTCCTGGTGGAGGCTGGTTCCACCTCGGTGCCAGTGATGGCCGGAGTCGACTAGGAGGAGGCGACTTGAGTGCCTGCAGCCGACCCGCCTGCCTGCTAGACACGCGGGGTTACGGTCTGCAGTGTGGCTTCGTGTGAAGGCTGGATCACTCTCGTGGTTACTCAATGCACCCTGACTGCTAAGTTGTACGCCAGTCTGGCGATTCGACCTGTTCTGCTCGGAAGCGACCTCCGAGTTCTGCTTTGATGCCGTGAGGCAATATGCGAATGAACTATTTACTGAACTCTGCATTCCGTTATAAATTTCCCAACGTGATTCTTATGCACTTAATGATACCAAGGTAATGCTGTTCCTTATCTATATAAACGATTTCGGAGACAATTGATGAATCGTCTGAGGTTCTTTGTAGATGAGCACTATGGGACTTAACTTCAGACGTCATCAGTCCCCTAGAACTTAGAACTACTTAAACCTAACTAACCTAAGGACAGCACACACATCCATGCCCGAGGCAGGATTCGAACCTGCGACCGTAGCACTCGTGCGCTTCCAGACTGAAGCGCCTAGAACCGCTCTGCCACTCCGGCCGGCTTGTTTGTAAATGATGCTGTCATTTACCATCTAGTAAAGTCATTAGAATATCAAAACCAATTTGCAAAACGATTAGAAAAGATATCTGTATGTTGCGAAAATTGGCAGTTGACCCTAAATAATGAAAAGTGTGAGGTTCTCCACATGAGTGCTAAACGGAATCGGTGAAACTTCGGTTAGACGATAAATCAGTCACATTTAAAGGCTGTAAATTCAACTAAACACCTAAGAATCACAATTAAGAACAACATTAATTGGAAACCATACATAGGAAATGTTGTGGGTAGGTGAGCCAAAGACTGCGTTTTATTGGCTGAAGATGCCACAGATCTACTAGAGAGACTGCCCGCACCACACTTGTCCGTCCTCTTCTGGAGCGCTGCTGTACGGTGTGGGATCCCTACCAGACAGAATAAACGGACTACATCGAGAGTGTTCAAAGAAGAGCAGCACATTTTGCATTATCGAGAAACAGGGTAGACAGTGTCACTGACACGATACAGGATTTGGGGCGGATATCATTAAAACATAGGCGTTTTTCGTTGCGGCAGAAACTTATCACGAAATTTCGATCACCAACTTTCGCCTCAGAATGCGAAAATATTTTTTGACGCCGACCTACACGGGAACAAGCTATCATCATAAAATAAGGAAATCAGAGCTCGCTCAGAAGGATATACGTGTTCGTTTTTTCCGCACGCTGTTTGAGACTGGAATAATAGAGGATTATCGTGAAGGTGGTTCGATAAACTCTTTGCCTGGCACGTCAATGTAATTTGCAAAGTATCCCTGTAGGTGTAAATATAGATTAAGGGTTTACTACGAGTGATATTACGGACTTAAAAGGCCGTCTATGGTTCTTTCACTTGCTTGCATAAACTGTGATAATAATTAATTTAATGCATGAAACTTCCTTGCACATTAAAACTGTGTGCCGGACCGAGACTCGAACTCGGGACCTTTGCCTTTCGCGGGCAAGTGCTCTACCAACTGAGCTACCCAAGCACGACTCACGCCCCGTCGGTAGGTAGGTAGGTGGTTAGTGTTTAACGTCCCGTCGACAACGAGGTCATTAGAGACGGAGCCCAAGCTCGGGTTAGGGAAGGATTGGGAAGGAAATCGGCCGTGCCCTTTCAAAGGAACCATCCCGGCATTTGCCTGAAACGATTTAGGGAAATCACGGAAAACCTAAATCAGGATGGTTGGAGACGGGATTGAACCGTCGTCCTCCCGAATGCGAGTCCAGGGTGCTAACCACTGCGCCACCTCGCTCGGTCACGCCCCCTCCTCACAGTTTTACTTCTGCCAGTATCTCGTCTCCTAGCTTCCAAACTTCACAGAAGCTCTCCTGCAAACACAGGAAGTTTGGAAGGTAGGAGACGAGGTACTGGCAGAAGTGCAGCTGTGAGGAGGGGGCGTGAGTCGTGCTTGGGTAGGTCAGTCGGTAGAGCACTTGCCCGCGAAAGGCAAAGGTCCCGAGTTCACTCATCAAACAACAGCGGACAATTGATACACTCGTTAATATTTCTGTCAAACTGAATTCCTGCCTAGTGCATGTCCCACTAAGGTCTCGTTTTCAAGACCCAACGTGAAATGCCTCCCCCTTGTTTTCTAACACAAGATTTTCTAAGAAGATAGTAATAATTCAACATTATTGTAAAATGAATAGAGCACATCCACAACTCAAAATATCTACAAAAATAATAACAATAATAATAATACCATAACTAGTAATGAGTAAATTTTCCATAAAATAACTTTTTTTTGCTAATTTTTCTCTGTAAATAACTAGATCGTACAATCAATGCTTATTCCCAATCTATTCTGCCACACGTACAGATGTAGTGTACAAAGACTCAGAAAAAGCTAAACTGCAACAATAAACAGTGCAAGAAACAACTAACGAAATGTGACTGACAGACTCTCGAAATATATATATATAAAAAAAGCACCAAATGAAATAATTACCTGGACAGTACAGTAACAGAAAAATAAAAGCAAAGACTGGATTGTCTCGTCTTTAGAAGTAAAACGCGAACTGTAATTGTAAAACGAAAGTTGTTATTTTGTAAATAAAAGTCTATATACGTTCAAAAAAAAAAAAGTTCGAGTCTCGGTCCGGCACACAGTTTTAATCTGCCAGGAAGTTTCATATCAGGGCACACTCCGTTGCAGAGTGAAAATCTCATTCTGGAATTATTTTATGCCTGTTTGTTTTCAATGTTGTTACTTTCTTTTTTCTTACCTCAAATTCTTTGCGATGTAACTTGTGGCTATTTAATTCGCGTGAGCTGCTATGAAATTTTATTGTATGTATGTGTATTATCTTTCTTTTCTGCCATACATTCTTTGCTTTAGGAATAAACCTCATTGCCTTCATATGTAGCGTCTGTGACTTAGCTATGACGTCGGTCAAAGCCATAGAGTAGAAAAATCTCTGCAGTGTGCACTGCGTGATGCTCACGTTGTCAACATTAAGCAGCAATCATCACGTGATCTCGGCATGACTCTTTTTAAGAACAGTTCATCTTGGCCATTGAGTCCCGCCAAACGTTGCACAATGCATTTCAAATGGCGGCATTCAGTCAAGTCGTCAACAGACCGTCACATCTCGTCACGTCACGGCAGGTCAACGATTTTCGGGAAGAAAATGTTGACAGTGTCATCGTCTGCTAACATCGTAAGTTAACCTATTTTGCCGCACTCACGCGTGTTATAGTAGTGGATATTGTGCTTTGTATCTTCTTAATATTTCTTTTTATTATTGTGCTTTATTTTCGTGGCAAATTGTAAATGTTTCATGCCGACTTGCAAATTTTTGCATTGGATGTTTTTACACAAGCAGTGTGAGATATCCGAAAGCGACAAAATTATTTATGTTTGACAGTAACAGAACAGATGCTCACTTTCCCACAGCACAGAAATGTCGACGTTTTGAAATGTTGTTTCATGTCTTAGCACAAACAAAACTGATCAAGAACATACCTTATGAGGTTTTCTTTGGCCATTAACAACTTTGTTTCCTCAGTTGCAATACTATACTCTCACACGGACTAAGCGAATTGACGTTACATGAGATAACAGACAGTGTGAACACACGCTGACGTGACGGTGCAGTGAGACGACGCCCGCTCATTTTACTCATCTAAGCTGAGAGAAGAATTTATTCCAGGTATCGAATGCAAATTGTTATGGCGTCTACAAAACACCTGTCCCAAATACACAGCACATACGAAGGGACCCTGTCGGTACTAAGGATATGGCGGCATTCCAACTTTGTGGGACGTTTTACGGACAGACATACGCCGCCCCGAAAATCAAATCCGTCCATCCGAATGTTCACTCTGTGGTCAAAACCGAGGGTGAAACGGGGCACTAGAATTCATTCACTGCTTTTTTACCGTTTGTGTATCATTAAATGAGGCGTCTTTATCGTCGTTGCGCCAATGAAATTCGCATCCTTAACACCTGTGCAATACTGTCACGTTATGTTGGCTTCTCATCTCCCTAGAATTGAAATAGTAGAGACTGCACGAATTCGAGCTGCCGATACTTTGATTCATTTCGCTGTCGACTTTGGCAAAGGCAAATTCTCGTAATTTTCTGTAGTATGGTACGTATCACACATGGACATGTTTCTCATTTAAACCTGTGTATGATGTGGGTATTCCTTTCGGCATGGTGTCACATTTTCATGCTATGAACATGCTGTTTACACCTTGTAGACACAGAAAACACTGATCTTCCAAAGATGTATTTGTAAGTGTATTCACAGAAAACATAGTTCTTCCAAAGATGTATGATTTCATGTACCTATGATCTTCCTGTGAGCATGTGTTACAGTACAGGGGCATACAACCTATGCTATTCATCTTTGGGCGTTAGTCAATCAGTATCTTCCATAGTATATTTTCAGACCAAATTCACTACACATGTAACTACTGTACTAATGTTCATTCTGTGGCTCGATTGTTTAATGACTGGAAAACATATTTGCTACCTGTTTCTCATATATTTAGACGATTTTGGATTTTCTGCTTGCTGCACACCCATTTCAATAGATATTGACGATGACATCACTTAACAATGTCTAATTATACCCACCGAACCTGATAATGACTTAAGAACAAAACCATGATAATAATATAGAACAAGGAAGTTTGTACAGTCAGAAGGCGGAAATATCATTCAAGAGCTGTGATCGTCATTGATTAAAGCTGTGTTTCATTTCGGTGATATGTAAAGTACAGCAGTGAGCATCACTTACCTGTGACCTCTTACACACTTGTGCATCCTGTTATCTGACAGGTTCGCCGACGACGAGTTCATCTAGCAGCCTACACATGAGCAATATCTCGCTGGCAATGTCACCAGCAGTTGTTGCTAGTGATTGGTCACAAAACACACCAGCGGTTTATAAGGCAATTTTAATCAGTAATTCCAACGCCACTAAGTCTGGAACACCTGCTATCGAAAATTATCTGCAGTGATTAGCAAAACGTCGTATGTGGATTAATACTCGCAGAAAAACAGGAGTTGAAATGTATTAACGTTGTTTTGGGATGTTACCGACTGGAAATTGTAACATGTCAACTAAAATGGCGTTCAGACTTAAACTATCTGCTCTTCTTCCTTTTCCATTATTTTGGTATTTCTAACAAGGCGTCAGGATTAACACATTGCAGCTTATAAGTGTTATGGATATTTTATGCTGTACTACATTGTTGTCAGTTAATTTTTCTCAAAATTTCCCTGAAAAGAACTACTCACGACAAATCAAACCTATTCGTGAAAAATGCGTGTTTCTCCTAACTCATACACATTTTTAAGGCATAATATCCAGGAACCCATAACAGAGAGAAAAAAATCGTAGATGCAAGTCTGGAGAAAAATGCTCTTCAAAATCTATTGACACTGCTTTTACCGAAATTTCCACTGGAAATTAGATATATAGGGAAAAAGTTTCTGTCGCGATTTCGGCTGGTTTTTCGAATGTGACCACATGCACACGTCCGCTCTAATGTCGAGACCTTAGATTTTACAGCAGGGGTAAGTTAATATAACATACTAAAAATCTGGAACTACCGTAATAAATGCGATCGCGGATAATGGCATTGAGCTACAGGTTGTTCGGAATTTCCGGTTACAAACTTCTAATACTTGCAGAGGGGAGTGGGTACATAATATTTTGAACAAAAACCCGTGGCCGAAAACGTACGGTTTGTGTTCAGCTGTTGAATTCATCCACTTCTACTCGAGGAATTGTATTATGCGTTGTTGTTGTGATCTTCAGTCCAGAGACTGGTTTGATGCAGCTCTCCATGCAGCTATCCTGTGCAAACTTCTTCATCTCCAAGTACGTATTGCAACCTACTTCCTTCTGAATCTGCTTGGTGTATTCATCTCTTGGTCTCCCTCTACGATTTTTACCCTCCACGCTGCCCTCCAATACTAAATTGGTGATCCCTTGATGCCTCAGAACATGTCCTGCCAACCCATTCCTTATTCTAGTCAAGTTGTGCCACAAATTTCTCTTCTCCACAATTCTGTTCAGTACCTCCTCATTGCTTATGTGATCTGCCCATCTGATCTTCAGCATTCTTCTGTAGCACCAAATTCCGAAAGCATCTATTCTCTTCTTGTCTTAACTATTTATTGTCCATGTTTCACTTCCATACATGGCTACACTCCATACAAATACCTGCAGAAACGACTTCCTGACACTTAAATCTATACTCGATGATAACAAATTTCTCTTCTTCAGAGACGCTTTCCTTGCCATTGCCAGCCTACTTTTTATACTTCGATCATCATCAGTTATTTTGCTCCCCAGATAGCAAAAGTCATTTACTACTTCAAGTGTCTCGTTTCCTAATCTAATTCCCTCAGCATCACCCGACTTAATCCGACTACATTCCATTATCCTCGTTCTGCTTTTGTTGATGCTCATCTTATATCCTCCTTTCAAGACACTGTCCATACCGCTCAAATGCTCTTCCAGGTACTTTGCTATCTCTGACAGAATTACGATGTCATCGGAAAACCTCAAAGTTTTTATTTCTTCTCCATGGATTTTAAATCCTACACCAAATTGTTCCTTTGTTTCCTTTACTGCTTGCTCAGTATACAGATTGAATAATATCAGGGATAAGCTACAATCCTGTCTCATTCCCTTTACACCCACTGCTTCCCTTTCATGCCCCATAACTCTTATAACTGCCATCTGGTTTCTGTACAAACTGTAAATAGCATTTCGCTTCCTGTATTTGACCCCTGCCACCTTCAGAATTTGAAAGAGAGTATTCCAATCAACATAGTCAAAAGCTTTCACTATGTCTACAAATGCTAGAAACGTATGTTTGCCTTTTCTTAATCTATCTTCTCAGGTAAGTCGTAGGGTCAGAATTGCCTCACGTGTTCCAACATTTCTATGGAATCCAAACTGATCTTCCCCGAGGTCAGCTCCTACCAGTATTTCCATTCGTCTGTAAAGAATTCGTGTTAGTATTTTGCAGCCATGACTTATTAAGCTGATCGATCGGTAATTTTCACATCTGACAACACATTCTTTCTTTGGGATTGGAATTATTATATTTTTCTTGAAGTCTGAAGTCTTGGAGGCCGGTCTCATACATCTTGATTACCAGATGGTAGAGTTGTGTCAGGGCTTGCTCTCCCAAGGCCATCAATAGTTCAAATGGAATGTTGTCTACTCCCAGGCCTTGTTTCGACTTAGGTCTTTTAGTTCTCTGTCAAACTCTTCACGCAGTATCATGTCTCCCTTTCCATCTTCAACTACGACCTTTTCCATTTCCGTAATATTGTCCTCAAGTACATCACCCTTGTATTGACCCTCTATATACTCCTTCCACTTTTCTGCATCCCCTTCTTTGCTTAGAACTGGTTTTCGATCTGAGCTCTTGATATTCATACAAGTGGTTCTCTTTTCTCCAAAGTTCTCTTTAATTTTACTGTAGGTAGTATCTATCTTCCCCTTAGTGAGATAAGCCTCTACATCCTTACATTTGTCCTCCAGCCATACCTGCTTAGCCATTTTGCACTTCCTGTTGATCTCATTTTTGAGACGTTTGTATTTCTTTTTGCCTGTTTCATTTACTGTATTTTTATATTTTCTCCTTTCATCAGTTAAATTCACTATATTTTCTGTTACCCAAGGATTTCTACTAACCCTCGTCTTTTTATCTACTTGATCCTCTGCTGCCTTTACTATTTCAACTCTCAAAGCTACCCATTCTTCTTCTACTGTATTTCTTTCTCCCATTGTTGTCAATTGTTATCTAACGCTCTCTCTGAAATCCTCTACAACCTCTGATTCTTTCAGGTTATCCAGGTCCCATCTCCTTAAATTCCCACCCTTTTGCAGTTTGTTTAGTTTTAATCTACAGTTCATAACCAATAGATTGTGGTCAGAGTTCACATCTGCCCCTGGAAATGTCTTACAATTTAAAACCTGGTTCCTAAATCTCTGTCTTGCCATCATATAATCTACCTGAAGGAGTCCAGTGTCTCCAGGCCTCTTCCATGTATACAACTTTCTTTCACGACTCTTGTACCAAGTGTTAGATATGATTAAGTTATGCTCTGTGCAAAATTCTACCAGGCGGGGTCCTCTTTCATTCCTTACACCCATTCCATATTCACCTACTACTTACCCTTCTCTTCCTTTTCCTACTATCGAATTCCAGTCACCTATGACTATTAAATTTTCGTCTCCCTTCACTATCTGAATAATTTCTTCTATCTCATCATACATTTCATCAATCTTTTCGTCATCTTCGAAGCTAGTCGGCATATAAACTTGTACTACTGTGGTAGGCGTGGGCTTAGTGTCTATCTTTGCTACAATAATGTGCTCACTGTACTGTTTGTAGTAGCTTACCTGCGCTCCTATTTTTTAATTCATTATTAAACCTGCTGCCTATTTGATTTTGTATTTATAACCCTGTATTCACCTGACCTAAAGTCTTGTTCCTCCTGCCACCGAACTTCACTAATTCCCACTATATCTAACTTTAACCTATCCATTTCCCTTTTTAAATTTTCTAACCTACCTGTTAGATTAAGGCGTAGCACATTACAATTATTGGGTAACAGTTCGAAAGGAAGCATAACGAAACGTCCACTTATCACTATAATACAATTGTTTGTATCAACACGCTACACCCTTGATTACACGTCGGTGATTATATACAAGCATCGGAGTGATGCTGGCTTTCATATTGTTTGCAGCAATACCATCATACTGAAATTTTTGGATCGCTATTTACAGCTCCTCTCAGAATACGGAAAGTAAAGAGCTGGCAGTAGAAGCGATTTGCTTCACGGTATCGAAGATGAAGAAGAGGTCACAGCTCTTAAGGTATGCGCTTCAGAGCACACGTTTGCTAAGGCTTTTTTGTTTCGAATGATTGCCGCTGGAATATCCGCGAATATCGAACGTCCCTGCTGAGACACCTTCTGCATTTGTGTCTGTCAGGTATATTGTAGCGCTAACAGTAACCTGGCAGAGTCACTTCAGGCTATAGAATATAGTTGGCGGCACTGCTGCACCAACTGGTTGGCACCAACCCGACACCACAGCACCACAGCTACCGATTCGTTCAGTACAGCGTTTTCGAATTCAGATCATTCGTGTGCCGCGCAAGTATGATGAAGATAAAACTGTCATCAGCGTCAAGGTAGGTGCCATCAAATTCGTACCTTGTATTTCCTGATTCGCATATCAGAAAAACCCAAGCCACAAAAGGCATTCGATATGACTAGAAAGGCATGCTGTTATGGTATTGACGACAACACATCAAAGTTTTCTATTTGTTGTGAAAGACAATCAATAGTTACTGTATCGGGTCTGCCTATGAAGATTGTAATGTATACTGACTATTGTGGAACAGGGAGAAACAGAGAGAGAGAGAGAGAGAGACAGAACGCTAAAAACTATCTGCTTTTCGAGCACTTATGTGATTCATACATGTTAACTGGCGTAAGACAAATGTCACGAACGACATACGAACATTTCAGCTCAGTTCCCACCTGATCTGGAGGCGAGTAACTCACACCGCAAAAATTCGCAACTGCGACTGGTTACCATCACAGCTGTCTCCGCTCTCCTGCTGACTGGTGAATTATTCTTACCTTTACGCCGAGAAAACTTCCTTGTCCACACTGAGAACTGAAATTCAAATCTCGTGTTACCGATTTCTTTAAAAGAAAACTAGTAACTTCGAATTCTCTTTTAATGCAGATGTCTATTACAGAACATCCGTGACAAATGCCGAAAAGGAATAAATAAGATTTACTGTTTGTTAGAGCCGCGTTTGTCGACCTTTCCGACTCTTTGGCACACCAACTTACGTGACACCCCTGCATCTGACCATTTCTCGTAGATGCAGAAAAGCGAACACATTATGTTCATACAACATGCTTGTAATAATGATGAGTGATTTCTTACGAATTCAGCTATTCTAAGAAATGGTTTCGCAATAAATTTTTTGTGGTCAAGATGTTTTATCTGCGGACCACGGGAACAAAAAGGACTCCGCCCGAACACGCTTTGAAGGCACAACGGTTCCGACCGGCCGCCGTGTCATCCGAGCCTCACAGGCATTACTGGATGCAGGTAGGGATGGGCATGTGGAGAGCACCCCGCTCTCCAGGCTGTTGCCAGTTCTGGCGACCTATGTCGCTGCTTCTCACTCGAGTAGCTCCTCGACTGGCCTCACGAGGGCTGAGTGCGCCCCGCCTGCCAACAGCACTCTGCAGACCCGGACAGTGACCCAGCCAGGTGCCAGACAAGCCGGACAGCGCTTAACTTAGGTGATCTGATGGGAACCTGTGTTACCACTGCAGCGAGGCCGTTTGCTGGAAGACCAGAAGGCGCTGAGGATCCTACGACACACCTGACGTGTATTTGTGTATATCGCGTCGCAGCGGCTGCGTGTTGTCTAACCACAGTCTGGAGTTAACAGGTTACTCCCACCACACTGGTG